>NC_054867.1:33745854-35138854 GCF_018320785.1 Cheilinus undulatus | reverse complement strand
TTGATCACCATAATGTTTGCAACTATAACTAATTATTTCAATGTTGACACAGATCAGTCATAGTGAGACTTCCTCACTATCACTGTTCTTGGTCAGCGTTGAGACAGATATGCATGAGAATACCTTCCTAAGAAAGAAATGTTTTAGATGTTGTGATTGAGTGGGATTTGGCATCAAATTTAGGGAGCTAAGGAAGACAAGAGGGACTTATGTGCAGTATTTATTACTCTTGCAAATGTGTTTGGGTCATCTAGAGCGCGTTTGATTTCTTCGCATGATTTCTTTATTGATTTTGACAGAAAAAAACTCTTTAATGTCCAAGTGAAAACAGATTTCACCAGAGACATGTCAATTAAATAAAACTAGGTGATGTAAAATAAGTGACTGCATATATATTCACCCCCTTCAAGTCTATTTTTAGTAGATGCACTTTTAGCAGTAATCATAGCACTGAGTTTGTGTGCATGGGTCTCAGTCAGGCTTGCACACCTGGATGCTGCAATTTTACTCCATTATTCTATGCAAATTGCTCTGAAAGGTTGCACAGGGATCAGGTTTGAACAGTTCTTTTCAAGTCCAACCACAAATTCTCTTTTGGATTGAGGTCTTGGCTTTAACTCAGCCACTCCAGAACATTCACCTTGTCTTTAAACCATCTTTGTGAAGCTTTTGCTGTATGCTTTGGGACATTATCTTGATGGAAAATAAATCTTCTCCCAAGCGGTAGTTCCCTTGCAGACGGAATAAGATTGTCTTCTAAGATTTTCCCTTATTTTGTTGCATTCATTTTACCCTCTACCTTTACAAGCCTTCTAGGGCCAGCTGCCAAGAAGCATCCCCACAGCATGATGCTGCCACCACTGTGCTTCTCAGTGGGGATGGTTTGCTTATGATGACATGCTGTTTTGATTCCTGCCAAACACAGCATCTTGTAGAAGGCCAGAAAGCACCATTTTTGGTCTCATCAGACCAAAGAACTTTCTCCCACTTGGTCATGCACCCTCGCACATGCCTTTTGGTGAACTCTAGTTGAGATTTAATGAGTTTTCTTTAACAGTGGCTTTCTCTTTGCCACTCTCCCATAAAGCCTTGAATAACTGCAAATGAATAACCTGGGCAACAGTTGTTGGAAGCAGAGTCCCATAACAGCAGCTGAAGCTTGTAACCCCTTTCAAAGTAGTCATAGGTGACTTGGTGGCCTCTCTCACTAGTCTCCTTCTTGCACGGTCTCTCAAGTTTGTGAGGACAGCTTGATCTAGGTAGATTTACATGTGCCTTATTACTTCCACTTTTTGATGGTGATTTTAACATAACTCCAGGGGATGCTCAGTGCCTTGGAAATTTGTTTGTATCCATTCCCTGACTTGTACTTTTCATCACATCATAACCTTTCTTCTGGGTTGCTTGGAGTGTTCTTTTGTCTTCACGGAGTAATGGTAGCCAAGAATACTGATTAACCAGGGACTGGAGCTTCCAGACAAATTTTTCTTTATACTACAGTCACTTGTGGCACATTCATTACACTCAGGTGATTGCCATTTCACTAATTGTGAGACTGGCACCACTAGCACCAATTGGCTGGACCCCTGTTGAATTGGATCAGTCACTTTAAAGGGGATGAATATTTATGCAGTCCCTCATTTTACCTTACATATTTTTGACGTCAATTACAGAAATCAGTGTTCACTTTGACATTGAAGATGTTTTTTTTTTCTTTTCAGAAAAGCCAAATTATACTGACCATAATTGATTATATAATCAATGAAAGGGTAAAATATCCAAGTGGGTGAACACTTTTTATAGGCACTGTAGATATTATGACAGGGTGCACTATTTCCCCTCTAGCTTTCACAATGACAATAGAAGTCATTATAATAGCTTCCAAGAGTGTGGTAGATGGGGAGAGAAGGCAGGAAGCAGAGGCTGCTCCTTGGCATGCTGAGATTCTAGGCAACATAGGCCAGATAGGCCAGATAGGCCAGAGAGGCCTGGGGCTTGGCTCAGGTAAACCAGCATGGAGCAAAGCAGGTCCTAAGGATAGAAGGAGGCTGGTAATGGAGCAGGTACATAGGAGGAAGTAGTAAGGTGTACTAAGGCTTTGGCTACCAAGCTGGGACAGTGGATGAAAGCTGAGTTGGAGGGACAAATTCCTGTTTGGGGCTACCTAAGATGTCCTACCCTTCACCCCAGACCCTTAAACACTGGGTTGAAAGGGACCCATCATGTTCTTTGTTCTCAGGGACAGCAACTTTGAGGCACATCTTGACAGTGTGTAAGATCAGTTTGTCACAAGGTAGTTATACATGATGGTATAACAGGGTTTTAAAAGTCTAGCAGCAGGAATTGAAAACATAAGGCAACAAGTAATGGAAGTAATCGGGGAGAGAGGAGAAAGGGGAGAGAGATAGGAGAAAGCTTGCAGTCATGGCCAAAGTATTGGCACCCCTGGAATTTTTCCAGAAAATACACCATTCCTCCCAGGAATTGTTGCAATTACAAATGTTTTTGGTATACACGTTTATTTCACTTGCGTGCATTGGAACAATGCAAAAAAAACAGGACAAAGCCAAAATTGACACAATTTTACACAAAACTCAAAAATTGGCCAGATAAAATTATTGGCACCCTTTTAAAAATGTGGGTAAATCATTTTATTTCAAGCATGTGATGCTCATTTAAACTCACATGTGGCAGTAACAGGTGCTGGCAATATAGAAATCCCACCTAAAGTCAGTTAGAATGTATAAAAGTTGACTCAACCTTTGTTTTGTGTGTCTGTGTGTGTCACACCAAGCATGGAGAAGAGAAAGAAGAGCCCAGAATTGTCTGAGGTTACAGAACCATCTCCAGAGATCTTGAAATTCCTTTGTCTACTGTGCGTAATATAATCAAGAAGTTTATAACCCATGGAACTGAAAAAAGAATGCAACACAGGATAGTTGGAATGGTGGATAAACATCTTCAGTCAGCTTCCACACAAATTCAGGCTGTCCTGCAGACTCAGGGTGCTAAAGTGTCAGCTTGGACCATATGTCATCATCTGAATGAGATGAAGTGCTATGGCAGGAGACTGAGGAGAACCCCACTGCTGAAAAAAAAACATAAAAAAGCCAGACTGGAGTTTGCAAAAATGTACCTGAGTAAGCCTCAATCCTTCTGGGAGAACATTTTGTGGACAGATAAGACTAAGGTTGAGCTTTCTGGTAAAGCACATCATTCTACTGTTTACGGAATACGAAATGAGGCCTACAGAGAAAAGAACATAGCACCTACAGTCAAACATGGTGGAGGTTCATAGATGTTTTGGGGTTGTTTTGCTGCCTCTGGCACTGGGTGCCTTGACTGTGTGCAAGGAATCATGAAATCTGGAGACTATCAAAAAATTTTGGTCCACAATGTAGGGCCTAGTGTCAGAAAGCTGGGTCTGCGTGAGAGGTCATGGGTGTTCCAGCAGGACTATGACCTGAAACATACCTCAAAAAGCACCAAGAAATGGTTTGAGATAAAGCTCTGGAGAGTTCTGAAGTGGCCAACAATGAGTCTGGATCTAAATCCCTTTGAACACCTATGGAGAGATCTCACAATTGCTGTTGCAAGAAGGCACCCTTCAAATCTGAGAGACCTGGAGCAGTTTGCAAAAGAAGAGTGGTCAAAAATTCCAGTTGAGAGGCGGAAGAAGCTTGGTGGCTATAGGAAGCAATTGGTTTCAGTTATTTTTTCATTTTGCATTTTGAGATAATGCATCCAACATGGCGGCGCCATAGACGCAGCGGCTCGGAGCTCTTACTTTAGATCTGGGGACCCCGTCGCTTACAGCACAGCCAGGACTGAAATGTGGAAGGGCATCTATACCACCAAATTATACTACGAAAGGCATATTGAGGCCAAATTTTCTAGTTCCACAAACCCCAGGCAGGTATGGGAGGGCATCAAGGCTACTACGGACTATAAGAACAGACCTACATCTAGCTCAGCAGACCCCACCTTAGCTGAGGACTTGAATTACTTTTATGCCCGTTTTGACAGGGAGAACACTGACCCTGCTCTGCCTCCCCTCTACTGACACTGTTCCAGTCCTGAGTACACATGAGGTGAGACTCGCCCTCCGCAGCATCAACACTCGAAAGGCCGCTGGACCAGATGGAGTGCTGGGCTGGGTTCTTCAAGGCTGCACAGCTGAGTTAACGGACATTTTCACCTCCATCTTCAACCTGTCACTGTCCACTGCGTGGGTCCCAGCCAGCTTCAAGGCAGCCACCATAGTGCCCATCCCCAAACAGTCGAATGTCACATGTCTAAATCAGGGGTTCCCAAACTTTTCAGCTCGTGACCCCAAAATAACAGCGTCAGAGATCCAATGATGTTGCACAAAGCAACTTGCTTTTTAGGTACTTTATTATCACTTTTAATCACAAATGTCACAATAATCACGTTTTTATTTTAAATTAGACTCATTTTGACACATTTTTTACAATAATATACAAAATGTATGATTTAAAATCATATTAAATTTTGGAAATCATTCCGTGACCCCCCCCCCCTTCACTGTCTCACGACCCCCCTGGGGGTCCACTTTGGGAACCACTAATCTAAATGACTATAGACCGGTGGCACTCACTTCCTTACCTGCTAAATGCCTGGAGAGGCTAGCCATCAAACACACTGAAGGAGCAATACCATCTACAGTGGACCCATACCAATTTGCATACAGGTCGACTGAGGATGCCATCGCCATTGTGCTCCATACACTGCTGGAACATCTTAACCTGGGACTAAACAACACCCTGTGCAACTGGATTATGGACTTTCTAACTAACTGCACACGGAGTGTGAGAGTTGGCAGGCACACCTCCTCTTTACTTCTCATGAACACTGGGGCCCCCCAAGGATGTTTGCTCAGCCCACTGCTCCACACCCTGTACGCACATGATTGCCCTGCCTCCTCTCCAACAAATCTCATTGTCAAATTCGCCGATGACACCACAGTGCTCGGCCTCATCAATAACAACAACGAGACACCATACAGGACTGAGGTGCAACATTTAACATCATGGTGCGATAACAATAACTGTTTTCTTAACATCAAGAAGACCAAGGAAATTATTGTGGATTTCCGCAGAAACGGACAACAAGACCACTCTCCGCTTTCCATTGGCAGTGAAGTGGTGGAGAGAGTGACTAACTTTAAATACCTGGGTGTAAATATATCTGAGGACCTGTCCTGGAGCATTAACACATCCTCAACTGTGGGGAAAGCACAGCAACGCCTGTACTACCTAAGGAAGCTAAGGAGCGCCCACATCCCAAAGCAGCTGATGGTGAACTTCTACAACTCTGCCATCAGCAGTGTGTTAACCTATGGATTTCTAGTGTGGTTTTCCAGCTGCACTAAGGCTGATCAGCAGGCACTCCAGCGGGTGGTAAAAACAGCAGGAAAGATCACTGGGACTACTCTTCCAGAGATCAGTGCCATCTACACCACCCGCTGTCTGAGGAGAGTGTAAAATATCATGCGCGACCAACACCACCCGGTGCATCACCTATTCCACCTGCTTCCCTCAGGTAGAAGGTACAGGTCTATATGGGCCGGAACCACCAGACTGGCCCACAGCCTGTATCCTCAGGCAGTGAGGCTGCTAAACAGTTGTCCCCCTCCTCTCTCTGCCCCATCCGGAATCACCCACCATTCCCCACTGTTACAATAGCTGTGAACTGGACTTTGCATTGTTGCATTAATCTAAAGATCACTCAATAATTGTATGTACGTCCCCTCTGTGTGTTAAAATGCCCTCTAAATGCTGCAGTACCATTGTTACTGTTGTTTACATTCGTGCCTGCACTGTATCATTTGTTTTGAATAATTTATTGTGTGTAGTACTGTGTATAGTGTGCTAATTTTACACAGTAGGTGTTTAAGAATTTTTGCACTTTATTACAACTACTGCTATACAGTGTATGAATGCTCCTAACGAAATTTCATTGTTATATTTATCATGACAATGACAATTAAAGCTGCAAGCCGAACTGCCATGTTGTCTACAGCCACGTTTTGGGGACAGAAAGAGCGAAACGCGATTTTTAAATATGAACCTGCCCGCCGGTCCTGAAATCTACCTGGAAGGCAGCACAACTTTAGAAACGTTACAGAGGCTAGATCTGATTAGCAATAATTCGCTAATGTTTGCTTTTGTTACTAAAAGTTACCAAAAACTATAATGCCAGCTTACAACTGACCTACAATCTATAAAAATAATGGTTACAAAAATGAATGAATAAACCCTCACCTCATCACTGCTGTAAATAATGTCTGGCTCACGATCCTTTTTGGTCTTCACAGGCTCTCGTTGCTTAGTGATGTGATGTTTTGGTAATGGATGGGCTCATTCTAAAATCTGAATGCTAGATGTCGCTAAAATTCCAATTTCTACACACTGCACCTTTAAGTTTAAAGTGTTTTTTTTTTTTGTTTTTTTTGGTTATTAAAGGTTGTCCTAGTCAAATAGTCACTTGTAAGTGATACTCCAATGTCTTCCCATCATTTTGACCCTTCACAGCATCAGGCACAGCTACAAAAACATGGTCTTTGCTGCCATCTAGTGGGTCACTGAAGGTTTTGACCATTGTTTTAACAAGCCAGTAGCTCTGAATCACTCATTTTTAAGATACTTTTTCCATTCTTTTAGTTACCCCCTCCTAATTTTTTTCATGACTTTTAATGTTTTGCCATGGCGACAGATGTGTTAAATAAACAGATATAGATGCATAAAATACAGAGGTACAGATGTGTACAAGTTTGTTTCATTATTTTATTCAGTGCTTCTATATCTTAACTCAATTTAGCAATTTACCCTATATTCATGGATAAAAAGAAAGAAGTCAACTTTGTAATGTGTTGTTGGCTGAATGGATCCTGCTCTTAATTGTGTTGTAATACTGTGTATCATCAAAAGATGGCAACATAGCCTTCATTTTGGTTCCATTAAGAGAGGACAGAGTGTTGAACATTTCAACATTGAAAATGATAAAAATGGACTTTCTTTTGTTTACAATTTGGGTCCAATCATCTCGTTTTGCTATTGAGTATTTTTCTGCCAAGTTTCATGGCTTTACAAGTTTTGTAGGCAATAATTCTACTTTCTGTTACATGGCGAATGAAAAATTGTCATCAGCACACCAAATTAGATAAGGACTCTTGACCTTCAATTTGAGTAATACTAACCTTGAGGGATCTCCCTGGGCTAATTTCAGCAGGATTTGGCCAATCTTTTAATAAATGGAAATGTTTTAGTGAGCACCAGCCACTTGAAAATTTGTAGGGGGCGCCAATAGGCCACGCCCACCTACAAAATGAATATCAGTCATCTCAGCATGCCAATGAGATTTTTTTTGGCAAGTTTCATTGGTCTACATGTCTTAAAACCATTTGAAAAATCTACTTCCTATTTCATGGCTAACAAAAAATTGCCATGGCCATGCCCTTTAACATAGACATTTGACCACTGTATATGTGTAAGGCCAACTCCTTGGGAATGGTCTGAGGGATTTTCAGAATGATTTGTCCAACCATGTAGGTATTGTGACGTGAAATTCAGGAGTAGTGACTTTCTGTTGCCAGAGGGTGGCACTGTACAATTTTTCAAAATTTCAAGTATGTATGTGTTCTCGCCTGGACTGTTATCAAGCACATGAAATTTGTCTCAGATATGACCATGTATACTAGAGTTATGACTGTTTAAACATTTTTGATGAAAAAAAAGGCGACTCTTGACTTTGTCGCTCCGCCAAGGCCACACCCTCTGACGAAAAATTCAATTTTATTTTTCACAAAGCTAAATCCACTTCTTTAGTCCTTTCTGACAGAAATTTGAAGTGGATATCTTGGATAGTTTTTAAACTGTAGCTTGCACCATAAACCTTGACATATCCTGTCACCACAAGGTGGCGCTATGATCTGTAAAAATTCTGACCATATGAGTGGATGCAGGCCATGGCCGTCAATATACCTGAGCAATTTGAGTCCAATCGGACAATGCACGGCTGAGTTTTTAACTACTTCCTGTTTACTAGAGTCACATGCAAATTTGAGGGCTGGCCATTGCCACACCTTTCGACTAATGGAAAAACCCCGAACCCCATCAACCATGTCTCATATAGCTCTGTGCCGAAGTACAAGTTGATCTGATGAAATCCCCCAGAGGAGTTATTCCAGATATGACCCCTGGAAAAGGCCAAAAACAGCCCTTTTTTTGCATATTTATTCAAAATGGCGGATTTCCTGTTGGAGATAGAGTGTAGGCCCAAGAGGCTTTTTTGTAGGTCTCTCCAAGCCGCACCTGCACAGAAAATTTGATGAATCTACGACAAAGTCAAAGGAGGTGGCTTTAACTTTGAAAACTGTTAGGGGGTGCTATTTTGCAATTCTGAGTTTTCATGTTGGAGACCCCAAAAATGTCAAAATTTTCACGAGGACGGATGTATGTGCAAAGTTTCCTGCAAATTCAGAAATGTTAAGGGCCTCAAAAGTCCATGCAATGACGACAAATTGTAATTTTGATAATCCTAGCGATTACAAGTAGGTCCTCACACCACTCGGTGTTCGGGCCCTGATAAAGGATTGACTGATTGAGAAGAGTGTGCAACCAAATATTAAGTTGAGGGTGTCAACAATTTTTTTTCCAATTTTTGTGTAAAATTATGTCAATTTTGTTTTTTTTTCTTCTGCTTTTTTTTTGTGTTGTTCCAATGCACATAAATGACATAAACATGTATACCAGAAACATTGTAATTGCAACCATTTCTGGGAGAAATGGTGTACTTAATAGAAAAATTCCAGAGGTGCCAATACTTTAGTCCATGACTGTAGATATGCAGATTTAGGAGCAGGATGCCAGATAAAGCAGTTCAGGCCAGTCAGTGGATTTGGATAAAGAGGAATAATGCCAGCTGGGGGCAAAAATACAGGTTGATGAAATCCCTGAACTCCTCTATTTGTTATTTTCTCATAATCTCACTCCTCTCTTCCCTTGTGAAAATGAGAGAGTAGGGGGAGGTAGAGCATCAAGCCATATCAGGCAGGGTTAAGTGAAAACCCCAGACAGAGAACCTCACCTTAAGCTCTGCCTACCTATGCCTATTGCTAATCCCTCTATCCCTCGCTCTCCTTCTTCCAATATTTCTCACTTTCACTTGTCATACATTGAAAATATTTGTGTGTGGTTGTCTTTCAATTGTTGCAATTATATGTGGTATTAGGGAAGGCAGTATCAGCATTGTTACGACCTGGAGCTTGCATGTATGCCTGTGTGTTGACAGTGGCATTATTGTTAAGGCTGTGTGGGTCACGTGGTAGGGTAGGTTAGATAATGATGTACCTGTGCTGGCATGGTAGGAGCTGGTATGGAGGGGGATGGCGCTGGGACGCTGGAGATCACTGTTCAGCCCTCTGGAGGTGTTGTTGGACTAACTGAATGAAACCCCAGCAAAGACGAGCAACCCTGGTGAAGTGCAAAGTAGGAAGGAAACGAGTAATAAAGGACTTCAATTTAAGTGAAAATGTCATCCTGTGTTTCAGGGCCAGAGATGATGTGCAAACAAGCACAACATGGAAAGCTCCCATCATCTGGGAGGGGATGTTCAATCCTGAGATGTATGACCAGAGCCACAAGGCAGCAGGGTCCTCTGTGGCTTTAACAGTGTTTGCAGTTGGCAGGTTTGTTTTCTCATAAATATGTCCTGCTCTGATTACTAAAAGTTAATAAAAGTACATAACATTTATATGTTGTAACTGCGACTAGAAAACATAAATTAAACCCAGCAATGTATCTCTCTTAAAGGTACCTGGATGCTTACCTTAAGAACTTCCTGAACTCCTCTCAGGATCATTTTATGGTGGGTTTACCTGTCACATATTACGTGTTCACGGACCAACCAGAAAAGATGCCTGATATTAAGCTCGCTCCTCAGCGAACCATGAAGGTCATCAAAGTGGAGAGACACACCAGGTGGCAGGACATCTCTATGATGCGAATGAAGACCATAGTAGATATCATTGAGTCGGATATTCGCCACCATTTCTCTCATGTCTTCTGCTTTGATGTGGATCAGGTGTTCGCTGGGAGATTTGGCTCAGAGGCTCTGGGAGACTCTGTGGCTCTCCTCCACGCCCACTTTTACCGCCTTCCAAAGAAGATGTTTACGTACGACCGCAACCCCAAGTCCAAGGCGTACATGGAAACTGGGGATTATTACTATCATGCTGCTGTCTTTGGAGGCTCGTGGAAGAGTGTGAAGGCGTTGGCCGAGGCCTGCTATCAAGGCATCATGGAGGATAAACAAAACAATGTGGAGGCTCTGTGGCACGATGAGAGTCATCTCAACAAATACCTGTGGCTTCACAAACCCAGTAAGGTGCTCTCTCCAGAGTACTGCTGGGACCCCAGTATCGGCTATAAAAGGGATATACGAGTCACCAGGCTACTGTGGGAACCAAAACAGTACAAGAAGCTACGCAGTCCCTAATGTGCTGTTGGATGAAATAACAAAATCATTTTTTACATCCCAATTAATTAATGGGACTACAGTTGGCTTCATCCAATGTGAAACAGGATACTTTTCCTGCACCTTCCTGGCAAAAGACAGTTAGGTAGCAGTTATAGATGTTTTTTCTACTTCTTTTGTTGCGTGTTCTAGGTTAATGGTATTTTCTTTTATTTTCTTCTCTTTCTATAGCTTCTGTTTTTGCTATTTTATTTGATTTATATATAGCGTATATATGTATATATAGTGTGTGTATTTATATATATATATAATATATATATATATATATATATATATATCCAAAAGGATTTACTCACCGATCCAAATGATGTAAATCAGGTGTTCCAATCACTTCCATGGTCACAGGTGTATAAAATCAAGCACCTGGGCATGCAGACTGTTTCTACAAACATTTGTGAAAGAATGGGTCGCTCTCAGGAGCTCAGTGAAATCCAGTGTGGTACTGTGATAGGATGCCACCTGTGCAACAAGTCCAGTGGTGAAATTTCCTCGTTCCTAAATATTCCACGGTCAACAGTCAGTGGTTTTATAACAAAGTGGAAGGGATTGGGAACGACAGCAACTAAAATGACACCACGCCAATTTTCTGCAGAGTCAATCTCTACAGACCTCCAAACTTCATTTGGCCTTCAGATTAGCTCAAGAACAGTGCGTAGAGAGCTTCATGGAATGGGTTTCCATGGCCAAGCAGCTGCATCCAAGCCATGCATCACCAAGTGCAATGCAAAGCATCGGATGCAGTGGTGTAAAGCCAGGGCTCAACAGTGTGAGCATTTCACTTGCTTTTGCGCCTAAAAATAGGTGTGTGTGAACTGTAACAAATATTTAGGGGCACGTGCGCATGAAAAAATAAGCCAAAGCAGCTGAAGGAGAGATCCATGGAGGAGAGGAGGAAGACGGAGTGGGAGAGAGGAGCTTGCTGAACCAATGTGGTCCGTAGTAAAACATCACGCGATTTGCTGGTTAGCGGAACCAATCACGTGATCCGCTCGTCAGCGGAAGCCCGCAAACTTTCCTCAAGGACGGCGAGCGAGGACAGAAAGAAGGCAAGCGAAGACAGATAGAAGGCAAGTTAGTTAACAAAACACACAAAAATGAAACCTATTAGTCACTTCTTCAGAAGATCAACTCCGACTGAAGTTGTAGCAGTTGACGCTGAGAAGGAGGACGACGATAAAGGCGACGAAGACGTCGCGTTAATGTTAACTGAAGCCCCCGGCAGCCATCCTAGTGCATCCTCCACCGCCGGTGTGACCAGTATGACATACAAGTTTAATCCTCAATGGCAAAAAACCTTTCCTTGGCTAACTTAATGTACTGTAAATACTGCAGAGGACAAAAGCAGGTGGGGAACTCAACATTTGTTGCAGGCAAGCCACACCTGAAAAGAGACGCAGTCCTGAAGCACAGTAAGTCACGGAGGCACTTACTTTGCAGAGATGTGTTCACCACCAGAGAAAATTCAGGTACTATGCAAGATTTTTGCTATTTCTCTCAGCCCCCTTAAATTCCAACTAGTAATTTTTACTTGAGACATGTTTAATATTTTAGATCCAGACTGAAATGTAGTCCTGTCCAGTATTAGAGTAATATCTCTGCAAATAAATAAAGACACTGCTTTTAAATGGCCTGCAAACATGACATACGGTAAAAAAAAAAGAAAACACAACATTTACAAAAAAAAAAAAAAGCTCCTGCCAAAGACACCACCCACCCTAAACACTCCCCCAACTGAAGTGCTTATAAACTTGAACTTTCTTACCCATATCTCCCAAAGTGCAAAAAGTGGCTGGGGTACGCTGATCCACATTTACATGAGGAGCAACTAATCTACGTGAACCACCTAATGTGAAGGTTCAAGCTTGTCATCAGCTGTGCCCACTGTATCAATTAACAGCTTATATTCTCCACGAACATTCAGAACAACAAAATTCTGGTTTATAACTTGTATCAAATAACTAAAGATGCATTAGGTCTGCGGTTTCACAAACTGAATAAAAACATGTCAGAGTGAGAAGAAATAATAAAAAGAGTTAAATAAATGGAAAAAAGTCCCTCTCTCTGAACTTTTAAGTGAACAGAAATTTCGGAAAATAAAATAGCTGAAGGCAAATAAAATGATTTCCTGATCATAACATCATAGACTAAAATTAAGATGAGTGAGAGAGACACAGGAGGACCAGACCTTTTTCCCACTCCATTAACACTGTCATAGCTAATAAATTGGAGTTTAACAATCCTACCACTTACAAATAGAACACAAATTAAGCAGTGATAATAGTGTAGACCTACTAATGATCCACCTGGTCTTTTACAACACTGGTGTAATCAAACCTGTATGCCCATATGCATGGAATAGGGTTCATCCTTTAGACTGAATTTCCCGATGGAACTCTTGAGCCTCCCAAGGTGATGAGAAAAGGAACATCTTCCTGTTGTGGACCACTCATAACTTGCAGGGATTAACTTGGAATCCTCTGAAGATTCCCATCTCAGTGAACAGGTTTCTGGCTGTAGTGAACTCACGGCGTCTCCGCATGGTTTCTGCTGATAGGTTCTGTACAAATGTCAGTTTGGCTCCGTCGTGCAGGATATCTTTCTGAAATGCCAGACGATAGACAGTCTCCCTGTCCTGGAATTTCAGGAAGTGAAGGAGAACTGCTCTGTGTTGGTTAGGTCTCGCTGGTGCCAGGGTGCGATGCACTCTCTCCAATTCCAAAGTTTGGTCAGGGCTGAGCCCCAGCCACTTCGACAACATTTCATAACAAAATCCAGCAGTGGACGTGTACCTTCGGCGTCTCTCGGAGACCAAATAGCCGCAGGTTCTTCCTCCTGCCTTGGTTTTCAAGGTCATCAACTTTGGTCTCCAAATACGTCAGTCATTTCACCGTTGAAGCGAGTTTGTTCTGAGTTTTAGCTAGCACGTACTATGCTCTGGACACCTGGCTCTCCATTTCTTCTAAACGTTTAAGTGTGCGCCGATGCATCATGCGAGACCTCCACTAGTTTTCCCTCTAGTGCTGTGATGGCATTTGTCACTTCTCCAAGGCTATTGCTTATATCATCCAATTTCAGACCAAAATCTGAACGGAGCGACTTCAGCTCTGCTAGCACAGTGGTAATGTCGGCCATGTTGCTCATGTCGGCCCTTTACTGGTGAAGGACAGGTCTTCTTATTCGTGGCCGTTTTGCAGGCTTGTGTAAAAATGTTGCACTCCCTCGTTGACCGAGATGTCGACATAATCAAAACAGGATGGAAACCTCAAGTATTACACCACAGTCCGGGAAATAAAACATTATGTATGCACAGCTGGCTAGAGCTCCTCACTTATGCTGCCATCTTGTTTGGGTCACGTGACCACCCCATATTACAGATATTAAAGAGGAAATTCTGATGACAGATTGTAAAATGCCATGACGGAATTTTCACGATCCTTTCCGTCAAAATGACCGACAACAAAAAAGTCCAGCGCAACCTCTGCGTCAAGCCCTGAAAGCAGTGGAGACACGTTCTCTGGAGTGACCAATCCCTCTTTATCTGGCAATCTGATGGACGAGCCTGGGTTTGGCGGTTGCCAGGAGAACGGTACTCGTCTGACTGCGTTGTGCCAAGTGTAAAGTTTGGTGGAGGGGGGATTATGGTGTGGGGTTGTCTTTCAGGAGCTGGGCTTGACCCCTTAGTGCCAGTGAAAGGAACTCTGAATGCTTCAGCATTAGGGCTGAAACAATTCCTTGAATTATCTGGGTAATTCAATTCAAAAAATTCCTCGAGGCAAATTATCTGCCTCGAGGCTTCGCTTAAATCAGTTATATATCCATATACTGCATGACTCGCAGTGCTCATTTTGTGTCTGCAGACTTAAGGGAATTTCATAAACTTCTCTGATTGACCCGATGGTATCACACAAAACCTTTACCCTTTACCCCCCCCCCCCCCCCAATCTCTCTCTGCGTGCGCACGTTATCTAAAATTCACCGCTCTGACATCTTTATTCCAGCGTCTTTTTCAAAAAGCTTCAGCACCCTGAACAATTTGATAAGAATCATATTGATAATGAATTGACACCAATAAAATAGAAACACGCTATTGCCACAGACGGTGACAGAGAGAGACTAAAGTTCATCATCATGCAGTCAGGATTCAACAGGTCACAGAAGCAGCTTTATCCCTTAAAATCTGTTCTCCTTGTCAGTGGATGGTCTTAAAAGGTCATATTTTTATTTCATGGTGGATGAACTCACAAACGAAAATTTACAAAAATTAAAAGTGAACACTCTTTTGAAAAATAGACCATATTCCTGTAATCTAAAGGTTCACCTTTTGGCCATCATCAGACCACTGTGTGAATGATGGAGCTTTATTCTTGCTATTATGTGAAATATTAAATTCAAGCATAAACTAGAGGATGTTAAAATGATTAAGTCTCCCTTTACTTCAATGACAAACTGGAAAATGAATATGAACTACAATGAAAGAAATAGTGTTGGCACCAAACATTTCCTGGTAAAGGATCCCTTAAACCCCAAATATGGCATAATCTAATGTCATTATTTGACTTCATTTCCTTGTAACTTTAAGAAATGTAAACTGTCATCAGAACTTCATTGCACTTTTTAAAATATATTTTCTTTAGAGAACCTGTTAATACCAATCTTTAATAAAGACGTAGTTCACTTAAGGGACCAAACTTCTTTTCTCATTTGTCTAGAACTACTTCTCTTGAAAAAGCAAAAAATTGATTTAAATTTAAAAAATTTAAAAAATGCAATCTTTCTTATTAGAGTACTTGATTAATCGTCAGAAGAATTGATAGAGTATTTGACTACAAAAAGAATCTATTACTGCAGCCCTATTCAGCATACCAAGAGATTTTGGACAATTCCATGCTTCCAACTTTGTGGGAACAGTTTGGGGATGGCCCCTTCCTGTTCCAACATGACTGTGCACCAGTACATAAAGCAAGGTCCATAAAGACATTGATGAGAGAGTTTGGTGTGGATGAACTTGACTGGCCTGCACAGAGTCCTGACCTCAACCCGACAGAACACCTTTGGGATGAGTTAGAGTGGAGACTGAGAGCCAGGCCTTCTTGTCCTACATCAGTGTGTGACCTAACCAATGTGCTTCTGGAACAATGTTAAAAAAATCCCATAAACACACTCCTAAACCTTGTGGAAAGCCTTCCCAGAAGAGTTGTAGCTGTTGTAACTGCAAAGGGTGGACCCACGTCATATTAAACCCTATGGATCAAGAACGGGATGTCACTTAAAGGTGCAGTGTGTAATATTTAGCCTAGTAGCATTTAGCTGAACAAACTTGGTAAAATAAAGCAAAACATTTCTAAGATGGTCTATCTAAATAAGTGTTTAGTCATCTAAGTTCAAAAATAGCTATTTTGAAAAAAAACCAACAACTCAGAATAAACCTTTAATTCATACATAGGGAGGGTCCCCTCCATGGATGCCGCCATCTTGGATTTTTACATGTTTCCATGGTATCATAGAGGAAAAAAGGATAAATAAAGTTATTGTATTGTATTCACATTACAGATACACATTAAATTCAACTGGTTGCCACAGTTTACAGCAGAGAAATGCAATTTGGAACCCACTTCTAGATGTTGATATTCAGTTTTACACACAGCACCTTTAAGTTCACATGCGAGTCAAGGCAGGTGAGCGAATACTTTTGGAAATTTATTTATACATGTAGCTTTTTTGCTTATTGTGTGTGCATGATTGTTTGAGATTAGGGATGTTAGGATACCATTTTTTCCCTCCTGATACGATACTGATACCAAGGTGTTGGGTATCGGCCAAGCCAATACCAGTCTGAACTATCTGAAATGACTGATCAGACTCACAAATTATTTTAGATCTAGGCTATATTTGACTTAGAACATGGCTTAACTATTAGAATTGTAAATGTAAAGTGTCTCTGTGACCCTAAAGTTGTTTTCCTGCTGATTATTGAGTTTTGCTGCTAAATATTAAAATAATAATACAGGGGGCTGCATCACAGGCTCTCTCTCTCTCTTTTTTTAAACACAAACTTTAGTGCACTTTTCCAAATACAATCTAAAATTTACAACTCGCAGATTAACAATTGTTGATAACAGATATGTACTAAACGTATACAGTTGTATAAATCATCAAGTGCATAGAACGCTCTCTCTCCTTTCTGTTACTTTTTGCAGCATCACATGATTACGGAACAGCCTGCTATTGGCTGACAGACACTGAGAGAGAAACAACATGGTGGTTAGCATTCGAGCTAGTGGTAATAAATGATCATAATTAGATTAAAATGGATAAAAAGACATTCAATATCAGATTTACTGGTGTGGATTTAATCATTAAAGTCCCCAAAACACACATGAGTTCCAGGCTCGCTGAGAACGCTGCCATACGGAATTCAGAGGCATCAATAGTGTGAATGTGAAAACAAAACGTCTAGATTCAAGAGGAAAACAAGAGGTAACAATTTACGGTTCAAAAGTTATTTAACTTTTTATACACGGTGTCATTTCATGTCTTGTACGAGATCGCCAGTCTGAAAGGCGTTTTAAAGGCGTTTTTTTCTCATTCAGAGAAAAACTGTCACACAGCCTGTATTCCTTGCAGCTGCAGCAGGTCCCTTGGTTGTGCTGCTGCGCTCAAAACGGAAGGCTGGCACCAAAGAAAAAACTATTTCCGGTTTATAGCGCTAACAATTAGCATGGCAAAATGAAGCAAACTATAAAGTTAAACCAAACGATATCGGATCAGTGCATAAACTTGTGTACTCGCCGATACGATACCTTCATTTTAAGCAGTATCGGATGTATTTCCGATACTGGTATCTGTATCGGAACAACTCTATTTGAGATAAAGGGAAAGATGAATACTGACAAGCAACTTTGACATCCAAGTACACATGTCAGGCTGGGTTGCTTTAATTTACTCACAGACTTTTGTTTTAAAAGCTGTTGAGATGTAAAACGTATTATGTTGACAGGACATAGGTGTGCTAAGAATACATCTTTAAATGGTTAAATACAAAAAAGGCAACCACACGCTGCACGCAAGCATGATTTGATTCAGGATAATTTAGAGTCAACAAACTGTGCTAAATGACTCATTTTAGTTTGTACACAGGTAAGCATGACAGTTTAGAGATTAATCAAACTCATTATGGTGTGTGGTAAACCTTAAAATGGAATATGTGAAGGTTCTGTTGTGTGTGGAAAGATTTTGTTTACCTGAGAAAATTTTTCATGTTGTAAATGTTTTAGTCAGGCACAGTTTGGTGATGAAGGAAAGTTTAGGTATTGCTTTAAACAACTAAAGTACGTTGATCTGTTCTGTATAAGTCTTTTAAATATATCCAAGACACTCTGATCTGAGATGTTTCAGAGAGGTCTTATGTTCAGTGAGAGCATAAAAATGAAGTCATAAGACAAAGGAGAGGCAGAGAAAGGGAGTATACTCTGTTACATTAATGATATTTACTTACAAATAAAATAGTGTCTGTACAGTTTATGTTGCAGTTACAGAAGATCTCAGGAGCAGGTTCTATCTGAGCTGCTGAGGCTAGCTGAGGGAATGGTGTGGTCTGAGAGGCTCTGGTTGGAAGTCACATTCAAGTAGCCCATCTCTGAGGCTCGGGTCAGGGGTCTAGAAAGGACACGATGAAAGGAGGAATTAACATCTGACTGCTCATGCTGAGTATTTTCAAATAAGACCTGAATTTCAGACAGCTCAGATGTCATCACACTGCAAATGCAAACAAAGAGAACAGACATTTCATTGTGATGCAATTGGCAGGTACAAAAGTTGGCTAAAGTGACTGATTATTGGACCTACCTTGAAGCTTGCAAACTGAGAGATTTTAAAACCTGCACAGGATTAGATCTTTTCTTCAGCTCCTAGTTAAATAAGAAAAGTGTGTAAGATATTTTTTTGGTATGGTCCAGTGGACTGTATTGAGTATGTTTAACAAAGGTAAGGACATGACTGTCATGAATGAACACAGGGTGGATCCATATTTGTCAAAACACTCCGGATTAGATTCAAATTTTTAAGCAAATGTAGGATTTTCAAGGGAAAATTAAAAACATCTAAATGTAATATGGCATTTTCTTCATTAAATTTAACCCTTTTTAGTGTTTTTTTAAGACCCTCTTCAAACATTTTACGACTCTACCACAAATTCAATTTCTACCTCATTACATTAACAACACAGTTTCGTGTTTTGTGCTGATAGTAAAAGGAAAGGTGTAACAAAAAAGAAAAGAAAAGGAGAGAAACGTTATGATAGTATGCAAATTCGGCTTTCTTCAAGATTTTTTTTAGACTAGACTATAAGATAAAAACATGAAACCATAAGGCAGCTTACAATAGAAGGTCTTATTTTTTTACTTTAACTGCCCAAAACCATAAGGCAGCTTACAATAGAACGTCTTATTTTTTTACTTTAACTGCCCAAAACTAGTTCCACCACAATATAAAAAGTACCTATCTACAAGTTTTGCACTGCTGTTACAGCTAAAAATAGAACAGCGTACATTAAGGTTTTAAGAACAAAAAACACAAGGTATAACTGGCCATTTCAGGAAACTTATAAGACACTTAAATTCTGATTTTAAAGCATTTTAGAGCTTACAACCTCTTTGGATTTTCTCAAAAATTAAATAACATCAAAATTTAAGACCATATAGAGTTGATTCGTTTTAATATTTTTTGAAAGTCTTAATTCTGGCTACAGTGATTTATTAATTTTCAATACTTTTTAAGACCCCCGTGAACGCAGAAGGTAATTTCATAAATCCCTTAATTGGTTCATGACTAAGAACAGGGTAAGTACAAATTTAAAATACTTTTTACTTTTTGATAATTTTAAATTCTGAGAAAATGTGTGATTTGTCACATTATTATACCAGTACACAGACAATAAGGTCATGAAAATGAATGAATAAAAAGGCTTGATTAAGTGGATTGATTATTCTAGGGGTAGATTTGGGAATGAATGAATCAAAGCCTCTAATTATGCAGCACTTGACATCCTCCCTAAAAGCAAAACAGCTAAGTTTCTAAAAGTATGTACTAGCATATAAAACTTTTCTCCTTGTACAAAGTGTGCCCATAAAAATGTGAAGTGTTAAGACCATAATTGTTTGTCTTAACCAGGCTGTAAACATGTTTATTTTGTGCATACCCGACTTTTTTAGCCAGCTTTAAGTGGACACTCAAGTAGTTTCAGTTTTTTGCACTTCCTTAGTTGCTTCTTTTATAACCACAGAGGATGCCGTTTATGCTTCACACGCAGTTTTGCATAGTCCCACTCAAAATTTCTATAAAACGTACTAGCACAGAATTTTAATTGTGTTCAAAGTTGGAAAGGAAATTGATATTTAAGAAGCTGCAAGAACACGTAGCTGTACCTCATTAAGGTGAAGTGTCTGCATGTTCTGCAGGCTGCGTTCCAGGACAGCAAGCTGGGTGGACATGTGGAGTATTTTGTTTCCAAGTTTCTTGTTTTCCATCTCTAGAAAATCCACCCTGAGCTCAAAGCAAAGATAACATCAGCTAAACCATTCTGTTGTTTCATAAAGAGTTCTTTTCATTACTTTCTCCTTTACTCTTGAAAAAAATGTGTGGACCGAAAAGTGTCTCATACTGTACAAGCTCAGTACCTGCATTTAGACAAAGAAGCTGTTAGATTACAGTCTTTCTTGTTGTTTTCCTCTTCATTCAGCTGTTGTAGCAACCTTCTCCTCTCAACAAGTAGTTTGTCATTTTCCACAGCTATACTCATGGTTACTTCTTTCTCCTGGAGAGATCAAACTTTTTTGATTCATTCAGCATGGATTTTCTAACATCTCATTCATTTAACATTAGTCTAGAGGCTAGGGCTTGTGTTAATACAGGAAATACACATTGCCTTTGAATCAGAACTTCAATGCTTTATACTTTCTGTGGACTTTCACCACTGGCACAGTTAAACATTAACAAAGTTAGCCTCTGTATATGACTGTATTAAAATGATATAAAACAGAAAATGAAACACTGAAACAATATAGTTCTTTTGTGTTATGAAGTAAAAAATGCATGTTTACCTTTGCTAATGAATGGGAGCACAAAGAAAGCTCCCGCTCTAGATTATGAATCTTCTCATCACGCCTTGTAGTTTCATCATTAAGTTTCTGTTTAACTTGAAGCAGTTTGATCCTGTGCTTTTCCTTGATCTCATGGTACTTGCTGTAAGAAGGTGGGCAATTATGAATAAAGAAGAGAAATTAAAGAAGAAAAAAGTTATTTTAAATTATGTAAAAGGTCTTGGGTGATCCTTTATATATCCTGTAAGTTCTCTCAAACCCTTTTATTGTTTAAAGTTTCCCTTAATGTGGGAGAGTTCTTCACGTTAAAGCAATGTCTAAGGCCTCTTACCTCCTCTCTTTGTCCAGACACTGAAGGGTTTCACAGATTTCCTTTTTAAGTGTCTCACATTCATCCTGGGTGGCCAAAAGAATCTTCACTGCCTCTTTAAATTCAGGGAAGTCCTGTGGTCCAACGCACAACAACCAGCATTCATAAAAAGAAATAAAATGGAAAAAGTCTCCAGATTTAATAATTTACCTTAGGTTTTGTGTTTTCCTTATTTTGCAGGAGGAGTATTTGTGTCCATTGCTCTTCAAGTCTGAAAAGAATAAATTATGTTGACTGTAACACCCAGGGTTTGTATGAATGTACAGTAGTTGCTGTTTGGTGTCAGGAGGTAAATATTTTACCTGCTATTCAGAAGATTTTTCTCTGTCGTGAAAATGGTGGCCATTAATTTGTCCAGTTCTTTTTGGGAATCGTCTAGCTGCTGCTTAAGTGTATGTATCTAAATGGGTAAGAAAACAGTTAAATGTATGAGAAACATGGGCCACGGATAGCCTAGAGCTTGACCAATTAAGATGAAACCACAAATAATATATAGCTATGTGAAATCACTTACCTCTGACTCCTTTTCCAAAAGACATCTGGACTGAAGGTCAAGCTTATTTTGTAAATCTTTGCAGATCTCAGTGCTCTGAATCAAATCAATTGTAAAAATTGAAACTCAACATAATTAACATAAACTATCACATTAATTGGCAAGCCAAATTTGATGTTATTCATGAGCTTGACAAATTGAAATCTAAATTACCAAGCCTGTAATAACCCCCTTAACTTTACGCAGTCATCAGTGTAGATAATTTAGATATCTTCAAACTATGTTGAACTTCAGCTGTTTAATTAACACGTGATCTGTTCATGTAAAAACATGTCTGGTAAATCCTACCTGAGCTAACTCATTAGCCTGGCTGGCCTGAGCCTGCACAGTGAGGAGTTTCTGCTTAGTATGCAGCTGCTGCTCCTGCAGGGCAGACTGAAGCCGCTCCACATCCCTCTGCAGAGAAATAACCTTAGAAACAAATCACAAATCACATTAATGATGCACTTTAAAGGTCTGATTGATGGGATTTTTTTACACTGGATAACAATAAAGGCACCAATGCTTCTAAAAAGGTGTATTATTCTTATTTACCAAGCATCTATATCTGTAAACCTTCACTTTAAAGCCTTGTTCAAACCAAGGATTCACAGCAAGATGGGTTGAAAATTGTAATTGCTTGCAATGGGCTGCTATGTGAAGTTGTCAAAGCTGACTTTATCTCCTACAGCCTTGAATTTCTCATGTATTTGCTCAAATAGCACCATGCTGCACGTCCTGCTTATGTGTACAACTGATGGACAAGACAGAGGTGTTAACAGGCTGAAGTTTTGGTGTGTAATGTGAGAGAAGGCATAAGTTTTCAGTTGCAAAATTCACAGCATAATTATACTCTGCTTTAAACAAAGATTTGTTGGCATTTATAGCTTATTAAATTGAGACTACCACTTCCCATTTACCTCCTTGCAATGTTCTAAAAACAGCTGTCTACAACTTGCTAAGCTGAATCTCAGGTAACATCACCAGGGGCCTCATTTATAAACGCTGCGTACGCACAAAAGAAAGCGTACGTCACTTGTAAGTAACGTTTGGGATTTATAAAAACAAACTTGATGGGAAAATGTGCGCACCTCCACGGCAGCTCTGACCCTGCCGTACACACAAAACCTGGATAAACAGGAAACTGACCTCAACAGTAGAAGGATGAAATTAAGACTAATGTGAAATTGATACATTTGTGTGAAATAATCAAACATTACACATTTCACAACACATAACATATATGAAGGATATATTTGAAAAAAACGAAAAAAAAAAAAAGAAGAAAAATTTACATTGATGCCCGAGGGAGTGCACGCACACGCGCGTGCCCACACACATAGCCTTTATTATTGAATCGATCATGTTCTGTCATTGTGAAACAAACCCTACATGTTTTTATGACATCCATTCACATCAACAATAATGCGTACAGTAACCATGCTCCCAAAATGTGCCATACAAATAAAGTTTTACATTTATAATAATTGTAGGCTAATCAAAATGACATGATCAACGACATGATCGCTTCTGGCGCATTTGGTGCGTCAGTGTCCCCCTCCGCCTCCGTCACCACACCGCTCGTTTTCTGTCTTGGTCCATCGTGAAACTGATATCATTGAATATTCATCAAGGGCGTTCACCTGACCTTTTATAGGCACCATATGGGTGGGGCAAAGCGTTCCCTCACGTGCGACAACTTTAGAGTTGATTGTGATTTATAAATGAAAACAGGCGTAGGACGTGCGTGCGCATTCTGTTATAAATCTGAAAGTTTTTGTGCGCACGCATTTCCTGTGTTTCCGGCGTATGCCACCTGTAGTGATCTTTCCTATGCACAGTTTTATAAATGAGGCCCCAGATGACTTGATTCGAGCTGCAAAGGGTCAGTCCAGACAGCTGCAGCCATTGCCAGCAATGTTCTGAAACAGTCTCATTGTGTCGCTAAACTTTAGTCTGAACTGGGCTTAATAAGGTCATCTTTGCTCTTTAGCTTCAAATCATTATACTTTCCAAAAATGGACTCTGTATCCACATGCTACCAAATGCATCATGCGTCACTCTGTACAATTCATTTTCACATGGTTTGGAGGCTCAAAAGGTATATCTATAATTTCAAGTATCTTGTCTTCAAGCAGGGTCGAAGGGCCAGGGTCAAATTTTCTCCCCAGTCTAGCACTGTCCCCAAACAATTGTTCTGTAAACCCTCAGTATTTCTGAGGTGTTCTTCTATTTACACTGGCATTTCATACTTATGGCTCAAGCAGATAACTATAACATGTTTTGCCCTGTTTAACTGCAATGCAAATAGCATATACAGTTGCAAGTAAAAGTATGTGAACACTTTGGGATTTCTTGGATTTCTGCATAAATTGGTCACAAAATGTGTTCTGATCTTCATCTAAGTCACAACAATAGACAAACACAGTCTGCTTAAACTAATACCGCACAAAAATGATATGTTTTCATGTTTTTATTGAACAAACCATGTAAACATTCACAGTGCAGGGTGGAAAAAGTATGTGAACCCCTAGGCTAATGACTTTGCCAAGAGCTAATTGGAACCAGGAGTCAGCCAACCTGAAGTCCAGTCAATGTGATGAGATTGGGTGTGTTGGTTAAAGCTGCCCTGCCCTATAAAAAACACACACCAGTTTGGAATTTGGTGTTCTCAAGAAGCATTGCCTGATGTGAACCATGCCTGGCACAAAAGAGCTCTCAGAAGACCTACGATCAAGAATTGTTGACTTGCATGAAGCTGGAAAGGGTTAAAAAAGTATCTCTAAAAATCTTGATGTTCATGTGTCCACGGTAAGACAGACTGTCTACAATACGAGAAAAAGTTCAGCACTGTTGCTACTCTCCCTAGGTGTGGTAGTCCTGTAAAGATGACTGCAAGAGCACAGCGCAGAATGCTCAATGAGGTGAAGAAGAATCCTAGAGTGTCAGCTAAAGACTTACAAATATCTCTGGCACATGCTAACATTTGTGTTGACAAATCTACAATAAGTAAAGGACACCACGGAGGAAGCCACTGCTGTCCAAAAAAACATTGCTGCACATTTGAAGTTTGCAAAAGAGCACCTGGATGTTCCACAGCACTACTGGCAAAATATTCTGTGGACAGATTAAACCAAAACTGAGTTGTTTGGAGGGAACACACAACGCTATGTGTGGAGAAAAAAAGGCACAGCAAACCAACATCAAAACCTCATTGCAACTGTGAAATACAGTGGAGGGGCCATGGTTTGGGGCTGCTTTGCTGCCTCAGGGCCTGGATTGCTGTCATTGAGGGAAAAATGAATTCCCAAGTTTATCAAGACAGTTTGCAGGAAAACTTAAGATCATCTGTCCAGCAACTGAAGCTCCACAGAGGATGGGTGATGCAACAGGACAACAACCCAAAGCATAGAAGTAAGTCAACAACAGAATGGCTTCAACAGAAGAAAATACACCTTCTGAAGTGGCCCAGTCAGAGTCCTGACCTCAACCCGATTGAGATTCTGTGGCATGACCTCAAGAGAGTGATTCACACCAGAAATCCCAAGAATATTGCTGAACTGAAACAGTTTTATAAAGAGGAATGGTCCAAAATTCCTCCTGACCGTTGTGCAGGTCTGATCTGCAACTACAGGAAATGTTTGATTGACGTTATTGCTGGCAAAGGAGGGTCAACCAGTTAATAAATCCAAAGGTTCACATACTTTTTCCACCCTGCACTGTGAATGTTTACATGCTTTGTTCAATAAAAACATGAAAACATATCATTTTTGTGCTGTTAGTTTAAGCAGACTGTGTTTGTCTATTGTTGCGACTTAGATGAAGATCTGAACACCTTTTATGACAAATTTATGCAGAAATCCAAGAAATCCCAAAGCATTCACATACTTTTTCTTGCAACTGTAGACAGACAAGATACAAAACATAAACATAAAAAACAAGGTGAGTATGTGATTTTAGATTCCCAGTACTTACAGGACATGTCTTTATAATTTGAGAAACATTCTAATAATATTTCATCAGTTTGTTGACATGTGAGAGAACTGAAAGGCAGCAACCTGTCTTCAGTTGTGTTTGACTGTGATGCAAATATCCATGATAGCATTCTTACCCATTTTAATGTACTCACAGTTTCCTCCTTTTCCACGAGACATCTTTTCTGAGCATCGAGTTCCTCTTGCAATTTTCTGCAGGTTGGTTCAATCTGTACCAGCTCTGCTTCTTGTGACTTAAAAAAATAACACGAAAACGTAATTTTCTGCAACAAGGACATGAGGTTTCTGCTGATGATTTAGCATAGAAGCACCACTTTAACCTGCCTGTAAAATGTTCTATAGCTACCCTTCAAAATACAGGTGAGTAATAGCAACCATGTTTAATACTTGGGGCTGTGAGAAACAAGGTTACATTGTACACAAAATTATTAGGCTGTTGTAGAGCAGGGGTCTCTGTACTGGGACTTACTTTTGTTAACTCTTCTGTCTGAATCTCCGCAGTCTGGAGCTGCTCCCTCGGGGCTGATCCCAGCTGCTCCATCTCCTTCTGCAGAAAAATCTGGAAGATAATGATACTGCATTCAATATCCCTGCATCAACAGGGTCAACAGTTATTAGACCATTTAAAGATATAGCTAGTTTAATTTGTTATTAAAATATGCAGGAATAATGCACAATTTAAAGGCAGCCACTCACGTCTTCATAACTGTCATAGCTGATTTGTAGTGAAAATCTCTGCTTCCTGAGCTCTCATACAGCTAAAGAGGAAGTGATTTTGTGTTTGGAGTTGCAAATGTCAAATGTGGCAAAGAGCAACAACTACTAAATGCAAGTCTTGCAAAAAGCTCCTAGATCAGAATATAGACATATGCTTCACAAAAAATATTATTCCACTACTTTCTTACAGTAATTTCAGTCTGAACAAGCTATTTTTAGAAAATTGTTATCTGCAGAATGTTACTGTTGCTCTTTAACATTTTTGTTGTCAGACTGAACACAGAGTAAAAGGGTTAAGGGACAGGGCTTACTTCAGCCAGCTCTTTGTCCGGGTTGCCCTGGACCTGCATAGTGAGGAGCTGCTGTGTAGGCTGCCGTTGCTCCTGCAGGGAAGACTGCAGCCTCTCTACTTCCCTCTGAAGGGACACCACCTGTGAAAAAACACACATAAACCACAATGGCCTTGATTTCTACTTTCTACTTTTTGCATCACCCAAACACAAGTTAGTTAATACATTAAAATTATTAGTCATCAGTCTAATACACAAAGAAAATCCCCAAAATGACAACATCTACGCCAACTAATGCGATTGCTAATGGGTCGCCAGAGACTGCAGACCATCGACGTCGTTGACAACAAGGGGCTTCAAGACATCATCTGGGTTGCCTCAGATGACCCGTACCACAGAACACCTACGAGAACTACTGTCAAAAGAATCCGTGAACTCTACGACAGCTAAAAAGGCAACTAAAGTGGAGCAGCTGGCCCGAGCTACATTTATTACACTGATGAGAGACTGTTGGACATCAGCCAGCAACTTCAGCTACCTCGGGGTAACAGCACACCTGATCATTCACTTTACAGCAGAAGTTATTTTGTACCTGATATGTTTGTCTGCTGGGCTTGTTTACAGTCTATAAATATTATTGCTCAGTGAATTAAGACACTCTGATTTACAAACCACAAATAAGCTTAAAAACTCTAGTTTGTTTAATATTTCTTTATTTAAACACCATACTTGTACTAATTTATCTCAACCAAAAATACAAGAAAACGGTAGATTTTAAATGTTAATTTACAGATAATAATACTAATAATAATAGTACATTTTTAGTAAAAAAGTGCTTTTAAAGTGCTGTACATAAAGTTAAAATAATGAAAATAAAACACTTCATAATAAGAATGTTTAAAAATCACTAAAATTAAAGAAATGCTGTGATTAATCATGATTAATCACAGCACAGTGATGTGATTAACTTGATTAATTTTTTTAATCAATTGACAGCACTTCGAACGCAAGAACGCTTCGTAAACCTCTAATTGTCTCTCTAGTCTCTCTGTAAAATGTTTTAATTACATTAGTTTAGCCATTTTATCTGTGCAAAACTGTATGTAGTTCATATTATCTCTGTCACAGCCTGAAGTCTGCAAAGAAAATCAAGCTTTTCTTGTCTCAATAGTCTGTAATATAAAGCGGTATTAAAAAGCACTAATACTGAAGCAATGCCTTACCAGCCAAAAGGATTACTAATAGATTTAATGCTGTTTAATAGTTGATAAATCTAGTCTTATTTAGATACTGAAAAGAGAAACCATGTTATCTCACCATATTGTTCTGGGCATGGTTGTTTAAAATAATCTAACAGGTTATCAGATTAGATTAAATCTTGAAATCAGATTGTGTAGTCAAAACAGGATCAGGTAATCCAATCCTACTGTCAATCAAGATATAATTACCAGTTTGTGTTGTTCATATCTTTGAGTTAGATTTGGATTACTTTGATCCATACATTAGGATTATCCTGATTCCAGCAGAGGGTGGGAATCTAGCTTGATTATAAAGAAAAAGCAAGAAAATTATGAGACTGCTCAAACAATACAACATTTACCGGGTGAGTGACATTTTAAGATATTTTGTGTATATATATTTTTCACAAGAATGATGTTTTACTCTAATGACATAGCTGATAAGGACAAAGTAGGGTTTGTAAAACAGCAAAGTAATTTTTCTTCATTAAAAATTTTCACCACCAAAGCAGCATTATCATAACCTGACACGCCAGATGGATGTGTTTCACACATCCATCTGGGAAACCACTGATAGACAGCATTTGGGAAAGGGCAGAGGCTTTGAAAAAAAAAAGATTCGGATCATGACTGGATAAGCGTGCTGTCCATCACATCTTTACGGGCCAATCAGAGCAACAAAACACGTGACATTGTAGCTGCTAACAAGGAATGAAGTCCATATAAAACAGCATAACGTGAACCATGGCGACTATAGATATGTCAGTACACAACTTTTGTCATTTTTGAATAGAAAACAACTCAGTGCCGTTCTTTGTTCTTTTTTTCACGAAGAAATGTTGTCAAGTTCTGATAAAACTGGGGCTTTAGCAGCATCCACGCTAATCTCTTCTGCCATAACTGCACCAGCTCCTTGCTTCTTGCTTACGTCACAAATTCACTGCGCCCGAAAGTACTGCCCCTTGTCTCTGATTGTTCCTGTCACTTTCTAAACGGGCACAAACCAATAAGACGGGAGCTTTGCAAGATGGATTTGTCAGTGAAAAACACAGAAGCGAGCAGATCTATCTGCTTTGCAAGGTTAGCATTATCAAACTTAAGGTATCCAATTTAAACATGTTTAAACATGTTTCTGTTAGTGGAGATTTTGGTGCCCCCCTGTGGACACAGTGTGTAGTGTGAAGTCCCTTTTCAAGCACTGTTTACACTGTTTACAAACAAAATACATACTTTGTTGTAGCAGGTATCTTACCTTCTGCTGCAGGGAGTTTTTCTCAGCATCCAGAGTGCGTACCCTGTTCCTCAGGGCTCTGATCTCAAGGTCCAGGCGATCATTCAGCTCTTTGGTCTTTCGCAGTTCTACCATTTCTTTTGATAAACAGCCAGACAAAACAATTACTCAGTCAAAGATAATAAATCTTAATGTTTCTGTCACAATACATTAATGTTTGAAAGTTAAGCATAGTGTGAAAAAGTGAAACATATTTATTCTTTCTTCTGTAAAGCATAAACACAACAGCATATTACATTTTTTTAAACTAATAATACATATGGCGAAAATCCTTCTTACCATATTTCTTTAGTTTCTCAACTTCCTGTCGGAGTTGCTCTACCTCCTGCTGTGCTGCCTGTAGCTCAGGCTCTGCAAAAACAAACAAAAAAAACCATCAACATCTCTCTACAGTGTTTTTACATGTTTACTTACTGCAGGAGTTTCAGCTTTCATTCAGGGCAATGGAAGTTGGTTGACAGGTCAATTTAGCTCAGTTGCTTTTGGATATTGTATGGTGGTATCTGACTCTAAATTTGTTAAGACAACTGCATCTCTATCATAAATATGATAAATATCTTAATTCTTCTTTTGGAAGGCTAATCTATATTTCTTACCATAAGCTCGTTGGGTCAAATGAGCAGACTCTAGCTCATCAGTCAAATGCCTGATCTCATTGTGGGCCATAGCCAGCCGACGGGAGCCCTCCTCCAAATCACGCTCCAGACGGGAACATTCCCTCTGCATGCTGCTTGCCTGGCCAGCCAAATGCCTGGCCTCGGCCTGCAGAAAGTGGGGAGAAATACAAACTAAGCAACCAAGACTACAGTGATTTCTGCACTATAAGACCAATTTCAGATGCAAAAGAACTTATAAGAGACCTTGAAAAATGAACTGGATAGAGATGCGTGAGTTGTGTAGTATCACTCTTCTGTCATGCAAGGTTCACTAACTTGTGCAGGTAAAAGATCTTAAAAACACTGGAACGAGAAAGAGATTGAAGTTAATGTGGGTGCTGCTAAACAGGGGTTTATAGGAAACATGCAAAAAGATCCTTTCATTCCAACATGCATGACCTAAAGTGCAGTTTTTAGTGGTCATTAAAGTGAGATGCAGTCATATTTAAGCATAAAAGGACATACTGGGATGAAAGTATGCTTGCTCTGAGATGCTTTGTGCAGCCCAAAGAGCCTCTTCCATGGGTTCTGATGATGACGTACTGCCCCCTTGTGGGGTGACTGTGGATTAACATTCAATCAAGATCACATGAGTGAGTCATTTTGAAACCGTGGTAATGTGAATTACAACTTCATGGTTTAATTTAAAAAAAAGAGATATGACAAGCAAATGATTAAAACTGGCTATATGTACACATAAGTGTGTGTGCTGTATTTACAGGTCATCCACTGACCTGGTGTGTATTTATGCACTGCCGTTCAGATTTGACATCAACCACCCCTCTGCTTGTGTGTCCTTTCAGGTGAATTGGGGCTTCACTTGTCTCAAAAAAGGAAGCTCTCTCCACCAGGAGGTAGGCCACTTGTTCACTTGGGCTGCTGTGAATCAACTCTGTGAGACCCTGCTGGTACAGCATTTTAGCCACCTCGCTTATCTGGGCATCTATCTCAAAAGAAAGAGGAGAGACAAATTTTACATCAAGGTTTGTTTTTGCAATTACTGCAAGAACCAGTTTGACTCACCCACTGTGTAAGATAGTCCTTAGGCTCCTTGAGACACCTTTTAATGGAGCCTGTAAAGTTAACATGATGTACAATTGCAAAACAGCTCTCTGAGTATTTATCCTTCAGCTATCTTGTCTTTGAAACTGAGAAACAGCAACTCTCTGTAGCTTTTAAGGCTTTACTTTAGGAGTGGAATGGGCTTTTGTGGTCCTTGTTTCCACTGAAGAGAAAATGGGACGATACACTTGGATGTGTAGCTCTCTATAGCCCAAATGGCTTAGGAGTGGTATACAGTAAGTGTATTTATTTACCATTTACTCCCTTGTGTTTATTCATTGCCTCCTATCATTTTGTCATCCATATTTTATTCAATTAGTATTTTATCCTATTTTATATAGCTCATGTTTCCATGCATTAGTCTCTATATCATTTTTAAATAGTCTACCCTTTGTCACTGATTTTCCACTTCCTTGGAGGGCACTTTGAACTGCATTATAATTCATTTGAAAGCTGATAAAAAATAAGGTATTACTTATTGTTTCAACAGGCCCATTAAAGCTCAGTAAATGAAAATAATTTGTAGAAGATTTGATAAAACAGAGATCTGAAAATTGCATTTATAACTTGTCTATTTTTTTTAATAATTGTATTAAACAACAAATTAACAAAAACTTCAAGCCTGTATGTTAACTGGTTAGGTTATGCGGTGCTGATTGGTTTAAAACTTCCTTTCCCACCACAGTGCAGTTATGGTTCTATAGCAAAACTCTTTCCATGAGCTTCGCAATAGGACCATCCTGAACTGTTCCCCACACAATGGACGAAATGCTTCATGTTTTAATTTCCATGTCTTTTTGAACCGTCAGGACATTTACTAAAATATAAAAATCAGGATATGGGGGAAAGGGTTAGGGTTAAAGTTTGAATGTCATCAACATTGCTCTTGCTCTCAAGATTGTACAGTTTTTTGCTGTTGTAGAGGTAAAAATTTAAAACCTTGAAGGGATATTAAACGCCGAAGCTGGTCCTTGAGCTGATCATTTTCATCTTGTATCTCCTGAGCCAGAACGTCTTTGTGCTCTGTAAAGATTCGGATCTGCTCCAATGACTTGCGGACCTTACAAAAAACAAACGAAAAAAAAAGGACAGTATGTTAGCAACTAACAGCCACAGACGTTCAAGTGCTGTTACTCTGATTGACAATCCTGATATCACAAGTAACTGCAATAACTTACATCTGTCAACTCTGCTGAGTACTGTAAGCGCTGCCTGTCCAGGTCCCGTGTCACACTGCTTAGACGGCTTCTTGTGCGTTGGAGGGCACGCCAAAGCACACACAGCTGAACCTCCTTGGGGGAGCCAGGAGGAAGTCCCTCCTCACAGAGCCATTTGGCAATCTGCTGTAGCTCCTCCTAGGGGACATGTAGTTGACATGTGGACATCATGGACAAACCACATTATATCCTACCTACAGATGAGGACAAAATGATCAGCCCCTTCCCAATGAATTTTTCATTTTTTAAAAGTATTTCCCCAATGCTGTTAAACAGAGCAAGGAATTTTACCACAGCTTTTCCAAACTTCCTAGTTTTATTTTGGATGCTTGTTTTTTTTTTTCTTTTCATAAGGAAGCAAAATTAGTTCATAAAAAACAAAAACTATCAGGGTCAAAAATAGTAACCCCCTGATGGTAATAGTCAATTGTGTCTCACTTTTGCTGGATAACAGCCTGCAGTTGTTTGGTGTAGTTTTCATCAAATCTCAGGCTCTTCTCCTGAAGAATCCCAGCCCATTCTTCTCTAACCAATCTTTTAAGCTCCTCCAGATATAACAGTCTTCTGGCATAGACCTTCGTCTTCAGTTCATGCTACAGATTTCCTTGACTTTACAATTTTTAAGCATTACAAAGTTAAAGCACATTATGCACAACAGTGGTTTGTGCTATGGCTCAACTAAAAGGTCAGTTCTAAAGGGGGCTAATAATTTTTTATCCTAGTAGTTTATATGGCATGATGCTTTCAGTGTTGTGTAATTTTAATTAAATGTAAATTTCACTGTAAAAGAAAAAGATTATAAAAGCTGTAACATGTTGACTTAGAAAAGGCAAACATTAATTTTCTCAAAAATGTCCCCAATAAATACTGTCTGTATACCTGTTCATCTCCTTAAAGTCCAAGTGAAAACACAGATCTATGTATCCCTGATTTTTTAATTTAGACCCTTAGAAAGTTGTTCACCTCTTTCTGGGTTTGTTTTTATCTGAACAGGGCAAATATACGAGCCCATGACACCCCCTGTGTTGATGGAAAATTTGGGGCTCGAGGTATGTTGCAAACAGATAATAGAGAAATGTAATGAAATGAAACAAACAGAAATATACCACCATTCTAGCATCACTCTATTTCTAGTGAGAGGGTGTGGCTTCTCATTCAACTGACACGCCCACACAAGAGCAGATATTACTGCCTAATTTTCATGATTTTGACGCTTCATTTTTATAAACTTAGAGATATTTTTAACAACTGAAATTTGGCTTGGTGGTTCATAACAAAGTAGCCTATCATACAACAAACCTAAATAAAGATTTTTTAAATCACTTTACAGGGACTTTAAAGCTAAAGTAAGTGGGATGACACCCACTTGAAAAGTGTTTGCACAAGTTGGGGAACAGCTGTTTCCTTAGAGACAGCTGGCATCACAAATGTGTTCCTGTGGGGCTGCTTCTTCCTTCTTGTCAGTGGTGGTCGAATAACTAAAAAACGGGGCAAAATAAAACCTGCAAACGTTATCTTCTGCTGCCACACCAACTGGAGCATCAAGTTACTTTGTAGTAGCATGCTCGGCACCCACATCATCACTTTTACATTGAAGTTCCCCTACACTAATTTAGCTATTGTACAACTGTAGGAAATTAACGTTCAATTACGTAAAAAAAGAAAAGTTGTTAATCTATAGATTAGTGGTTGTACATTTCATATCTAGTAGAGAGCAAGCTGGAAATGTCGGGTGATAAAGTTGGTGTGAAGTTGACACTTCAGAGCTTTCTTCCCCGAAAATGGGGACGGATGAAAAACGCTATATTTGGGACTAAACATTTCCTTACCACCAGTTTTGCACATGCAAACCTCCATGACTGCCACAAGTGGCGAATGTGGTTTTACATTTCTCCAATTCAAGCCAAAGTCAAAGTTTTAAGCTAGCTCCAAAGAAAACAAAACAAAGTAGTTCGGTACCTCCGGCTGATCCATTTGTCCTCCTGCGAATAAAAGGCACCGTATTCCGTAGTCTAATCTCGCATTTTTACCTTTTTTTGTCGAAATGTTCTCACACAGACGTTAAAAACACGAACACTAGTCGGCGGTTGTTCCACTCCGGCGTTTAACGGTTTAACAGTACGTAACAACCAGTATGCACGCACCCAACTGCCTATAAACTCTGGTATTTAATAAACAGATACTCGAAACTTTCACGCCCAGCAAAACAGCGAGTGATATCATGGTGTGGCCTGAAAGAGCGTTCTCTAAAAGGACACTGTCTCTGGTTGGAATGAGGCTCTGTTGTTTCCAAGTTGTAAAAATCCTGCTCCTGCGCACTGTGATTGTGGGTTATCCGGGTGTCTTTGAAGGCATCTTGTTGGACCGTTAACGATGTGAGCAGTTAAAATTCACAAGTAAACCTCAGTAAAAATTAGCTTTTTGTGTTTGGTTTTTTGTTGAATCTATAATTTGACCTGATAAAAAGGGAAATGATGCTACTAGCACTGATGGACTGCAGATTTCTTTTGCTCAAGCCCCAGTTTTATAACACTTTTGTGGTATTTATGAGCTTTTGCTCTTGAGTGACAGCCTTTTCCCTTATGTTCAATAGCCTTTCAGTTATTTTCAAGTTTAGTAACATTTAAAGGTGTAAAAAGTACAAGACTACTGTACTCAAGAAAAAGTAGTTATTCTTGTTAAAATGTACTTATGTAGAAGTAAAATAAATTTACTCAAGTAAAAGTTTACTTTAAGTACTGAGTAGCTACTGAGGAGTTGTAGAACAAAATATGATCTTCCCAACTGGCAAGAACAATAAGAGAACAGATTCCAAACCAGGTAATTAAGGTAAAGTCATAACTTTTGAAATATGAGGCAAGGTGGGTCTCTTCTGGCAAGAACAAAGCAGAGTCAACCTCATGGCAAGGCAATGCATACTAATGCACTATGCTTCCTTAAGGAGCACCTACAGTCACAGACAGGAACTCTAACTCTGTGGATAACTTCAAGCATGTCTCACATAAAGTCCATCCATTTTCGAAACCGCTTATCCCGCTGAGGGTTATGAGGGGGCTGGAGCCTATCCCAGATGGCACTGGACAAGAAGCGAGGTACACCCTGGACTGGTGGCCAGTCAATGGCAGAGCTCACATATAGAGACAAACAACCAGGCACGCTCACACTCACATTTACAGCCAATTTAGAGGCACAAATTAACCTAATAAGAATGTCTTTGGTGGTGGGATGAAGCCAGAGTACCCAGAGAGAACCCACGTATGCATGGGGAGAACATGCAAACTCTGCATAGAAAGAAAACAAAAACTAAACACTCTGTCCAAGGGCTGATGGGAAACTCTGCCCACACATCCCCAAAGATTTGACAGGCAGTAGGCAGAGCTTCAGTCAGTTGAGAGTAGAGTTGGTGATTTAACACTGACAACTAATTCCAACACTGAAGACAGTTTCACTCAGGATAGAGTTGAAACTTAGATATCAACACCTCAGTGTATGCTGTGTACAACAGCTGTTCTGCTACTGTGAGCTCAACACAGGTAGAAAAGTACAAAAGTATTGTACTCATGTAAAAGTACAGTCACTATGACTAAAACTTGCTTGAGTAGAAGTAAAATACTGATTTCAAAATGGAGTTGACGAAGTACAATTTCATGAAAAAAATACAGTTATTTGAGTAAATGCAATTAGTTACTTTCCACCCCTGCATTTAGCCTCCTTTAAAGAAGATAAAAGTTATGAGATAATGACATATAAGATCTTACTGTGTATTAAACTACCTAAAGTGAATGAACATATCCATTACTTCTATCAAATCAACCATAGCATTACTTACTTTTAGTAATAGAGTATCAGTATGGTATAGATAAGTTAATGAAATAAGCCATCACAAATTTCTTCACCAATAATTTTCTGTAATCAGTTATTGCACCATTAAAAAAAAAACATTATTTTTATAGGTGTCATTGATCCATTGTTTCTGCAGCTGCAAGTATCTTTTTTACAAGGTGCATCCTTTCAAGAAATAACAACAAATTGTTAAAGAGTGCAAACAACTGTGCAATCAATGCAATAAACATATATTAAAATATATCAAGCTGGAAGATCAAAGTTTTATGTTATTTTACAACTTTTGCACATAGAGTGCTTTGCTGATTTGTGACTTTCCGTATCTTTTATTGAATCACACTGTGTGGATTTTACAATCAGTGTTTTCGGAGATAAATTTTCTTTCAAAATTTGACAACAAAATTTGCTTTAACTGTAACTGGAGTCTTAATGAAACTGAGTCTCAATGCAAATTGATGCTCTAACTGCAGTGTGTTGTGTCTTGGGTGGTCTGAGATTTCCTGCACATTTACAATTATAAGTGGGCAGTGTTCTCGTCTTGTTTCCTGCTGTTCAATTGACCTCACTTTGAAAATACTGTGGTGGCCTTTGTGCCAGACTACACAGCTGGCATGGACAGCATGAGTTCATATGCAGAAGTGGTGAAAAGTATTGCTTTAATAATAAAGCTTTCAACTATTTTCATCCTACATATCTAGTAGTATATTGGTTATTACATAAGCTATTTGAACTCTATGGCTTTAAGTGTTTTTCAGTAGAGACTGAAATGGGATCTTATTCTTATCACCTCATCTTTTTAGCTCCAAATATCAGTGTAGATTGGATAACTGCAGTACAACTTTTGAGGAAAAGTTCTGTGATGATGCTAAACCAGAGGAATGTTGTTCTTGGTATTGAGCTGGTCCAGACCACAGATTTGAGGGGGAGGGCAGTGAGCGTTTAGAGGAAATGGGTGAGAGAACTCCTCCTATATCGAACACCACATTCCTCTTTTGCTCCTTCTGTCCAAGATTTGGAGCGAAACGTGAGGACAGAGAGAGCACAGACAGAGGATACCACTGGGGAGAAATCAACAACACTGAAGAGTGCTGACTTCAAGGCGCAGAAGCTGAAGGGTAAGGCATTCCTGGAAACCTCTTAATTATGTTGCATCTTTTATTATAAGACCAAAAACAACCACAGCTAAGTATGATGCAGCTTCTGTCTGAGGAGACGCAGATCACACCCAAGTTTGACAACAAGCTAAAAACAGAATCCTTAAATCTTTTTCATTCTCTGCATGACATGCCTGCAATATTTACGTTCATTGCCGAGGTTCTGCCTGTGCCTGGTACCTCTCACTGTTATATAAACCAGATGTATTAGTGTGTAATTAAACACATGCCTCTCCGAATTGTCCACAATCTAAGAGCAACAGTGATTTCCCTCTATGGGCAGAGCTGGGTGGGAAAGACAAACATGTACAAGGTGTACAAAACCAACTCCTTAAAGGCTAAGCAGCTGACACTTGAGGGGAAGGTTGTATAGGAATAGTTAATGTCTGTTGCGTGCTTGTGTTTGAAATTAATTTAGAATTTTTCGAACAAGGCAGCATAGCCATAGAAAATACAGTATGCTAAATAGGCTTTTGCACAAGTACATCCCATCTAACATGTGCATCACAATGCTCCTAATTTAGCTGGAAAAACAGCAGAAAACACCAGCACGTGTTTCTAGAATTAATTTCTAAATCACAAAAAAAAATTATATTTACAGTTGTAAACAGCTGTATCTGAGGGAACTGAAACCCTCAAAAGGAACAAATGTTGCTAAAGAAAGTTATTTCCCCTAAATTTTAATGGAAGAAGTTACCACACAAATTCGGGTAAAATCATGAGTCACTAAAAAGTATTCTGGGTACCTGACTTTAATTCTGAAGCCTTAACACGAACTTGAGTGGATTTGTGGGGACAGAATAAAAGCAAAAGTTGACTTTTTTTTAAAATGAAACCTCACTATGACATCATTCGTGTTGTAAATATAAAGCTTGCACCCTTATTCACAAAAAATGCACAAAGGTGTGCCGGGCAGTTGGCAGAGAGTGTTTCCGACTACAAGTTTGTTTACAACTGTTACGATTACAAGGGGCTGATGTTCTGATGTATCCCATGGAGACAGACAGAAATCCCCCTTGTATGGTGTGCCTTAATGGGCAGAGATTGTCAGTACAGATGTTGAGATGCATGATGAAAGTGCTCAGAGGCACACAGAGAGCCCACTGTGTCAGACAAAGTAATGCCTACTAAAATATTCACCCCCTTTAAAGTGACTGCATTCAACAGAGGTCCAGCCGATTGGTGCCAGTAGTCTCACGATTAGTGAAATGGGGATCACCTGAGAACAGTGACTGTGTTGAAAGTCCACTCACTGGTAATCAATATTCTTGGCTACCATTACACCATGAAGACAAAAGAACACTCCAAGCAACTCAGAGAAAAGTTGAGGGAGAAGTAAAAGGCAGGGGATGGATACAGACACATTTCCAAGGCACTGAACATCCCCTGGAGTTCAAGTTAAATCTATCATCAAGAACTGGAAGGAAAATGACACGTGTGTAAAACTGCCTAGATGAGGTCATCCTCATAAACTGAGTGACCGTGCAAGAAGGAGACTAGTGAGAGGGACCACCAAGACAGCCATGGCTACAGAGATGGGACACTCTACATATATTTTCTGGATTTTTCACCAGTCAAAGCTTTATGTGAAGGTTGCAGATAGAAAGCCACTGCTGAAGAAAACTTAGATTAAAGGGATACTTCAACATTTTGGCAAATTTGCCCATTGCCATAATCCCTATAGTCTTAGTAATAGGTTCGTTACCTTTAGTTGTCCGTGCAAGCTATTTTTAGATCGGCGCTGCCGAGTTCGGAGCGGCTGTGCCAACTCCTTGGAGTCTTACAGTATTCCGGCTTTTCCTCATCAAACTCATCAAATACACAATCTAACAACTCCAAAATGCTCTCGTGGCCAAGTTGTGACCTGCACATTCACCACGCTATGAAATAATAATGTATAATTATGTAACATTACGACACATGAAGCAAATACTCAGAACTACTTTCTGAGTAAACCACTGGGCGGAGTGACAGTGCACGCCTGTGGCAGTGCCATAATTCCTTGGTAGTTCTGGCTTTGCATTTAGCTTTAAAACATCGCCGTCTCATAATGTTCCATGATTGTTTCATAGCATGGTGAATGTGCAGGTCACAACTTGTCCATGAGACTGTTTTGGAGTTGTTGGATTGTGTATTTGCCAAAAATACCCAAAATACCATCTGTCTCCATAGCGTTAGCCGCACAGCTGGTATATCAGTCCCCCCAGATCTAGAAACAGCCTGCACCGACAACTAAAGGAAACAACCTATTACTAAGACTATAGGAATTATGGCGATGAGCAAATTTGCCAAAATGTTGTATCCCTTTAAATCTCAACTAGAGTTAGCCAAAAGGCATGTGGGAGACTTCATTGTCCAGTGGAAGAAGGTTTTTTTGTCTGATGAGTCCAAAATGATGTTTTCTGGCCATCAGACAAGACGCTGTGTTTGGCACACACCAAACATTCCACACCATCCCCACTGTGAAGCACAGTGGTGGCAGCATTATGCAACAGGAATGCTTCTTGGCAGCAGGCCCTGGAAGGCTTGTAAAGATAGAGGGTAAAGCGAATGTGGCAAAATATAGGGAAATCCGTGAATTTGGATCATAAATCGATTCATTAAAATAAATGTAAAGTTATCGCTGTGCTTGTTAACCTGAAAACTTTTTCGTCTACTTGTATTTCCTTACTTGGCGGGCTTGCCTCTGTTAACATGGCAGCGACACACAGAGGTAACAACAAAAAAGACGTTCAGTTCAAGTGACTTCCAGTATTAGAAGACAAGACATGGCAGTAATTTTTTGACTTCTGGGGTGAAGTGGAGGTCCTCTGATGCATCCAGGTACTCTTGAAGCTGCACAGAAATGGTTTAGAGACAGGGTGAATGTTCTGGAGTGGCTGAGTCTAAGCCCAGACCTCAATCCAATAGAGCATTTGTTGCTGGACTTAAAAAGGGCCTTTCATGTCTCATCCCCATGCAACCTCACAGAGCTTAAATAGCTTTGCAAAGAGAATTGGAGCAAAACTGCAGTGTCCAGATTTGCAAGCCTGACGGAGACCTATCCACACAGACTCAGTGCTGTGATTGCAGTTAAAAGTGCATCTACTGAATACTGGCTTGAAGGCGGTGAACATTTATGCAGTCACTTATTTTACAACACGTTTTCCCTAATGGACATTGATTTGTAGAATTCTGTTTTTCACTTGACATTATGGAGTTTTTTGTCATTTTAAATCTTGACACATATGGTATGTATTCCACAGGCTTTAGTCTTTCCTCATGAATATGATCCTACAATCCTAATGAATAACAGGGCTGTTTGTGCACAGGATATCAGACACTCAACATCCCAAAGCAGCCATGGTGCTCCTACTTATATCCATAATTGCACTGCATCTGGTCACCTTGGCCATGCTCTTCACTGCCACCCTGGAAAAGGTGAGACACAGCTGATGTCAGAACTTATGTAGAATCTCTTCATAGTAGATGTTTTATCAATTCTTGTTTAAAAAAAAATGTGAAAAAGTATCTACTTTCTTACTTGTTGCAGTCGTGGTGGGTATGGACTGATGAAGAAATCACAGACCTCTGGTATAACTGCTTCCACGATAACGCCTCAAACACCTGGTTATGTGCTGCCACAGACGAAAGCGGTAAATTTCAAAGCATTTGTCTGCATGCTTACCTGTATGTACATGCTGGTTTATCTTTATTTAATAGTCACAGTTTGCATAATGCATGATTGGATGTTTCCAACAGGAATGAGAATTTGGTTTTGCTTGAAAGACAGCTTACTTTTCTCTGACCTCTATTTCCAGACTGGCTTCAGTCTGTCCAGGCTCTCATGGTCCTCTCTGTGGTCTTCTCCTCCATCTCCTTTCTGGTTTTTCTGGGTCAGCTGTTCACTATGGCCAAAGAAGGACTCTTCTATGTCACGGGCCTCTGCCAGGCATTTGCAGGTGTGTGAGGACCTATTCTAAAAGCCACAAAAATGAAAATAAAAAACCTCTTTAACTTTCACCTCTTCAATGACCACATAGAGCTTTCAGGGTGGGAAAATCAAGTACTGTTCTGATGACATATTGATGTTTTATAAGTCATACAGAATTGACAGAACTGAAGCTCAAAAGTATCTAAATGATAGTGTTACCATACAGAAGTGGTGCAGAATAGAAAAAAAATGGAACAGATTCCAAGCTAATGTAAGATGGCAAACAATTTATTTTCTCATGGACAAAATATTGCTGACTTTAGCTATTTTTAAAAAATGTTTTACATTGAACATGGCCGGGTGAAAGCCTGGATTGTTAGCATTTTTTTCCTCTGTTGCTCATTCATCAAGAGGCAGTGAAAAAATGCCACTGAAAAATAAATGGCTGTAATGAAATAATAAAATCTGAAGTTAAAGTTCTTACTGTGTTTCTCCTGCAGGTTTCACAGCCTTTGCTGCTTGCCTCATCTTCACCTTCCACAGAAAGGAGATCTTAAACGACACCAGAGACCTGAGCAAGGGACGCTTTGGCTACTGCTTCATCCTAGCATGGCTTTGTGTCCCTCTCCTCCTGGTCAGTGCGATTCTGTACGTCCATCTGCGCAAGAGACAGTGAGCAGAGAAGCTGAAAGAGGGAGACAGGGTTTCTTAATATTAGTATGGTAGCCATTTTCCTCTGATGTGAAGCCTTTCTTTGCACCTTTGAAGCCAAAATGCTGTTTAACTGTCATACATCCTTTTCTAGGTTCAAGCTGTTTAAAAAATTCATTAAACCATCACTATTTCATCACCTCTTTAACATTACAGCAACTGAAAAGTCAACAAAAATTGAAAAAATTAAGGTATTGTCTTCTTGCCTAAATTGTTTGGCTAGGATGTGGCTTTAAGCTAACACTGGAAAGTCCTTAGACCAGGGGTTTCAAACTCAATCACAGAAGGGGCTGGTGTTCTGTCAGATTTTGCTTCCTTGTCAGATATTGCTACTTCTGCTTTTTCCGGTAGCTGCGTCTATTGATTTTTGCTGCCTTGTCAAATTTTGCTCCCATTACTCAATGCATTAATATAAAGCCAATAATCACCTCACTACTGAATTAAGACTTCTGAATTAAGGTCTTACCTGAGGGCCTAACAGGGTCCACATTTACCTGTCAGTTTCATTTTTTGCCAGTATTGAATTATGGGGAAAAAGTTAGCAATGATGATAAATGATTTTGGGATTTAAAAAGTCAAAATGATTAGTTAAAAGGCTCAAAATCTGAGATAAAAAGTCAAACTTATTTTTTCAAAAGGTCAAGACACAAAATGAGATGTTAAAATAATGCTTTTAATAGGCAAATATATAAAAAATGAAAGTCACAATCATGTTTTAAGGCAAAAATATGGCTTAAAATTGAAAATGGTGTACCTAAAAGGTCAAAATATGATATAAAGATGGAAATAATAAATTCAAAAGTTCAAAATATTAGATAAAAGTCAAAATAATCAATTGAAAAGGCCAAAATTTGAGATAAAAAGTGAAAATAATAAATTGATAGTTTAAAATGAGATTAAAAAGTCAAAATTATAAGTTGGAAAGGTCAAAATATGAGACAAAAAGTGAAATTAATACATTGAAAATGGTCAAAATATGAAATAAAAGTCCAGATAATTTATTGAAGTCATTATTGTGCAATGCAAATAAGAAAATATAAAATGAAAACAAAAATGAATTTGTTTTCCCACATTTCTTTCGATTTAGTTATTTTTATACATCATATAATTTTTTGTTGTTTTTCAAATTTTTATGACTAAGGATATTTCATATCTTCAAGGTTAAGTTTACTTTTTTATACTGGAGGAAATCTGCAGACCTCATGTGTTAGAGCCAGTTATAATAAGAATATGATTTGACCTTGAGGGCTGGGTGTAACTGTACCACAGGCCGGATTTGGCCCCGGGCCTTGAGTTTGACACCCCTGTCACAGACATAAAGCAAAGTATAGCTAGCTGTAATGTTAGCTAGAAATGGGTTGTTGAATAAAATAACAAATGGATGCCGTTTTACTGAACCATAAATAAGAGTGCATGTCAAGCTAACTGAAGGTTAGCTTGTATGTTAGCTAGTATGTAATCTAAGCTATCTTTTGATACAGGAAAGGAACACATTTATAGCTAACGTAAGATTTAAAAAACAATTGAGGAATACAAACAACAGCAAAAAGTTTTTAGAAAACTATTTTTAGCCATAAAAGGAGTCCCAGATGAATGCTAAAACATCAGTTTAAAAGCATTTTACTTTTTGCAGGAATGCTTTTCAGCTAACTTAACTTTAATGTAAGTAAGAAATGGTTGAATCTAAAACACATTTTTAAAGTTTATTACCCTGTGGTAGTACTGTCAAACTAGTTTTCTTAGCAAAACTAAGCTTTCAATTTGAAAAGAAAAAGCAGTTGATTTGTTTCTTAACTATAGGAAATGTGTTAGCTTTTGAGCTAATGTTAGCTAGAAAATTGTTAAATCTTTAGCAAATGAACTTAAAAACAGAATGGGTACTGAGCGTAAAGTTAGCAAGGAGGTAGTTATATGCTAATATTTTGCTATAGTGAATAAAGCCAATTGCAATGTATTTTAAGCTTAAATATCATATATGTTGTTTAAGCTGGAAATGCGTGTACAAAATTGTTCTGATAAAGATGAGAAAATTTCACAATGGTCACTGAAATACTGTGACACTGGCAAAAGTAAAAATAAATTTAAAATTATCTGAAAATTAACTAGTGAAAATCAGACATTGCTTTTGAATTGTGGTATAACAGAATCATTAAAAAACAGTAATGAAACAGGCATGAACAAAATTGATGGTATCCCTAGAAAAGATTGAAAATAACTTGATCATAGTGACATGTTAAACCCGTGGACCTTAAACTTCAGAAAAATACGTGAGGCTGTAGTCACAAGAACATCAAGCTGCCTGGAGATGGTCTTATAGCCGTTACCTTTAACGTGCTTGCCTATTATTTTTTTTATCATTTCCTGGGACGACTCTCTCCTTAGTTTTCTGAGGTCCATATTCAGTGTGGTACACACCATGATACCAAACAGCACAATGACTTCTTTACACCCTTTAAGTAGACAGACTGACACAAGTTTGAAGGCACCTGCGATGCTAATTACAGGACACCTTAGTTTAACATGTCCCTAGGGTCACATTATTTTCAATCTTTTCTAGGGGTACCATCAATTCTGTCTAGGCCATTTTTTATGATCATGTTGTACCACAATTCAAAAGCAATATCTCAATTTTCATTTTTTATTTTCAGTACATTTTTATTTATTATTACTTTTGTCAGTTTCAAGTTATTTCAGTGACCATCATGGAATTTTTCGTTCTCTGTTGGAAAGATACCAACAATTTTTTCCACATGTGTATAGACCAATGTCCCGGGACATTTTCAACACTGGGGCTCAACCTCTAAAGATTTTTCTTAAATTTTTCTTGAGAAATTTTCCAATATAAACCTACATTGGAATCACGTTGTGCTCTTAAACTACTGAATTTTTGCATTTTTAAATTAATGAATACCATGTGCTTGTAAGCTGGAAGCTTGTGCTTTTCCTTGTTGGCATGAAAAAACACCCATATAAGGGCATGGGACTGCAGAGCTGTGTGCGAACACAGAAGCCACACAAGAGTGAGAAGAGAAGTAGCAAGAACTCAGTAATGCCAAAATTAGAATGAGTATGCAACTTGTTTACTATACAGTTCTAAAGGGGATGCAGTGCTGCTCAAAAATAAAGCAGAGAAAGACACATTTGATTATAGATTTAGTGTCAATAGTGGATATTCTGTACTTGGTAAAAACACATAAATTGGATAATTTCTCTGTTGAAAGTTGGTCATACTTAAGCTGTGTCTTTGGGTACATTATCTATTAGCATAAAGGTGCTACATTTATTTTTCAAAAATGCAGTTAAATACAATGTAAGTTCTTTGTTTTTCTTAATTCAGTATATTCAAGTGCTTATTTGTTCAAATCTTACCATTTCCCTGTCATATCAGCACTCAGCTGAGTGTAAATGTGCTCTTAAGTGTTTATAGATTTTGACTGTAGTCAGAGGAAATGCTTCAGTTTAAATATTGTGAAGTATGAGCATTATCCTCTTCAATTCAATAGAAAGCACACATGAAGAAACAAGATGACTGGGACTGAAACGCCTCTTTCAAAAATACATTTCTGTTTTCTTTATGACTCAAGTTCCACCCTACCAGCTGTACGGTATGCGGGACATTTTCTCAACCTAATGGCATCTGTCTGTGAGACAAATTGTTGTCACTCAAGATCAGAACAAGATAACTAAAGGCCTTTAACCTCAGCGCTACAGTTAAACCTGCTGTAAGATACAAAGTTAATGTACTACACGAGTGAATCTGAGATAATAAGTGGCCTATAGCTCTTTGTTATAAATGACTGATTGTGATCATAAAAAATTATATAGAAATTTATTGATTTTTTTTGTATTTTGTATGTACATTTCTGTTCATGAATTAAAGGTAATACACTGATTGTTGTCCCTTTCTTTTTGAATAGCTAGTTCTGTGAGCAGCCTGTTTATTTTGTCTTAAGTACTCCATGTGCAGCACAGTAAAGGTGCAATCCTCTGACATAACACCGTGATTACATAAGGGTGCACCACCGTTGTCATTTAAGCAGCCATCGTTTTGTGGTATTCATTGTTTACTTTGGTAAATTATGCTCACGCTTTTTAGACAAAACCTCAACACTCGCGTCTAAATTCACAAACACATTTTTCTCTGCGGTTTTTCGTTTTTTTTTGATCATTGCAGGAAGTTAGACAGAGCTACGTATTGTGCTTGCTGACAAACCTACCTGTCAGGCTAGACTAGTCCTGGGGGAAAACTTTGAAGAGTATTGCAGCCAGTGAGATAAAGTGAACATATTGAACAATTGTATTCACCACATGTCTCACACACATTCAATAAGCATTTAAGTAGAATATGATCTCAGAGACAATGACTTTAATACTGTAACTTTGAAAGTAATATAAGGTGGCTGGCAGGTAACCTTTCCATCAGCTGCTCAGTATTTCTGGAATCTGACAGGAAGTAGGAGTGGAAGAGCTAAGAGGAGTGAAGTAACATGCAGGGGAGGGAACACATGTAGAGTGACAGAACCTGAGAGACTATTTGTATTTGCTGAGCCTGAGAGGTGAGACGTGCTGCCCAGGAGGATGTGAGAGAAAGGGATTTCTGTGACTAAAAAAACTGAGCAAAACTCATGGATCACCTCTGCTTATTTTGATACTTTACCTATTTTCTTGGAGAGAAGCTGCTGCAAAACATTTAATGAGCTCGGGAGTGAACTTATGAACCTTGCTCAGGCCTTATCTCAGCAAGGAGTAGGGTGAAACTCATCATCAAGATTGTCAGCCACATCAAGGTATGTCTTCTGGGAATATTGTAACTTTCTCTCACAAAGATGAATGAAAGACTGGCATTAACAAGATTGAAGGGTGGCATGAAGTGGCTTGGAATAGTTTTGTTTTCACACTGCTGAAGTCGTTAGTTAGAACTTTGATTTAGCACTTATTCCCAGAGATATACCAAAGCTGCAGGCATGTCAAACTCCCAGGAGCAGAGCCTTAATGAGGATGCAGTGTTCCTGCCGGTTACTGAGTCCTCCCCAGAGTTCCTCTACAGTGAGCTGGAACGTCAAGCAGTGGAGAGGCTGATCAATGCCGGACCAGAGGCCTTCTACAGCTCCATCGGCGCAGAGCTCTCCGGCTGCTTTCTGTCGTCTGAAGAAGTGAGCCAGATAACAAACTGGGCTCAAGACTATCGCTTAAACCCATCACAGGTGCAAACAGTGGAGAATGGATTCAGCTCAGACATCAATGACTTCTGTTCCACTTACTTCCCTTTACAAACTGACATACCAGCCCCAGACCTGGAGCTGGGATGGCCTGAGAATAGCCCCTGGGTACCACAAGGAAGTATTACAGTCCATACCAGTCCTCCAGCTGAAGGGGACCCCCCTGTGAGAGAGGTCATCAGACGGCACCTGCAGAAGGCCAGCCAAGTATGTTTGCATAAAAATTATAAAGATGAAAGATGAACAAGATACCTTTTAAACAAATGAGGCAAAGTTGTACAGCTTTGCATTGCTGGTCATTTTCATGGGTCTTTTTTCAAACTGTGCTTGCACAACCTTATATTTTTAGAGGTTTGGGTTCATAGCTTCTTGTTAATTAACATGTTTCCTTTAAAATTTTGTGATAAAGCTTGTAATCTCATAAAACATAATCATAATATACTGCATCAGTTGTAAATAGGCATCTATTAGAGTTGTCAGATAAGCAGAAATCTGTCCAGCAACAAAACTGAAGCTCGCCTAAAGTTTAACTCATCAACATTTTTACTATTTTAAGATTTAAAAAATTTACTTCATGAATTTTACTGCCAGTACTTTTTAAGGTATCTTAATGTAAAACCATTCTTGCTTCTATTGCTTCAGAAAAAGTAAGGGATGTAGAGGTATCACTACATCTGTTTTTGTGATTCCAAGCAAAGGCCTTTCTTCTATATATTACAGGTGATTGCCATTGTGACGGACAGGTTGACAGATGGGGTTATAATCGGGGACTTACATACTGCCGCGTCTCGGGGTGTCCCTGTTTACATCATCCTGAACCAAAGGTCCATCCAGGAGAACTTCACACTCAGCAGGCTAAGGCATCCGGTGAGTCATGTCTGACAACATCAGCACACACCCAGAAGCCATCCTCCACAATTCGTATGACATGGCAATCAAAAAATGTAAGAGATTTCATTTAACCAATCAATCAATCACCAGTCCATCAGATCAATGCATTATGTAACACGTCACTGAAAGTATCACTCTTATTAAAAAAACTTGAGACACTGCATTTGTACTCTGTGGAGGTATCTCATAAACTGCAAGAGTGACTTTTCACTTTAACATTGGTATGCTAGAAATGTAACGTGTGTTTGGCAACACAAAGCCCAACTGGTTACACAGCATTCAGCGTTATCTGTGGTTCTTTTCGTTGACAACCACAAACACCCTTATCATGAATGCAGTAGGGTCTGAGAAAATCTCAAAGACATGGCTGAATAAAGCGTCAAACTCTCTGTCTATAGACATGTGATTTAGCTTATTTAAAAAAGACAAAAAAAAACTGATGGGGTAAAAAAACATTACATTTAGAAAAAAAGTCACAGCACTTTACCTTTTCACTGGCAATCTCCTCTGTTTTAGCTCATCTCTACTGACAGGAATCTACTGTGGCTAATATACTTTTTAAAACATAACATAAAAGTTGGGGCGCTGTGTAAGATGTAAATAAAAACAGAATGCATTGATTTGCAAATCTTATAAACCCATATTTATTCACAATAGAACAGAAAAATCTCAGATGTTAAAACAGACTTTTACCAAGCAAACACTTACATGCTAAACTCAGATGATGAACATTGTCAACATTTTACAATACAATTCTAATCCTGCCCTTTTAGTCCTAAAAATAGTTGAGATGTGATGGACATGGTGAACATTATACTTGCTAATAGTTTACGTGTTAGCTTTGTCACAGTGGTCATGTTAGTGTGCTAACAATGGCATACTGTTTATAGCACCAAAGTCCTTACAGACCCTACTGAACACTGTCTAATCTTGCTTTTGTAAAATGGTGACTTGTAATTGTCCATGAACAGGATGTATGCCATGTTTCAGTGTTATTCGTCAAAATTAGGGCTAACAATGTAATAGGCACAATGAACTTCATTGTCCCTCTTTAAAAACAGTTCTAACCTGGTCTTGTGCTTTGGCAGAACATACAGGTCCGTGTTCTTGGAGGGAAAACCTTCTGTTCCAGGACGGGCAGAATGGTGGTTGGAGAAATGAAAGACAAGTTTATTTTGGTGGATTTAGAGACGGTCATTCATGGCAGTTACAGGTGAGCAGCTATTTACTGACTGATTGATTATTCTAACTCATTTTTAACACAATCTTGTGTAACAAACTGTCTCTGGTCTCTGAAGCCTCACATGGACAGACGCTCACCTCCACCGGCAGCTCATCACTGTTTTTCGCGGCCCAGTCGTCCAGACATTTGACAGAGAGTTCAGGATCCTCTACGCTGCTTCCCTCCCCGTCTTGGACACATGGAGGGTTGGAGGAACTCACGTAGATGTGAGCCATCAGCTGAAAGAGTTCTCAAATCAAGGGTTTAAGAAACAGCTCTCTTGGGAGCCTGAGTTAATCAGCCCCCCTTCCCCACCTACTGATACTCTCCTGGACTGGGAAGCCATGGGGGTCTTCCAGATAGACTCCTGCGTCCTGGACAACCCTTTTGATCAACAAGAGGAAATTTTATTCAAGGAAATCCCCCTGCAGAACAACATGCTGTTTGCCAAAAACACACCCATTGTGAATGGTTTTACTGACAATGGGAACCAGTTTGTGGATAAAAAAAGGTAATCATGATCAATGATGACAACGTTTTGTTCATGATACTGTCTTCGGGGGAAAATGGGATGCATACAATGCAATTTACTCTGCATACACATGTCTATCAGTGGATTCTGCATATGATTACTGAATCTGTGTGCAAGGAACCATCTTTATAATGGAAAAAGGGTAGTTGATGAACATTTTAGTCACATTTTAGTAGATTAAATTAACACTACTGTACGGTTAGACAGTGGTCAGGACTGTCACCTCTTAGAAAAAGGTTTGTGGTTTGAATCCCGAAGTCAGATAGGAGCCTGTCTGTTTGGCATCTGCTGTGCATCCGTGAGCTCCTCACACAGTCTACAGACATGCTTGTTAGGTTAATAGGTGACTCTAAGGCTACATTTATGAAGTAAGTCTGACTGCAGCCCACTCATCTCTGACGGTTCATCTCTGACGGTCACTCTCAATCATTAATCTGACATGCCGTATTTTCGTATAGAATAGAAATACACGCTAGAGTAGATAATGGAGCTATGGAGCTACATAGCTAACAGAGCTACATAGCTAATGTAATGAAAGCTAAGCTCACAAAGCAGCTACATTATCTCTGTAGCTAAGTAAGTTGTATTGGCTTAAGTAGAAATGTTAATAACTTAGCTAGCATAGATGCGATAGCTTCAGTCAAAGCTGGTAAAGATAAAGCGAGCCACCATTCCTGTAACTACTTCTAAAATGGATCTCGCATATTATCATAATTTGATCCCAGATTAGACCTCTGACTTTTTTCTCTGTTTTATTTATGAAGGTTTTTTTTGTCTTTATTCTAAAAAAAAAAAAAAATTCTGGAAATAAATTGTACCAGCAAATTATGGCAGAGAGATATATGGCGTCTCAGATGACAATTTGTGAGAGTGGCAGCCAGACTCCTCCCAGGCCTTAATGCTCATATCTGATCATTTTGTTTGGCTGTTCACACAGCGGTCAAATTACAAAAGATCGGGTATGGATCTGATTTAGCACCACAAATGAAAGCCTGAATCTGATATGATAAGATCAGACTCAGTATCACTTGTGCTGTTTACATATGGTCAGAAACAAACAGATAAAAGTCATATATGAATAAAAAAATCTGATTTGGGTCACTTTAACTGAAGCATGAATGTAGCCTATATTGTTCATTGCTGTGGGCAGGGTGGGTTTACCCCACTTCTTGCCCAATAATAGCTGGGATTGGGGACATTGGGGGTGGAAATTTAACTAGTGAGGTGGAACAGAAAGCCAGACAGAAGCAGACTTGTCCTCTTACCAGTGTTTTAGGGAAAACTGTCTGAAAGCAGAAGAACAGTCTATGCAGAGAGAAAGGAGGGAAACTATATCTACTGTCACCCAATCTCAAATCCGTATTGTGTGATCATATTAACGCCTTGAAAATGTTGTATTAAAAGAGGACTTGAAATCCTGGATAGCTCAATGGGTTACACCACTGACTATTGTCTGGAAGATCAGTGGTTCAAATCCCAACCAGTGGGGTATCCAGTCTGGACCCTTGAGCAAGGTCCTTAACCCCTGGAACACCTGCCTACCCTTCTGTATGTCTATTTGGATAAAAGCATCTATGAAATAAATGACATTGAAATCCTCCGAATAGCCATGTGTTGCAGCAGAAGCCCCCAAGACTTGGTTATGAGTAGACTAAAGTATAACTCTGCAATATGTCTATGAAGTTTGTAGTGTAAGTTACAGCTTTTGAAAGTTAAGGCAAAATATTTCATTACACTGTAAGTCAGTACTTTTACGTTTTGCCCTAAAAACATGGTTTTTATTTGTGCTAAAGTTTGTTTGCACTACTAAATTAATGTTTTTTAATATGATAGGGTCAGTAAAATCACCTCCCCAGTGACAAAGACCATCCCAGATAAACCAACAACTATCAGGTGAGTCGTGCAGCCAGTTTCATCTTAATACTGTTTAATAGTACTGTCTTTTTCCTTTTTAAATGTTGTCTGTATTTCTTTACAGGGATCCTGAGTACTTTCAGACCAACACACAGCACTCACCAACAGACCCAAGGTCTCCAGAAAGAATTAAAAAGTAACAACCAAAACATGTCCAAAAATCTATTTTGACCAGTTATATTTGAAGCTAAATGTGATTATTCTTCTTCAGGGTGGAACAAGAATTAGAGAAGGCCCTTTCCAGACAGCTCTCCACAGAGAAGAAAAAAATCACAGATGATAAAACAAGACCTGAAGATAAAGCAAAAGAGCAAACACCTAACATGGTGCCACTTACTCCAACCAAGAGGAGAGCTCGCTCAAGGAAGGAGTCGATCCCTGAGGAGGAGAGCAGAATCACAAATGAAACATGCTCTAAAGTGGAGAACACGCCGTCTTCTAGAGTAAGAAAGTGACCTCTGCTTTTTAAACACTTGAGTTGATGCTGATACATAAACTGAGATACATTGCTCCCCTCTTCACAGAAACCTTTGATCCTGATGGTGCCACAGTCTGAGAGTTTCAGCTCTCTCAGCGACATCATGAAGAGGATTCAGCTTAAGGAGAGCTCTTCAGGACGGCACAAGAGAACATCGAAGGCTGCAGTGTCAGAGATGAGCCGGTCCATGATGGATCTGAGTACAGCTAACACAGATACAAGTAATGATGAGAGAGGAGTCCCCGTACCAAGGTTCAAGGGTGGTGTAAGTATGAATTTATCTTTCTACATATGCACTTGAGAAGGAGGGGTGAAGAGGAAAAACACTGCTCACAAGAAGTTTACACTGTAAAAACCGATCATTATGGTAACTTAGAACCATTGCTAATTCTACTGTGGTTTAGAGTTGTGATAACTCAATATGGTTATGCCCCTGAGCCATTAAAATAAGTGAATTAGTGACTTTTTTAGGAGTATTCATCAAAGGCTATGCTGAAAAGATCAACCAATTTTTTTGGTAGTAATTTAAAGTGTTGATGAAAAGTTTGAGTGAAAAAAGTATCCAAAGTTATTTCATAATGAAAAATGGATGTATGGCCTTATTTTTTCTTCTTATTCTTATTATATCACATTAAATGTTTTCATAATATAGCCCCCAAACATCATAAGGACCGATGTTAAATAAGGCAGCTATTTTCAATGTAGTCTTAGTCTTAAAATTAAAATAAACTTTAGTTTTCATCATTTTAGTCATGTTTAAACTTCATAGTTTCAGTATTGTTTAGTTTGCAAAAACTCAGAAACAGTTTAGTCAAGTTTTAGTTGTTTAAATGTCCTTCCATTTTGGTTAATGCTTGATATCAAAGCATGTCTAATATTTGAACCAATTTAATCAGCCATAATTCATATAAATGTAAAACACTCATACGTCACACTTTTATTGATTTAAAATAAACTGATAAAAACTGACATGCCTTATTTCTACAGTGGAGAAATTTTATACCATGCATTCAGAAGTCATTGCAAAGTGAAAACAATATTTTAGGATTTTTGCACATTTATCTAAAAAAAACAAAAAAAACAAAAAAAACAAAAAGGAAATATCACATTGACATAAATATTCAGACTCTTAACTCAGTGCTTAGTTGAAGCACCTTTGTTAGCAATTACAGCCTAGAGTCTTTTTGTATGTAATTCAACCATCTTTGCACACCTGGACTGGTTAATTTTCCAACACTCTTCTTTCCAAATCCTCTCAAGCTCAGTCAGGATGGATGGGGATATTTTGTGAACAGACATTTTCAGGTCTTTCCAGAGAAGTTCAACAGGGTTAAAGTCAGGGCTCTGGCTGGGCCACTCTGGGAAATTCACAGAGTTGTCCCTAAGCCACTCCTGTATTGATATGGCTGTGTGCTTAGTGTCATTGTCATGTAGGATGGGGAAACCTTCTGCCCAGTTTGAGGTCCTCGGTGCTGCTGAACAAGTTTAAATTGAGGATATCTCTGTACTTTACTCCATTCAGCTTTCCTTCAACCCTGCAGTCTCCCAGTCCCTGCTGCTAAAATAACACCCCCACTGCATGATGCTGCCACCACCATGCTTGGACATGTTCCTCCAGACATACTTAATGTTTATAATTGAGGCCAGGCAAATTCATCTGACCAGATAATCATGTTTTCTCACAGTCTAGGAGTCCATCAGGTGCTATTTGCAAACTCCAAGTGGGCTTTCGTGCATTTTGCACTGAAGAAAGGCTTCTGTCTAGCCACTCTGCCATAAAGCCCAGATCAGTGGAGGGCTGCAGTGATGGTTGTCCATCCAGAACTTTGTCCCATCTCCACACAGGAGTGAGAGTGACCATCAGGTTCTTGGCCACCTCTCTTAATCAGGCCCGTCTCCACTGATTGCTCAGTTTGGCCAGCTGACCCGCTCTTGGAAGAGTCTTGGTTGAGTCAAACTTCTTCAATTTAATAACTAGAAAACCACTCAGAGAGTTCAGACCCCCGCCAATAGCCCTAACTCCCAATAGTACAAAATCTTTAAAAAAAAGATGTGTGTGCCTTTCCCAGTCATGTCCAATCAATTTAATTTACCACAGGTGGATTCCGATCAAGGTGTAGACAACCTAGCAAAATGCCAGGTGTTGTTGCAAAGGGTCTGAATACTTAATGTCAATGAGATATTTCAGTTTTTTTAATTTATCAAAATTTCTTAAAATTCTGTTTTGACCTTATCATGATGGTGAACTGAGTGTATTGAGAGGATAAACTAATTTAAACCACTGCAGCATTAGGCTACAACATAAAAAATGTGGACTGAATTAGGGGGAGGGACCACCATATTTGGAACCTTATAAACTCTGATTTTCTTATCTATGAGAAGTAATAGAAGTATGAAGCCATCTTCTCACAGTTAAACTAAAGCAGAGAGTGAATTTAATGCCTTTTTTTCTGTCCATCTCTATTCCTTTAGCAGCACTTTGACCCGAGTCCTGCTTCCTCCCTGATGAAGATCAGGAGTGATGACTTGAAACCCTTATTATACAGAACTCCTAAAAACTTTCTGCCTAGAGAGAGGCCTCGCAGCTCCAGCTACGCCCTCAAAATGGACTGGAGGAGGTCATGGGCCGAGATGAAAACTGAAGAGGAATGAAGAAGAAAAGATGAAATGCTTTAGCAACAGCAAATATGGCTGCCAGCTGTGGCCAGTGTGTTGTTTACACAAAATAAATGGGATAATAAATCACAGTGTATATAGTATTATTCTGGTTCTATCTGTTTATGTCCTCTGAATTTGACGTTTGGTTGTTTGCCATGAATGTGTTTGTAACCAAACTTTACTTCATTTTATAATTAAATAAATAAACATGCTCTGTGATTGCTGTTGTGATTGTCACTTTGTTTGCAACCAAATAACCCAGAAGAACGATTCTGCAACAGAGAGGCCTAGTTATTTAACTAAAAATATGACTGTTCTTGCAGAAATCAAGGATTAAGATTGACACTATTTGAAACCTGGAATTTGACATAAGAGTTAATGGTGCTGAACAACAGCTGAACAACAGTTTTCATTGTAGTGTTTGAATCAGTGGTTCTCAACTGGTTGGGCATCAGGACCCATCACTGCCTCCTCATGAGAAATTGTGACCCAAAGATTAAAAAATATTCAACCACTCAAATGAATTAAAACATGATTAAACACAGAAGTAGGACAAAAAAAATGTCTGAAAGGCACTTAATTAGAGAAGGGTATGCATAGACTTTATTTATACTTCATTTTACCAAGACTGAATGGAAACTTTCAATTTCTGGAGATTTTATCTAATTTTCTTGTGAAAACCAGCTTTTTCATTCCAAAAAAAGGTCAAATTTAATGAAAAAAATGAAAGAAATGTACTTGCCAATTCTGACTAATTTTCGAAAAGTTGCCAACTGTTGGTTGGATGGGTGTTTAGATTCTGTCCTCTGCCACTGAGGATGACTAAGGGCATTCCTTGCCTTTGAAGGTGATGTTATTAAAACATCATGATAATCATATGGCATAGCAAAAAACTAATAATACTAACAATGTTAATTATTATTATAGAATATTATTATTATCATATTATTATCGAATATTTTTGAGTATTAATTCAAATGTGCTTAAATAACTCATAATTTAGTTTTCCATGTTTTCTTGAATCTGTTCTCAGATTTCCACTGCCTGGTTCGATCACAATCTGATTAAGTTAAAAAATAAACACAAACATGTCTTTTAAACGTTAAAACATCTAAAGTTCTGTCGTTTTCCCTTCTTTCTGTTCGTCTTTTACTTTTTTAAACAGATCAATTTAATGCTACACACTCCTGAACAGTAGGTGGCGCTTCACACTTCTATGTGAGTCGCAGTAAGGGCAGTGAAGAAGAAATCACGGAAGCACATGGTGGTGATTGTGTCCATACTGCTGGATGTGTACATTGTAACTCTCACATTTTTAAACGGACGTTTAATTTAATTACTAGCGCGTTTTGGTTATCTACACGAAGGATTCATTCATATCATCATGGTCCGAGCAAAACGGTGAGTTCAGCTGATAATCGGGAGCCCGCGGGTTTACGTTCTGTTATGTGACTGTATGTTGACTTTAAGTTTATGGTCTCTTGCGTTTTTATCCCTGACCGGAACATTCAAATCCCCTCGAAAATCTGCACGACTTCAAGATATGAATACATATCAACACAAACACCAGATGCCATTTGAGATTGTTTCAAGCTCATCTATTTTCTTCTGTTGTTATTCAGAGCTACGAAGATGAAAAGGCCAAAAAAGACGGAGCAATATGATGAAGATGATCCTGAAGCCTACACGAACATGCCTTTACCTGATAAGGTAAGAGGACGAAACGGATGTTTTGATCTAAAGCATTTTAACTTTATCAGTAGCTTTATTTTGTTCTATTCTTGTGTTTTGACTGTTAGATTGTTAAATAAGTTACAATAAAACTTAAAAATAGAAGTCATTGGCAACTGGCTAAATACTTGATTTCAGTCATCAGAAATAGGTCAAAAACTTATTAGGAGATATTTTAACATATTTGTGTAACTTAGACTCTATGAAGGAGTTGGCTTGCTATTTTTAGATGATTCATTCATTTACTTTGCATCATTCATGTGAAATGGGTGCATCATTAACCTTTAGAAATTGATGATACTACCATTCATTAAAATAAAGAACATTGTAACTTTCCATAACATGTGGCCTTGAAGTATCAAACATGATGACAGCCATTAGAAGATGTACAAATGTAAGACAGTTGGACATGGTAATGAAGGCAAGACAGGAGAAAATTAAAGTCATCCAGGACTTGACATTTACACTGGCCAACTAGCCAAATGTGGGTGGATTTCAGCCATGGCAGGTACCATATTGATTTCAAGTAGCCACTTTGGCCAGTGGAATTTATTAGTGTCACAACCTCAGCGTTCTTTGGTGAATATTTGTCTGAGTGAGAATTAGATGAAACCAACTGCATTTCAGATTTTTTTGAATAAAGTTAATTAAAAGACAGTGTTTTAATAATGATATAAACTTAGTATCCATTAAAGAAGGAAATGGAGTATGTGTTTCATCTCATACCAGACAAACCTAATTTGGCATGTAACACATTGTTTCCATTCAACACAACTGTGGCCAGTGGAAATGCTTGGTGGCGAGTAACTTTTCAAAAACAAGTAGCCACGGTGGCCAGTGAGCGAGAAAGTTGACTTCAAGCCCTGATCTTATCAATCAAATTATGAGTACCAGTTTTCTTAGTACAGCAACAAATGATGATTTATTTACTAAATGTGCACCAGACAAGCTTCTCTCATCCTTTATCTGACCCTTCATGAAATTAGCCTTGGCACTGCAGTCGACACTTTCATCAGTCACATTTTAACACACTTTCTCTTTTATTTTTAGAAATCTTCCAAGTACGCTAAGGACAAAATTGACGAGTTTCACGATGAGAAAATCAGAGTAAGTTTCCCTCACTGTTTGCATTTTTATTACGATTTGTTTTGAAAGTGTATTAACTTTTAATTCTGTGGTGTGTTTGCCACAGAAACTCCTTGCCAGTGGTGTTCAGATGGAGAGCGATGTGGAAGAACTGGATGATGAGGTGATGGCTTATATGTTATTTTGGTTTACTGTCAGGACTTGAATATAGCTGACGGGGGAAACATCAAGCCTGTCTGAATTTTACAGGAGGAAGTGATGGCTTTGGATGATTCAGAGTCAGAGGAGGAAGAAGAAGAAGAGGAGGATGAGGGAACAGACATGGAGAGCGATCTAGAGGGAAAAAAAGAAGAAGGTTCATATAAAATTACTAGATATTTCTATGATTTTGGTTCACTTTTGTACAACCTTAAAGTAACTCTAAAGTTGCTGCCTTCCTCAGATCTTCCAAATGAAATGGCCTGGGGCACCAAGAAGAAGATGTTCTACGACACAGACTATGTGGCCACCAGTAAGCATCATCTACAGAACATTAACATGCCATTTGGGATAACTTACTTGCCTATTTTGCTAGCTTTTGCAACTATTATTTTTTATATTTTCAGAGGGGAAATCACAGGAAGAGGTGGAAGCTGAAGAACAAGAGGAAGAAGAAGAAGCCAAAAAAATCCAAAACCGCTTGGCTGAAAATCTGAGTGAGGAGGATTATGATTTAAATCTTTTTCAGGTATTTCTTTTAGTCTCATGTACATCTGTAGGTATGTTACATGTGATGATATCTAAAATAGCTTTGTTTATTTAATGTGTTTGTTTGAATGTAGGAGTTTGCTGTAAAGGAAAAAGATGAAGAAAAGGCTGTAGAAAAGGAAGAGAGGATTGTGAAAGACCTGAAGCAGATGTCTCAGAAGGAAAAGATGAAACTTCTGAAGAAAGAGTCACCAGAGCTGCTTGAACTCATTGAGGACTTCAAAGCAAAGGTAAAAACGGACTTTAACTAGAAGTGGACCAGTTGACTGTCTGGTGACGACAGTCCAGTTCGTCACCAGATTAACAAAGCTAATTTTGAAGTGGAAAACCACAAAATTTTACATAAAACCACAGATTTTTTGTGGCAAACATTAACCTTTTGATTTCATAATGTACTCACTTATGGTGGAAGCAATAAAATCAAGGAATCATGTTGAAATGAATGGCAAAGCAACCCTAAGGCTGGCCACATTAAAGAGGGGGTCCTGGCATGTGTTACTGTTGTAGAAAAACACATAAAACAAGGAAAAGAATCAGGATAAAACCCTGGCTGGAAGGCTACGATGCGATTTTGGGCAGTAAAGTTATCTTGTTGTCACCTCACACTTGAGGATTATCACTTGAGACAAATAATCATTTTATGACGAGCCTTCACTCAGGATACATCCCCATGATCATGGGGGCAGGCAAATCTGGCCTCGACTTGAGCTTAAAATCCTGTAGTGTGTGGCCAGCATAGAAAGCCAAAATAATCTGCTGTTGACCTGCAGTCGGTGTATTTGTGAATTATGGGTTAGACCTTTAAAAAACATACAAGAGATCAGAACTGACCTACATGTAACTAAAACACACACAAAACAAATTCACATGAAATAGCCATAAAATATTTGTGATGCTAAAAAATGTTAAGATGTAAGATCATTAACGCTGTCTTTTGTTTTCAGCTCACTGAACTGAAGGAGGAGCTGCAGCCCCTCGTTAAGATGGTTGAGGACGGAAAGATCCCACCAGGCAAGGTCAGTGCATTCACTTTTACCTCTGAATTTATCACCAGAGCTTAAATGCTAAAGTAGTGTTTTTATTATTTCTATATAAGAATAGTCAGAAACAAATTTGAAAGCCTACTTATGGGGCAGGTATGGGTATGTAGTTACTCATGATGTAAGTTATGGTTATCCATGACACATAAGGTTGTTCATATGACTATCAATTGAATGGATATGTAGCTAATTTTATTCCTTTAACTACATGGCTTTTAAGATTCTTTAATAACATGTCATCTCTTTTGGTGTAGAATATGTAAGGGATTAATGTTATAGTTGGGGCAGCTTTTATTTTTATTGTTGAAAATAAAATGTACTTACTTGTGTGGAAGTATCCAGATAATATTAAAACTGTCACATAGATGGGAATCAGGGTTCAATACACTGATATTTAATGATGATTAGCATAAGGAAATACATCAAACATTACCCAAATAATCAAGGTTTAGTTATCTTGAAAATTTAATCCTTCAAAAAAATCACACCCCAGGTAAAGAGTAAATATTTGAATAAGTCCACCATGCTGCAGAGGGTTGAGTCAGATGCAGATCATTCATGTATATTTTGCAAATGTCAAAAAAGTATTTTCTGGAAAACTGTACACTGCAAGAGATACTCAGATGAAATCCTAGCAAGCCTCTCTTTGTAATTCAGATTCTTCTGAAAGAACTGTATCACTAAGGGATAGTGATTATGGTGTAAATACTGTGGATCTCTGCTAAAAATTCTATTCTATGGAAGCGAAGTAGAGTGGTAGGACAGTGGAGAAAATCTTCAAAATGGAAAAACAAAATCATAGTTTTAAATTGCAAGATGGTTAGCTGTTTATACTGAGAATTGAGAGACTATTGGAAATTTAACCACAAAGCATTACCTTTTATTTATTTAATTATTTTATTTGAGGTTATGACTCATAAATTCATGGTTGTTATGCCTATATATTCAGCTGTGGACTTCATATGTACACACGTTGAAAAATTAAGGTGTCAAAAATGTGTCATGCAGATTTAGCAAAGTATAGAGTCCCTAGGGATCTGACTTATTAGTTTTTGTTTTACTCTGTTTTCCCTATGATAACCAGTAAACTTTGGTTGTCTTCTGAAGAACTTGATTTATTTATTGTTATCATGGGATATACAAAACTCTGGGATTCTTGTGATGATGAGTAAATTATTGTTTTCTGAAGGTGAAGACATTAGCTCATCATGGGGAAACCAGCCTGTTACTAAGTCAAGATCTTGAGAAAATGACCAAAATTGACTTCTTACCAAAGGAGAACTGAATGAAATACAAATTATGGCCACCTAGACCTTTTGAAACAAAGACGTTTGAATAACCTGGTTCTGTTTTTTTCCTAAGGGCGCTGACTATCTCAAGACAAAACAACAACTTTATCTCAAGTAAGTTAGATTTATACTGCATTACTTACTGTAAGTCATGTCACACTCTTTCACTGAATCACTCATGAAACCTTTCTGTCACAGTTACTGCACAAATATCAGTTTCTACCTGGTACTGAAAGCCAAACGCATCCCTGCTCATAACCATCCTGTGATTGAAAGGCTGCTCACCTACAGAAATGTGAGTCCACACATAGTGACATTAACACCAGCCTAACAGGTTTGCTGAAATTGGAGTTTTAAAAAAGTCAATTTCAACAGTTTTCAGGCAAGAAAATGCATGAATACTGAATGGTACATATAGCTAATTGGTCTTAAATATCTGCCACACACACACACCTCTAAGTGACTCTTGAATGCCTGCAGCTCATCAATGAACTGGGCTCAGTAGATGCTCGGCTTGCACCGCAGTATCGCCAGCTACTGGCAGGCGAAGAGAGGGAAGAGGCCCCGAGCAGACCAGCAGAAAGCAAGAAGACGAAGATCTCCAATAAGAACAAAAAGGTGAGATTTTAGCATACTTTCATATTTTCAGTATGGAAGTTCCTGATCTCTGTCATGGACCTTGAATGATAATGAGCGCTCTATGTTTGCAGGATTCTGGAGAAGCTCATCCTGAGGCGGAGGAGGACTCAGACTCTGACCTGGATGAGGAAGCCGCTCTGCGCTTCTATCGAGACATTGAGCAGCGAATGAAAAAGAAGAGGAAGAGTGATGTGCCAGAAGCTGAAGAGTACGTATGAATAGAAATTCTGAATTCTGGTCTGTACAAAAACAAAACGGGGGTTGATAAATTGATTTGTTGCAGGATGGAGGAGGATGAGGAGGAAGAGCTGGATCCAGATGCTAAGAGAGGAATCACTTACCAGGTACTGAATAACAACCATTAACATGCAGGAATACTGGGATTTAGAGTAAGATGCTCCCATCAAACTTCATTGTAAATGTGTTTTTTTTTTTTTTTTTTTTTTTTTTTTTAAGATTTATTTTTTGGTCTTTTGCCTCAATAATTCAGAGTTGATTGATAGGGTTGAACAAGTATACTTTAACAGGGTTCCCACACTGTTTTTAATATTAATTAAAGACTTTTTAGATCCTTTAAAGACATGAGCTGAGACAAATTAATACCACTTTTGTGCAGCAAACGGTAGAAATGAGATGTGTGAGATTCTCAGTACACTAAATAGAGCTGAATTCTCTAATTTAATGCACTGTTCATGAAATGTCAAATGATCTGATACTTTTTTGGGTCACAAAATCCTAAAAGTGATTATTTCTAGCACATTTAATGCATCTTTTCTATCACTATAACACATACTATATTAATCATAATAAATGCTGCAAGCATAAATGCAAGAAAAGTTAAATTTAGCTAGAAAACAAAAATTGGATAAAGACACATCTTAGTTAAAGTGCCTTTAAAATTCAAGACCTCTCAAGAACAAAGACCTTTTGCCTTAAATTTAAAATTTCCAGACTTTTCAAGGATCTGCAGGAACCCTGATTAAAATTCTTGGAGGACCAGGTCGACAGAATTTCCTAAAGCGAAGGTCCAGCATCTCATTTAATCTAACCTATAATACAATTCAGTCATGTTCATGGAAAACATTGAAAACAACAATACTTTATGAACTGGAGATAATAATATAATTGTAATAATCTAACTATGCAGTTGAAATATCAAAAATTGTTTTTGTTGCAAGCTAAAGAAGCTTTGTGGGCTATTGAGATACCCTTGCAAAGCAGATGGATACACCTGTTTCCTTGTTTCTCACTGGCAAATCCATCTAGCAAAGCTCCCGTCTGAGCCATTTGGGCCCGGTTAGAAAGTGATAGGACCAATCAGCTATGAGGGGCAGTACTTTCAGGCATGGCAGAGTCGTGACGTAAACAAGCAGCAGCAAGAGCTGGTGCAGTTATGGAGGAAGAGATTAGCGTGGATGCTGCTAAAGCGCCAGTTTTATCAGAGTTTGACAACAATACTCCATTCAAAGAAGAACAAAGAACAGCAGTGAGTTGTTTTCTCTTCAGAAACGACAAGTCGAGTACTTACATGTCTATAGTCGCCATGTTTTGCGTTATACCTCCCAAGCTGCACATGCGCAGCTCAATAGCGGCTACATCACGTGTTTTGTTGCTCTGATTGGCCCGTAGAGATGTGACAGACAGAACATTCATCCAATCACACTCTTTTTCAAAGCCTCTGCCTTTTCTCAAACTATTTAGATGCAAAATGGTCAACCTACAGACAGCTCTAGAAAGGTGCCTAGTTCACGTGAAAAAGCTAAATTTAGAAAAATTAAATAAAGATGGATTGTTGTTTTGCTGTTGTCTAGATATTAATTTTTAAAAAACCTTTTTTATTATAACCAAAACAAACAGCTTTAATATGTGCTTTTCTCCATGTCTCCCTCATGACTATACTGTCAAGTTTAAATCTGAGCTGAAACTGGGCCTCTATCAGACAATTCTGGGGTCATTAAGGGATTTATATGTCAACCTAAAGCCAAAACAACTTTAAGGGAGCGTTGTTGTTCAGAGAATGATTGTGTCATTAATCGTATTGTACTTACGTTTTAAGGCTTTGTGGATGCATCTTACAGTAGTTATTAAAATATTTCAGCATTCATAGCACTTAATAATTCACATCATGCATCTTGTGTCAGCTGAACAGCTGTTCTAAGTCTGTCCCTCTGTGTTCCACAGATGGCAAAGAACAAGGGGCTCACACCAAAGAGGAAGAAGATCGACCGCAATCCCCGAGTCAAACACAGAGAGAAGTTCAGACGAGCCAAAATCCGCAGAAAGGGCCAGGTTTGTATTCGACACATCGATGATAAAGCTCTCTTATCCTTTCATGAAGATGTATTTTTTGGGGGACCTTTATGGCATCTTTTGTGAGAGCTATGAAAGCTGAGAGTTGGAAACTGGGGGCCTCACTTGAAACCTGGACACCGCATTGAAAATAGCCTCTGAACATGTGGCGTGCAGATAGAACTATGAGGCTACCAGGGCCCCATCTTCATACCTAGAGTAAATGCTGATGTGTCAAACACATTTCCAATATGATGTAATTATAATCAGAAATTTATGCTCTTCAGGTCCGCGAGGTTCGTAAGGAGGAGACAAGATACAGTGGAGAGCTGTCTGGTATTCGTGCTGGTGTCAAGAAGAGTGTCAAGTTTAAGTAACTGGGTGGGAATCCAAAATGTGCTGCTAAATGTAGTTATGAGAGTGAAAAAACAACATTTGACTGTATTTGTAAATGTTTATTATTACTGGTGATCACTGTAGTACAGCATATTAAAGGCTTTTTCATCTGCCAGTTATTGATGTAAAAATGTCCTATTCTGATCATTTGATAAACATTTTACAACCTTTTAATAAGCTGTTTATTGTCCCTGTACAGAGACAGCTTTGTTAGCTTTAAGGCCCACTTTTAAGAGCACACCAACATAACAGGGGTAGGCATTATGTGTGTATTATTACAGTTATGACTAAGGTAATGCAACCCTGCAACAAACTGAATATACAGTAAGGTCTTAGTAAAACTGGAAAATACGAATTAAGCCAAGTTAAGGATCAAATAAGAGCACATCAACTAATGCGTCTCTGACTCAAACATGCAGAGTGGATAACTGAAGTCAACCCACTTGTTCGCTTATGAACTTGTTGTGTGCTAAAGTAAGGTTGCTGACTATCCTCTCCTCTATGTCTACCTCATTCTTCACGTCCTGCTCGGAGAGGATCAGCTCCACCTGAGTCTCAGGGGTCACCACCACCACATAACCCCGTCTAGAGTCCAGTACGTTGGCCACTACCGCCTGATGTCTGTAGGTGTCCAGAGCCCGTCGAGCCTTGTCCAGCAGGATAGTGGCATCTGTCTCCAGTTTAAATGATATGACGAAAGCTTGAGGGGCCCAGTCCTTCACCAGTGGGGACAGGATCTTTGGGACCATGTTCAAGCTGAGCTAAAGAGGACAAAATAGGAGTTGTCATTAAAAGTCTAAAAGCACTTTCAACTTCTTTTTACACACTCTTGAAGAGTTTGCCACACTTAGTGCAGATCAAAAACCTGAGTGAGTTGTTAAACCTTCCACCATCAAGTCTGCACGAATGCTGACATACTGAGCAAGTGTTAACGCCTTTCTTTGTTTATCATGAGAGTTATTTTATGCATAAAAAAGCTGCTTTATCACCCACACAAACTAAAATACCTCTAAGCAAAACTAAAATATAAAAATCAAGAAGTCAAGATGATATAAGGGGTCTCATACACAATTACAGAGTTTATTTGACCTCATAGTGGTTTGTTTCAGCAACTGAAACCACTAATCCTCTTGGGAAACATCAGGTTGAAACTACAGGATGAAAGAAGAAATGCCCCCTCAAGTTTTTTTCTGAAATTGTTGAGTGATTTTAATGAGACTGCACCACAGTATTTATGTGGACCTGTGTTCCTCTTCCTCTTTTCTGGAAACACTCCCTTTAAAAGTTTTAAATCTCTCAACTCAACAGTCAAAATATAATATCAAGAAACATCTACATGCCAAATTCCAAATGCAAGAGGTTGTCAAGGGACAGAACCACTGAGTTCATAAGTGGGACTTCCTATAAATGATGAACCTGAGCCTAGGATGATTCATTACAAGCTGTCAACATTATAAACAATTCTGAGTAAAATCAAATCATGGTTATATAAATTTCCCTTTTTCGGAGTGAATAAAGGAAGTTCAATCCAAAGTTTGCAGCTGTTTTCATTCAAGAAGGGTACTTCACTGAGGGCACCATGTCAGATGGAGATCACCCCCAATGCTGGAGTGTTTGTGTGAAGGGGTTAGTGTGAGATAGACCCTTGGAGCTTTTAGCTGTTTTTGTGGCTGTTTAATTGTATCTTATCCTTCTCAGCCTGCATCCTCAGAGAAATGCCACCAATATGGCTAAAAAAACAAAAAAAAAATTAAACACCTTAACATTGGCTTTTGCTGAATTTGCTGAATTGTACTCACTTGAAGAGGTCCGTTGGAAGACTGGATTTTGTGTTCGGGCATCTCAGACGCTGGGATGTAGAAATCAGACACTGCTGCAGCCAAATAAAACATGGCCTTGGATCCTGGGGAGATAATAAATATTTGAACACAAGCTAGGAACACAGTTGATATGAGCCACAACAATATGAGCATTAGTGATGTCTTGTACCTATTGTGCTGAGAGCCTGAGCTGCTGCTTTGAGAAGATGCAGGTACTCTGACAGTGTGCTGAACTCAATGGGCAGCAGAAGTCGTCCTTCTTTCACTTCCTGGTACCTCTTCAGCGCTTTGGCAATGTTTGGAAGCACCTCTTGGTTAACCACCACCTCACCTGAGTCACTCTCTGCTCCCTTTCCACCTCTGAACATTAGGGCATCCAGCATGTTTATGGTTGAAAACATGCGTGTGTAGGGGTAGAGGGAGCGGTGTCTGTGTAGGAAGACAACAGCGTAACCCGCATCTAGGAAATACTCTGCTGAGCAGGCTCCTCGCCTGCCGCTGCTGAAGTTATCCAGGAAGCGAACGGTGCGGGACTCAAGAGGAACTTTGGTGCCTCCTGATGTGATAAGCACCACCCTGCGGCCTGCTGCTGCATGATGTGCAGCAAAAGCAGTCATCTTCTCTTTGACCTCCTCAACGTGGGAGGGAACAGCAAATTCTTCAGCTAACTTTCCATCGATGGAAGATACTCTGGGTTCAGCCATCACCTTATCAGAGGGAGGGGACATGAGAGAGGAGGATTAAGTGTAGCAAAGTAAATATAAAAAAGTCACAGTATGGAAATTGCTTTTAACTGAAACGTGATATTTTTGAGGAGAGAGGAGACCCAACACCTCCTTCTAATGAGAAATCGCAACCGAAAAAAAAAAAAAGAAAATCAGCCACACAAATGCATTCAATGGAGAATGTTGCAGTTTGGACCTTAGATGAAACACAACATGATTAGCCTAAAGAAAACAGACAATGCGAATATGTCTGAAGGCATCTAGTTACAGAAGGCATCCAAGATTGAATGGAAACTTTCTCAAGAAATCGTCTTATTCTGGGGAGGAACCAGCTCTTTTACTAACCTGGCACGCCAGATGGATTTGTTTCACACATCCATCTGGAAAACTTGCGATATACAGCGTTTGGAAAAGGGCAGAGCCTTTGACAAAAACTTGGAGTATGATTGGATGAATGTTCTGTCTGTCACATCTTTATGGGCCATTCAGAGCAACAAAACACGTGACGTCGTCGCTGCTACAGAGGTGCACAGGCGCAGCATGGAATTAACTCCATAAAGAACTGGATAACGCAAACCATGGTGACTGTAGACATGTCAGTACACGACTTCAGTCGTTTTTTAAAGAAAACAACTCACTGCTGTTCTTTGTTCTTTTAACGAAGAAATGTGTCAAGTTCTGATAAAACTAGCACTTTAGCAGCATCCATGCTAATGTCTTCTGCCATAACAGCATCTGACTCTGCAGCACCCGAAAGTACTGCCCCCCTCTCTGATTGGTCCTGTCACTTTCTAACCGGGCCAAAACTGTTCAGATAGGAGCTTTGCAAGATGGATTTGCCAGTGAGAAACAAGGAAACGGGGGTATCCATCTGCTTTGCAAGGTTACTCTTTTACTCCAAGAAGAGAAAATAAATGAGGTAAAATTACTGAAATTTACTTGCCAGTTCCACCTTATTTCCCAAAAGTTGCCAACTACCCCAGCTTCATGAACAGTCTGTCCTCTACCTTTGAAGGTGATGTCATTTAAGTATCAAGGATTTTTGTGCATCAAAAACTTTTTGTCCCCCTTTTTCTTCCAAGCACAAATTCTAGACTCACTGGAAACACGACCCACTTTTGGGTCCCGACCCACCAGTTGAGAACCACTGACAACTTCCATGCTCATCGTGACGTCCAGTTATCACAACATGCATGAAGTTAGACTGAGTGAACACTGACTGTAAAACTACTGCGCTTAATTTAACTGTATTTGCTTGAGACTGAAACCCAACAAGGAATCAAGACTTTAATCCAACTTTACAGGGCGTATTTTCTGTATTTACCTGCTTAATGTAGTAATATGACCAGCTGACTCTTTTTTAACACCCCTCTACAAAAAGCACAAAACCCACTCGACGGAGCGTTACCTGCCTCTTGATGTGATTTGCCGCGGAGACATTAACATACAAGTAACAGAAAATATGTTATTTTATCCTAAAATGTAAGTATACAACTGCAAATGTCCTACTTTGAATAATGGGTTGTTGTTTGACAGTCAGCAGCAGCTTCCAAACAACTTCTGCACTTCCTGAAACCACTGGGCTTACTCGTTGGTCTTTATAAATGCAGCAGTGAATCGCTGGCGCCCCAAGCGGCTTAAAAGGATAGTTCAACGCTGCTTGTGCTGTTGTGGCGCCATAGATACAGGTACAGCTGTAGGTCAGTCAGGGGCGGAGAGGGAACAAGAATGTTGGAATCAAGTAAAAGTAGGCTTACTTTGATGAAATAATGCTCAAATGCAAATAAAAGTACCAGACTATGGACAAATGATGTATGCAGGGATGGAAAATGACTACTTCCACTCAAATTACTGTAAATGAGTAGTTTTTTGGGTAGGCCTACTTGTACTGAAACAGTATTCAGTGTGGGAGTTATTGGACTGTTGATCCACCAATGCTACTTCAAGTCTGCACCATGCTCTGCACACAGTCAGTTGATCTAAGCTCCGCCCACTTCAATTTCAAATCTGGGAGGACGTGTGGACAGAGATCTCACTCATGAACTTGGGCAGAGTGTTTTTATGTATTTGATTGTGTTTGGAAGCTCTGGCATTACTCTAATAAAGTGGTTTTCAAACTTTATTTGGCCAAGGAACACCTGCAATCAAGTCAACGTGTAAAGCCACACCATATTTGTTCATTCAAAACAGCACCATTAACACATGTCCTAGTAATCTAACTGTTGTAATAACATATGTTTGCACAAATTTCCAAAGCAAACCGAGACTTGCCTCAGGCCCACCAGTGTGCCTTGTCACACCATTTGAGAACCACTACATGAGGCAGAGAGCTACAATTACTTGAGACTGAACACCAGTGATGGTAATTTGAGTGGATGTAGCTACAGTTGCAGTCATAATAATAGCATTTAGAAGATTAAAACTCTCCTGCAAGGTGAAAAGTATTGTTTTGTCCAATCAATGTCCTGATTTAGTTCTGGTCCCCCAGATTAAACTGCCACACAGAATAATTATTTTTAACACAATTCTTAAAAATGAACCAGAATATTCTTCACTCCCTCCCAGCATTGTGAGTACTCTTGCTACAATTCGCTGTCTTTCTCTCTGTTAAGCTCTGACTTGTCTCCTAAACCAGGCGTGCATCTTTCAAACTCTATAAACTCCAAAACTTTGAATAGTAACACACCCAAAATGCTGCTGGGATTGAAGTTACTTATGTCCACCATCTCCTGGTATAAAGTGGTAACAGCGTAGACCTCCGCCATTAGCCCTATCTCCAAATAGTACAGAATCCTTTAAAAAAATTCCTGGATCCAGACGGTAATCCGGATCACTCCCAAAATCTAATCAGTTCTTACTTATGCCATTTCTGACATGTCCTGAAAATTTCATGAAAATCCGTCCATGACTTTTTCAGTTATGTTGCTAACAAACAAGCAAACAAACAAACAAACAAATGAACAAACCCACATTGATCACATAACTTAGGTAAAAATGATTGGCTGACCCTGAGAAAAGAAGACTGTTTGTTTGCATCTGATCTCAACAGTGAATTCAGTGTTGGTGTACATTGATTTAATAACATCATATGGATTTCTTTTAATACCACTCTGAAGTAGTCTAAAGAAAAGGTACACATGTCACACAGAATAAAAGCTTTCTTAAAGACAAAGAGTTCTCTTCTGATTTATTTTCTGCTATTTCAGAGTAGAGGCTGAAGATTACAATGACACTGTGATCTGTAAAAAATCAGAATTGTCTGAATAAGGATATCACAGAAGGTGTTTTCCAGATTACTATTAACACAGATCCTATGATACTTATTACATTTGTAAAATCAAGCTAAAACTGAGAGTTACCTTCCAATTTACACACAATGTTAAAAAAAAACTTCCATAAGGGTTTGAGCTGCCACTGTCAGCAGCAAAACTGAGTCTAGGTTGTCCCTTTGTCTTCCAACATGACAATGACTCCAAACAAACGTAAATAAATCGACTAAAATAAAACATCATCTCTTGTTTCAGATATAGTTAATAGGATTTAGTTTTTCTTTTTGTTTTTGGTAACATCTGTTTTTTTTTTTTTTTTGGTTTTGTTTTTTCCAAAATATTTTTATTGAGAGATGTAATGAGATAATGGCAATAAAAAATACAATCCACTCTCTCTCTTTTTTTTTCTCTCATGTATAGACACAAGTATGCAGGCGTGAATGCATACCTATACATTCAGATACAGTACATGCAAACACTTAAATACACCTGCACAGATACATGTTAACAAAAGCAAAACAACCCAAGCAAAGGAACAATATAGCACCCCTGCACACCCCACCTAAACCCAGCACAATATGACCAACACACAACATTGCCTATCGATGAATTATGAGACACAGAAACAGGCACACATTCAGTTGGGAAGTAGCTCCAAGCTTGTAAAATATGAGATAAATGGTTGCCATTTATAGAAAAACTTATTGGTGCATCCTCTCAAAGCATATTTTATCCTCTCAAGTTTCAGAAATAATATGGTGTCTTCAAGCCATTGGAGATGGGAGAATAGTTAACAGATTTCCAATGTAAACATCTGTTTTGTTTTACTTGTCACCATTTTTTCAGTACAGTTGCAGTACCCTTATTCAGCCCACAGGAGTCACTGTTGTCCTGCTGAATATACCAAACAAGTTCACTTTTATTTTAAACATGTGAACTCTATTAAGTTACTACATAAGTCTTTGAGTAGGTTGGAATTTTATTTTTAACTTTTTGTTCAGCTTTAATAGATACATAACTGATTAACTGATGTATTCAGTTTAAAGAACACTTTCGGGTTGTTGATGTTTGGAAATACATGTTAAAAGATGCATAAAATATAAACATATTCGAAACAATAGTTTTCTCATTATACAAAATGCTGAACTTGGTAATACCATTTCAAAAAGACAGTCCCCTGTGTATAGTTTACTTTTGTGAGCTGAAAGTATCAGTATTGTTTTCTTCAAAAGCTGTCATTTGTTACTCAGTACCTACACAGACTAAAGTGGCCTATTGCTATAAGAAATAAAAATAAAATCAACAAAACCAGGAAGCTGTCATATTAAAAACCTGAATGACAACATAGTTCAACACTCCTCCATATGGATTTCATTCAGAGGTTGGTTGAGGTAAGTTAACCGTGCTTCAAAGTAACTTCCCTCTCTGATAGAAATAGTAGACACACACCCACCCACATTCACACCCACTCACAGCTATTCTTCACAAGGTAAAACAAGGTCGATGTGAGCTCAGGGCTGCAGATACCTTTGAGAACACTGAGGTCATGTCCTTGGTTGTTTGGTTTCGAGAACTTTAGAGCTTTATCAAGTAACTTCAAGTATATATTACTTACAAGGAAGAGTGTCAAACTTTAAAGAAGAATGTAAATATTTATTAAAAAAAAAACACTACAAGCAAAAGGAAAAACCTGTCCTCTTTATCTCACCACATGAACTTTGAAAAATGTAGATTTTGGTGTTGAAAGCCTGGGGCATATGACTGAATAGAGGGTGAATTAGTAAATGATTACGTTTGAAGACTGGCAGGATCAGCTGTAAATAGATGGGACAGGTAAGGATTCATAACTGAGAACCACAAAACTTAAGAAGGCTAATGCCAAATAAAAAAATAAAAAAATAAATCTGGACAACATTAAAACAGGAGACAGAGATGGATTCAGAGTTAAAATGTGCTTTAAAACAGGGGTTTTCAACTGGTCTAACCTCAGGAACGTCTGCCACCTCCTGAATGAGCAATCACGACCCAAGTCCCTGATTTTTTTCAACATCATAACAAAGAATATTGAAACTTGTACCATATATGGAACAAAACATGACTTACTAAAGAGACAGGACTAACATATTGTTATAGAAACACAAACTGACATAAAAGACTATGTTGTTCCATTCCCACTTTAGGTCCCGACCCACCAGTTGCCCCTTTAAAGCACCTGTAATAAGCTTTTATCAGTTGAGAAACAGGCTGAAATTAATATTGGTGCTTCTTTATGAGGTATAAAAGCTAAAAAATTAGCACAATAGCTGTTTTTTTTTATATAGCCTTTTTATTTTCATCATTTATATTTAGTGCCAGAGCGGTTTCAGTGGGGTAGGCATCAGAGGAAGGGAGTTATAGCATGCTCCCAAAACTGACTCTTTTTTTTTTTTTTTTTTTTTTTTTTTTAAATTTTACAGGGAAAGATTCTTAGCAAGGTGTACATTTGACACTTAATTGGGAGCAGAATTTATATTTTTATTTTAAAAAAACAACTTTTAAGGGTCCTTTCAAATTAAATTTAAATCTAAAACAAATAACATAAATTGAAATTAAAAAAAAAAAACTGTACAGGACTAAATTAGCTCAAAAGTTTGTTCAACTTTGACCACAGGGTGCGCCAAAGTAAACACAAATCCAAAATTCCTTACAGCAGCTTTAATCAGTCAGAAGCTGCAAAACTCGGCCAGCTCCACATTATTCAAGTGGTTCTACCTTCTCGCTGCAGCCCTGTATTTATTAACATTGCTTTTCATTGCACTGTTTGTTCTTATTATGACAATTCTCAAACACAAAAATTCACATATTAGAAAGGTGGAATAACGGAGATACTTTATTCAAGTTTTCCCCTCTCTTACAGCTACTTTAAAATAAACCTCCTTTTAAATATTACAGGTTGCACCTAATGGCTTGATTCTTATAACTCTAGAATAGTTAGCTGCAATTTATAATGTGCTTATGCTGTAGCAGGGCACATAATCTTTTTAGCTTTTAAATTCATGTGAAGCTTTTTTTTTTATTTGGGACTTCAAGGTCTTTAAAATCTATTTAATAACAGAGAATTAACATGTACAAATGAAGACTTAAAGACTTAGTAAAAAAGTGAGAACCACACAAGTATTATAGTAGATTATGATCATGTGTTACAGCAAACTAACCAAATAATAAGGATAAACCCCAGTTAAAGGGATTTTCAAAGCCTGGCAAAGAAACGGTTCATTTTATTGGTTTGTTACTTATCTGTCAGGACTTTAATCCTTTTAATAAGCGATTAATATGAATTTATAAACCTTTTGCAAAAGTTAAATAGTCAGTTTGTGGTTCTTGTGAACGTCTTCTCTACTCTGGTGTACTTTTATTCAGTGTTACTAGTTTTTCTGTATATTATTTTGAAGATATGCTTCACGCCTGTAGGCACGTTAAGTTATGTTTATTTAAAATGCTTCAACTAATGCGGATCAATTGATTGACAGGTATGTGTGGGCTACTCTACTGCTTTTTCCACTGCGGGTTTGTGCATTTTTGACCGCGCTCTAGTTTCTGTGGCGGCAGGCGTGGTGAGCATAGGAGAAAGAGTGAAAAAAAAAACCCTTCATGTGCGTCGTCTTATGTGAAAGTAGTTCCGGGCACTTAACCCAAACGGGGGAGAGTCCCGGATGTTGGCTCGGCCGCCGAGAGAAAGGCAAACGGGAGAAGGCGGAGAGAAGCTGAAGAGGGACGCCACGGCACCGCGGGCACACCGGCGAAGCAACGGCGGCTGTTTGCACAGGACGATAACGTCAAGAGCGCGGGACACTCCCGGAGAGCTCCCTGTTTGCTGAAGAAGAGGTGCTGGAAGGAAGGGGAGGGGGCAGTTACTCTGAAACTACCGTCAGGATTACCAGAGAGGCACCGTCACAGCAGCTTTCACCCAGAGTAAGTGAGCCACACGGGCATGGAAGTTGAACTAAGGCCCATGAAATGGACGACTTTAACGGGGAAGTGAGCTGCACTGAAGTTGTGGGGATTGAGCCCGGTGAACAGGCCCTGACACACGGCTCTCCAGTCGTTGTGGCGGGGCGTGCGGGGACACATTTTTTCCCAGAGAGCCAGTGTGTGTTTCCCTGTGGTCAGTGTTTGTAATGTACACCCCGGCCGTGTTGCTGTATAACTCTCCCCAAGTTGACAGCTCTCGCGTTAGCCTGCTAGCACCGCCGTGCAACCGGTGACAACTGACAGGGCAACTTTGACAGCTAGCTAGCCAGTTTGGGTAGCCAGCTAACTTTAGCCGAGCGTTGTCGGTGCTTTTCTCCTGGGCCAGGACTACTAGGTGTGTGCGTGTTTTCCTCGCATTAGGTGGATATAACGAGCTATCCCAGCCCTATAACTGCACCCGTTAGCTAGCTGTTTGGTATGTGAGACGGTGTGTGTCCAGCATGAAGTGTCTGTGTGTATGAACCCAGTGTCATTTGCTTTCCTGCGTGCTCCGATGGTATTTGACTCACAGCTGTTGCAGTGTGTTTTCTCGTCTGTCAATCGTCTGTTTCACGAGCGGCTGATAAATTCCTGTAGAAAATAATAATACTCGTTTTCTTGAAACTACTCGACCTACATTTGAAGGCGCAGGGTTGTCATGTGGCTGGACAATCAACAAGTGCAAAGCCTGTTTCAGGTGAATTTTGTGCTACTGAATATGGCCTCTGGTGGTGTATACCCCTCGTGTGTTGCCCTGAGGTGGCACATACGGGGTTGCAGTTAAATATTTGGTCCTGTCTGTGTGTATGTAAGGCATGTCTCAGGGCATGTTGCTCTCTGCTTTGATGTTTCGCCAGTCGGCGTGTGATCGCACAGGACAGACTCTGATTAGTTAATGCAACGCCTTTAAACTAAACAGCTGTGGCATTTGCGTGCAGCTGTATACTAAACAGTGCCCTTGCTTTATTCTGACATTCTTTATTAGAGGATGGATGACTGAACTCCTAATTCTGCCTCCCTGTTAACTTGTGTGAGTTTCATCAATGGAGCTCCTCGGCTATTTTGAAGATTCTGGTGCGGCTTATGACCTGATGGTGGTAAATTTCTCGCTTTCAGTTAAATCTATCATATCATTTTGTTAATGACAAAAAATGTTGAAAATCTTAAACCTTAAAAACAGCATAATAAAAACGTTAATGTTTTGACTAAAACATAATGTTATAAATTCCCCTTTATATATCCCAGCCCTGCCAGACTTTTTGGTTTAACGATCAAAATGCCCATAATATTAGTCAGCACCCACAATCAAAGGTCAGACCTGGTCTGCCTCTTAATCACCCATCCTTTAAATAGCAGGCTCACAGCTAACCGTCTGGATCCCAGCTATGCATCTGTGCATGCAGCTTTAGATAAAACACATGGTTTTCAAGTTTTGCTGTTACTCAGTCATGGTATGAAAGTCAGAATAGATTTGTATTGCATGCTGTCTAGAGATGAATTAGTAATCACATTTGCGGCTGATTTATCCTACTCTCTACTGTACTTTCTCTTGCATAGCTGAAACAACTATGTGAATTCAGCAGTGGAATAATTGGCATAGACAGTGGAAGTGACATTTTTTTGACAGTTAAGAAATGACCCAGAGTGCAGCCAATGCATGCTTTGCAGACTGAGTGCAGACATATGAATCATGGACACACACGTTGTAAAATGTGTTCCTTTTAGTGCCGATTATCCTTATTTCAGCACTAAATACACAATGTGGTTGTTCAGTTTTGCTCACAACAAAAGGTTGTCTGAAGATTTCAATGCCCCAGCACATTAACAGGCATCCTCGTGAACAATTTTATCTTCGATCAGACTAAGTGAAGTGACTGACTTTTGTCTAATTTCTTTTGTAAAACCAACCTCAAGGTTTTGATGAATGCACCAAAGAAAGTATAGAGAAGATTGCACATCTGTTTATTCGCACAGTCACCATTTAAAAGTGTGAATGGGAGGATGTGATACAGCTTCTCTTTAATGGTGGTTTCTGCCTGCAGCAGTCTTTGAGAAGCCTGTTGCTTAATGGTTTAATAACACGACACCTACTTCTCCAAGGTCTTCCTGTGTTCTCTGTGTTTAAAGCACATTTATCTGTCATTTCTGTGGGTAAAATTCATTACGATCAGCTGTGTAAAACACAGAATATGCAGTAGCTAAGATGAAATAATTAGAATGCATCACAGATGACATTCAGCTTTGTGGTTATACAGTTGAATTGAATAGATTAAAAGGAATAATGACATGATATGAGGCTAATTTGGGTGGATGCCAAGGGTCAGTAAGCCAGCATACATGGCGGACTGAATTTCGAACAGGTTTCTACTATTTGAACTCAGGCTCCTCATTTTGAATTCAGGATGTGGCCCTGTGCCTAGCCCCGTCTCACTGAGAGGCTTTTTAATTTCTCCCCTTGTTGAAGTGATTATTCAAATGGCCGTCCGTGAGATGCAGTTATCAGACTCCTGGTGGTAGTTGAGCCTGTGGCAACATGAATGCCCATCACAGCCCCTCCTTCCTCTCCTCCTCTCCCTCCTCCTCCTCACCCTGTTTAGTTGGACAGCACCCAACAGGTACCCTCTGTGGCAACCCCTATTAGGCCGCCACAACTTCCCCCTCAGGCTGAAAACCTATTGTGTTATGCGATTGGCAGATGGCAATTTATTCATGAGGACGGCTGATATTTTTTTGGCACGGTGAAGTGGTGATGATGTCGGTCAAAGGCCTCTGTTTAGTATTTTTATGAGGACTTTTCTTTTTTTGGTCTGGGTCCAAAGTGTTTCAATTCATCTCTGTTCAGTTATTTTAGGTTGGAGTTTCTCTGCACTTCATCGCCCATCATCTTGTCCTTCAGCGCGTTTTTCACCTTGGTAGGGCAAAAAAAAAGGAAAAAAAACAGGATTTACTTTTTCTTTTCAACAGCTGTTAACTCCGCGCGGAGTCTAGGCTGTCCTCTAGAGCCAAATAACTGGACAGCATTGTTGAAAAATTTCTCCTTTTACTCTTTCCCATTTCCAGTGTGAAGTTTTGCTCTCATGGAAGCTGCATTGGTGAGCAGGGACTGGCTCAGTCTTCATTAGAAACGCTGTGCATCACTAGAATGCAGATGAGCTATGAAGCCATTCATCTGCTGGAAATGCCTCCCTGATTCCAATTTGAATCTTGTTTGCAGTCACATTGTGTGAGCCCACTTCTCCATGTTAAAGAAGTCTCTTTATGTGAGAGATCAGAGGGGGATAATTGCACTTAAGTGAACCTCATTTAGCGCTGGCCAGAGCAATTACTGTAACTGCAGTTCTAGGCGCTTTTTGGGGCCTGGAGCAGCTGTCATTGAGTCTCTGTAGCTGAGATATCAAATAGTGAATGGAATGACATTCGCATGGCATCATGGGAATGGCAGATCCTTGGATGGATTTAATTAGTTTATTCAGGTTTTTTGCTCTGCTTCTGAAAGAAAGGCATAATTAAAAATGACAATTAGAAATGCACTTTTTAAAGTAATGATTGAGAATAAATTATTCTCAAGGTGCTGTAAGGTGAAAAAAGCCAGTTCTCTTTCTTCAGGCGAACCCCCCTGAGCTTGAGGGAGATGTTTTATCATTAATGTTATTCAGGAGCCAAATTTTGAGTTTTGCTCAGCTGGGTGCTTTAATCTATTTTTGCTGTAAATTAATGAATTTTTAAAGAGCCCCTCGCTGGATACGGGTGGATATGGGAATGCAGCGCCGGTTCAGTTTTCAAACGAGCCTCTACTCCACCGTCACCCCCCCACCCACCACCCCCCCCTCCCGGGATGGAGGGGAGCGAATTTACTGAAGCACTACACTTTCATTTTTTATTCATCCAGCAATACACTGCCTAGTTCTCCTCATCCTACCTCCTCCCAGTCTATTGAGTCGAGTCTGTCAGGCCTGTGCTCATATCATGTCCCGGGTTGGAGTTGGATGTGGACATGAATCAGTGAGGGGAGCATGTGATGTTTAATTCAGCTGCCTAATATCATGGGCACATTTGCTCAGATATGTGTTTTTATGTAAGTATTTAGCAGTTTATTTCCCCAGTCAGAGTAGCCGGGGCCCTTCTCTCTGCAGGGGGAATCTCTGTTACTACCCTCACTACAGCAAGCAGGGTAAGTTTAGAAAATGTTGGAGAAATTGTTGTGGCACAGAGTGTTGGCAGATCTTGTATTGCTTAGTGGTTTCTTCTGCAAGTCATTTGAACACTATGATAGCAAAGAAAGTAATACATTTTGTGTTATGTCTGTGATAAACTTGATTTGATCTTATCTGAAGTTCAAGTTCAGGAACAAGATAAAATCCATAAAGAGAAATGTTTCTGCAAATGTCAATTATGTGTTCAGTGGTTGTAGTTCACTGACTGTGAAGTCAAAATCAGGAGCTACAAATCCCCTCTGTTCAACAGGAGTTAACAAGAGTTAATGCAATGTACACCACTGTGTCATATGAGATTTCACTTATTCAAGCGTCGATGAATAACCAAGTCCTCACTGAATAAGACTAGCTTGACTTTTCAGTGCCTTGAAGGATTTAATAATTCATCATATTGTGTGCTTTGTCCTTGAGTTTTGATAGGCTCAGTGTATCAGCCTATTTCTCTTAAGCTTTTTTGTTCTTAACTCAGTAGAAGCAATTGATATGCTTATATGATTCACACTCTTAGGAGAGTTTCGAGCTGCGTGCAGGAAGAGAGGGTTGCTAAGCTGACACTGCCTAAGTAATAAGTACGGGGCTTTCTTCAGAGCGTTTGGTATCTGTTTTAATCATTACAGTGGCTCATGTGGCAGATAGGAAATTCACTTCCAGGTAAAGCGGCAGCATACCCAGAGAGACAGTATTAATATAGCAGAGATGGGTCCTTGTGTCAGTCGTGAATGGTGAAAATGTGATACTAAAGGTGTTAGCAGCAGCAGCAACCGGCTGAGCGACACAGCTCTGTCTGCACATCAGCGACCAGAAAAGGCTGTTTTATGACAGATCAGACAAATGGGGGCAACAGCTCCTGTGCTAAAATCTCAGTGGGAAATGACGATCTGATAACACGATATTCCCAAATGCTACCTCCAACTCCCTTCTGTGGGCTGCATATATTTCAGGGTAATTTAGAGGGATACCTCAGCAGTGACAAGTGTCAAGACTGCTCTAACACAAACTTGATTTAATATGATAATAATGCTGCTCTTTAGGAAGTAGTTTGGTGCATAAGCATCAGGTTTTGTGCATTGCAGCTTACCAGAACTACAGATAACACTGACTGCTGTTCCAAAGAGAGTGTGACAAAACCTTACCAAAATGAATCAGGTTCTCTTGATGGGTGAGTGTTACTTTATGGGACAATGTCTTTAGGTACTTTCTTGTTTGCTGCAGACGTATTTGCAGGAGGGCATCATCAAAAATGCTGCTATTTTGTACCAAGAGTAGGGGTGGGAATTACAGGGTACTTCACAGTACTGTATGATGCTATAGAATGCAATTTAATTGTAAGACAGTCGTATAATGATACATCATGATATCTAGTTATTGAAAAATGAAAAATAAGGATGCAAGATATCTGATTTTTGCTGATATGTGTGATATGTGTAGGCAAACAATTTCACATCCAGTTACAGCAAATTATTACTGCATTAGGTCAACTTGTCTGGAGACAAGTTAAGGCAGAATATAAACCAACTTCAAACCGTAGTGGTGCAAAGTAGGTTGCAGAAAATGACTACTGTTAGCAGTGCAAGAGCCGCTGGCTTTCGATCCTCTTTGCAAGTTTATGTCCACATTCTTGTGTTTAACATTGTCACTCAATACTTAAGTTTTGTGTGAGTATAACCTGACACAGCCTTAGGACAACTTAATTCTTATGTTCTAGATCAAAATAGTGCTAAACCGCACTGTTCCTTAAGATGATGTTGATGCTATCTGTTCACTGTTTTTTTATATTAAGGCCTTACAGCTAACCTTGCAAAGCAGATGGATGCACCCGTTTCCTTGTTTCTCACTGGCGAATCCATCTTGCAAAGCTCCCATCTGAACCGTTTGGGCCTGGTTAGAAAGTGACAGGACCAATCAGCGACGAGGGGCAGTACTTTCAGGCGCAGCAGAGTCATAATGTAAACAAGCAGCAGCAAGAGCTGGTGCAGTTATGGAGGAAGAGATTAGCGTGGATGCTGCTAAAGCACCAGTTTTATCAGAACTTGACATTTCTTAGTTAAAAGAAGAACAAAGAACAGCAGTGAGTTGTTTTCTTTTCAAAAATGACAAAAGTTGAGTATTTACATGTCTATAGTCACCATGTTTCACATTATTCCTCAGTAGCTGTGCACGCGCAGCTCGATAGCAGCTACGTCACGTGTTTTGTTGCTCTGACTGGCCCGTAGAGAGATGTGACAGACAGAACATTCACCCAATCACACTCCAAGTTTTTTTCAAAGCCTCTGCCTTTTCTCAAACGTTTCCTATTGAAGCTTTCCCCTGTGTGAAACACATCCATCTTGCGTGTCAGGTTACCTTACAGCAGCATAGGAGCAGTCATTAGGAACAGCAACAGGGCTGCTGGTGGCTGGCAGCTGCGTTACAGTTGGACTGGGATGATGGGCCTGAAATAAGTAGAAAACGTTATGAATTAATTTCACTGATTTGTAAATCTGGTGCTGACTACCAAGGGATCCAGGTTTAACTGTTTAGCCAGCTTATTGTGTGCATTCCTAGCTCAAATCCAAACTCCTGTCTGTAGAACTCTCTTTAAAGTCTAAGGAATGAGAATGAACAAAGACACTGATTGTAGCTGACATAGGTCTGTTGCTCTTCCCTAAAACTCCATCAACGTATCATATATTCCTATATGCGGACGGTATCTACAGCAGATATATTGGTTGCAGGGCTACACGGCAGTGCAGTGCTTAGCGCTGTTGCCTCACAGCAAGAAGTATCCTGGTTCGCTTCCTGGTCAGGGCCTTTCTATGCACAGTTTGCATGTTCTCCCTGTGCATATGTGGGTTCTCTTTGGGTACTCCGGCTTCCTCCCACTACCAAAGACTTGCTCATTAGGTTAATTGATCACTCTGAATTGGCTGAAGGTTTGAATATGTGTGTCTGTGCCTGGCTGTCTGTCTCTATTTGTCAGCCCTGCGATTGCCTGGCAACGGTCCAGGGTGTACCTCAACTCTCGCCCAATGACAGTGGGGTGAGACAATGATAGGCTCCAGCCCCCTGTGAACCCCAGCTTAATAAATGGTATAGAAAATGGATGGATGGATATCGATTTGCAGCAGTTTCCTAAGTCCCCCAATTCCAACAATTGGATTTTCAAGAACAGAATGAATGTATTTATTAATTGCAGTTTGGCAATTTGGTGCTAGTTTAACCTCTTACCATTCTTCATTGCCCAGCTTCTGTCTTCTTCTTTGATATCATTGTCACCTTTTTTGTTGGCCAATGAATTCCTGTTCATGTCATCCTCATTCATGTCATAAGTGCCTCTGAGGAGCCATGAAGTAGTGAAACGGTGAGTCAGAGTGGTAGTGAAATCTGCAAAGAACGTGGCAGTTTTCAAATTAAAATCCTAATGTTTTGCACCACTGATTTGATAACATGAGTCAGGATGTTGATATATTGCTGTATTGAATTTTCCTTCCCCTAATCACCTAAACCTTTACAAGTTTACTTAAATACTTTTTTCTTTTCTCTTAATCATATTGGCAGTTGAATTATTTGCTCAGGCTGATAGATCTAGCCTTATCAGCTAGAAATGTGTAAATCTTGTCATCGTAAGTGGCATCAATTTTAAAGTGGACCCTTAACAAGATCGTATCATTATCAAGCAAGATATATATGAAGTGTTGTGTGCAAATTGCAATAATATTGGCCCTCCAGGTGTATTGACTTATTGCTTTGTGCTGCATACATTTACTGTGCAGTAATTTAGTGAACATAAAGAATTTCTTACATGTATAAATGACAGTCTGCAAACTGGGAGGCGAGAGTCAGAGGGGGTCAGGCTTAATTAAGTCTAGCATCTTAAGCCTGCTTAACAAGGTTAAATTGTGAAGTCTTGAGGATGTGGTTTGATGTTATATCACTCAAGATCATCCTGTGCTGACAGTAAAGTAATGGGAGACTAATCAGTTATCATGAGATCAGAAGACAGTGCGCATGTCAACAGCCCTGTGTTGCTCAGTTGCTCCTTCATTTGTTTTTGAGATTTCAGACAATGCTAATGTGGGCTGTTCCAGAAATAGCTCCATGCAGAGGTTGGAGACTGTGTGATGTGGTGTGTGAAGCTCATGATCTGTGGAGGAGAGTGCCAAGTTTGTGCAGATGTGGTGTGGCTCTGTGTGATGATTTTAACACTTCTTATTCATACTTCTTTCTAATGTCTAGCTGCACTATGCATGCTCAGCAGAACTGGACGTCAAAGCCCCTCTGTTGTCGTCATTTGTCGCTCCCCTCTCTGTGTGAAACCTGATGGATTAACTTTAGTTGTAGTACTTGGAGTCTCCATCTGTGATTCAGAAAACCCCGAACAGAAGCCAAGGATTCTCTCTGTGGACTTGGAGGAAATGTTGATCTATGTGTGGACCAGGGAACCCACACAAGCAATGACTCGCTCTTGCCCCATCACTCCCAACCCTATCCTTCTTTTCTTCCTCTCACACGTACTCATCCTCTTGATTATCATGTCCTTCTGAATGCTCTCTTTTTTTCTTCACCACTTTCTGCGCCACACTCTCCTGTGCTCTTCACTTAGCAAACAACACGTCTGTAGAGAATTCAGAAGAATGCGTCTTGTTACTCAGATGAGTCATACTTCCTCTGGCCTGCATGCCTCTCCCTCAGGGTGGATGAATGAGAGGGCGGAGAGGTTAGCTGGAGGAGGGGCTCGGTGGCTGAGGGGGACGTGGTGTGTGCCAGTTGCTCAATGTAATTAAGAAAGTATCGGTGTGTTGGTCACAGGGTCTGAGACGTGTGCACATCAGCGCTGGCTCAAAATGCGGTTGTCCTCTATGTGACCGTGTGACTGGCTTTGACCAGGCTGAGTCACTGCCTCCCAAAAAGTCACTGTTTGGGAATTTAGGCCCAGCTCTGACCGGACAAGCCAGCCACCCTGCTCAGGTGCTGCGGCCCCAGGAGGAGAGCCTAGGGTCGCAGCACCACCATGGCTCTGGATAGAAACCAGCCTGCACCTGCAATGTGAAGAATCTGCCTGCTGTACTGAAGGAGATATAAGACTGTCGAGTAGTTTGCATGCACCCAAATGTTCCTCAGGAGGCTTACAAGTGTGTGTTTAAAATCATGTTACAGTTAACTGTGTAACACTCCACTTCTCTGCTTTTAATTCCCAAACTTCTACATCTAATTAGGCTTAATATCACATTGTACCTCAAAAATGCACAAAGCTGTAAGCAAACTTGATTATCTTCATAAACATGATGAAATTGTATCAGTGTATTATTTGGCCCTTTCAGCAACAGCTCTGTCTCTCCCATACCTGCCCTGCTTGGTCCCCTGCCAAAAGCTATGACTCACAGGAGACTGAGTGACCTACTTTTTAAGTCTTCAAGGAGTGCCAGAAGACTTTTTTGTATTTGCAAGACAATACAGTGGGTAAATATAAGTCAATTAAAATGCACTTAATGCACTCATTTCTGGATTTAAGCACCCAAAGGCTGTGTCAGCATGGCAGCCACCTCAGAGGATTCCCTTCATTATCACAAGGAAAGAAGATACTTGGTAAACAGTCGAGCTTTGATATCTTATTACAAGTAAACTCAGTTTAAGGACACACTGGCTCTCATCACGCCAATTTAAAAATAAAACTCATTTAAGTGCTTCATAATCCAGCAATATCAGAGCGCTTTATGCTTCACGTTCCCAGTTTATCCAGGTTGTCAGAGATTACGGTTTCTACATGAAGACAAAGCATTTATCTGCAGGAATCAGTGAAATTTGCCTGGAGGCCTAGTCAGTTTGTTTTGGTGACAGAAGAGTTTTGGCTCTACTGTCAAGGTAAAGTTTGAACAGTGCTCTTAAATATTTTAAGGATTAGTGTAAGAGATAAAAAAAACATGCGTACAGAAGCTGGTTTGCAGTTAGTCTACCTCCTTAAGGAAAACAAGAATGTAATCAGAGGCCACAGGATCACCTAGATGTTTGGTTTTAGCTGTTTTCTGATTGGAAGAAGATGCAGCTTTGCAGCCGATGGAATTTCCACTTTAATTGCTAATTGCCGTTTTTTCGTTGTGTTGTCTCTCATTGAAGCAGAAACAAGCTGTGTGGTTGAATGTGATGTCTTGGCTGCTCTATTCCCTTCTACAAGGCTTGGCTTCTTTGATATGTCAGTTTTGTTTTAGTCTGCCGCCTTCGTCTTGACACGATTGGCCCCGCTTGCTCCGACCTCCTGGAAACCCCCCGGCATGCCCGCCCCAGGGTGTGTGTTCAGTCATTTATTCAGCTTCCTCTAAAAAGACTGCCATGCCTTCACTTCCCTTCTAGTTTCCCTCTTCTTATTAAGATGCAGAAGGCAGAGCAGCGTTTGGTCTGAAAGGCTTGGTGCTGGGGGGTTACTGGTGTGTACAGTGGGGGGTTGGCGGAGCGGCTGTGAGCATGGGAACTTTAATGACTTAATGTGTGTGCTGTACAGCCCGGCCACACTCGAATCACAGCATTGCAAGCTGTCTGCAAAACTTAGCTTCTTTCCTTTTGTGTGAGTCCAGTGAAAGAAAGTCAAAATGATGCCCTGACAAAAGTGACTATAATTGGAGAGGAACAAATTATTAAGTCTTTGGTTAATGCTGATTGCTGCTTGGGTTTATGCCTGATAATCCCTATTTAGTTATTCCAAATGACTGCCTTTTTGAAACCTCTTTATTTTTTTTTAATCTTGTCAGTTCTCCGATGAATTTTGTCACGTTTTTGCTTCTTTTTAAGAAGTCCCGGTGGTGAGCCACTTTGACCGCCACTATGGCATTTCAATGTCTTCTTTTGTTTTATAAAAAAACATCTTGCTTTCAGTGAAATTCTCTTGCGGTCTTTAGAAAGCCTGAGCATAGAATTTCTCCGTCTAAAGGAGGCAAGCCTTTATTGCCAGTGTGTTACAAACTGTGTCCTTGTGCTTAATGATTGTAAAAAAGACATATTATAAGATTTTGTTGATACAGTTTTTTTTAAGTTTCTATTTTATTTTTCCTTGAAAAAACAACGAAACAACCTAATTCAAACTCGTGTATATCTGCACATCACTTAGTTCAGTGGAATACTTATGGTCTTTTGTTTGAAGAATGAGGATCGTCTTTGCATTTCCTGGTGGATGCTGTGGCTGCTGCCAGCAAAACTGGAACCAAATATCGATCTACAATACATTTTTCAATTCAAGGGTGTGCTATCTTTATTCACTTCAGTCGGCTACTTTTTTTTCTACCTTCCAAAACAGCTGAAACATTATCTGACATAATTTGACAGTACTGAGCAGCACATCCAGACATTAAGATACATTATCACTTGGGCTGTCAAATGATTAAAATGTTATTCCTGATTAATCTCATAATTTATGCAGTTAATCGTGATTAATCACACTTTTTGTTGCATTTTGAAATTTCACTGTTTTCCATTTCAATCTAGTTTTGATTCCTTCCGCGTTACAGTGACGTTCTTGTTTGAGAGGTGCTTTTTAAAATGCTTTGATTGGTCCGCTGGATGATGTGCTGTCAGTGACACACCTGCTGAATAATGTCAACGCTATTGTTGTTGTCTTTGTCCACTGTCATATTTTACTGGGAAACAAAGTGTTCTGTTCGGTACACGTCTGTACTGTACCAGGAGGCCCGTACTGAATCAGTACGATACGAATACACGTACCTTTACACCCCTATTAGAAGCAGAGGTGGTGGACTTATCATACATCACTGTGATTGCAGGGAGTCGATGTGTTGGCTTAACCAGGGTTTTCCCTGGCTCATACTGAGGCAGCAGTGGTACCATTCTGATCACGTGTACCCTGACCTTTCTAGGGGGGTCCAGGGGCATGCTCCCCTTGGAGAAATTTTGGACATTTTAAAAGGTAATTACATTAATTTAGTAAACTTTGAGAGTGGAATTAAGAGGCTAAATCTACTGAAAATGTTTTTCTTTTCATAAGTTTGTGCTTTAATTTTGAATGGTTTCCTGGTCTTACCTGATAAAGGTTTTAGTGATACAAGTGTTGTGCCTAAAAAGCTGTTATTAACATCAAAAAGCTTTTTTAGTCTTTCTTCAATGAATGTTTAATTTTATGTCCATAATAACTGACTCATTGTCCACTTAAAGAGGTCATGTGGCCTGCATAATCATCTCTGATTTTAACTGAAACCAACTTCCACCAGAAAGTTGTCTGTCACACCCTTTATTTCATTTTACCCTTATTCCCTTAATAATGCTGGTATTGTTATTATGTAATTTATTAACTATCTATTATAATAAATTATTTAAATAGTATATAAATAATATAAGTAATATGTAATGTGATTTCTGGGTTAAGTTCGGAGGATCAGCATTTTGTTTTATTTCTCTCCGCTAATATTTTTGATACATAAAATCAGTGGAACTGAGAAGTTTACTGCAGCTTCTGCCTGGAGGAAATATAAAATATCTAACAAAAACATGCATGCACAAGCTACCATAATTAGAGCAGCGATGAAGAACAAAACAAATGAACCACTGCCGCAGCAAAGTTTAGAGGCTGCAGTGCAGTGGTTATTCTCTTAATGTGTTTGTTAAAATCCTTCCCAGACCAGTGTTGTTTCATTTGACAAAAAGTGACTCAGGTTATTAAAAGATAGATAACTTTTTTCTTGAAGCTAGCAGTTGTGCCATTCCAGTGACGCTATCCATGCCTTTAAATCCCTTACAGAAGCTTTTATGTTGAGCCTTGAACTTGGGTGACTTTTCAGGAACTTTAAAGATTAAATTTACACCAGTAGATTTGATATTGAATGTATTTTGATCCGTTTTCAATCATTTTTGCTGCTAGCTTGATGCTAACAAATGATAATGGCAGTTGCTTTGTTAGGGGCTGTCAACCAATGACAGGCTCATCAGGTCATGTTTTGTCAAACTGCACATGCCTAGATAGTCTGAATAATGGAGAGAAAAAAAGAAAGAGAGCCTGTGATGTGCCACTTTGTGTCATTGTTATTTTAATATTGAGCATTGAAACCCACAATAATAGCAGAAAAACACAACTTTAAAGGTCACAGAAAAGCTGTGCATTATGATTCTATTAGTTATTCTGAAGTCACTGTAGGGCTTAAATCATGTGAAGCACAGTCAGTCCAGAAAGTTTACACCAGTATCAGATCAGTACTCAGTATCAGCTGATACCCAACACTCTGGTATTGGTATTGAGAAGAAAAAATGGTATTGGAGTATCTCTAAAATAATGCACTAATTATGGACCCTCATTAATTGTGATTAATGCACCCTATTAATAACTTTTCATTTTCTAATATGAAATAAGATTTCACTTGCTTAATGTAAAAGTGACATCTCAAAGCTAAAAAATTAGACAACAGTTGTACAATAATGAGAGAATTAATGCAATGTTTAATCTTTAGGTGCCCAGTCAGGTTAGTTGCCTGCCTTAAAATAGTGACACGTGGCACACGGAGCTGCAAAATAAACACAAAGAAAATGCCGAAATGAATAGGTCTTATTAACATACTGTGCTTTTACAATTAATGAGCAAAACAGGTTGAAATTTGACTCAACTTGATATAAAATAGTTGCAAATAGGGTGCCTATTTTTTGAATTCCTCACATCCTCTAAGGAAAAAGAGTGCTGAACTATTTGTCCTGCAATCCATGTATTCTCAACAACAGAAATCCTAATGTTAAGTTCTGTTCACGCAGTGTAAGAGATCTGTTGATATTTTTTAAAGATAAAGCGTCCTTGGGTTTCTTGAAAGGCGCTATATAAATTCAAGATATTAAAAAGATGTATGTGGAGCTTTTCAACTCTGTTGCATAATGGAGAGAGGTGTTTACATTAAAAATGTTTAGTGGCACTCATCCTATTGTCACATTCTCCCAAAGTGCCAAAATCACTTAATGTTTCTCACCCTCTCTGCATATTTTGAACTATAAAAATTACTGTGGTGACTTTCTTTATTAATCCCAGCAAGTTAACCTGATGGCGCTACAATATAATGCATTATATACTTTGAAAGTTCAAGGAGTTGATCTCTATAAAAAAAACTAATTGCATCTTGGTTTTATTATTTTGTGCAGGACTGAGAAGAATTAAAGTAGAGTCAGGGTTATGCTGTGGTATTCAATAGGAATATAATCTTTATCAATATGTAAAGCCTCATAAGAAAATGTCTTTAATTTGCATCATTTCAGAGTTGAAAAATATGGCACAGATGGTTCAGTTGAGTTCAGGTATTTACATGTTTGGTTGGAGCCAGGTTGTGTGTTGTGGTGGTGGTGGCAGGTTTCATTTGACGTCAGCGCCAACATCCTCCACACCACCACCGTCATTACCTTCACTTGGGGACGCTGCAACCACTGCAGAAAAGAAAAGTTTCTGTTTGAATCTCTGAATTGTCATTTCTGAATGGCAGTGAACACATTTGAGGTAATTTCTTTCCAGACTGTGGTTTCACAGTTCTCTCTCTCAACAGACAAAAAGTTTTTGTTTGTTTTGTAAGTTTTGCATTGAGAGTAATCTGTTTCAGTGCATTTCCAATAATAGACCCCTTCTTTGTAAGAAGGAGTCTGTTAGATGTGCCTGTAAGATGTGCTAGTTTCTTTGGTCAGGAGATGAAGGAGTGAGGCCACCACCATGTGGTTGAGGGTTATGCCTTAACCCTGTTATGCCTTCATTTGGCAAGAATCTTTTTTTTTTTTTTTAATTTCAAATGCCGTAGAAGGAAAGGATCTGAAAGTCTTGGGAAAAAAGTCCAGTTCTCATTTTAATTTCTCTTTTTACATTTTTTGTCTGCTTAGTAGGCACTCGGAGGCTCGTGAGTCAGAGTGGGCTGGGGAGGATTTTACTTGTCAATATGATGCAATAATTGCATTTTAAACTGTTACACTGGCATGCTTTGCTGGTTTACATTTACAGATCCCATGGGTAGTTTGAATAAGTGAAAATTCTCTGATATATTTTATTATTCTCTCTGCTCCTCTGGACATTGAGACTTGGTGTTGTTTTCCTACAGTGAGGTCCTTGATCAGCAAAAAACACAATACAGGCCAGGACAGGAGCTTCTACAGTACATGAATCTGCCTTTTTCAGTCACGGTGACTCATAACACATGGCACATGATGCTCTGCTTTCACTAAAAGAGTCATCGTGAACACAAGCAAATCATTTGAAGTGGACCAAAACCAAAACACACACTTTCTTCCCCTTTTTTGTGGTGTCTATACTTTTTTTAGTCAAGTATACGCCAATTACTCAGTGCTGACCAAGACGCTGACCAACTACTTGTGCTCATGGTAAATTTTGGACTTGTGAAAGGGCATGTTGTCATATCACAGTGTGCTAATCTTTACATGGAAGAAGCAACTTTCTGCTTTTCTTGGTCTTTTATTAGTAGTAACCAAAGATGAAGGGGCTCTCTTTAAACTTCTATTTTGCAAAAATATTTTTGAAATATTCGTAGACAATGATTGATCTACATTGATACAAATACACAATGCGACCCAAAGTGTTTTGTAGCTGAGACATTCCTGTAGCTGCTGACATCAACTGTGGTCAGAGACTGCAAAACAATGACTGTGGTGAATTCCCTCAAATTCACACAGTGTGAAAGTTAGAGATGTTCCAGTATCAGAAATATGTCTGATACTGTTGAAAATGTGGGTATTGGTATCGGCGAGTACAGGTGTTATGCACTGATCTGATACCGTTTTGCATAATCATATTTTGCTTTGTTTAGCCATGCTAAATGTTAGCGCTATAGACTTGAAATCAGTTCTTCTTTGCTGCTTGAAAACACAGCACACATAGCCTAAACTACCATTTTTATAGCAGCAAAGAAGAACAAAACAAAGGTGAACAAAGGACCTGCTGTAGCAGCAACGTTTGGTAGCATATGTATGTATTTTTTGAAACCCCTCTAGACCGGCACTGTTATAGTTTAAGAAGTGACACAGGTTATTAAAAGTTACATAACTTTTGAACCATAGATTGTATCTTCTTACTTTTTGTTCCTCTTAAAGCTGGTCATTGAACTTTTCCAATGATGCTATCCAGCGATCCTGGAACACAGGTGTCTTTTCTTTTTTAATCAAGTTTTGATAGTTTATTGCCATTATTTTCAGGCTAATGGTCATTGTTTTCATTGTTTTCCCAGAATGCTTTGTGAGGGGCTGGTAACCAATGGCAGGATGTTCTGTTATCACATCATGCTGTGTCAAACTGCACATGCTTTAACATGCAGATCATTGTGGAGACGGCCGGATTGGAGCATAATGGAGAAAAAGAGAAAAAAGAGCCTGTAATGTGGCTATTTTTGTCATTGCTATTTCAATATTTAGCAGTAAAATTCACAATAGTTGGCAGGAAAAAACACTTTAAGGGTTACAGAGAGGCTGTTCATTAAAAAAATATTTAGCCATTTTCTAAGTTCACTGGAAATGATATGCAAGTTTACCCAGCATAGTTGGTCTAGAAAGTTTAAAGTGGTATTGAATTGGTACTAAATGTTCGACCAGCCACTGCAGTCCACTGTGACCCTCTTTGTTGAGTTGCTTCATCCCAAATAACGAATCCTGAATTATGTTGGTAGGCACAGCAGACCCTGGCAAATAGGTTCAACTTTTATGGATTTTATTGTAGATTTAGTCTTCATATGGCACTGTTGGGAATCAAATATGTGAATTTATAACCAGTTCTAAATTGGAAGCTATTCTTGATGGCCTAGGGTTATTTGTTGAACCAAAATGCTGATCTTGTTTACACCGGTTTTACAGGTTTCAGTGTCGACCTCTAAAACAGAATTTATCCGTCACCAGCTAGTTTACCTGTGTTTGCTTCTGCTCAGAGTGGCATATCGTACAAATGTGGATAGTTGTGGATTTGGTTTGTCAGTTTCTCTTTAGAACCTTTTGCCATTGTTGTCTCTGCTGCTTTGTTGGCTTTGCCATCTACCCTCTGCTTCCGTACTGCCCACTGAACAGGGTTTTCCTTGCTCTCAAAATTTGGTGCTGACCACCACCTAATTTTGTCCCAACAGCAGGCCTCATCAGAGACAGTCATGTATTAATGAAGACTAGACTACATTCTTTCAAGGGGCTGCATTGGATGAAATTGACTCCACTAACTGCAGTATGCCATTCGTGGAGGTGGCACATTTGTTTGCATAATCTAGTCAAATTTTATTTCTTCAATGACATTATTACAAGAATTTCTTAAGTTGTAAAAGTGTTTCATTAATAAAGTAACACATCCACACAAGGAATGGCTCATTTAGAGCCAGGCTGTAGTGAGTCATGTGGGTCACTTTAGCTGTAGTGGTCATGTGGACCTGTACTGCATTTTGGGTCCGTGTCATGCATGTTTATGTCTTTGAGGACAAGCACAGCCAGCAAGCCAAACGGGGGATGCAGGGAATGTGTGGCAGTGTAGTTAAAAGCAAGTACATCTCTTCCTTATGGTGAGTAATATTTTTATTATTGGACTTAAAGCTGCAGTAAGCAATATATTTTTAGTGTTGTATGCCCACAAAAACAACACAACCCGTCAAGGTCTAGTTATTGAAGCCATCTAACAGAATAACAGTCTTCTGCAATGCCTCCTCGCGCTGTGCTCTCTCTTGAGGAAAACCAGCAAGGGACTCGCAGCCAATCATGGCTCAGGTCAGAGGGAGTGTTCCTATTGGCCGCTGTAGTAGTTGTTCTTGCCTGTAATACAGCCACTGATTTCAGTGGAAAAGCGGAGCAAATCACTCCTAGAGAGCTTTGCCACAGTCAGTTTCAATTCAGCGGACATGCACATCCACAAGGAGGTGTGTGAGAAGAGGGGCGGAGCTACGGAGCTCAAACATGGAGAAGAATAGGAAGGGAGGGGGAGTAGAGTTGATTCTACACAGCTCTCATCAAATAGTACATACTCTGTAGCTTGAAGTATTTCCTTTTTTTTCCTTAGAAGATTAGTCTTCAATGCCAATACATTATCTTTTAATCACTGCATGTTGCAAATTAACAAACTGCAAAGGATGAAACGTGTTAAAAAGCGTCTGAAATAATCATTGAAATAGACATCAATCAAAATTGGTAGCAATAGCTATACTGTTGATCTACCTATCATAGGTTAACTAAATTAAAGCACTAATATTCCATATAAAAAATGCAAGGAAGAAAAAAAGGTTCTTTAGTATTGAAAATAAATGTAAGGACAGATTTAGTCAAAACAGATCAGTAATTTTGTGATTATAAAGATAATGCTCTTTTAGTTTTGGCCCTAGGAGACTAAATAAACCAATGAAATGAGAAGGACATTTTTGAAAGCCATGGCACATACATAAAATCCAGTCATCGTTCATTAGGCATGTGATGAGTTAGTGTGAATGAAGACTGATGGCACAGTAACACATAACTCTCCTCTGCTGAGCAGACTTGATTGTTAATGTGCAGGCAGGGGAGCAATGTGCTGCAAGGTAGACTTGTGTTTTTCAATTTATTTCCTGCATATAGATATATTTAAACTGAATAGTGTGCAGTGCAAAGTCTTTCTGGGGGAGTATCTTTGTGTGTAGGTGTGTGTATGGCCTGTTTAAGAAGCCTGCATTTGTTTGCTGGCTGTGTCTGGGGCCCAAGGTGGAGCTCTTTCTGTCAGATGAGTGAAGCTCTGCAGAGGCAGCCACTGGGAGTTCTGTTTCATCTCCTCTCATACTGCTCTGGAGCAGACATGCAAATCCGCTGTAATGAGTGCAGCCTGTGTGGTGGTGGTGGTGGTGGTGGTGGTAGGTTGTGGGGGGGGGGGAGAGAAAGGGGGATGAACTCAGGAATTTAAAGTGGAGAAAGGGAAGGTGGAGGAAAAAGGTGAGATGCAGACAGTCATGCCAGATTGCAGAGCAGGAGAATTTAAGGGGGTTTAGGAGAGGGTTATGTCAGGAGTGCTGGAAGTGACAGGAAGTCTTCCCTCTCAAATCAAACATTCATTAGCCTGCTGCGGCTGCTCTCCCCTGCGCTGTGGAAACATCGAGGTAAAGATGCAAATGGTGCCACGTTAATTAGCCTTATCTTTTACACCAGCGAGACGCGGTGTGAGAAAAACAAAACAAAAAAAAAATCACAGTGCAAAGTCATCATCGCTGTTAGCAAATGTAATGAGGCTTTTGTATGGATTCTGCTGAAAGTTTAGCATCCTTAAAGGCTTGTTATTGATGTGATTCTGAGGTTTGTGGGTTTACAATTTACTACAAAGATGTAACCTGTTAATCATTACAGCTGTGAAACAGTTTGAGCGACAGGATCTTTTTAAGAGATCACAGCAATAGTACACAGCTTCACATGAATGAAGAAAATCCAGTTTTCTCTCTGGATTTTTTAACAACCCATAAGCTGTACAGAGGGTAAGCATGTGATGTCACTGTAGGTGAAAATCACTGCGGTTACATCCACTGAGTTGTAGAAAGAATGCTACAGAGATACAGCGCTTAAGTTCAGCCTGAATGCAAAACACTAACCTTGCAAAGCAGATGGATACGCCTGTTTCCTTTTTTCTCACTGGCGAATCCATCTTGCAAAACTCCTGTCTGACCGTTTGGGCCCGGTTAGAAAAGGGCCAGTACTTTCAGGTGCTGCGGAGTCGTGACGTAAGTAAGCAGCAACAAGAGGCCAGTGCAATTATGACGGAAGAGCTTAGTGTGGATGCTGCTAAAGTGCCAGTTTTATCAGAACTTGTCGACATTTCTTCATTTAAAGAAGAACTAAGAACAGCAGTGAGTTTTATTCTTTTCAAAAACGAAAAAAGTCGTGTATTGACATGTCTATAGTCACCTTAGTTCGCCTTATTTCTCGGTAGCTGTGCACGCACACCTCGGCCGCGGCTGTGTCACGTGTTTTGTTGCTGATTGGCCCGTAGAGATGTGACAGACAGAACGTTCATCCAATCACACTCAGAGTTTTTTTCAAATCCTCTGCCTTTTCCCAAATGCTGTCTATGGGGGGTTTGCCAGATGGATGTGAGAAATCCATCTGGCATGCCAGGTTAGCAAAACACAAAAAACTTCTAAATTTGGAAAAACGTGAAGGATAAGATTAGTCAGTGGGTATTTATCAATGGTTATATTTAGTTAGTAAAATTGGAATTTAAGACTTGCACTATTGGTTGTTGTCAAATTTGAATCAAATGGAAGGAAACAACAGTTTATCAAATGGTAAAAATTAAAACATTAATATACAATTTAACCCAATAATTTCCCTCCAGGCTTGCTTTGTGTGCTTCTGCGGCTTAAAACCAGGTACATTATAAATACCAAGAAAATTTGTGTTACTGTTCAAGAACTTCTGGTTAATCATGTCATATGAGTCCAAATGTGCTTAATTTCAGCAGGTTAAAGTATTCACTCCCTTGAATGTTTAACCCTTTTAACGATTTTATAAATTAATCATGGTCAATATAATCTTGCTTTTTTGACCAAAAAAAGACAAAAACACTCTTTAATGTTAAAGTGAAAACAGATTCTTACAAAGTAATGCTAACTGAGTTAAAATATGTAATACGAAATAAGTGCAAAAATATTAACCCCCTTCAAGTCAGTATTTAGTAGATGCAGCTTTGACTACAGTCACATCACTGAGTCTGCCTGGATAGGTCTCAGTCAGGCTTGCACATCTTGACACTGCAGTTTTACTCCATTCTTCTTTGAAAAACTGCTCAAGCTCTGTCAGGTGGCACAGGGATTGAGGGGCATTTCTGCCAAGACGCATCCCCACAGCATGATGCTGTCACCACCATGCTTCACAGTGGGGATTGTGTGTTTGTGGTGGTGTGCAATCTTTTGTGTCTGTCAAACACATTTTCTTGTCTGATGGGCAAAAACCACCATTTTACTCTCCTCAGATCAAAAAACTTTCTCCTATTTGACCATTTGTGAACTCTTGTTGAAATTTACTGAGTTTTCTTTGACAGTGGCTTTCTGTTTTCCACTCTCCCATTAAGCTTTGACCAGAGAGTCTCCTCCATCTCAACAGCTGAAGCTTGTAACTCCTTCAGAGAAGTCATAAGTGTCTTGGTGGCCTCTGTCACTAGTCTCCTTCTTGCACAGTCACCCAGTTTGTGAGAACAGCCTGATCCTGATCCTTCCAGACACAGGCATCTTTGTTCTATAATCACTTGAAACACATTCACTGCACTCAGGGATCCCCATTTTACTAATCATGAGGCTTCTAACACCAATTGGCTGGATGTCTGTTGAATCAGGTCAGTCACTTAAGGGGATGAAAATGTATGCATGTGCTTATTTTACCTTACATATTTTTGTTATATTGACATTACTTTGTTTTCACGTGGACATAAAAGAGTTTTTTTTTTTATCAAATAGCCAGATTATATTGACCATGATTGATTTATAAAATCAATAAAAGGGTAAAACATCCAAGGGGTTGAACACGTTTTATAGGCACTGTGTTAGTCCATTTTTCTCCCATTTCCATCATTTCCCCCACTGAAGTCAGCCATGTTGCAGCCTCTTTCGCCTCTCAGTCCTACAGAATGGTCGTGTCTTGGTTGGTAAATGACATCAGTGCATCTCTGTATACTAAGTCAGTTGATTGATATAGATGGGGGTAAACGCAGCATTGTAGGTATAGAATATTTCACCTGCCATCCCAGTCTGTGAAGTGTGCCATAAACCCCCATTAGTCTATGCTGGGATGTACGAAAGCTGTGCCAGTGTGATTTTATTCTCTCATAAAGAATTAAATCCCCAGTCAATGCTGGGACGCTTTGGCTTCTGTCGCCATCCAATAATGTAAAGCACTCAAGACTTTTGATGAGCTCTGCAGATCGATCGGAGGTTAACAGCCACTCCACATTAGCTGAGACCTACAATATGTCATGGGGTCTTTAACCATTCAGGGAGCATAGAGCTGTGGCTCTTTTGCCTGGATAGACAAAACGATCAGCTCTGGGGTGTAGAAGTTAGGGTCTAACTCCAAATCCTTCAGTGCATATTTCAAGAACCATAAAGATTAGGCAAATAGACTGATAATGGATTTTAAAGCTCTGTCTGAGAGGACTACAGAGTATGACTGTGTTTCGCTTGTGCTGAAGTATAGTGCTACATTTGGTGAAAAAGAAACGTGCAGAGATGGAGAGAGGAAATCCCAGAAAGGCAAGACATCAATCCTCAAAACAAAGAGGATACTAATGTTATAGTAACGTAATTATAGGGGTTCTAGTTTGTTTCTCTAACTTGTTCTTCTTTGCTTGTTTGCTTTTTCAGTTTTTAACAAAATCATCCCCCTAACATGTAAAGCAGTTTCACTTAACAACCCGTGCTTTGTCAAAGAATTGGTGTACACAGATATTGTATGGTCTAAACGCTTGTGTTGGACTGGAAAAGTGCCTCCAGATCTTCACACTCCTTGCTGATTGTTTTCGGACCTGCTGAAGAAAGAGGTACCATGTGAGCCAAGACTTAGGGGAGCTCAGGAAGGGAGGCTGGAGGTTCCTGCAGTTGATTAGCAGATAAAATGCCTGAGTGCCTTTAAAAAAATTCATTGAGGTTAAAGAGAAGTGCAAGTTAAATCTTCCAGCTTCCAGCTGAATGTGTTTAGAGCTTTAGCAGTTATTAGATATGTCCATGGTTTTGGTTCTTTTGTAAAGTATACTAGTATATTTTTTCTGTGGTATCCTTAGGTTTTGACTGTTCTTGGGACCAAAAGGGTATTTGCAGAGGTTACCTTAGCATAGAAGTTGGAAACATGTATCAGCCTTTTTCCACTCTTGCTGACAACAAAGAAAACCTGATTTCAGTCACAGCCTGAATGAATGTAATCTGCATTGTCAGTGTAAAAAAAAAAAAAATCTTATTTCACAAGCTGGGACTGAGCTGTTTGACCCATCATGGCCAATATGATGCTCGAGAGCAGAATAAAATGTCATCTGCCCACACGGCTTCTTCTTCACCTTCCTCCTCTGAAATTAGAGTTCCCTATTGGAAACACCACAGCCAATTTCACAACAGCAGAGCTGTGTGTCTCCTCCTGCTGCTGCCTCCTGTCTGACAACACTCTCAGACTGCTGCCTGTCTGACTGCTTGTTCACACAGAGGCGAGTATTGATGTTCAAGGCGATAGTCCATGCAGTTTTGCATGTTTTACTCCAGCTGCTCTCAAAGCTGAAACAATCAAATGATTCAACCTTTCTACGACTGACAGAAAAAGTAACCGGCAACCAGTCGATTTAAAAAAAAAAAATCAAGAAAAAATGTCCAACTGTGTTTGGTTGCAGCTCCTTATATAAGAGAATTTAATGCTTTTCCTTAATTAGTCAGTTGTTGAGAGATTGAATTGCCAGATATTCATAAATCAGTCATTCTAGTCAATAAAGAAGGAAAAAAATATCAAATGTTTGCTGGGCTCTGCATCTTCAACAAATGTGAATGTATCTTTGCTGTTTTTTTCTGGCATATATGGATGTAAATATGGACATCTCAAAAGGAGAAATCAGACTTTTAAACAAGACAAACAGAAACAGTTTTTTTTTTCACTTTCTATTTCCAAGACACGACTTATCAATAGTTCTTTAACCTGTGAGACCAGTGTTGTCGTACACGACAAGAAGAGATGGGTGTTATTCAAAGTTAAATAACTTTTAAACCATAAATCTTTTTTTAAATCAAAAGCCACTTGCTTTTCCCCCTCTGTATGCCCTTTGATTTGCTGTTCTAATGACGATATCCATGCCTTTGTGGCCCTTATGGTAGCTTTTCTAGGGAGACTGGAACTTGGTCAACTTTCTCGGGTCTTTAAATATTAAATCCACACCAGTAACTCTTATACTAAACGTCTTTTTTAAATCAATTTTTAATCCACTTTTGATCGTTTGTTCCACTAGCTTAGCATTAGCCACCATCTTGAGTTCCCAGAACAAATGTCACATGGGCTGTGACAGCCAATGGCAGGCTATTCTGTCGGCTTTGACAAACAGTGCAAGAAAAAACAAGCCTGAGATGTGGTCCTCTGTGTCACTGCAGACAGGAACTGCTTTGAATAATGGCACACATGAAGTCAATGTAAAACAGTGTAAGGACCTTTTTTGTAAATATGTGAATATTTTAAAGCCTTTTGATCACAGCATGATTTTTTTTTTCACTTTTTAGTCCTAAATAGATGTGAGAAAGGGTTTGTGCAAAAGACGTCTTCGTCATTATTGTTTACTGTGTGCCACGCATAAAAAGCTTTGAGTTTTAATTTCGGCTAATTTTTTGATATTGTCTTTATAGTCCCATAACTTTTTAAAAATTCAAGTGACATTACTGCAACTCAGGTTTTCCTGAAAAAGGATGTTTAGAGCTTGACTGTGCACCACAGGATTGATTTTTACAAGCTTATTAGGACAGTAAGGTTAAAAAAAATAGCATAGAGCTTAGAGGGTTAGCTATCAGGGAATATAATGAGTTTAGTCACCAATAAACATGATTTCTTTTTATTTGTATTTTAAGTGTAGAGTTCTTAACTTCCATTAAGCTGTTCTGTAGGAGAATTATGTCATGATTAGAATTCTTCAACATGCTTGACAGTTTTTTCTTCCTATTAATAAGTCGTTATGAAGATCATTTTCAAAATGTATCCAATTGTAATGAAGACATTTTTGCTCTACCTTCTTTTATGATATCAGACTGTCTCCAGTATTGTTAATCGGTAATAAAGCTAAATTCTACCCAGTACCACTGTAGGAATAAACGTGGTCAGGTAAGGACTTGAAGCCAAACACTTCTGACTCTGAGCCTAACTCACGTGTCTTGTGTTTATTGTGGCAAATCCTCAGGTTTTGTGATGACCTATTGTGGCTCTTCTAAGGCAGCAGCCACACACTGATGAATCCTCTTTTTTCTGCCAAGAGGTATTTTGACTGCAGAGCTTAAACCAACAATGACTACTGCTACCTTCTCCCCCCTTCATCCACACCCAGATAAACAGCAACATTGTCTCTAGGAAACCAAATTAATTGAAATTATCTGGAACGGACAACGGTGTGGGCTGAAACAAACAGGTATAGACACCAACAGCTGTCCGTTCCACGTGAAATGCTAATTCCTGGCATGTCATTCATACATGGCTGTACGCAGCCTCGGTCTCATGTTTTACTCTGCTGCTCTCGTCTTAATCAGCAGTAGACGAAAGCACACTCTGCCCTGAAATTACCATGGAAGTCATCTGGAGGGTGCCCAAGGAATTTATATGCTTGTATAAACACAGACGATTCCTGGTGACGCAAGACAGCACTGGTTTGAATTCAACAGCTGATTTGAGTGCTTTCGTACTGTATTCTGCAACTAAGCTTGGATTGTTTTTGTAGTAAATGTTCCTGGAACATCTTTAGGCCTGGGATCACTTGTAATCAAGTAGATGATTGATCAGTTTGCTGTGTTTTGATACCTGGATACAACACAGTTTTTGTCAGTATTTATACATTTGTGCAATATTGTTTCTGTATTTTGCAATTTAGTTTCCTAATTGTTTGACTGATGGCATGTTTAAAAGGACGTTGCTCTGTAAATTATGTTGACTTGATTGACATGAATGAAACCTGTGCAAGGGTCCAACCCCTGATTTTGAAAAATGAAACCAATCAGAGAAGGCATGACTGCTGCCCTCATACTGAAAAGCCTATTTTGACCAATCTGGTCATGTTCATTCCCTGGTAAGAGGACGGTTTTGGTCTCTGTAGCCTTAAAATATATGAAAACTGTATGGGTGCCCTTTTCTTTTCTGCTTAATTTTAATTTTAGGCAATGAAGTTCTTAAAAAACAATGATAGACAAAAGAACTAGTTTAACCTATCCTCTGCTGGTGCTGTTACTCTGTATGACCACAACATGATAATTTACCTGAGATCAGTCCTTTTTCTATCTCCAAAGCACTGGTTGCTAGTGGCAGCCATAATAGATATTAATGCTGTGCAGTCTGCTGTTTCTGGGAAGACGAAATAAGTCAATTTTTTGGAATGGGGGACTAATAAATTATGTTATGAGATTGGTGCATTGACTGGCGTACTTGCTAATAGCTGATATTGCATTTTACGCTGTATTGGACATGTTTCCTGTACTGGTAACGACCCAGGAGTGCTTATCGTTTACATGTAGCTGTGATGTCTTAGTAGTGAAGGAGACAGAGCACCAAGAAAATACAAAACAATTGAGTTGTGACTTCTAATCCCACTAATTTGTCCTGTGTTGTTGTGCAACTTCCCATGCAAGCCACATTATCACTCTGGGGAAAGGGCATGGATTTATGGCGGGTGGCCGCCCCTTAGCAGTATGTATTGAAAATCTTGATCATAATTTGCTGATATTTCCTGTCAAGCTTTTGCATTCAGTAGACCTCTGTAAGCCTTACTTTCATCACGTACATGTTTGCTCATGTAGCTTCAGTTGTTTACGTGTTATATGTTAAAAGACATGTCTCAGAGAGAGTGGAAGAGTGTTATTATCTGCAGGTACAGTGTATGACTCCTGCAGCATTTTAAAGAGCCTGTACGGAGGTGCAGTAAACCAGTGAAATGGGACATGAGGAGTCAAAGAGCAGCGCTTGAACAGCTTAATGATGCAGAGGCATCCAGCTTTGTCAGGCAGTAAACTCTTTAATATGCTGTTAATTATTTCTGAGAGATTGAATATTGATTAAAAGCAAAATGGTTTTAATTATAACTCCAGCTTTACTGCCATCCTAAATGAAAAGGATATTTTGGTTTTCCAAACCTCACCTTATTTCATCATTGTTTAAATTTTATTTGTACTTTCTGCTTTTAAAGGCAAGCTTTTTGTGTCACTGTAACTGTTGTTACCGCTCCTTCTCTCAGAGCTGCCTGTGCTGATCGACTGTCTAAATTTGAAATTCATGACCTGATTCCTGCTCTGTGTTGCACTCACAGAACATGCATTGCCCACCTAGGTAATTCCTTTAAATCACGCTTGGGTAAATCTAGCATGGTTTCCTCTCAACACATTTGAGTTGCACTTTTAAAATGCAGCTCATACACGGTTGTTCCTGGGAAGGACGGCTTCTTGAACACATTTAACCATGCCACTTTATGTCTGAGTAAAATGAAGAAACGAGTCTTCTGAGTGAGTATTCTTTATGTAGGCACTATGAGCAGTTCTTCTGTCTATTTTAATCAAACTTAACTTGTATGGCATCACATAAATAAAATGATCTCATACTTTTAACATTAATTATATAGAATTATTAAAAACATATCAGAAGTTTAAACTGAGACATTTATCATGTCATGAAAAAATATTAGCTCATTTTGAATTTAATGGCAGCAGCACATCCCAAAAAAATAGAGTCAGCATTTACCATTGTGTAGCATCCCTTCTTTTAACAACAGTATGTAAACCTCTAGGAAGTGAGGAGACCAGTTGCTGAGAGGAGAGTTTTCCCATTCTTGTCCAATGTAGGATTCTAGTTGCTCAACAGTCGTGGGTCTTCTTTGCTGGAGTTTTCGTTTTATGATGCACCAAATGTTTTCTATTGGTGTAAGGTCTGGTCTGCAGGGAGGGCAGTCCAGACTCTTTTATTGTGAAGCCATGCTGTTGTGATGGATGTGGTATTTGGTTTAACATTGTTTTGCTGAAATATGCAAGGCCTTCCTCGAAAGATACATTGTCTAGATGAGAGCATATGTTGCTTTTAAACCTCTATACTTCTCAGCGTTGATCGTGCCTTTCCATATGTGTGAACTGTCCACGCCTTAGGCACCAATGCAACCCTGTACCATCGAAGATGCAGGCTTCAGAACTGTGCGCTGATAACAAGCAGAATGGTCCCTCTCCACTCTTTGGACACGGCATTTGTGGTTTCTAAAAAGTATTTCAAATTTTGATTCATCTGACCACAGAACAGTTTTCCATTTTGCCTCAGTTGATTTTAAACAAGCTTTGATCCAGAGAAGACTGCAACATTCATGGATGGTGTTCATGTATGGTTTCTTCTTTGCATGATACAGCTTTAACTTGCATTTGATGATGGCATGGTGAACTGTGCTGACATACGATGCTTTCTTGAGGTGTTCCTAAGCCAATGCAGTGATTTCCCATACAGAATCTATCATCATGACATCCAGTATTAGCCCTGTCTACCTTCAGCCTTGCCCCTTGCGCACAGATTTATCCAGATTCTCTGAAGCTTTTGATGGTATTATGTACTATAGATGATTGGATATTCGAGTTTTATATTGAGGAACTTTTCTGAAATTGTCCCAAAATTGTTACACCCAGTTTGTTGCAGATTGGTGAACCTCTGCCCACCTTTACCTCTGAGAGATTATGTCTCTTTAAAATGCTCCTTTTCTACCCAGTCTTGTTACTGATATGTTGTCAATTAACCTAATAAGCTGCAAAATGTTCCTCCAGATAATTAGAACCATTTACATTTCCAGGTGTTGTTTCTGTAGGCACTTAAAATATGAGCTGTTGAATTAATTTGTATGGCTTCCAGTAAAAAAAAAAAAAAGCTCTCATGATGCTTTCATATAGCATGTCTGTAGTGTGTTCTTTGTAAAGTAACTTCATTAGGCCTGCCCTTTTTGTCACATTAGGTATTTCAATCTGAGAGTACCTTGAAATCGGTCTTTTTTGTGTGATGGAAAGCTCTTTTATTGCAAGCAGATGGACCCAAGCTCACTTGAGACGGACTCAATACTTAACATCGATGTTGAACTTGATATAGAAAATGCAAATGCTGCTGAGGATAGGCCCTGAAAGATTGCCACCATTGCCTGCCAGTGCCTTAAGTGGTCTGGTTGTGATTCAGCAGCAGGATCTTGCAGGCTGCCAGGCTGGCATGGAGTCAACCTCCCAGGGGGAGTGTGTTAATGCAGGCCCCCAGGCCGTGGGAGCTGGGTAATTGGGTTCGCATGGTCGGTGTCAGGGCACCCCTGCCACCTCCAAAACAAAGGCCACCTCCCAGGCAAGCTGTTGGGGACAGAGAGACATCCCACCCCCCTGATCACAGCTCTGATTCACTGGAAAGGCTTATTCAATTACTGGAAACTAGCACTTTTTTTTTTGTACTGACCTGCAGATTGTGCAATGAGCTGAGGCCTTGTGCTTGTGTGTGTGCACCCTTGAATAGCCTTTGTGTCCTTTAATCTTTGTATACATCCAGCCCACAAAACCCACATTAACATGGAAAGTGTCTGACTGATGATAGTATCCCTCTAACATCTCTAATATCCAACACTGCTCCATCTATTCAGATCTCTCTCTTGGTTTGTGGGGCTTCTTTCAGGGGGGTCACAAACCACGTTGCTTTCTTTGCGGCCTCTCCAGACTGCCTGGAGCGACTCAGTTGATCCACAGCCAACTCCCACATCTTAAACTGCTCTGATCCTCTGTCCCTCTGCCTCCTCTGACTGTCTGTGTATTTGTGTCTGCAGCAGCTGGATGCTTCTTCTCTTTACCACGTTCTTATTGGACCTCACTTTTGTTTGGACGCGGCTAATAAGACAGAGGTGTCTCTCTTGCCTTTTTAAGGTTCAGTGGGCTTTAAGAAACTTAGGGTTTAGCTTTGCTTTGTTGACGACTCTCTCTCTTCAGCGTTTAACTGCCCCACAGCCACAGTTGCGCTCAGGATTGATTGGCAGAATAATTATGGACTTGATTTGTTCAACCACAGGCGAAGTGGGATCGAGGGGGTAGGGGAGCAGAAAGAGCATGTATACCATTTTTCTTTTTTAAGAGTGCAGCAGAGAGACCTGCGTGCCTGCATCTTAAAAGCCAACTTTAACGCAACGTAGCCCACTAATAACACTGACACTTGAATTGCACTGTAAAAACAGACACTCTTGCACATTCTGTCAGCAGCGAGGAGGCCCCGGTTGGCGCCCGGCTCAGCTGTAGGCTGCAAAAGGCTGAACAATGTGCTCAGCCGCGTGAGCACTGAAGCGATAATTGACACATCCTAAAAATGCAAGTAAGGACCGGGTTATTAATGCTTTCTTCCTGGGGGTGGATTCAGCTGAACCATTAAGCCTTTAATTGAGAAGGAAGACTGACATTAAAAGCTGTTGCCTTGGCATTGCTGTTACCTACTTTGTGTTTTTTAATGAAGATGAGGCTTATGGCGGTTCCCTGCATGATTACTGAGCTCACGTGCACTCACAATACTCAGACGCACTGCTATTTTAGTTTAAGAGACCTCAAAAATAACTCCTTAAGTCCTTTGCCTCCAGGGCTGGAAGAAGTGAGGAGTCTCCTTTTGACTGAAGGGCAGGTGAGCCGAGTTCCCACCCCTCCCTATTTATCCCCTTTGCAGTCACTATGAAAACAAGGGCTTCTCCCATGCTAGATACAAAGCTGTTGATATGGAAGGTATGACCCGGGTTTCGGTCGAGAGTAAGGATGCCAAAGGCTTGTTACCAGGTTACATCACTGTTGTTGTTGTGAGTGCATGTGCCAAATCTTCAGGCATAACAGAGGGAGCACGCTTAGCAATTCCCTCCCTTTTGCCAAGTTACCATCACACTAGAGGAAGATTCCTGTCATAATGAGCTCTCTTTTTTTCTTTCTCTCTTCAAACACACCAAAGTCTCGGCAGCATGTAACAATCAGTGGTGTAAATATTCATTGTAATCTGTTAAATACAGTGACATTGTTTTCAATTCAGTATTCATCACTTCTACAGTGCAGAGGTAGCATATATTTCAGCACAGCCATCACAGGTCTTAATGATTGTGTGCCTGTGTAGCTGATCAGGCTCATGCTGTTTGAGTGTTACCCGTGATGGATGCATGACTGCAGTAAAAGGGGATTAATCGCGGAAATTGCAGATAAGTGCAGGAGAGCGCTGGTCTGGTACCTATCAACAGTCTTGTGTCTGCAAGTGGGAGTGCGAATGTGAGCTGAATAGCCTACTCTTTTCTCAGAGAGGAAATGATGACAGTAATGCAGAGGCATTTTGAAGGGAAGTTGTTCTAGGTAGGCAGCTAGGTGTTCAAGGTACAAAATGAAATAGACTAGCTGTGGGGAGTGTTATATAATAATTATAATTACATTTTTGTCTGTTTAAGCACAAGTGTTTGTCATTTAAGGACAGTCTGAAGGACATGGAACATGTCTAATTGCAATCTGTGAAAGAAATAAGGAAAAAATATAAATAATTTAATCATATGTTTCATATTTTTGAGTGCCAGTTGGCTATTGATATTAGTGTCTGCTCTGTAGGAACAAATAATTTGGCCACAAATCACAATTTTTCTCATTAAAATGTAACCCAAAGTATCTGTTATCATCAGACTTTTATCTAATTTATGCTGATAATTTACAACGATAACCTGCAGAGCGACATGACTAAGGTAGGCTGTTGAACACAGTGAACTCTGACCAGTGTTGTACGACTGCAATTAATACAAGGCTCTGCTAAATGATGCAACACTGCTGCAGTGCAGTTTTGTTGTTGTTGTACACAGATTGCACATGATGGGCGTTGTGGACAATTGGGGATTTACTCTTGCAAATCTCTTAATGGAATAGATAAGCATTTTTGGAAATACCCCTGTGCCTTTATGGTTAGTATGTAATACAGTAGAAATTCCCACTGTTTCCAAACATTTCTTTATACACCTTTTTTGTATTGAGAACAAAATACTTTTTTAAGTCTTTTCAAGGTTTTTAAACTTTGAAGAACCAGGTAGGTCTTATATTAACCCTCCAAACACAGTTGATCTGCAAGGTTTGCATGACACTAGCTGCTGCCAAACCTGCTCTCCACACAAAAAAATTAACTGTTATCAGATGTTAATTGTACATATTTGGGATGATATGTAAAGATGTTTGAGCTAGCTGATAGCAGTGTTTTTCCTCGATAACTGTTTTGGTGTAAGATTCCACAAGGACAACATTTCTCTCATGTGTAACAATGAAATAGATCAGGAGTTTCTCCAGCAGGTGACTTCCCCTGTGAAATAAAAACACCTCTTTTTTGAATCAGTTATTAGGTGTTCTAGAAGTCAGTCTATGTTGATTTGACACCAAAGTTAATGTTGGCTACTGGGGTGGACATCAGTAGTTAAATCAGGATATAATCCTGATTCATTGGACAATGATTTGATTTTTGTTGATGTCATAAAGTACGCTACATTATGATTTCAATTCAGTTTGATTCAGGGACCATTGATCAAAATTTTGTTGCTGAAATATTTTTTCTGACATTTAAATGAAAAACTGTTGTTTTTGACAACCATTCTCTCCAAGGCACCTAACTTTCTTCTGTATTTTTATCAATCTTAAAGCACCAATTTGTGCCTTTCTGCACCGTATAATCATCATCCAGCCTTGTGTCCGCTTTGCTTATTTTGGATTTCTTTTTGATAAACTTACTTACATGTGGACTTGCTTGTCATGTTCTTTTGCACTATTTTAGCCCTGCGTACTTTTAGCAGCTGCACTGATGTTGCTAATGTAGTTTTTGATTAGTTTTGTATGATGTTAAAAAAGTGTAAAGACAAAGTGACGTAGTGAAGGATTTACCTTATTTTTGCTTTACTCTAATCTTGATTTTGATAAATGGAGGGATTGGGACAAATTTTTGACAGACAAAGAAGGTTTCATAAGCAGTCCTGCTTAGGTCATTTCAAGCAGCACACACGGTTAGTCTTCTTTATTCATTCATTAGTAGGTAGAGCATTCTGATTACTGTCAATTATATTTTTTTTAACTACTGGCTGGTATCCAGATCTTGCTTGCATTATCCCCTCCATTATTTTATCTTTCTGTTTTCTCCTTTAACAATCTTCATCACCAGTAACAGCAACAGGTGAGCCTCGTGTCAGGAGTTTTATTACTGATGTAACAAATCCAAGAGAATGCAAAACAAAATCAGCTGCAATGAGCTGCACAACTTTAAGCGTATTTACATGTCAAACTACAATCATTGCATACGAGCAATAGACTGTCTCTCTCTGTTTGCCTGCAGAGCCAATATGAAATGCTGCTAACACGACTTTCAAGCTAGGTATCTGGAGGGGAGATGCTTTTTTATTCATATAGGATCTTGGTTATATAAATAGAAGAAGAAAATGCTAAAATTCTCAGCAAATAAAGTGTTTTGTTTGCTGCAGGTATTGTTTGAAAATTCAGGATGAGGAGCAGCTGAGTGGAACTGCGATGTGTGTGCAGGACGAGAATTTCAAAATAAAAGTGCATCTTAAAAATGAAGGTGAAGAACGATGTTTATACTCAATCAATTTGATTGGATGTTTGATTAGCAATGAGAGAAATGATCCACGTCTAACCTTAGCACCTAATTAAGCCCTTCTGTTTAAATGAATCTTGATGCAAAAAGGATAAAAAGTAGACCTGCATTAGTGGCTACACAGTTGTGATAACGCCAGGTATGCTATGACAGATATCTGTACAAAAAGAATTTCAGTTTTTCATGTATCAGCATTGTTATCTGGCATATGCAGCGTTTTTCCTATGCACCGACACACCAATGGGAAAACGTGGCAAGTTTTCCTTCCTGCCCAGCTCTGGTCCTGACTACTGTGACCTGAGTACAAAGCCTCCTGATGTCACCAATACATTTGTTTTTTTTTTTAAATTTTGCAACAGAGACCTGAAATAGATCATATAATTGTTCAAAGTGATGTGTAATTGGTGGTAGATTAACAGCAACAATCCAGGCTTTGTGCATATTCCAGAGAGATTGGTAGATTTGTCTCTTTTTTTAAGAGGACAGAACAATAATGTGCATCCCAAAATGTTAAAGTACAGTTAATCTTGATAAGAGTCAAATTTCTGCTCATGAGTTAAAATGTACAAGTGGTGTTTTTTAAATCTGGCTTTTAAATGGGCATATTCTGGTCCTGTACACAGCATACATGTAAGCTGGGCTGGTATTCAGTGAGTCAAACAGTACAAATGAATTTCATCAGGTTTATGACCTTACATTATTAAATAGGAATGGTGGTTGAAAACATTAAGTGTGCATCCTGTCTCCTTCACTTAGGCTTCTTAGCCTGGGCTAGCATTTCCTGTGGGGTGTCTTGTCATGTCTTTAAACACTACTGGGAATAAACCATGCAGCTTAAGTTTTCTGTTCATGGGACTTTCTCTTGAAAGAGAAGAATTGTTTTTTTATTATAGAGGATGAAACCAGCATCATTCACCTCTTTTTAGGAAAAAAAATCTTTCTTTGAGTGTATGTGTAATCTGCTTCTGCTTCAGTCAGGTGTTCCCTAGTTAGCTGTTATGTTTTGCCATTATGCTGAAGGTTGCGTTTATCAAAAGTGAAGTGAGCTTATTTTAGCTTAGTGTGAATTTTTTTGAAGTTGCTCTCAGATCTGAAAACAGTGGTTTGAAGTTATTCTTGCCTGCCATCATAGATCTATTTGTCATTATTCATTTACAGTTTTAAAATATGAAACATTGCAGCTGATTGATTGTAGAATTAGAGTTTGAAAGTTTGAAGTGATTGTATCTCTTTGTTTTGGGTATGGGGTAATAACTTTTCCCATTGATTTTGATTTCCTTTATCCCAGAGCTTCAAAACAGAACAACAGAGATTTCCAATAATACCCACCATATATATACAATACAGTCATTTTGATAAAAGACGGATTGGGCATGTTTACAGAGATGGATTACCTGCCTCAGCAGGTGTCTGATCATTACAAGATGATTTTCATACTGTACTGTAAGCTGCAGGAAGTACACATTCAGCTATTTAGAACAACCCAGGTCTTTGTAAGTGCTCAGGAACAGCATAATAGATGATAATGTGTATATCGTCACATCAGGACAACTTTTGTGGCTCTTGTTTGATTTGTCAAAGGGGGTCTCTCTTTAAAAGGAAAACCATAAGTAGTTTCAGCTTGGACTTAGGTGAAACAGAATTATAGAAAAGACATTTGGTTCCTATTTATTGTTCTTCAGTCACTACTCAGGGGAGACTTTGCATCACCTGTGGCTTACTTTACATATATTTTGCTAATAGGGCAGGGATATAGTGACTGAGTGCTTTTCTTCAAAAGGACCAAGTCTTCCAGAAAAACACTTCTGCAGATGGAAAGAAGGAACTTTTCTATGGGAGCATTAAAAATCCAGGTGGAAATCAGTTTATGCTGATCTTTTCCATTCAACAGAAGTTAGTGAAAGACGGTTTCTTTCTGGAAATAAATTTTATACAATAGTACTAAGATTAAATACTCATGAGTAAACATTACAAATGAAGCATCAGATTGTTATCATGCAGACTTCTCACAATGCAGATTTATCTGAGATTGATTTACCTTTGCAGTCATACTTTACAAGATACTTAAGAAACGCCTTAACCTCCTGAGACCTGAGCTCGTGTTTGAAAATGTTTATTTTCTCCAATTTATCTGTGATAAATAGAACCTGATAAGTTTAAAACCTCAGCCTTGTTTTTGAACATGAATTAGTTTTCACCAAAAATGATATCCACAGATACCCTTAATGTCCTCTTTCTGCAGAAAATAAAACATTGGATCAGTTTTAGAGCAAAACATTTTCCCTTAAATTTCCATGTAAATTCCTTAAAATATGCAAGTGAATTCCCAAAATCTCAAAGCAAATACCCCCTAAAATTCTTATCAAATTCCCAAAAATTTACAAATATGTTCTCCAAAATTCCATGAAAATGACAGAAAATTCTCGCAAACATCCAAACAAATTCCTTGAAATTTCACTGACAATTCTTGAAAATGTCAAAGGACATCCTGCCCCATATTCTCAACAATATACCAATAAATTCCCCAGTTTTAGTAAAAATACCAAAAAACTTCAACGACAGATTCTCATTAGATTTGCCCCAAAAATGTCAGACCACATTTCCCCCAACACTTCCAAAATCTACAAACCTGTCCAAAACTTCCATGGAAATACTTGAAAGTACTATAATACTTGAATACTTGAATTCCTCCAAAATATCCATGAAATTTCCTGAGAATTTCATAGCAAATTCTCCCAACATTTGAAGTGAATTACTTTAATGGACAATGCTGGACAGTTATCTCAAGCAAAAGTTATTACTCTGTTGTGGGAAAGCTATGATGTAATGCCCTCATATGTGCATGCAGGGTCAAAGGAGGTTAACTTTGGGAGAAAAACTACTAAAAAGCTCAGTTAGCAACTGTTCTCACACTTTATCTGGAACATACCAAGTTGGTCAGAATAAATAGTGTGTTGCACGTTTGTGCTTTATTTAAGGTGAATATTGACCTTTTTGATGCAGTTGAACAAAATAATAAGAATTTAAATGTATGGCAACTTTGTATAATAACTGTCAGGTTCCTTTTGAGCTCTAAAAACAGTGATATTTAAACCTATTCTGTGTTGAAAGTAAATGAGATACAAGATATAAACAGCATTTAAGAACATGGCAGTGATCTGCCAACAAAACACAAAACACAGCGATTTTGTATGGATGCTGCGTTCTGTAGTACATTTACAAATTCTAACAATTTGCACTGTATGTAAAAGGTGGCACTCATTGTTTTTGGTTGTTCCTTTTTCAATTAAATATGGATACATTAAAGTACATGAACTCTAAAGTGGTATTTCAGAAACTTTGACCACAGTCTAGTTAGATGTGAGAAATTAATTCATTGTCTCAATTTGAGGGATGTAATTGTTACCTTTGTGAGGTTATGTTCTCTCTTCCACCTGACAGTTTCTCAGCAGGACTGCAGAAACCACCTCCATGATTTTTGTGAAAGTTGGTGAAAGGATGAATCATGGGCAGGGGGAGAAGCTATTCAAATTTAGCATCATTAACATACTGTTTTCTAACAGAACGCTTCAGAGAAGACGCGGTTGCAACTCACGGATAACAGACAAGGTTGTCTACATTGCAATTCTGGTGTTTAAACATCACAAAATCAAACTCTTGGAGAGTAAAAATTCAGTTCTATGATCATGGAGTTTCAGGTTACATCAGGTTTTTAATAACAAGCAGCCATGTTTATGAAGCAGGGATTATATATCCCACCTGATCTGGAGATGCTTGGAATCCCCGAGGAGAAGCCAAATGTTGAAGGAGAGGAGAGATATCTGGATGGACTTGCTTATCCAGCTGCCACTGCAGCCCAACAACGGATGAGCTGAAATATATCCAATTTACGAGTACAGTAAATGCACATCTCAGATAATTGTAAAGGCACTTGCTTTTTAATGCTTTCAAGGGTTATTACAAGATTATATAACATTCAGAAAATAGTAAATTATCATATTGTTTTTCCCCCAAAACCCTGTGTGATCACTTTAAACCTCAACATGATTTCAGTGCCAGTTAATGCTTAAACATAGATTTACACAGATTGTGCAAAGGCGTTATTAAAAAGGGATTTGTGGATACACATGTAAGCAGCATCTAATAAATAAATTCAATCGGACTTTAAACAGCATAGAAAGTACACCGTATTCAGGATTCAGATCAGGAATGACAGTAGAACACTGTCAGATATATCCCAGGTTGCAGACGTTTTTCCATTCAGCAGTACAGAGAGGATTGAGGCAAGAACAGACATACCCACATTTATAAAACATCTGCTCCATCTAAATGAGATCTAAAATGGAAAAAGGTGGTTATTGTCTTTGTATAAAATTTTGAAGACAGTTTAGTGCTGTTCATTTTAGCAATATCACACTTGAAATATTAAATTCATCCTGGGTGGGCTGTGCTTTGTTGGGGTAGTAAAATTTTTAAGTGCTTGCTTAGTACACACATGAATTTTGCAATAGTACGAATGGGGAACAGGAGAGATTTTATGACGCAGTTGCTTCGGCCAGACCTCTCAGTGTGTACTTGCCGAACACGGTGAAGTTGACGTAATCTGCTGTGTTGTGTGGAGTAATCCCTGGTTGTTACTCAGCTAGTTGCCTCATTGCAGATTCCTGAATAAAAGAGGGCCTGGCACATGTACAATAAGCCTGCTGTCATTTTGATTGAGCCACTTCAGACTCAGTAGCTGAGACACAAAACACAATCACTGATTTGCTGTCAGTGCTCCGTCGGCAGCAGCAACGTTGATAAGTCCTGTCAAGAACTTGTTAAATTAAGATGTTTCAAAAACCCTTTCAATTTCTCATTCAGAACTAAATCTGCCATTAATCCCTGGAGGATAAAGAAACTTTGAGTGTTGATTAGAGAATGAATTTGACCGTCCATTTCTCCCTCTGAGCCTTCAGAAAAACTCTCAGTGCTGCGTTCTAAAAACAAATTAAAGTCGTGAGAGAGAGAAAGAAGTTTTCTTTTTGTGGCGGTGACAGTGACAGAACCCCATTTTCCTCGTGACAGATCAAAGTGGCTCAGTTGGTGTGTGGGAACACAGTTCTGTTCCCCGGGGCTCGTAATCATAGTGCCTCAACTCTCTGACTTCTTCAATGCATACTCTGTTGCTGCTTCCTGCTCTCTGCCAGGCTTGATGCCAGCATCGTGGAGCCTTTCACACCGTCTCCTACTGCTCCAAAGCCCCTGATTACTCTTCTTCCAGTCTTTCTCGCCTCCTTAGTTCTCCTACCCCCAGACCCATTGGTGAACATATTCAGACAGCGCTCCCTGATGCAGCAGCACGCTGGGGCTTGTCCCTGCTCTGACTGTCCCACCGCCCGGAAGGGTAATGAAGGCAGCAGGGGGGCCGCCTTGCTGCCTGCTTGCGTCGCGCTTCATCATTCCTGCTACAGCCAAAGGTTCTCTAATTAAGACAGCGACTTGGCCCGGCAGATTATGTAGCAGCTGGATCATTAGCGTAGAGGGTCAAATGGCATACGTCTCCGTGTAGCAGGCGGAGCTCCTTTCATCAGCCTCTGTCTCTGTCAGCTCACCTCTGGCGGTCACCAGACGGCTTGGCCTGTTTCTTCCTCTTTGCTGCCGACTTCAGCCTTTGTTCACGCTGAGTGTGGGGGCTCTGAAAGAATGGAGACATTTACATTCACAACACCAATCATTAACTTCTACAGATCCTTATTCCCAGCTGACAGTATATCAGGTTCACCTAGAATGAGCCCAGCACAGTTCAGCATGACAGACACTGAAGTGAAGGATGGTGGAAATGGATGGGCGTTTTATGTATGTGGGTTGGTTTAAGTGGATGAGATGTCAAGGAATTAAAAGAAGTTCACATTAGAATTGTTAAGGAGCCAAAATGATGTCTTTAAACACCCAAACATTTGACTTGAGTTTGAGTTCTCCAGAAAAGAGATTGAAATTCTGGATCAACTTATGCATGAATACTTTCAGTGCCACTATGCATGATGCTGTTTTCTTGGGGGAGGTGAAAACATTTACATTTCAAATCATGGTTAAGCTATATATGATGTTGTCACAATAAGTGGAGGCTAGCTGTTGACAATGCAGTGAATCATAGTATCACCCTAACGAATGTTTCAGAATGGACGCATGAGACTGCTGTCTTGGCCGTGACACGGCTTGATTTTCAGTTTTGTTTGCATGTCAGCAATAAGTCAGAGCTTTCAGACTGCTTGTGTGAGCACCACATCTCACGCTCCTGATACTCGTCTTACATGCAGGGAATCTAGAGAATTGAAATCTTGCATTAATTATTGACCAAAATAGACCAGAAAATGATAGCAATATTTACCTTGTTGTAACAAATATGTACTTTCACACTGGTAGAATATGCTTGCAGACGTTTCTTGACCAAACATGATAAAGGCCACAAGTTAAAACGCATCTGTTTAATGAAGTTATTCTCTAAACTTCTTCTATCTATAAAGCTTTTGGTTTCCGCTACATGCAATATCTCACAGGAAAGATAAACACAGCATGAGTACACTTCTGGTTTGTGCTTTTCGATTTAAAAGCCTTGTTCAGCATTTCTTTGTTTGTACAGCATGCTTTTTTGAATAGCTCCTGGCGCGTTCACTATACACTGAGTCAAATCATTTGTTGAGGTAAAACTTACTGAGCTAAATTGAATCTACTATATTTCTGTGTATAGATTGATAGTTGGATAGATATATTCTTTGTTCTTACAACTTTGACTTCCTGTGGTTAGAAGCTGTTTGTGTGTTTTTAAGTGTATCTGTGTAGCTCTTTTAGCATCTGTTTTGTCATAGAGCTTGCACCTCTGCGAGCAATATTACGGTAGTTGAACTCTCAGTCTTTGTTGATTGTTGTGAAGCTGACAGACAGACCATGAGTTTTTCTGCCCACCTCCTCTGGTCACTTGTTGTCTTTGAGTGAGGAGTTTTGTTGATCACACCAGTGCTCTACAATGTTAATTTACTCATCAGTGTATCAATATTCCTCAAATGTAGGATAATGACCTAATGAAAGCACATGCCTCAGTATTTTATACTGTCAGCATTGGTTGCACTTCCATGCAGGTTGCAGATGAATTTTAGATGGGAAAATAGGTTTAAAGGTGCAGTTTATACCCTGTATTTACGCTAAGTGTGAATATAAAGTAATGGAGATTTTAGATCAGATCTACTGTCTGAAATAATCTAATAATGGTGTGGCATTTCTTATAAATTTGTGCTGTATAATTATGAAGCAGAATTTGCAAATGTGCACACTGATAATGTGTTTAAACCTAGTACATTTTTTATATGTTGATATCTAAATAGGACACGTTTCAAAGAGGAAAATTACCGTCATTAGCTTGTGAGTCACCTTTATTTCAGTTACAGGGTGGAGAAGTGTGCTTGTTTGTCTTTTTGGTGATGAGGAACCATTCTCCAACATTAGGCTGACTCACCTGTCAGTAGTCAGTCAGCAAGTGGACTCATCTTTTAGTCTGCTCATGACTGCAGAGGTTGGCTCAAAGCCTTTTCATCAAGGCCTCCAACCTGTGGACAAACATGGTGTAAATGTTAATGAAGGAAGAATAAAAAAGAGCAGAAAAAGAAACAACATGATTGTTTTCAGGCAAAAAGATTAAAAGAAACTATTCGAGTAAGTGTCAAAAGCCTGAATGATGGTTGTAAAACATTTGTTTTCCTCTTGTTTTTTTTTTTTTTCTCCAAATATTTGTAGGCATCTTGCTTTCAGTCATTTTGAAAAGATTTCAAAGATGACAAGTTTTCACAGCGGAAAAAAACATCAATAGTGGGTCAAACCGCCCTATAGCATAGCTATGCTTTAATGTCCTCCACCTCTGTACTTGATATTTAGCTATATGTAGGTTGCCTCCTTCTCACAGTTTGGGGTTAGCCTTTTAAAACACACGAATGGATGGTACATCAAAAGGGTCTGCTTTACGTTGGAAAACTAATTAAGACTTTTGGTGTTTTTCTAAAAACTACTTTTCTGACATAGACTAAAGGTGAGGACAGCTGCTGTTCTCCATCACAGCAGCTTTTTAAGAAATGTTTTAATGCTTAAAGGATGTTTTAGGTGTGGTATCACTTAAAAATAAAGACTTTTAATATGAAAAACAGAATTAAAAGGTCTTTGCTGAGAAAAGCTTGTACGGCTTTTTCACAGTGACTCTGGAAACTAAGTGATCATAAGGGAAGATTGCCCATTAATGATCTCCCTGGGCTCAATTTGGTTTTTGCCTTTTCAGTATTCTGTTTGGATGTGCGAAGATTTACCTTCATCATCCATCTCTGCCTGTCCACACTGATAGCAGATATTGAATTGGTGGCTGGGCACTGGCTAACCCCTGCTGTGTGAGATCAATTGAAAGAGACAACCACAAACTGCTTATGGCCAACTGCCACCAAAGGAGACTGTCCAATTTGGGATTTCATTACTCTTCTTGCTGCATCTTGTAGTGACAGAAAACTTCTACAACCATATTTTTAATTTCTAAACAACCTCTTTGAGTTACTGATGTAGTTGGGAGGTAATTAATTTTGGATTTAATGTGATTTTACTAACTTTTATTGAGCAATAAAAATACAACTTTAAACCGCTGTTTATGAAAAAAGGGTTAAATGTGAAGTATATGTAAGTAAATCTCACATAGCACATTTTTGAGGATGTAGTATTTGACCTATTGAGGACTTTCAAGACTGTGCTTATTTCCAGCCTGACAGCCTGAGTGCACCCTCAAAACCACACACACACAAACACAAAAACACACACTTGTGCAAGCATGCTTAGTCAAGAGAAAAATCCCACAACTTGGTGAGGATTTCTCATTCTCTTGAGTGTTCCCCTTTTTTCCCCCTCAGCCAGATTGCAGTGTCATCCTGCTCAGGTTTTTTTTTTTTTTCCTCCTCCACAAATGCCTGAGTTCACCTACGTGTGTAACTTCAGGCCTTTCTACTTGGCCCCTCTATTTTAAGACCAGGAGGGCAGTGTGCCGAGAGGGCCAGAGAGAGGCAGGCTGTTGCAGGCAGCACTCTGCACAGCATGGCCAGCACTCACAGAGCAGCCACGGAGAGTTTGCAAGACGACACTTGCTGGCTTGTTTACGGCAGAGGCTCCATTTGAGGTTGGGGTGGGGGGGTGGCAGGGAAAGCTGGCAAGCAAGGAAGAAAGGAGAGGGGGGTTTACTAGCCTCAAGAGAGTCGGAATTCCTCCTGAGCCATTCCCCCATTTGGCTGGCAGTTGTGAAAACAATTGCCTGGCATTTACTCTCTCTGTGTGCAGATGGAGTCCCAGCTATGAGTCAGCTTTGAGAGCAGCAAGTGGTGGAGAAAGTGGTGGGCTTGTGATCTCCTGCACAGAGAAATATATGAGCATACTTTACAGCGACGCTTGGTTTTTGATGTAGGGCAAACTGTTTAGAGCTGCTTCCTCACTTCCATGTCTTTTTATTCACTGCAGTTCTGCTGATATGCATATCTTTTATCTCCAGTGTTTAGCTGCTCCTTGTAGCAAAGAGCAGTTGACTAATAAAAGCCTGTCTGTCTCCTCATCCACCAGAGTCGACCTACAGAAGCTGATGTCTTGAGCTGCGGGAGACTTCAACCTCAACCTGTCACCCACCCCGTTTGTTATTCCACACCTGGTTCACTCTCCTTCCGTCGCAGAGCACCAACAGCAGCCACCACTGCCGCCTCCACCTTTTCCCCACCCCCCTCCTGCCCAGCCTGCCGTCACCATGACGTCGGAGCTGGAGAGCAGCCTGACCTCCATGGACTGGCTCCCTCAGCTGACCATGCAGGCGGCCATCCGCAAGGCGGACGCCCAAAATGCCCACGGGCCGGGCATGGGCAAGAAGAGTGCCCTACTTGATGCTAACACCACGCTGGACCAGGAGGAGGTGCAGCAGCACAAAGACGGCAAGCCTCCCTACAGCTACGCCAGCCTCATCACATTCGCTATCAACAGCTCGCCAAAGAAGAAGATGACTCTGAGCGAGATCTACCAGTGGATCTGTGACAACTTTCCCTACTACAGGGAGGCCGGCAGCGGTTGGAAGGTGGGTTAAAAAGGATATCCTGCTTTTACTTTAGTAGAAATGTTCCTTTTTTTCCATCGACAGCACTGTTTCCCTACTAGAGATTTGTGTATTGGCTTATTATAGGGATATTTGGATACATTCATTTCACAATGTGGTAGGATTGGGAGGTATCCATTTTTTACACTGTTGAACCTTCCATACGATATTACCAACAGGTGTTAAAAAACAATACTGTAGATCCACCCAAGCACTTGTTGCATGACTAACGCATGCATGCTCTGTGTGACCCTCGACCCATCCTGTAGTTTGCCAGATCAGGAAGCGGCGCCGTCGTGATGTAGTGCAAGCCAGCAGAAATGGATACAGGACAGACTTTTGAATAGCAGGTTCAGATTTCAGATCATGCCAGATAAGACAGAAGTTATTTGCTCCTACTGTTGACATGAACTGAGTTACTAGGAGTTTGTAGAGTCTTGATAGCCCAGACAACTCGAGAGCTGCCCCCTTAGCTGGATTGTTTTCAACAGAGACACTCAGACAACTCTGCAAGCAGGGATGGACTCGCTATCTGGCATTCTGGACATTTCCTGGTGAGCCGATGCACTTTGGGGCCAGTATGATTTATTTATTTATTTCTGTTATGTATCGGCTCCATAGCGTTGCTGCCCGTTTATATTGACTGTTGACTGGTCTCCTAAAGGTCCGTTTGCCCCCTCTCCCATCCCCACTCAGCTCCTGCTCGAAAGTGAAAGTATTCGGAGAAAACTAAACTTACGCACTTCAACAATCGACTTGAACTGTAAAAAAAAAAAAAAAAAACAGTCAATCAAGATGCTGCAAAAGTGTAAAAGACTCTGCAGTCCCTACAGGAGACGGTCTGATGCTGGTGAATATACAGCTGTATCATGATGTGAAGGAGAAGGGGACAGAGCAGGTGAGCAGAGGTGTTACAGGTGAGCCTGTGAGTGAATGAGCTCTGTAGAGTATCATAATAGTAGCTAAAAAGCATTATTAGACTGTGGGTCCCCTTTATTTATGAAGAAAAAATGGTTTGAGATTAAATCTGTAGCTCTTCTATGATCTGAAGAATCAAAGATGGTTAAGTCTTCTTACTACACCTTAAAAGTTCTCCATTGAGACTTCTTTTACTTTGTGTGTTCATGAGTTTTGAAAAGCAGCTTCAAACTTGTGTCTATTGGCATTACTCCAGTAAATCTACTGGACTGATGACATTTCTTACTGTCAGCATTTATTTTACATTTGTGCATTGTTTTATTTGAAAATAATAGATGATAAATAATAGCAGACATTTTTAAGTAATTACTTGCTTTTTCTCTTGAGTAGGGCAGATGTGTCCACCTTACTCACCTCTGACCACATCAGAACAGTGAAACACCATTAGATGTGTCTGTGCCTTACTGCTGAGCTCTCAGTGGAGACTTGACTTCTCTCCTTCTTCTTCTCTCTAATCTATAGTGTAATTCTCTAACTGTATTTAGTCTCTCTTTTTGTATCATCCCGTTGTGAGTCCTCTTGGTGTAAAGGGATGTTTCTGTGAGCCTATATTTCCCCCACATGAGACTGAAATTCTCTGCTTTAGTGGGAAGGATCAGGGATGATCTTTGAGTGAGTTAAACTTAACTGACCATGTTCTTTATGTCCATGTGTGATGATGAGATCTGCTGTTCTGTGTTAAGCTGCTGAGAACAGAGGAAGAATTAACTTTATAGAAGTCTAAAGTTGGGCACTACATTGGGGTATCATTCAGTAATGTTATATAAAGGTCAGTATCTCCATCTGTTGTCATTGTTGGGCTTGAATTTACCATGTTATGCTCTCAGCAGATTTTTGGAGCATTCAGTATCTTTGAACTTAGTCTTGAGAATTTTCTGGACATTATCTGTCGTTGTTTTGGGTTGTTGACATGAACAAACATTTGCATAAGGAAAGCATTTTTGTCCACTTGTGTTGATAAGGGTATTTAAATCATGAGAAATATTCTTGTATGGTACATTTAGAACAGATAAAAAAGTGTGATTAATTTGCAATTAATCTCAAGTTAACTATGAAATTTGTGAGATTAATCGTGATTAAAAATTTTAATCTCTTGACAGCCTTAGTAATAATTTATCAGAGGGTGGTATCGATACTGATCTCTGTGTCAGCAACAGTAATGCAACACCTTTAATTTCAAACACCATAAAAACGAACACCATGGCAATGGTATTGTTGATTTCTGTTCGTGGTAAAGTTTCTTGCTTGAGGCTGTTTGGTTGTGCAAAAAGTAAGAGAAAACTTTTAACCAATTTTTTTCATTAATGGAAGTTTTTTATTGAGCGTACTTTCTGTTTTCGCCTGAATTTGTAGAAAAGTTAAAACGGATAGTGTTCTTCAACATGAATCAGTGTTTTGTGGTCATTGGGTGACTCAAACAGAGTTAGAAGCCGTTGGTAATAACCCTCGTCACTTGCGAGGAAGCTTAGAGAGAAACTATGAGTGCGCCAAATCACACTAAGTGCCTTCCTCCAGTGAGTGAAAAATGGTGCAGCCCTGAGAGAACCATATGAAGTGTAAAACCCTGGATTAATATTCAGAGAAGTGGCCCCTATCTGTGCGAACACAGACTAAATAGCCTATTCATGGGTGGTATTATTCATTGCAGATGCCTTGATAGGAGAAGGCCATTATGCAGAAGGAGAGAGCCAGTGCTGCTGTGTCATCATCTCAAGGAGCCCATGATATACCGAGATGAAGCTATGCTGATTGCCTTTTAAAGGGCCCAGATGGAAATTGATATTAGAATGAGTTTTCCAATCAGTCGACGTTTATTGGAAATAGAATCTTAGGCACTGCTTTATTGCAGTCAGACAAGATGTATGAAGCCCATTTCCTGGGGCGACAAGATCTGGCAAAGGGGACAGGCTGCATGGAGGTCCGTGTGTGTGTGTGGGTGAAGGGGAGATGAGAAAGCATGTGTTATTGTAAATGGATTGATTTTCAGTGTTTGATGCAAGGCCTTTTGTGAGGAAATGAATTGTTTTACTCTGCAACCAGTGTTATGTTCTTTACCTTCATCATTCTTTATTTAGTTGTCAGCAGCATCGCAGCATATGTGCTGTCCGTCAGTCTACGCACATTCATTAAAGACGTTTTCTCTCAACAGTGAGGTGACCTCTGTATTTTCCATTGAATCTAAACATGTACTACAGACTGCAGTCTGTTCTCTCCAGACACTGGTTCAAGGCTGCAGAAGCATTTTCTCCTCATACACTGCTGAGTTATGGTGGTTGGCAGGGCATAAAGCCCACATTGCACTGTACGTCTGCATTTAGAATCATTAATGTGCTAAAATTTAATTTTTGTTCAGATTGAAGCTAGCAGAGAGGAAATCATAATTTAGGCAGCATGAAGTGGACGTCTAGCTGTGATATGAGGGTGTGCCTGGCTTGAACAACTTAAACATCTCCAAACAAGACAACATAGAGTTGACACCTTCATCCAAAGCACCTAAATGCAAACGCGTTATATACATTTATGAGTGGGTGGACTCAGTGGGAATTAAAATGGAACTGCTGGCAGTGTTAAAGCTCAGCTCTACCCACCAGTCACATTCCCACTATAGACTGGCAGAAAGCTCTACATGATAATAATCCATCAAAGCTGGCTAATGTGTTTGGCTTTAGGTGTCAAGTGCAGCTCAATCATGAAGGTCAATCAGGGGCTGATCTCAGCGTTCACCGAAGAGAATTCTTACAGATATTATAACATGTTTAGATTCTTGTTTCAAATGCATTAAAGTTTAAAATGGCTTTGAAATGTAGCTGCTCTCAAATTTTCCTCTCTGAAAGTGTGTTTCTGTGATGTATTTGATAGCCAACCATTGAATTGGTTCAGTCCTTTTTGGGATTAACTGACCGAGGCAGATATCCAATACTGGAGGTAAGCATGCACTTTGAAGCAGCGTGAGATCATGGGAGATGCTTTCTGTGAATTCACATTCTCTCACGGAGGAAAACTGACTTCATACAGGGAGGGTTGTTAGATAAAATTTACGTCAAAAAAATTATCTGTCACCCACCATGCATGTTTAAGTAGATTTATGTTAGTGTTACAATTAGTGCAAAGTGAATACAATTAAATAGAATTCAAACTTTAACATAGACTTCAGGTTTAGATAGACATCAACACCATGCATTTAAAGATAGCAAGAGTTTGATGTCTTATCATACATAGAACTGTTCATTATTTATAGTTATCTGTTCATCCATTTAAGGAAGGGTGATTTCATTCTCAGAGGCAAATCCACACAAAATTTAAACGTGAAATTTGTAAGTACTCCTTGGAGAGTGATGGTCCTGTGGTCACAAAAAATCTCTTATGATAAAGAAACACTAAATGGTTAGGGATGCACAGTATTATTGATATGATATCAGCAGATATTAGCTGAAAAAGTCTACAGACGGCAGGGGTAGTTGTTGGAGAAAACTAATGCTGAGACAAGTCAGTAGAAGTCCAAAAGCATCTTCTCTTTCAGTGTGGCTTTAATCAAGAAATGTAGCGCAGTTCTGATAAAACTGCCTCTGTACTCTAGCTACATCCAAGTAAATGCTACACTGGAGGCAGCTATTGCTATCTGGTACACCTAAACTTGGCCTTTAGCAGGTTTAGGTGTACTGGAAGCTTTAGTTTAACAGACCTGGCACAAACTTCTGACTGGAACTTTACAGGATGGATCTGCCTGATGACAGAGATGGAATCATTCCTTTTTTATAAGGTTATTTGATATCAGCAGATAGTATGAACATTTCTGACGATATTCACATCAAGTATGTTAGTTATTGCTGTGATCTTTCTAGAAGTCAGGCACTGTCCATTGCAATGTGATCCAAGGTAGTTCTAAGTTTAAGCCCCCTCGACAGCCCTCCACACGGAGACGAATTCAGGAGTATATGCAAAAGCATTTTGTCGTATCGGCGTTTCATCCACACAGGAAATGTGTTTTGGTAGGCCGTAAACGCTACTTTTTGAAACCGGGTTCCAGAGTGAACAAATCTGTAAACGCTTACCATTTCGTCTCCATGTGGACAGCCAACCGCATCTTTCTTGAAACGATTACGTCACACATAGGGTAGCCCACTTACGCCGCATGCACAGTCGAACCAAAACAACAATGGTGGATTACAGGGTTGTGTTCATGCTGCAGAAGCTACCAAGCTTATTATAGCTTTCACAGCAAAATCTGATGCTCCCTTACCACTACCGAGAACATCACACACCAGATGTTCTTAAATCCACCGTAGAAAACAACCAGAAAGGCGACTAGGAAAAAAGTTTGTGGCAGTTTTCTGTAATCCTCTTCTCTCTTTTGGTGCATTTTCGTGTCAGCATTACAGCGCCACTCACAGGCTTGGCATATATACTACAGCACTTTCAGTCGTTTTCAGTGGTTCCGTGCTTATGAGGACATTTCCTGATATGATCCCGTGTTTACGGAAAACTTAAAAAAAAAAAAACGGAAATATATATTGTTTTTGTCTTCATGTGGACAAGGCCTAAAAATACTTTAATTTTTCTTTTCGGTTTGATCACAGAGCAACTTAACAAGTCACTTCCATTGAGCTCATGCATATAATACAAACGTACAAAATACAGCCTAATGTTTTTGAGGCAAGAAAGAGTAAATAAGAGAGCATTGTGTAGGGAGAGGGGAAATAACCCTTATTTAATCCCCTGGCCTAATGTAGCTTTGTTTATCAGTGAAGTTTTTGAATAACTATAAATCAAAACCCACCATCCCTGTAAACACTAAATGTTATGGTGGCCTTTCAGTTGGTTAAAGCCATTTTTCCTAAGAATTAAATGAAACATGAGATGGTCCCACCTCCATGAGTAGGTCCTCTACTCACCAGTAGCACGCTATACATGTGGGTAAGTGCTTGGTCTGAACTGCTTCTTGTATGATGTAATTTTTATTAACATTGTATAGCAGAGGTATATTTGGGGAGTGTCTAACTATATCACCCAATCCTACCATAAATATTGGTCTGTACTGGCTGTAAATATCAGCTATATTTACACAAAAGATTGTGGAGTTAAGGCAGGATCAAGTTTTATGTTTGAACTACATTCACGTGTATATTGTTTATATAATCCGGTGAATTTGGAAATATCTACAAAAATATAGTATTGTGCATCCCTAGACATGATCTAAAATTTGATATGAATTTAACGTGAAGACTTCTGTGCATTAAATCCATTGAATTCACTCTGCTGCTTTCCAGTGGGTGAACAGCACTAAAGCATCTTATCTGATATATTTATCCACTAATAATGTCTGATGAGGGTCTTATTTCTGTTTTTGGATTCTTCTGTATTTACTGGGCCAACGGGCTCTTGAAAAGGAAATGATTAATCATAGATTTTCTTTGTGCCTTTATTCATTGCACCTCCATTTTTAGACACAAAGCGAAAAGCTAAATGAGCCATACGTCATACTGGTACGGGCTAGTTTTCTTTTCATTGTTGTGCATAATGTAGATCTGACATTACTGAAATGATGCCCTGCATATCAGTAGAGGTTATAGATTTAGTCAGCACTTGTGGAGATTGACGCTCTTCAAGCAGTTTCTGGTTTAGTAAAGGCTGCATAGATCTACAGATTCTGTCCTGCATGTGGGCTGCAACTGTAGAAATACCCTGAACATTCAAAAGTGTGAAAAACCACATCACTCTAACCAGGATTCTGTACAGCACAGGAAGCTCTGAAACAAGCAGTTTAAAGGCTAGAGCCTGCGTCACGATCCCTTTCTCAGTTCTTGTTAACAGGGTGTTTTCCCTGCCAAAGTTTTTTTTTTTTATTCTTAGAATCTAAACACCTGAGATAATGTGTATTAAGTATAAATCTTTTCATTGCATAAGACATGTGAGAGAAATCCAAGAGCGCTGTTTCCATGCCTGGGGTATTTGAGCGAGCTCCAGTAGCCTCAGGTTTGTTCCTAATGTTTTTGTGCTTGGAGAATTTTCACAACCCATCACACAAATGATATTTTCATCTAAGCCTGACTGTGCAAGCGCCTGGGAAATGTTTCCCTCCCAATCATCAGGAGGTCACCAGGAGCATGTTCAGTCGTGAGGCTTTTCAGAGATGTGTCTTTGGAAAAGTAAAGCAGCATGTCCTACACCTCACTGCGATGGTATTATTCTGTAATATGCATGCAGTAGTAAAGATTTCCCTCCACTGTGACTATTAATAAGCCGTGAATCCACCTATAGTGTGGCTGAGTATGCGTGTTTGTGTGTGTAATTAGTTGGAAGAGAGCTTGCCTGGGTGGGGTGAATGTAGGTCGGATGTAGTCATCGCTTCTCTGTTCCCCTGGAGATGTCAGTCGCAGGAATTTGGGACTCAATGCACGCATGCGTCTGCTCTGTATGATAATGCAAGCTGTGCCGGCGAGAGGAGGCCAGGCTAATCTGGGCACCAGCAACTTATTTAGTCATCTCAATAGAACTCCATTAGCCTGCGCTTTTAAGAAATATCAATAAGTGCTGTCAATAAAAACAGATAATTCATCAAGGTCAAAAAAATGTGAACGCTGCCTTCAGGAGTGCAGAATGTGTGTTTGGCATCTATGAGCAAGCCATTAGAAGGTGCTTTTCTTAACACCCTCTCCAGCTCTCAGAGGTATTTATATTGTGAAGGTTTGTCTAAGCAATCTTTTTTGCGGCTCAGCTTGTATACTGTAGCTCCTGTGTCCTTCTGTTGGTTGTATGGCAAGCATGCCAGATTCCTTTCACATAGCAGTGCTCCTAAGCACATATTTCCAGGATCAGAGCAGACCTTTTACTTGCAGCATCATTGCATAATGTTGATAATGTTCCTACACATCCCCTATAGAGCTGTAACTATACCAGAATTTTATATGAGACATGATGTAGAGACATTCAAACAATATACATGTAGATTCCTGTTTTGATACCACGATAAAAATGTTGGCATCCATAATTAAATATTCAATTTGCTTTTACTGCAGGAGATTTTTCTCGAACAAAAGACTGTCAAAAAAATCTATTTGATACAGCACAAAGCATAAATGCGTAACACAGGTGCAATCAAAGTATTGAATAATATATAAAATGTTGGTGGCTTTAGTCTCTTCTTGGTCCCCGTTCGGTCAGGGGTCATCAACTACATTTGTACAAAGGGTTGCAGACACTGTGAGGGCTAGACTGTTAAATAAACTTAAATAAATTTATTTTTATTTTTTTTCTAATTGACGAACATACTATTGTTTGAATACTTTTATTTTCTTTGTAATGTGTCTAATTCTAAGCTGTTAGCAATGAACTCAGTTCCACATGGGGGCAATTGAGACATTCAAGCTACATATTTCTGTGGCTGCCATGTAGATCCTGAGTGGTGAAAAACACGCAGTGCGAACAGGTCTTTTGTTTTATTTTCAGGCAGTAAAACGTACACTACCAAAGCACCTCAACCATTAAATAATGCAGAAAACAGCAGCTTAAACAAGAATGGTCTGATGAGTATAGCTGTGTCCGAAACCACTCACTCATTCCCTATTCCCTATTCCCCATGGGCTATGACGTCATCGCTGTCTCACTGTTAAAACATTTAGCAACAACATTAAGTGGCTAAATAATATACATGTTTTGTGTGTATTTTAACTTATTTTTGCATAAAGATGATGGTCTCATGTCTTGTAATCCTCATAGGGGGGAAAAAGTTATTCTGTTTTGAATCCTTAACATTTTTTACAGATTTGGTTAAAGCCAACTAACAAAAAAGTATTTTAAAAAGTTTTTAAATGTGTTCTTGTGCTCCTCTCGTTCGTTCATCGTGTTTGAGAGCAGCAACTGTGATGCATGATGGTAAATATTGCTGGCCTAGTGACCATCAGCTGTTCACTACTTTTCAAATTGCATTGTGGGAGGGCCGCTGGTAGTCGAGTGGTTAAGGTGTGCACCGTGTACGCGGCCAGCCTGGGTTCGAATCCGGCCTAAGGCCCTTTGCCGCATGTCTCTCCCCCACTCTCGTCCCTGTTTCTGAGTTTAACCACTGTCCTCCTCTATCCAATAAAAGCACGAAAGGCCCAAAAACAAATCTTAAAAAAAATGCATTGTGGGATAGAATGAGTGCACTATATAGTGAATAACAATACTCACTCAGAATTCGGACACCACTACAAAATGGCATATTCACTAGATAGTGGACTATATAGTGAATAAGGAGTGATTTGTGACACAGAGTGACACAGCCTATGTGTTTGTCTTGCATTGTATTTGCTAATAATGACTGAAGGGTGGATTTTTGTGAAACTGATCAAACAGTAAGCCAGTCTTTAAAAAAACTGCTTTAATCTCAAATATTTTAGGGGATACATTAACCCTCTGAGACCGCTCTTGTTGTACGAGATGAAACATGTGCTATTCAAAGTTAAATCACTTTTGAATCATAAATCGTAGCCACTTGCATGTTTTTTTTTTCTCTGAAAGTCCTCTGTTGTGTAGGGGTGTGACGAGATCTGGTACCACGAGATCTTGCGAGATCAAAACGTCACAAGATTTCTCGTCGAGGTGAAAATCATCTTGTGAGATCCATATTGCCCAGACACCAGCTCTCCTGACAGAAAACAATACCTAACTTGAAGTTATAAATGATCACAAAGATGCCCTGGACACTTTAAAACTGTTGGTGAAGGAGACAATGGAGAAACAGAGTGGATCTGTGACCCCCCCCCCCCGGCGTGCCCCACTCGGGGCCGCACATGAACCACCAATGCATAATAAGTTCATCATAATGGTGTGAAATGATGAAATGCTGCTGCTGGAAACCTGTGCAGTCTCCATGAGGAGAATACAGTGTTTATTTAGTTTGTGTATACGCGCAGACTCGCTCATAGTGCTTTATAACTTTGACTCAGTCACTGCTTTTTCATGTCTCCTCCTTGTCTCACTGTCAATCACTCATCCATCAGCTGTTGGCTGTGCTATCATCAGTCAGAAGCTAAACATCTGTAGCGCAACAGGCTGTTGTATACTGCAGCGGTAAACTTAGCAAAACAAACTCTGCTTGAGCGCCATAGAGTCCAGTTAAATGTGCCCTGTTTGTTGTCTCACAGCAGGCAAAGCAGAGACACACACTCACTCACCAACACACACACATAACGTTCATCTGTGTGTCGTGTCCAACAATGTCAAAGCTCATATGATAAAAAAAGACCCCAAAATGATAAAATAGGCTATTTCTCTTAATTTACTGTAAATGTGTTATTCACAGAAATATTTTTTCTGAGTGTTTTAAATATGGATGTCCTTAAGAGGGTGAGAAATAGTTTGGTTTTACTGATGCAGCTCTTTATTTTTCAGTCTGTTGTAAATAGATTTAAATATTACTTTCAAAATAATCTAAATATTTTTATTATTATTGTAATTATAGCAATGAGTTCAGAGTGTAGTATAATAAAGATGTGGTAGACTATTAAAATGAAAGGTTTGATTTAAAGAGCATTAAAATGTACAGTTTGAGTCAGAGTTAGAGAAAACAAACTGTGTGTAACTATTGATAGCCTATTCAGTACATGAGGAGTTAGTTTAAACATTTCTGAATAGACCTGAATGCTTTTAAATTATGACTTTCAGCCACATAAGGGACATATTTTTCCACTCATATTGTTTTCCAAAAGAACAAAAAAGTGTGAAATCTCGTCTCGGCCTGTGTCTCGTGGGCCCAAATCTTGACTCGTCTTGTGAGATAAGCATCTTGTCACACCCACACTGCTGTGTCATTCTAATGATGCTATCTATGCCTTCATAGCTTTCACAGAATGTTTTCTAGTAAACCTCGAGTATGGCTGACTTTCTGGGTTCTTTAAAGATTAATTCCACACCAGTAACCCTGATATTAAATGTCTTTTTATCCATTTTATAACCTCTTTTTAGATTGTTCCTGCAGCTAGTGGCTAATACTGTCACCATATTGTCTGCTTGGGATGAGGCAGTGACAACCAATGGCAGGCTGTTCCATTGTCACGCTTTTTTTGCTGAACAGCGTAGCGCATATGCACATGCACTGACTTAGAAATTGGAGAAGAGAGCTTGAATGAGTCATAATGGAAAAAAGAGACACAAGGAGGCTATGATTTGTCCCTTAGAGTTGGTGCAGACAGCTTTGAATAATGACTCAATTTCCAAAAGCACAAGGACTTTTTTTTGTTGAATTTGTGAATACTTTTAAGACTTTTTTGCCACAGGATGATTATTTTTTAACTCCTTTGTCCCAAAGAAATTGAAGAACAAGTTTGTGTAAAAAAAACTAAGCCATTAATATTTACTGTATAGATTGTTGTAATACATAAAACCTTTGAGTTTTAATTTCTGCCTTCTTATCTTTGTCTTTTTAGTTGAATAACTTTTTAAAAATTCAAGTGATATTATCATGTATGTCCTTAAAGTCCAGGTTGTCCTGAAAGAAGGATGTTGTGAGCTCGACTGTTCACCATAGGGTTGATGTTTTACATGCTTTTTAAGACAGCAAGTCCAGGTGAGAGAAAATGGTTAAAAAATAGCATGGAGCTAATATCTGTGGAAATATAAAAGGAAAGAAATACAAGATACCCTAAACACAACAAGTACATTTTTCCTCAGCACATTTTCAGAATTTAATTAATCTTTTGGGGGCTGGATGGGAGGCTGTGGGGGGGCCTCATGTGGCCCCCGGGCCTCATTATCAATGCTTTATGTTATCATTTATACTTGTACTCAAAACCATAAGTTGTGCAGTTAAGACTTCCATTTTTAAGGCAGTTTGTACAACTTCTCAGTTCTTCTCTGTCTCTTTATGAATGCAATCTTGCGTGTCATGAATGGCCATTCAGCGCTTTCTCACTTTTGCTACCACTGTCTGTGGGGAAGTTGCTAGATAAATGATTTGCAGACGTGTGGCTTCAAGACACTTCAAAAAGACAGCTGCAGAGGAAGGGTATTCCCCCCACCAGTCAACCTCTACCTGCATGCAGCATGACGGGCAGTTACAGGATTAGCAAACAGGTTGAAAAACCACAAAGGTTTTTATTTACGACATTAGTAGAGGTGTTGCTATATTGAAAAATAGTGCTTTTTTTATTTGATCTTTTATTTGAAATGATATCTGTCTGTATTTGTCAGTGCATTTAGAGAAAATATGCCATCTTTCACTTACAAAATCAAAAATGACACATCTAAGTGACTGCTTAATTATGAATTAAAAATGAACCTCTACGATGTCAGTCGTTGCTACAGTAACACCTTCATACTGGAGGGGCTAATTAAAGCAAACACTCTTAATTAATCAGCATAGATGTTTTAACTGTTTGCACTCCTTCTCCCTGCTCTTCCACAGAAAATATAAGTCTTTTCAACAGAAGATGAAGTGACAGTGTGAGTTTTCTTTCCTGCTATATTTTCTTTAGAAAAAAAAAACTGTTCAGAAAAGGTATTGAACAGAGACTCCACATACTCTCTCAAATGTTGACCTCCTTGCTCGTCTCAAACCTTCTCCCGGCTCCTTGTGGGCTCACTTCAGGCAAAGTGTGTAAATTCCCCTCTGCATTTCTTCCAGGTGAAGAATGCCAAAGAAAATCTGGAGCAATTCTCAACCAGTTGAAAAATGCTTGAAATGTTTGCTCTTGAACTTTAACTGTTGAGGAGATTGTTGCTACTGGCATGATTTTATTTTTTTATCTGGTCCACACCTGTGTACAGGAGAGGAAATTAGCAGAGAGATAATGTAGGCTGTTGTTGATTGCCTAGCAAACATCTATTCTCCCTCTGCATTTTCACCCAGGTCCATAGCTCTTCCATGGTCTTGTTAACAGGGTAATATAGCTTTGGTCTGTAAATCGTCCGGTGTGCAGAGATGGGGCGCCGAGCCGCCTTCTGCAGGGGCCCTGGACCTCGCTTTGATCTCATTATAAAATGCAAATACACGGTACCCTAAACAGATCAAAGGTTCAACTTCCCATTGGATCTGAGGCTTAATAATAGCAGCCCCGAGCAGTTTTCTATTTTTTAAGAAGCGATTTGGGTAGCTACTGGTCCTCCAGGACATTATTTACTCTGGAGATAATGTTCCTGCCTCTGACTGGTGACTAGCCACAGCTCAGAAAATCCCTGCTCCTGTTGCTTATTTGAATAAGATTGGTCAGGTATGAGGAATTTGCGTCTTTTGCCCCTATCTCCCACCTCAAGCTTAGGTTTGCAGGGCCTGAAATCTGAAAGTGTAAAATTGCTTCGGTGCCAGACTCGCTGATACCTTCATCTACTTTCTCAGCCTGTATCATCATTACACAGTGGAGCAAGAATTTAAATTTTAAGCACTTTGCTGTTACTGTATTTCTCAGCAGCACTGTTACATATTTAGAGCACCACTCTTTTCCTTTTGTAACCCTGACACATCAAGCCAAACATGATCCTTTTTACAGAGGTCATTAATTTCTCCAGTGTCTTATGAACCTTGGCTGGGATGCAGTCTGATGAGTGGTGAGGTGATTTTGAGTATTTTTTTCCTCATCCTGGATTCCTTCATAATTGTAGAGACAGCAGAAGTGGCTGTGTGCTGGCCCAGCGCTCACTTTGTCAGGTGGTGGGAGGGGTAGTGATTCACTCGGCAGCCAGTTTGATCCTGCTGTGAGGCGGGTTCCCGTGTCAGGAAGCTCCAGCCTGGCCACCCGCCCACCAGCCTCACCTTGCGCCCGCCTACCGGCGCCCCACCGCTCACGCTCTGGCCCTCAGAGTGGGCGGGGAGAGCAGGCTGGCAGGCCTTGGCACGGATACATTTTGGCAGGAGCTGCTGTCCCCACACTCCGCCGAGTGAAGTGCTGACTGCAGTGCAGAACATAAAAGGCCCGAGGCTTCTATCGCTTCCTCTTGTGGCCTGCAGGCCTGTGAAGAGATGTGGGCTTCAATTTTACTTGAAACTGTAGCTCTCTTTGACAGTCATAGCCACTGATTCACAGTTCATCCCCTATATATATGACTTCTGTTATCATTTTAAACAGCCATTAACCCTTAACAGCTCCCTCCCAGCTGCTCTCTGTGCTCACTGAGTTGTGTGATACAGCTGCCAGTTGTAAAAGCTCACGACTGTGGTCATCAATTGATTGAATGAACTTCCTCCTCAGTGATAATGAGATGTGATGAAGTCAATACCTGACTCACAGGCGGGGACACACCACTTATACCACCACCGTGTTTTCTTCTCTAAGAATTGTTCATGATGCAGATTTCAGAGGATGATGATGGGCTGTTGCACGCATTCTTAGTCAGTGAAAAAAGTGTTAATCAGTTGTATTGTTGAGGCATGCCCTTCAGTCAGTAATTATGGAGAAATATGGAAGGCCGAGGCTGCAGGATCTGTCAGTGTAGTTAGGTCTGTGGTAGAGCTACTTTCACTCTTTTCCCTTGGTTAGCTCAGACCTGACCTTTGTCTCAGTTGCACAGAGGTTTGGATATGAGAACTATAAAGTAGACTGAAGTATTTAGCTGACTGGCATTAGTCAGACCCATAAGACTCTTTTAATAGCCGTAGATGGGGTCAGGATCTGTATTTCTATGTCTTTTCCAGAGCTGTCCGTTTATGTGGGGATTGAGATCATCACCTCCAGCAGGCCGTGTCCTTGCTTTGTCACAGAGCTGAAGCCTGAAGGCAAGAAAATCAACCCTGATGTCACAGTTTAAGTTATGAACTGCAAGGAATTTGAAACACTTTTCAAGACGACTTCTAGCTGGAAAAATCATTAGCTGAATTTTCAGAGGGGAGGATGAAGGACTATCTGACGCTGCATAGAAACTCTTTAGTCATCCTTCTGTGGCAAAAAAGTTTTGGACAAAAATACCATTTTGCTTTGCTGGTTTTTACTTGGTTTTCCCAGTGTGTGGCCTTTGGCCTCTGTTGTTTTTCTGCTTGGTTGGCCTAGTGTTGTTGAGACTATCTGCAGAGATTTTAATCTAATCATAGATCTTTTTGTTAAGTAATCAGGTCAATTTTTGTCTTTTTAAGATTATATCAATGCTTTTGTGTCACTGCAGTCAAGATATAAATTCCAGAAATCAATTTTGATGAAATAAACAACAATCGCAGGTCAATTCATGTGTTTTATATTCTGCTTTGCATTCAGATTTCATTCATTACGGTAGTTTTTGTTGAAGTTAAAGATGATTAAAATACAGTTCTGCTTTTATTTATCCTGGAGTCATTGGCCTAGTTTGGATGAACACTATATGTAAGAGCCAAAAAATTTCTACTCAGTATAAGCCAACTCATTTCCCTTTATGTATAAATAAAGCCCAGATATTCATGTAACTCAATTTATGCACTTTAATTAAAAATATGACAAAGAAATTAAAAAATAGTCTTGATAACATTTTTTAGGGTGTCTTCATGGTGATCAGTACCATTAGAAACATGTCACCAGTATGAATATTTTTCTCATTTTTTAGCTTTGAGCCTTCCCTAACCTTCAGCTGTTCTTAAACTCAATGTAGTAAAGTTTAAAAAAAAAAAAAAAACATCAAGCTAAAATGAGTATTTATCTCGTTGGTAACAGCCACAGAAGTCCTAAAAGATCACTTGACTACTTTTTGATTTTGAATGCCTTGAAAAAAATCCCTCGATTGTCCTTTCTCTGTCATGTGGACCTTAAATAGTGGATTATTGAATTTTAAGTAGGGCTGTCAGCATTAATGCAGTAATTGAAATTGATTAAGATCCATAATTAGTGCTTTCATTTCTTTTAATTGTATCAATTGCATGCTTTTTTGTCCCTTTGGTTAAGCTACTGAAACATCTCCTTGCATGTTGAATACGTACACCATTTCACCTTGATGTCTCATTTCAGTATATATTAAAAAAAGCACAGCCAGCCTAGGATATCCATCAAAAAGTCATCTGCTCCTCATGCTGTCTAACATTTCTTTTTTGCAGTTATTTTTATTCAATCTGTGACAAATTCCTTTTTTTGTGGTTAAATTCATGTCATGATATTCAATCTATCTAAATTCCTTGTTTTCTTTCAAAATAAAAGCAGGTCTATAGTGAAACAGGAAGTCAGTTAACATACTCTCTTAACCATAATTTGATTGTAGTTCAACTTTGAGTAGTCATTACTATTTTCAGTATTTTAAGAAGCACTGTCAGTATTACGGTAATTAGTAGTTTGTACTTTTCTGCCTAAATTTTCACTGTAATTATCATGTAAAGTAGAGATAACTCAGTATGTTATGTTTCTAGGGGGAACGGGCTCATTTGCACTACCACCAAGCAACAGGTCTTGCTGCTGTGCCAGTCTCATCTCCTGCTTTGTTCAGTGTGCTCTATTGCTTGCAAAGGCTCATGGGACTTCTCATGTTTAGTTAAAATGTGTGTTATAGATTTAAGAATCCTGCATAAGATGACTGATAATGTTTTAGTTGTTTGTTTTACATCATGTTCAGTGCAATGTAAGCATGACTTCTTTGGATAGCGCCGATTCATTCTCGATGTTACAAAGAAGACAGGTCTAGACTGTACTCTCTGTTGTGGCCTATTATAATAGACCAGTGATAATCATTAATATTATAATAAAACTATCCTTTTATCAAAAAAAAGTCCAGCATAATCACTGTGAGCACAGCACTAGCAGTGTTCAGCCCCATTACAGTGGTGACATAAACCTTCCCTATTATAGGGAAAGACTGTTGAGCAGACCAGATGACAGCCTCTGCCGAAGCTGCACCAGAGTTGGAAAGGTATCACTACAGATGAGGCTTACCAGTTTGTTTTTATATGAGATGAAACAAGTAAAGGAAAGCTGCAAACTCTGGCAAGCAAGCTTTTTATTGATTAAAGGGTCCTGTCTTTGAGCCATTCTTCACCTGCCAAGTCATCACAACTGAAAAATCCAAATGTTTTCTGCAGGTAAATACAAAAAAGACATTACATTTAGGAACAAATAGAGATTCTGTGTTATATTTACACATCTATCTGTGTAAATAAATGATTTTGAGTAAAGACCACTAAGACCACTTGTTAAGTCTGCTTCATACAATCAACAGTTATTGTTATCCTTACTAACAGTCATTGGTTCTAACATTTTTAAAAACACAAAAGGTTTTATGGCGGTTGGTTTCTAGTACTGTCAACTAATTTCGTTTAAGAGTCTAAATAATGATTTTGATATCAGGCTAACAAAAACAGAAGTCCTTAGTACAGAGGGTTGACTGATGTCAGTGTTTCAGGGCCAATGACGATATTGATTATTAATAGTTTGTGAGACTTGTGACCGATACTTGGAGCTGATGTGCATTTATTATGACGTACAAAATGTTCTTTATGTGGCAAAAGTAAAATTGCATTATCAAAAAATGAAGAAAAATAAACAATTCAGCATTTTCTCTATCCGCGTGAGGTACGGCACAGGGCACCACTGTAGCAACAGGAACACAGAAGGTCCTACACTCACTGTGTCAGTGGCACCCAGACTGAAGTGCTGATTGGTCAGTGCTCAAGTGATGTCTACCTAGTCAGATTGTTTTGCATGCGGGACGGTTGGGGAGACTGTGGAGAGTGAAGATAAAGCCAGAGAGGAAGAGATACATTGCAATGGAGCAAGAGTAGCACACTTTCTGATTAATTTTAATGATTATCTGTGAAATAAAATACCAGTGCCGATAATTGGCCTGGCCGATAATCAGTCAACCCCTCCTAGGCACCCAGTGTTGGGTAGTTTGCATTTGCTAGCTGCCAAAATTTGTAGGCAAATTCTTGTTTACAGTCTAAACTGGCAATGTTTGTGCAGTGTAGACATAGCTATTTTAAGTAAAAGAACACTCCTCTACTCAAAAGCCGTTTGGGCCCGGTTAGAAAGTGACAGGACCAACAGCAACGAGAGGCAGTACTTTCAGGCGCGGCGGAGTTGCGACCTAAGCAGGCAGCAGCAAGAGGCCAATGCAATTATGGCGGAAGAGCTTAGGGTGGATGCTGCTAAAGTGCCGACAAAAGTCGTGTACTGACATATCTATAGTTGCAGTGGTCAACATCATTCCTGGGTAGCTGTGCACGCGCACCTCGGTGGTGGCTACGTCACGTGTTTTGTTGCTCTGATTGGCCAATAAAGATGTGACAGACAGTATGTTCATCTAATCACACCCTGAGTTTTGTCCAAATCCTCTGCCCTTTCCCAAACGCTGTGTATTGAAGGTTTTCCAGATGGATGTGTGAAACACATCCATCTGGCATGTGAGGGTACTGTTATTATTGACAAGGGGAAAAAAATTACATTTTATAACCAGAGAGGATCTCAAGTGGGTGATGTTTCCAAGCTTTTCTGAGTCATATAATACAGAACAATTGACCAGTACTCTTGATAAATGGCTGAATTTCTTTATTAAATGGCAAACAGTAAAGCATAAGTGTAACACAGTCGCATAATGTTAATTAGACATTGGCAAACATAGCTAACTAGTTTGAAAATGAAAGAAATTACCTTCACTTTGATAAAACAGTAATACAGTAGACTTTAAAAATCTCCATAGTCTCAACAGCTGTCTTAATTTGATAAATGCTAATGAGTTTTAATAAGTGGTCAAGTAACAACAGTTACAAAGCCCCACTATACTTATTATCTTCTGCATTGTGACAATTCGCTGAATAAAAGAAGAAAATTGTCTTTCAGATGCCATTTTTCTCCTCCCAACTTCATGTACTTTGCCTGACTGTGGTCAGATCACATTGGTTCAGTGACTGGCTGGAATACAATCAAATCTGATAGTAGGCTGATAGTATGAAGGGAGTGTCAGACTGAATAATGGAGTCGTAGTACCATAATGACCATTCAGCCTGATTATCAGGCTACCTTTGTTTACATTGGGCTCACAGATGGAGCCTTTAACATCTCCTCTTGTATGTGCACTGATTTTGCCTGGGTGATGAGGCAGAGAAAGGAGGGAGGTACACTGATGTATTCTGCATGCTATAAATAGAGCAGAGTCCTTGGAATCGGCCTTTAACACTGAATCTGCTCTGTTAAAATCATATAAGCTGTGTTAGACTTGATACTGCTGCCACTGTCTGCATAAAGATTATATTTTCTCACAGCTCTAACCGTAAACATGGTACCATTAAATCTTGACAAATATCTTTAAGAATGTATAAATGAGACTGATTTATTATTTTATTTATTTTTAAATTTCTCCCTGCTTATTTTTTAAATGTAATTAATAATATTCATAATTAAGGTAGCCTGCTCTCCCTGAAGAACTGTTGCCTCCTGTGAAGCGTGCAGCTAATTTATCTGCCAGCGCTGTGGCATACAAGCAGCGTTTCCTTTTTGGAAATGAAAGGAAAAGAAAGCTGCAGGACTAATTAGCAGCTAGGCTGGAGAGGGATCTTTAAAAAAAGTCTACAGCAACCTGAGACTGCTGATAGGGTCAGAGGTCTGTAGCTTGACGGAGGTGAGCCCTCTGCTGAATATCCACTTAGAGCGACTGGGAGCTGAGCCGTGCTGTGTTACATCCAGACGGTGGGTCAGTCATATCTGATAGAAGGATTTTAAAAGGGAGTAGACTGGCTGGATGTTCATCATGCCGATAAAATCTGCATGGCAAGTAATTATCTCTGGAACACATTACACTTCGTTTAATCCGGTCTCTCTCTTTTTTGGCAATAGGACAACCTGTGTCATCTCTGTGTCTGCACTGTGAGCAAATGTCCTCCCTCTACCCTTCACAACCCCTGCTTTTTTGAGTGATGGCTACCAGCCATGTGTCTCCCTTGCCTGGCATTAAACGCTGCTTATTGATAAAGATGTCAGCGTGGTGGAGGATATGTAGGAAAGGGTTTTTTCGTCCTCTGCCTTGTCAGTGAAGCAGGATCACTGTCTGTAATCCCAGAGAGATATTTGATCGTCCTGCTGGTGCGTCCTCAGTGGGGTCAGCGGTCTGCAAAGGGGGGGGACAGTGACACAGCTGTGGCAGCCGAGTGGAACCAGTGATGGATGACATGCCAGAGTGGGCCGCGCTGCCTGCACAGGCGCCTGCGTTGACAGGCGCAGCTCTTGCATCTCACATTCAGCATCAGTAGGGCTAATCGCGGGTCATGCCTGCCACAGATGTGACACACGAATATCGCTCCTGTAATTGCTCATTTGTCAACGTCACATTCTCAAAGAGCAGACACATTATTGAATCAAACTTGCTGTAATGCACAAATAAGCACAAAAAAGAATGCAAGTAAATTATATTACAAAGTAGGGCACTGTAAGCATTTCACACTTTGTCCTCTCATGCAGGTTTGTGCCATGGGTAGTCTTCACAAGAAATGCACTGCTGGTGTTCAGAGCTGACAAATTGCAGGAAAACTCCTGAACACTGTCTAAAAAGCACAAATAATCATTTTGGGTCTCTGTCTTTAGCTTGTGGCTGATTTTAGTTAGAATTGTGACTGATGATGTGTTGGTTTTTAAAGCTCTTTTTGACACTCTTGATCATCAAAATAATAAGAATTGTGCTTGTGGTACTAAAAAGAGCAATTTTATTAAAATTCTGGCATCTTTTAAGTGCCTTTCACTCTCTTGTTTTGGGATTTCATCTTACAGATGTTTTCTTTATGTTTGAAATAGTGACTTTCTATTACCTGCCAGGAACAAGGTTTCTGTTTCTGTGCTTGTATAAAAAGTAGTCATTCCCTTTGATGTTTCATCCTTTTTTAAAAAATTTTTTTAAATCAATAATAGTAAATATATTTTGGCTTTTTTGACAAAAAACATTTCAAAAAACCTCTTTAATGTCAAAGGGAAAACAGATTGATTAAAAGTAATGTCAATTAAATGAAATTTTAATGTAAAATAAGTGACTGCATAAATATTTATCCCCTTCAAGTTAGTATTCAGATGATGCATCTTTAGCACCAAGTCTGTGTGGAAAGGTCTCAATCAGGCTTGTACATCTGGATACTGAAGTTTTACTCCATTTTTCTTTGCAAAACTGTTCAAGCTCTATAAGGTTGCAAGGGGATCAGGCATGATCAGCCCTTTTCAGGTCCAGCCAAAATTATCTATTGGATTGAGGTCTGGGTTTTGACTCAGCAACTCCAGAACATTCACCTTGTTGTCTTTGAACCATTTCTGTGTAGCTTAATGCTTCGGGTCATTGTCTTGCTGAAAAATAAATCTTCTCCCATGACGGGTTCTCTTGCAGACGGAATAAGATTGTCCCCCAGGATTTTTCTGTATTTTACTCTCTGCCTTTGCAAGCCTTCCAGGGCCAGCTGCTGAAAAGCAACCCCACAGCATGATGCTGCCACCACTGTGCTTCACAGTGGGGATGGTGTGTTTGTGGTGATGTGCAGTGTTTGATTTCTGCCGAACATAGCATCTTGTCTGATGGCCAAAAAGCATCATTTTGGTCTCATCAGACCAGAGAACATTCTCCCACTTGACCATGGAGTCTCCCACATGCCTTGTGGCAAACTCTAGTTGAGATTTAATGAGTTGTCTTCAGCAGTGGCTTTCTCTTTCTCACTCACCCATAAAGCTTTGACTGGTAAAGAATCCAGGCTACAGTCGATGTATGCAGTCTCTCCCATCTCAGCTGCTAAAGGTTGAACTCCATCAGAGTAGTCATAGGTGTCTTGGTGGCCTCTTTCACTAGTCTCCTTCTTGCACGGTCACTCAGTCTGTGAGGACAGCCTGATCTAGGCAGATTGTTATGTTCCCTCCATTTCTTGATGATGGATTTGACCTCTGGGGGATGTTCAGTGCCTTGTAAAAATGTTGGTATCTATTCCCTGACTTAAACTTATCAACCACCTTTTCTCTGAGTTACTTAGAGTGTTCTTTTGTCTCCACGGTGTAATGGTAGCCCGGAATACTAATAAACCAGTGACTAGACACAGGTGTCTTTCTACTACAATCTCTTCTCATTGTGAGACTACTAGCACCAATTGGCTAGACCTCTGCTGAATTAGGTCAGTCACCTTAAAGGGGATGAATCTTTATGCAATCATTGAACAGAGCTCAGAGAAAGCGAAGTAGCCTTACACTACTGAATCAGTGGATACGGTGTCACAGAGGGATGCTAATGTTGCTTTACATTTGTGGGGCATTTTTTGCTATTAGCTACAAAAGATGATAACAAGACAAAGTTAAGTATACAGCTTTATTCCACTCCCTCCAAATAGCTGTGAGAATCTGTTATTGTGGGTTTAATTGGTTAACAATATTTTTGCAAAACAGGCATTTAACCAGGAGCTTCTTACAAACTGTTTTTGTAGGGTAAATATGATGGATGGTGTAAATGATATTCATTATTTTTTATTTTGCTTCTGGTATCCAGTGGTAAAAGCCACGTTCAGTTTCTCTAGAAATGTGTTGGCTTCTTTCCAGTAGTATGTAAATTGCTTTGTAAGTGTGTGTTCATGTGTGTGCTGGCAGTGATTATAATCCAAGCCCTGGCTGTAAGCCCTTCAGCCTGTGCTCCAGCAGCCACAAGGCCACAGCCTTTTCCCCACCAGTTAATTGCATCTGAATTAGTCCATTAATGTGGCCGTGTAGAGGGATGAAGGGGTGCACTGAGGTGTCTGGCCTCTTTTGACCACTGCGATGTATTATTAATGGGTCAGCAAGTCTGGCAGCTCTGCATTAACTTGGCTAATGGACTGTGGGGTGGGTCTATGATTCCCTTTCAGAAGAAAATCAAATCTAATACATATTACAAAAAAAAGGAGCTTCTCTTAGGCTTTCTTCAGTTTGTTAATATGAGTGGAGCAGTGATTTGAAATGAGCAGCTGCTTCATACCATTCCTTTGTGGATTTACTCCCTGCTGGCAGGTTACTGCTGGGAGTCCAAGGTTACACTGAGTCATCACCCTGTGTCTGTCGTGGACATGTTCAGTAATGTTCTCAGCTAATGAAATGCTAAGTATGTGATCAGATAAATAGGGCTGATGGTCAACGGCTTAATTTTCCCTGGCTTGTGTTGTCTTCAGCATTGGGGATGACTGTAGTAAGTCTAAAATTAAGAAGTGTGAGATATGATTGTTCGTAGTCAACTAAACTTAAATTCAGCTGTAAAAATCGAGCACAACTCCACAATTTTATTAACATGGCTAAACAACATCTGTGGGTAAACAATAACCAGCTGTTTTTTAGATTGTGGCTAACCTAAGCTGTGTTGGCGCTACCTGCCTTCACTCTTTCTTGTTGTTTTATGACCACATGCATGTTCAGATTATTGTCTCAGCTCATGTGTTGTCTGGCCTGATATAGTCTACATACAGTTCTCTAGATCAAATATCATCAAACTGCTCCATGCCATCTGTCTACTGTGCTGGCGTACGTTGGTTGTGGAGCATTAGACCGCTATTGTCATCAACCAGATCTACGGCATTTACAAGTGATGGCTGTTTACCTTAGACACAACATTGAAATGCACACAAATTTTGGATTGTATGGAAAATCTGTGCATATTTATGATGTTTGTATGGCACCAGTTTAGGACCAGTGCAACCAAGAAGTCTTCTGAAAAGTATCAAGGACAGTTGAAACAATGGTGTGGCATGCAACTTGAGACAGACGGACAGACAGACAGACAGACAGACAGACAGACATGGCACTAATCATAGTAAGATCTGAATACTTTTTGACTTTCAAGGAATTCTTGTGCTGACTTGTTAGTGTGATGACCTTAATTGTTCAGTCGTCTTTCGCCCACACCCCTGGAAAGAGAACAACACAACTATTAACAAATGAAAAGGTCTGTGTGTTGCTGATGGTAATCTTTTTGACACTGAAAACCTTACAACTGATTACCTTAAAAAAGGTGATTTTGTTGGCTTTGCCTTCATTAGAAAGGACAGCTGGGGAGAGACAGGAAATATAACAGGGAGATAATGGGAGAAGACATGCACCAAACAGCACCAGGTTTCTACCCTGTGGCCAGTGCTTGAAGGACTGTAGCCTCTGTATTTGGGTGCCTTTTCTACCTACTGAGCTAAACCAACACCTTAAGCGATACACTTATTGTGTAGGAAATAGACTCAACAGTGTGAGGAAACAAGGACTGCTATCTGTATGGTGCTAGTCCTGGGAAGTCCTGTGATCAGTGCAGATATTTTTGAGCACTGCCCTGATGGCCAAACCACACACCAAAGTAAAGCATTGAAAAAGCAATATGACGCAGCCTAGCCTTTGCTGGAACAAATTAAACTAAAAAACTCAAGATAAACTGTTTTAGCATTAAGAGAATTGGTTTCCACAAGGCATGTAGCACCCTATAATGTAATAATTTCCCAAAAATGTAGTAACGCCTGAAAATGTAATAAAATTTGCACTTAACTCAGTAAGACCAGGATGTAGTTGCACGTCCCTGAGTATTTGCACATGTGCATATGGCTGGATGGTACTCAAGGTCTGCAATTTTACCCAATAGTCATTCTGTTGTTTCAAATCCAGTGTACTTAACATTCTTAGATTCTTAAAACACAAAATGTAGAAAATGAACATATATGTTACATTATCTGTCAAGTATTTCATTATCAGTTTTGAAAAAAGTGTTATCACAATATCAGTCCGGATATTTTATCACATTATTGGTAAAGTTATTACATTATTGGGTTTTATTACATTTTCAATCGAGTTAAGTGCAAATTTTATTACATTTTCAGGTGTTATTACATTTTCGGGAAATTATTACATTATAGGGTGCTACAGGGTCTAACTCATTTTACTGGTTGGCAGTGTGTATCTTACGTATTCCCTGGCTCTCGAAATTGTAATGTTTGTCAACACCTTCAGTGATTTCCTTACTCTTATGATATTCCCCTTTTATTCCACAGTTGATTTCCTGGAAACAAATGAGACTTAGAAAAACAGAATTAATGACCTGATATTTTGCAAAAAAGGGGAATTTGTATCATTTCAGCTTCTGAAATGTGAAATTATCTGCTCCCCCCCCCCCATTGTTGATCTCAATTTTCTTATGTAGTGGACCTTAAAACACTTTGAGAAGCAATCTTGAGTCTTGGTCAAATAACTAAGCAATTATTTAGAAAACAGCATAAAGATTTTCTAAAATTTAAAACATTTGTTGCAGCCTTGCAATCAGAGTTTTCTTTAACTTAAAAAGCATAAATTAAGCACTTTTTAAATCCACCTGCACAAATATAGTGTTAGCATACAGCTTTAATCCTTGTTTGTTTCTCAGTAGTCAAAAGAAAAAGCTATACAAAGACAGAAGGTTAAGAAGTGCATGTGACTCTTACTTATTTTCAGTCCGATGGTAACTTGCATATTGAGCAGCATAAGCTCTATAATGTTTGCGTCAACATGCAGAAAAATAAAAGGTCAAAACGTCTCAGTTTTTCCTCTGCTCCATATAATATGTTTTCAGCAGGACTTGTTCTGTTTTGCATTTTGTCCTCCAGACATCAGGTCCTATATTTTTTCTATTCAGATGTAGAATGTTCTTCTTGCATTTAAGCCTTTAAAGAGAATCTACATCGAAGCAGTGCACAAAGGGCTTTCGGAGCCGTTACTTAATTTGTCTAACTCTTAAGTGGACAGTTGGCACTACCCCGTCACCATTAGTAGCTGCAGTCAGTTCTTCATTGTTAGTGGGCGCTGTAGTCAGCAGGCTGCTGTGAGCCATTGTCAGAGGATAGCATCAGAGGCTCTTCTTGTGGCTGATAATTAAGTGGCATACTGACAAACGGCTTTCATCAGATCCCTCATGTGGAACTGAGAGCATGCGAAGGCTTTCAGGGAGGATAAACCGGAGGACGTCACTTTGCCTCCAATCTTTCATGGCCTTGTGCTGCCTCTGCAGTGGAGGAGGAACGGAGAGAGAAAGCGCTCTCGATAGCACAGGAAGAAAGTGCAACAACCACACTCAATTTTCAGCACTGTGTAGGGCAGTTCTTTCTCTCTCTCTCTCTCTCTCTCTCTCTCTGCTGATATTGTCAGTCTATACAGCACCGGTTTCCCAGTCTGTCTCGGGTGACCAAGCACACAGTAACACGTGCTATGTGCTTTTTTCACATTGAGAATCTGTCAATTATTTTTGTTTCCTTCAGGCTGATAAAGCCTGTGATAACTTTAGTCGCTCAGTGCACGAGAGCAGATAGGCCAACAGAGCTTGAGCTCAGGCTCTGATGCTACAATGATCTTATTAAAAACACAAAATGCCACATCAGTACAGCTTTTATGCACCAATATATTCCTTATAAAAACAAAGTCAGGATAAGTACTGCTAGCTGTCAAGTTTTTTAAAACTAGTATGCAGCATTTTCATGTGCATTTGGCAATATTTAAAACAAAATTGCTGTGATTTCTCAGAAATTGAGATTTAAGTTTTGTGTCCATATCCTCAGAATAAGATGGAGTATTAGTTAACTTCAGCATACATTTCACCAGCAGCTGGTGAGAGGAGTTAGCCAGAGACAATACCCAATACTTCAACATGTAATTGACTTCAGTACAAGTCATTGATTGTAATTCACTATTCAAACATATTGAATTGTTTTCAGTGAAAGGGTTATTTCAGAATTCTCAGTCATCTAAGTTAGTTGTTTTTGTGTAATGTGAGTGACAGTTTCATGGTGTAATAACCTGCATGATATCTCTTCAAGGCCATTTTCAGCTTTCATTCTATATACTTTTAAGTGTTCTTCACTGAGCTATTTACATACAAAATTAAACCGAGCTTCAGTAAGGCTCAGTTAGCCCTTTTAATTGGACAACTGTCCTTGTCCCACTGTACATGCATCAGTGTAGGATTCATTTGATGGAAGTTAGTGGTGGCTAATAAATAATAATAATTTCTGCCACAGGATGGGGTTTTGCAATACCGTCATCACCAGTTTAAATGCAAGCATTGTGTTGAAGAATATACAGGAGGCATAACCGATGCCCCCTGTAGTGTAGCAGAGTGATGTGGGACGGACAACAGTTCAGTCTGAGTCCAGTCATTATCATGTTAATGAGCCAAACATCATCCGTTTGTGTCGGTGTAATTAAAGTGAAGCCCAACAGTGAGGTGAAACATGCATTCTCTTCTCTCCTCTCAAAGTCTGATGGCTGCAGCTAATGTTAATCTGGTTGTATGTTGACAAAATGAACAACTTGAAATTCCTCCTGCTCATCTGTTTGATAGTTTCTGCCCAGTTGCATGTTGTCCTGAACTTTCAAAGTAGTGGTGAACAGGCAGCTGCTTACAGCTGAGATAAAGAGGATGAAGAAGACAATCCTTGCCACTCTCTAACTAACAGCTGTGTGGAAGTATGTCAGACATAGACTACACACGGGTGGGCCTTCCATGTTTACTTTATTTATTTGCAATCACCATACCTACGTTATCCACACTGCTGTCTACCAGGGATGTGATGAGACACTTATCTCACGAGACGAGACAAGATTTTATACTTTTTTTAGTTTTGGGAAAAAAAATACATGGGTGGATAATATGTCCTTTATACAACTGAAAGTCATAATTGCAACACATTCAGATAATTTAAAGTACCCAGGGCATCTTTGTGATCTTTTATAACTTCCACTTTGGTATTGTTTTCTGTAAGGAGAGCTGCTGCTTCAAGTGTCTTAACAATATTGATCTTGCAAGATGGATTTTTCCACGGCGAGTAATCCCATGGTGTTTTGATCTCGTGAGATGTCGTGGCACAAGATCTCGTCACACCCCTACTGTCTACCCAATAGTGCGAGTGGTATATGCTACAAGAGTAAATCCACCTGCATCTGCTTTGTCTAGATGTTAGTCTGACTTTGGAAATTTTATTTTGTGCGATTTCAGTCCGGCTTGCATGTTTACCAGATTTTTAAAGTCCAGTGTTTGTCAGACTTACACAAAAGACCAACTTTTTAATCTTTATGTGAACATACTGCATGACACAGATGAGCTGAGGAAACAGAGGGCTCTACTCTCTGTGCGTCTTTTTTTAATCCGTAGAATTTCTCCTGAAAGATGCACAAAACAACTTAAATATTAATATTTTTAAGGGTGATATGATTTTTGTTATTAAAGTTACATTTTGCATCACTTAACAGGAAAAAAGTTTGATAGATGGACCAGTAACCTCTTGAAAAAATCCTTTTGGGACCATTTGACCTGCTTTCAGACAATCCTGGCATAAACACTCCTCTGATTAGGATTTCCTCCAGTGACTGTTTCACACTTAAATTTTTCCCTAACTTGATTTTAGTATTGCTATGTCTCAACCTTTTTGTTCCAGCGTTATCTACTATGTTTTATTGACTGGTTTACCATTCAACTGCATTTATCTATCACTCTATCTGCTGCCAATTTCCAACGAGGTCTGTGCTCCATCATCATTTCTCCTGAATTCTTCTTGGTTCATTGCCAGTGATAACCCCGTCGAAGGTCGCAGATGTTCTGAAATAATCCACTTAATGGAATAATGCTTCGGTTCTGCACGCTGCGAGTGTAGCAAGTGCAGCACCACCAGAGGTTGTACAAAGCGCTTTGACTGTGTGCAGTTTGGCTCTGAGCGAGCGGGTGAGACAGAGTGGGAGAGACACAAATATCGGCAAAAGAGGAAGAGAGACAAAGACAGATAGCTCTCTGAAGGACTGTGCTCAAACAGGCCTCATACAAGTGGCTCAGGGCTTCTGTTGTAGTGTGACCCGCCATTCACTGTTGCATTAAGTGATTCTTTCCCCCAAAGCTTTTCAAATCTGCAGCGACTGCCTCCCAATTTATAAGGGGAATGCTCCAATTTCAAACGCAGCATTCAAGTCCAGGCTGTAACCTCGAGTGCACCTCGAAAATAATGCAGAAGTTTTTTTTCTCTTGAATTGCTGCAGGTCCGTTCCAAGGTTGGCCTTACAGCAACAAAGCAGGCAGGGGAGGGAATATGGGTGCATGCGTCTGACTGAGATTGAGTTCAGAACATTTATATTGGAGCTTTTGGTCTCTAACCCCAGTGCTGCTGTTGAAAAGGGAACATCCTTGGTGCAGCATTCATAAAGTTCTTATATGCCACTAGAGGACCGCAGGGTTTTTTGTTTAGGCTCGATGTATTGTCTAAGCTCTATAGGATGCAGTATCCTTGGATTACCCTCGGCAAAATTACTTGGCAGATATAAAGTTGGCTTTCTTTGCTAACTTAGGAGGATTGTACATGATCAGAATAGACCGCCCTTGCCTTTAATATGTTTGCTGACTTATGGTTAATGTGTATGTGACAGTAGTAGACAGCCTGGACTCATAGGGCGTTCTGCTGTTATCAGCCATAGCCTTAGAGATCCATTTTTATCTCAAATAAATGCTTTCTTCCTCTGATGATGCACCTGCCGCCTCTCCTGTCCGTCCTCTTTACCTTTCCTGCAGTGTGAATGTATGGAGCTGGCCTCTGGAAACACTACACCTGTGGAGGCGGATGCAATACACACGACCTCTGTTGTCATCTCAATTGGCTCCCCTGTAGGGGCAGAGGAACTTTGACAGCTTTTATTCTTTTTTTTTTCTCTCCCTCTTGTTTTTATATTCATTAATTGCCCTCTGTAGCTCTTTAAAAATCCTGAATAATAAAGTCCAAGCATCTGATTATTGCCATCATTGTTCTCACTTTTCCTGATAACGTGGTCTTTTTTGAGTCCACACATGTAATCGCTTATCAAGCTAATTTCTTTCTTGCATGTATTGCCCTCATTATATTAGCCTGCCTGTGAAAAATGGGTTTAATTTAGCCAAATGCTCATTGTTGAAGAGGAAGGGGGGGGGGGTTTGAAAATACAATTTCCCCATAGTGTCATCTCCTTCTGCAGAAGTGGCTGTTGAGTTTTAATTACTATAATACCTCAGAGTGCTACACCAGATGACCTGAGTGAGTCTAGATAGTGAAAGTTGTGATCATTTAGATTTTCCTGGATTGCTCGTTTCTTTTTTTTGTCTTTGCATTATAGACGTAGACATACAGCCCTCCTAGCATGGAGTAACAGGTTATTATATTTATGACAGATTTCTCCTTGGCATGTATTTTTCTGCAGCAGGCAAGCAAGCCATTCATGTTTTATTAAAACTACATACAAGTGAGTAAAGATCAGAGACTAAGGGGTTTAAACCTAGCATGCCAACACATTACTAGATGCCGAGGGAGCAGATCAAATGCCTTTGAAGACGTTTAAAAAAATCAAGTTGAAAATCGTTATAGTTGGCTTCATTGGTATTGGAGTGTGCTCTTTGGGTCTCTCCGTAACTTTGCTATATATGCGAGCTTTGTGGTGTGTGCTATCAGGCTTCTTGAGTCTGACAGTGTGGTGTTTGAGGGGGAGGGGTCGCTATAGTCAATAAAGCTTAAGAAGTGCTAAATAGAATTAAGTAAATCTTTAATAGGGGTTTAATGTGTTTTTTCGTGCTACTTCACAGTCACAAGTTGGGTTTCTAAGAGGATTTTTTTTTCATGATTTCTTGTGCATGCTGTGTGGGGAAACATGAGGTGACTGGTTTTGAATGTTAAAAAAAGCAGACACATTCACGGCTGCACTCTTTGTCATCACACAGCATGTTTTCATGTGGTCACTCAGAACAGCCTCGCTCTGATGAAGGCCTTAAGGTCACAGCGCTCCTCTCACAGCTAACAGGATTAAATCTTCCAGTGATTGCACCTGAACGAACTTACCTTTCTCTACCTGTGTATGTGTGTCCAAAAAAAAAAAAAATTATAAAAAAAATTTAAGGCTGTTGAGCGAATGCTGTGGCATCCCACATGCCTTCCCACACCCACTACAAATAGACAGCGAAGGTGCTACATTCCGTGGCCTCGGTGCAGATCCCCGAGGCTGAGGAGTATGTTCTGTGTTGGTGGGCATGTCACAGGGTCCATAGAAAATAACAAAGACCTAAAAATACAGTAATCTACCTGTGTGAGTGTAACTGTGTCTCTACTGAATCACTTCCCCATTCCTTTATTCTGGGCTTGCTTGATGCACTCACTTCTTCCTGCTCCTCACTTTTTGTCTCTCTCTTGTCCTCTTTTCTTGAGGGCTTCATTGATTTTTTTCATATCATTCTGAAGATTATTTCTCCTTTTGTAACATGGTGAAAAATGGTTCTTTTTAATTCTCCCCACATACAAAGACAACCAAAATTCTTCTGTTTGAGAGGATGAAAGACTACCTAAAAGATCCAACTTGAATGGATTAACGATTGATTAACTTATTGAAAACTTGACCAGTTATTAAAGCTCTGATATTTAAAGAATACTTCTATATTGTATCAAGTTTTGAACAAGTTAATGTGATAGTAATTCCAGCTCTAATTTTGCTTTTTACAGACCAAATTTACTCACTTATTTAATTGCTTATCTCTTTATTAAAGAAACCTAAATCTATCAATCTTTATTTGTATATCGTAGGGGTGTGACATGTGGCATGAGATCTTGTGAGATCAAAATGCCACAAGATTTCTTGTCGCGGAGAAATCAATCTCGCATGATCAGTACTGCAGGGACACCTGGAACAGCAGCTCTCCTTACAGAAAACAATATCAAATTGGAAGTTATAAGATCACAAAGATGCCCTGGACACTTTATAGTTGTTGGTGGGAGAGCTAATGAAGAATCAGAGCTGATCTGTGACCCATTAAGATCATTGCTCAAACCCCACCCCCTCCTCCGCATGCACTATTTGGGGCCGCATATGATCCGTCAATGCATAACAAGTTCATCATAATGGTATGAAATGATAAAATGCTGCTGCTGGAAACCTGTGCAGTGTGCTTGAGGAGAATACAGCGTTTATTTAGTTTGTGTGTGCACACAGACCAGCTCATAGTGCCAGTATCTGTGACTTTTTAACTTTGATTCAGTCGCTGCTTTGTCATGTCTCCTTCTTGTCTCACCGTCTGTCAGTCACACATCCATCAGCTGTTGGCTGTGCTATCATCAGTCAGAAGCTTAACATGAGTAGCACGACAGGCCATTGTATACTTCAGCCATAAACTTAGCAAAACAAACTGCGTTTGAGTGCCATAGAGTCCACTGTTAGCTCCAAAAAGCGAAGTTCTAGCTCCACTTAAACATGCCCTGTTTGTTGTCTGACAGCAGGCAGAGCAGAGACACACTTGCTCACCAACACACACACACATAACGCTCATCAGTGCGTCGTGTCCAACACTGTCAAAGCTCATATGATAAAAAAAGACCACAAATTGATAAAATAATCTCTTTCTCTAAATTACCGTAAACGTGTTATTGACAGAAAGATTTCTTCTGAGTGTTTTAGATATGGATGCACTTAAAGAGGAGGAAAAATAGTTTGATCTTACTGATACAGCTCTTTATATTTCACTCTGTTGTAAACAGTTTTTAAAGTACTTTTAAATATTCTAAATGCTTTTATTGTATTTAATTAAATGTGATATTAAAAATAATTATTGCAATTGTAGTGATGAGTGCATAGTGTAGTAGAACAAAGATGTGGTCGATTGTTAAAATGAAAGGTTGGATGTGAAGAGCATAAAAATGTACAGTTTGAATCAGAGTTAGACAATAAAAATTGTTCGTAAGCTCTGATAGCCTATTCAGTACAAGAGGAGTTACCATAGTTTAAACATTTCTGAATAGACCTGAATGCTGTGTGATGTATTTTTCCAAAATGAAAACAAAAATGTAAAATCTCGTCTTGTGAGTTAAGTGTTTCATCACACCCCTAGTATATCACCAGTTCATTACCAAAGTTATCTTAAGACACTTTTCAAGAAGACAGGTCTAGATTGTACTCTCTTTTATATTAATGATAGAGAAAAAAACAAAATTAATCCACAATGAGCTCAGCACTAAGCAATATTTAGCACAGCTTCAGTGGCAAGGAAATCTTCCCTTTACCAGGCAGAAACCTTGAGCAGAACAACAATGAATAAGATAGATACATCTTCTATGTATCAAAAAAATCTGAATTAACTTTTAGAATTTCTTCATAGAAAATGCACATTAATGCATGTTTCTATCCACCTCTGTAATGCAAGGATAAGGAGTCCAAGGTTGACCAGTAGGAAGAGCTTCTCTTGCAAAAAGATGGAAGAACCCTGCAGAAGAAGAGGATCCTACAAGTGTAAAGCATGCCAGAACTTCGTTAGAAGACAAAGAAGTAAAAGAGGGCTCAGTGACACGTTGCACTATGGTCCATAGCCTTTGTCTCAGAAGCTAGTGGGGAGATGAAGAAAATAAAGGAGGATTTCATAAGTGGGAATGTAAAGTTGAACAACTTTCAAAGGTCCAGCTGTTGAAACAGTCTTATTAAAAGCACTGGTGCTAGCTTTAGTCTGTTTATCCAGAGATGTCAGTTTTTAATCTTATTGTGATTCCACTGCAACAAGATGCACTTTACTTTCATTGATACGCTAGTTTCTCCAGCTCCTCCAAGTGCAAACATTTTTTGCAACATTTCGAGGTTTTTTGTTTTGTTTTGTTTTGTTTTGTTTTGTTTTTTTCAAATTTGCCCTATTTCCACTCAGACTATTTTTATACAAAAACTAAAAATGCGCACAAAAAGTGGTAGATGGGGGAGTAGATGGCCTAGTATTTAGGTCGTGCACCATATATGTGAAGGCCTGGGTTCTAGTCCTGCTTGTGGCTCTCTCACTGCATGTCATTCCCCATTCTCTCAGTTCTGTTTCCCACTCTATCCACTGTCCTGTCTCTCCAATAGAATGAACACAGCCCCAAAATAAATCTTAAAAGAAGAGGGAAAAAGCTCCACTTATGATGCATTCCTCTAGCAGGGAATCCATTGTTACATGCGCTGTCAACATTAATGCTTTTAATTAAGGTCCATTTAAAGTGAATTCTATTTTTTAGATTGTGATCAATTGCATGCTTTTTGTAAACTTTGCAATGTCTCTCTGCAGCCACATTGATGTAAAATAAGTCAGCCACTGCTCCTCAATGTCTCATTTTACCTTAAAATACTCACAGATAGCTCAGTAGAAAAGCCAAAAGTCAGCTGCATTTTGTCTCATCAAATGTTTCACTTTTACCATTCCTGTTTCCTAATTTCCTTTTCAGTCCATAACAAGTTCCTTTTTCCATGTTTGAGTTATTGTCACAATCTTCGATCTACCTGAACTTCCTTATTTTCTTTATAAATAAGAGCAGTTCTGTATCAAACAGGAAGTCAATAACCCTTAGTTTAAGACAAAAATATTAATCATTTTACAGCCCTTATTATGATTAAAAAATCTCCCCCTGGATGAATTAATTTTTACACAGTCATTATAACATACTCATACTGTAAAGTTGTTCTTTCATTAATATCTGTGTCCCAGCATATCATTTATAAAAGTTATACAGGTTTATTAACACATAACCGCCCTCAAGCTCTTTTCACTGGTTTGGTTGTTGTTTCACTCACCCACTCAGTGACCTGGCCTCTCTCCCTCTTACCATTCATTCATCTAATAGAGCTACTTTCTGTATTTTTCACAGTTATAAAGCCTCCACCTCAGTACTAGCTCAAGTTTTTCACATTAGTCAGACCAGTTGACAGTTCAATGGGGGGTTAAGGTCCTATCCTGCAAGTGTGGCACTTGCAGGAATGTGTGCTCTAGTCTTTTTAATTTGTCACTGTCTGCTTTTATGAGACACTAGAGACTATGGCTATAACAATGTACCATTTCGTGTTCATGCGATGTAAGTGAAAATCAAACAATATTGAGACCAGTTTGGAAACCACAGCAGTGAATGGAGTCCAAAAGAGTCCACCCCAGGACTGAGTAAAATCTTATTTTAATTCATGAGTGCAAGCAAATGCCCCCACTGGATCTAAATGTGTTGGCAGAGTTCATATTTGTGTAATTTAAAGAGTCTCCTTTGTTGTCCCCAAAAGTATGGTACAGACCTGTTTTAAATCCATCCCAATTGTCTCAGTATAATTCTATTGCTGCAGCTTTGGGTTGAATACATGAAGGTCTGTATTTTCTTTTTAAAGCTTCAGTACTTCTCAGTCCTATTTATCTGGCTGCACATCCATGATGCAATTTCCTGTTCCACCACACCTCAAAGATGCTCTGTTGGATTGAGATCTGGTGACTGTTAAGGCCACTAGAGTACAGTGAACTGTTCAAGAAACCAGTTTGAGATGATTTGAGCTTTGTGACATGGTGCATTATCTTGCTGGAAGTAGCCATCAGAGGATGGGTACACTGTGGTCATAGGGAGTAGTGCAGTCTTCTGCTGCTGTAGTTCATCTGCTTCAAGGTGTGACGTGTTGTACGTTCATAGATGGTATTCTACATACCTTGGAGGGGTTATTTGAGTTACTGATGCCTTTTTATCACCTCAAACCAGTCTGCCCATTCTCCTCTGACATCAACAAGGCATTTTTGTTCACACAACTTTTATGGACCCCTCCATTTAAACTCCAGAGATGGTTGTGTGTGAAAATCCCAGTAAATCAGCAGTTTGTGAAATACTCAGACCAGCCCATCTGGCACCAACTACCATGCCACGTTGAAATCTTTCTTCCTCACTCTGATGCTCAGTTGCCGTCTTGACCACGTCTACATGCCTAAATGCACTGAGTTGCTGCCATGTGATTGGCTGATTAGCTGTTTGTGTTACCTAGCAATTACACAGTTGTTCTTAATAAAGTGGCCAGTGAGTGAAGTTATTGATCTGGAAAGACATGTTGATTTAAATTTTCTTTGATAAAATTTGGATAAATTTGAAACAGTATGAATGTTTAGTAACCTAACACGCCAGATGGATTTGTTTCACACATCTATCTAAAATGTTTGGGAATGGGCAGAGGATTTGAAAAAAACTCGGAGTGTGATTGGATGAATGTTCAGTCTGCCACATCTTTACGGGCCAGTCAGAGCAACAAAGCCACAACCGAGGTTGTCAATTAAAACTAGACCAACTAAGAGTAAAAATGACTTAAATGTGACCAAAGAATAAGACTAAATTTAATATAGCTGTTAACAATAGGACTGCTGTCACCAAAGCTTACCTTTCCATGCTGTGCTTCAAACTCTTTACTTTCACTACTATTGCTGTTTTTCTTTTGGGGGGTGGGCTGGGATGGGGGACCAGAGTAATTATTGTTTGCAGTACTTGTCTTTCTGAGCAGCACCTGTAGCAGGAGACCTTGTTTCCTGAAATCAGTGGTTCCTGACACTGTTCACCACTGCTTATTTTCCCCCACACAGTCATGCTAGGGAGAACACTTTGATCACAAAGTCCACAAATCCAGCTAGATTTAAGTTCCCTTTTATTTGGAGATAAGTCTTAAACACTTTAAGAGCACCCCTGAGTTGCCTCAGAACTGTTTCAGGTGAACTCACACCTGAACTAATGCCTGTTGTTACTTTTTGTTGGTCGTGGGGAAGAGTGGGCTGTGTGTGAGTGGGTCGGTTGGTGATGAGAGCCCCCGCACACTTTGTCTAGAGGCATAAAGTTTCAGGAATATCTCTTGAATGTGGGAAGGCAAGAAACCTATAACAGCATTGAGTTATCCATGTAGGACCGCAGAGCAATGACTCCGCTGTATTGGTTGCTGGTGTTCGTCACCGTGTCATAACCGGTACTTGTGCCTACATGTGTCTGTCCCAGCATGCCGAGCTTGCTCCCTTGGGTTCCTGCGCGAGAGCACGGGGCGCCTCCTCCTTCCCAGCTGTGAGGAGCAGGGCTCTGACACGGCCTGTCCCTTTAGCTCACTCTGAACGTTTGACACGCCGAGCGCAGAGGTCAGCCTGACCTACTTTCCCCTTGGCGGCCCTTCTGCTGAGCTGCAGTGCTCCTCAGCAGGGGGGGCAGCGAGGGCGGAGCTGCTTACGCCTCCACTGCTGTCCTGGTGTGTTAAATCACCGCCATTTGTTAGGAGACACGTTCCAGTGTGCGTGTTTTTTTTTTTTTTTTTTTAAGGTGTGTAGGAGGCATCCCACTCACACAGACACACATGCACACACACTCAGGCCTGTGCTGAGGTTGGATATGAAGTGCTCTGTGGGGGTTGCAGGTAGATGCTGGGCAGCACTTGGGCAGGACCCCTGCAGTGAGCTCTGTCTGACTCACTTTGTGTACCACCGCTCACACCCTCTGACCCCCTCCATCTCCTTTACTTCCCTCTGCACTGGAGCTACCAACTTAGCCCACTGTCTTAAAGCCACTACTTTGTTCTTAAATTGACTTTGGTGCTACATCTAAGAAGGCGCTGCTCAATTGCTGACATATTGTTTGTAACTGAGCGGTAATTGGCCTTAATTTTTCATCGTTCCCTATCTCTCCTACCCTGCAAATACACCCAGACTTATCAAATACAGCCACTGACGCTGCTGTCATCATGCTTTCTCTCCCCCTTTGTTCTGGTTCAACTCTTCGCCTACAAATGACCCACAGCCTGTTAACTTTACACTAAAGCAGCAGAGAGAGTAACAGTAAGGGACGTGGTGGGCACAGGGCCTGTCAGCAACAGAAGAGAGAAGGCAGAGTTCATTAAAAAGTAAACTTTCTAATGTAGCCCCTGCCTCAGCTGCTTGACTGTATCAATGATTTAGGCCCCGCCAAAGGTCCTTAATGGATAGAGCCACCTCTCTGTGGCACACACACAGACACACACTGTGGCTGTGGAGGAAAAATGCTTTAAAGTGCTTAAGTGTGCGTGGCATTGTACAGCTTGCATCACATACCCTCTCGCTGTTGGACATGTCTCTGGGTTTAAAAGGAGCAAAGGCTGGCTAAGGTGAGAGCCCTGCATCTGTTTGTCACCATCCACTATGCATGATCGCACTGTGTGTCCGCATTGTTTTATTCATATTGTTGAACTGCAATAAGGAGAAAGGCTAAAAGGACACAACCTGCACAGTGTTGTTTCTGCAGCATGTCTCTGAGCTGTCTCTATATGCTCTCCATTACTATTATTCTGCCTGTCTTTTAAAGTGTTTCTAAGCTAGTACTCATCTCAAGTCCCAGCAGCATCTAGGATCTGATTCCAAAGATTAATTTTTTTTCCTATCGTGTTGCTCGATTACATTCAGACCGCAGTGAATTCTGATCGCGGTGCTACCCAGTGTGCATCCATATCTAGTTTGGAAGATCTGATAACAGTGTGACCAAAATATACTGTGGTTTGAAAACTTTCCATGAATGTATTCTGGTATGTAACTGAAGCTGTAATGGTTGATAGTGTTGTGTTTTCCTGTGTTAAAACAGAGAAAAGGAGCCCTATTAGTCAGCCAACTGATTGCTACATTGGCACAAGATGTATTCAATCATAATCAACAAGTTGTTTCAGTTAGAGACAGCTGCTGTTCTGTGTTTTATCTATTCTACTTCACATATTTATAGATGGGTACAGATGCCATTAATTCCACTCAACTAGTCAGTCAAAAAAGTTTTGGATTTAGTTATTGAGACAAAAGAATTATGGATAATCTATGCTTCACATGTTTACATTGTTTATCCTGTTTTTCATTGCATTTTTTTTACACAAATTTAAGTGAATTTCGTTCAGTTTCCTGCAATTCTTTGGTTTGAAGATGCAGAAAAACCCAATGTGTGACTTGTTAGTGTTCATCTCTTATTTTACTGTCTGTTGTGCTTTGTATCATTGTCTTTGTCTGTATGAAGTCAGTGTCCTCACTTCAGTTATTTAGATGATACTCCCCCCAAAATCATTTGAGTTTCAAACACCCTGCAGTCTTTAAGGGAGGAGATTAAAATATGGTATCCTAACTATGGTTATCCTGAATTAGTTCCTGCTCTTTGGATGTTGGCAAGTAGAAATGACTGAATGTATCCATTCATCTCACTCCAGACTAGGCCTGGACAGTTTTGGAATATAATCCTATTGCAGTTTTTCCCTCTAATATTGTGATTGCGATTGTGATATCCTTTTTTTTTTTTTTTTTTTTTTTTTTTTTTTTATAAGTTTCTCATCTGAAACTTTCAGTATTGATTGTTGGGTGCCTCAGGGTCCAGTGCTCAGTCCACTGTTTTCCAGCCATTACATGCTTCCTGCTTAGTTCCAACTTGCAAAAATACAATGTCTCCTACCAGTCAAATGCCAAAGATACATATAATTCATATGTCTCACTTTCCCCTGATAACCTCAATCCCATAAAGCACTCAGTGAAATGCACTGATAAAAAACTGGATGTCACAGAACTTTCTTTAACTTAACAAAGACAAAACAGAAATCCTGATTGTAGGTCCACAAAAACAGAGACAAGAATTCATGTCAGTTTCATCTTCACTTCATTTTAAATACAGTGAGCATGTCAGAGTTGTCACTGATACAAATCTAAACATTCAGCGTGATAAAAACTGTCATTACCAAAACATCCTTCTGCGGTAGGGGGTATATTGTTTAATGTGTTTAATGTGTGCAATTAATCATGTTGTGTTATAACAAACACAGTATGTGGTAAATTAAACTAAGGCTGAACAATATGTTAAATATCTGTTGCGATTATTTTGAAACTAAAACTTAAATATTTGCAAGATGTGTAGAGCATAACATCAGCCTAAAAAAAATATTATATTGGTATTTTGAAACATATTTAATGTCAAAGAAATATTGCTACTTCTGGTATTTGAAAATTGCAGTTGGACTTATAATCAAAATTAGAGCTGACCGCCTCCATTTGATTGGTCAGTTGTTTGGTTGAAAAGCTTGTGTCCTATATGCATAGGCCTTTGTAGGGTTTGGAGCAACCCATCTCTACAGTGTAGCTTCAACACAGTCACGCTTCACTGTTAAAGATACTAGTGATGCTAGATATTATCGTCAGGATATTGATATCAGCAGATGGAGACAATTCTGCCAGTATTTACAACCTAAATATCGCTGTTGATATCAGCTGTGTGTAATACATATAAATACGTTTGTGGTGTTTTAGGCAGGACCAGTAGACCTTCGTCAGCTGAAGTCTTTCATCATCATTCCTCACATTATAAAGTGAGCTATAAAAAGCCCTCTGAAACATAGGTATTGTTTGAATAAGGTTTTCTGAGGAACTACACAGCTGCACAAGTATTTCAGTGAATCATGTTGCAGTTCATCAGTCAAGTGTTGTAAAACAGGCAACTCAGCCACTGCATCGGCTCAAAAAGGTAGAATGACACCAGCATCTCTTGAGGTCTTAAAGGTAAATACACAAAAATGTTGCATCAGATCTAGTGGATTTTAGCCACTGAATTTTTAGGTCTTAATTACATTTATATATCAGCATTGGCTCAAATACATTCTGAATCATCAGCATATTGGGTATCAGCAAAAATCACAAAATGCAAAATTGCACCCCTAACAAAGTCTTGCATTAAAAGTACATGTAATAAATAAAAAATGTCTGCCTTGTGAAGAACATGTCTATCTTTTATTGTGGAATCAAATGTTCTTTGTCCTATTTTATGCTGTTTCAAGAAGAACTAGACTACCTCTGTAAGATGAACTATCAGTATAAATCAGTACTATATTGATGTCAGTTAAAATGAGATGGTAATTATGACATTTTGGAAAGTGGAAAAATCCTTTAATGTGCATCCCTATTTTTTTGTTGAGCATGTAGCCTGATTATACAACAAGGCAGTGAATTTTACTTCTTTTGTGTAAAGTCCCACCAGACACCCCCCACCCCACCCTGAGAACTTCTCATTTTTACATAATCATCATTTGTGCAGACACAGATGCCCATGTAATTTTGAGTATATGCATTTAAATGCATATTTAACACCAAAATAAAGCTGCTTAGGAAAATACAAATGAGAACAGAAGGTAGGGTAAGTTTGCACCGTTTAGATGATGTCTGTGAAGTTGTACAGTATTTTCATTTTGCAGCAGATTTATGACCATGATTCTTCTACTGTAGGTCCAGAAAGGAGCAGAGCTTGAACTGAGATCACTGAACACAGGGCAATGCAGTAGTGTGTTTGGTCCCATCACTGCCTCACAGGCTGGCACCAGATACTTAAACTTAAACTGCAACAGGGAGCCAGTGTCGTGAACAAATTTCAGGGGATCTATTGTAACATAAAATCTTAGTGAGGGAGCAAACTGCAGCCGGTTTAGAACTGTCTTTCAAGCCTAAGGGGATGCTTGTTTGATACTCAAAAGATAGATTTTTGGTTGAGTTTCACTTTTAGAAAATATTCCCTTCTGGCTTCAGAACAGGATTATTTTGACTACAGCACCAGTTCCCCCCTCTGTATTTTCTGCTGGAGAGCTGTGTTCGACTTCATCTGGATTGCATTGGCATTTCAGAGTGATTTAACTGGCAAGATTGACAGCATTACAACGAGGCTGTCATTATCATCCCTCCTGTGGCATAATTGCCTATACTGTTGAACAAGCAGCTCCCATCTCTTGCACTTGGGGGTCTCTCTCTCTCTCTCTCTCTCTCTCTCCCTCACTCTCTCTCTCGCTGCCTGTGCTTCTCTCTACTCATCTCCTGCATCCGTTAAACTCATCAGAGGATCCTACAGCTTTTCAGTGTGGCCATCTGTCAATACCACTCCATAAAGTGGAGAGGGGAAGCGTGTGCATCCATTGGCTCTTGTAAGCCCTCAGCTGGCCTACCTCCAGCTGGTTCCGAGGGCCTCGCAGTAGCTGGTTAACCCGGGCCTAGAGCATCGCTCTCCGGCCCTTGTGGCTACTTCAACCTACCTCGCCTCCCCCCAATCAGGCAGCTGGATGAACCTCCCTCTTCAGTGCTGTGAAGTAGCTTGTAACACTGTAATGAGTTAACTTTCAGAATGATCTACATAATTTATTTCCTGCCCCCACAGGAGCTTGCTGAAGCATTAATTAATATCAGGCCCTGCTATCAGCAGCCATCCCAGTGTGGGATTCCTTCTGGCTCCTATTTTTGGCACCCGAGGAATTCGATATATTTGTGTAACCAGACTGCAGTTTGTTGGACATTGATGAAAGATATTGCTTCCTGGTAGCTTTGTACACAGACTGAGCTTGTGTATAATGCGTGTGGAGTGAAATCTGGACACGGCTATAGGCCAGATCTAATGCCACTGAAACAAGCCGACCTCGATGACAGGAGCTGTGACTAAACCTAAGCGATATATGCCAACAAGTTGTTTGCCCTCGTTGCTGCTGGCGGGGATGTTTCTTCACACTCAAACACTGCAGACTTTGTGTAAACTGATTTCTGAAATATGTTTCACTCACCTCAACGCTCTTCTTTCTCTCTCTCTGTTTCCCCCCACAGAACTCGATACGGCACAATCTGTCATTGAACAAGTGTTTTCTCAAAGTGCCTCGCTCCAAAGATGACCCGGGAAAGGTGAGACTTTCAGACATGAATGTAATTACAAAGAGCAATGCATGTAATCATGAGAAGAATAATGTTTAATTTCTCAGCTGGCAGGATTTCCAGTTTTTTCTTTTTTTTTTTTTTTTTTTTTTTGGTGTGTATCATGCTTTCTCTTGTGGAAAAATGTTACCTTTGAATGGCTGCCAGGACTCTGACAGTCTGGAAATGCATGGCATGCTCGTAATCTATTACGAACCCTCCACCCCCACACAATTGCGTTTCAGATATAAGGAGAGACTAGTTTTTTGTACCAGCACAGACAACAGATGTTGGTGAAGGAGAGAAAAGTCAAAGATGGGCAGAGATGGGGCCATGACAGGGTAGAAGTCAGGTCATTTCCAGAATCTTGAATCCCTGAAGTATTTACTCAAGCTTAACTAACTCAGGAAAAATAGACCTTATTTGCGCTCCACTCAGCTCCCTATCTCCAATTTTTCTTCCCTGTAAAAGAATATGCAAGTTACACATGTTAATTTGACATTTGAATCTCAGTAGGATCTCCTAGAGTTGCCTATTCAGCCCGATTTCCTCCACAATCTGTAGCGACATCCACCTGATAAATAACATCCCCTGATCCACTGAGCACTTCATGAAGAGGAGCCTTTGGGCCTATATTTAGTACCATGGTGTGCATAGGTCTAACCATATGTAGCCTAACCCAGATTTCATCGAGGCACTGTCAGAGCATACGCTACATATGCTTCAGGAGCCACACAAATAATTACACACACGCACACACACACCGACACATGCATGAAGAGTAGCGCCTGGCTGTGTAGGGGATGGGGACTGAATGCTAATTTCATGTTTTGCTGTAATCCTCTGATATTGACACTCCTGGGAGCTGCTCCACTAAATACAAAATAATCTATTGCTGTATGGATCCCATTCCAAATGCATGGCCAACATGCTTGCATCCTTAATGTTTAATTTGGAATTTTCCTCACTCCCATCCCCCCCGAAGACAACTTCAAAGAGGCGCTAGCCGCTCTTGATATGTTGCATCAATATTGTAATATGGCAGGAATATGAGAACTGCTGCTTGGATGAGATAGGAGAGTCATGTCGCTCCCTCTCTCTCTCTGAGATGGTGTAAGAGATGACTGTCAGTGTTGTACACTGACACGCACACACCTCATCCACCTCAGAGGTAGAAATGCAGCCAGTGTTGGTACTGTGAATAATCTTGATTTTAAGTGGTCTAAGTCTCAGACTGGTCTTTCCAGGCTGACCGGTGAACATGCTTTGTTTGTTCTTCCTATATTTGCTCACGAAAGGGGAACTAGATGACATAATTACGTTGATGTATGAAAATGAGTGGCGCCATTTAGAGGAAGCAAACACCTCTGTTATCATGATCTTATTTTTCTTTGTTTTTTTTACTATTTTTTTTTATGTTTATCCTTTATAATAAACAAATGCAACAATAGACCAACAAGGTCTTTATAACAGTCAGAATGTTTGCCAGTGTATAAGATTAGAGTTTTTAAGACATAAAATGAAGTAAGACTACGAATAGGGATGGATTACAATAGCATGCAAATCATAATTCACTAATCAAGGAATATTATGAATTAATGTCTCTTATTTTTTACTTATTTATCACAATTTCAACTTTTTTTCTCATGATTCAGACTTACTTTCTCATAATTTTGACCTTTTATACAAAAATTGATTCAATTTTCCTAAATTTTGACTTTATGTATCATTATCATATAAAATCTCAAAATTTTGACCTTTGATCTCATAATTTTAATTTTTATCCTATGATTTTTACATTTATCTCATAATTCTGACTTTGAATGTCATAATTCTGATTTACCTTATTGTCACACTGTACGTATCTTAGAATTTTGACCTTTTATCTCATTCCGACTTTTTATCTTATAATTTGACATTATATCTCATTATTGTCATAGCATATCTTATTATTTGACTTTTTATTTCATAAATTTTACTTTGTATCTCATAATTCGGATTAATCTTAATATTTTCATACTATATCTCATAATTCTGACATGTTATTGCATAATTCTAACTTTTATCTCTTAATTTTACTTATGTCTCCTTATTGTCATACTTTATCTCATAAATCTGACTTCTTTTTCATAATTCTGTCTTTTTATCTCATAACTCTGACTAATAATCTTGATAATGTTATAATAAATCTCATAATTTGGACTTTTAATCTCATAATTCTAACTTCTTGTCTCCTAATTTTTACTTTTTATCTTTACTTTATATCTCATTCAAATGTCATACTAAATATTATAATTTTGACCTTATATCTCATAATTCTGACTTATCATGGCAAAATTTCAGTTTTTAGTCACATAATTTTGACTTTTTACCTCATATTTTTAAATGTTTATCCCATAAATAGGACTTACCTTTTCATAATTTTGACCACTTACCTCATAATTTTGACCTAGGATTTCATTTTGCTCAAAACCAGTAACTTTCAATTTTCTTGATTCACTTTTTGGGTTGGTGGAAATGGGTTTCCATAACTACCAGCTAGTAGTATTTGCAATAAATATCTGTCCTTTTTTTATGTCCAACTGGTATTTCTGGCAGAAACTGGCATTTCTTGAATATATACAGTCCTGAGAGAAATTGTAAGATCTGAGCTGTTGACAGATCTGGTCACAGTTAAAACATCTTCTCAGGGACCGTATATTTGAAGATCATATAGCAGGCTTTGTTTAATGGCTGCAGAAGATACTGTGGCTTTGTGTTGTTGTTGCCCCAGACTCCACGGACACACTCTGCTTGGCTTTGCTTCAGTATTTTCTGTATATTTGTGAATAATTTAATGACTCTTTATATGTTTTCTTTTTTCCTTCAACTCTCAGGGGTGTGTGCATGGAAATGCAGAAACACCCCCTCCCATGAGGGTGAACTTAATGTGTTCTTCCCCCCTAATTAAAAGGAGCACAACATAGCCTGGCTTTGTCTCTGTGACTCCTCATTTTGAAACATCTGCAATCTAAACCACTGCAATTAACCCCTGTATCTCAACACAGAGATGGATCACATGTAGAGACACTGCCTCTCACCTTTCTGTTCATTCTTCGATTCAGCTTTTTGTTGGAAACATGAGCTGTGTAATGAGCTGCATTTTACTATAGTCGCCATCTATATGAGAGGTTTCTTCATCTTTGGTTGATTGTGCTGTGAATTATTCGAACTCTCTGAGGGAAATGTTAATTGACCCCAAAGCCTCTCACATATTAAAACTTGTAATTTTAACCCCCTGACAAATATGGGCCATCCCTGGCTTTTCATTTTAACAACTACAGCAGTAGTGTTGGTGAGCTGTGAAAATAACAGATTTCCTGGCTTTAACAAGAACAAGCCATTGTGTATGCAGCCATTATTGTATAGGTACTTGAGACACACCTCGTTCTCTCCTGTTGTTCAGAGAATTTCTCAAGGAAATAACAATTATTCTTCATGCTAAGGAAGTAATTTTAAAGGTCCTGATCTCACTCTCTCTTGACAATTGAGATTTTATCAGGGGCCATATGAAATATTAAAAATAAATTCAGAACTGGCAGGTCCTTAAGGTAAAAATCTGTACTGTAAGGTGTATTCCTGTTGGTTTAGTGCAGGAACACCATTGAAAAATAAATTAAACGAGGCCGAATGCAAAGATAAATAATGCAGACTGGTTGTGGAATTGCTAGCTGCAGCCCCAGAGCCAGCCCCAACTGTTCACTCGTTGATTAGCCCCACTCAGACCTCAGAAGAAAGCAACGCGGCAGGGCTAGTGCTGCCCCGATTCCTGAGCTGAGACTGTGGAGCCTTCATCCTTGGCAACAGCGCTCTGACTCAGTACCTGAGGCTGAGGAAGTACCGCTTCAGGAAAGGCTTAGCATTTCACCACCACCAGCTGCCCTCACCAGCCTCTCATTGAGGAGCAGCCGCAGAGGAGGAAAAAGCCGAGCCTTTCCTACTAACAAAGCCCACCCACACGCCGCACAAACTCACAGCCATCAGCTCAAATAAAAGCTGATAGAACAGACTTTAGAAGAGCAGACAAGGCTGTGGATTTTTAAATAATTTTTCAGTGCTGAAAAGAGATGGGATGCTTTTTGTCCTGTCTAAGGTTGTCAAAATTATTGATAATTTGATACTTTTTGATATCAGGTGTTTTAAAACAATGCAATCTCATTTTTTTCTGATAAGTTATACAAAAGTACCAAGGCTTTGACAAAACCCTTCACATCTTCAGTCATATTTTTCTTGTAAAAGGAGTTTACAGCAATTTAGACAGTGTGCTGGGGTTCACTTCCAACTTTTTGCAAGATAACCCGGCTATAGACATCAGTTATCCATAAACACATCTGCATTAAAGTCTCAGCTTTTGATTGGTAAATACAGAGGACTCACTGGTGAAAGCTGTTCTCCTTAGCTTTGTTTTCACAAGTTTTAAGAGTTTTTGATTTTTTTAGAGTTTAAAATTATGGACTGCAATGTTAATGATCAATTACTATTTCAATTTGAAATATAGTGGTTATAATAGATCATATAAAATGGCTTAAGTGACTTTTTAATCATCATCAGTATTTTCTTTCTTTTAAAATCTTCTCTCTTGCTATCTTTCTTCTTCCAAAAGCAACGTCTAAAAGCAGTTTATGGTTGTTGAGGCACATTCTGCTGTTGCATGCGCCAGTTGAAGTAAACAGTGCATGCACTTACAGATACAGGGCCTATAAAAAGTATTTAACGAACTGGATATTTTACCCTTTTAATGTCTAAGTGAAAACAGATTTCTACCAAGTAATGTCAATTAAAAAAAATATGAATGGTAAAAAAGGTGGCTGCTTAAATATTCACCCCCTTTGAAAGTGACTGACTGTATTTAACAGAGGTCTATTAAAATGGTGCTAGTAGTCTCACAATAAGTGAAATTGGGATCACCTGAGTGCAGTAAATGTGTCTTGAGTGATTGTAGTGTAAACACACCTATGTCTGGAAGGCTCATTTCCTGGCAACCATTACACCATGAAGACAAAAGAACACCCCAATCAACTCAGAGAAAAAGTTTATTAAAAAAATACACAGTGCTTAACAAATTTTGTAGACCACCTTTCATATTTGTCTCAGAGACCATCCAGCATCATGAAGTGCTTTAATGCGACTCCTTCATTTTCAGTGAGCTCTCCACGTTTTACCGTTTTGAACAGGAATGAGGAATTTCAAACTGAATTCACCTTTTTATACCCAAATTTGAGCCGGCTCACTGGGCTTCTCTGAGAAGTCAGAAATTAATCAAGCATAACATTCAACCACTAAAACTAATTTTTCTGTTCAGGAATGCAGGTAAATAACTATAATTTGACATATTAATCAAAAAATAATTATGTGCTTTACTATTTTTTTTCAGTTTTTTTGTAAATCAGTAGATTTTAAAATTCAGGGATAACAATAATAATTATATTTTAGCATTAAAAATATCATTTCAGTTAAAGAGCTTCTACATATTGATGTATTAACCATTGCAGAAACATAAAAAATGATTTTGGTAATTACCAATGCTGTAAATTTAGGGCAGCTGTGGCATAAACCTTACTTTGGGTGGTGGTCTAATAAATTTGTCAAGCACTGTATGTCAGAGAATGGATAAAAACATTTGCAAGAGTCTGAAAATTCCTCAGAGTTAAGTCAAATCCATCATCAAGAAATGGAAGGAATATGGCACATGTGTAAATCTGCCTAGATCAGACCATCTTCACAAACTTAGTGACCGTGCAAGAATGAGACTAGTGAGAGAGGCCACCAAGACACCTAGGACTACTCTGAGGGAGTGAAAAGCTTCAGCTGCTGAGATGGGAGACACTGCATACAGCTGTAGCCCTGGTTCTTCATCAGTAAAAGGTTTTTGGGAGAGTGGCAAAAGAAGCCACTGTTGAAGAAAACCCGTATCAAATCTTGAATTAGAGTTTGTCAAAAGGCATGTGAGAGACTCAGTGGTTAAGTGGGAGAAAGGTCTTTGTCTTACGAGAGCACAGTTGTGCTTTTTGGCCATCAGATAAGGCTGTATTTGGCCGACACCACACACTACACTTCACCACAAACACACCACCCCCTCTGTGAACCACGATGGTGGCAGCATCATGATGTGGAGATGCTTCTCAGCAGCTAGCCCTGGAAGGCTTGTAAAGGTAGAGGGTAAAATAAATAAGGCAAAATATAGGAAAATCCTGGAGGACAATCTTATTCAGTCTGCACCTTGGGAGAAAATTTATTTTCTAGAAAGAAAATTACCCAAAGCATACAGCTAAAGTTACACAGAAATTGTTTGAAAACAACAAGGTGAATGCTGTGGCTTGACTTGAAAAGGGCTGATAATGTTCGATCCCTGTGCAATCTGACAGAGCTTAAACAGATTTGCAAAGAAGAATGGAGTTCAACTGAAGTGTCTAGATGTGCAAGCCTGATTGAGACCTATCCACACAGTCTCAGGGCTGTGATTGCAGCCAAAGGTGCATCTACTAAACCCTGACTTTAAGAGGGGAAATATTTATCCATTTGTTTTTATTCAAGTTACATTACTTGGTAGAAATCTGTTTTTGCTTGGACATTAAATAGGGTTTTTCTGTATTTTTTTGTTCAAAAAGCCAAATTATATTGACTATGATTGATGTATAAAATCAATAAAAGGTAAAACATCCAAGGGGGTGAACACTTTTTATAGGCACTATGTCAACTACATAAGCATTTGAAGCCAGGTGCCTCGCAGTTTTTGTGATAATAAAATAACCAAAAGTTGGGCACTTTCAACTTACACTTTGTTGTCATTGTATGAAAACAGGTATCAATACTGTCTGATTTTTACTGCCAATGTATTAAAGTTAGAGATTCTAGTATCATGTCAACCCTAGTCTTGCCATGACAGAAAGTAAATGTTTTAGTCCCTTGTAAAAGACATAAAGCAATCTCTCATGTTTGATCAGCTCACAGGTGTTTGTTTTGTCTGCAGGGCTCTTACTGGGCCATCGACACAAACCCAAAGGAGGACGCCTTGCCTACACGGCCAAAGAAGAGGCCGCGGTCTGGAGAGCGGGTGAGTGTGAGGACAAGAGAAAATCCTGCGAAGAGAACACATTTCTCTACATATGCTGTTTCTCTTCTAAAGCTTCTGCCTCCATCTCTGCTTAGTTCAGGATTTATTCGTGCCTCCATGTCTCTATGTCTGCCTCAGTTTTCTTTTACTTTTGCCCTCCTTTCTCTCCCACTTTCTCCCACTCGCACACATGCACACTAACACACACACAGGCTCAGTAGGAGTTCATATCCAGACTTTATGTAACTGCCTCTCCATGCTGCTTCGCTAGCCTGTCATGAAGTGGGGTCCTTATTAATAAACTGTGCCCCAGGCAGCCATTACATACATTACATTCTGCACTCACTTTTTTTAACAAACATCAATTAATGTAGAGCTGTGCACCAGCTATTCTGGGCGGGAGCTTTTGTCTTTAATTATGGATGAGTTTCATCCAGCGTTACGTACAGCTGTAGGTTTAAGTGAGCCGCTCAGATTGACCTGACCTTGGGGCATCCCGACGCAGCAGGGCTCTTGTCTCCTCCTTCCCCACTTTGTGGCTGACCAGAGGCTACAATGAAAAGGAGGCTTCTTTTCCTCACACGCTAGCACACGCCATTGTCTCTAGCACACACATACACAAGCAGAGAGACGACATAAAACTTAACATGCTGTTGACGTAGTCGCCCTACAGCAGCGAAATACTATCACATCCATTCAACCAAGCGTGTCTCTTCGCTACCGTGAGATTTTTATATACAACAAATGCAAAGGTACAGGAAGAGTGCATTATTTTTTATTATGCAGCTCTGCCAACAGTTTCAGCTAAATCTCTCCCGATGCAATTCTGTTCACTTGAGCATGACACAAAAGAACGCACCCAGTGAGGAGTGTGTTTTCTGTAAGACTCATGCGCTGTGCTCACCCCTCCTCCTCCTCCCCCTCTAGACACTGTCTGCCTACAAGGCATTCCATTAAGAGTCTCAGACATTGAAATTGAGAGTTTGTGAAATCTCATTTATGTTTATCATGAATTAAAAATGGTATTGTTGGCAGCCAATCCTCTTACAGTAAGCAGTTTTGGGAGACAGGCATGCCAGAGTTATCTCTCTCAACAGTGCGCCTATACACCAAGACAAGGGCATGTGCTTGTGTATGTGTGTTAGGCAGGAGGTGATAGTGGGGATGGGGGCAGTCTGCATCTTCCCAGAAAGCAGTTCAAAGGTGACCTAAATAAAGGTGTTGCTCTGTCTTATTATAATATTTTATTTTTATTTGAATGTATCTTGCCTGAGCAGATTTGTCACAAGCATAATGCGGGTCTTTTTTTTTTTTCAACCTGCTGAGGGATCTCATGTGTTTAATCATTAGATGGTGTTGAATTATTATTTTTTTGTCTGCCTCCACACCCCGCCCCCAACCCCCACAGGCTTCTACGCCGTACAGCCTGGAGTCGGAGTCTTTGGGGATGGAGTGTATGATCTCTGGAAGTGCCTCTCCAACGCTGGCAATCAACACTGTGACTAACAAGGTACTACAACCAGCCATCCAGCCTCCAGCTCCAACACACACCTGGCTACACGGCTGCACCCTGACCCCACCCACTTCTCCAACCACCTACAGCACTATTCCCCACAGAGAGAGGAGCACTCTAGTGGAGGGGAGATACACACAAAAGCACACACGCACATATGCCTAAAGCTTCTCTGCAATGCATCCCACACCAAAATACACAACTCTCTGCACTGCAGCACCTTTTTTCCTCTACAAAAAACAGGCAGCAGGCTCTTGTTATCACTAGCGCGGAAATATGATGCCCACACTGATACTTAGCGTTCAGCAACCTGATAGACCTTACACATTCCCGTGCAGACTTGCAATACGATACACCGCATGTTGTATGGCCTTTCTGTATTCGCACCTGAAGTTGAGGTTTACGCCCAGAGTCGTGTTTCTCAGCCTGTGACCACATCAAGCTCCCACACTCCAGGTGACCAGCCCCTGCCGCTTGTTCTGTCTGCTCTCTGCAGCCCTTTTTTATTTATTTATTTTGAATATGTGTTAAAGCCTGGAAACACTTGTACATCACAGAGCAAAGCTACAGGGATTGCTAGCTGTTAGCTGTGAGTGTGTGCTGCTCACTCTGAAATTTAAATAGGCTTTTTAACCTTAAGCTCTCATCCTCTGAGCCCAGTGGGGGCAGCTCTCAGGTGTACTTTTAAAAAGCCTACAAGAGTGGCTTATTCATTTGCTGCAAGCGTTACAAAAAAAGGGTTTAATGTGAACAGGGGTGTTCACAGTGAAGAGGAGTTAGCGCGTGTGCGACGAGAGCTCCAAAGTCTGTGCATACGTCGCTGTGTGTTGTAACTTGTGTGTACATGCATGTAGAGTATGTTACAGAGTGTTTCGGCTTGTTTTGACGAGCGTGTCAGTGGCGGGTAGCTTGGGGCTGCTTCCATGAAGAACACACAGTTTTTCATGTCGCTGCAGCCGACAGATTCATGGGACTAAGTGTGGAGAAAGATGACCCTTTTTCCTCTCTGATTGCTACAAACAAGCACTTGCCGCAGCACCAGTCTCCTTCAGCAGTGACAGCATAATGAGGCCCTAATGTAAAGAGCTGACAGTTTAGAGTTTGGACTCTCGCCATCAAATACCTCCAGTCAGATAAGTCAGACTAGCAACAAGCAGAAAACATTAAACCGGCACACAAACGTGCCTACTGTGTGATGTCAAGACAAGATGGAAAGAAATTTTTTCTTTTTGTTCACCTGATTGTGACAAAAAGTGTTACAAAAGACAGAGTTTAATAGCAACAGATCTGAGGCCCTAACTCCTCTGAGAGAGCTTGTTTCTCACTGTCTTACACTGTAAACACACTACAGGCCACGCCTCTTTCGGCGCAGTGTGCCAAGCCACAGGAATTCCCTCTCTCTGTTTTTTTTTATTCTCTCTCTCCCTTTTCTTTTCCAGTCTCTCTCCCCTCATTCCCGCCTTCTCTCATACACCAATGGGAGACGCTGGCAAGACGACTACTGAACCAGCAAGAATCTCTTCTCTTTCTCCTGTCAGACATTCCTCACAAGATTGTCCTTCCCCCTTTTCTTCTTCTGTCTTCCTCACAAACTTAACCCCCCACATCCGCACCCAAGGTCTAGTTTTCAGACGCCATGAATATGACGAAGCTCTAGCGATGATGATGGGAGAGAGGGAATTGTTGGAAGTGCGTTTGCTGATAAATAGTCGGGCCTTTATTTCCCCTCCTCTTCCTTCTGTTTCCTCTCTTCCTCAGCCTCGCGCTCTCTATGTCTAGTCCTCATGCAGGGATTGTACCAAACACTAGCTGGCATTGTTAGAGACACCTGGGCCAATCTTGCTTTGATTTCATAATCCATGTCTCATGCTCCAGATTAGGCCTCCGTGTAAAAGACACCTCTGGCTTTTTACTTAATTCACTGCTAATAATAGAACTCTGCCTGCTAGCAAACACTGTACACAGTATTTATTGTGAAGCTGCTGCTGCTTGTGTGAGCATGCCTACCTCTGTCTGTGGCTTTCTGGATGTGTGTTATCCTTGCTTTGTGCACATTCATAGGGTGTGTGTGTGTATTTCTAAATAAATGGGTTAGATGTGACTGGGTTTTAGTCCATGACAGCGCATGCTTGAGTGGGCGTCTTCACCTAGGATACTCTGGGGTCGGCGCAAACCACAGAGTGGCGAGGTTTTCAAATCATCACACTTTACGGGTGAGCAGAGTAAAAATAGATTGTGGTAAGAAACTTAAGGCTAACAGCCTGTTTTATGACTTCATTACACATAACATTTATATTTCTGTGGTGCACTGTTTTTGATTAGCATTGTAGCGCTGATTCTGTTAGCGTGCTTAAGCCTTCAGTCTTAGCTGCTCAATGAGTTCCCCTTCACGCTAATGAACACTGGAGCCAGGCCCGCACTGACTGAGTGGAGGAAGGCAGGAGTTGCCTAATGAGCTTCTCTAACCAACCCCCTTATTCTACTCTTCCTCTTCCTCAGCTCTCTTGCTTGTTCAATGTGTTGTTGCCTAGATTCAGCATGAGAGCACTGTTTTTGTATTTCTATCTCATTCCAGCAGCTCAAGAGCCAAGCTCCATATTAAAAGCTTAATATGATCGGACGCTCTCTCTCTGCATGTGTGCTTCCTGGATTCGTACCAGCATGTTAGTCAGCCGGCCAATCAGCCGGGGCAGAGCAGGCAGTGAGCGGCTGCCTTGGTTTCCTTGCCTCCTCACGGCCTCTGTGGAAGCTTGCAGCGCTTCAGCTGAGACAAGAGGCTTCAGTCTGCCGCTGCTCTGAGAGGCAGGGTGCTGGGCAGGGCCCGACCAATCTGCCCGCCTGAAGGCTGCTGCCACTGCTGTCTCATTGTGCTGAGCACAGAGCCTGCTCTGTTCCACTCACAGTGATGAGCAGAAGCCACCATGCTGCACTCAGTCATGGACGGACACACACACACACACACAAGCGCACACACCAGTCTCAGAATGCCTCTTCTACTCCGACACCATCAGTGCATTTCTGCCATTCCTCTCTCACAGTATAAAACCCAACACATGGTCTATTCTCTGTGGGTATCATTAATTTCATTATCTGCATCGCTCTTCTTACCATTGCATTAATTGTCTGACGCCGCACTTTATTCAAGGAGGGTGGGAGGACTTAACCTTGTGAGACGATAATTAAGATTGTCGTCCTGAAGTGCCTCTGCTAGTTTCGCCGCTATATTGAAAGGTCAGTGTCTGGGATGCACTGAAATCCTTTGTTAGCTGTCCCAAACGGGTTTGCGCTTGGTGAGCAGATGTGGCTGACATCGCCAGTAGTGTGACCTTTAGTGATGGGAATGTCTCAGCTGTCTCCATACCCCTTTACACGTTCAGCTGAAACTCCTCGGAGACTGTGGTGGACGAGGAGTAGCACCCTGCATCTCCCACACTCTAAATACAGTGGAAAGAGACCACTCTGCTGTTATGACATGTTATTACATGCAGTATACACACATGCTCAAGCTTTACATTTCTAAACTAAATTACATTTTAACTATAGATCAACATTATTTTTCATACCAATGATCTCAGTGGAATGATGCTTTACTCTAACCAGGAATGGAGGTGGCATCAGTGTGGATGTGCATTGTAGACCGACCACAAACTAACGTACATGTCTTTGTTTCAGGTGGCGTTATACAACACAGACCAGGAGGGGAGTGATAGTCCAAGAAGCAGCCTTAACAACAGCCTGTCTGATCAGAGTCTGGCCTCCGTCAATCTCAACAGTGTGGGCAGCGTGCACAGCTATACAGCGGTAAGAAGAAGCTCACAGAGAGCTAACTTAAAGTGATAGGGGATATCGTTGGGGTCTCCATGTATTCCTGTTGAATTAAATTGCCTTACAGAGAGAACCTATCTGAACATAGATAACTCATTTTCAGCAAATAAAAGGAGAAACCCAAGGAGCTCTTACTGGGATTTTTAGTGTTGAAATTTGGTGAAAAACAGGTCTAAACAACCAGTGAATGTCTTATTTTAACCATTTTCATTTTCTTTGAAAAATCTTGACTTTTAACCAGTTTTTACTGTCTCTCTGTGGCTGTAATAAATGTTTTTAAACATGTTTTCAACAGAAAATACTCAGTAGGAAGTTAGTGTACCCAGGTGGGTTGTGAACTAGATTGTTTTCTTCAGACAAGTGCTGCCCATCACACAAATTTCTCTACTTACCTTAGTTTAAGTCTTAAGTCAAAAGAAGACTTGGAAAGTCACACTTGCATTTACTGAACAACAACTGCACTTTAAATAAAACAATGTGGGCAAAAAAATGCAGTAGATGTGCATACGGCTTAAAAATGTTTTCTTATCCTTTAGCTCCAGCATGTTTACTAACCTTCTTAAACCTTGGTCATACACCACTGAAATTAGCAGCAGGTCTTTGTTGATGTATTCATTGATACAACTTGTGATCCGTTGAGCCCTTGCACTGTTGTGGGGAAGGGGGACTGCGAGTGCTTCCTTAGTAGTCTTTTGGCCTGGCCGGATTCTGCTCCTTGCATTTTTCAGGATATTTTCACGATGACTTGCCAAGTGGCTCCTAATTCTAGCCATATTCCCCATCAAGTCTGTCACTGCAGTGCCTGCATATGTAATTGTTTGTCACCTTTTCTTTTACTCACTTCTTGACATCAGGAAACCAAATGCTTCCACACGTCAGATTTGAAAGTCACTGGAGCCTCCACAATCTCAGAACTTTGTCACTCAGTTCTCCTTCACCATTTGTAGAAGCCCCTATTTTCCCGCTGTTAGATCAAGTCAAGTTAGACATGATCAACTTACTCAAACTAGGTAACAAATATTTATCTATTTAATTTACTCACAAGAGTAACTTGGACTTGCAACAAGTGACTTATCTCTGCCACTACACAGACATGGTGGAGCCTGGCAGCTCTGCTCCACTGAGGGCACAACCAAACCTAAATGGGGATATCAGGAGGCATTTTGAATTAAAAAAAATGCAAAGACTGAGGCAAGCTGAACCAAAGAAAGGCCATAAGCAATTTGTACCACACGGATGTAAAACAGTATGTAAATATTACTGGCTTTGGGTCAGTTTTGAATGCAAACCATGACATTTGGAACCTGGTTGAAACGTTGTTTATACTTTTTTCCAATTTCCAGTTCTCTGAGAATCCATTTAATGTTGAAGCAAAATAGGTTTTGTTACTAAAACATCCCTACATTAATCGATATTGAATCAGAGTGGCTCGAACTGAATCGTGAATCAAATTGAATCAGGACCTTGTGAATCAGAATTGAATCAGGTCAGGCAATCGGGGCCTAGAAATGAATGATACCGTACATCTCTACTAACTGCAGGTGTACTGCATATGTGCATATCTCAGTAGACACAGACAGGCATAGGAGGAAGAGAGGCTGAGGGCAAATTCCTGACAAAACTTAGAGCAAAGGGTTTTTTTTTTTTTTTTTTTTTTGTATTTGTTCTCATCAAATTTACAGAGCTACTATGGACGGTTGTGTGAAGATGTCCAAGTGCAATAAAGTAGAATACACTTCTAAATCTTTCTAATTGATACATTGAAATAAATTGTAATTTTTGACAGCAGTACTCTACAGCTTTTTTGTCAAGATGAAGGCAAAAAAAAATGCATTTATAAAAACTGACACAAAAAACTTTTCCAGTCCTAAAATATCAGAATGCGCAATGAGTTTTTTCACCAAAGCTCAAAATATGGCAGCTTACCAGCCACATCCATTTGGCTTTGCGAGAGATGTTAAAGGTGTGTGACAAATCTGTATTTAACAAGCTAGCTGTGTTGTGTGACAGAAACGCACAAGGTTACCTCTGTTTTCCTGTCTTATGTGGTTAAAGTCAAACTGGGGCTCAGGTTAGGAAAACATCTCGGTAGGTTAAAAAAGTCTTAGAGGAGACCTGGCTTAAGGTTAAGATTCTCTGATCCAAAAAATAGCATTTTTTTCCTAAAGGTTTTATAAAAAGATGGTGGTATGAAAGAAACACATTCCCCCATGTCTGTCCGTGTTGAGTTCGGTTTGACTTAGTGACAGACCTATTTCAATTTAATGTGAACCCAGTCAGAACAAATCAAGTCCAAGGGTTAATTGAGAGGATGCTAGGAATTCTGGTTGTCAGATTTCAGCTTTTTAAAGCCTCTTAGTTGAATAATTTTAACAGGGTATTTATATAAATGTGGTGCCGTTGATCTTTTTTAGCAAGAGCTGCTAAAGCCAGATGATAAATCTTAATTCCATCCACATTTTTCAAACTATAGGGAAGCCACAGTGACTAAATGAATGGAAAAGAAACACAGCCAGACTTAGAAAGTGTACTGTGTACCATATTTCATCTGATCAGAAAGCCCCAGGAGGGTTTTCTTCAGAGGAGCCAGCCGTAGCCAGCAATAGACCGCAGTTCAGGGTGGACATGCGCTGGAGTACAACATCAGGAAGGGGGTTAAGGGAAACAGAGAAAAATGTGCACGCTCCTGGAAGCCAGACAAAGAAAAGTGCTTCTTCTGATGTCCTCCCACCAGAGATGCCCCCTCTTTGGTGTGGTCCTCCCGCATCCTCGAGTGCTCCCTGCTCCAGGCTCTGGGCATCGATCGGCTCTGCCTGATGGATGTGCTTTCTCCCTCCCTCACTCTCTCTGAGCCGAAGCAGCAGCTCACAGTAAACACTCAGGCTTTATTATCACCTCTTCACTCTTACCCAAGCCAGACTGTGAGCTCTGCTCTTCAGCTGCCTGCCCACATCTTGGAAGAGGAAGATGTTAAGATCAAAAAAATTGGACGTGACCTCTCTTGTAATGCTAGCCCACAGTGGACACGGGTCGGGTCCTGCTTTGAGAAATAGTGATGGGTTTTGCATCGCTGCCCTCGCTGTGATGAATCTCGTAGACAAACTCTTAGCTGGAGGGAACACGGCTCTCCGTCTCACACCCAGGGGCAGGCCATAACATCGACTGCCCACACAAATACATGGATTAAACGGCTGCTTATTTGTACAAGCTATTGGTATTGATTTTGTTTTAAATACATTTTGCCTGGCCACAGGAGTATTGGGTTTGTGTCCATTCCACTTGGTCTCTTAATGCTATGTTAGCCTAGGCGGTGAGCGCTGACCCAGATTACTGAGGTCTGTCTAATTGCTCTTTACATGTTTGAGTGACACCTCTTTAGATAGAAACAAGCTTTTTTAGTGGCTCCTCAAAGAATCAAACCTTCCTCAATCTGGTGCTTGCTGGATATATTGAAATAAAGCATTTTACATATCCTAGAGATTTGCTGTATTCTGTTATTGCTGCTCCATTGCCATGAGCCTATCTTTGAAAATGAATGTGTTTTATTGATCTGTATGTTTGATGGCTGCTCCTCTGAGCGTCGGTAGCCCAAAACTAAAATGAAAAGACTGTCATGATACCAGAATTCCAAACTTCAATATGAAACAAATAAAAATTAAACAATATCAGTACCTGTTTTGATACCACAAACATAAGAGTACAAGTCCTTTATGCCTAGTCGTGTGAACTTGTTTTAATAATCAAAAATTGCAAGAAAGCTTCTTACAGCTACCTGAAATGCACTAAAACATTGGCAAAGTTTTTGTGCAAGTTTGTCAGTCTTGCTCAGTTCTTTTGGATCCATTCCTCTACCAAGCACTTGTTTTATAAACAAGGTTATCCTTTTGAAATCTTTGTCACTTTGCAATTCTCTTGTTCTTAAAAATAACAGAGAATGAATTGATTTAGAAGTCATTGCATTGAAATGTATCAAACATGGCTGTCAGAATTAATGCATTAATCCTTATTAAGATCTCTTAATGTGCTTTAAAGCACATGTTGGTTAGGCCACTGCGGCATCTCCCTGTAGCCAAAGTGATGTAAATTAAGTACACCACAGCTCATTAATGTCTCATTTCACATGTGGACAAGTCAAGAGTCTTGTGCTATCGTGCGTTTTACTTTTTACCATTCAATTTTTCCTTTTCAGTCCAAAATAAGTTCCTTTTTCTGTGCTAAAGTTCATGCTATAATCTTTAATCTACCCAGAGTTATTTCTTGTCTTTCAAAATAAAAGCAGGTTTGTGCCCAAGCAGGAAGTAAACTACCCTTAGTTGACGACAGTAAAGAAATCCAAAAGAAACACAATCGGTGTTAAATGCAAAATAGCTATATTTTAAAATTTAACAAAAAGATGATATTGACTACATCACAACTGAGATCATTACGACTGAAATTTGAATAGTTTGACAGCCCTAGTATCAAACTGTCAAAAATTCTTAGAACAGTTAAACAGTTAACCAAATTTTTCATTTTGTAGATGACTTCTTACGGAAGAAGAAATTTGTTAAAAGGGGGCCTTCCGTGTAACACTGCAAGTTCCTCCCAAAGCATTCTGGGATCACTTGCAGCATTTACTAAGAGGTCCACTTTTAACAGCTTTCCTTGTAAGGGATGTACAATATTGGATTTTTGCAACACTTTGGAAATAACGGGGCAAAAACTGAAATTTTCACAGGGGGCTAATAATTTTGTCCTCATCTATACAGCCAGAATAGGCTGATAATCACAGCTGATACATTGGTTGTAAATACTGTTAGAAATGTTCGTATCTGTCAAACAGATAATGCACTTTTTAAGCTAAAGTCTGTGGATAGTGATGTAGGGATAATATTGTGTTTTTCTTTCTCATTATGTGAAATTCATCCATAAAACCAAAACAGTGGTTGACTGGTAAATTCTCCTTACAATGTTTTAGTCACTTGTCTAACAACCCGTAGACCACCCTTTACTTCAAACTATAGGTAGGAAGTGACTAACTCAGTGGATAACTTCACTCATGGGCCAAAAGTTTCTAACATATAAACAACAATACAGTGATCACTGCACAACAGACAGTGCCTAAACACATCTAAAAGACATGATGGGATAACTCTGCCCTGAAATGGTAGCGGGCAGAGTTTAGGTCAGTTGACTTTCTATGAAGTTAGACTAACACTGATGATTAATACTGTCAAACACTGTAACTCCAGCAATGAAAGCCATTTCCCTTGGACTTGTGTTAAAATTAAACTGCTGAGACTGAGACTTCAACACTCTAGTTTTTGCTGTGTCTTCACCAGACCAGTCCACATAACATCTTATTTCATGATAATACAAAACAAAAGGCATAAATTGCTTGGAATTTGTAAAAATTAGCTGCCAATGCAACAAGCAAGGTTTTCAGTTTCTTGATATAAGATAAAGATCTAATTTCGAGAGCGCATTTTGCCTGCTGCATTGGTGGCCACTTTTACGAAATACGAACAATTGTGCGTAATATCTAAAAAGAAAATGGCTACTAGACTTGTGGGTTGAATGTGGCTTGTAAGTGTAATAGATATTTTTCACTATATATTACACAAATATACTTGTACAGTTTTGCAGTGTGGTGCTGCCCTGTTGTCGATGAAATCCTTCACAGATCAAACATCAAAACTGCCTTATTTTACTCTTGTAAATCTTTAACTTTCTTTCCTTATATCGTCCTCTCCACAGGTGACCAGTCACCCAGAGCCCGTGTCCCAGTCTATGAGCCTCCAGCAGCCCCCCCAGTCCCAGTACAACATGCCCGACAGGGATAAGCAGCCCCTGTTCTCTGAATTCGAAGATCTCAGTGCCTCCTTCCGCAGCCTTTACAAGTCTGTTTTTGAGCAGTCCTTCAGCCAGCAAGGTGAGAGACCTTTCAAGATCATCAAGTGGAAATCTGATAGAGCGCCTTAGCTTTATTGATCATCTAACAAGAATGAGTTTAACATTTTTCCTGATATGGGTTTGTCCTCTATAAGGCAGGCCATTGAGTCTTTAGGTGCTAATTAGGTTAACAGAGAAGTCAACGAGCAATCTTAACTTCTGGTGTTTTTCCAGAGAAAATGTAGATTAGAGCCTGAGAGTTCATGTCTTAAATATTTCATTAGGGAGTGTATAAGGAATGTGCATGATAAGTCGGCCTAACGATCAAATGTTATCACTCTCACTAGTGAGTTGAATTAATTATTGATATTTTTATATGTTGGGCCACAGTGCTGGTTGTGTCTAAGCAGTAATGCAGCCACCTGCCACTAGCTGCTCTCGCTGCTCTACTGCCTGGATGTAAACCAGCTCAGTAGAGCAGTTCTATCTTTTAGGCACAGCATGGTAGTATTTTAATCTTGAAAATAAAGATAGGTTTACATAGACTGTGTCAGGTTAAACTGGAGCACATTCTGATTAGACATGTGGGATCTAACTTACAAAGAGGACTGGAGGCAAGCACCGTTGGCTCAATTAGAAAATACATTTTTCTTAGTATTTTCTTACCTTTAGACTTATCAACTACTTTGACTTTAAATTTCTGTTTAAAGAATACAGCATCTCTGTGAGCTTTGTAATGTCTGTAATGTTTCCTGGTGTAGATTGTGTTTCATCAGAGGAGCTGAAAGAGTTTAGAGACAGAGAAAAGTCCTTAGTAAATCTGTTGGATTTGAGCTTCATTTGTCATAATGATGTGTAGTTTGTATGATATAATACATTGTGGTGGATGGAGCTCAGCTTTCCAAAAGCCTGTGATTCCCTGCAGAACAAAATGCATTTTTTGCTTGTAATCTGATTGACTGATAAACAAAGAGCACTTGACAAGCGGGTTCGACTGAGCTTTCTGTGTATAACCTACTTTCACAAATCAAATGCATTTCATGCTAATGTTTTCAAAGACGTTCTCTCCTTTAATCTATCATCTATGTTTCATTAGTTGAAAGTTGTTACCTTTTTTATGGGCATAAAAGTGAAATCTCTTAGTCAGACAAGCTCTAGCAATTAAAAAGCGTAAATAATCGAGCTAGAGGATTTCACACTCTGCCGCTGTAGACAGTGAGCTAATTCACTGGCTTTGATAATAGGTAATGAGCTCGCATTATTATTCTGGTGCGGCGTTAATTGCTTTCTGTATTTCCCTGGTTGGACAATGGGCTTTCTGCACCGATAAGAGATGCACCTTTGTCACCCCTGCAGTGAGTGTTACGTGCCGATTGTGGAGGTGCGGGGCTGGAGTCAGCTCTAAAAGCACTCCAGCGAAATAGGTTTACTGTGCCAAAGCTGTGAAGGACAGGGCCTCTTAAGACCACTCCCTGCCACTCAGATGATTGCAGTTGGGTGTGCAGATGTTCATGCCCCAGTCGTGTCTGTTAAAGAGCCGAGCAGCAACACAATGAATTTGTCAAAGACGAACCAGAGCAGTGAGGAGAGGAGAGGCGGCGGCAGCTCCAGCTCCTGAACCTCAGAGACGCAACTAATGCTGAGTCATTCCCTGGTACGACAAAATGGCAGCTGGTCCATCTCAAGAGGAAAAGTACCTCAACACAAGAGGCACAGATCCTATTATTGAATGATGTTAAGATACAGTATCATAGCATTTTAATGTGGAGATCCTGCCTCTTCATGTCTGTTTGCTCTGTAGTTCATTTCACTTTTTTACACTAGTGTCTGAAACCACGTGTATGACACTTTTGCCTGATTGACTTTTCTCTCAGATGGCAAGGGCATTGAATCAGAGGCCTTTTTATCATTGATTAACTGGTTAATTATCACTGATTCCAAGAACCCGTGGTGACCTCTCTGAGCTGCTTTTTTATGACAACAACAAGACTTAACCCAAATATTATTAATTTACAATCTTAGCTAATTCTTTTAAAGGAAAAAAATGGAAAATTTTCATCTGAAAAGCTGGATTAAGATTTTAGAGTCAAGAATAACAAAAAGCTGTTTGAAGGTGTTTTTTGTTTTGTTTTGGGTTTTTTTCCTAAATTATTTCCGTTGGTGCTTTATTTTCACCTTGAATATAATACTTTCTATCATATAACAGTAAGTTAATAGAAATGCAATTTTGCGATTGACTGAAAGACAAAACAAGATGATTCAAGATGTCATCCAGGGCTCTTGGAGAACAATGATCATTAAAATGTCTGATTTTAAAAAAAGAAAACTAATTGGTCAATACAAAAATAATTATTTATTAATCATAGTGGGGTTTAGACTAGTAGGGATGAACAGTATTGATATTTTTTTTGCAAATATCCAAAATGCTGATATTTACACATTCATTTTAGTTGATATCAGTATTTATACCAATATTGTTCAGACTTCAAACTTCAGTCTTTTCAACACACTGTGAAATTTAAGGATGAGTAAAAAAAAAAAAAACTTTAGTTCCTAAAACACACTTTAAAGTCTAAGGAATGAGAATGAACAAAGAAGAAGAGATTAGCTAATGTTGGTCTGTTGGTCCTGCTTAAAACTCCACAAACATTTCATTTTCTTCAAGATGGATTTACCAAGGTGTTAAATCAGTGACCATAATGGGTTTGTCTTGAGCCTTGTTTTAGTTTAGAAGATATAATGATACGTAATTAAAAGGGAGCTGCTGCATCAATACCAAACTTAAGAACTCTGTTTAGCACATATTTCTTTAAGTACGTAAACACATTAGAGTACCTGTAAAATCATGATTTCCTTTGTGTTGTTGCATTTTTTTCTCTCAGGGTTGATGGGCATCCCGTCAGATTCCTCCCAGCAGACACACACCTCCTGCTCCTATCAGCACTCTCCAAGTGGCGCCATCAGCACTCAGAACAGCTTGTCAAACAACCAACCCAACAACCACCCCAACAGCCACTCCGCCAACAGCGGCCAGGTGCCCCTGTCCCACCCTACCCAGGCCCACCCCGGCCACGGCTCGCCCCACGCACAGCACCTCCCGCAGCACGGCGGCCCCCACAACCAACACAACCAACACAGCCAACATGCCCAGCACAGCCAACACAGTCAGCACCCACAGCACCCCCAGCACGCCGCACACTCCCAGCACGGGCAGCACCCATCGCAGCACCCGTCCCACGGCCAGCACCCGCAGCAGCACACGCCGCATCCTTCCCAACACGCGCAGCACAGCCAGCACCCACAGCAACACGGACAGCAGCATCAGAGCCTCTCCCACCAGCCCCATCCTACCCAGCAACAGATGGCCTGCAACACAGGTAAGACCCTCTGTGTGTCATTGTCTGCCTCTGAAGCAGCGTGTTGTTGTTTTCTGTTCATCACACAGACACACAACGAGAAGCGCGAAGACAGCATGCACACCACTCCATAATACCCAATCCTCATTTTTCTCTCATAAATCTCAGAAAAAATATTTTAAATACAGTCAGTAAATCATCATCTGATTTATTATCTGTGCTGAGGTGAGAACAAAGCAATGCTTCATCCAGCAGCTTCAGCTGCTCTTACAGAGTCAACTGGCTCCTCCTAGTGGCCGTAGCGCAGCACTGAACTATTAAAAAGCCTGATTAACAGTTTTATTTGGTGTACCCTTCTCATTTATTTGCCTGCACAGCTATAAAATTGTGACTTCAATGAAAGTGCTCATCTGGCTTCATTATCTAGCCCACAGTAAATTACAATTACAGAAGCAGTTATTGTGCAGTTGTCCACGAATGATGCAATTAGGAACAAATCTGTATTTGTCCCAGGAGTGAACTTTGCGTTGGAATTAAACTGACCTGTATCTTTAAAGTGTGCTGCTCTGTAATGTAACAGAAAGTCTCTCATCTATGTGTGTTGCAGGTTTACTGTCTGACTGGTACCCAAATCTGGATGCACTGAAAGAAAGCTGTCGTATTGCTAGCAGCTATAACTGGGCTGATGTTGACCTTTCTCCTTTTCAAGGTGCAGTTTGGATCCAACAAATAGACCACACTAAATCTAGAATTATTAATTTTTATGGATGTATTTAATTCATTTGTCTAAGGTTAAGATTTGTCTAGATAACAGAGGAAACTGACACACAAAGCCAGGAGCAGATAGTATAGTACAGCCCCAGCTTTTGATTGAGTGCTAGAGTGTTGACACTGTGGATTTGATTATGACTTTAATTAAACTGAGCTCTTCAATTAAATAACATTGCCTTCTAGTTTAATTACCAAAACAACAAGCTCAGCAGGTCAGTTTATCCAATTACAGTCTAGGATTGCAAGGTAGGATGTTTTTTAAATATCACCCACTGAAGGTTACTGACATAATGAAAATGTATTGCAACTAGTTTTTGCTTCATGTTTGTAAATTAGTTTCTCATAAACTAAATTAATTTCCTCTGGACAGTCGCCTGCTGCAGTTTCACACATTTCATTGTCACTAAAGGCATTTTAACACACAGTGATACTGTCACTAGCTTTACTAATAACTCCAGTGTCCTGTTAATAAATGCATGTTTTATGTTTCTCAGGATTAAGAGACAGTATGAGACAAGCCGAGTTGAACAATTGGTCCCTGGAACCCACTCAGATCGCAGACCTCTGCTCGTCCATCAACCAGTTTTTTGCCCGCACCGGTGTAATCCAGCCACAGGGGGCAGTGCAGCCTCCTGTTTGTCATGGCTCCATGCACCCCAACAAACCCAGCCAGCACCACAACACAGGTTAATCACAGTTCTTATACCTGCTTTCTCATTTAGATCACTGTTTAGCTCCACTGTGCTTTTTCACTTTCTTTTTTTTTGTTTTCTTGAGGGAGCAGACAGAATCTTTTGTGTGTTTAGATGTTTATATTTACAGCAGTTGTTTCTTATCTTTGATCACAGAGAGTAATCTGCATTATTTCATGTATCTTAAAAAAACAGCATTTTCATTCTCGGGAAGCTTACCTGGTGTTTTTTTTTTTCCTGGAGAGTAGTCATGCATAGAGTACAAAATGTGTTTTCCCTTTATGCTGATGATTCACAACCTTTTTGGCTTGTGACCTAGAAAAGCAAAATATGTCTTCTTCCAGCCCCTCATTATCAGCAACATGTCACTGTGACCAGATCAACAAATGTGTACTTTTCTTGATCTATTTTCGTAATATTTAGTGCCCTGAAGTTCTGAAAATATTTTACGGGGGAAAAGAAATCAAGATAAATATCTAGAAAAAAAGGCACAAAGATTACTTGGGGCTTCAGGGAAAGGCACGGATACTTTTTTCATTTTTAATTGTAGCTTTAAAATAGATAAACATGAATCATTGTATCGCTCATAGTGATGCAAATACAGTGCATTCAGTGCATTTATCAATTTTGTTATGTTGCAGCCTGATGCTACAATAATTTCATTCATTTGTTCTCTCATTAATCTACACTCAGTACCTTATAATGACAAAGCAACAAACATGATTTAAAAATTATTTGAAAATGTATTTATAAGAAAATAAAAACAGAATATTACATTGGCATAAGTATTCTGACTCTTTTGCTCAGTACTTAGTTCAAGGACCTTTGGCAGCAATTACAGTCGCAAGTCTTTTTGAAAATGCTGGAACAACCTTTGCAGACCGGGATTCTGGGCTACCTGCCTTTTTTCTTGGATGAGGACTGTTGATAGACAGCCATTTTCAGCTTTCTCCAGAGATGTTTGATAGGGTTCAAGTCAAAGCTCTGGCATGTCCACTCCAGGACATTTACAGAGTTGTCCCTGAGATATTCCTGTGTTGTCTTGGCTGTGTGCTTATGGTTATTGTCATTCTGGAAGGTGAATTTTCGGCCCAGTCTGAGGTCCTGAGCACTGTAGTACAAGTTTTCACTAAGGATATCTCTGTATTTTGCTCCATTCAGCTTTCCCTCAACCCTGACCTGTCTCCCAGTCCCTGCTGCTTAAAAAACACACCCACAGCATGATGCTGCCACCACCATGCTTCACTGTTTGGATTATATTGGGCAGGTGATGAGTGATGCCTGGTTTCCTCAAGACATAACATTTAGAATTGAGGTGTGACGGCTGCATTAATGTTTGTCATGCTGGAAATTAGTCCCTGCTCCACACAGGATCTCTGGAGCTCAGTCAGAGTGACCATCAGGTTCTTGTTAACCTCTCTTACCAAGGCCCTTCTCTCAGGATTGCTCAGTTTGGTCGGTCAGCTGGTTCTTGGAAGAGTCTTGGTTGAGCTAAACTTCTTCTATTTGAGAATTATGGAGGCCACTGTGGTCTTGGGAACCTTCAGTGCACCAGAATTTGTTTTGTAGCCTTCCTTGGATCTGTACCTTGTGACAATCCTGTCTCTGAGCTCTGCAGGCAGTTTCTTCGACCTCATGGCTTGGTTTTTGCTCTGATATGCATTGTCAGCCATAAGGTCTTCTATAGAGAGGTGTTTGCCTTTCCAAATCATGTCCAACCAATGTAATTTACCACAGGTGGACTCTAATCAAGGTCTAGAAACATCCTGGCAACAATCAGTAGAAATGGGAGGAAGCTGAGCTAAATTTCAAGCGTTGTTGCAAAATGTCTGAGTACTTATGTCAGTGTTTCATTTCAGTTTTAATTTCAATGAATTTTCAAGACATTCTAAAACATTGTGTTGCCCCTGTCATTATAAACAACTGTAGCATCAGGCTGCATTATAACAAAACTGAAAAAGTGAAGGGGTCTGAATACTTTCTGCCTGCACTGTAACTGCCACTGTGCAGTGTCATGCATTTTAACTAACTGTAAGTATTTCAGGCCTTTTAAAAAATATATTTTTTACTTTGTAAATCTCCAAGTATTATGCTTATCTGCACTTATCAGGTGAATTTGCTCTAGAGTAGCCGCAGTTAGACATTTTTGACCAGAAATTATACAAATACAGTGGCTGAGATTTGAACTTTTGCAGCATAAATATAGGTACAATAAAACTGCAGGGTCTGCTCCTTAAAGGTTATGTTATTAGTTGTAGTAAATACGTAATTTATTTCCAGGATCATTAAAGGATTAATTTAGTTTTATTTACCTAGTTAATTTATTTATTGATATTTTTTTTTTTTCCAGGAAATCTCTACATGGACTCGAGACAGAGCATGTCTCTCATGGGTCCTCCAGGATACCCCCACATGCCCCCCATGAGCACCGCAGGACCCACGATGACAGGTGATTAGAAGCCTTGGAAAACAAAGAATTACATAATTATTAGGGATGCACCGAAATGAAAATTCTTGGCCAAAACTGAAAATGAGGCAACCAAGGCCGAAAACGGAAACACCTAAATAAATCATTATGCCAATTTTTAGTACCATTGCATTTATGGTTATGACTGTGTACTAACCTCACTAAAATGAATTGCAATCACACATATTAATATTAATGCTTCAAAGAATAGATCAATAACAAAATTATTTAAATATTTATTAAGCACTGACATTCCAACAATGCACAATATAAAATAAAATAAAATACAAAATAAAATGTTTAACTTGACCCCATTCATGTATACATTAAATCAGTGGTTCTCAACCTTTTTCAGTCATGTACCCTCTGTGAAGTATTTTTTCAGCCAAGTACCCCCTAAACAGCACAAAGCTTTTTGGCCAAAAAGAAAGACATTAAAGAGTGCTGTGACAGCCATCTCATTTATCAAACTTTGTAACTGATAAACACTTTTAAATTACAAATATTAGATTTTTTCTTTCAAACATTTTAAATGTTAAAAATGCATGACTAAATTCATGGCAAATCTTCTCATCACTAAATGTGGGAATTATAATTAATGTAGTGAAAACTGTGAGTGGAAAGGCATAAAATCATTGAAACCCAGAAGTGTGCAAAACACTGCTCAGCTGCAGTGGTCTCTCTGGAACAATTTGGAAATAAAAACACAGAGCTTAGAAAGAACTAAAAACCTGTAAATAATTAACAAATTATTAAAAGACAGCTTAGATCAGCTGAACTGATTCCCCTTGTTGGGATCATAATAAAGATCTCTTCTCAAACTGAAATCATGAACTTGGTTATACATTAGCATTTCTTCACAAAAAATAAATCATGAACCTTTTTATGAATGGAGTGCGACATTGCTGTGGATAGTTTTTCAAAGTTTCGCTCCGACGAGCGCACATGGTGGTGGTGCCGATTTTTAAGGCAGACAGAGGAACAAAAACATCCTCCTCTCCAACACCACCTGATATTTGTCCTCTTCTCAATTCTGTCTGTGGTCAGTGCTTGTGTTTTTGCCTCATGTAGCCTGGTAGAGAGGGAGACAGGCAGCAGGCAGCCCAACATATCCATGTGAACGTAAATGCGCAACTCGCACAGCTGGAGCTGTTTTGTAAACTAACGGGACTTTAGTCTAGTGAAATATTTATCAACACAGTCTCCTCTGAACTCAGACATACGACTTATAAATACTCCAGATCAACCAGCTCACCGAAATTACTCCTCTGACCAGTCTGGAACACAAACAGGTGAGCCAATCTGTGCGCTGTAGGGGAGTTAACTCCTCTCACAGCGAGCCTCAGATGCGCGTTTATACTATTATTGATCATATTTGACATAAAATGAATGAAAAGTCAATCCCTCCTCTTACAAACTTGGCTGGCACAGTGAATGAAACAGTGAAACAAAACTGCACTGACCTCCTGGCTGTGCGTAAAAGTGCCGCGTTACGCATGAAGTGAAAGACAGAGAGGAAGAAACAGCCTTCTATCTTCCGCTTCAATAAATATCACTGTTTATCAGAGGACAGAAAAAACACATCGCAGACATTCAAAGCATGAATGTGATTTTATAATGTACGTAATGTACTCTCAAAAGCCAGCATAAATTTTAAAATCTCGCGTACTCCTTGGAGTGCCTTCACGTGCGCGTACCCCTATTTGAGAACCACTGATCCAAGTATGTGCCGGCCACGGTTTTTGCTTGCATCATCAAAACATCGTGTTTTGGCCTTGTTGTTTCAGTGATAAAAGTCTTTCGGGTGAAAACAGAAAATGCACTTTTGGGCCATTTTTGGCCGAAAATTTTCAGTGGCCGAATTTTCGGTGCATCCCTAATAATTATATCTTAATTTCTTTCTTCAGCTTTTTAATTGTTTTTTGCTCATATATACAAGAAATTATTGTGTTTCAAAGGTTCAAAACAAAATTTCTACATTAACTGAAAACTAATGACTACTATGTTTTATGGATGATTTAGCTCTCAAGTTTTCAAAACATTTAAACATTTCTGGGTTAAGCTGAGACCAGATGAGATGTTCAGCTTTACTCTGTTGCGTACTCAGCATTTTGAATTTAGGTCTCTGATCAATAAAAACCTTGTTCTATGGGATGCAGATAGCCTTGCTATCTTGTGGCTTTTTCACTGCATGTCATTCCCCACTCTCTCATCCCTCTTTCCAGCTCTACCCACTGTCCTATCTCTACAATAAAGACAAAAAGCTCCAAAATAAATCTAAAAAAAACCCCAACTCTATGCAATAAGGTGTTTTTACTAAACAATTAACCAGCATTTTCATTTCATAGATGACTTTCTCATAATGAGAAAGAAAAGCTGATAACAATAACAATGTTCCTCCTTTCCAGGACACCATGCACAGATGAACCAGCAGCACATGATACCTACCAGAAACTTCCAGATGCATCGCATGCAGGCCGATGACATCCAGGACGACTTCGACTGGGACTCCATCGTCTAACTCCCAGAAACTCCTTGTGCACACAGAAAGGGAGCGAGGAGAGGAGGTGGAAGCCAGAGGGAGCAAGGTGGAGCTAAAAGGCCACAGGAGGAGAAGGACGCTGGCGGTGGGATGCAGAAGAACATTCGATGACCTCGTCGAATGTCGGACAAAGACTTCAGAGTCCAGACATTTTTACAAAAACAAACATAACTAGAAAACGTTACTTTGAAGACAATCATATTTAGTCGGACATGTTTAAGTTATCACTCATGTACTTGTCTAGAGACAGGTAGAACACATTCACATCAGAAACCACACGCTCCTCAGCTCCTCAGACGGCCCTCTCCCTCTCCCGTCCCTCGCCAGCAGCCTTCCAAAGTCCGACCCCCTCTCTCCCCCCCTCCCGACCCCCTGCTCCGTAACTGTTCTGTGATTTGAGCGACGTGTTCAGCTTGTAATTCTTCTCGTGTTGACATCGGCCTCAGCTGCCTCTTGGATGAGTTTCTCTCTCTTTTTCAAAAGAAACTTATTTTGTTTTCATTTTGGTTTGAAAGAAACACAGGCCGCCTCTGTGAGTAACGTGATGGTGCTCGTTGGGAGAAAGCCGGCCTCTGCTTCGGCTGCATGGGTGGTGAAAATAGGTTTACAATAAGAGAGGTTTTGAACAGGGTGTTAAATGTTTTTATAAATAAAAAAGGCTTGATATTAAACAAACCAAGAGAGAGGGGATCACACAAAGTATCAGTGTGATTAGGCCCACTGCAACAGACAAGTTTTGGGAGTACAACAACCTTTTATTTCTTTCCTTTCTTTTTGTTTGTCCGTCTCAAGCACTTCAAGATGAGTGGATATGACGAGTGTGAGAAGAAAGTGAAAGCAGGGACTTTGTTTTGTCTTTTATTTAACTGAAAGTAACCTGAGGTTTAAGTTCTCTGTGTGCATCCTATCAGTTCATTATTGATCTTTATCAATTGTTAAGCTTTATCAATCAGAAGAAGTAACAGTACATACCAAACAAATTTGCATTTTTAAGCAAAGTTCAATGGCAAAGTTCACCAGTCTTAGAAGAGTAACTTGTTGATCATTGAATCTTTCTGGACTCTGTCTCAATCCAATCATGGTTTATCCAAAACACAGGTGGATTGTTGGATGTGTGAGCCAATACTCATCAAAGATGTTGACAATATGTGTAAGATTATTTAACTGTTGCACAATTTCATCACCAAAATATCCAAACTTAAGACTCCTGACAAGGTACTTTTTTATTATAATGCACAACAAAACATTGTGAACATGATTATGAGCTGTTAAATGTCATTACTGATGGTGAAGCCAAAGGAGTACTGTGGAGTCTAGTGGATCACATACAGCTGCTCTTAAGATGCATTTTCACCAAGCATCCTGTGTTAAAAGTTAGGAGAGATATCAAAATAACTCATCGGTATTGTCCTACTTTATTTTGTCTTTCTGACGGGGTACCTATCTGATCTTAAAGATAGGAGCTGGACTCACTGCAGTCTGTTGATTGGTCAAAGTAACTCCACTTCCTGTTTGACAAACACAAAACATGTCATGTTTTGTACTCAGCTGAACATCCTTTCTTCCTCATTTTGTTATTAAACTTGTTTTTACTGGAAATGGTGATAAACATTTAACAAATCAACCTTGTGGTGTGCTGGTTAGATTGAAATAATGACTCAATACAAGATGTCAGGTTACAAGCTATGATGTCTTAGGCTAATTAGCCTGTTCTAACAGCCAGCCCAGTGTTTAATGGATTAAAGAGCCCAAACTGAACCAAATCGAGCCGTTTGAATGCTGAAAGAGTGGCTTTTTACAACTGAGCCAAATGATCCAGATCTTCAAAACGAGCCAGAATTCCTCTCACTATTTGTGAGGCTGAATGGACCTCGCCTGGAAATGCAAGCAAGATCAGGGTTTGCTTGGTGAAAATGCCCCACTGGGGTACTTTGGGTTTACTATGCTTAATTCATCTTATGAAGGGGTTGCATGGGTACGAATTGAATCCAGACAAAAAATACAAAATACAGCTGTCTGTCAAAGGTAATTCTTGGCACACTGTAGGATTTGTAAACATTAAAATATCTTTGTTTCACATGGGAAAGTAGCTGTATGTTTTTTTTGACTGAATTCATTCTAACCAGAGGTGGAAAAAGTACACAACTATTGTTCTCAAGTAAAAGTAAAGTTACACTGGTTTAGTTTTTTTTCAGTAACAGTACTGGTCTAAGTAAAAGTAAAATATATAATTTACAGTTTACTTTAAGTTCTGAAGAGTAGGTACAGTAAAATATGATATTTCCTTATTGGCAAAAATAACAGTAGAATTCCAACCAGGCTGTTGAAGAATAAGCTCTATATGTTTTTTAGGAACTCCCAAAGTCAGAGGTGGGGGCTCTAACTCAGTGAGTAACTTCACTCATGGTGCAAATGCATCTCACATCACAAACAACTATAATTCACATGAGCAAATGAACTACAGCAGGGAACACTGTACAACAGGGAACATTCAAATACATATAAATCACATCTTAACACTCTACCCATGGGCATGATGGGAAGCTTTGCCCACACATCTCCCAGATTTGAAATTGCAATGGGCAGAGCTTAGTTCAGTTGACTCTACAGAGTTGAACTAGCATTGGTGGACCAGTACTGTCAAATAACTCTGGAAATGAAGACAGTTTCACTCAGAATGGAGTTAAAATCAACTCTGGCATGTTCAACTCTGAGATAGACAACAGCTGTTTTGGGATGTGATGTGGGATCACTCTCTGGCTTTGTGCTAGTGTAGTCAACAGAGAGGGAGAAAGTTTGGGAATATTGTATTCAAGTAAAAAATACAGTTACTCCGGTTAAAACTTAAGTAGAAGTAAAAGTACTGATTTTAAAATGTGTTCAAATAAGTACAAGTACTCCAAAAAAATACTCAATTACAGTAATTTGAGGAAATGTTATTAGTAACTTTCCACCCCTTTGTGCAACGCATGCAACCCCTCACAATCAGTCATAGATCTCTTCCTCAATGTGGAGCTTATTTGCAAAAAATGTATGTTGTTTTGTCTGTCTCATAAGCAGTTTTTTTTTCTTAAATTAAAAGGTAAATGTAAAGCTAGAGCAAAAAAGACTTTAGGTTGAAATAAAGCCCTACAACAGGGAGAAACCACTAGCTTTGTTTTTGCAAAAGGTGAAAAGTGAATAAAATGGCCCACCAGCAGACTGATACTTTGCTTTTCAATCAATGGGATAAACTCTGTCTGCTTAATCCACACTGTAACTGAAGCACAACAACAGCGGGAGGGGCTTTGAGGAGGGTTGTATGATTTATTTTGATCCTTAAAAAACAAGGCTAGCTGTTTCCCTTTGCTGTTTGTGCTAAGCTTAGCTTATTGTCTTCTGAAGCTGGCTTTATATTTACCCAACACACTTCAGAGCTGTGGAAGAGATCTAACAAGCCAAACAGTCCCATTTAAACATCTTAATGCAACTGAAGGTAAGAGTAGAGGTTCTCATCCAGTCTGCCCAAAGAGAAAAGAATCTGGTGTGAAAGCTTTTATAATTTGATTGATTAATGATCAATAAGATATGACTGATGTTGAACTTTCCATTTTGAAAGGTTTAAAAGGTGTTGAACTACACAATATTTCAGTGTGATTCATCCAAATTCATGTTTTTTTAACCTCTTGTATATGAAAGGGAGTTAAGAGTTGTGCACTCAGTGATTTTTGTCACATCTGGGTTTGAAATTCTTAAGATTTGATCCGTTTTCTGTACTGCCCGGTGTTATGCTATAGTTCAATATAGTTGGAAAGATTTTGGTGTTATACAATCATTACAGAACGAGAAATGTGACTCATGATAAAACTCATACGATGTGTTTGTGTGTGTTGTTTGAGCATATATGTGAGTGCGTGTGTATGTTTTGGTTTTATTGCAGTTTTAGGGCTATGAGTGATTGCTGCAATCATCTCGATGCTTTTTATGAGCACAAAGCAGATGCACACAGTGATCTGAGACAAATGTGGGTTTTTATTTTTGGAAGCACACACCAGTGAGATCGACCTTTCCTCTGTGTCCTGAAATAAGTGGCTCCTCAATCAGACAGGTGCTGAACTTTAGAGACACTTGGTTGGAGTATAACACACGTTTGCACATGCACATCTTTTGTTAATGTCTGTTTTTAAGAAGCAAAGTTCCTCCTCAATTTTATTCAGTCATCTATTCGCTCAGTCAGATTATCCAGCCCCAGTGGGGAAAAAAATCATTTCCTGATGCTTTTCACTGCAGAGCCTGTTTTAAAGGAGTAATTCAAAAATTTGGAGGGAATCATTCATTTGTTTTGTTTGTGAGAAAACAGTGCTTCTCATTTCTCCAGCTGCAGTTTGGCTGAAGTTAGTTCAAAGACTGAAAATGAAGGGAAACAGTCAGCAGGTTTTCTCCGAACAAAATCAACCTGCAACTCTCACTAATCAACTCTTTATATAAAGGTTGTATAAAGGCACATCTCAAAAGAATAGGATATCATAAAGAGTTAATTTTTTCCTGCTATTTTAATACAAGAAGTGAAAATTCCGTTTTTTCTAGTTTCATCTAGAACTAAGAGGAATATTCAAAGACTTTTTTATTTAATCTTGATGATTACAGCGTACAGTTCATGGAAATCTAAAATCCACTACCTTAAAATTTTAGAATATCACAAAAACAATGTCCAAAAACAAAAGGATTTATAAAAAAGAAATGTCGACCTTCTGGAGAATTATGCTCATTTATGCACTCAGTAATTGGTTGGTGAAACTTTTACACAAATTGCTGTATCTATGCAACGTGGCATGGAGCCAATCAGTCTGTGGCACTGCATTTCTGATAGCAGCTGTTAGCTCGTCTATATTTTTGAGTCTTGGGTCTCTATCTTCCTCTTCACATTTGGGGTTCAGTTCAGACCAGTAGTCTGGCTAATCAAGCACAGTAATACCATGGTCAGCAAACCAGTTTCTTGTGGTTTTGGCTTCACTGTGGACAGGTGAAAAGGAAATCAGTATCTCCATAAAGCCTCTTGGCAGATAGAAGCATGAAGTGCTCTAAAATCTGCTGGTAGAGGCTGACAGTGTCGACTCTGGACTATGGAGATGACATGGCACCCCCAAACCATAACTGACAGTTGAAACTGAAAATACTGGACTTCACCTTGGGATTCTGTGCCTCTCGTTGATTTCCAAATGAAATTCAAAATTTAGTTTAATCTGAAAACATGACTTTGGACCAATTAGCAACGCTCCAGTTCTTTCTTAGGTGAGAAGATCAGGAAACCTTTCCAAATTGGCCTCTTCCACAATATTAAAATATTTTGAGATAGTGGATTTTTGTGAGCTGTAATCATCAAGATTAAAAAATAAAATCATGAAATGTTTCACTTTGTATGAGATGAATCTAGAATTCATAAAAGTTTAACTTTTTGAAGTAAATCTAAGAACAAAAATGAACTTTTACATGATATATTCCGATTTTCAGTACATCTACTTCCTGATACCCCATTTTAAAAAAGTTACAGTGTGTTAACCTCTTAATGATCTACAGTGTTAAAGTCTATTAAAGCTTAAAAAACGCACAGCTATTTCCACCTGCATGAATCCATCATAATTACGCTGGCAACATTTCAATGTGTTGACCACGTATTTGTGCAGTTTAGATAGTGTGTAGGAGTTTTCCTCGCCATTTTTGTGTCATGGTATTCAAGCAGATATCTACATCTGATTTTTACTAGAGCTGTATCAAAGTATTCAAAACTGGTATTGTGACATCCCTACTTTGGATCTTTTTGTTTATTCATTCAAAACAGTGTAAAAATATGTTTTGTTTTTACATTTACGGGTTTTGAATTTATATTAATTGCTGAGCCTTAGAGGTACTATGTGTGGGGATTTGTTAGCATTGGAAAGAGCTGGGCTGACTTTCTCTGTTTTCAGACTTCATGCTAAGTTAACACTGCCTTCTGGCTGCAGCTTCCTCTTTATCAGAAGATACAAATGAGCAGCATCATATTATCTCTTGAAATTAAAGCTCCTGTGTTGAGTTTTATGCTGGATGCAAAACAGACTGAAATGAATACTGATGCCTCTTTATGACCTACAAAAACCAATATTTAAATCTTAATGCCTATAGCTGTTTCCACAGGGTGGACGTCAGGCAAACAAGCTGAAAAAACATCTTTTTTTTTTTTGTTTTCCACAATGACATTTCACAAAGTGATACATTTAACCCTTAGATACAGTAGAATACTGTAAAACAGGAAGAAGGAAGGGACAATATGTACTGCTTTGACCACAGGGAGCTTTCAGTTTAGCCTGTTTCATACTTCTGCATCAAATCTATGCTGTAATCTGCTGTGCAGTTTTGAAAACTGGTCAGCTGTGTGATTTCAATGCTTGTTATTTTTCCCATTTCTTATTCTCTGCTCATTTATATGGTGACTGAAACTGAGCGTATTATATTGTAGCTAATGCATTTAACAAAATACTGAGGAGCAGTTAATTCACTGCAATGATTGCAAAGAGGAGACATCGGAGGACATAAATCTACAGCTGCTGAATCAGCACTGTGCTCATTTGGCCGCTGAGAATCATGGATGTTTTCAGAAGTCTGCAAGTAAATATGATTACTTGATCCTCATCTGCAGCCGTTTATCTCTAAAGAATACACACAACATGCCTGTAGACTGAGGCTCAGTCCCATTTTTTAGTTTTACCCCATCCCCTCATTTTCCAGTGCCCCCTTGCCCTTTAAAACAGGGTAGCAGTGAAATCTTCACCTTTGAAATTGGATGACTCCACCAAACATTTCTACTGTTAATTAATTCTTTGTCAAAAAATCAAAAGGACTACAAAACATTGAAAACACATTAGATTACAATAACAGATTTGTGTTCTAGTGTTCAATCTACCTGGTGATTTGCAATGCTCCAGGAGATTTCCATAACATATGGTATGGCATATGCCTCTGGAAATCTTATTTAAAAGGGCACGTAGCCCTAGCTCCTCTCCCTAACCCTCCATTCCAACAAGAATTGGGACATCTTACCCCTAGGTGTGAATGCGCTAAACATAGGGACAAGGGGTGTATTGGGATTGAGCCAAACTGGGAGACTAGCAGTCACCTGCTGTTGGCCAGCGGACCAGTCACAGGGCTTGCAGGTTACATTTTTAAGGAGGTCTACGTCAGACCCCCCCCCCCCTTTTTTTAAGATTTTTTTGGGCATTTTTGTGCCTCTATTTTGATAGAGGAGGACAGTGGATAGGGTTGGAAACAGGAATGAGAGCGGGGGAGAGACGTGATAAAGGGCCTCGGGCCGGATTCAAACCCAGGCCATCCGGGTACATGTGGCGCCTTAAACCACTAGGCCACCTGCGCCCCACATCAGACTACATTTGCAGGCCTCTGCGCAGGTTCAGGGCTTCTTGAACCTTGGATGTAGATTTGATGCAGAAGTACAGATGAGGACAAAATTATTAACCCCCCCCATAAAAAATTCATATTTTCAAAGTATTTCCCAAGTACTGTTAAACAGAGCAAAGAGAAAAGAACTTTAACACAGCTTTTCCAAACATACTAGTTTTATTATGGATGCTTACATTATTTTACTTTGCATATAGAAACAAAATTATTTCACAAAAACTACCAGGGTCAAAATTATTAGCCCTCTCTGATGCTGATAGTCAATTTTGTCTCCTTTTTTGCTGCTAGTTTTCAACATGTCTCTGGAGGAATCCCAGCCCATTCTTCTTTGGCAAATCTCTTAATCTCCTCCAGACTTGATGGTCTTTTGGCATGGACCTTCGTCTTCATTTCACCCCATAGATTTTCAATGGGATTAAGTCAGGACTTTGTGCAGGCCAATCAATACAGTTCACTTTGTTCTTCTGGAGGTAGTTCTTCTCCAGGAAACGTATGTTTTGGGCCGTTGTCACGTTGGAAGACAAAGCAACAACCAAGACCTAGTTCTGACCTGTTGAGGTTTTCTTTCAAAATCATCACATATCCTTCTTTCTTCATGGTTCCTTCCACCTTTACGAGATTCCCAGTTCCAGACACACTGAAGCATCCCCACAGCTTAATGCTCCTATCGCTGTGTTTCACTGTTGAGACAGTGTTCTTTGGGTGATCTGCCTCATAGCAACATACATAAGCAACCTCTCCTTGGCCAAAGAGCTCTACTTTGGTCTCATCTAACCAAAGGACATGCTTCCAGTATGCAGAATCTTTCTCCAGGTTGTCCTTAGCAGCCTGAAGGTGTCTCTTTGTCTGCAACCTCTCTAGTGGGCTCTAGTGATGGTCTTCTTTGAGACTACTATTCCTGACTTGGTAAAAATCATTCACTAGAGTCTTGGCAGTTGTTCTGGGGTCTTTAGACACATCTCTTAATAGTTTTCTTTCCAGAGTCGTTAAAATCTTTCTCTTCCTACCTCTGCCAGTCTTGTAAAATACTAGGATGTTTTAAAAAGCTGTGTAAAAAAGTCATTGCTCCATTTAACAGCACTTAGGAAATACTTTGAAGCAGTTTTCACAGTTGGGGCTAATAATTTTATCGTCATCTGTATCAATCAGGCTTTAGGAACTTGGCACTGCTGTCATTAGCATAACGTGGATTTTATACTTTAATGACAATCATAAATTCGTTTTTGATGATACTGTAAAAGGCACTTTCAAGATTCATATGGTTAATTTATTATTTGTTAGTATAGAGCATGTAGTTTCAGACTGGTTATTTAAACTAGAACCAGTCCAGTTTTATACTGTAAATCCTGTCCAGAGCTGCTTTGTGCAGATCAAATCAAATTATCTTCTTTCACTGATGATACTGCCATTTATTTTTACATTTTTAGCTTGTTTTTTTTTCTTCTTTCTCCTGCCAATCAATCCTGCCCACCCCTGCATCTTTCTGCATTGTTTTGTCCCTCTTTGCATATCAAATGTCAGCTGTATGAGGAGGATCGCCTCACTTGTGGATGTATTCTCTCGGAGTTTGTCTTAACTGCCAGGGTTTCTTAACTAGAGCTCAAACTGCAAAAGGTCATCAGCTTTGTGATTGAAATCATGACTCTTGTGGCGTGTGTGGGCCAAAGGACTGCAAGTGAAGTCGGCAAAAAGAGCATCATTGTGTGTTCACTAAGACTGTATGGAGGAAACATCCTGTGTCTGCCCGGTTGGTGTGTTTCTCTGTTCTTCCAGGTGAAGATGTTTTTTAGCACAGAAAAATAAGATTTGAGCTAACGGATGTGGCTAAAAGGGAAAACTAAGGTGAAGACAATGACTGGATCACAATCACAACTTTATGTCTGTATGTGTGACGAGTGCGTGTTTGAGTTCTTTTGAAAATGATTTTTTTTTTTATTCATTGGACATGAACCTGCCAGAGAGATTACTATCAGTGGGAGAAAAAAAAGATTAAAAGATAAAAAAAAAAGAAATAAAAAAGCCTTGTTACAATGTGGGAGAAAACTGCCAACAAGTACTGCTGATCGGGGCTTTATTCAGTGCTGGTGTGTTGTTGTGCTTGTACATATATGTCTTTTCAATCATCCCTTTTTTCCTTTTGGGGGTGGGGTACCAAGGCTCGGGGTGGGTCTTATCCATGAGAAAGAGAGGAGGTAAAAGAATAGAGTATTTTGTTATTGTCCAATCAGAGGGTGACAGTATGTATATATCTATATTGTATATATGTGATGAAAATGCGTTGGCTTTTTGTGTGACACTACCTTTTACCTGTACTATGGTTCTACATTCAGTGTTTCAGTGTTGATAATATATATTTGGTTTGTTTTTTTGATTTTGTCTTTGTCATTTCTTGTATTTTTTTCTCTATTTGTCCTTTTTTGTTCTGTTTTGTTTTGTTTATTGCACGGTTTATTACTTTTTGTTGTCCAATGAGGTGACACAGCTACTCTTTGTATTCGTTTAGTGCTGTAAAATAACAAGTGTTATTAGAATTGTCGATACCACCGCCCACCCCACCCCCCCGTCCCCAATATGCATGAATGGCACTTAAAGAAATAAAGTAACTTCACTGTGGATTACTGTACTGTCTGGGCTTTGTTCAGCACAATTTCAGACAAGGAAGGAATGATTGTTCAGAAACACAGCAAGGAAATTTCATTCATTCCTGTTATTTCATTCAAATCCTTAGAAGATACATTTATGGAAAACAGGTACAGACAATAATAGAGCACATACAAATAATATCATCAAAGAAGGTGAAGCATGGCAATAAAAGACAAGAATAAAACAGGAAAAATCATTGTATTAAGAGGTAGATCAAAAGCCAATACAAGTTTTTAAAAGATGATTCAATAAACTCCTCACAAGCAAATTCACCCAAAAAACTGGAGTACATGAGTCACTTTTTGCAATTTAAGGACTAGTGTTTTGAACCACACTGCATTTTATCACAGGCAAACAGCAGAGGCGTGAGATGAAAAAGTTTAATACCCTCAAGTAAACAAGTGGAGAATAATTGGGAGCTAAGTGGGAAATGAGTTGTAAACTAGTGTGGAGTAAGTAGTAAACAAGTGGGAGAAAGGTGGAGAATAACTGGAATAGATGGTAAACAAGTGGAAAATAATTGGGGAATAAGTGGTCAACAGTTAAGGGTCTGGTATAGTGGTATTAAAGTGGAGTATAAGTAGTCAAGTGGGGAATCAGAAAAAGTGAATAAGAAAGAGGGTCTGGCTGCAGATAGCACATCTCTGACGACCCTCTCACAGACCCTTCATCTGACACACACCATATATCAGAAATGAAATACCTTCATTTGTTGGTACAATGTAGCTATTTCTAGTTTTAATTTCTTTTATTCAACTTTATTCATAACCAAAGTCTGGCAGTTACATTCATGAAATAACCACAATGCAAACATGACGAAGCAACATTTTATAAATAGAATAGAGAAAAAAATCAGAAGTCTAATCTGGGATAAAATCACACAAACAGGTTCCTTAGCTCCAGCTAAAACTAACATAGCTGCGCTAACTACATAATTAGCATAAGTCAATGTAGCTAGGTTAGCTTTAGCAACGTGGGGAAAACAACTAAAGCTAACATAGCTACGTAGATAACAGATACATCGCTTTGCTTTGGAAGCTAGCCTTCGCTATGTTTGCTACACAGCTCTATTATCTATAACTAAGTTAGCCTAGCAGTGTGAGCTTTAGCAAACGTAGCTATAGCACTCCACCAGTGCTTTAAGGTTTGCTTTTGCACATCCAGAACCATCCGTTCAGTAGACCTCAGTGCTTCAGCTGGAGTGTGAACATAGTAAAGGTATAAAAGCTCAAAACATAGTCTTAAAAAGATTAACATTCATGAATCAAATTCACATAAAGGAAGAAAATTAAACCTCAGCCTAACTTTAGGAGCTGGGATTCAAGTTTAAAAGGAAAAGACAGCTGGCTATTATTTTTACTCTACTTATAAATCAGTTAATTTTTCTGTTGCAATGATGCAAAAATAACTGACTTGGTAGAAATGCAGTACAGCTTGCTGTTGATGCCTGTCATTAGTGTGTTGCCTTTTGGTGTTCATAACTTTAGTGGCTTCTGTCATTTTCGTGGGTTGGCTTTCACAGCTTTCATGGGTTGGCTTTGTTTTCTGTACGTTCAGATGGACAGGACACGCTGAGGACAATCCATTACCATCCAATGAGAGGCATCAGACACACATGTGAGTAACTTATGTCATCATAGAGATGTTAGGCATATAAATCATTAGGTATTTTAAGAAAATGTATAATTTGCTTGGTTTTTAATTTAATTAAAAGATGTCATTCATATGTAACCACAGCAAACACTAAATGTTTTTACATCTTTCTTGGGCGGCAAAGATCTCAGAGGAGGCACAAAGCTTGGTCTGCTCTGAGGTTGTCAAAATTAGATTTGCACACACTAAGTAAAATTCTGATGAAGCAGTACACAGTTTATACAATAAAAACACGTAGAGCCATTGTCTTGGGGCTTTATCAACAACAATGAAATAAATGTTGATTTCTGGCAACAATTTGTGTACAGTTTTTTTTTATAAAAGTAGGTAGGTCAGGAACCACTGTGATAGAGGGTCATTTTGGGCCTCATGTGCAATACACAAATAGCGTCATTGCAAATAAAGCAAAAAACTGAACATGGAGATATTTTAACTGTGTATGTTCTCTCCTGGTACTCCGGCTTCCTCCCAACACCAAAGACATGCTCGTTAGGTTAACTGATGACTTTAAATCGTCCTGATTGGAGTGTGAGTGTACCTGGTTGTTTGTCTCTGTATATCAGCCCTGAGATTGACTGGCAACCAGTCAAGGGTGTTACCGGCCTCTGACAGCTGGGATAGGCTCCGGCCCCCGCAATCCCGAACAGTATAAGCATTGCAAAAAGAAATGATGGATGGATGGGATCTTGTAAAAGGAGTAGCCCTTGTCTATTTTATCACAAAGTTGTAGCAGGTATATTTGTAATAAAAATGGTCAATCTTAACCAGGATACCAAACTATTCCACTATAAAAGTATGACAACTTTTGTGCACAGGGGTCCCACAGCATACAGCAGGTGTCCCTTAAACATCCTTAGTTCACCACTGCTGTGCGCTCTGTGTACAGAGGCTGCTCCGCCTCTTTGTCTGTTGATCTAAAGTCAGTTTAAGACTGTGTATTCAGTGTGGCAACTGCTGTGGCTTGACTTCAGACTTCAGGATCCTTTAGTATCCAAATGGCTGACATCACTCAGAGTTCAACTCTTACCAAAACAAAAAAAAAAGAGAAAAAAGATCATCAAAGTGTTAAAATGTGTTTCAGTCTGGCTTTGTGAGAAGAAAATGGCACCAAAATAGACAGTTGTAAATACTACTCTGAGTAACGTTTCCTTTTTTATATTGTACAGACAAACCTCTTCAGCAGTTTGAATTAAGTACCCTGTTTGACCAAGGCTAAGGAGGAATGACCCCTGAAGTCCCTGAGTATGTCCATATGATCCCACAGTGTGTTTCTCCTTTTACTCTCCCCCTCCCCAGCCGGGACTCCCCCATATGGTGTGTCCCTTCAACATGTGTCCACACTGACACCTTACACACACGATTCAGCCCTACAGGGTATACATTCACAGCGGGGGCACTGATCTGTATGCTGCTCTGGAGCCATTAAAAGATTTTCCAAGGCTCTAAAGAAGAGAAACTAAACAGACGGACATCATGTGTAAAGCCTCGTCTCTGCTGCTCCTCACCCTGCTCCTCAATGTGCAGATATGCTCCACAGCTCCTATACGTAAGCTGAGAATGTCTCTTTTCAAACATTAGTGTGAAATTTAGTGGTCGTAAGTATTAGAAATGTGATCTTAAATTAGTTATTGCCTTCATTTAACCTCTCTTTTTAATGCAAACATTATAAGATTAACTATACATGTCACGTGTGAGTTCAAGATCCTGTGATGCATTTCTAGCTGGTTAGGAAATTGACTGAAATTTATGCTGAAGTGTCTTTATCACCTCCAGAAGCAAACAAGAACACCAGCATTTAAACTGATCATTTCAATACAGCTATTTTTACTGATAGATTGATATTTTTACTGACAACAGACAATACTGTGCATAAGTTTAAGGCGTGTATGGCACTAAGGATTTATCGTGCACCCGCCACGCCACAACTTGGGGCTGCAGGGAAGAGCGGATTGGTATATTGATGTCCACCCTGATGTAATAGACTGGCATGAGTACTGGGCAGTGATAGTTGTATTATTTAAATCCCACAAATCTATTTTTATATGTAAATGTAGCATAAATGAGCCCAAATGCAGCTTTATACGTCAACTGGACCAGACTGGACCAGGCATTCTGTGCTTGGGTAGGCATTTCTCACAGCCTCAGGATATAATATGTATCCGGTACAGAGACCACAATACAATACGTATCATGATACACATTGATTTGAGGTAATAAGCATGTTGAAATAAACATTCATCCATTTTCCACACCACTTATCCCGTTGGTGGTCCTGAGGGGCTGGAGTCTATCCCAGCTGCCATCAGGCAAGAGGCTGGGTACACCCAGGTCTGCACATGTCTTGCACTGAATTCATTACAGTAGCTGTTCTTTATTGTAGAAGATAACGGAAGAGATATAGTTTTCAGGTTCTCAGACTCCAAAATACTTATTTAAATTCTCAGAGATGCAAGTAAAATAAACCTTGCAAAGCAGATGGATATGCCCATTTCCCTGTTTTTCACTGGTGAATCCATCTTGCAAAGCTCTCATCTGAACCGTTTGGGCCCAGTTGGAAAGTGACAGGACCAATCAGCAATGAGGGGCAGTACTTTCAGGCGCAGCAGAGTCGTGACGTAAACTAGCAGCAGCAAGAGCTGCTGCAGTTATGGAGGAGGAGATTGACGTGGACGCTGCTAAAGCGCCAATTTTATCAGAACTTGACAACATTTCTTCGTTAAAAGAAGAACAAAGAACAGCGGTGAGTTGTATTCTTTTCAAAAGCGGCAAAAGTCGAGTACTTACATGTCTATAGTCGCCATGTTTCGCATTATTCCTCATTAGCTGCACACGCGCAGCTCAATAGCGGCTACATCACGTTTTGTTGCTCTGATTGGCCTGCAGCGATGTGACAGAGAACGTTTACCCAATCACACTCCGAGTTTTTTCAAAGCCTCTGCCTTTTCTCAAACATTTCCTATTGAAGCTTTCCCAGATGGATGTGTGAAACACATCCATCTGGTGTGTCAGGTTAAGTAAATTAAAAGTCTATTTATAATCACTTAACTATCAATAAATTCAAATACAGTAATACTTAACTTTTTAAACTGAAAATGGCCCTCTCTGTTGTCTTTCTTGCTGTTGTTTTTCATACCTTTCATATCATATTCTGGTTTCATTTCACTATAAATCCATTTTTAATAGTAAGAATAACCTTTTTCTTTACTTTTGCCTAAAAGGCCACCACAATTTCTGTCACGAACCAACAAGTGGAGATGAAACAGTGTTAGTCACACTAAAGCAGCTGATCAAAGCCTCCATTATCAGCACCGCTGTTCGGCTCATGTCTTAACAAATAAAGCATAAAGTGATGCTTTATGATTTCCTGTTGAGAAGTTGAGCTCGGTGAGCCTAGCTGTTGTTGCTAACTGCTAATTAGCCTGGCATCGTATGTCGATGAATATCAGTGTTACTACAGTGTTTTACCTTCTTACAGCTTACTGTATATAGCTACTCACAACCAACTCCAGATTTTTTTTGGTGTTTGAAGAAACCCAAAACATTCCAGTATCATTGTTTTTAGCCTGCTGGCTGTTAGGCATGCAGTTTAATGAATTTTGTTAACTGCGCCATAGAGGATGTGTATCTAAAATGTCACCACAGCATGTACAGCCATGTCAATTTGTAAAACTTGCACCGATACATGTATCAGCAAGGTGCAGGTGGTGATATATTGCAGTATTGTTTTTTTAGCACAGAGGCCAGATAGCACTATACTGCGCATGCCTTACAGTCTCACCACCAGGCTTTGACTCAGAAGTTAAGTAGCATAAATGCTAAGCATAGCAGGTGTCAGGTTGTGTTCTACCTTTGGATATCCCTGTTAGAGGTATTGTGTCATTCTTGTTTGTTTCAAATGTAAAGTATAGAATGTGTACAAAATGTACAGAGCTGCTAAATATGTCTGTGTTTTTGCTGTTTGACATAAAACCAGTTAGCTGCTTGCTAACTTGTTAGCAAGTTCAACAAAAAGATTGTAAAAACCGGAGAGGGGGCATTTTGCTAGCTACCATAGTGGAGTTGGGCATGTTCCTGTCAATAAATTCATTCTACTGCTTTGCATTTACACTGGGACAAGTACAGCAGTCCATTTAAATAACCTAGAAGAGTCATAACCATAGCTGGATTTTATTGTACATGTAAATGTACTGAGTGTTACAAAAAAGGCACCACTTTTTCCATAATGGGCATCAAAATAGACCCATTACTTATCTAAATGTTATTGCTAAGCTACTTTACCTTAGGTATTCACACTTTATAAAACTAGGCCTCATATTATTCAATAGGAAGTTCTATAGATAATACTTTTTGCTAAATAAATTTTAATTTCTGTATCATAATATTTTTTAATCAAACTGCATGTTCAGTCATATACATAGTTTTCAATATTTTATTTTATATTTATATTTATTCTTTTATTATTTTGTTTTTCTAAACCAAGTGAACAAATTTAAAAAATAGGGCAAAAGCTGAAGATCAAGAAAACATTTGTATGAATGATCCAGATCCAGGCATGAAGCATGGTTTGAAAAATATAAAAAGCATTTCATTCATAGGGCTAGAAATGTTTAAAAAACACCAGTGAGTATCGACTTGTGCCTTCTTCAAGGTAGCTGATACGTGTTGGTGTATTTTTCATGTTTCTTGCTTTATGAATGCTTTGAAGGCCTTTTATATTTCTCAAACCATCATTTTGCCTGGAGCGGGATCACTTATGCTAATAATTACTGGCCTTAAGGTGTCCCCTTTCTTGAAGTCTGACCATCTAGTGATTACACCAGTGCTACGAAGGACCAAACTCCAAACTCCTGCTGCCTCTCTAAAATTGCTGTAGCTAGATTTCATAAATATGCATGAATATCAGTATACTTTTTAAATAATTTAAATTCAACAGTACACCGACTACACAAACTTGTGTTAAAGAAGTGCATAAAAGTGTTTTTTTTTTTTTTTTTTTTTTTTAAGAAGAGAGCCTGTGTTCAGTGTTACATAATAGGTTGATTGTGAGTCAACTGAATCCAAGACAGGAAAAGTCAAATACAGCTTTAGGTGTTTTAAAGCTTTGAATAATAAAAAATATGAGTTTAGAAACTGACTCATTCACTGAGGTAAATCAAGCATAATACTCCTGTGCCTGAAAGCGTGGATGTAAGTAACAGCCAAACTGATCTTAAAATACATTTATGGCCTGTTCAATGACACACAGCTCCTGGTAGCATACTGCCCTGTGAGACATTTGACTATAGTTGGATCTGTACACATCCTCCATGTTTGTCATGTCACTGAGGAACTTTTTAACCCTTATGTAAGGGTCATCATCATATTTGATGCCATTTTAGGGTTTAAGTGTGCTGTAGCTGTACCTTTTCAGGTGACCTCTTCTAATCCAAACTTGTGTAAATACTCAGAAAAATTGGCCTTTATTTAGTGTAATCACTTTCTTCAGTTACTGAGAGACTCTACAGTGCAACAGGAATTTCATTAAAGGTAAAATGTAAAAATGTGTGGACAAATGGTATAAAACTACAGAGGCCCTAAGCAGACATAATTCCATAAATTTAATATGGCTCTGTTTTCAAATGATAATGATTAAATATATGTTGTTTTCTCAAGATCTCATCCATCTCAGTTCAGTTTGTTTACCTTTGATAACAAGTTCATTTCAATTGTTTTCTTGTGATGTTGAGACATTAACTCATCTATTATGAGAAAATAGTGGTTAAAACAACCAAAATCTACCCCGTAACACCCCCATATGTGCCTAAAAGTATAATAAACCCTGAACATAATACAGAGCTGCAGCTTTATTGTGATAATCCTACAAACTGCAAAGCAGTTGCCTATAAATTGTGCACTTCAAGTGCATCTCAACAATTAGAATATCATAAAAACATTCCTTTTTTTCCTGTGATTTGATTCAAAAAGACAAAACTTTGATATATTCTAGAGTCATCATCACAAGGTAAAATATTTCAAGATTTCTTTTTATGTTGATGATTTCATCCACAGGGTACTGAAGTATGAGGCATTGGACACAGCTTAACATAAAGGCTTTTATTAAAGTAAATTTAAAATACTTTATATTCTTTTCTGTTGTCTGGAAAAAAAAAATCCATCAGGGAAATACGAACTTATTAGATTCACAGGAATAATGTATTACTTTTTTTAATGCAACCGCTCTATGTTTGTGGGAAATTGATTACATTTGTGTGATTTTAGCATTTAAAACTGCTGTGTTATGTGTAGGGGTTATTACATTTGCATGCTGTTATTACATTAGTAGGTGTTCCTATTATCATGGGAGAATGAAGTAAAATAAAACATGGATGTACGTCACCTTAAGCTTTCTATAAAAAGATTTTAGTTTCGGCCTCTAAAGCGACAAAAAATTCTACATTCCTCTAAATGAAGTCTAATACAGACAATGCTCTGAATTGATAGCCTGCTGATAACGTAATGTCTTGCTCAATTTTATTGCAGCTGCCAGCATTGGTAAGTCCTTAGATGTTGCTGAAGAACCAGGTCACCTTGTAGCACTTACTGAAGACCACAGTGACATTAAAAAGGAGGAAGAATCAGTTCAGGAGAAACTCATTCCAGTTGCTGCAGAGGAAGCAGCTCCAGCACCACATGAAGAAAACATTCCAGTGATCGCAGAAGAAGCAGAGCCAGTTTTAATCGAAGATCAGGTGTCTGACACGTCTGAAGATGCTGTGTCTGAGGAATCAGAACCTCAGGAGCTTTTGGCTGCAGCTCCAGCTCCAGCAGAACCTTCAGAGGAGGAGGCTGTCATTATAGAAGAGGCGCCTCCAGAGGAAACAGGACAGCATAATGTGGAGGATCCAGCTCCAGAAGCACTACCAGTTCTACCTTTGGAAACTTCAGAAGCTGATGCTTCTGAGGAAAATGCAGAGGAAATTGTTGGGGTTGAAGATAGTGCTGTAGAAAAGGAAGACCCTGAGGATCCAGCTCCAGAGGCACCAATACCAGTTCTACCTTTGGAAACATCAGAGGATGAAGCTCCTGAGGAAAATGCAGAGGAGGAAATTGTTGTGGTTGAAGATGGTGAAGTCTCTGAGCAGCTTGATCCTGAGGACCCAGCTCCAGAAGCACCAGTTCCAGTCCTACCTTTGGAAACTGTAGAAGATGAAGGGAAGGAAACTGCTGTTGCTGTAGAAAATGCATCCCCTGAAGAACCTCTTCCTGACACAACAGAAGAAGCGGAATCAGTTGTGCTTGTCCCTGTAGAGCTTGAGACAGAGGAGGCTGGTCAAGAGGAACCCATTGTAGAGGAAACAGTACCAGAAGAGCCTGCTCAAGAAGATCCAGTGGTAATAATTCCTTTGGATCCATCCGAAGAAGGACCTGAACTCGAGGAGCAAGTTGAAGAAGAAACCGTCCTTCTCCCAGTGGAGGAAACAGCACCAGAGGAGATAGTCCCAGAAGAACCTGCCTTTATTGTCCCAGTGGAGCCAAATGAACAGATGCCAGACCAAGAGGAACAAGAGGAAGTCATCCCTATAATTGTTTCAGAGACAAATGAAGAGGAAGCACCTGAAGTACATGCTGAAGAAGAAGAAGTTGTCCCAGTAGTCCTGGAAGAAACTGGTGATGAAGTGGACCCTGCCATCATTGAAGAACCTCTTCCCAGTACATTAGAAGAGGAGGAATCAGTCGCCATTCTTTCTGCAGAAGAAGAAGGTCAGGAGGAACCTGCTGCTGAAGACACTGCACCCCAAGAGCCAGTGGTAGAAGAACCTGTTGTTATTGTTCCTTTGGATTCATCTGAAGAGGAACCTGCAGTGGAAGAATCAGTCCCCAAAGTTTTACCAGAAGAACCAGATAAGGAAGGTCAAGTAGAGGATTCCGAATCAGAGGATGTAATCTTGCCTGTCCTGGTAGATCAAGAGGAAAATACGGAAGAAGACCCTACAACACAGGAAGAACCTCTTCCTGGTGAACCAGAAGAAGAGGAATCAGTTGTCGTTGTCCATGCAGAACTCGACACAGATGAGGACATAGCGGGAGAGGAAACAGCATCAGAGAAACCTGCTGTCATCATTCTTATGGAACCTACCGATGAAGAACCAACCTCAGATGACCCAGTCCTTATTATTCCTCTGGAAGACGATGTTCAGGAGGTTGAAACAGATGATAGTGATGAAGAGGTACTTGTCATAGCCACAGAAACCCTATCTCTGACTGAGACCAATGAAACAGCCCTGGATCCACAAGAGACAGATCTAGCAGTTGGGACAGAAGTTCACAATGAAACAGAGATCTTATCCGAATCCCCAGTTGAACTTGTAACAGCCAGTGCTTCCAATGTCACTGATGCACTGTTGAACATTCTCCAGGACAATGACAACGGAACCAGTATCAAGGAGGATTTAATGGCTGCAGCTGTACTGATAGAAGAGGAGCCTGTTGGTAAGATCACTGCTATTTTTGGATTTTGCTTAAATTTAAAGACACAAATTTCAGTTTGAAGAGTAGATGTCCCGTAGATGTCACTTTCTATCAGCAGACTCAAAACAAAGCTTACCTTCATGTCAATGAATACACCACTTCTCCTTATCATATCATTGATGTTCCAGTTGGATAACGCTTTTTTTAGACTGATCTCCACTCAGATATTCAACGTTTATTTGGTTCTCATTAACTTTAAGTATGATCAGTTAAACAAATCATTCTTTGTTTTGTAAAAACTACTAGTTCTTCTTGAATTGAATTCTTGCACCTGTGCTGCCGTTGAGTCACTACAAACCACATCCATGATTAATGCAGGCAACTTTTCTTCCCCCAAACAATGGCAAGGCTGGAGACTGAGGAGTTCAACTTCAAAAAGAGAAAGCTTGAGCCTCTAAATGTAACACAAACCAGCTGAAAGGAGCATAGTCTTGTTAGTGTAAACATAGAGCTGAGAACAACAAACAAATTTTGCTAGAATGTACTTGATATCTGAAACATTTAGATTTTAACTGTGGCATATTATGCTTTTAAATGTGCCTTTTTCCAAACATTGAAGCTCTACTTGTCTGAAGATTCAATTCATTTTCTTGTACTACATAAATATATGCTTCTGTTATTACCTATTACTGCAAAATTGAACAAACTCAGTCAAAAGGTGTCAGGACTAACTCTTGGGCCATAAGGCCATGTTTACATCTACTCAAGACCTCACAGAGTGAAAAGTTTAATAACCTTGCATGTAACACTTCTGACTGTTGAATTCACTAATAACAGTTTTGATGTTCTAGCTCTGGTGAATCGAGGGACAGTGCTTGGTGCAGCATTCTTCACACTTATGAGTTTCATCACTTTTGGATTTGTATGGACAACTGTATCCAAGAAACTACGCTGAATACAGGTGAGTATGACATCACCAATTCCAAGTTTTGTAAATAACAGTGTAGTATGAAAGGGTTTATTCTTAAGAATCTGAAAGTCAACTGTATAGATGGCTTCTAACTTAGTATTTATATAAGATGCAATAAGATGTGATGTCACAAAATGACATGACATGATGACATGATAGAATACATTTGCTGCTGACACAGTATCATACAATATGCTACATTAATTTTCAGTGTAATGCCACACATACAGAATCCACATTAATAATTATACCATCATTCAGTGAAAAAAGATCTCAAATACCACAGGAAAGTCAGATTTAAATTATTTTTAAATGTAAAGTTCACTCCAGAAAGAAGTTGGAACATGGCCATGTTTACCATTGTGTATCTTTCTCTCAATCAACTTGATTTAAAAAGTGAGCTGTGGCTACAAGTAGTGGTCAAAAGCAGCTGTAAATACTGTAACTCTTTGACTATTGATCTCTTCAACTGTTAACAGCTTATTTCTTACAACTTTCTTCCAGTACTGCTCATTTCAATGTTTTGCTTGCACAACCAAAATTTAAAAAAAAAAAAGTGAAGTCATGGTTGATGTTGAAAATGAGAATTTTATCATGTCTTAAAAAATGTTAGCTCATTTTGATTTTGATGACAGGAACACATCTCAGAAAAGTTGGGGCACTCCCATTTTTATCATTGTGTAGCACCCCTCTTCCTTTCACAACAGTCTGTCAATGTCTGGGAAGTGAGGAGACCAGTTGCTGGAGTTTTGGGAGAGGCATGTTGTCCCATTCTTGTGTGATGAAGAATTCTAGCATCTCAAAAGTCCCAAGTCTTCTTGGCAGATTTTTCATTGAATGATGTGCCAGTTCAGCACCTGGACTCTCCAACCATGTAGCCATGCTGTTGTGATGGAAGCCTAACGAGTTTTAACATTTTCTTGCTGAAATATGCAATGTCTTCCCTGAAAGAGACTTTGTCTGGATGGAGTATATGTTGCTCTAAAACTTCTATATACTTTTCAGCATTGATAGTCCCTTTCCAGATGTGTTAGCTGCTCATGCCATAGGCACTAAAACAACCCCACACCATCAAAGATGTGATCTCCTCTTTAGCCTGCAGGACACAGTGTCTGTAGTTTCTAAAAGGAATTTCAAATTTTGATTTGTCTGACCACAGAACAATTTTCCATATTGCCTCAATCCATTTTAAATAAGTTTTGGCCCAATGCATGCAGCTTCAGCCTGCAATTATGGATGGCATGGTGAACTGTGTTTACAGACAATGATTTCTGGAAGTATTCCTGAGCCATGTTCCTGAGCCTGAGCAGTGAATTCCAGTACAGAATCGTGACTGTTTTTTATTGCAGTGCCGCCTGAGGGCAGGAAGATCACATGCATCCAATACTGACCTTTAGCCTTGTTCCTCAGGCACAGAGATTTTCTTAGACTTTCTGATTATTTGGATGATTTATGCACTGTAGATGGTAGGATATTCAAATGTTACATCAAGGAACACTTATCTTAAATTGTTTCACATTTTTAGATGCAGGTTTTCACAGATTGGTGAACATTTGCCCATCTTTCCCTCTGAGAGACCCTTCCTTTCTAAAATGCTTCAAAATACCCTGTCATGAGATGTGTTGCTGCCATTAAATTTGAAATGGGCTAATATTTGTCATGAAATGGTAAAATGTTGCAAATTTCAACATCTGATAGGTTGTCTATAGTAAGATATGGGTTTATGAGATTTGCAAATCAGTGCATACTGTTTTAATTTACATTTCACACAGCACCTAAACTTTTTGGAATTTGGGTTGTGTCATGAGTCAGGATGACTGTTTGTACTGTATTGATAGTTTATTTTACCCCTTAATTTTTAGTTGAATTTTTCGATATATATTTTACTTTGATGTGGATTGAGTATTATTTATGATATGAAACAAACAACTGATTATAAATGAATATAAAACAATGAATTTCAACAAGCTATCATAAATAAATCCCGTGTTTAGTAAACCTGTTGCTATGGTCAGCTGAGGGTAAATTATGTGCTAGATGTTGAGTATCTGTTCAGTGCAACAGGGGTTGAAAATCATAATGATATAAAGCTGGCTATGGGCACAGAGCCTTTCAGCCTTGCATTCAAAGCTGCGAGGACAAATAGAGGGATCTCAAATGGAGTTGCATGTGTTAGCTTACTATAACCTTTGGAAAAGCTTTTTGTGCCTCAACTTTTAGTGGCCAGTTAGAATTAGTATTTTCTGATTGCAGGGCTTCGGCAACCGCTATTAAACTGACTGAAAGACTATGTTGAGGGTTATGTTTGTCAGAAAACCTTTCCTGAAACAGGATTTTTTTTGTAATGATCACCAACTTTTATCCCACACAGATTTCTTTGAATGCTGAAGCATCTCCCTATCTTTGAAATTTTATATTTTTCATTTAATTTAGGCCAAATTTCCAAGTGCCTCAAAATACCTCAATTTTAACTTTCCATTTGTCTCTCATTTCAGGATTCTGAGGTGAATAAATTCATGGATGGAGCAGCTGTTTGGTGAAACCCAACTGAAGCATCAACACTGACATTCTTTGCTCTAGATCTCAGCAGTAGCAGAAGCCACTGAAGGACATAAGCCTGTTTCTCTGAGGTTTGCACAGCAAGAAAGTGACTTAAACAATGAATACTAGTAATGAAAGAGGGAGTAAGATCTTCTGCCACTGTAAAGCAACAGTACAACAATGCAAAGTGACACAACATAAAGTTTTGTTGGCTTTCTGGGTTACAAAGTGTCTATCTATGAGGGTTAACAAGAATATTTTCATACCCTGTCCTGTCTCCATGCTTTCACAATCCACATTTCTTATGCTTGCACATATTTACTGTTCGAGTTAAACAGTGGAAACAGCTTCCTGGCTCTTTAGTGGTCAAATAGCCCCTCAGTGTGCCTTTAAAACAATGACAGTGCATCACAATTTACCTGCTGATTAAAAGAAAATCATTATGTCTAAGTAGCACTGGATGTTGAATACAACAGAAAAATGCTTGATTGGGGTGTGCTTATACGTTGACTTACCTACTTTTGAACTGAAGATACAAATAATGCAGGTTTTTTTTGTGATACAGTGCCTATAAAAGTATTCACCCCCTTGGATGTTTTACCCTTTAATTGATTTTACAAATCAATCATGGTCAATATAATTGAATTTTTGAAAATAAAAAAAAAGAATGTCAGAGTAAAAACTGATTTCTACAAAGTAATGTCAATTGAATAAAAATATGTGAGGTAAAATAAGTGACAAGTCAGTATTTAGTAGATGCACCTTTGGCTGCACTCACAGCACTGAGTCTGTGTGGATAGCTCTTAATCAGGCCTGCACATCTGGACACTACAATTTTACTCCATTCTTGTTTGCACAACTCTGTCAGGTTGCACGGGGATCAGGCATGAACTTCTTTACTCAAAGCCGGCCACAAATTCTCCACTGGATTGAGCTCTGGGCTTTGACTCGGCCACTCCAGAATATTCATCTTGTTGTTTTTAAATTATTTCTGTGTAGCTTTCGCTGTATGCTTTGGATCATTGTCTTGTTGGAAAATAAATATTTCCCAATCTGTAGTTCTGTTGAAGACTGAATAAGAGGAATAACAGGATTTTCATATGTTTTGCCACATTCATTTAACCCTCTACCTCTACAAGCCTTCCAGGGCAGGCTGCTGACTTTGGTCTCATCAGACCAAAGAAAGTTCTCCCACTTGACCACAAAGTCTCCCATATGCCTTGTGGCAAACTTTTGTCAGAATTTTAAGAATCTCAGCTGCTGAAACTTGTAACTTCTTCAGAGTGTCTTGGTGGCTTCTCCTTCTTGCATGGTCACTCAGTTTGCGAGGATGGCCTGGTCTAGACATTTTTTTAAATTTAATTGACATTACTTTGTAGAAATCATAGAGTTTTCTGTGATTTTTTTTTGTCAAAAAAGCCATTTTTTATGGGCACTGTACATGTGGCAAACTCAAAACAGAAGTCATGTTCATTAAATGTTGGTTGCAAGCATATTGAATGTTCATAACCCAATTTTTGACTGAACTTAATTGAGAATGAAGACTTTTTTAACCTAATCCTTTGATCTTTTGGGGTTTTTTTTGTGTTGAATACATTTCTTGTGTGGCCTTTCTACCCTTAAATGTCCATATTGTACATAATGTACGTTTCCATTGGCCGTCTGTCTCCTGCCTACATACAGGACAGCATGCATGGAAAAGCATACGTCTCATACATGCTGTTTAAGAGCCAAGCAGGCCTATCACTTTTCCTGTCCTGTCATGCAGCATGAGACGCATAGAGCTCTCCTATATCAACCACACTTTGGCATGCTGCTGTACCAGCTATATGTCCACGGCTCATCCTGCACACAGTCAATATTTTTAGGATGGTGCAGGGAACACGCTGTTCCCAAAGAAGCTTACAAACAGTAGAAAACTGTACCGTGCTACGTTATACTGTTGTAATTGTTGTATGCTTTTAATTGCACTTGTTGTAAAGCGCCTGTGTAAAACAAGTGCAGATTTATGAGAGCTGGGAGGAAAAGCTACAGTAACTCTGGCCTTTATATACTTTGGAAGTCACACTAATATGCCATCACACACTAAGTAAATCAGTAACAGATTATTTAATATATCAGCTGTTAAAACCTTTAGAAGAGATGGCTTATGCCTGCAGTATATCCTGGCTTAACACTTGTTTTGTACAGTTGAGGCAAGATTGTCTTTTTAAGGAAGACTGGCGGTGTTTTTTGGACATACATGCTGTATAATTCACAGAATGAGGAAAGATTTTGTGTGAAAACCTGGAGGAGATTTCTTTGTCATTAATGCCAGATGATCTGTGTGGCTTTAGAGCAACAGAGGTCCTGATTTATTGATTCCAGATTCTAATATTTATGTGAAAAGTGTTGCACCTTTAATACTCTGCCCCTTTTTAGATCAATGTGGTCTGTTTTTAGACCATAGAGTCTAACATCTGATCAAATTTGAATCAAAGTTGTGCATTCATATTTACCCATCCTTTGTTAGTATAATGTAACCCTAGTGTTTGTGGAATCTGACTATTTTTGTTGTAATAAATGGATAGATGTTCTATTTATCAGGGTCTGTCTTATAATACTGCTCAGATGAGAACACTAAGAGTTAATGGACACAGGAGATAATAAGTAGCCTGCCTTTTCAAACAAACAAAATAAAGAAAGAAAACAGGACAACGTGTTCCAGCTGTCAGCCTGATGGACATGTGAAGGTCATCAGGGTGGAGTACGGGTGAAGGAATTTGGTTTTGCTCGAGGAGTCGTGCTGAAAGCTTGTGAAAAGGGGAAAAGGCATCAGCACATCTGGTTTAGAGATGCTTTAAGGTTAGAGATTAAAGAGGCAGATGACAAAGTGGGATTCAAGCATTATATTAATTTTAACAATAAATACAAATAAGAACCCCAAACAGAAGGGTCAGTGATTTGAAGAGGTGGTTTGTGTATCACTGCTGTTCCATCTCTTTCACAAATCTCCTTACAGTGGCTGTAATCTGAGGAGGACTCGTGTTTATGGCAGCACAGCAGCATCTAGTGGCCACAGGCTCTAGCTGTGAATGTGGGAACGGTCATGGTTACCTCGCACACCCTCTGAGAAACAGCTGAAGTGAACAGGATCTTTTACAATTGAAACAAGGCCAGGTTTAACCCTTGTTTTCCTCTTTTAAAGCTCTCCTGATCAGTATAAAAAGTGAAATCATAAGAAGATATGAGTGGCTCGACAGCTGCAGTATACTTTTGTTAGGTATTCACCACATCGAAATAGGTTTTCCTGTTTCATATTTAATCGCTTTTAAAATGTATATCATGATATTTTTGAAGAATATTTTTAGAGACTGCTTTTCTTTATTTTAATGGAATAAATTCAGGGAATACTATCAGGTACTTGGCCAGTAAAGGTCTCTATAACACATATTAGAAGTACTGGTGACACAAATATTTGAATATTCAACAATTTGTTGGATAGAGCGTGCCAATTTCACAGTCTAAAACCTGCTTATGAAACAAGGATCAATCAATTCTAACTAAATGAGTCTGCTCATAGTCTAATTTTGCATAGATTTGCCTGTTTTCTCCAAATGAATCAACTCATTGCCTGGCTTGTTTTAATGAATTAATTTATTAATAAGTATTGATTCAATTCTGAAAACAGCTCATGTGCTTTTAATCTGTCTCCCTTTCAGTTTTGTTATGTTGCAGCCTGATCTTACAGTCAAAAGAACAAGTCATTTTTATTCTCTTAATCTACACTCAGTACCCCATCATGAAAAAGGGAAAACAGAATTTGAATTTTTTTGCAGATTTATAAAAAAATAAAAAACTGAAATATCCCATTGACAGAAGTGTTCAGAGCCTTTGAAAAACCACTTGAAATTTGTCTCAATTGCTCTTGATCTTTGAGGTTGATCTTTGAGGTTTCTGCTCCTTGATTGGAGTCTACCTGTGGCAAATTACATAAATTAGACATAATATGGAAAGGTGCACCGCTCTATAGAAGGCCTCACATCCGACTATGCATACCTGAGCAAATACCAAACCATGAGGTCAAATGAACTGCCTGCAGAGCTCAGAGACAGGATTGCCACCAGGCACAGATCTGGGGAAGGCTACAAAAAATGTCTGCTGCACTGAAGGTTCCCAAGACCACAGTGGCCTCCATGATTCTCAAATGGAAGACTCTTCCAAAAGAGCTGGTCACCCGGCCAAACAGGGCAAATCAGGGGAGAGGGCCTTAGCAAGAGGGGTGACCAAGAACCTGATGGTCACCCTGACTGAGCTGTATGGAGATCGGCCTCTCCTCAGTGCAAAACCCCCTCACAGGTAGGGCAAGTGTAAACGTTTATGAGTTATCACCAATAAGGACGCAGATACCCCAACCTTAAGCAGCTCTCATGGGTTTTCCTACAGAAGCTGAATCTAAATGTGGAGAGAGAGAGAGAGAGAGAGAGAGAGAGAGGGAGAGTGGGGGTTGATATGCACCAAATGTGTCAGAATCAGGAGAGGAACCTGTGACCAGTGTTACTTTCTACATCAGGGCCCAGATCCACCTTTAAACCAAACCAGCACCCTATCGCCCTAAACTTAAAGAAACACTTTTTCCCAGAGGCCCACGTGGTTTATACAAAAGCTGAATATTTCCTGTTAGGAAATGAAATAGTGAATTCTTCCAATCTTAGACTGAAAAAAAATGCCCATGAGTGTTTTTATCTATATAATGCTTGTGTCAGAATTATTGATGTTCCATCTGTTAAGTTTACAGCACATTTTTCTTTAAAGTGACCTTAAAAATCATATTTTTGCATCCATTTTAAGACATTTATCTTAAAAGATCTACATTAAATATATTCAGTTTGACTATAGATTCATTTTAGTGTTTATGTGTCTATTTTGTCCACCAAGTTTATATATATTACATCAAGCTAGAAGCTGGATATGAATATAATGCAATATCCAACAGAGGCACAGAGTGAAGCCTCCTGATGACTATAAGAACCACTCTATAACATTACAAACTTCATAAAAACACGCAGGACTATTTAGACCAATGATTTTCATCTGGACAGGCATCAGAACCCAGCACCAGTTCCCCATAGGAAATCCTGACCCCAACCTAAAAACTTTAACCAATCAAATAATTGTATGACAAATTAAGTTTGGACCTTAGCTGAAACAAAAACAAGTCTAACATGTTTAAAAGGGGCATCATTATAGAAGGGCATGCACTTATCAGTTTATGTCCTTTATTTTCATGAGAAAGCAGGAAAATGTTGGTTAATTCAATGGAAATTCCCTCCAAATGTCCGATCAAATTTTCAAGAAATTACAAAGAAATTTACCCTGTTTCCTTTGAAAAAATCAAATTAAATTCTACAACATTAGAAAACATATCACCAAAGACTTTTAGGAAAAATTCTTAAAAAATTGAAAGCAAATTAATTTTTGATGGAAATCCAAAGGGAATTTCATCAAAAATTTCCAATCAATTCCAAAAGCTTTACAGATAATTTTCCCCAAAACTACATGGAAAATAATGTAAAATTTCCTGACAAATTCCACCCAACATCAAAGCAACCCCCTCTCAAAAACTCAAATCAAACTCTGCAAAATTAACAAACATATCCACATTTTTTTAAGGATATGTTTCTGAAAGTTAAAGCAATTTTCCTCAGCATTCAAAGCAGATTGTTTTAACTGTTTTGAAGGCTGAAGAAAATAACTTTGTCTGTAGAAAGTCCTAATGTGATATCCACATATGTGCATGCACTTTTATTATAAATAATATATTTTCCCTGAAAAACATGCCTTATTGTTTCATTAATTTTGTACTCTTAGAACTTTTAGTGATCATACCAGGTGTTTAAATGTTTGAAGATGAAAGAAAACTATCTCTCTCGCCGAGGTTACAGTAGTAATTTCAACAATTTAAAGATGGGGACATTTGAACACTAAATAAAGCCTTCCAGTCTGGATTTTCCTGCTTTTATTGGGGTTCTTTTTTAGCTATTCACGGATGCACAGATGGCTGCAGCCTACAGGCCCATTATGCTCACATGAATCTGACTAAGGTGCTTAATTGGCATGGATTCACGTCAGGCAGGACTGTGGACACGACTGGATCCAGTGCTTGCAGGAGAGGACAGCAGGAAGACCGTCTCGTCTTTAAAAGGCTTCTTTCTGCTCACTTCTACTGCCCCATCGCTGTGTGCGTGCGTGTGTTTGCACGAGCCTGACAGGCTGCCTCTCCCAACTCCACTACAACCACGATCCGAGTTACAGAGGAGGCTGCCGACTCAAGCCTCCATCCGCCATTTTCAGCAGATTGGAGGCAGGTAGAGCACAAAAATCACAAGTCCCCGCTCTGTTAAAGCAGGTAAGTGCGCGTGAGAGTAGGCTAAACCCAAATTCAACCCTCCAACAGGATACATTTAGGGAGAAAACGGCAGCAGCCACCTTACTCCGGCCAGCATCGGGAGGAAACAAGGGGAGGACGGTTTGCCTACAAGGGTAACAATAAACTGCATCCTTCAGGCGCTGTTCGCCTCACATATCCGTCAATTTTGTTGTCTTTGTTAACTTTTTACGAACAAAACGCTTTAAAATCATCTTTACGCACGCACACTTGTACACGCCCACGTTGAAATCTCTCCATTTGTTGCTTGAACTTCAGCTAGAAGGGGTTTAAAAATGTCTGATCACAACTCCAGCAGCGGATTAGAAATGAACCTAAATGAACTGGTCAGTAAAAAAGTTAATGCAACCCCGCCTTTAATTCACAATGATGCTAAAGCTTGATTTGCAATGCCAGTTATACAAAAGGGTCAATTGTTTATCCTTGCCTTTTTAATTGATCTGCTTTTTAGACAGCACAAATTCATCTTTAAGTGAAGTTGGAGTCGTTATGTCAAAGATCTGCTCCTGAACTGTGTGGCATATTTGTGTGTTAATGGATTCAGTGTGTGTGAACACATGGGTCAGCTCATTGTGCTGCTGAACAATTGGCTTTTCTGCCAGTTGGGACAAAAAGCATGAAACCAAAGCACAGAAAATGTCCGTGATGAACAAGCTGAGAAAATCAGCATTTGGGTAAAAGTAAAAAAAGAGGACAAACTGATGAGTTGATCAGGAAAAATCACAGAGAATTGTTCAATATTTCAGTGTTTTTGAGGCGTGCACCATTAACTGATTCTAGAGCCTCTCAGATGTGAAGAATTGAAGCTGCTGATGAGAAAAATAATCTTGACTCTTGTGTATTTTAACAAACTTGAATTAAAAAAGACAAGTCAGTTTAAAAGAACCAGCAAAGATGAAGTCAGTAGTGTGAGGGATCTTCATCTCATCAGCTGTTTCACATGTACAAAACTACCTGAAATTTCCTGTTATTTTCTGCTGCATGTGTTCCTGCACCAGTTTCCTGCTCTATTTTGTCTCAGTGCTCAACATCAGGACTTTCAGACATCAATATATTTGACATTTGATGACAATGTTTGTAAAACTTTTAAACATATCTACAACAAGGATGAACTTAACCATGTAACTATTCTGCAAACTTCTTTACAAAGAGTCAGACTAGTTTAAGGCCTAAAATCAGCATGCATTAATAATTTGATTTCTCCTCTTGTGTTGTATTTGGCTGGATTGGGATGTAGACAGTTCTTCATATTAGAGGTTTCTATAAGCCATCTCTGTGATTACATTTGCTTGCATGAAGCCGTTGTTGCAGCATGACCATAATGTTCCTTTCTCATCATTAATTCAGACAGATGAGGAGTATTTAACAGGTTATCTGGTGTCAGTTTTAAGTCAAACACAAAGTCTACACTTTAAAGAAAGTGTTTTAAAGACAGGTGCGTGATGTGTTGCCTTGACTGACTGAATTCACAGAGAGAATCAGTTTAAATCTGTTGTAGCTCTTAACCTCTCCCTTTGCTCTGTATTTAGAGTCCATGTGATATCATTCATAAGGACTGGCTGCCCACTATACTGTGGAAACCAACCTCAACAGGTAAAGTAATATTTATGTAGTTGTATTTTTGTAGTTTGACATGTTTTAAATGCTTTTGATATCAGTAAAGTAACTCTTTGTTTATTTTAGGTTATGGCAATAACTGGTGGGATGGTGGAAACTCTCGATGGAATTCCAGCTCATGTGTGGAAGGGTTTGCCCGACTGTTTGAGTCTCGGACCTTCTGCTATAAATCAAAACCGTATCGGTGAGTACATAAGGGTGTCCAGGGAGTCTGGTAAACAATAGGCCCACACAATATGTGCAATTACTAAGTCAAACTTTACAAAAATGAAATGAGGTGGAATATAGAAATAAAAGCACACATATTTACCATGACTCACAGTTTCTGTGTCCATTGGCTAATTGTCATCTTTTACTTCAAAAACATTGGAGGACATCGGTATATCATTATTGTTTTGACTCGAGGACTCTGTTCATCAAAATAGCACTCTGTAGGGTGTATTTACTAAACAGGAAGCCAACATTTGGCTTTCATTACTGAATTTTACATAGTAAGGGAGAAAAACAGTTAAAATGGCCTTCCTGGATTGCTCACAACACAAACCAGGAAGGGCACTCTTGACCTCAGTTCTGAATTTAGTCCTCAGTTCAAAACATGAAGGGGGTCGTTGAGGTTGGCACGCTGAGCAGTGAACCTGGTCTCTACTTGACTTGGAAGTGCTTAGAGGGGATGCAGTGGGACAAGAGGAGGAATCATGGTCCATCATAATTAAGCAGCATAAAACATGAATGAGATGCAGCATCAGAAGGGCAGCTTTCAATATCAGTTCCCACTGCATTATGAAGCAGTATTTTACGCAACATCCAGCATTTCCATGGCAACGATTAACAAGTTGCGCCTCTCATGTTGGCTCTATCATCAAAGCCTCTGCAACAGAACACGTTCTGTTACAATTGTAAAAGCTAAAAATTCCCTTGGCTTTAAAATCTGTTTTAGATATTTGTGGAAATGCAAGGCCTCAACTAGATATAACATAGGAGTAGGGTTGGGTATAGTTTGTGTTTTTCATACTGGTGATAAATCGATACTTTTAAAACAATCTTGGTGCCTAAACAGTGCATGAAATGAAACTTTTAGTAGGAAAAAGATAATTGTCAGTGGCAAATACTTTTAAAATACTTCTATAATTGCAAAGGCAACTCTAAACTTCAAACTAAATAATATATTTAATCCTAAAATCAAACATCCACTCAACAAATCTATATAATTAATCAATAAAACCTTACCCAGCTCTAAAATAAATGGTATTTTCTACTATCAACCCTCCCTTCTACTCTTTAAATATGCTTTCTAATAACTTATTTTTTTAGTCTTTTAACTGTGTTAGTCCTAGTAGAACCTGCAATTTTCATGAAACATTTTAAACTACTCATTGTTTATACAACTTTAATTTGTTTCAGTATTCTTACTATTTTTTATTTTGTTAAGTAAATTTAAATCATAAAGTTGAATATTATGATAATACATGTTGATCTGTTGTGTGCACATAAAAATACATTTCCCCCCCAAACAAATCAGGGCCTGGGCCCCCCCAACCCAAAAGTCTAGATTCACCCCTGCTCCTGAACTAATGAACATACGTTATGCATGTCAGATTAACAACAAGCTGCAGGACAGAGAGGTCTGATGTTGGAACAGAGAGGGCAACAACAACAGAGAAGGAGAGGAACTAAACTTTAACCCAGGTAAAAGTGAGAAAACTTATTTCCCCTTCATTGATATCATCCACAAAGACACTGCTCCTCCTGAGAGTATCTCTGTCTGCTTTCATACCTTTAAAAATATTACATATTAGGGCTGACACATACCTGAAACAAACAGAAAGGACAGGAGGTAGTGCTTTAAGTTCCTGCCTTATCTGATCACTTTTTAAATTTGTTTTCTGCCATTGCTCACTGATAATCTCCCCTTACCTCATCTATGAAGATAAATACATATCCAAAGAGAGATTTCTTTGAGATGGAATCAAAATGATTGGCACAATAAATATATTTTATGCACTCTAGTAGCAGTATGCTGTAGTGCGCTCACACAAGTCAATTAAAACCCCAAAGAAGGCACGTGGATAAAAGCTGTCCCAGAACTATAGGCCTATAAATTCAGAGAAATATCTTTAGAAGGCATGGGATGAGGAAAAAAACAGCTGTGATGTGTTGATGTAAAGACTCGGCCAAAATTCATGTACTGTGCTGGGTCAGACACAACTCATAAAGTAAATTAAGCAAAGCAGCATACAAGTAGGGAAGAGACATTACTCTGCAGCACAGTTAATAAGACGCTAGGATGAAATAAAACAAGTGTTGGATGACATGAATTATAATAAATCCAAAGTATTTTGTGCCTTCCTCTGGTGTTAAACTTCAGCTAGAATGCCATTCCTAAAGGTCCAAATCACTGCGAAGTCCTCCATTGATAAAATAAAACACAATCTTTTTTAGGCATCACTGTCTAAATTTAGCCTAAAACTGAGGATAAACCCACACAGGTGTTTAACTTTTGAAGAGCTTTCAAAGTTTAAAAGTTCAATGGAACAAGTATAAGAAGTGTTGACTCATTGTTATTTTCAGGTGTCTGGGCCACTCGGGTCATTCCTAAAGGGAAGAGGTTCGGCCCGTTCGTTGGAGAGAAGAAGAAGAGGTCCCAGGTGACGAGTAATGTTTACATGTGGGAGGTAAGTAATGTCACAGGTTGACTTTCTTCCCTAAAATACCCACCTCCACCTTCTGTGGGAGTTGCTGCATAGCTAAATCAAGTCCAACTACATTCTGTGAACCATTCACAAGAGTTAATAATATCCTGGGTATAAAATGATGTGCAAGTAAAAGTTGTTTGATAAAGGTACAGAGGAGGGTGCTATGAAATAAGGTTCATGGGTAGACGATTAACAGTAACTAGAGTGTATAACCAGTGTCTCTCTCTAAACCTGTCTTGATCATTGAAAATGTAACACAGTTATAGTAATGTCACCAAAGCCATGCAGTTGCATTTAATCATGGGAACCTGGAAGAGTGAAGGCCATAAAATTTTAGCATGCCTCCAGTCCTCTTCTTATTTTACCCTGTTGTTTTTTCAGGTAATGCTAAAATAAAAATGTCCTTCAACAGATCACTCAAACACTTAAAAGACTGTTAAAGGCAGAGCAGCTACAGTCCTCTGTGGATAACGCTTTTAATGCTTGGTCCTGTTGGTTTTGCAGCTACAGTGCATATCCAAAACATAGTGTTGAAACTATGTGTAGGCTGTTAAGGTTAGAGTTTAATAGCTCTACAATGGGCAGGTGTTATTGAATTCAAAACAGGAAGCACTAAAAGTGTACCGATCTATAAATAATTTCCTGAAATAATTCTCATGAATTGTGATGTTCTGCAAGTATTTCCCTCTTTTCTGGGCAGCTATTTTTTTGTTGTTGTCCTTATTGCTGTTTCTATTACAGCCTGACTAAAGGAGGTGGCTTAGGATTGGTGTTTCTGTGCATAAAAGAGTCTGACAAAGGTTTTAGGTTTGTAGAATCATAAAACATAGAGAACGTCTGTGTATATTTTACTTGCCACAGTACACAACAGCGGTTTTCAGGTAAATGGCCTTTGTTGCTACACAGCTATTATAAACACTGCTAATAATTCAAGCTCACATTCAGATGGAGATTACTGCAATTCTATGCTTATGTTTTTGGGATCACTGCTAGTGTAATATTTGTGCCTTTAGGTTTATTTCCCAGCACGAGGATGGATGTGTGTTGACGCCACAGACCCTGTGAAGGGGAACTGGTTGCGATATGTGAATTGGGCGAGGTCAAGTGAAGAGCAGAATCTTTTCCCTTTGGAGATCAACAGAGCCATTTACTACAAGGTTTTAAGGGTAGGTCAAACACACTTCCATACACTCTGTTTGTCTTTCCACCAGTGACACACAGTAGAGTCAGATGAGTCTATGCCCTATGGTTTTGGATTATTTGGAGACTATTGCACTGCATGTTATTGTTAGATAACTCTTCAGAATTCTTTACACTAATGCTTTTAAACCAGATATGTTTTAGAGTCTTTTTTCCTCGAATGACAGAAATCCTTCTTGATCATCATCATCAAAAATATATGGAAACAAAAAGCTATCTGACATTTTCAGACACCCCAAATATTGCCTTTTTTGTAAAGGTAGAACTGTTGGCTAAGCAGTTGTGATCTATTGTAAAACATGTGCTTGATTGAACGGCCAGAGTCTACTTATGATGCACATGTTTATTTTTTACCTACGCACCCATTTAGCTGCTTATAATTATTTTAATTGAATATACTTCTGTTAAAATAACTTGGGGTTTAGGGCTGCACAGATACATCAGTTTAACATTGATTCCAGCCAATTTTAGCTCTTTTGGCAAACACTGGCCAAATGATGTGGCATAACCAATGCCATTAGCATACTATTAACTTTTGTGCCCTATCAATTTAATGTCACCATCTAGTACATCTAACTGCTGATTTAGAGAAAAAAAAAATTATTGGGCAGAAGATCTGACCAGCTGGACAAACTCTATTCTGTTTAATTGTCAAACATGACAGAAAATGTTGGCATTGTTGGAGTGTTACACCAAAAGAAGTAATGAAAAAAAAAAAACATTAGCATCGATAATTGTGATTTTTTTTTTACGCTGGTATCTGGTATCATCAGCCCAGATGTTTACAGTGGGTGCATGTCTAGTTTTAATCTATAATGGCTTAGAAATAAACATTTTTAGATAACACTTTAGTGCTGTTTCAGCAAATGTATTAAAGGGATGATGACTGCCAACTTCAGTACTGTGGACACATTGTAAATTTGTATATTTTTGTGTCACTTTCCTCCTCTTAAATGAATGTGGAACTTTTAACTGTAACAACAAGGGCTTTACAATATTACAAATCATTGTAATTAATTAATCAATCAGATATGACCAGGTTGTGATTCATATTCTGCATTACTTTTTTGTGTTAGGCCTGTAACATAAAGTAGTGTTTTCATACATAGGGAAAAAACAATATGTAGGCTAGTGCATCTTTAATTAGCTCAGTCGAATTATAATACCATCTGCCACACAATTTAATCTTTAATACTTTAAATACATTTTCATGGCTGTGATTATGATATTATTCACAATATTGCAACTTAGATAATGTTTGATTAACTGTGCAGCCTCAATAACTGTTTATTTTGTCATGTTAGAATTGTTATTAAGAAATAATCTTTTAAGAGTCAAATGCATCTTCATGAAAAATCTTTGCCATGGAAAATATTTTGAAAATGTTGTTTCTGCACCATACATTACTTGGGTTGACTTGTGGTAGCAATTTTAGACATTAAAACTAATGAGGCTGGCCAGTTAACGGAAATTTAGACTAAATAGCAATGGGGCCTATTGTAATTTTCAAATTGCCAAAGGTGAAATAATTTTTAACCTGAAATCCGTGCCAAAATACCAGTTTAATACAAATTTTTGCTGCAGAGATGTTATGCTCTACACTTACTGCATAATTTCAAGTGTCATTTTGTTCTAGAATAGTTAGCAAAAACTTCTACTTGCCTTATTTGTGCATTTTTTTTAATTAAAAATGAGAATGACATAAAATGATCATTCCCTTCAATACAACAACTTGTTTTGCATTTGCAATATGAGTCAAAATAATTGCAGTTAGATATTTGTTCAAAATAACTCGGTTCTAGTTGGCATGGTAAGAGCTGTAAAGGCTGTAAGTTAAATCTACTACTATGATTGAAGTATACAAAAAACATGTCATTATTATTGATTCATGCATCATCTATTTTCATTTGAACATTTATGTCTGGCCTACAGGAAAGCACAGTTTATGTTGAATCTGTTCAGTATTGTGGTGGTTATGACATAGAATGATTTATAACTTTTGTTCATTGAACAAAAATACACAATAAGGAACTTAAAGAATATTGGTATCAGAATTGGAGAAAAAAACACAATTTGATTATTTTCCCAAATCGTTCAGCCTCAATAACTACCATACAGAAATAAGCAGTCTTGAAGCTGACGTTTCATTTGCTTTATAGGTTATAAAAACTTGGCAATATTAATTTCAGTCTGTTTCACCAGCTAGAACTTTCTAACATGGGCTTGAAATTATGTTAACAGAGTGTAATTGTTGCAATATTTGTGAAACTGTGTTATACAGAGTACATATTACGGTCTTGTAATTATTAACTATAGAGAAGCTTAAAGTTACTACAGCCTGTTGCAGTAAGTTTGCAAACAAGCATGCACTGCTGTACAATATCCTGCAGACTTTGGTGTAAAGACTGTCAAATTCCATACACCCCCCCAAAGCCTCAAGTGAAGACAGATAAGATGCACAGTGGCCCAAATATCCCCCTTGCCTCTCAGCAAGCCGTGCTGTGATTGGTGGCCGACTTCATCTCTCATTGTTGCAGCCTATCGGGCCGGGAGAGGAGCTGCTGGTGTGGTACACTGTGGAAGACAACCCTGAGATAACAGCTGCACTGGAGGAAGAAAGAGCCAGTAGTCTGAGCAGGAAAAACTCACCCAGGGCGAAGCGAGGTAAGGCCTTACATAGAAACAAGATAACATTTCTGCTCGGGGTTTATCCTTTAATGCGTTTGCTTCTCACTTACCACGCTAGGTTAATCACGAAATGGATTTGTCTGAGTCGAAGTTGTAACTGGCGAGCTAACTAGCTAGCTACAAATGAAGGAAGGGCTAGTGGTGGCTAACGTTAACGGTTGCGATGTGTGGGGCTTTTCTCTACTTAAATTCACGATCTGAACCGGTCTCTGTGAGCGTTTGTGCCTCTGTATAACATCCAAGCAGACGCCTATTTGCCTAAAATATCGCATTTAACTATTAAACGAGCGTCTTAGCAACTTTTAGCAGCTTTTCCTCCTCCTCTGGGTCCTGACGTTGTCGAGGATGTGACCTTCCTTGAGTTAAAGCATGAAAGCCATCCATCCGAGAGCCTCTCTAGCTACTTGATGATGGCCTAGCAGGTTAGCTTACTAGCCAGCTTCCTTATCCTACAACAGGCCTGCTAGAGCGCTGATATGGATAACAACCAAATATCAAGATGTTTTAGGACTTGCGAAGCGTTTAAAATGAACACTTTACGCTGCTTTGTGTTCAGAATAAGCAGTTCATCGAGTTGTCAGAGTTGGTGTTACATGCTAGCATAAAGCTAAACGGCTAGGACTGAACGCACGGACATCACGGTGCACAGGAACAGATGGCAAACTGCTTTTAGTAAATTAAACTAAAAAATAGTTTCGACATGTTCGAAATGCGGCAACCATGATGATAATGATTGTAATAGGCCAGTGTAAAGTTGTAGTTATGTTTCAGAGCCTAACATGTCGAGCGTTTTAGACATAAAACAAAAGTGAAAATTGACTTAAAAACTGAAACTGTGTTTAATCTAAGTATAATTAAAACATGCGACAATAAGAGGTTTATAAACGAGCTGATGAAAGACAAAACATGGCTCTAATCTGTCAGAATTACATTTGCCAGTCTGAACTTTGGACATAGTGTTTCCATGTTATGTATCCTGTGGGTAATTCAATGCGGGACTATACGGAAAAGGCAGGTTTACCCAAGTATTTAACAAATATATGTTCAGTGTCTTCTTTCTAATCTTATCTGCTTTGATCTGTTTTTGATACCTTATGTCTCACACTTTTATACTTAAACTTGTGAACGATGCATACCATGTTACTAAATGGGTATATTAAATATTTTTAATAGAAATATGGTATAATACACTCAGTTAAGAGCCCTTTTATACTCTGAATCATTGCTTGAATTTGAATAATATAAATGTTGGCATCATGCAGGAAGTCATGCTTTCCCTTTTTGTCCACTTGATCAGGAAGAAAGAAGAAATTAAAATTTCATTTGTTTTATCTTTTGAAAAATCATAGTGCAAAAGTACAGTTTGTGTTAGATAGGCTATCTGTCATTTCTCATGCGAAGGGTTATTTTACTTTTCAGTGTTGCAATACCAGCGATTCTCTTCAACACATCACATCTCTATACTGCAGTGTTATAGCTTTTGGCAGCTCTGTACTGCAGAGTCAACCTTGCTGAAGTAAGCTTACTTACGTTGATCATAATGTCAGAAGACATACACATTATAGCCATGCAAGCCAATGACTTTAGGGTAAAGTAAGAGAGCTCAGAAATGCTGCAGATATTAAGAAGTAGTTGTTTTGTTGTTGTAGATTTAGCAGAATGCTCTGAAAGAGTCAGTCAGATGACTGACCTACAGCATGTGTTTCTCTGGTATGAATTAGGCTTTGTAGGCTAGGTCAGGTGACCTTGTTGACACACTCAAATGATGAGGATGTGCCAGGGAAGCCTCTGGAGTTGGACAAAGCTTAGGAATTCAGACTACTTCAATGTTATCAGCCTTATTTGTTGATTATTAAAAAATGCTGATGAAGATGTCAGCACAGACTAGAGTTCAAAGAGATGCTGCTTTAAAATCAGATGTAAATTTGATTTATTCGGTTCTGTTTGAATTTTAATGCAGTTATAAAATATCTTGCTGCGTTTGAAAAGGCACAATATGGGTCTCCAGCCTAGTAGTTTTTAGCTTATGATTTGAGGCAGTTCTTGCTCATTTTGAACCTATTTACACCATTACATGGGTCCATAAAAAGCAAGGAAATGTCATATCTGACAAGCAACCCCCCCCCCCCCAAAAAAAAAAAAGGCATAGACTACAACTACTTTTTGACATTAAAACCCCAATCTATTTTTCTTTGTTTAGTTTTGTTTTCTTTTTTCCTCCAAACTTCTTCTGGGGGGTGCAAGGCTAAAACTTTTACCATTTCATATCATATCATGTCAGTGCATTGTTGAGTAAGAATCTGCTCCTAAATTGTTTATAAGGAAAACTGTATCATCATTAATAAGTGTTTGGATTTACCACTTTGTGCCCTTGTGATTATAGAAGCTGTTTTCGCTTTCCAACAAGGCTGATGCAAAGTGATGTGTGTGTGTGTGTTTATGCAGCCAGAAGAAAGCTGCTGGAGAGAGCCAGACAGGCTGGTTTGGGTGGATTCAAGAAAACAAGTGTAACCAAACCTACCGTCAAGGAGATTAAGGAGATGTGGGATGGGGAAGACAGTAAGATAACATCTTGTTTTAAATAATCTACATATTCTCATTATTCTCTAATTTTAACTTACTCTTTGAATTTACCTTTTGTATTTGAAAGTGTTAACTGTTTCTGTCATATTTAAATGGCATGACAAAACAGCACACTTAACAGCTGTGTCATGTTTTTTTTAGGTCTTAAGGAGGAGGATGGGAAGCCATCCACCTTTGAGCCCTCACAGGAACTCCAGGAAACCCATCCCATAAAAAGCACCAACTATACAGATGCAGACAACATGTCAACAGCAATGACAGACAGGGGAAACGGTGAGCAGAAGGAAGACGAGGATGAGGAAGAGGAGGAGGAGGAGGAGGATGCTGATGATTTGGAAGAACCAAAGGAAGTACATCAGCAAACTGCACAGCATTCACGTCCTGAATTCATGCAGAATAAGCTGACATGCGGTGAAGAGAACCTTAAGGGCTGGCAAGGAAAGGCAGAGTCTTCCTCACTTGCAGGGCAAGAGCTAGAAGTTGATCCTGAGCTTGACCTTGACCCTGATCCTGATGGTGACCTTGAAGTGGGTCCCCATGGTGAGTCATATCCCTGTCAGCACTGTGAGCGCCACTTTTCCACCAGACAAGGTCTGGAACGTCACAACCACATTCATGCCATCACTAACCAGCAATCACAACTGTTCAAGTGCCGGTACTGCAGTAAGTCCTTTGGTTCACAGGTGGGGAGGCGGCGACATGAGAGGAGACATGAGAGTGGGCCGAAAAAACGGCCTGGCTCTCTGGCAGGCACTGCCAGTCTGCTCAGTCCTGTATTGCAGACTGATGGTTCGAGTCCAGACTGCACCAGTCCAACCACTCACTATATAGCCATAGGGTCGCAGTTTACTGGAGGATCTATACACAACTCTGAGATGCAGAGAAAGGAGTCTGGACTTAATGCGGACCGTCCCTTTGTTTTGGATGAAAATGGGGAATCTAAAGAACTCCATCCCTGCAAGTACTGTAACAAAGCATTTGGCACACACACTAACATGCGCAGACACCAGCGCAGAATACATGAACGACACTTGCTACCAAAGGGAGTGCGCAGGAAAGGCATGCTTCTGCAAGAGGCCTCAGCACAGCAGCAGCCTGATGAGTCCCCCAGCACCAGCCCTCCGCCCGTCTATGTGCCCAGTGCAGACACAGAAGATGAAGCAGACAGGGATGATTACACAATGGACATATCTAAAAACATCTCTGAGAATTTGAGCTTTTACATTGATGGTAAGATTGTGTCCACTAGCACAGTGAGCAGCTGTGAGGTGATAGAGGTAGACTCCAGATCTGCAGCTCTGTTTGGTCTAGATACAGTCATCATCAGCCCAAATCAAATTAGTCAGGCACTGAAGGTTGAGAGTAGAACCAATGCTGCAAAGCAAGTCTCTAACATTGGTCAGCCAGCAGCTAAAAGAAGAACGTCTACACCCCCCCTTGTTCCCAGCCTGAAAGTAGAAACAGAAACAGCATCTTTCACAGCCTCTACATCATCGTCATCATCTTCCTCATCTTCCTCATCTAACTTGTTAGTGGGTGGACTATTCCAGCAAGCTGCAGATTCCTCAGCATTTCAGCGGGAGAAAACTGTATATCTGTCACCTAAGCTCAAGCAACTCCTTCAGACACAAGACATTCAGAAATCCACAATAGCTCTGATAACAGAAAGCCATAGACTAGCCTCCCCTCTGTCAGTCACACCGTTACCAGGAGTTTCAGGAAGGTTTAAAAGAAGAACAGCCTCTCCCCCATCTACTCCACAGCTCAGTCCTGCATGTAAAACAGAGAGCTGTAAAGCCGAGGTGACAAGCTCATTCACCCTTAAGGTGCCAAAGGTAGAAAACCGCAGCGCATCACCTCCTGGGAGCCTGCTAGAAAAGGAAGATGCAGACAGCTTGAGCCCCTCTGGAAATAATACTCACAGCCAAACTTCCAGTAGTGGGGGTAATTCCTGTAATCAGCAGCCCTTGGATCTGTCAAACTCCGTGAGCAAGAGGAGTGACAGTTTGAACAAGGTGCTGGGGGATTCAGCTCTTGATTTAAGCTTACATCGGAAGAGTGCCGAGCCTGAATTAAAGGGAAGTTTAGCACCACAGCCACTGATTAAAAAGAGAAAGCCCAACACCAGCATGCTTGAGAAGGTGCTGATGAATGAGTATGTAGGTCTTACTTTGCCGGGAGAGGACAGCCCTTCAGCCTTAGCAAACAGTTGTTTTAATTCTCACTCTCCAAACGTTATATCAGAGTCTGCTCATTCCTCCCCGCCCTCTTTGACACCTGTCACTATGAACCCCTCTTCCCCTGGCACATCCAGTGTTACGTCGCCAACACCGCCTCCTCCTGTTCTACCTACCATACCGTCTCCTCCAGCTATGCCTAGCTCTCCACTCTCTCAGCCTTCAGACTCCTCTGCACTCAGACCACTTCCTGTGCTCTCACCAAAAATGTCTCCAAGATCGGTTGAACACAAGCTCCAGTCAGACTCAGAGGAGGTTATGTCAGCTGATGAAAACAAAGTTGAGGAAGAGAACCACTTCCCTGAGCCATTACAATCCCCTAAGACTCCACTTGAAGATAACACAAATTCTTGCGCTTCTGAACCAGCACAGGTGGAACTTCTACCTACTGAAGCAGACATTTCTTTGACTACAGCTTCCAATGGTCTGCTAAATGGCAAGGTGAACCAAAACGTAGATTCTGTAACAGAGGAGTCTTCTGCTGCTTTGTCGTCCCAGCCGGATCAAGCATCTTCATCATCATCTCCTGCACCAAGTGATCCATCCTCAGCACCACTCTCGCCATCCCTCCCGCTGATTAAGATTAAAACCGAGCCTCAACCCAGCATAGATGAGATGTCTGTTATGAATCATGCAACTTTGGACACTGTTGACTCTTCATCTCTGCCTTCTGCTCCTGATAAACCGTCTGATAAAACCTTTGAAGGGGAGGAAATTGACTCAACATTCTGCAAGACCTTTGTGTGTAACGTCTGCGAGGAGCCGTTCACCTCCATCAAAGAGCTCAGTGGTCACATCACAGAGCACGTTGCCGACTGGCCCTTCAAGTGTGAATTCTGTGTGCAGCTGTTCAGTGACAGCCCGGCACTACTGGCTCACCGGACAGCACTTCATGGAGTGGGGAAAATCTTTGTGTGCTCTGTTTGTTCTAAGGAGTTTGCTTTCCTTTGTAACCTCCAGCAGCACCAAAAAGACTTGCATCCAAACGAGACCTGTTCACATAAGACTGTGGAGAGCGGAAAGTTAAGACCACAAAACTACACAGATCCATCTAGAGCCAAAGAGGAAAGTTGTCCTTCAACACCAGCACCAGAGATGACAGATGAGGCTGCACCACACAATGACTCTGACTTAATGAAAGAAGAGACTGATGTTAACGGTAATCACACAGAGGAAGGAGCTGAAGACCCCAATGAGGAGCTGTACACTACAATAAAGATCATGGCCTCAGAAGGAGGAAAGCCTAAAGGCCCTGATGTCCGCCTTGGCATTAATCAACACTACCCCAGTTACAAACCCCCCCCTTTTCCTTATCACAGCCGTTCCCATGCTGGCTCTGTGGCCTCAGCTACTAACTTCACCACACACAACATACCACAAACTTTCAGCACTGCCATTCGCTGCACAAAGTGTGGCAACAGCTTTGACAACATGCCCGAACTGCACAAGCACATTTTGGCCTGCGCTAACGCTAGTGATAAGAAGCGTTACACTCCCAAGAAAAACCCCATCCCCCTCAAGCAAATAGTTAAGAGCCCTAATGGAGTCGTGTCGCCCTCAGCAGTCACTGCAGGCCACAGTGCTTTCCGTAGAATGGGTCAGCCAAAGAGACTTAACTTTAATCAAGATACAGGTAAAACAAAAATGAGTGCCCTCAGTAAAAAGAAAAACCAGCTGGTCCAGAAGGCTATTTCACAAAAAAATAAAGCAGCCACCAGTTCAAAGAAGGCTATTGTTAAAACTGAGGAGGAGTCAGCTTCAAGCGTCTGCCCCCACTGCAGCAGGGAGTTTACTTATACTGCAAGTCTCACTAAACATATGGCCATAAGCTGCCCCATGAAGCCTGTGGTAAAAAAGGGTAAAAAAACTCCTGCAGAGGTGAAAAAAGAAACACTGTCTGTGGTGGATAAAAACATGAATCTGAGGAAGAAAGCCTCAGAGCCAGAAATCCTACAGACAGAGCCAGAGTCTAAACCCCTGGGAAAGACAAGAGCTCGGAGCTCCACTGCAACAGATCCTGAATCCACCCAGACCAGCAAAGGCAAAACAGCTGCTACCCAGGGCCGCCAAAAAAGGCCCGCCTCTTTCCCAGCACCAGTTCCTCCTAGCAAAAAAACCAAGAAGGGCCAAGTTCAGTCTCTACCTCCCACACCTACAACCCCAGAAACTCCTAGTGACACAACACAACGGCCAGCCATGAGAATGCAGCGCATGGGTAAGGAGGCAGCACCCAAAAGATTAGCAGAGGCCAAATCACCACCACCTCCAACACCGCCACAGCCACAACAGCCGAAGAAAGAGGTGCGGTTACCCCCAAGAACAAGGGAGCGTGTAGGTGGTCCAGTTACCAGGAGCTTACAGATAGCCAACACAGCTTCTGCTGAGGTGAAAACTGAGGAACCATCGATTCAAGAATCAAAGGAGACTCAGGTGAGACATCATCTGTTTTTGTCTCTTTGTCATGTTTTGTTCTAGGGCTAGAGAGAGGAAGTTTGCCTCAACATGAACTTAATAGAGATTTCTTGGGGTCATTGTAAATACAAGCCAATAGAATAGAAGAAAATAGAAGAAAAAAATGTCAACAATTTTAACTAGTCTCTTTTAATTTTAACTGGTATTAAAAATGGGATTAAAAATTCTATAGTGACACCTCTGTTTTCATAAAATACAAAATCTAATCCTCAAAAAAGTGAAAAAAGTGCTGAAAAATTTGCAACATGATATTTGACAGCTGAAGTTGTTAAAATACACGACAGCAGTGCTAAGGCTGAACCAGCTGGGAATATAATCTAATTGTGATGTTTTTTTTTTACTCCCAGTATCAAAATTTAAAGATTTAATATGTGATTTTTTTTTCGATTAAGTTCCTCATCTTGTGTAGACATTCTACATTACGATGACACAATGTTTGGTTCATTGAACTAATTCGTTGATAATTTTGAAACATATACAGAACCAAAGAAAGTAGGATTTTCTGTAAACAATTAACAAAAGAAATTTGAATGTTTGCATGATGTGTAATGCATAATATTTCTGCAGCAAAAAATATGTTAAACTGGTATTTAAACACACATTTCTGGTCAAGGAAATACAGATTCAGATTAAGATTCAGATGACTTTATTAATCCCCGAAGGGCAATTCAGTTTACAGTTTACCCTGCCTTATTGAAACGATCAGAGAACAAAAAAAAAAAAAATCCAAAACATTCACTGCAGCAAATAAGCAACCACATTCACATGTCAGTGCCAACAGATCCACTGCACCTTGTGCGCCTTTCCTGTTTGAATATTGCTGTGGGGAACATTGCAATTTTAGTTAAATTTTGTTTGATTGCCCAGCCCTAAGCAGAGCCATTGAATTTGATGGGTTTTATTCAGTGAGAAAAGAAGAAAAAGATCATTTAAAAACTACAAAAAATGTAAAATGAATCACTTTTCATGCTAGTAGTTGATAAATTGTCTTTGTGCTCTGTGTTTCAGGAGTCGCTGATGAAGTGAGCCATGTGGACTTGATGAGCTCTTCCTGGGATTATGTTTCCCACATCTCTCAGCTCTGGACTAATCAAGGCACTGACAGCACTAAGGTGGATCTTTAGTGATGGGCTTATTCACTCACAAACAAGTGAAGGCTGCTTATCTCACCTGCCTTTGCTGGATTTAAGGAGGGAACTGTTTTTATCTTCCACCTTTTGAATTGAACTGAGCCTTGATCTTAGCCAGCCTTGCAAAAAAGGATAAAGAAACTGTACATGACAATGAGTTAATATATACAAAATGTGTCATTACTTGACCCAAAACAGTAACACTAGGGCTCCGTTATTCTGGGAAGCTGATCTATTGCAAAAGGCAATCATGTATCAGTTAGGGTTAGGGAAACTTGTTGATTCTTTTTCTCCGTCTTTCCCCCTTTGGTTGTTTAGAATTTTGGATGTTTCCAGAGTCTCTTAATGCATGTGCTGAATAGAATATGAACTAGATGAAGCCAATTTCCTTGTCTTTCCCAATGGGCACCTACTTCAGTTTATACATGATTTGCAAAGTATGTATGTTTGATTTAAATTTCTGTAGTCATTATATTGTAGAATATATCTTATTGGCATATTTTTGTTTGGGAAACAAAAATAGAAATGGCAGTTGATCACTGCAACAATTGGTCCTCAGGAACACTGTATATGTGTGTGTGGTAAGTATGTGTATGGTTCTGGCTGGACGTGTGGCCTGACAGCTATTACTTTAGTCTAAACCCCCTGGTATGTGTCATGTTCTTACTTTCTTTCTCAGAAGTTTTTCCTCATCTGACGTTAGAGGGTAATTCCAGTCATAAAGCGATGGGAATAACGTTGAAGTCTCCTTAAAAATGTCTGCCTAGAAAATAATTTTAAATGTCACCCATTCAGCCTAGTGTTCTTACAGCACTTTAAAACAAACTGCCAAATTATTTTTGCTTGACCAGTAAGATTGGCTCAATTAAATGGGAAATAATGGAATGTATTCAGGTCTGTTGCACTTTGCAGACACATGTACAATTTTGCAGATGATTCATCTTATAAAAAAAGCTTTTACAGCCTTTCAGCCAATAAATCTCCAATGATCTAACACACTTTGACACATGAACCAACTTTATGTGCTTAAATGCATGATGATAACTCCGTTCATTTGAATGCAGCAGTGTTACATGTTTGAAGTCCTTTGTATGTGGGCATACAAAAAGTTGTTTCATGTGTTTTTATTTGGAAAGCCATGCCACAGTAATGCAATTGATGAACAATATCATCTTTGTTTCTGTGAGAAGATACTTTTGGTAAAACTGCCAAGGAAAGCTTCTTTATCATTTGTAGCTCCCCCTCCCCAGTGCTCATCCCCACTTGGTCACCCTCAGTTGCCTGACAGACGGCAGCCACGCAGACAGTGCTTTAAAGCTCATAGCATGCTAATGGGAAAGCAAATTGATAACATGATTTGAAGCTAATTTATATTTCCATAAGAAATCTTCATGTTTTGCCTTTCAGCATCAAAATTATGTATTTAAGGATGAACAAAGACAAAAATCCCGAATGACCTCAAGTTACATTGCTGTAATTGACATAATAAAAAGGTTTTTCAATTTCTGTAATGTTTTTTTTATGCTTGCATGGGTTTGCAGTAACAGCCAGCTGTAAGACGCAGGGATGGTTAAGTTTTTGCAGTTGCACTCTGCATTCTTCCCCCTCCTAAATATCTAAATAATAGAAACATTTATTGTTCAACATACAAAGTATTTCTACATTATCATTCCCTCATTAAATTGGCATTAAGAATTACTTTCTGGGTTTAGAGAGAGAGAGAGAGCCTGTGATTAAACACTCTCATAAGTGGCTCTGACTACTTGCTACTTGTTATTCGCTGAAATCTTTTTTCTTTTTAATGTAATAGATTTTCCTGCCACTGCAGCTGTTATTAAGTACTCCAGATTACATTTGCTGAATGCCTTCCCAACTCGCAGTCTGTCGGTAAGATGCCAGATTATGATGAAGGTACTTGTTTTCCCATATTTGAAGTTGTTACATTTTACTCTACAGGTCAGAAAGCTACCACCAGAGGGGCAGTGACCATCTTCAGCTTGCTAGATCTGTATCCGTTTTGGGAGAAGTGAAGTGCACTTGTCAGGCAGGTTGATATGTGAGTCATACATAAAGTTAAAAATATAATTCAGCTTTGTAGTGCCACTTTGCTCAGCTGAATTCTGAAAAAGAGTAAATGCAATAGCCGTTTTGTTTATCAGATTATTGATCTTCCCTCCAAGAGTTTCAGGAGAATATGTTAAGTTTTTTACTTTTCTAATCAATTTTACTCAGAAAAATTTAGAAAAATTAGAATGATTATCTTTTGTATCCTTTGCACATTGTATAACATCTGCAGTGCCTCACCTTAAATACATCATCCCCCACATTCAAACACACTCTACACATATACTAGTGCATCTCAAAAAATTAGAATATCATGAAAAAGTTCAATATTTTTGTCACTCTTTTCTGAAAGTGAAAACCATATATTATATAGACTCATTACACATAGAGTGAAGTATTTCAAGCCTTTATTTCATGAAATGTTGATGATTATGGCTTACAGATAAGAAAACCCAAAATTCAGTGTCTCAAAAAATTTGAATATTGTGAAAAATTTCAATATTGGAAAATCATAGTGTCACACCTTAATCAGCTAATTAACTCAAAACACCTGCAAAGGTTTCCTGAGCCTTTAAATGGTCTCTCAGTCTGGGTCAGTAGCTACACAATCATGGGGAGGACTGCAGACTTGACAGATGTCCAGAAGACAGTCATTGACACCCTCCACAAGGAGGGTAAGCCACAAAAGGTCATTGCTAAAGAAGCTGGTTGATCAGAGTGCTGTATCCAAGCATATTCATAGAAAGTTGAGTGGAAGGAAAAAGTGTGCCAAGCATAAGGGATAACCGCAGCCTTTAGAGGATTGTCAAGCAAAATCCATTCAAGAATCTGGGGGAGCTTCACAAGGAGTGGACTGAGGCTGGAGTCAGTGCATCAAGAGCCACTAGGCACAGACAAATCCTAGACATGGGCTACAAATGTTGCATTCCTCGTTTCAAGCCACTCCTGAACCAGAGACAACATCAGAAGCGTCTTACCTGGGCTGTGGAGAAAAAGAACTGGACTGTTGCTCAATGGTCCAAGGGCCTCTTTTCAGATGAAAGTACATTTTGCCGTCATTTGGAAATCAAGGTCCCAGAGTCTGGAGGAAGAATGGAGAGGCACAGAATCCACGCTGCTTGAAGTCCAGTGTGAAGTTTCCACAGTCAGTGACGATTTGGGCTGCCATGGCATCTGCTGGTGTTGGTCCACTGTGTTTTCTGAAGTCCACAGTCAACGCAGCCATCTACCAGGACATTTCAGAGCAGTTCATGCTTCCTTCTGCTGACAAGCTTTATGGAGATGCTGATTTTATTTTTCAGCAAGACTTGGCACCTGTCCACACTGCCAAAGGTACCAAAAGTGGGTTCAATGACCATGGTGTTACTTTGCTTTATTGGCCAGCAAACTCACCTGACCTGAACCCCATAGAGAATCTATGGGATATTGTCAAGAGGAAGATGAGAGACACCAGACCCAACAATGCAGATGACCTGAAGGCCGCTATCAAAACAACCTGTGCTTCCATTACACCTGAGCAGTGCCGCAGGCTGTTTGCCTCCATGCCATGCCGCATTGATGCAGTAATTCATGCAAAAGGAGGCCCAACCAAGTATTGAGTGCATAGAAATGAACATACTTTTCAGAAGCCTGACATTTCTGTTGAAATAATCCTTTTTTTAATTGATCTTATGTAATATTCAAATTTTTTGAGACACTGAATTTTGGGTTTACTTATCTGTAAGCCATAATCATCAACATTTCAAGAAATAAAGGCTTGAAATACTTCACTCTGTGTAATGAGTGTACATGGTTTTCACTTTCAGAAAAGAGTGACAAAAAATATTGAACTTTTTCATGATATTCTAATTTTTTGAGATGCACTAGTATATTACAATAGAGATTATAAAAGTAATACATCATAGGAAGTTCTTCTGTAGATTAAGTTGAGCTTGGCAATCTCTCATGTATATTTATTAGGAAACTGCCATATCCTGGCTCATGCATGGTAAGACTTAATCCTGAATTTTTGTTGGCCAATGCTCATAACAAGGTTTCTCATACAAGGTATGGCTTTTAAATAATGAGACTGTGTTGATGAGGATAAAACCACAGTTACACTGAGTGCTATGAATTAAAGATTGGGTATACACGCATAACTGCTGTAAGTTTGCAATAAGTGACATCTTTAGTTCAGTGCATTAACTTGAAGTCTTTGGTGGATTTGAACAGAACAACAGCTGAATCTTTTGGTACATTAACTGAGGTATATGGGGAACACTGCATGTCAAGTGCATGTGTGTTTGAATGGCACTAAAGGTTTAGTGAAGGGGGAGAGGATGTTCAAGATGATGGACGTTCTAGGCGCCCATCCACTTCAAAAACTAATGAAAACATTTGAGAAATCAAACAAATCATTTGAAATGATTGAGCCAGTATAAGAATGATAGCAGAAGATATCTACATTGATAAAGAGAGGGTTAGCCTAATTTTGCATGAAAATTTGAACATGACAAAAGTGTTTTCCAAAGTTGTCCCAAAACTTCTGACTCCTGATCAAAAGAAAGAATGCAAGCAAATTTGTGGAGACATTCTGAAACAAATTGAAGAAACCACTTCTTTTTTTTTTTTTTTTTTTTTTATTAGAAGAAGTGATTACATATGATGAAACTAGGATCTTCCAAAAATGATCCTTGGACAAAACAGCAGTCACAAACAGGTTTTGGAAAAAGCTATTCAGAGGTGGACTTGCTGGTGTGTTTTGGATCATTGTCCTGCTGCTTAGATCTTAGGGAACCTTATGGATGATCCAAGTTTCATTGCATTTGATCACTCTTAAAAAATCTGTGTTTCTTTCTAAACTGTCTCTAACAATAAACACCATTACTGCTATCATTCCTATACTGACTTGCCAATCTTTTCCAACAATTTTTCAATTTTTTTTAATGCTTTCAGAAGTTGTTGATGTGGATGGGCGCCCAGAACGTTTGTCTTGGACATCCTCTCTGCCTTCACTAAATCTTTTCTGCCGTTCAAACACGTGCACATGACATGCAGTGTTGCCTATACACCTCAGTTGCTCAACTTTTAAGCTAATTATTTCCCAACGCCATAGCAAAAAAGTGAACTTCCATCAGTAGCAAGCAGTGCACTAACGACGTAACTTATTGGAAACTTACAGCAGTTGTGTGTGAAAACATTTAATTAATAACTCTGTGACTGTGGACCATGTGGTTTTATCCTCATGAACGCACTCTCATTATTCAAAAGCCATACCATGTATACCTCACAAACACTTAATACACATACATTACTATACAGATTATTCAAGTAATATGTCAAAGGAGGTTTTCCTGTAGATATAGTCCAGCTTGGTCCAGCTCTTATGACATTTATTAGGAAACTGCCATATTGTGGCTCATCCATCTTAATAATTTATCCTGAGGTTTTTGCTGGCCAATGCTTGGCAGTAGGATTCTCATACGTACAGTCATAAATCACAATATTAGAGGAAATAAATAGTTTTATATTTTTCACACAACCAGAAAATATTCCTCATAAATAATTTTTCTAATATTTTGTGGCAGCAGCACATTAAATGTGTTTTTCATTAAGAAAAAAAAGCAAAACTTATGACCACACAAAACTCATAACGGCAACATAAAAATCCTCACAAAGCAGACAAAGGCAAAATACCCCTACATCTAAATATTAAAACATAAATCTTATTACCAGGCCTTTCAGCGATCCTTATTCAAATACACACAATGTTGGAAATAAATGTATTAAAGTAGAAGCAGATGTATTAATAATTGAGCACACACTTCTTACCAACTCGCAGCTAAAATTATCTTCTTCCACAATCCCCAAAAAAGTTTAGTGAAACCTGAATTGATTAATATTTATAGAATCTACTGCAGTGGTGTTAAAAAGTTTTCCTTGCACAGTATAAATGTTAAAAAAGTATAAAGTTTTATTAAGGTTGGTTAAAAAATCCCAAAGCAGCCCATAATAATAGTGCATTTGTCACTGAGAAGTCCTTTCAAGGTCTCATCTAACCACTGTGTATCTGCTGAGATTATTTTTGTCTGCAGCCCATTCATCACTCTCAACATACAGAAATGAGCCATCAAACCCACAGAGTGGACACTGTGTGGCTAAAATGTGCCCAGAGCGTCAGAAACGAGCTCAAAGAAGTGACGTATCCTCTGGACTGGATCTTCATATTACACATGAGGTTATCACATTGATGGATGAGGTTATGAATTAAATGCAATCTGTGTGTTGGACTTGATCCACAGGCAGAATCTTTCTTTATTCAGCGGGTAAGGCAGATGTGTGTATTTGCACCAGTGCCAGGACGGTATAGTTTATAGTGGGATGTAGTTTATGGTTGTTGAGCTGTGCGTGGATGTGAGTGTGTCTGTGCATGAGCGCATTTGGAAGAGTGCTGCTCCATACTCAGGCTGTCAGGCTGAAATATCACTGCACTCTCTCTTGATTGCTGTGTGTGGTGCTCCAGCCCTATTCATAAAAATGCAATTCCATGCAGCTCTGTGCCTGGCCTGACGAAATAAACTAAGCTACAGCAGAGAGGCAGATTTAAGACGTAGGAGAGCACAGACACTGCTGGAGGGGGTTGGCACTCAATTACCGCATGCAAGAAGGTTCAGGATGAGCTGCTATTTGTGGAAAAGACTCAATCTAGGTTTACTATGTACGGACGAAATCAAATGGCACCAAATATCTCTTTGGATTTTTGACTTTTGTAATTGAACTTCTCTGATGCTTGTCCAAAATCTCCATTTTTAATACATTCTTTCCATGAGAGGTTTAATATATAACTAGACCCAAGAATCAAGAGAACACATAAATTAATGTCACCTTTCAAGTATTGATCTATTTGACCTTTGACCTTTCAAGGTTTGTTAAAAGGCAATTTTTTCTGGCTATTACAACTTTACTTATCCTTGCTGAATTCTTTACTCAGTGGATTTATGTTAGGTAATTATAAAAATAAAACAATGGTTTAGATGAGCTCTATGTAATGTTTTGAGAGAACATTTGTGATAAATTGATGCTATGCTAATAGTTTAATTGATTGATCTTCTCCCGACATGCCATTCCCAACTTTCTCACCCTGAAAATTAACAAAATTAGATAAATGGAAGTTGCTTTCTTCAAGAGCCTGAAGTGGAAAGTTGACAAAAACTGAAGATTTATTCAGAACTTCAGTGAGTATGTGTATCATGCATCATATTTACTAATGATGGCTGAATGGTGGATGTCTGTAAAAATGAGTCTTACATAAGTCATTCCTAATTAAACTGCTTCAATGTTGATTGATTTTTGGGGTTGATTGAGTAGCTATAGGGATAAGAGAAAAAGAAAATCCTAGGGGCCGGATGGAAAGCTTGGGCTGCCAGTTGATGAGTACTCTTCTACGGGATTTTCAGCCTTGCTTAAATATTGATATAAATAGAGAACATATGGCAGCTTATTTTAGTAAGAAACTCATGAATAGGCATATTGATACTGTTATGACCATGCCCTTCATTGTTTCTGCTTCATATTGTTGTGTTAGATAAGTTTCAGCCTGAACATCAAAGTCTTCAGTGTAGAAAAGTTACTTCTAGCTTGGTTATTTTTGGCATTTTTGCCTGAAAAGAAATTTAAATGATTAACTGATTCATCAAAATAGCTGCCAATTAAAGTTCTGTCTCTTGAGTAATTTATCCTCAAGTCAAACAGCTCCAGTGCAAAGATTATTTTTGGACTTGATATCACATGGAGTTTTCCTGCTCTAACAAAAGATCTGATTAAATATAAAGAATCTGTAGCAGACTAGTTTTGATCTATACGGTTATTTGTCTTTCAGAGAAAGATAGCTGCCAGTGTTGGGAGACTGCGTGGGCGGGAATGACAGCTGCTCATACTTCACAATATACAGCCTTCAAAAAAATAAAACCCTCACTCTGCCCCTACTTCCTGTTCAAAGAGAATAACATTAAAGTTGATGAAGATGGAGGGGGAATTCACTCTGCTGGGCATTAGTCTCAGACTTGAAAGTAAAGTCATGTCTCAAATTCTTTCATTGTTAGTGAGTGTTCAGCTTGACCCTGGCATTTTGAAGATTTAGACATTTGTATGCAGCAGAATGCTGTTTGTTACTCTTGTCTTTGTGATTCTATTTAAGGATCTAATTAACCTGCTTTTAAGCAAACATGTTAAATGCCACAGTTATTTGTCTACCACCTTCCAACGCAGTGCTTGGTGTTCACGTCTCACTGTTATGGTTTCACCTGCAGAAACACCTGCTAAAGTCAGCTAACCAGCCGAGCCTTCCCCCCTCCTCTCCCACTGAGGCCCATTGAGCGTCCTGCCATTTCCTTTCAAAACAGGAGGATGTGATGCGAGGATGTAAGTGCTGCGGCTCAGTCCCCAGTGTGCTTGCCCTGCAGGGCAGTAATGTGAGAGATGACTCTGTGACAATGGGGTTTCCTGGCACAGTTTCTCGTTTGTGTTCCTTGGGAGGAAATTGGTTGTTTAACTCAGGTTTACAAGCTGTGGTGAGGTTAGAAAATTGTGATCATGTGTTCGAATGACTGTCAGAGGTCCCCATGCCAACAGCTGCGCAGTACATGCAATAAAGCTAAGTAAGCCTCCAAAACATGAGGGAGTATTTCAAGATATTGTAATATTCTTAAGGAGGATGTCAAAATTGTTAATACTTTTCAATATTACCTTTTAAAACAACGCAGTCTAATATATAGTAGTATCAAAAAACATATAGGCTACATCTTTATATATATTTAACCCCCTGTGGAAAGAGTGCTTGTTGATTCAGATTCACAGGTCAGCTAAAATGGACTTCTCTCGTGGTTTTGGTGTAACATGTAGATGCAAATGTTACATTTGTCTCCTTCAGAGAACAGAGGGACAGACAGGTTGACACAGTCATAATTGTGACAATTTAGAACATTGCAATAGCAAGATTTTGGTACTGAAATGTTGCCTATGTATCTTTGCAAATTAGACAATGCACAAGACTTTAATGCAAATTTTGGTAAACATTAAAGGGGAACTTCCTTTTGGTTGCCAGTGTAATGTAACGCGTATTAATATACTTTGCTTCAGTAGACCTAGGGGTTGAGAGTCTTCAAGAATGTTGTACCTATGTAGTCTAAAAGTACAGTTAAAAGCAAGAGTATATAAAGGTACATCTCAAATAATTAGATTACCATGAAAAAGTTCAATATTTTTTGTAACTCATTTCAGAAAGTGAAACCCATATACAGTGCTTAACAAATTTATTAGACCACCACCCAAAGTAAGGTTTATGCCACAGCTGCCCTAAATTAACAGCATCGGTAATGACCAAAATCATTTTTTATGTTTCTGCAATGGTTAATACACCTATATGTAGAAGCTCTTTAACCGAAAAGATATTTTTAATGCTAAAATATAATCATTATTGTTATCCATGAATTTTCAAATCTACTGATTTACAAAAAAACTGAAAAAATAGTAAAGCACATTAATATTTCTTAATATGTCAAATTATAGTTATTTACTTGCATTTCTGAAGAGAAAAATCAGTTTTAGTGGTTGAATGTTATGCTTGATTAATTTCTGACTTCTTAGAGAAGCCCAATGAGCTGGCTCAAATTTGGGTATAAAAAGGTGAATTCAGTTTGAAATTCCTCATTCCTGTTTAAAATGGTAAAATGTGGAGAGCTCACTGAAAATGAAAGAGTCCACATTAAAGCACTTCATGATGCAGCTGTGGCATAAACCTTACTTTAGGTGGTGGTCTAATAAATTTGTTAAGCACTGTATTATATAGACTCATTACACATAGAGTGAAATATTTCAAGCCTTTATTTCTTGAAATGTTGATGATTATGTTTACAGATAATGAAAACCCAAAATTCAGTGTCTCAGAAAATTAGAATATTACACAAGATCAATAAAAAAGGATATTTTCAACAGAAACGCCAGGCTTCTGAAAAGTATGTTCATTTCTATGCACTCAATACTTGGTTGGGCCTCCTTTTGCATGAATTACTGCATCAGTGTGGCATGGCATGGTGGCGATCAGTCTGTGGCACTGCTCAGGTGTAATGGAAGCCCAGGTTGTTTTGATAGCGGCCTTCAGGTCATCTGCATTGTTGGGTCTGGTATCTCTCATCTTCCTCTTGACAATATCCCATAGATTCTCTATGGGGTTCAGGTCAGGTGAGTTTGCTGGCCAATAAAGCACAGTAACACCATGGTCATTGAACCAGCTTTTGGTACCTTTGGCAGTGTGGGCAGGTGCCAAGTCTTGCTGAAAAATGAAATCAGTATCTCCATAAAGTTTGTCAGCAGACGGAAGCATGAAGTGCTCTGAAATGTCCTGGTAGATGGCTGAGTTGACTGTGGACTTCAGAAAACACAGTGGACCAACACCAGTAGATGCCATGGCAGCCCAAATCGTCACTGACTGTGGAAACTTCACGCTGGACTTCAAGCAACATGGATTCTGTGCCTCTCCACTCTTCCTTCAGAATCTGGGACCTTGATTTCCAAATGACGGCAAATGTACTTTCATCTGAAAAGAGGACTTTGGACCATTGAGCAACAGTCCAGTTCTTTTTCTCCACAGCCCAGGTAAGACGTTGTCTCTGGTTCAGCAGTGGCTTGACACAAAGAATGCCAAATTTGTAGCCCATGTCTAGGATTTGTCTGTGCCTAGTGGCTCTTGATGCGCTGACTCCAGCCTCAGTCCACTCCTGTGAAGCTCCCCCAAATTCCTGAATGGATTTTGCCTGACAATTCAACCAAGGCTGCGGTTATCCCTAATGCTGGTTACCTTTTCCTACCACACTTTTTCCTTCCACTCAACTTTCTATGAATAGGCTTGGATATAGCACTCTGTGATCAACCAGCTTCTTTGGCAATGACCTTTTGTGGCTTACCCTCCTTGTGGAGGGTGTCAATGACTGTCTTCTGGACATCTGTCAAGTCTGCAGTCCTCCCCATGATTGTGTAGCTACTGACCCAGACTGAGAGACCATTTAAAGGCTCAGGAAACCTTTGCAGGTGTTTTGAGTTAATTAGTTGATTAAGGTGTGACACCATGACTTTCCAATATTGAAATTTTTCACAATATTCTAATTTTTTGAGACACTGAATTTTGAGTTTTCATTATCTGTAAGCCATAATCATAAAAATTTCAAGAAATGAAGGCTTGAAATATTTCACTCTATGTGTAATGAGTCTATATAATATATGGGTTTCACTTTCTGAAATGAGTGACAAAAAATATTGAACTTTTTCATGATATTCAAATTTTTTTTAGATGTACCTGTATACTGTATATATTTTTTTTGTTGAAAGTACAGAGAACTTGCACTTTACATGAGGCAAAGGATTAGAAAAAAATCTTCTGTTCTGTGCAGTGCAACAAAACAACAAGATATAGGGATAGGGATCTTCATTCAGGTTATTTAGTTTGTTTAAAGTAATGTGGAATCATTATCTCACCATGATCCTTTGTGTATAAGCAGAACAATATAACCCAGCTTTTCAGGTCGGTTTGGGTTGGATACCAGGTGTGAAATGTGAAATGATCTGATTTTGGAATCAATTAAATAAGATGTTGGAGATCAGAAACAACAAGAGACTACTTATGGAGTAAAGTTAATAATTCTGTATGGGCTAATGACATTTACCTGATTTTTGTTGAGGTGGACATGTCGTGAACCTAATGCTGTAATGTTAATTCACTGAAAGAGAAGCTCCTGATTAAGGTTTGAGGAAAAATGGCATGAAAATATTCTGTCCAAAACTAAGAACATATGTGCTGATTTAAGAGAAATTATGCCTGAATTATACTTGACATCTCGATTATCTAGAGGTCAAAGATCCTTGGTTGCACAGTTAAGATTTGGTATTTTTCCTATGGCCATTGAGATCTGTTGATTCAAAATTATTCCCAAAGAAAACAAACTTTGTGAGGTGTGTGATTTAGCAGAAGTAGGAAGTGAGCCCAGTTTTCTTTTTCACTGTAGCAAATATGATGACCTAAGAGAAGTAATGCTTTATGAAGTGGCTTGTCAAAACCATGAAATTCTGCAGTCGCCTGATGAGCAAAAACTGGAACGGCTGTTTGAAATTGATGTGGTTAAACTTGCTAAAAAGCCTGGAAAGAAGGCAAGATACTTTATTAGACTAATTAATTAATCTTAAGTTTGTCTCCATTCTCCTCTTCTGGGCTATGACAATAATGTGCTCTCTGATCCTGGTTTGTTTAAACTCTTCATGTAACCCATGTAGGCTGGGCATGTGGTTGAATATATGACACAATAATAAAATAAAAACTTAAGAAGTCCAACAGTGTTAAAATGAAAATCTGTAAACAGCTTGAGTGAAATATGATCTTATTTTATACAAACTATCTTTGGCGATTAGACTCCATCATGATAACATCATGTACTTGAAGGGGTAGTGAGGCAGAGGGCAGGAATAGAATAACTCCCTATGGGGTCTAGACACTGGTGGTGGTGTTGATGAGGGATGCAGGATCAGATGGAGTAGACTTCTGAGAAGCCAGACTAGGACACCAATGAGGTGGGTTGGAGAAGGAGACTGAGGTATGCAGGATGAGATGAACAGAAGACCTGTGAGGATCTGGTCTAGATGGTCTAGGTGGCTGGGGTGGAGGAGAGTTGCAGCGTCCGCAATTTAAAATATGACAGGTGCATGATGGTTGGAAAAACAAGGCTGTGGTAGAATCTGATTAGCTTGGTACCTAAGAGAGTGAACGCCTATAATCAGGTGATCACCAGAGTGTGAAGAGAGAAAGAATGGAAGAAGTAGAGATATAAACAAGTAGTGATGAATGAATATGTAAGAAAAAGTCCTGCTTGAACTTCCGCTCAGCTCCATATCAGTATTGGCAGATATTAGCTTGAAATTTAAATATTAGAAGTGGCAGATAAGAAATTTTCTGCCAGTTTTTACAATTGATAAAGTTGCTCTAAATATGAGCTGTACCAGAAAAGGAATCCTGCACGAGTCAAGTCAAGATTTCTGCATTTTTTTTGAAAATTTTAAAATAGATTCACATGAAGGCTGCCATTGCTGTGCAATGGACTCTGGGTAGTGACGTTGTTTGGCTGCATTGTTATTTTTCCTATGGAGTGACATCTTGAAAAACTTTTTAAGATGTGGGACAAAGAACAGCACAGCAAATAAGATGACTACCCAGAATGCATTACAACACCAACAGTGGTGGGCTACGTGTGAATCTATTTTTAAAACTGTCTCAAAATGTGGAAATTGAGCGTGTTTTTTTGACAACATGCCAATAAAAGATGACAATCCCTGGTGTAGGGGCAAAAACGTGTATCTCCAAAATCATGACTTTCAGGGAATGAAAAAAAGATTGTTTTGATTTAAGATTTGTTAAAACTCATTGACAGATGTAAAGGGTGACCAATAGCACTGATTTATGAAAAAATATTAAAATCATGAAAAATGGAGATAAGAGTTTTATATGTCTTCATATGCTGGTTTCCCTTTAAACTTCAAAATATTGAACCAAAGTTTGTTTCTCTGTTCGATCCTAAACATTAAAGTAGATTTTAAGGACTGAAGTTCGAGGTCTAAATAACAATAATATACTGGTATCGATATCAGTATTGACTCGGATAAACTTGAATATATTGCGACATCACATATCAGCAACAATCCATGCATCATGCATACATCCTTAGTTGACTTAAAGGATGGATCTTGCTTTTCAGGTTTTCAGTTTTACTCAGTAACGGATGCTATTTGAAATGCAGCTGACACTTTCCCCAACTTACACTCAAGTAAAAGTTTAAATGACTGATTTAAGAAACTACTCATGTAAGTTCAAAGAAAGCTACATTTGTACAGCAACCTCCGTCAGTGCAATTTGTCAACCTTAGCATCAAACTGAGATTCAAAATTCTGGTATCTTGACACCTTTAGTGCCTGTTTGAACTAATGACACTGCAAGTTTTTGTTTTATGCAGAACTCATCTGCAGTGTGCAGTGATTTCTCTTTCCTCACGTCAGTAAATCTGCTTTTCACTGTGCACTGCTTCACCAGAACTGTTGCAATGCACAGCCGGGTAAGTAGAAGTTTACAGGAGTTATTTTTCACTTGAGTGTGAGCTAATTTTTGTTTTACACTCAGCAGTTTTCTTCAAATCCTTTTCAAGATGCTGCCTCTGGAAACCAACAGCTGTACCAGCCCTACTTTTCACTTTTTATAAAACCCTTCCACTTTCTCATCCTTTTTTTTCTCTCCCCTTAGCACAGGGGGAAGATGAAGCACTCCAGTTTGCTAGAATCTGTTTCTCAGCAGCGGCCCGAGCTTTAAGATGGATCGAGGGGATTTGCATGGGGTGGGGTGGAGAGAGTACGAGATGTGAAGGAGAGCAGGGGAGAGAGAGAGTGAGGGAGAGAGATGTTAGTGCTGAGGATCAGCAAATGAGGGTTGTAGTGAGGGGGAGGAGGGAGAGGGAGGAGAGAAAAGGGGGCATAGCCACACAGATCAGAAAACAACAGTCCCTTCCTGTGCCCAGAGGACACACGCTGCTGTCTACTCGAGCTGAGAGTGAAGGGGAAGAAAGAGGAGGAGGGAGGATTGCCTTCTACCTGCCGAAGAAGCTGCGCTCGCCCCCTTCTTCTTTGCTCTTCCTTTCAACCCAGGCTTTCTGGAGCCGCAGAGGACTGTCAGCCTGTACAGACGAAGCACGAGATCAGAGTACTGGCAGAGAAACTGTGCCTACAGCTCGGCTACCTGCTCTACCACCCTGTTTTACTCTCCCTCACACATGCACACCAAAAACACTCTCACAGGCACACATTCAGAGAACTTTCTCTCCCGCGCGCACACTCTTACATGCTGACAAGCAGGCAGAGAGGCAGGCACACCCCCTCCCATTATCTGTGCAGGGAGCAGTTGTGCTCATATTGGCGTGAGCAGTGAGCGGCTGGATTACACTCCTCAGCGGCAGAGGCGGCAGCAGCAGGACAGGTCCAGAGGAGAGCGGACATCATTAGCGATCACACACCAGCTTCTACATCTGAAGGCAAGCCCACCCTCTTCTCCTTCATCTTTATCTAGTCCTCTCTCTCCTCATTTCCTATCTTGATGTGACGCAGTGTGGCTGACCTTCCTTCATCCTCCTCTTTATCTTTTGCTCTTTGTTTTTCTCTTCTCAGCGTGTGCGAGTGGGACAGCCATGGAGGACACCCTTACCTGCAGCAGCCATGCCACCTTCTCCCAGGTGTTTGGACGCCAGGGGCAGCTGATGCAAGCAAGTGAGTAGCCACAGTTACACCTCCTGACAGATAATTAGCCAGCTGCATGTCCTGCATTTTGGCGTAACTCATCCCCACCCTCAGTGATTTTATCCTTGATCTTATTACCAGTTTAATAAAACAAATGCTAAGAAATCTCTTTTAAATGTGCATGAAGATGAAGTAAAAGACGTTGAATCTTCCTGTGCTGATGCTGCAACAATCTTAGACTTGTTTGCAAGGAAAAAAGAAGCAAAACTGTTTTCTTTGGAGCAGAATGTCAGGGATATGCATGCTTATGTAAAGGCAAGAAAGAATTGTATTAGTTGTGATTGTAGTTGATGTTTCTGTTAGAGCAGCAGGAGCAGGATCGATGCATTAACTTGTGTAGTATTGCATTATAAGCAGAAAAAGCTACAGAAGGATATCTCTTGTTATTTACGTTGAACTTTGGGCTGTGGCTCACCTGAGTTTGGGGTCACATTAGGCAAAAGGAATGATTTATGGGGCCAAGATAAAACAAAGATGCACTCTTTTATGGAATAGCAAACAGTGGTGGTAAAGGTTTGTTTTTGCAGGGTTTCTTTTAGATGTCATAACAGAAGGCACTGTTTCTAGCTGGAGTCTAGTCGTAATGCAGGTGCACAGTATTCGGGTGTTTAAGTCTGACAGCCTGAGAGCTAAGACTGATCGCTAAATTATTGAGAACTGAATCTATCAGCATATTTGGGCAGCAGAAATATTGAAGCCAGCCTCAGAGCGCTGCAAATGAAGCATACATGTGTGATATCTTATTATATAATGCGCATGGTCAGAATACATATTTCTCAGGGGACATGGTGGAAAAAGTGGAGATTGACTGGCCTGTGGAGTGAAAGTGTCCGCTGCATCCTTTCTCATCTGGTCTGTTAGTCAAAGCCTTTGATGCCTCCACTTTGCTATTAATTCAAAGTGACTCTTCACACAGAGTTATGATGGGTAATGAGGAGAGCCCAGGGCTGAAATCAAAACAAAACTGCGTAAGAGTAGCATCCTATTTGTTCACTTTGCCACATCAGATTTAAACTTCTGTGTTTCCCCTCATTACCACCCGGAGAGAGATGTGTCAGAGTGGAGTTTCAAAGCAAATGTCATCAACAACAAGCCTGATAAGACGGCACTTTGTGCAGCTAATAATGGAGGCACGTCAGTCATATTCCTGAGCTGGAAACTCATGCTTAGTTACACGTGTTTCTTAATAAGCTGTGCTGCAGGATTTCATCTGTTGGGATTTATTTAGCCTGTTTGATACGTTGGAGTTATTTGGGAAGACAAGCTTGAAAATCTGGAGCAGTGGATTTTTGTTGTCTCTGCTGACAGTCTTCGCCTCCACCTGCCCTATTATAAATAATGCACTTTGTATGTGTCTGTAGGGTCAATACAGTGTTGATAAGAGCGTATTATTGTTAAGAGATAGCAGGGGGGTGAATGTTCTGCTGCAGATGGGCAGAACAGTGGGAGCATCTTTACTGAATGAGTGCTGACCTGCTGTATGTCTCGCTTCATTTAAGAGAGGTGACCCTCTTAAGATGAAAATGTTCACAAAGGTGTCAAAATTAAACATACAATGCAGTAAGAACACAGACTCTCACATGTTCTGTCCATGTGCAGACTTTTTGTAACAGTCCTGTGCTCTACTCGGCCGGTTTATCTGGAGGGCATCGCTGTATAAAAAGGAGGTAAAACAAGACGAGGGTGTGGCAGTGCTGAGAATCATACCACATTATGGCTGACAGCTGAGCCCGTGCAGCCTTCAGAATAAAAGTGTCTAAAGCATGGGGGAATAGTTAGATTATGAACGGTATAAAAGGGAAAGGGAGGCTATAACTATAAAATATAACATACACACAGGTGCCAGTTTATTAGCTGAATCTAATGCAACAGATCTGCAATAAACCCTCCCCTCACCAAGGCTATAATATTCCAATTTTGTTGAAGCTGTTTTCAGAGGTATTGAATCAACTTTATGGTCATTTTGGTGGCTGCAAATTGTGGGGCTGTTCAATTATATTGCATTACGTGAACAGGTGTAGCTATTTTCTTTGCTGGGCTAAATCACATAAACACAAGTCTGTCAAGTGTTACGAAGTTTAACAGCAAAATTACTTAAGTATTATACTCCAACATACCTGAATGATCAGTAAACGTAAGACTGGAAATGGATTAGTTTTTTAATTATCTCACTAGCTTATCAGGAGGAATCAGAGTTTGTTGTCCTATGGTGTTTAATGTAGGAGGAAACTTCAAATTAAATAGATTAAATCAAGTTTTAATGACGCCCTGTACTTACTCTTTTGCTTTAACTCGGGGTCGACTAAGTTTTATTTTTTCTTGGGACTGATACAGATACTGGTTATTAGTTGCTCATAAACCGATATAAATTTATAACAAAAAATGTAAATCTTTCAGTATTTGAATTGTTATGGATAAATAAATACAACAGTGATAAATGTGAGCTATTATTTCTGATGACTGTACACCTTTTCCAGTTCATTTAAGTATTAACCTATAATGTTAGTTTACCCAACTTAAATGAAAGCAGCGAAGCCAAAGTGTAAAAAGGTCCCAATACAAGTATAAGTTAAAATCTTAAGTAAGTGTATTTTGTCAAACAAAATATACTCAAAGTGATGAAAGCAGGATTTCATTATAACACATATATAGGGGTGTCAAGATTAATCACGATTAATCACATGCTTTATTGTCCCTTTCAATAGACTTTGGTTAAAGCATGTCAGTGTCTCCCTGCAGCCACAGTGATATAAAATAAATCCACCACTGTTCCCTAATATCTCAGTTTACTTTAACTGCTGTTTGACCGACAGCTCAATGAACAAGTTGAAGTCATCTGAAACTTTTTAATGATCTCTCGATTCATTTTAAATCCATAAGAAGTTCCTTTGTCTGCAGTTCAGTTCAAAATGTTCAATTTGCCAATAAAGATCTCTGTCTTAACAGGAAGTCAGTAATCCTTGGTTTAAGACCATAGAAATTATAAAATGACAAACAAACAGTTTAAAATGCAAAATACTGGAATTTTAAAATGTGATTAAAAAGGTTGCAATTAATTGTGTTTAACTTTAGAAATCCCAGGGTTATTCACAACTGAAAATTTTAATCTTTTAACAGCCCTAATATTGAACAACTGGATTATAACTATTGATGCATTCATGTTTTTAACACTTAAGTGTTATTGATTGTTAAGCTTGAGTTCATACATCAATTGTAATATAACATTAATGTAAACATAGATGTTAATTATCTGAATCAAGGAGGTAGATGCTGACTGAGTCATCTAAATCAATATTTGTTATAGAAAACAGTATTTTACACTCTTAAATCTTGTTGAGTAAAGTGATATGAAAGTATTCATGAGGAACTTGTTAAGTTCCTCAAACAGAAGCAATTTAGCAGGAATTTTCCTCATTTCTAATGTTAGCAGCAACTGCTTCAGGACATTTCAGCACCATATTGTTAACAACAAACTTTAATATGGTTTATGATAGGAAAAACACCAGTCTTTCATTGTGTAGTTGTCAGGTTGAATGATTAACCAGCATAAGACCTTTTCTTGCTCATTTAACTCATTCTAGGACCATAAGACTCATACTGATTGTTGTTAGCTAATGTGACATTAAATAACATGAAAAAAGTGATCTCAGACAGATGAATAAAGTTACATTTACAGTCAGGAAGCTCTCATAAGTCACTGCTGCTGCATTGGTAATGCGGGGACTTTTAGAAACAGTATAAGCTGTGGTTTAATACGTTGTTTCAAACCCCACTGGTTTACACTGGAAGCCAACGTTAGCGCCACCACATTATCAGTGAAACAAAGTTCACTATTTTGGCAATTTCTTGATAAAATTTGTGTGAAAACTGATACTAAACTAAACGTATACTCAGTAGATAAACAAATAAATACATAAAATTGTTGATTTTGAATTTGTTTTTATTCAACCCTGTTTGTGCGTTTTCTTATAATGAAAAGCATCATGAACTGCAGTGTGATATGTGTACTGTACTTCCCACCTCACACAGATTCTCTTTGATTGTTCCACAATGAATGGGTGAGGTGTCACAGCGGATGCAGAAGTAAGAGGAGCAAATCTAGCAGAAATGCAAATCCCAGCTTCAGAAGAGCGGCTGTTGTGTTTTGATGTAATCATCTGTAATTGCGCTTAACACCTAGTGACTGACACTTTGTTTGAACAGGAAAAAGAAGACAAAATCTGTGAGAATACAAAAGTCATGATGACAAGAAAAAAAGCTGCGCACAAGCAAAGAAGAATTATCTCAAAATTATACATGTGCTCTTTGATTTGCAGCCTTCCAGCGCTAAAATGTTTTCCCCTCCCTCGGTGCAGAAGGGTGAAATGTTTCGCCTAATACTTACACGGACAACAAATATACAAAACTGTAGCTAGAGTGTCCTCTGGTCCTGAAAGTATTTTTCATTTGTGCATCTTTGCCACAACTATAATTCTGCCTCGAGCAAATAGCAAGTGAAACCACTGTTTCTGGGAACTCCATGCATTATTCAGCACATCTTGACTTTCTTTGTGGAGCCTCCTCGATGCTGCTTGAATTTCCCCCTCTTTATTGTTTTCTTTTTATTTTACCAACATTTTGTCCTACTTCTTGCCCTTTTGCTGCTTGCAGCAACATAAAAGTTCATAAGTGTCCACAGAAACATGAAAAATTGCCTTGTGTATCACATATTCCTGCAAGCTCAGGCTCTGCTCCTGCTTGCCCAGATGACCGTACCCTGACGGTGCAGCTGTTCCAGTCACCTTTCTGCTCCACTGGACCAAAGTGATGTGAGGATAGGCACGGTGTAAAGTTGCCTGCAGTTAAACTCTGAAAAATCTTCGTTCTCCCTCGCGCCTCTGCTCAAAGAGGTCAAGGTATTGGACAATGGCCAGTGTCCTCATCACTATTAGACTCTCAGGCTCCTGGCCATCGAACCTAATAGTATTATAATTCAAACAGAGAGACACTTTTAAGTGCTCTTTTTAATTGAGTCATTTCCAGTGCAGATGTATACTGAAACTAATCTCATAAAAGCTTACATCATTTATTGCCAGAAATGATCAAGTCTTCTCCTCTTCCTCTTGGTGAATGCTGAAAAAGGTGCATCAAATATGCAACTAATATACATGGCCACTGCTGAATTTGCCCCATATGCCCCTAACACTGCTTTAAATGTGTTCTCCGTATTGATTGTAGTGACTGGGTATCCCCAGCAGCACAGAAAATCACTCTAAGAGCAGATACCAGCTTGATTCAGATTCCTCCCATTTCTTATCCCCATATTAGATTTGAGAATGAGAGTGGTAGACTCTATGTGTCCATTAGTCAGTATCTGCACACACTGCAACAGCCTCAGGTCAGCCAGGCTAGTTGAGTAAACCATACGGCTATCTAATAATGTACATGTTGTTTCATTGTATACAAGTGTGCTAAGGTTAATTGAGCTGCTGCGTATAGATTCTTGCATTTCATTGCATAAGCTCCCCTACTTCTTCATTGCGGCTATCACATGCATCTTCATTAGCACACTTTCCCTCAGGATGATCAATAAGCCGATGGAAGTTCACTGACTGCATTAGTCCTCTGTTTTCACTCAAAATTGGTGTCTGCTCTTTGTGAAGAGATCAGTGTCTCCTCGACTGACAAAAGAGTCCTCTCTGACTTGACAGATACTGGATCTTGGGGATGTTGAGCTTCATGAGCTTCTTAGGTGTTACTTACAGCTTAACATGACAGAAACTTGGCAAGAGTGAGATACATGTGCTGCATAGTGGAGCTCATACTAGACTCTGGCTTGATTTTACTGTAGAAAAAAATAATCCACAACAGGGTAAAAAAGGCAGCAACTCCCAAGAATGAACTGCTTCCGCAACTGCCTTTGTGATACATGTCTGTTATACATTTTAGTGTTACTTTTTCATCTATCTTTTTAGTATCTAATCAGTCAGTCAAGGTGCACAGGCCACATGGGGAGGGAGCAAGGGGTTAGCATGCAGCAGAGGCACTTAGCTGGAATAAAACCAAGGACGCTGCAATTTTATGGTACATCTCTCAGACCACGAGGGTATACGGGGGATCGACCAATTTCATTATTTTATTCTCTTATACACACACACACACACACAGACGTGCAGATAATAAATGTGAAACAGATGTGACAGCAAATCCATGGCAGCTCTGACATTGTACTGAAACATAGCTGTGCCTTAAGCTAAATGCTAATAACAGCATGGTAACAGGCTTATTGTGATGGTGCTGAAAGCTGATGTCAGTAGTTATGTTGTTTATAATCTTGAGTTTTATTGTGTTAGCATGCTAATATTTGCTAATAGATAGAAAGAGTAAAACACATGAGACTACTAAGTAAAGTTCATAAATTTTTCTGCCTGAAACCAGAGATGGAGACAAACTGAAAAGTGAATTAAGGTGTTTCAGATGATTGATACAGCTGTATTTCCTTATCCTTACTCATTATAGGTTCTTTGCAGATGATAGGGGATTGCTGCATAGAGAAATGCTACCAAAATGCCCACGTTTTGGGCTGTTTAGAGTACCCTAGTACCATGTCGATACTGGATTTCGATACGCAACTCTACTCAAGGCGCTTGTTTACCTTATGTGGATGATGCTAGATGCTAGAAGGTCTGCAGGACTGAGTAATTTGTGATTTTGATCACCTCTATGCCAAGTAAATCAGTTTAACTGGGGGAAAAAAAAAACACTTTATTGCCAAAAGTATTGGCTCACCTGCCTTGACTCGCATATGAAATTAAAGAGGGGGTATTATACTTTTCCGATTTTTAAAACAAATATAAAGTCTCAATGTTGGGTGTTCATATTTCACGTTTGCAAATTTTCAAACCGCAAGATAAACATATGTGGCAGTAATCTTGGAATTAGAGTGTAAACAGATGAAAACGGTTCGTGGGAATCTCTCCGAGATCTTCCTGAGATGAGATTTCGATGGAGCGAACTGATGAGGTCATTGCAATAGGATCTCCTGACTGCAAAGCGGAACAGACCGCCCCCACAAGGCCTTTTAGCCATTTAGCCATTTAGCAACACAGTAACACTTACCAAACCGATACGTCCCGCTCTATCCTTCGCTGCTGCTGGTTTTCTTCCCCCTCTCTCTCCAAACTATCAGGATCAGACTCCGGGTCTAACGCCTACGGACGTATATCAGAATTCGCCATATTTTACTCAGTCGGACCGGTTCGTTGGAGGGGGTGGGCACAAAACATTGAGTCCTGCCGCCGGCAAGCCTCCGGAAAATCGGCCAGTCGGAGGAAAGCAGGTATGGGGGGGGGGGGCTGCTAAAGAGAAGTGTTTCAGACTGAGGTTAAAATAAGGGTTTTTCAGGACACCAGTGTGAGAAACATGAGTAGTTTTTTGAGCTGCACACCATGTGAAGCTACTACGTGGGTATCAGAGATGGTGTAAAGCTTTGAAAAAAGGCATAATGCCCCTTTACCCACTTTAAATGACACCCCATTCTTAATCCATAGGGTTTAATATGACATCGGTCCACCCTTTGCAGCTATAACAGCTTCAACTCTTCTGGGAAGGCTTTCCACAAGGTTTAGGAGTGTGTTTATGGGAATTTTTGACCATTCTTCCAGAAGTGCATTTGTGAGGTCACACACTGATGTTGGATGAGAAGGCCTGGCTCTCAGTCTCCCCTCTAATTCATCCCAAAGGTGTTCTATTGGGTTGAGGTCAGTACTCTGTGCAGGCCAGTCAAGTTCTTCCACACCAAACTCTCTCATCCATGTCTTTATGGACCTTGCTTTGTGCACTGGTGCAGTCATGTTGGAACAGGAAGGGGCCATCCCCAAACTGTTCCCACAAAGTTGGGAGCATGGAATTGTCCACAGTCTCTTGGTATGCTGAAGCATTCAGAGTTCCTTTCACTGGAACTAAGGAGCCAAGCCCAGCTCCTGAAAAACAACCCCACACCATAATCCTCCCTCCACCAAACTTTAAACTTGGCACAATGGAGTCAGACAAGAACCGTTCTCCTGGCAACTGCCAAACCCAGACATGTCCATCAGATTGCCAGATGGAGAAGTGTGATTCGTCACTTCAGAGAACGCGTCTCCACTGCTCTGGAGTCCAGTGGCGCTTTGCATTACACTTGGTGATGTATGGCTTGAATGCAGCTGCTCGGCCATGGAAACCCATTCCATGAAGCTCTCTATGCACTGTTCTAGAGCTAATCTGAAGGCCACATGAAGTTTGGAAGTCTGCAGTGATTGACTCTGCAGAAAGTTGGCGACCTCTGTGCACTATGTGCCTCAGCATCCGCTGACCCTGCACCGTCATTTTAAGTGGCCTACCAATTCGTGGCTGAGTTGCTGTCGTTCCCAGTTACTTCCACTTTGTTATAAAACCACTGACAGTTGACTGTGGAATATTTAGGAGCGAGGAAATTTCACGACTAGACTTGTTGCACAGGTGGCATCCTATCACAGTACCACACTGGAATTCACTGAGATCCTGAGAGCGACCCATTCTTTCACAAATGTTTGTAGAAACAGTCTGCATGCCTAGGTGCTTGATTTTATACACCTGTGGCCATATAAGTGATTGGAACACTTGATCTCAATTATTTGGATGAATGAGAGAATACTTTTGGCAATATAGTGTATGTTGACATTTTTTGATAATAGCTGCAATGTAGGGGTCCATGTTGAACTGTTAAGTACTAATTCTCCTCTGTCCCATTCATTCCTTATGGCTGACCCTGACTTCCTGACACCCAACAGACATTCGGGATCATGTGATTGCATGGAATCTTTATAATTATGGGACCACTGGTGCCAAATATTTCACATTTGATAAAGAATAGCACTCTAAAGGGATCTTCCTGTAAACCAGAATTTGGCATCACTTCTTCATGACTCCACATGGTGGTGCTTATGACACAAATGAGGGTAATTGGAACAGATATTGGGTTTTCAGCAAGATAAAAGATGAAGAAGACTGGGATTGTGTCAGACAGCTGTGAAAAGAAGTCAAGCAGCTTTATGTATCTGCAATAAAAGTGCACCTCCTCAAAAATATACCAGTAAAACAATGAAGACTGCAAACTCTGGGTGACTGCCAGTTTCTGGGTTGTCTACAGGCCTACTGTAGAGTGAGATAAATGGCTGCAGGCAGCAATACAACCAGTCAGATCAACTTCAGACATGCATTTTCTCATCCATATCTGTCTCAATGGCCAAACAAGAACAAAAATACCCCCAGACCTCTGCATCAGCTGATTCAGCAACTACTCAATATTTGTCAACTCCAACACTATAAGCAAGGTTTCAGTTGCCATGGTTTTCCGTGCATAAACAAGTAGTGAATGTGTTAAAATACCAGGGACTGGCATAGAAATTACTCTGTAGAATTAGGCAGAATCTTGCAGAGTGGACATACCAGCAAGTTTGTAGTGCTCATAGCTGCTTATTGGTCTTTTTCACTAAGCGGTCTGGTTCAGTTTGGTACACAATAGTACGCATATGTTTGGCTTTACATTATTGAAAAATGGTAAGGTCCCAAATAACCAACCCATACCATACTACTTTTGGTAAGGGTGTCAGGCTTACCTATCTGCCCCTAAACAGTGGAGCTACACACAAAACACACTCTGCAGTTCAGTTGTCAGTGACGAGGAGATGAAGAGGATATTGGACAGCACTGTGAGGAAGGAGAAACTGTTCCAGTTGATGGTGTAGCCTTGCCACCTGGCTACATACGCCCCAGTCAGGGAACATGTGACTTGGAAATGCAAGCTATTTTGGGGTTTACCACACTGAACAGAACTCGAACAAACCTAATCGTCTGGTGGAAATACAGCTATAGGTTATTGGTTCCGAACTGGGGATGTGGGACCTCTTTAAGGGATACCACAGATCTCAGGGGGGGTTCAAGACTATGTCTGCTCTAAGGCTGGTAAAGCTAGATTTACTGATGGTAAGTAAAATCCCTTTAAAACACTTAGGAATAGTTCATACAAAGGTCTTTTGGTAAAAATACTTGTGTGTGGGGGGGGCTATTTTGTTTGGATTTAAACAATAAAAAACAATTAAAAATGCTGCTATTTTTTGACAGCAATGTTTTCCTTTTCATATGTGAGAGCGTAGCTGCCATTCCTGTAAGAAGCAGCCAACCCCTTCCATTCCTGCTCTTCTTAGCATGTCAGCATTAGACACACGGTCTTCCCAACGATACCCAAAAATGTGCTGAAGAGAAGATGTCACAAAGGAGTCCAGACAGTGCTGGGCTCCCATAGTAGTCGGGGAGCTCAAAAATGGATGGGTACCACTGGCTTGGGCCATGCACGTATAGCCATGGTGTAGATTTGACACACACGTGTACGTAAGCAAAACAATAGAGGATTATGCCTGATAACAGATTATCATAACCTTGGCCATGCATCACATTGAGACACCATGCAAATCACACCCTATATCCCATCATGCAAAGAGTCATTAAACATTTTAAAGTATGTATAATAATTATGTCTTTGAAAACTTTTTATTTTAGTGAGTTTGAGTGTAATATATGTTGGTGTTAAATTATTCTACCTTGTTAAAAGGATAATGGAGTACAGGAATACTGACTGATTCTAATAACTTTGAGTGACTTTCTATTTTTATAAAAGGTCATTTAAGAATGAAGCCAAGGGTGTTGCACAGAGTTAAGGACCCTGAGTAAAGGCACCCTCTTTGTACCTCTAGCAGCATTGACAGAAATCCATTTTTAAAAACATCATTACTGGCCCTTGTCACAGAAGACCTTGATGCCCATGAATGAAGCAAGAATAATATGGCAACTGGGGAGGCATGTTGTGGAAAGACCATTAAATAGTGGTGCTGGAGCCTTATTACTAGATAGTTTGCCTGCTTCCCAAGTGAATAAATTACTTTGAATTTCTCTGTATTGTATATGTATCTTTGTTGTTAAGATTGCAAAAAAGGCAAACAAAACAGTTCTTCAGTTTGTCTGGTAAAGCTAATTTAGCCATGCTTTTTGGTGCATCTCTGTATGATAGTCAATTTGTTGCTACAGTGCCCCACTAGATTCAGTGTGTTTTTTTCTCTTCTTGATTTGTTAAGGCAGATGTGCTCTGCTGTATTGAGGCATGCTGCAAGTTGCTTAGAGAGAAAAGAGAGAATTCTATAATTTGCTGCATTGTTTCAAAGGGCAGCAGTAATTTATCACACGTTGAACTATTGTGCCTCCTCTCTCTCTTAATCTCTCGTATGTCCTTCTCTCTCTCACATACTCATTGGAAAGTAGGGTTATTGCAAAATGTTGGAGTGAAAGCACATAAGCTGAATACTGCTCGCTCAGTGAGCACATCTCCCGGATTTAATATTCGCTCATCTCCAACAATTTTAAGCAGCTAAATTTGTCACTGCTCGATCTGCTGTGAGCACAGTGAGCAGCTGGGAGAGAATTTTAGGTATATAAACAACAGCAGCTTTTAGGAAGACTAATCTTACTCATTTTGGTGTTGGTATGATTACTTGTGTGTACATGGGTTGTGTGTAATTGTGTGTATGCATAAAAGAAGTAATGAAAGTGAATATTTAACATCCTCCTGGAGTACAAAGAACATTTTTAATGTTAATCAGTTACAATACACAAAAACAAAACACAATCAAAGATAAAAAATGCTTTTAATAAATTCATACACCTTGAGAGCAGCTTCTAGTGTACCGTTCACTTCCCCGCCGGGTTTTCTGCGTCATTGAACCCCTCTGCCTGAGCACCTGCTGACTCTGCATATCAGCCTCACCGTGCCCAGGACTCCTGTCTTCCTTTTTTCCTCCTCTGCCAGCCATAAATCCCTTATTTCCACTGCTTCCCAAAACACCAATGTTCATTTTACAACATGCCACAGAGCAGACACAGAGTTTTCATAGGGAGGCTGGGAAGGAGATAAGAGCCAACACACAAATTGAAAACTTATACAGAAGTTGCATTTGTAGAAAACACATTTCAAAGTCTAATCTTTAAATCTGTCACCTCACTGCAGCTAACGTAAAGTACCTGAGCTGAAAAATGTTTCGGCCTCCTTACGCAGCTCAGCGTGACGGTAAATACTTTCCTTTCCCATCAGACATCCCACTTCTCATCAGTCCTCGCACTACGGCACTGTGATGCAAAAAGCAATCCTGAGGAGGATCTGGTGTGCTCGGAGTCTGTATAAATTTGCATCAGTAGTTAGTGAAAGCGCTCCTGTGGTGATGAAATATAGCCTATTCTCCTGGGTGCGCCTCTTTAACATGCAAGGCACGCTGTGCACGGATGGGAGTGACAGTGCAGACTGCGTGCATGTTAATGTTAAAATGAGAGAATAAGTCGGAACGACTCTGCGTGTGACTATAAGGTATTAACAATAGCAACATTTATTTTCACTTCAGAAAGTGCCATTTGTTTCCATCAGAGAAAAGTAGACCCCTGAAGCTTTGTGCTTCTTAAAGGTTAACTCTATAAATTATGGTAAAGAAAAGAGCAGCAACTGTTTTGCAAAAGTACATAAAGTTCAGAGATGTTTTGACAGTGTATCAGCTAATGAGTGGAGCCGTGTTTCAACCTACGCGTCTGAAATCTCATTTGCAGGCGTGTTTAGAAGCTTGACTGCACGTGTGCTTTTGCATTCAGTTCATATTTTCAAAGGGAGGAATGTTCTTAATGCCAAGAGTTTAAGAAGATGTGTACAGAGCATGGATGTCAGAGGAGTCTGATTTAATTCAAGTTGCTGTATAAATATGTAGGAAGCATTTTCACAGAGAAATAAACTTCATGTCCACATGTGTGAACCAACCAGCCACTGTGATTCCACACTCAGTGACTGCTTTGTGCTCCTGTCCCTTGGTAATAAGTCTTAAAGCGGGTATCCAGTCACCACTGTGTCATGTTACATTACATTAGCTGCTAGTTTTGTTTGAGGATTTGTTACTGACGCCAAACTCACCACAGAAAACAGCTCACAGAGGTCCCATGTCAAACACTTAATACTCTTACAAGCATCTCCTGTGAATTCTCCACAAGTCTGCAGCACTGAGGATGCTTCTTTTAACAGGTTGAATACTGTTTGCTTACTTTAAGGCTGATGCAAAGCATTCAGAATCTCTGGTGGGAATGAAAAACAGTAAACATCATAATGCTGAATTTCCCACCTAATGCATTCCTGCACCTGGCACTGCATCACCGCTCCCTGTCTTAACATTTGCTATTTAGTCAGCAGTGTAGAAAATCAGGATGAAAAACAACTTCCACTTAGTGACTTAAACACACACTGAAATGTTTAGTGCAGAAACATCTGCCTAGCTCATTAGCAGTTAAGTAAGCCTTAGGACTGGCTAATTTGACTTTTTTTTTTTTTTTTCTCAAGATTTCAGGCTAAAAAAGCCAGTTTATATCAGTAGCACTGGAAGAATAAAGTCAGTGGAGTGGAAAATATGGGTAAATATTTCATGGAGAAGAATTTACAGTTGCAAGAAAAGTATGTGAACCCTTTGGGATTTCTTGGATTTCTGCATAAATTGGGCACAAAATGTGTTCTGATCTTCATGTAAGTCACAACAATAGACAAACACAGTCTGCTTAAACTAATACAGCACAACATATAATATGTTTTCATGTTTTTATTGAACAAAACATGTAAACATTCACAATGCAGGGTGGAAAAAGTATGTGAACCTCTAGGCTAATGACTTCTCCAAGAGCTAATTGGAGCCAGGAGTCAGCCAACCTGGAGTCCTTTCAATGTGATGAGATTGGATGTGTTGGTTAAAGCTGCCCTGCCCTATAAAAAAACACACACCAGTTTTGAGTTTGCTGTTCTCAAGAAGCATTGCCTGATGTGAACCATGCCTGGCACAAAAGAGCTCTCAGAAGACCTACGATCAAGAATTGTTAACTTGCATGAAGCTGGAAAGGATTACAAAAGTATCTCTGAAAGCCTTGATGTTCATGTGTCCACGGTAAGACAGACTGTCTACAAATGGAGAAAGTCCAGCACTGTTGCTACTCTCCCTAGGTGTGGTCCTCCTGTAAAGAACACTGCAAGAGCACAACGCAGAATGTTCAGTGAGGTGAAGAAGAATCCTAGAGTATCAGCTAAAGAGTTACAGAAATCTCGGCCACATGCTAACATTTGTGTTGACAAATCTACAATAAGTAAAACATTAAACAAGAATGGAGTTCAAGGGAGGACACCACGGAGGAAGCCACTGCTGTCCAAAAAAACATCACTGCACATTTGAAGTTTGCAAAAGAGCACCTGGATGTTCCACAGCACTACTGGCAAAATATTCTGTGGACAGATGAAACCAAAATTGAGTTGTTTGAAAGGAACACACAACGCTATGTGTGGAGAAAAAAAGGCACAGCAAACCAACATCAAAACCTCATCCCAACTGTGAAATATGTTGGAGGGGCCATCATTGTTTGGGGCTGCTTTGCTGCCTCAGGGCCTGGACGGATTGCTGTCATTGAGGGAAAAATGAATTCCCAAGTTTATCAAGACATTTTGCAGGAAAACTTAAGATCATCTGTTGGCCAACTGAAGCATCACCCATCCTCTGTGGAGAGGATGGGTGATGCAACAGGACAACGGCCCAAAGCATAGAAGTAAATCAACAACAGAATGGCTTCAACAGAAGAAAATACACCTTCTGAAGTGGCCCAGTCAGAGTCCTGACCTCAACCCGAGTGAGATGCTGTGGTATGACCTCAAGAGAGCGATTCACACCAGACCCAAGAATATTGCTGAACTGAAACAGTTTTGTGAAGAGGAATGGTCCAAAATTCCTCCAGACCGTTGTGCAGGTCTGATCTTCAACTACAGGAAACGTTTGGTTGAGGTTATTGCTGCCAAAGGAGGGTCAACCAGTTATTAAATTCAAAGGTTCACATACTTTTTCCACCCTGCACTGTGAATGTTTACATGCTTTGTTCAATAAAAACATGAAAACATATTATATGTTGTGCTGTATTAGTTTAAGCAGACTTTGTTTGTCTATTGTTGTGACTTACATGAAGATCAGAACACATTTTATGACCAATTTATGCAGAAATCCAAAAAATCCTAAAGGGTTCACATACTTTTTCTTGCAACTGTAAGGTTGCCAGTAGTGAGAGTTCAGCCTGGTTATAAGCATCTTGAAATGTGAGATTTCAGAAGCTGCATATGAAAGTTTACTAAGTTTCATCTGGTCCCAAGTTAGCTGTGCTTCAGTGCCTGATTAAAAAAAGATTCATGCTTTCTCTCATGATATATTTAACATTCACATAAGCTGTCTGAGGCTTTGCACTTTTATCTTCTGCCAATTAGATTTTGTTAAGATCTCTTAGAGCCAATCAAGGTTTTCACATTAAACTTTAAAATCTGACAGTTCATTTTAGATCTGATCTGTACCCCCTTTATTTTTCCCTCAATAAATCATTCTTTTAGCTTGCCATAACCAGGAAAAACGACTAGCACAGTCCCTTTCATATCACTGTAATCCAACATATGATCTGAATTAAAAGATATTCGCTTATAATGATGGAATTTAGGAAAGCTGCAAAATAAAGGGCTTAAAAAAGATCAAAGTACAGCACAGAGACTCAGAGAAGATGGTTGAACTCATTTTAAGTATTCAAGATTCAAGATTCTGTTTGTCATTTCCTCACAAAGTTACATACAAAAAAGATGAATGATCTTCTCCCAGCCTTCCCTGATGTAAAAGATAGAAACAGCCTTTCATAAAAACAAGACTAACAAAGGTAAAGACAGCTTTAATAATCACCATAAAACATTTAATGTCAAAACACATTATAACTGTTTTTTTTTAAGTGTGGGAGTAACAGACTGGTCAGATTCTATGTCTGTCATCAGGCAGATCCATCTTACTGGGTTTCCAGAACACGCTGTTGGTTTGGTTGGTTTGCTAACTGTCTGACTGGTAGAACCCAGGCTGTTTAATCAGAGGGTGTTACTTCTAAGGTACTACAAAATTAAAAAGGAATGTCACAAGGTTTGGTCCTAGGCCCTTGCCTTGGATAGAATATTCCCACTTCCTTATTTCATTTTTTTTTGCTGATGATACGTTTTTTGTTTGTTTGTTTGTTTGTTTGTTTTTTTAACAGATGTGCACCTATGCAAGCTTTTAAAAACCTTCAGCATGCTTTTGATCTAGTCCAAGATCAGCTTACAACTTGTACCAAGTGCAGATTAATTCATGTTCTTTACATCCTCAAATGCAGCTAAAAGAACATTGTCTGGGAAAATTGTTACAAAGGACATCCAAGGAATTGAGTTGGTCTATCTTTAAAATATTTAGAGACAGTGCTTAGATTTTTACTTGATGAAAACTTGTCTTTTAAGGAGCATATATGTTGCTAAAATGCTGAAGGATTTATTTGTTTATTTTTACTATGAAAACAAGTCGTGTTTGTCCTTTTTGGTCAAAAAGAGACTAGGTGAGTCTACCTTTTTTACCTGTTCTTGATTATGGTGATGTTTTTCTCATGAATACCTCTGCTCAGAGGACAGTGTGTATCATGGAGCTCTATTGTTTGGAATTTCTTACTCACTGTTGTACTTCATATTCTAAAGTCAGCCTTTAAAGGGATATTTCGGGATTTTTGAAGTTGGGTCTTATGAGGTGCTTGGTTATAGTAGTGGCATTAGCCTCCAGTGATCTCTGTGAAAGTTGCTCTGGTGGTTATTAGGAGCTCAGAGAGATCCCAAGTTACCTGGTTGTGTAGGTGTGGAAAATGCCAACCCATGCTTGGATCTGTCCTGCTCAAAACATTCAAATGATGTTTCACTGCTCTCTTTCAGCCCGCTGACTCTCCATCTGTATAAGTTCTTCTTCTGTGTACATCGGTTCATACAAATATCTTCTCGTATCCATAGTAAACAGCAAATCATCATTACTCGAATCAAAATCGCTCATGTTGTCTTTGTTGTAGCTTGGTGTGGTGTGTTATTGTACCTGTAGAAGCCCACAGACCCACACAGCTGATCAGAGGATATCAGGGCGCGGCAGGTCAACATATTTTCTTTGCCTATTTTTACGTAAAACTCGTTAAACTACGCAGATACGACGATCCTATCTACAGCCACTATGCACCAGATCTCTCTGAGCTCCTAATAACCATCGGAGCAACTTTCACAGAAATCAGTGGAGGCTAATGCCACAACTATAGCCAAGTACCTCATACTACCCTACTTCAAAAATCCTGAAATATACCTTTAAGTACACACTGTTTTGGACATTGGTATGTTTTTATTTAGGCTAAATCTTGGCAAAAGTCTGGACTACTTTTTCCCCCTCTTAATGTTGAAGGATGGAATGCAATACCTGCATTTGTTTGATATTGTGCAATTTTTCACACCTTTTGCTTGGATCAGTCTTCGGGTGGGTTTTAAACTGTCAAACTTGGCATCTCCAAATGTTTCTAAATTGTTAGTGAAAACTCTGAAACCAAACCTAATGTACTTAATATCCATAACTGTTGTGGTTGGTAAATCTGAAATTCCATTTAAATTGATGAAGAATCACAGCCCTGATGCATTTAGACAGAGAAAAGCATGTTTAAATCATCACAGCTGTTAAAGACACACATTTAACTCTGTCTGGTTAGTATTACAACTGTGAAAAGAGTTACAGGTACCAGGAGTCAAACTTAAATATAGCTTGTAACTTTACAGCTTCTAACAGTATTTAGCTGGATCTTTGATATAAAAAATGGAAGCAGTACTTGCTAATTTGAAGATGTATCTCTTTGAAAATAACTTGGTGGCTAGTCACTGTGGCTGGCCACTGGTAGAAACACAGGTTTTTAATGTCTGTTAAATCAGTGGAAGTTTCATGTTCAATTGCCCCTTTCAGTCTGTCCTTTATAATTCTGTGATTATATAATATTAAATAAAGAAAAGGTGAAATGACATTGAGCAAAAGAATACAATGAATGTACAAGGACCCTTAGAGATCTTTGCTTGTGGAGGGTCCCTGCCAGAGGCCAGTGCTGTATGGAAAAGTTAGTAATCCCTTGGTTTAGAGCGTTACCTAACATAACTGACCTTTGCAGCATTGTATTCATCCCTGATTCAGTGCAGAGTATAATTCCTTCATATTTTGTGTGGGGCTGTATCAATCATGTGGACAGAGCTGAGAGCAAAGACCTTGAACAGTCTGAACAGATCAGAGGCTCTGGTTCTTTCCTGATTTAGCAATCTGACCAGCCGTTATTCCGAGCGACTATTGCATCACAACTCTGATGTCGTCATAGTCAGAGCTGTCCTCCACACACATGTGCAAACCTTGACATCCCCGACATCATTAACCGGCGCTCCACTCCCTCCTATCCGGCTCAGTCTGTCTTGTTTGATGTGAGAGAGAAGTGAGAGAGCCCATGAAATATGGCGGCAGCATTTTCCTCCTCACAGGACTGTCTGACGGGCTAATATGTAGAGCTGATGAGCCTTTGAACTCACAGAGTTGTTTACCTGCGTGGAGAGCTGGTAATGAACGATAGCGATAATACCTGCAGTCTGAACTTTTAAAGTGGCTCCTCTACTGTTGGAAACCTGCTCTGAAATTCAATTTGGAGCATCAAAGTGGCTGATAATGATAATGGATTCTGAGCCGTCACCCTATATTAGAGCAAATTTAAAGTTCAGCTATTAAATCTCCGTCTGTCTCATTCCAAGTTTGAGAGTTTGGAGCTACCTGCCATTGTACTCGGTTACAAAGATAGTCTGCTGCTCTGACCCACTTTCATCCTACCCTGACAGACAGCCACTAGCTCACAACAGTCCTAATTGGCTGCAGCTTTGTCACTGGTTGCTGCCTGTAGCCCGGGCTTTCGAAAAAGCACTCCAGCATGCAGCTCTGGATTTTCAAATGTCATGTTTGAGCTCAGACAGGTCTTCTCTAACAAGCAGTGTTTACCCCGACTCAGAGAGAAGATTCTCATTTCCCCCACTTATTTCAACTGATGCACAGAGATCTCTTCTCTTCTGTCTGTCGCTTGTGTCTTCAAAGTTTCTCCTTAAGCTCATTTTCATGCTGCTTTCGTTGCTGCTGGAAACTGTAAGTGATGCAACTTGCCCTCCCGGGTTCCTTTTTTTTTTTCATTTTGTCTTGTATGTCTATGGAAAGAGCTGGAAATCTGCCATGTGTTGACATAGACTGACTTTCTTAGCTTGTGCTTAAATTCAGAAATTTCATACATTTCTCAACATCTTATTAGAAAACAAACAAAGTGACACGTCTGGTTAAAAGTAATCTTTTGTCTTCTTCTGCTCCTGCCGTGCTCATTTTCCTCGCCCACACAGCTCTGTGTGACATTATCACTCCATTTCTCATCAGTGTGATTTGGGGAAATCTGTAAAGTGACTCACTGATGTTGGGGGACTGAGATAGTTTGGGTACACCAGTGAAATAAATTAAAATGCAGTGAATCCTAGAGTGCACCCAACAACAAAGGATTGTTATGTAAGAAGACCCGAGGGTGGAATTTTTTTCTTTGACTCATTTACGGCTGTTAAAGGATTACATTGCCGTCTGTGCTGCTTTTACCTGCTCCTGCGCTGAAATTTAATTAAGCTGTTGTAACAGAATTATCATAGATTGAAGCAGTGATAATGTTTCAACTCTAAGAATCAGTTAAAACATTTTCAATCCATGCCACAACCCTAAAACCTTTACTAAAAGCCCAAAGTTTCCAGCCCTCTTTACTGTTCCTCACAGTATTAAACCGAAGCCACTCCTTATCTATAAATTAATTACCTGAATGTGTCTGTGCACGACTCTTAGAGGAGTTTCAGTGAGAGTCACTATCCTCTGTGAGTGGTTTCATTAGGTGTTGAAGAAGAGGAGGCCTCAGGCAGATTATCAAAGAGCCATCGGAGGCTTTAATGTTCAGCCGATGGTTCAGCAATCCCCCTTGAGATGAGTTTTTTCTAAAGTCTTTGACTCAGAAGAAGAAAGAGAAACCTGGATCACTCTGTGCTGATCTCTTGTACTTCTCACTAGGTGGCACACTGATCAAAGATATGTAGAAATCAGTGGAGGCTATTTTATGCTGACTTTCTGTGGACTGTTAAGGACCATGTTTAAATTATTGATCACTAACAGGTTCTGAAGGATCATAAATAGCATTTTCTTGTGATAAATCCCTTGGAAAATTGATCTTTGTTGTCAAAAATGCAATTTATAGAGTTGTTATACAAAGAGAGAATCATTTTAATTGGATTCATTTGAATTATTTAGCGCAATCTGCCTGTTCAGTGTGTTATTTTTTATGCTAATATCTGATGTGCACTCTCAGCACAGGGATTGTCAAATGCTTTAAAGGGTCAAACACAAATATCCGTGCCTCAAATTCTCATCCAGGTCTCCTTTACTGAGAGGAAAAGGGGCACATTTTTTATTCCATGTGGCTGCAGCATGTATCAAAGCAACCAGGTGGTGGCAATGTTGCTGTAGGCAAACTGAAATCCCTCCTGCAGTGTTTATCTCCTCTCTGGAGCTTCATGCTTTAATGCAGAGCTGCTCAACACAGAGAGGAAAAGCCCTTTCAGTGTCCATGGGTCTGACCTCAGCAGACTGCCTGTGACCTCTGTTGAAGGCGTCAAAAGGAGACATACACTGTTATTTGTAAATCTAAGATCATTTTTAGAGATAAATATTTGAAGGTGATGAGTGAGACTGCAGAGAGCTCAGTCTTGAGGATTAATGTCCAAACTTGAGAGAAATGTTTGATCTGTTAGCCTCTGGCTGGTATTTTCAGATATGCAAATTATAAATTGCATCATAATATAAGGATCTTAGATTCATGCGAGATGTGTGCCTGTGCTGATCCCCATCTGAAGCTTTAAGTGTAGTCTTTCTGCTAACACCAATTTTGTCTGGGAATGATTTTCATTAGTCTTGTTCTCAGTGATGAAAAGATGTATTCTTCACACATGTAGACTAGATATGTTTCCTGATTAGTGCTGCTCACTCTTTTTAAAAAGGTTGAATCCATTTAAAATTGTACTTAGAAGGACTAAGAATGTAACCTGAAACCTGTCAGGGATGGAGAAAAATATTGAAACTGCGATTTATTAGTTAAAAGCAGCTCTTAGTTTCTTTACCTGTTTGACTGCAAGTGTCACTACTTCATGACTCCTCAAAGAAGCAAACATGACATGAATATGGGTGACGTGACGAGAAATTAACATGCCAAAAATGAAGTTGACAGTGGGATAAAAGAAGGAAAAGACTAAAAGGCTAAGTTAAAGCAGTGAAAATGAGAGAAAGAGATGATGCTTGATAAGAAGTGATAGTGACATCATATTGCAGTGGTTGAATGCATTTATCCAGCACTTTATCTTTATAGGGGCATTTTATATTCTTCAGTAATTTGGTCATAATGTATCATTACATGACTGTCTCACTATAAATCAGTTATTTTCTTGTCACGAGCCATGCACCATAACATATCAATTGCATGCTATCTTGTCCTGTCCTTTCCTTTCCTACCCTATCCTGTCATATCCTATCCTGTCCTGTCCTGTCCTATCCTGTCCTATCCTGTCCCATCCTGTCCTGTCCTGTCCTGTCCTGCCCTGTCCTGTCCTTTCCTGTCTTGTCCTATCCTGTCCTATCCTGTCCCATCCTGTCCTGTCCTGTCCTGTCCTGTCCTGCCCTGCCCTGTCCTGCCCTATCCTATCCTGTCCTGTCCCATCCTATCTTCTGTATTATATTCTCTGTATATTGCATCTTCTGAATCAAATATTTGTATCATATCGAATCGCATGGTATTGTGTCTGTATCATATTGTATTGTATTGTATCTTCTGTATCATATCACATTTTATCATATCACATTATATCACAACACATCGCATTCTGTCCTGCCCTGTTTTCTGCAACATATTGTATCTCGCAGCTTTGTATCATATTGTAGCTTTTCCTATTTTATTGTATTGCACTGTATCAGTTTGAATGGTACTGTGTCGTACTATACCGCACCACACTAATACGTACCATACCTCATGTATTGCATCATATCTTATAAATTATATCTTATTGCATCATATTGTGTCCTCTGTATCATATTGTGCATATTGTGTTGTACTGTATCATAACTTATCCCACTGGTTCTCAACTGGTCTGGACATAAAAGTGGGTTGTGAAAGTGTTCTTGGAATTAAGGGGTGGACACAAAGTTTATGATGTACAGAAACCCTAAGTGGACATTAATACTTTAATGATTTCATCTTTAAAGGCAAGGATGGAATGTTTTATGAACTTTTAAGGATGACATCTTTTTTTAAAGGCAGAGGATAGGATCTTTATGAACCCTTGGGCTTTGGAGGCCTTCCCTCTGTTAGGCCATAGTGGGCAACTTTTGGAAAATTGGGTGGAACTGGCAAGTAAATTTCAATCATATAGACATATTTTACCTTATTTATCATACTCCCATGGAATAAAAATGCTGGTTTTCTCAAGAAAATGAGATAATTGCTTGAGAAATTACCATTGCTATTTAATCTTGGGAAAGTAAAGTAAAAATAAAGTCTATGCATGCTGTTCTGTAACCTAATGGCTTTCAGATATTTGCTTTGTCCTGCTTCTTTATGTAATCATGTTTTGTCCCATCTAAGGTACAAATGGCAACATTCTCCATTTAATTCATCCATGTGGTTGAAAGTCTTTTAGGTGACACTGTGCAACCAATCAAGACAATTTACTCCATCAGCACTTTGCTGTTTCTTGGTTGCATTTCCCCTGTGACTCCAAAAAAGAAAAAGGTGGTCATGAATGTAAGTTTCACCGTGAGGATTAAGTTTGCTTTTGCATCAGATTAGTGTACATATTTTATTATGAGACATCTAACAACCATATCCAGGTGCCATTTGAGGTTTCTACTTTTGGCCCCATAGCACACATTTACATATCAGAGAGTGGGTTTATCATCAATCATCTGCATTGCCAATCATAAAAAGCCACAGATCACAGAGTCCTCTTGTGTTTTCAAACATTTTAAGTCCAGTTGAGCAGTTTTAATTCACATGTAAGTCTACCTTGGAGGTAATTTATACTTCAGACCAGCAGAGTAAAATCATAGTGTTTGAATGTTGATAGACTTAAAACAGCAAGGCTAATTGGTGCACAAACATGGTCTTGGGAAACATAAGAAAATTATTATGAAAAATTGGATTTACCTGGAGGAGCCCCTCTGTTTCTGTCATAAATTTCAAATTGGTGTTTTGGTGAACCTGCAGTGTAGAGAATCTGCAGGGAGAGCTGAAAACTTTTCCTCCCCTGCAGGTCTCATTGTGAAGATGTTTGCCTTCAGGCTGCCCTCCAGGCCTTTACTGTCTTACCTCAAACAGCTTTCACTTGTTAAATAAACTGCGGAGCAGACAGAATGACTTGTTAAAGGCTAAATGAGGTAATTTAATTGGCAGCTGTTTCAGTTCAGTTTCTCATCCCAGCACTACGGTTATAGCTACTTTATGGCCTCGAACTTTCAGTCAAAGTTTTTTCATGAAATATGATCAACTTTCCTAAGATGCACCAGCTGATTATTATATTTTTTTCTTAGATTTGGATACAAAAATGTGTATATCATGTTCAAAATAACTATTTTTGATAAGAAACTTAAGAAGATTTGTCCTTAAATAATAGATATTTTGTTAAATATTTTGAATGATGTCAAGTGATTGCTGGTAGAATCTTCTTATGCTGTACTCTAGGTTTTAAACTCTAGATTCAGGATTTCAAACAATCTTTTCAAGGCACAAATTTCTTATTCGCATGCAAATGAAAGGACTTTAGATACCAACATTTAAAAAGAAAACATCATATTTGATAACCCACAAGTTACTAAGGTGGCTTTCCCACTGGGGGCCCAGTCCCAGATCTGAGTGCACTCGAGCCCAAAGTCCAGTCGTTTGGGTAGTGTGAATACAAACAAACTGCGCCCGGGCACCGGGCTCGGGCCCACCTGGGGAGGTAGTCTTGGGAGCAATTCAAGTGGACTCTGGCACGGTTTCGGGTGAGATGTGAATGCAACCGCGCTTGGATACGGGACAGAGCGTCGTATCAGCTTTATGACATCATCGTAAAAACTAAACTTCTTTTTACAGCGTGGCAGTTTGTTCACATTTTTCCTCAATAAAGGGCGGAAATCATCAGAATCCAGACAGTAAATGGTCTGTTGTGACTCACCTTACAGATGAACACAACTTGGAGTCAGTGAGAGGAGGTACAAAGGCAATAAAACCGCTGTGTCTGCGCAGCGCGAGCCCATTTAATCCTCTGAGCTGCACGTAGATGTGCAGATACGAAGAGTGAAGTTGCTGGCATCTTAAAAGTGATTTTAATCATCCATGGCTGCAGGATGGACTTTTTGCCAGGTCAAAACAAAAACAGTCTTCACTCAGGTCATGACCCCAGAGGTTGCCATGGTAGCTTCTTCTTTCTCCTTTGCGGGGTTTTAAACCAGCTACGTGCATACCACCACCTGCTGTTTTAGACCGAGTAAATACGCAAGTGCGCTCGGGCATGGTTCAACGTTGCTAGTGTGAAAGCAAGCCATGGGGGAAGGGGGAGGTGGAGGAATTGTGCCGTGGCGCGGTTCGAAACAACTGGGCCTAATGTGAAAGTGCCCTAAACCTACTGACTTCAGCTATGTTATCAATTTACCACTTCCTTGCTAATATCACTGTAACTCAGGAATCTTTGTCATTCTTGTGCTACAGCATTATTCAAAGATAATATGAGCATTCACCTGCAGTCTGTCTGATGGTTATATTAGGTAGCCCTGATAGAAAACATTATGTCATTGATGTAAGTGTTCAGACCCTTTACAACATCACTTGAAATTTAGCTAAAATGCCTCCTCTTGATTTTTATCTTTGCTGAGATGTTTCTACACCTTGATTGGAGTTCACCTCTGATAGAAGGCCTCACAGTTGACAATGCATATCAGAGCAAACACCAAGCCATTAGGTCAAGGGAAGATGCCTGCAGAGCTCAGAGACAGGATTGTTGCAAGGCACAGATCTGGGGAAGGCTGCAGAAAAAGTTAGGCTGCACTGAAGGTTCCCAAGGGCACTGTGGGCTCGATGATTCTCAAATGGAAGAAGGACCAGGACTCTGTGACATTGTTCCAAAGACAGCAAAGACTGGCCTAATACAATGCATCAGACTGAAATATCTCAGCAACACTGTTTGCTGTTAAAACCTTTGCTGGTGTTTAAATCCTTTATAACATTCTCTTTTTTAAAATTTTGTAATTCATCTGGTGTTTCAGCCATTACCATCACCACCATTACCCACATACAAAATTCCAACAAACATTGGCAAACTAAATTCAGTAGTATGATGATCACGGGTGTAAAGTAATCAGTTTTACTTACTCAGATTACTTTTAATTGAGTCGTGTGTTTCAGTTTTGATCAACACAGTATATAACTAACAAATGCCAGAAAAGTAATGCGAACATTGTCATTGTTATCAATGACTGATTTTGTAGACAGAGGAGGACAGTGGATGGAATAGGAAACAGGCACAAGAGAGCTGTGCAGAGATGCGGGAAAGTGCAACAGGCTGGATTTGAACCCAGGCTGACCACGTACATGGGGTGCGCCTTAAACCACTAGGCCATCTGTGCTCCCCATTGTTTTGTTAGTACTGAGGGCAAAAATACAGCCTTTATTTGCTAAATTCTGTGTTATTTTTATTCCTAAGTGTATTCCTCATTAACACAGGACTTTCTGAATTGTTGTATTTGAGACAAATGTACAATGTCATCGAGAAAAGTGATCGATTAACTAAACAGTTGAGTCCTCCAATTTGAGGATTCTCCTGATGGATCTACTGGTGACACAAATTCAATCAAAGTTCTGTTGTACATAAATCAGAATTTCACACAGTAATTGTTTATTTTCCAGCAGATGGAGAAGAGGAAAGTGTGTACCATTGATGTGTGTGTATGTGATATTCCCCTCTGGAACCAGCTGAATTGAGTTAAGTGTTTGGACGCAGATCTGATCACATCAGATACGGTTTACTGTCTAAACAAGCCAAAACATGCCTGTTGCATCTCAGTAGGAGACGCCTGGCTCTCTGCCTCAAAGTCTCTGCCTTCTGACTGTCTGATTCTCTGATTTCTCAGAGCTTCAATTTGAAACAAAGAAACGCATGTAGTCTGCTCTCCATCGAGGGTCCGTCTCCTAAGTCCACACATATTCCCAGCTTTGCTCATAAAGGCAGACAAAGCTCTTCAAGCACAAAAGCCTCCATCTGCTCTGCATTGGAAAAGAGTGGACAGTAGCCAGAGGGAAAAGATCAAATGCTTTTAGAGGAAGTGTGGAAGCGTGACATTGGAGTGTAATATGCCAGACGTAAAGATAAAAAAAAAATGATTAGTTGAAGTGTCTGTACTATACCTGTATTATGCAATGACAGTAAATTCAAATGAATGTAGTTCTGATGAGTCTATATTTCAGAGACACTAACCTGGTATGAGATGTTTTCCTTTGAGGAAAAAAAGTATCCAATTTCTGTGTGAGAATGGTAGCGTGCAGACTATCAGCGGGTAAATTGAACAATCCTGCAGATAGCGATGCAGAACAATGAGGCAGACAACAAAATTACAGGCTTGTGTTGATATTGTCTGACACAGAGAGGGATTCAGTTATTTCTATGCAAAGCAAACTTTGCTAAGCTATAATTGATCTGTCCAAATCCCCACATTTGAATAGGCCTGTAGTTAACTTTACAGTGGCATGTTTTACAAAAGACTCAAAATGAACATTCACAAGCTGGTGGATAGTGTTACACTCAGTTTCAAAGCAGGCTTTTGTCCCAGCAAACAGGATTGTGTCGTGTATTTATGTAGCATAGATGTAATTGAAATGTAGCCGACCTCCCTCCTTCTCTCTCTCTCTCCGGGTTGCCTCAGTTTCTTGCGACTCCCTCATCCTTTTAATCCCGTTCTTGGTCTCTTCAGGCTCGAAAAGTCGAGTTCTTGGATCTTCATCAAATTGATTTGGCAGAGGCTGGTTGGCAACTGTGACTGCAACGCCAATTTTGAGCAGAAGCAAACGTGTCCTTTAACTTTTTCCATCACAATTCTCAGTGGAGCAGCTGACTGAACTCATCCAAGAAAAAGAAACGCCAATTTATTATTTTTTTGCACATTTTCACACAAGCATTATACAAACAGGAACTGGAATGGGTGTGTTTCCTCCAGAGTAGGAATTACTTTTATGAGCTGCTTTTTTCAGATGCGCATTATCCTCTCCTTTCATGAGGACTGTGTTGGCTGACAAAACACCAACATGCCTCATTAGAGTTCATTGTTGATGTTGTTTTTGCTCCTGTGGGCGGCTACAAAGATTGTCTCACAGTCACTAGCAGCACTGGGGCACCTGTGTGTGTGGGTGGACGCTTTACAGAAAATACAATGCCTCTCTGATTTAAATGATTTCGCATCTTACATTTTACATCAAGAACGCAGATGTGAGGAAGAAATAACAACCTGTTGGAAGGGGATTTGGGGAATGCAAATTAGAAAATGTTTCATTGTAAACCTGTTATGATATTGGGCTAGGTGCTGCTATCCCTTTGTTGCACATGAAACTTGCGTGATGGTCCAGCAGGTGATTGTGGGCTCACTCCTTCCTCCAGAGGGTCCAGCTGTGATTCCCAGCGGTCCAACCCCTTTGGTGCCAACTACCCTCAGATTCATTCCCTTGTTGGCTCTTCAGTTGAAGCCCAGATGGCTTTCTGCTTGGTTGAGGCGTCATTTTGCTCTTTTCAGCAGCCCTGGAGAGGTTTTAACAGCTCAACAGTGGGTTGCCTCTAACATACCCATCTCCCAGCGTAGCCTTAATGTGGATGTGACTGTGAGCCATCAGCAGCCAACCTCTTCTGGCCTGATTTTAACACTCCAGATGAATTGTAGGGCATCAGCTCAAAATACCTTACATACCTCAGCTTCCTGCTCTTGTAAACCTTCTCTACTGCATCCTCCCAGGCCACTGTAAGGCCAACCATTGCACAAGGTCTGTTCTGACACTGGTTGACTTGATCTATGCTGGAAAGCAGAGCCTTCGGCCTGAGTCTTCCACCATCTTTGAATTGCGTTCTCCGCCAACGAATGTCAGGTTTTAGAGTGGTGTGTCTAGAAGACTAGCTTTTCACCAGCAGGCAAGGTAGGCATTTGCAATTGTCTGCTTACTTTCCAACACTATTGCAAAAGACCAGAGCACGTAGTTGTGCTGCCAAGTACCAGGATGTGTTCTAATGTTGCTGGGGTCAAGCAGAAGGCATGTGAGGAGTCTTTAAGATACCACTGGCAAAGATTTGTGGGAAATGGCTGGACATCACAGACAGCCTTGATGATGAAGCTCGCTTTAAATGACTCCTATCTCCCACTGCTCTTTCCAGAGCTTTCTTTCATCCAATCTCTCAAATATGGTCCATTGCCGTTGTTAAAGGATTAAACTAGGAAGTGCTGTAGGAAAGAAAACAGTCAGTTATGTGGTCATGTTATACTAAAACTTATTAATGTGAAGTAAGTTTGCTCATCTTTGAATGTATTGATACATTTATATTCATGAACTCATCAAGCCTTATTCACAGGTAATCTCAAGAAGAAATTTATTCATAATACCTACTTACACAATAACACAATTTTTAGGAAGATTCTGACATTCACCAAAGGTTGAGAACAAAATTAGAACCACTCATACACACATGTATGCAGATATTAGGGGGGAATTATTGATTTTGCACTTTCAGCACTGAAGCATATATACTAAATTAATAAAGAAAACCAGGGCCATCAAATAATTACAATTTTTTATTGTGACTAATCACAAGATTTCTCTGACTAATCACATTTGATCTCTCATTTTCATCACATTTGAAATTCCACTAATTTCCACTTTAAAATTTTGTTTTATTACAGACTTTGTACTGTCCTAAACTAAAGTTAATCGACCATCTGGTTGGATACAGGCCTGCTTTGATTCTGAAAGATGAAAAGGAAATTCGGGTCAGATAATGGCATGGACTTAACCACAGAAAAAGGAAATTTAATTGGACTAAAAAGGAAATAAGGGAACAGAAAAAGGTAAATACTTAACACAAATTACAAATGACTATTGACATGTGCACTGAGCTGTCTGAGAAGCAAAATGAGACATCGAGGAGTAATGGTAGACTTACAGTGCCTTTATAAAGAATTCAGCCCCTTTTCACTTTTTCAGTTTTGTTATGTTGCAGCCTGATGCTACAGTCATTTAAATTATTTTTTCTCAATCTACACTCAGTACCCCATAATGACAAAGTGAAAACAGAATTTTAGACATTTCTACAAATATGTTAAAAAGATAAAACTAAAATTGACATAAGTATTAAGATGCTTTACTCAGTACTTAGATGAAGCATCTTTTACAGAAATTATAGACTCAAGTCTTTTGAATATGATGCAAAAAGCTTTGCACACCTGGATTGGGGGAATTATCTGCTGTTCTTCTTTTCCATTCCTCTCAAACTCAGTCAGGTTGGATGGGGACCACCAGTGGATAGCCATCTTCAGGTCTTTCCATAGAAGTTTGACAGAGATCAAGTCAGCGCTCTGGCTGGGCCACTCTAGGACATTCACAGAGTTGTCTCTAATCCACTCCTGTGTTGTGTTGGCTGTGTGCTTAGGGTCATAATCATGTTGGAAGGTGAACTCAGTCCAGCCCAGTCTGAGGTCCTGAGCACTGTGCAACAGGTTTTCATTGAGAATATCTCTCTACTTTCCTCCATTCAGCTTTCCCTCAACCCTGACCAGTTTCCCAGTCCCTGATGCTGAAAAACACCCCCACAGCATGATGCTGCCAACACCATGCTTCACTGTTGCAATGGTATTTGGCAGGTGATGATCCATGCCTGGTTTCCTCCTCGGATCAGAGAATCTTGTTTCTCACAGTCTGAGAGTGCTTCAGGTGCTTTTTTTGTAAGCTCCAAGCAGTCTTTCATACGTTTCACACTGAGGAGAGGCTTCCAGACTGTAGTGATGGTTGTCCTTCTGAAACTTTGTCCTGTCTCCACAAAGGATCTCTGGATCTCAGAGTGACTATTGTGTTCTGGTCTCCTCTCTTACTGAGGCCCTTCTCCCCCAATTGCTCAGTTTGGCGAAGTGACCAAAGTCCCAGTTGTGCCTTTCCAAATCATGTCCAATCTTTTTAATTTGCCACAGGTGGGCTCCAGTCAAGTCTAGGAATGTCTCAGCAATGATCAAGAGAAATGAGGGGTACCTGAGCTAAATTTTAAGTAAAAGTGAGTATTTTTTAAAATTGATATAGACATTTCATTATGAAGATTCTAGACGCTGAACCACTTAATAACTTTCCTTCAGACCTTTTTGAAGTCTATCATTGCCACTGTGTCTGATTAGTAATGTGATGTTTGAAATCATCTTCAAGCTGCTGCCTGGCCTTCTTTGCTACTACCTGAAGATTATTAAACCTGCAGCTGGTGTTGGAGATGTGCAGGTGTGCACCTTCACGGCTGGAATCCTGTCGTATGTTGATGAGCAGATGAAGGTTTCAGCATTTGTTGCAAATTTCATGAGTGAGAAGCAGTGAGTCATTACAAGTGCTTCATCAGATTCACATGTCAGTATCATGGCTTGTTTCTGCTACATATTTCTGATGTTTTAAGGCAGTGGAGAGGAGCTGCTGCATTTTGATTATGATGTTTTAGTCTGACATATTCCGGACAGTCAAACGTAAATTGATTTTCGTAGAAACCACCTGTCTTTTCCATCAGGTTTCTCAGTATGAAGCAGAATGCTTTGAATAAAAACTGAAAGCTGAGCAGCAGAGGAGCAAAAGAAGGTGTGTCTGTTCTCCTACTTTGACAGCATGTCATTTTCAGCAACAGCGTGCTATTACTCGACATGTTTGCCTGTCTTTGGGCTGAGAGGTACACCTTGTAAAAGTTGAATGTGAAATTAGAAACCGATCGTCAGACTCTGTTGTAAACATTTTATCCCTTCCACCCCTCCGTCCACCCCGCTCATATTTGATGTATGCGACGCAGCCTGCAGGGCTCCTATGTGCTCATAAACATGCCTCTTTCTGCCGTGTCCTGCAGTTCAAGAGAAGGCTGGGAGGTGTGCTCATAAATCTTTGATCATTCTGCTGAAAAGTCGACCTTGGCTGTCATCTGTGAGTCACACGTTGCTTCAGACGCTCTGTCACTTTCGCCCCAAATTGACCTCTCAGCCTGCTTTCCAGTGTGAATGTCTGTGAGAGAGAAAATGATAGTTAAATTGCAGTGGGTGTTCAGACCTCCTAGTGACTTATGTTTACAAGAGTGGTAACTAGTGATTCATTTTGAGGGCCTTTATAAGTCTTTATTTAGATAGGATAGCTGATTAGAGGCAGGATATGTGTGGAGGTAGAGTTGGGGGAAGAACAATCAGCAGTGAGATGGGAATTGATCCCACAACCAGTGTGTTGAGGACTATACCCTCTGTGTATGGGCACCTGCTCTACCAATTGAGCTAAAATGACTCCCACTTTCAGTTGTTTTTAAAGATTTTAGTGACCTTGTTTAAGTCAACTGGGATGTTCCTCTAAGTAGATAGCAGCATAAGTTCAAAGAGCCTGTCTTCCCTACATCTGCTCCTGAGCTCAGCTTCAGTTTGGAGAATAACCAATCTACTGAAGCTGTCATCACTGATGATGTGGTACATACAGTTTTTTGAGGAGCTTGATTGGGGTAAGAAAGGGCACATTATTACACCCTTGGGGTATTTCATCATTTGTTCACTGGAAGGCGTCCTAAAGCAGGGGTTCCCTGAACCTTTCAGCCTGGTGCCACCAAATTACCAGTGCCAGAGACTGGGGACCCCCACTATTCTTACTTTAAAGCATATGATGTCACAAACAGCCAACCACACTCACTATTCCTCACTATTCCTCTATCAACACTGGCATGACAATCATCACAAAAAAACAAAACAGTCTTGAAAATGTAATATTTCATACAGAAATTTATTGTAAGAATGGCTGGAAGCAGAATATACAGTTTAAAATCATTTTACATATTTTTTTGTATCCTTCGGGGACATCTCACGTAAAATGCCCCAAGAGGACACTTTACCACAGCTTTGTCCACTGGTAGGGCACCCCAGAGGACACTTTATCATGGATTGCCCACTGGAAGGTTCACTCTACATGGCACATCATCATCATCACATTCTGTCTAATAAGGTTGTACTCAAACTAGGCCATCTGTACCGTGCCTGGCCTGACACTGACACGCCAGTGTCAGGTTATGACAGATGGATGTCATAACCTGACACGCCAGAGGGATTTGTTTCACACATCCATCTGGCAAAGCTCAAATAGGAAATGCTTGAGAAAAGGCAGAAACTTTGAACAATACTCGGAGTGTGATTGGGTGAACGTTCTGTCTGTCACATCTCTACGGGCCAATCAGAGCAACAAAACACGTGACGTAGCCGCTATTGAGCTGCGGGTGCGTAGCTATTGAGGAATAACGCAAAACATGGTGACTATAGACATGTAAGTACTCGACTTTTGTTGTTTTTGAAAAGAAAACCACTCACTGCTGCTCCTTGTTCTTCTTTTAACAAAGAAATGTTGTCAAGTTCTGATAAAACTGGTGCTTTAGCAGCATCCACGCTGATCTCCTTCTCCATAACTGCACCAGCTCTTGTTGCTGCTTGTTTACGTCATGACTTTGCTGCGCCTGAGAGTACTGCCCCTCGTTGCTGATTGGTCCTGTCACTTTCTAACTGGGCCCAAACGGTTCAGATGGGAGCTTTGCAAGATGGATTCACCAGTGAAAAACAAGGAAACGGGTGTATCCATCTGCTTTGCAAGGTTAGCAAAGTCAGGCTTTAATGACTTTAAGAGGATTTTTGGTTTGTAAAATAAAGCTTCTTCCCTTGTTTTAGGTGCAAACAGCAGCTCACAGGATAACAAACACCTTTCATCCTCCGTGCGGGTTAGGAGAGTGCCAAATACATGGACAAGTGCGTGCTGGGGTTAATCAAACGGCTGATTTAACCTCTCTTATTAAAAAATTATAATGCCAAACTATCATCCACTGAAACACCTTACCTCTTTTTTTATTTCATGTCACAAAGAAGTGAGAGTGGGATCTTGATCGCTGACATTTGAATGGAGCATCGTTTATTAATCCTGAGGCATTTTCCCCTCCAGCTCTCATCAGAGGGTTAAAATTGCTCTCGTCAGGGTAAAAACAACTTTTAACTGAACATTTAATCCTGCTCTGGACACATGGGAGCTTGTTTGGTGCGTCCGGCATCCAGGATTACGCTGAGAAAAGGCACAGTTCGTGGCGCATAAAGGAACGCCAAGGGGATTCAGATAGTATAAGGACACGCAGAGGAATGACTGTAGGGGCTCATACGAGTTAAAAAGTCTGGGTTTCATTCAGCAGAAGTGCGTGGAACTCTGAGCAGGCTCCAGATTATATGCTGTCAGCAATAACTCTCCGCTATGAACCGCTTTTTCTCTCTCTCTCCTCACTGGGCTCTGTATAGTTAATGTAGCTGATTCCAGGTCAGGGGAAATAATTCTGGTGTCATATCAGATATTGTATAAATCTGCAACTATTTTACAGCCTAAAAAACAACACTTATGCATAATGAGTCAAATGGTGGATGCTTCATGTAATGACGTCGGCGCGTGACGTATCAGTGTCCAGGCCTGGATGCGTTGAGCAGTGTGAGTGCGGGCCAAAGGGGGGACAGGGGAGGGGGCCAAATGGGCTTCAGCACGGTTAGAATACGGCACGGTACGGATGGCCTGGTGTGAATATACCCTAAGAGGGCATGATGACAAGAGCACTTCATCTGCTTTTTTTTTAACACTATCTGAAATCCACTCCTGGATGAGTGGAAGTACAGATGTTACTTCCCTGGCCTAGGGGAACCTAGACATGGCATGAAGTTGCCCCAACTCTTTCCACTCACAAGACAGCCAGCAGCACAGTTACTCAAGGAACAAGCACAGGGTTTATTTAGTGTAGCACAAAGCAAAAGCCTCAACAACAAAGGATCACACCATAACACAAAAGCTTCTAACTTTTCTATAAAACTACTGGGGTTATGAAATCTTCAAAGATAACGAAAAGTTTTTGTTTCTGGCTGAAACAACCATTTAAGTGATTTAAAACACTATAACTGGAAGTATGAAATCTAGGACGTGACAAAAAGTTTAAAGATTTGGCTTTCACAACATTTTAAGCGTGTTAACACACAGTAATTGAAAAACTGTCTTCCTGATATTCTCACTGAAATCTCAGGATTACACAATGCATATAGAACAAACAATACACAGGCTGCTTTGTTGGAAGTGGCTGGAGCAAAATAGACCAAGCAGGCTGCAGCAGCTAGTATAATGAAGACTGGCTGGAGTGACTCAGGTGGCAGCAATCTCTGAAACAGCTAATCAGCATCAGGACCTAATCACAGACACACACTCCCACTGACACGGACACACAGCAGGAGAGGAGGCAAAACTGCACGTACAAACAATACCAAAAATATGATCCAGGGTCATAACACAGACGTCAGAGTGCAAAAGGACTTGTTGAAAGTAAAAGTCAGCAATCCTGATTATTAATGGGCTTTTCTAGTCGTCTGACTACTCCCAGCACTTTTACACCACGGGTCACGCCTACTCATTCACATCCTTTCACTACATTCACACACTGATGGCAGAGGTTACCTCAGCCATCCTATTCACATGCATTTATGCACATTTACATGTCAACGATGAAGCAGTGACAGCAAATTGGGGTTAGGTGCCCATTGACCAACATGTGACTGCAGCAGCTGGGGATCGAACCATAATCTTACGACTGCAGGATGACCAACTCTACCTACTGAGCCAGCCAAAAATTCCCATAAACACACTCCTAAACCTTGTGGAAAGCCTTCCCAAAAGAGTTAAATTTTTTACAGCTGCAAAGGGTGGACCGACGTCATATTAAACCCTATGGATTAAGAATGGGATACCACTTAAGTTCATATGCTAGTCAAGGCAGGTGAGCGAATACTTTTGGCAATATAGTGTACATCCTCCTAATTTGATGGTCTGTTTAAGCTGCAAGATTTCTGGTCACTTCCTCAGCTCTGCAATTGCCAGTTTTGCCTTGAATAGGCACTGGGCTCTTGCTTTCAGCCCTCCTCCACCCCAGCATCCACTTGTATGCTCTGATGGGAGGTTTAAGACGTTTACTCATTGCTTCTCAAATTCTGCATGTTAAAAAAATCTGTTAAAAGTGATGAAGCTAGAGCCTGACACCAAACATGTTATGCTGCCTTGATAAAAATGTACTTTAAATATGACAGAAGGCATATTACGAGTGAAATATTATGCCCTTAAGCTTTTTGACCAGCTTCATTTGTCACCACTGTTGAAATATGATGCAGAACTTAAAAGAATTAGTGGATTGTGAATATTCTTACAAATACTTTTGTTTATCATCATTAATTACCCCTTCTGTGTTTTTTGGCAGGTTTTTAAATCTCTATGATTTTATAATTTTTTTTTTTTTTCAGCTATCAGATGAGTAAAACACATTTGTCTAAAAGAGTCTGTCTGTTAAAAGCAGAGTGCTTGTGTCTTTGCTTTTTAAATGACAGTTTGTATCTAACAAAAACTTAACACTGACCTCTGTTTCTGAGTCAGCTAAGAGATGCAAATGAGCTTGATACTGTGTTCCATTAAAAGAAAGACAAAAGACATAATTATTGGGTTTGTCTCAATAAAAATATCATTTGAATTTGTGTTGAATGTGAGTTTCTGTGTCCTGGTAATGAGTTTAGCCTAATGATGCCCCTCTTGTCCATAAAAGGGATTATTCTGAGGATGAGAGCGGTAGAAACTGCTCCTCTGTGGCTGTAGATGAAGAAAGTCTGATCCCAGAAATCCCACAAGAGAGAGAGGAAACAAACTCCAGAGCTGCTGGGCCTACATGGCGCTAATGAAAAGCCTACAGTAACTGTAATGAGCATTATGTTTTTCCTCTTACTGAGGATGTTTATTTGTTTATTCTTTTTTTACAGCAGTCCAGTCCCTGAACAGCCTGAATGACCAAATTGCTCAATTCATGGTGACCAGACCGTGTAGTCTGACGGATGAGGATGTGGTCTTCATCCCTGGAGAGAGGGACACCTTGAAGAAGTCCATGACCCTGATGAGACACCTGCTCATGGACGCTCAGGTACACACTCTGCACTCCATAAAAGAAAGAGGGGCCTTCGCTTATGACTATTGGAGCACAACGGGCTGAGTAACTGACAAACAACAGAGCCTCAAATGCACACAGTATGACAATTATCTGCAAGAGTAATTTTACTCAAATATCCCAATCAAACATACAGATTTAGGCACAGAGGTAATTACTGCGAAGTGTTTAATGCCCAGGATGTCACTGAGATGTGAGAATGGTGGTTGTAAGATACTTTGTGGTGTCAGCCTTCAGTAAACAGACCCTTAAATTAATAATTTAAATTATTAAAATCATGCCAGCCATACAGGCATGCCCAGCTCATGTGGACCATCAGGGCAACTTTAAATAACCAGATATTCAAAATCAGATTCATCACTTTCATGATACAATCTGCAAAACGTAACAGAGAAAAAACAAAGTATAAATCAATGACAAACACATGTAATATATAACCCATGACTTGGTAGTTAAAAAATGCATTATATTACTAAAATAGTTAGTTACACCAGATTTTCTGCTAGACCTTTTTGCCACCAGGTATTTGCTTTAAATTGCCATATGTGACCAATAACCTGCATTGAACAGCAATAAAACTAATAAAACAGAAACACTGTGATACAGCTTCAAGTCTGCGCTAAAACTGGCCTGGGGACACATTATTGTTTATGAACCTAATCCAAGACCGAGACAGTGAGCCCACAGTCAGGCCCACCCCTGCCTATACACAGACTGCACACAGCGTGTAGTGCCTCATCACCCTGGGGGGCCTCACTTCTAGTGTTTTTTTCTTCTCTCTCTCTCTGCACACCAGTCCAGTGTTATGATAAATATGATCCAGGTTATGTATATACAACGTTGACCAAACATAAACTCTACCTGGCCGTCAAACATTAGTAAATTCACCCTAAAGATATATATATTTTTGGAGATTGGTGCCATCCATGGTCAATTAAGTGTGTGCAATATCTGCTCGCTTTCACTCTTGCTCTCCCCTCTCCCTATCTCTACTGATATTTACAGCAAAGAAGCGAGAATGGGGTTGGTTGTCACACTTTTTACTCTAGTGTGGATTGCCCATCATTAAACATCTTTGATGTTCAATTTAATGTGGGAACATCATTTCTATATTACATTGAAGCTTAACGTGTTGGCTTGAAATATGTATCCCTCTTGTTTTCCAACTTACTGAAGCTTTTCCTACACACTTTTTAAGGGTAACAATTGTTTTGTTATAAACCCATTGTGTAAAAGCCTGGAGGAAAAATACTGGGGAGCTGAATATTTACAATTTGACATGTAAAACACAAGAAGTCCTCTCACCTCAAGGTCAGCTGTCTTACTCCCGAGCGCAGATTCTTTAATAAGGGCATCGTACATAAGATCTCTGTGTTATCCTTCACCTTTAATGAAAAAAAGCAACAGATGATTAGATGTTGATGAAAATCTCTGGTTAATTTGGCTTGTTTCTTAAGCACCACTCAGGATCCAGGGGTCTTTAGCTATAGCTTTGTGTTAGCATGCTGCCCTTACAGGTGCTTGGAAAGATTTTGTACAAAGTTCACACTAGCTGAGTTATTTCTGGCCTGGGCAAGTCAACACTCAGCCACCACCGTCTTCTCCTTTCACACAACAAATGCCATCTACCATAACACAAAAGAAGAAGACGTACAAGAAGATGGAGAAGTATATCTGAAACATATGACACATGGTGGAAAGTCACATAAAGAGAAAGCCTTTAACACTTAAAGAACCAAGTAAAAATTAAAAACAGCTGGAACAGGAAGTAGATTAATTGCCTGGATAGCATCTTTGTTGTTCAGATGCCCTTTAGGGTTTATTTTGACCCATTATTCCTTTTACTGATTCTGCTTTATTTATTAAGTTTAAAACTTCTCAACAGAATGAATTATTCAGAGTTGCACAGACACTTTTTTTCTGCCTTACTGTATATTTGGTGACTTGTGCTAAAGCTTGACTCCACACTTTGTTGATGCACAAACTAAAATATGACATTTGTATTTGCCCAGAGCTGAACCTGTCCAACACTGTGAGAATTTTGGCAACCTCAACAGAATTTTTAACAACTGAGAGTTGAGCATGTTTTTCTTACAAAAAAGACCAACATTATAGACACTTTTTCTGACTTCTCTGCATCGGAATAGATGATGATTCATCCTCATTGTGCTGCTTCTATTTGTCCCTTTAGTTGCGATCCTTCTACGTTTTGATGAATGTCTGATGAATGTTGACAGAGTGATGCATGAGGGTCATCCATCGCAGACTTGGATGATGGATACAGAGTCACTCCGGCATTCTCCTGGAGATATTTTCTCCGACACAGTGTCATTGATTAAAGGGAAGGTAATTCGGCAAAAGGCCATTCCTTTCACCTCAACTGAGCTGTATGCAAGCCAGAATGAACGATTGTTAGCCTGCAGTCAGTTTCTTCCTGTTAGTCAAGAATATCACACCAAGAGGTGATGGATGAGCGAAAAACCACGGTCGCGGATGGAGCACCGATTATCTCCCCAAAAAGTTGTACTGGTAAAAAAAAAGTTGGCTGGTAGTTCAGCATTAAGTGAAGCACTCAGATGGAAGTCGACATGACGGATTCCTCTGCCTGTTGGCCTTGTGTGTGTATGTCAATGTCAAGTGATACACACACACCTACTACATGTTCTTAAGGTTTGTTTTTTACTTTTAAAGAGTGTCAGATGGAGGCCTGTGCCTGCTGGGGGCTCACTGCTATGAACTGTCAAGAGGACAAACACAAGGCAGCAGAAGAAACTGACATAACACTGACAGTTGCTATGGTAACCTGTTTGTTTACTCCAAGACTTCAGAGTATTCCCAAGGAATTATCTGTCCAAAACTTTGAGTTTTGAGTACAAGGTGCAGATGCTGACATTTGGCTTACTAGCACTTCATAGTTTGTCTAGACTCTAGGACAGTGTTTCCCAACCATTTTTACTTGGAGCCCCTCCTACATGTACCTAAGAAAAGCAGAACCCCCCCCCCCCCCCCCAAGAGAGAAGAAAAAGTGACTTATTGCCATCAAAAATAAACATAAATTTTAACTGTTTCCCAGAAAAATCCTAAAAAAAGGCCTATGCATGCTTTTCCTATCAGAAGGCCTTTGTATAAACTACTTAACAGCTTTATCATGGTTTTAGTCAATATTTGCAAATCTATTTTTGGATGCCTCAGAGCAGACAAACCCTACACATGCTGTGTAACTTGAAAAAATAAACATCAGTTCCTGCCCCTTTTTATGGGGCAGAAGTGAAAATTATTGATCTTCAACATGTTGTATTATGGTTTTGAAATTATGAGGGCACACTGAGAGCAATTACACTTGATGTGATGTTAGCTCTAAAATATATATTTTTTAAGTTGAACTGTATAATTTTTGCTCAAATGATGTGTCGCTTTGTTGGCATTTTTAGTAGAATTTTGCATTTAAAAACAGCACATTCAACTACCTGTTAAGATTTTTTTTTTTAACACTTCTGATGCCACCCCTGTTTTCCAATTTTTGTAACCCGAGTAACCTGCTAGTATAGGTGTAGAAACTGTGAGCCCATGCCAGTAAGAGTTACTGTTGTCATTAGTACTTAGTTACAACAGTTTTTCAGGACATTCCTCTCTGAAGGTTAATGCCACTATCGCCAAGTACCTTAAAAATATCAATTTTGCTTTTTTCCTTTTATTAAATATAATAACAATTTTCTTGAGCAAGAGATGTTTAAAGTGGATAAAGTCAGCCCTCTGGTGGTAAAAAAGAGTACTACAGTGTATGTTTTTTGTAAAATCAATTTAAAATCTCCATACTTGTATTGATTTTTAGTTGTTTTGCTAGGTGTTTTTACATCCCTTTTGTCTAATCAGTAATAATGAAGGGATTTATAGCTGCGTTCATTCGAAAGCTGTTGTCAAGCTTGTAGTCTTAACAGCCAAGCCTGCTAGACATTATCAGATCAAAAATGATAAGGATTAAATAACCTCATTTAATACCAGATTCAAATGTGAGACTCCTGCCCTTATCTCTGTGGTTAATTCACTTTTCCTGTGCTGTAGAATGAAGCTTTCAGGCTCCTGATCATCATTCAGGCTACAGTAGACAGACAAAATAATTGTGGGCAGATTATGCATCAGATTCTTTGTTCTCTGTGTCTCAGAGGTCAAAGTCAAGTGTGATCTGTTCACGCAGAGAGGAGCTCAGCTCATTCAGAGGGTTTTGCATTCATGGAGAGCACTGTTTCTACTTTCAGATGGAATATGAAATTAATGCAGCCAGCTTTTTTATTGTAATCTTTAAATATAAAGTCACCTATTCTTGAAGTACTTGCTATTCTACATGCAGCTTAAAGAGGGGAAAGTCAGAGTTGATCAACACGCTGCCTATGATGAGGTGCAGCTCAATGCTCCTCTGACATAAAAAAGCCCTTAAAAGCCTAGTTATTTAAAAAAGTGATCCTTTTGAAGGATTTTTAAAGAATTTGATTATGTATACCTTTTAACAAGATTTTCTGACCACTGAATGTTTGAGGAAGTCTGAATATAAACATCATCTGATTAATTCAGCACAAAAATCTCAAGTCCACAGCCAGTAAAAGGCACAAAATTAATTTAGAGGGGATTTGAATAGTTTCTCTTTGAATGCTGTCCCAGAATTGATTGCCTCATTTGTCACTTGCACAGATGAATTATTTATGTCCCCATTGCCGTGCTGGGGTGACTAATCAAATGCATTTCAGTGGGTGTGGAAGCTGCGAATTGATGTAGTGGAACGATGCACTGCATTAGCTACTTTTGTCGAGGAGGCCGCGGGGCTACAGAAGCACCCTGATGATGGTGTGACAGGGGAGATGCTGGTCACCATGATTCTTAGAAAATGCAATAAAATAATGGTATAATTTAAAACAGATTGCTCTTCTTACCCTGTGACATGGATCAATTAAGAGCAAAAATTAATTTGCTCGGGGCAGGCTGCAGAAAAAGGGACACAACCTAAAAATCTCAGTCTGTGCAAAGAAAAGAACTTTGTCTGAAATTTCACAGCCACTGAATGACTGATAGAAGCATTGTTAGCCAGATGTTAACAGACAACAGAAAGTCGTTTTAGTTGTGGCTGAAAATTTGTGAATGGAGCAATCTGAAAACTAGACTGCCTCACTTTAGGCTCTATTTGACTTTTACAAAAATAGCTGTGTCTAAGTGCTTTGTCCACAAATTGGAATATCAGCAGTACTTTACCAGCCTCCTACAGCAGTGCTCCCCAATTAGTTTGTCCTAAGGGCAAAATTATGCCAAGAAAACCTAGCTAAGGGCCAAAACATCAACAAGTTTCCCCCCACAGCACAAATAAGAGTGTTTATGGATGTTATTTTGGTTTGATTGTCGTTGTGATTAAAATGAGTAGTAAGATTATAAAAAGGTTAAATTCTGAATTATTACACCCTGTATTGCATTTACACAACAAAGAGCTGAAGAAAAATCATTTATTAAAAGGGGCAGGTGCAGAGGGAGATCATAACGGGTAGGATGGGCAAACTGTGCAAAGATTGCCTTGCTTTACTCTTTGTATAAAGTAATGACAAGTTGAATTTCTTGTAAAATTATGACAAGGGTCCATCTAGGCCAGCTACTTGGCACTGGTGGACTAGACTTGGCCATTGACCACCATTTGGGGATCACTGGCTGAAAGTTTAGTTATGGAACCGTACTTGCATCCTGATCCATAAATTATTCCTCAAGGATGGGCTAGGAATGTGCAAGTTTATAAATTAGCATCTGATCATTCTTCAGAGTCAGTGAAAAATATTGTTACAGGGGTTATGGGATTTTGGACACATCTCTTAATTAATAATGGTCTAGATCAGGGCTGGCAGGATTGATGTATTAATCCCGATTAATAAAGATCCATAATTACTGAATTACTGCATTAAGATTTTTTTAATGGATAAATCAGATTCGTTATTGCCCCTTCCAGTTCACACTTTTCTCTGGCTAAACTACTGCAGCCACAGTGATGCGAAATAAGGACATCACTGCTCCTTAAAGTCCCTGTCAAGTGAAATCCAAAATCTGTGTCTTAGCACACAAGATATGTTGGAATAGGATTGCTGCAAACATGTGAAAACATTGAGATCTATGTGTGACTAAATTTTTGATTTAGACCAGTAGAAAGTTGTTCACCTGTTCCTGGCTTGCTTTAATTTTGGGCAGGGAAAATATAGGGACCCACTATGTCACCGGTCCCAATGGGGAATTACCCCACCCCCCTAATGCTACAACAATATAAAATCACAGTGTTAGGTAAGTTTCCAAAATCTTTCAGCAACGGTGGCTTACGGATCATTAAAAGTATCATGATATAGAGATTTGTGCCAGAAAACAGTAAATTTAATCCCTGGCACAGAGCTGGGGAGCTGCGCTCTAACCAAAGTTCCCAGTAAGGTCAGGGGGCAAGCTAGTTTTCTGTTGACTGAGTTGCTTTTCTTGAAGAGTTGTCTGGTTGGCAGATGTAGATGGATCTGAACACAGAGGAAAATAATTAGATATACTGGAAAAATGGGAAAGCAGAATTTCGATTGTGCAGAGTGTCTGAAAAACATTACCACTGAGTGGATGTAGTAATCTGGTGACGAGCGGAGCTGAAACCAGGCTTCTTATACTGATGTAGATGCGTAGATAGAATGCAGGTATGTGATCCAGGTGATCTAGTCAGGTGCTTCTTTGCAGATTGTCAAAACATGTGGCACACAAACACAAAGACAGCCAGGGAGAGGGGACACAAGGGAAACAGAATAAACAGGAGGCGTCCAGAGCTGCAACACATTTACCCCTTTACTGTTTCCTTATTTCCTTCTCAATCCATTAAAAGTTCCCTTTTTCTTGGTTCATTCAAGTCATAATTTTCACTCTACCCTAAGGTCCTTAAAATAAGAGCAGGTCTGAATCCAAACAGGAAGTCAATCACCATTACTTTATGACAATAAAAAATTCTGAAATTAAACAAAAACAATTTTAAATGTAAAAAAGTAAAGTTTCACCATGCAACAAAAAGAGACATTAATCATGAATTAAAAATGCTAATTGTTCTACAGCCCAAGTCAATCAATCATCAATCTTTGTTTGTATTCATATCCAAGTTTCTTTCAAGACACTCTCCGATGTAGCCTATTATTACAAAATAACAGCTCTAATCACCATTAGCTCAGCACCAGCAGCCTTTAGTCTTGAGCAGAACCAGACTCATGTTTACAGCAATCTGCCAAGGGCAAGGGTTAGAAGGAAGAGAGAAGAGGGATGAGCTAACAACAAATGAAGACAGATTTATGGCTGTTATAGCCATAAACTGATCTCCCATTTTGTTCGATATGGCTGTAACATCAGTAAGAGATCTAGTCTAGATTTAGAATAAACACAAGATACTTGATGCTCTCCTGAGCAGCTATGCCTCTAGTATTTGTCCTAGAACTCAAGCATGCAGACCAGTCAGCAATAAAAAGCCTGCGCTTGTCAGAAAGATTTGCTTTTAAGGCTATGCAGAATATTTTTAAATGCAATACCCAACTCCATTCTCTCATACCTACTAAAGACGGTGAACACAGTTCTCATTATACGTGCTGCTACGCATAAGCATAGAATAAAATTGTCTTTGAGTATGTAAGCAATTATTAGTCTTCAATTGAAATGTATGCAGTGTAAGACAAAGAAAAATGTGCCTTTTCAGATTTTTGATATGACATTTGGAGAGAGAAAACAAATGTGTAAAAGGCCTGCATTAAATGTTTGCAGGTTTTATTTATTTTTTATTAAATCTTTATTTAACCAGGAAAACCTCATTGAGATTAAAATGCTTTTTCAAGAGAGTCCTGGCCAAGACTGGCAGCAGCAGTTGACCGTTTCAGAGAGGTAACCAACAGTCATGATCTAAAATAAGACACAAATATTTTTCCAAATTGACCCCAACTGTAAATGATCAGGTAAAGCATCTGCAGCCAGATGTGTCTTTCTCCAAGTCATTAACATCCTCTTAAAAGCATCCAATGAGGCCAGATCATTAAGTTTCAGGTCTTTATGCAGTTAAAGTCAAACCAGAGCTTCAAGGACTTTGCCTTGTAAATGGGATCTGTACTCTGCTAAGTGAACAAAACCAAAACACTAAAACCACCTGGGATGCACCAGTGCATCACTGGCATCAGTGATATCACTCTTGTTGACAGACACCGGCTCACTGGTAAAATATGTGACATGAACAGATGTCAGTAGCAGATTATTATTTGTTGTGCAGTATCAATTTAATCCTGGCATTTAGCGCACTTAACCACTGATTTAGAGAGGAGGTTTATGACTGGACAGAAGGGTTAGGGTTAGGGTTAGGGTAGGGTAAGGGGTTAGCTGGAGAAATGCTTATCTGTTTTTATGGTCGAACAAGAGAAAATGTTGCCGTTGTTACACTAAAAGTAATAATAGAAGTAACACCAGCATCTGCATCAACAGTCAATTAAACTGTTGTTTTAAACGTCTGTATCTGATTTTATTTACCACTTTAGTATATTTACCTTTACACAGCCTCAACTTTGAAAGAGGCCTAATCTTTACATAAAGTTTCTTATTTCAAATGAGAGCTAATCCACTTATTATAAGAAACTCTAATGAGAAACCACATATGAACCAGGGAAAACAAGTTATCGTGGCAGTGCAAAAATCTCCGAGCTATTTCAAATACAAAACTGATAAAGCTACATTTATTCTGGCGCGCCGGTAGTCGAGTGGGGCGCGCCGGTAGTCGAGTGGTTAAGGCGCATGCCATATACGCAGGCGACCCGGGTTCGAATCCGGCCCGTGGCACTATTTCCTGCATGTCTCTCCCCGCTCTATCCCCTGTCCTATACTATCGAATAAAGGCAAAAAGGCCAAAAATAAATCTTTAAAAAAAAAAAGCTACATTTATTCTTTGTTGACCATTTAAATGTGAAATTATGCATACAGTTCATTCAGAAAGTATTCAGACCCCCTTCGCTTTTTCAGTTTGGTAATGTTGCAGCCTGACACTGCCATTTAAATTTAATTCTCTTTCATTAATCTGCATTCACTATCCCATAAGGATTGGGTGAGCTTTGTGTGCTCTGTGTGTTTAGGGCCATTGTTATATTGGAAGGTCTGAGGTCCTGAGGGGATCACAACAGGTTTTCTCTTTACTTTGCTCCATCCACCTTTCCCTCAATCTTGACCAGTCTCCCAGTCCCTGCTGCTGAAAAACACCCCCACAACATGATGCTGCCACCTCCATTCTTCAATGTTGGGATGGTGTTTGGCAGTTGATAAGCTGTGCCTGGTTTCCTTTCATCAGATCAGATCAGATAATCTTGTTTTTCACTGTCTGAGAGTCCTTTAGGTGCTTTTTTGCAGACTCCAAGGTTTTCATGTGTTTTGCACTGAGGAGAGACAGACACGGTTCTTGTTCCGGCCCTGGTTCTGTTCTGGAGTCTCAGAACCTTGGTGATTTCTGGCGAACCAGCCTGCATTCACACCATTTTAAGCAGAACCAAAGCGGGAGGACATCATGAACATGTATCACCACATCCAGTTCCACTTTTCCCTAAGTCTTTCCCGCTGTCCCGGTATTCCTTCTTCAATTTCTTGAGTTAATTAATTATTTGGTCTAGTGTTCAGGTGAACCCAGCCTTCGCCATCTCTTCCACAAGCACAGCATATAACTTACCCTTCCTTGTTCTACTCTCCAGCTTCACCTGGAATAATGTCGATGCCCATATTACAACCAAACATTTTGTCTCCCCAGCAGACCACTTTTTCTCCATTTTCTTCTTGTCTCCACAACCTAGAATATGATACGCCCACTGATGATGTCATGATTCCCAAGTCAGACTGGTTCACAGTCTGAAAGGCCTATTACTGAGGCCACCAGGACTGTCAGGTGGGAACTCGCCTCAATGGTGTTCAATCCGGTCGGTTCCACAACACCACAGGAGAGCTGGATGGGGAGCACCAGCACCCCAGAGCCACCCTTCTCCATGCTAGCTCACAACGTTATCTGATGTCAGCCCAAACAGCATCATCACCTTCACCAGCCCCAGGTACATGCATTCTGCCCCAGGAAGTGTCAACGCTGTTACCCACTCTACCATGTAAGCCTTAATGTTCAAATAGTAATGCATTACGAATACATTATAAAGAATGGCAGAGATAAAATGAGAAAATACAAAAACACAGAGAAAAGTATGAAAAGTGTGAGTCCATGTGTAGAATAGATTAGGAGGCTAGATTAATGATCCGTAGTGGTTTGGATTGTCCAGCAGTTATTAGTCAGAAAACGGATTAGTGTTGATGCAGTCTAAAATGGGGAAAAAGTTTTGATAGAGGTAAAGTAGACACAGTAAGAGCAAGAAAAATAGCCCAAAGGTGGTCCAAGGATTGAAGGGAAAATGTGGCTCCATCCTCAAATCAATCCATGATTTCTGCTCCTTCATTTTGAGTCTCAATGCCTGCAGAGGAAGCAGGTTATCATTCAGAGATCATCTTTATGTACATCTGTCTTTGTTCTCTATCTTTGAACGTAAAGGAACTATTATTACCTGAATGTGTAAAAGGCTACCACATCTTTCATCTCATGCCTTATCTCCAGAGTTTTTTCCTTTTTACTTCTATTGTATGGAAATGAGCTCACCCCTAATCCTTTGCATCTCCTGCAATGTTACATCCTTTGTGTTGCACTGTGAGCTGAAGTGGGCTGAACTTCAAAGAGCTGGGGTTGCTCTTTTTTAACAACCCCAGTTTCAGCCGGTAGTCGTCTCTCACCAGTTTCCACATTTCTACCCACTCAGAGACACACGGGGGGGGAACAAAGGAGATTAATGAACACTCATAAAAATGACCAGACTGGAGAGGGAGAGGACTGCAGAGAAGATTTTCTAACCTGTCAGTCAGAGCTGAAGTTCAGCCAAACCTGAGAGCAAGGAGAAAACCAGCGTGTGGATTTTTATTCTGATAAGGAATGATGAATGAGGATGTTTTCTGAACGCCATGAGGCAGACAGATTCATTTTTGTGTTGTCAGGATGTGATATGCTCAAAAAATCTCTAATTCAATCAAACAAATGCTGTTTTTTGAAATAAAAGTCCTCACTGTGATCGGCAGATCAAACTTCCACTGTGGATATTTTTAAGATGACAATATGGCCTCTGCCTGATGAAACCAGACTGTGAGCGCTCATCATCCAACATCTTCAAGAAACCATCTGTTGATGCCGTTCAGGATGTTTGAGTCTGGTAGTGGTGGTGGGGGGGTCGTCCATGTTTCTATAGCAACCCCTAGCACTGTCACAAAGCTGATGTGGATCACTACATGCATCTTTCTGCAGATCAAAGGTGTTCACCTCAATTTCAGCAGGAGTTTAGGTGATATGAGAAGGGCCTCTCTCTCTGTCAGTCTCCTCTTGAGTGACACATGGACTTTGTTCTCTACGCAGCCCTCTGGTTGCTGAGTTTTCTCCGTCTGGCTGATGTGGATGAGAGTCAGGGATTGTCTCGCCCTTACAGGAGTCTGAGACTCAGCTCAAAGTCTTCCTGTGACTTGTCTGAAACAATGAAAGCTTGAAGTTCCTGAAGAGATTTTTACTGCAGATGTGTGAGCCCAACTTCAAGTTTTGTCTCATCTGAAGAACAAAGCTGACTTATTAGTCGATTATTTAGCATTCAGCCTGAGGTGAACTTCGTTGTGGCGCCTCCACAGGACTGACATATGAATAATTCATAAGAGGCATCATCATCTGTGTACACAGCAGACATGATTGGGGATATTAATGTGACATGGAGCGACATTGGTATGCCTTTTGTTTCTCTTATCTTCACCCTGCTTCACATGTTGGCTCAGACTCCTGAATGCAGTTATTCTCAGTCGTCTGACTCTCTGTGTTTACTTAAAGCCTTCGTGTACTCCTCCTCTCATAGGCAGAATCTCACAGAGAGCAGAGGAGTGAGGAATCAAAGATGGGATACTTGTTATCAAAGCCATTGAAGTCCCTGTTGACCTAAGACAGGATTTAAATGCTCCCTGCCTCCACAGCTTGTGGGGTGGTGCAGGAAATATAAATGACTCTGCCTTCCATCTGATTCCCTGCCAGGAGCAATCGCTCTGAGGAGTCAGGCCAGGAGGGCATCTGGCCCAGGGCTGCTTCACACACACACTTTTTGTCTGTGTGTGTTAACCGTCACATACACTTACACGCTTTTTTTGTACTTCGACTACTCAGTTGGACACTAGGAATATCACTGTTTTTAGAGGTATCTTTTTAACATTGTTCTTAAAAAATGATCACATTTATACAGATGACAATGAGAAAATGTATAGGTATATGTATAATGTGTGCATAATATAAAGTGTAATAGGGTACATTTTGCCACCAGGGGACTCTCATACAAAACAATAACAACAGATGACAAACAGACATGCTGCTCAGCTCCACCCATCTCCACTGCTCAATACTTGTTTTGATTGAAGGTCTCTGTTAATTAAAAACTGCACCCCATAAGGTGTAATAAACAGCAAACCAATGTTTGGGTTTAATTGATGAATTTAACATGATGATGGAGAACAGCTGTTAAAAAATAACCTTATTGGCGAGTAATGTGATGTCAAAGCATTCTGGGATTGCTTGCAACGTTAATCAGGAATGGCTCTTTAACTAAGCTGACACGCCAGATAGACGGTTTCATAATTCATTACATGGATATATTTCACAAGACAAAATGGGGTAGTAGATGTGGGGTAGCTCAGTGCTAACCTGAGCTACCGCTGCCGTAGTTTAAGAAAAGTGGAGCTTGTGATGGCTAAAATTGGTGTTGAAACCCATCAATGCACATAAACATCTCCTCTGCCAAGAAAAGCTTTTGTTTTGGCTCTTTGCTCTTGTTTTAATAAAGAAATGTGATTTAAGGTCTATTAAACTGCTGCTGTTTTACACCTATATTTGAGCTAATTGCTACAGCAGTAGAAGCTGTTGTATACACCAGCTTATAGTATAACTTAACCCCACCTGTTACAATCGGAAACTCATGCTGAAGCATGCTCTAGCTCTGATTTTAAAAAATGTGGTTCTGATAAAACTGCCGCTATACTGTAGCTTGCTGTAGATCGAGCTTATTGCAACACCAGTGGCAGCCATTACTATTGGCTTCCAGTATAACGAGACTCCATCTGTCGCTTCAGCCTCATTCTCCTCAAATGACACTGATTGGTTCGAACCATTTTCAGATCTGGCACAAACATTGTAGATTGGAGCTTTGCAAGATGGATTTGCCAGATGACAGACATGTTGTGTGACAAATCCATCTGCTTTGCAAGGTTAACTTTTAACAACTCTTACACTCATGTGACAGTCATTAATGAAACCAAAATGTTGGTTTGCTGTTTGGTTAATGTACTTCATGGAGTTTTTAATTAACAGAGTCCTTGTTTCAAACAACAAATGAGCAGTGAAGGTGGGTGTACTGGGGCTTCATTTCTAAAGCTGTGCGTAGGAAAGATCACTGCAGGTGGCGTATGCCGGAAACACAGGAAATGCGTGCACACAAAAACTTTTAGATTTATAACAGAGACGTCCTACGCCTGTTTCCATTTGTAAATCACAATTAACTCTAAAGTTGTCGAACGTGAGGGAACGCTTTGCCCCACCCATATGGTGCCTATAAAAGGTCAGGTGAACACCCTTGATAAATATTCAATGATACCAATTTCACAATGGACCTAAGCGGGAAAACGAGCGGAGAAAAGAAATTTCACTCAATGTGAGGTCAAGATATTAATAGGTGAGGTGGACACATGCAAAAAAAAGTCTTATTTGGTGGGCACAGTGCGGGCATCACTAATGCCAGAAAGGCAAAAGAGTGGAAGCATGTGGCTGACGCTGTAAACAACGTTGCCTCAGAGGGTCGGACTGTGGCTGGAGTAAAGAAGAAATGGTCTGACATAAAAGTGGAGGCGACAAGGCGTATCGCTCTCCATAGAAAGAGTGTCTGTGCAACAGGTGGGGGAAAGGGCTTACCCCCACAGACAAAAAGCTGGCGGCGATCATTGGGGAATCCCTCCTGAGCGGTGTGGTGACGGAGGGGGACATGGATGCACCAAATGTGCCAGAAGCACCAGATGAAGGTAATTGTTTTCTTTTGATTGAAATAGTAAAAATGAACATGGACAAACACATTTGAAATGTAACTCACAATAGTTTACTTTATTTAAAGTTAAATAATATTTCTCTTCAGTCCCAGAGTGTTCCAGCTGGGTTGGTGGTGCTGCAGCTGTGGCTGGAGAGAGTGAGGCCGGTGACTCCACAGCACCTCGTGCGCCTGCCCGCAGCAGCTGTGTTCTCACAGACACAGTCATGCAAGTCCAGAGGGACACAATCACATCTATTAATGAAGTGGCCAAGGAGTTGCGGGACATCAAAAGTGTCTTAACAGACATCAGTGCAACACTTAAACAGTTGGTGAACAAATACATTTTTTTTTTTGCCTCTACTTCTTGTGTGTTTTATATGTGTCACATCACTTCCAGCTGCTGGCGTACAGCAGCAGCATTTGCTTCAAACACTGGGGGGTGGGGGTCAATGTCAGGAGCAGCATTAAAATCAGGTGGTAGTGGCACATTCTCCTTTTTTGCCATGTTGTGCAGCACAGCACACGCCCTCACTCTCTTACACACCTTTGCAGGTGTGGAAAGGCTCCCTCCTGTGGCATCAAGGCACCGCCACCTGCTTTTCAGCATCCTGATGGCCCACCCGACGACAGTGGCTGTGCCTGGCTGTGGTGCACGTTGTAGTTTTGTTCATCTTCACTCTGTGGGTTGGAAAAAGGGGTGAGCAGCCACCGTTGAGGGGATATCCACTGTCACCTGCAAGGTTAGAGAATGGGTTAGGTTCTGCAGTAGAGTGTAATTGCAATAATTCAATATTTCTACATGAGTAGCCTAATTCTTACCTAGAAGCCAGCCATCCTGCACAGCTCCAGCCTCAAGTCTGCGCCCTACACTGCTGTGCTTTAGAATAAATAAATCGTGGGTAGACCCAGGCCAGTGAGCCACTACATTTGTGAGCAACATGTTTGCATCACATATGATTTGGACGTTTAGAGAATGAAAATGCTTTCGGTTAAAAGCGGTTGAAAGCAGCTTCATTTTTATAAATCCCGGACGTTGCTTAGAAGTGGCATATGCTTTCTTTTGTGCTTACGCAGCGTTTATAAATGAGGCCCTGAGCAGGGCGTCTCTGCTAGACTTGGAAATGCCTGGTGAGGCCACAGTGTTCCTGGGGTGGTGGTGGGATGGGTCCCGTGTCACAGATTCAGGGAGGGCCTTCTTGCAGAATCTTTCAGGGGTCTAGTCCTTTGTGTGGGTGAGTTTTAGTATTAATATTTATTTAAAAAAACTCCTCCTTGAGCAATTAGAAATCTGTAAAGCAGATTTAAAAAAAAGGTTCAAACTCAAGAGGCAAACTAAATATGTATTAATAAAAAAAATAGAAGAAATAAGATGCTATTTACAGGGCACTGGATGGAGAAGAGTATCTGTCTGTTAAGCCCTTTAACCAATGAGGAAATATGTACAGTGTAGTTTTACAGAATGTAATGACTAGATAATTTAGGTAATAAAGGATTTAAACACTTGTCTTTCTATTCTCTTTAAGTTTTCTTGTGCTTTATAGCAAAAATTAGTTACAACACAAACACTGTATTTCAACACTTAACACCCTTAACCTTAACCTGATCCCTCATATATTGCCTCAAATGCACCATGTCTGCTTCCTCGCATTCTATTAACATTATCTGTCTTGTGTTCATGATCTCCAGCCGTACTATCTTGTAATCTGGTAAACTAATCTGGACTAATGCAATCAAACAAAGAGGCCGTCTGGTTGTAATCCCTGCATGTAAATCAGGCTCAGGAGCTGCAGGGTGTCATACTGTAGATCACCAGACCTCAGACCTGCTACTTCTGGATTAGTGTCTTAGGTCTCCTTCAGACTGCTCTCTTTAGTCCTGATGACGTGATAAACACTGCTGTCATTAGAGGAGTATGCCACCAGGTGGTAGATAACAAAATGAAGTCAGTTCTGCCTCAGAGTGTGTCACACTCCCTAAAGGACCACTTATTGTGTGACTTTATATTATTTGAGTCTGCTTGGACTTATTTCAGGCAGCTGCTTTGCCACTTTTAAGGCTTTCTGGTTAGCACTGAGCGTGTTCTATTGAATGTCTTTCAGATCTTAAAGTGGTTTTCTTTTCAGAATTACAGTTTCAGTTATCTTCTCTTGCAGCCTTTGTGGCGTTCACAAGTATTTTGCTGCAGTTCTGAATATTTTTTCTTCAGTGAATTTAGAAGAATTTAATTCTAAGTCCTATTGTGGCTTAAATGGGAACCCATTTAAGGAAGGAATGGTGGGGTAGAGGCAGTGAGGAACTGCTCAGAAATGTGTTGAATATATCACAGTGTTGGGGCATGATTAGAAAAACTACTCTACCTACACATTTTTTCATAAAACATTTTTATGAAAAAGATGGAACATTTTTCATCCCTCTGTGTCTTTTTTTGTGTGTTTCTGATTTATTTTATATTTGCATAAAAGTTTCTTTATCCCAACATCTCTGTTTGTTTTGTCGGACCACAGCATGGCTTTTGTGTACACTTGAAAACTTCAATTAAAGTCAGTCAGACGAAGCCACAGTGGATTCTCTGCTCTGTGTTTCTGTGCATATAGTACCTGTAGTGTTTACTGTGGAGACAACAAACAAACATCCTGATAATGTAGACTGCCAAAGAATATCATGGTATTGACTGTTAGTATTGTGATTAAGGTAGGCTGAGATATATTTGTTTACTGGTAAGATCAAGGAACAATATTTGGATGTAACAATTCATTAAAAAGTGAAAAAGAAACTTGAAAAATAATTTGACCTTGATGACAGAACTTTTATGTTGTCTTGTTCTTAAAAGAAGCTGTTCTTAGGGAAAGTTTTAAAAGTGAATTTATAAAGCACCAAGGCTGCCCTATGGGGGGATAGAGGGAAGAGCTTTCTGGGGCCCAGCCAAACTGGGCGTCCATGGAGGTCTGCAAATCACGGCCCATTGCAAAGGTTAAGCTGCAGTAGCCACATTTTTAAGCAACAAATAATACATTTTATTTATTTATTTATCAGTACAATAAAGCCTTTTTCAAGACATAAAGCTCTTTTCTTAAAACAGAATGACCTTTTTATTGGTAATGTTCACAATGTGGATAAGCACTCTGACCTAAACATTTAGGAAAGTAATGTTAGACTTTATAGCTAGGCCATAATGTACACAAATGCCAGGATGCCAGAAAAAAGGCAGAGAAACTTTAACAACTTAGACGTAATACAATTATATAATTTTGAAAAAAGCAACAAAGGGTTGAAGGTGGCAAAAAGAACCAGCATGGGTGTAAAGCAGCAAAAGTGGCATAAAATTGTCATAAAGGAAGGGGTACAAAGGGGTGACAAGTGGCAAAAATGGCTTAGGTTGGGAAAAAATGGTAAAAATGGATGGTAAATGGTAAAAATTGCAAAGAAGTGGCAAAAATGGTCAAAAGTGGCAAGAATAGGATTGAAGTACTGTGAAGGAGGGGGTATAAATTGGGGGAAAAGTGCCAAAAATTGTTAAGCAGTGGCAAAAATAGGCATAAGAAGAAAAAAATATAGAAAATGCTACAGAGGAAAGGGTACAAATGGGCAAAAAGTGGCAAAAATAGTAGAAGTGCTGAGATGGGGTTGAAATGGGCAAAAATGGTCAGAAATTGCTTAGAATAGGCAAAAACGGGTAAAAAGATGTAAAAATGGATGGCAAAATTGCAAAGAAGTGGCAAAAAAATGGCAAAAAGCAGCAAAAGTGGGGAAAGTGCCCTAAAGGAAGGGGTAAAAACAGGTCAAAATTGCAAAAAAGTGGCATAAAGGGCAACAAACAGAAAAAATAGTTAAAAGTGGCAAAAAGAAATAGCAAACATAGGCAGACAAAGTGGTGGAAAGTGGTTAACAGTAGCATGAATAAATAATTCCAACATCAGAAACCAATAATAATCCACATGAAGAAACTGTTAGCCAGGATGCCAGCACCAATGCTCTATTCTCCAATTAGTGAAGGCCCTCAAAATATAAGTTGAGATAACGAGAGAGCTCCACAAGCACACATAGTGCTGTGCTCCCCCTCTGGCTGTGCCGATCCTGTCCTTACCTCTGTCACACCTCTGTACTGTATCTAAAGCCACTGATACTGTGAATCAGCTTGTTGGGTATGGTCGGGTGTTTTCATCCTAACTAATGTTACTAGTCTAAACCATAAAGTCATCATAATAGCAAACATATTAGATCAGGCCTATTATGAAACTCTGCCTCCCAAAACCACAAACCAGTTACATTTCTTGCAGCTGCACAACACACTTGAACATCTGTCTTGTAGACTTCTATTAAAAAGCCTTAAAAATTTTGATTTTCCTGCAGTTTGATTGAAAATTATACATTTCTAACTTTAAAAAAATGGTTAAACAATGTGCATGGAGTTAATCCAACAATGACACAAGTTATCTTGAGGGGCTAGAAATTAAAGTGTATTTTATCTTATTCCCTAAACCTCACATAAACACAAATTGCAGACCATACAGTCGGCTCAATGTAAAGAAGATCAGGTGTCTATATTTTTCTAAGGTAAGGCAATGTGGTGTTAGCAAGTTTGCTGTTTTTTGAAAGTTATCACTGTCACCTACAGCTAAAGGCTTAGTTAAAGCTCACTTCACTGAAAAATATTAAAGTTAACTATTAAAGTACTGATTGTCTGTGTGAACTAAGGGTCTCAGCTAGGTCATTTAATGCCACATTATCTGCTACAGAAGCCCTTGCGTCTATGCATTTTTTTCTACTCCCTTTTCCCATGATGCTAAGTGCAGTGCATATAAAGAGTATTCACCGACTTGATGTTTTTACCTTTTATTGATTCTATAAATCAATTATGGTCAATATAATTTAGCTTTTTTGACCCAAAAAATTAGAAAAAAACTCTTCAATGTCAAAGTTGAATCGCCTATCCTCTTCTTTTTCTTATCATTATCTGGAAACTACAGATAATAATGAATGCATTAAGAGGCCCCGTTACTAAAATGGAAAGAAAGCAACATAAATGCAGAAAATAGGATCAGAAATATTAAACATGAATGCTCATAATAAAACCCTATTTCAGCTTGCCTCTGTAAGTCTATTACTGTGTGGTTTCTTACGTAATGAATCATGTTTCCTGTCTTTCTTGTCCCCTACTTGTTAGTATTCAGGAGCATGATTACAATTGCTCTCAACAAACTCTGAATCCTCTTAAGCTCTCCTGCGGTTCTTCATGTATGAATGTGTGAGTGTGGCATGCTGCTCTGCTCTGACTGGATGCTCCACTTCTTCCACTCTGACTGCTTCAGTGAGAAATGCGTTTCCAGGGATCTCAGCTGAAAGCCTATCAGCATGCATGATCATGCATCTCCTAATACTGCTGTTGCCACATTACTAAATCCTTTTTTCCCCCTTACAATTCCTTGGAGAGCAATTCTGCCCCGTCATGAATCTTTTTTTTTTTCCTTTTTTGTGAGCAGATGGTATTTTAATGAAGTCCACAAAAGATATTTGAATGTGATGTCCTCTTGAAACCCTGACATGAAGGTGCTTTTAAACAGAGCTGTGATGGGTAATCTTTGGAGATGAGGTTAAGCTTTATTTTGTTTTGCACATCAAAAATCCCCAAAAGACTCACCTTTTAACTCTTATTTCAGCTAATCTTATCATGTTCAGATAAAATGTCACAAACCACATTAGTGGGAATGTTAATAGGAATGTTTCCTTTTTTGTTAACAAACTCTGAGAACCATAAATAAGTAATATGATTAAATCCTTGATGTTTTTTCTCCTCAAAATACTTTATAAGTCTGTTGGTGAGTCATCCAATTTTTATTTAACATCAAAAGTGTAATGGATTCTGTTCCTTGTCTGCTTTTGTTGTTAGCATTTACATTTTTATTGCAATATGTCTTTCCAGCTTCAAAATATCTCCCTGCAAAATGAGACTCAGCAGGCTCCTTTTGTGTTCATGAAATAGATGAAGCTAGTAAAATGCTGCCTTTATTTTTTACCATGCAAGGGGGCATGTTAAATTGTGTTTGATTCACAGCAAAACTGTTTTGAAAATGTTGCTGAAATAACATTAGAGTTGTTGCTATGAATGGCTAAAATCCCTCATACATGCTGCCTTCTAGTTTTGTCCTGTTAAAATAATAATTTTCTTTACATTTTTTGACAGACACTGTCAAATAGTAAACTCAATTAAGCTAGTTCATGTGAGGAGAGGACACTATATTTCTGGCACTGATATTTAGGCTTTCAATCAGTCATAGGATGATCAGTTGATTTTTAATTCAGTAACAAATGTTATTGCAAGACACTACATAAGCAGGTGTCTATACCATAGATGTGATGTATACATATGAACCACTGTAAGGCTGCATCATTTTGTATCATAAACTGTATACTACAGTGGACAGCTTGCAGTGGACAGGAGGCTTCATGAAATTTCATTCCTGTTGGATAGGCACAGTCAACTTTCATACCAAGACATTTTGGACAATGCTATGCTTCCAACTTTGTGGCAACAGTTTGGGGAAAGCCCTTTTCTATTCCAACATGACTGTGCTCAGTGCACAAAGACGGGCTATAAAAACATGGTTTAATGAGTTTGGTTTGGAAGAACTTGACTGGCCCCCACAGAGCCCTGACCTCAACCCCATCAAGCACCTTTGAGATGATCTGGAACAGAGATTGCAAGCCAGGCCTTCTCACCTGACCTCTTAAATGCTCTTAGGAATGAGTGGGCAAAAATTCCCACAAAACCCACACAAATCTTGTGGAAAACCACCCAAGGAGGGTAGAGTCTATTACAGCTGCCAGAGGGGGACCAATGCCATATTAACATACATGTATTTGAATACAATGCCATTACAGTCCCTGTTAGTTTAATGGCCAGGCAGACGGACACCCTGAAGTCATCATGCCTCCAGCCTCAGCTATCATTGATGCTGAGGCATAAAAACAGCAAATATGAAGATGTATAATGATAGTTTAAAACTTCAAATATGTTTGAGGTAAACCAAATGTTTCCCAGTTTATTTTTGTAGCTGAACTGTTGATATAGAGCTCCATGGATAGCTGTAGAAATCTGTCTTCCTCTGTAGTTCACATTCAAATATTGCCACAATGGACAGATACAGTATTATATATTCTGCAACATTTATAGCCTTCAGATCTCTTGATTTTCCCTCTTTTTCTACCATGAAATTGATATTTCACTTCGTCCAATAGATTGCCCCTCTATCTACAAAAGAATTCCCACACCTCATGCTATAATGGTGAACTAGGCTGGCATTATTCCTGCTTAACTGTTGGAAGCGAGTTGATATGCTGACTTTAGCACTTAGCCTAAAACACTACAGTGCCTAAGTGCATTTCTGAGCTTGTTTTAACACTTAACGCACTTTTTTTAAAGTTAGGTAAGACTATGATCTGATACTCGCTACTTTTTAAAAATATATAACCTTACATAACATCAATCTAAATGTTGAGTTGCTCTGCTTTAGTGGCTCTAATCTTCTCCCACCATCCACTTTGACTACCTCCCTGCAGTTGCTGCAGTAAAAGAAGGTAATGCTTAGTCACACCATCCCTGGGCAGCAATAATTTATCTTATATGTATTTGACATTAGAATTGATTACATTAGTTAAAGGAGTATAGGAGTGGAGGGATAATGTATAGTAAAAAATTTTAAAGACAAAGTCTGGGTCATTGTCGAACAAAAACTACAACAAAAACCCCACCATTATGTGAATAATATGCATGACTTTTAATTATCTTAATAGTCATGCAAATAAACTTTAATGCATGCTGCATCAGTGTTATGAGAGTTTACATATTTTATCAGAGTAGAGAACTTTTTGTATATTTATCCCAAGTGATGCATGCATAAACAGAGAGTGTGCAAAATGGTGCATCTTTGTATTTAAATGAAAAAGCTCTTCGTTTTCTGCCTCATTTGTGGTTTATGTTTAGGCTTGTGATGTCTCCGGGAGTGGCAGGGTGACCATGAAGCTTTCCAAAGGCTCGTGTGATGAAAGGTGGTTTTTAAGTCTTGAAGAATTGCAGCCTGATGTGATTGTTATCCTCGGTAAACAAACATCCTTTGATTGTTGCTTTAAGCTACGGTCATCAACAAATACTTATTTTCTCCTCAATCTTCTGCTCCACTTTGACTTCATATAAGTGTGTGTTTTGCCACAAGTTTCTTCTTCTCTTCCTGATAGAATGAAAAATAAAACATTGGGACTTACTTACTAAAACACAAGTGTGCATGCTAATGTTCTCAAACATTTCTATACTTGATTCTTTTCAATACCATGGGCAGTTAAAGGAAACTGGAAGTAAGAAGGCTTTAAAACTCCAACTATATGGCTGGTTTCAAACCCTTGTATCTTCATTATTTGTGATTTTTATTATTTTTTCATCAATCAGTGCTGTTGGTCCCTCTTTACTTCTGTAAGTGGGGTTTTAACACATTTTGGAGCAGTAAAAAGTGTCAAAAAGATGCTGAATATGACCAATCAGTGTTAAATTACTGGAGCAATACTGCGTTTTTCATTCCCTGAAAAGTGGTGATTTTGGAGATACGAGGTTTTGGCCTGAAACCAGTGATATGCAAGCAAAACAAGTTCTTAGGAGAGGAATGAACCCATCAAAAGTTGCATGTCCTACAAAATGTCTTTATTGCACAATAATATTGGCAATGTTTCTTTTCTTGTGCAATTTAGATTGTGCAGAATTTGCCTGCAATATTTGACTTCTGGAATTAATAAAATACTCAGTGTTGAGAGCCCAGGACATCTATTTTTGCTGCGGGGGACTATTAATTTGTATTTACAGTGCTTAACAAATTTATTAGACCACCTGTCAAACATAATTATTTTAGGAATCTTTCAAAAACTTGTTTAAAACTAATACTAAAAACATTTTACCCGTTTGAACATGAATGAGGAATTTCAAACTGAGTTGACCTTTTTATACCCAAACTTGAGCTGGCTCACTGGGCTTCTCTGAGAAGTCAGAAATTAATCATGCGTAACATTCAACCACTAAAACTATTTTTTATGTTCAGGAATGCAAGTAAATAACTATAATTTGACATATTAATCAAGAAATAATAATGTGCTTTACAATTTTTTCAGTTTTTTTGTAAATCAGTAAATTTGAAAATTAATGGATAATAATAATAATTCTATTTTAGCATTAAAAATATCATTTGGGTTAAAGAGCTTCTACATACTGGTATATTAACCATTGCAGAAACATAAAAAAATGCTTCTGGTAATTACCGGTGCTGTTAATTTAGGGCAGCTTTGGCATAAACCTTACTTTGGGTGGTGGTCTAATAAATTTGTCAAGTACTGTATATAAAAACCAAAATTTAAAGGGGACATATTTTACCCTTTTAAGACAAGTTTATATTGTTCTCAAGGGTCTCCAAAACATGCCTTTGAAGTTTGTTACAAAAAAAAAACACTCCATTTCTGTGTCTATGGCTTTAAGTATTAATGAGCTGTCTGACTCCATCCCTGACCACACCCCTCTCAGGAAATGGATGTGACACTCCTGATGTTACAATGTTACAACCACTTTTATCCAAAGTTTAGGACCTGACTGGGATTCGAAAGATCAATCTCCCAGATCAAAGTCAGCAGGGTAACCCACTGAGCTATCCAGCATCTCAGCTGGCAGCTGAGAGGAAGGTCAGGAGAGGAGAATGGAATTTTCTTCCAAGCGGGGAGGGCCAACCAAACATGGGGGCGAGTGCTTACTCCCCACATGACATCATGAGGGGAAAATCTGGGAACGGCTTGTTTCAGCACACATTTTCTGAAAGGTGGAGAAAGAGGGGGTGGAAGGGAATGGATTTTTTCTGGTATTTTAGGATCTTGTGGACAGGCAAGGGGCACATATTTTTGTTAGAAAAGCCTGAAAAAGTCAACCTTGCAAAGCAGATGGATACTCCTGTTTCTCCTGTGTTTCTCACTGGCGAAATCATCTTGCAAAGCTCCCATCTGAACCGTCTGGGCCCGGTTAGAAAGTGACAGGACCAATCAGTGTTGAGAAGCAGTACTTTCGGTCGCGGCAGAGTCATGACGTATGCAAGCAGCAACAAGAGACTGGTGCAATTTTGGCGGAAGAGATTAGTGTGGATGCTGCTAAAATGCCAGTTTTAACAGAACTTGATGACACTTCTTCGTTGGAAGAAGAACAAAGAACAGTATTGAGTTGTTTTCTTTTCAAAAGCGACAAAAGTTGTGTACTGACATGTCTACAGTCGCCATGGTTCGCGTTATGCAGTTATGGAGTCTTCTCCTTTGTGTTTTGTTGCTCTGATTGGTCCGTAAAGATGTGACACACAGAACGGTCATCCAATCACCTGAGTTTTTTCAAAGGCTCTGCCCTTTTCCAAACGTTGTGTATGAGTGGTTTACCAGATGGATGTCTGAAACAAATCCATCTGGCGTGCCAGGTTATGAAAAGTGATTTTTGCATAATATTGTCCCCTTTAAAAAAAAGTTGGAACGTTTAGTTAAATGGCAAGAAAAACAGAATAGATTGATTTTCAATTCTTTTTCAACTTTTTCAACTGAATAAGGCATAAAGACATGGTGCTCCCACTAATCATTACATTGGTTCGCATTCCCAAAAAGTTAGGACAGGGAAAGTCGTGGAATGTCAACAGTGATTCGAAGTTTTTTTTTTCGCACATTGTCTGACAGTTTATGAACAACATTTCTGAAGTGTGCTGCAAGCAATTTTGAGACTCCACCAAATAAAGTACACAGCATCATCAAAAAAAAAAATAAAAAAAAATGGGCAAACAAAAACAACAGAGTGCCCATGTGGAACCCATAATTCAAGTCCATATTTCAAATTTTCTGCAGAGTATTCAGGAAAGTATTCTGGAAACAGAGTATTCAGATCATTTCAAATTCAGTGTCCAAAAGTCAGCTTTTGTGAGATGGGCGTGTATTAGTACCTATAGCATGGGTGACTTGCACATCTGTGAAGGCATCATTAATACTGACTGGTACATACAGGTTTTAGAGCAACATATTGGGCGACTGCAGCTCAGTAAGTGGAGTTGTTGGTCTTCTTTCAACTTTAAGCTGGGGATTGGATCCCCATTAAAGTTGGCATGTGACCTTTGTTTTTTAAGTTTTATGTATTTTTCTGTTGCAGTGAATGTTTCTCAATGCAAATGAAGGGTTTAGTTAACACTGATATACTGATGTCACTCTACGTAGCAGCCTTTGTGTGTGAATGTGTACTGAAAGGGTGTGAATGGGTAGGTGTGACCTGTGGTGTAAAAAACGTTTTGGGTGGTCAGATGACCAGACAGGTGCGATACAAGCTGAAGTCATTTACCATTCACCATATGTTTTTATCCAGACACTATCTTCAGGGACGTCCCTGCTCAATTTAACAAGATAATACCAAGCCACATTCTGCAAAGTAAAAGAGTGAGGCGACTAGACTGGCCTGCATGCAGTCCAGACCTGTCTCCTTTTGCAAATGTACAGCACATTATGAAACATAAGAGAATGGGAACCCTGTACTGTTAAGAAACCTGAGTGGAAAATAAAGAAAGAATGGGAGAGAATTCTATTTTCAGTTCTTCAGGGATAAGTGTCTGCAGACCCCAGACACTTGCAGTGATGTTACAGTGATGTAACAGTGGTAAACCTGCTCCTGTTCCAACTTTTTTGGAACATGCATCAAATTCAGAACTTTTATATTTCCAAAACAACAATAAAATGTGAATGTTTATATATTGCCTTTGTGCTGTATTAAATTGCATATAGGTTGCACAGGACTGTCAAATCACTGAATTCTGATTTTATTCTCATTTTATGCACAATCCCAAGTTCAATGGAATTGGAGTTCATAGTATGATTTTTACAAGTACCTTAAGAAAGTTTAAAATTCTGGTACTGTGACAAATACACAGCACATGGGAAGCACTAAAATTAAGTCATAATGAATGCACAAAAGAAATTAAAACTAGAAAAAATCTGGGAACCAAGGATGATAAACGCTGAGGGACATATCTGTAGGCAAACAGCTTTATTTCACAGGGGGCATATTTCATCTATTTTAAATGATACCATGCTAATTAGTTTGCCCAAATGCAAAATATTTCGAAAGAGAAAGCAGCATTACATTGTTTTTCTTTCCATGGATCTTAGTAGTAATGCCCCGTTATAATCCGTTACAAGGGCTCAACTCCCTAAGCCAGACAAGTTTTTGGATTCAGACAAACTCATTTAGCATGCAGATTAATGCAGCTCCCAGCTCCTGCAGGAGCCAGCTTATTAAACACTTTTAAATCACATACATTTACAATTAGAACAAGCTGGAGCCATTAAATAAAAGGCACAATACAAAAGTATCTCATCAGCACAGTTTGTCTCTCTAAACACATTTGCATAAGTGCTTTGCCCTTTTGCACTAAAGAATATGTAAAGTAGTTGTGCCCTGTTACTGTAGGCATAGAATAAAGCAGGTTTCCAGTCTGGGGAATGATTCCCCCTTTTGCTTCAATTATATTCTCAGATGAGTCAGCCATATTGCTCTAATTAAAGTAATCAAAGTCAACTCCAACCTACTGTCAGGTTGGCACTTCTTTGCTGCTGTTGTAGCCTGAGTTTAATTGCTTTTGCATTTTAATGTTTGAGCTTCCTCTGTGTGCATATGCGAGTATAGGTGTGTGTGGTGCACATACTGTATGTGCATGAAAGAATCTCCATGCAGAGCAGTATGCTAAGCCTGAAAACTGCAGAGAGTCTGTGCCGGTCTGCTCGTCACTGTTCCTTTACGGACTCTGCTGCACGCTTGAATGTCTTTCAATTTAGTCCTTGTGATAACTCTGCTCTCCCTCGCAGAGATAAATGTTGAAAATATAATAAACGACTTCGCAACTTCACATGTTTTTTGCTTCAACCTTGTCTCTCTCACACTGTCTCCTTGCCCTTCCATTTCTCAGCCTTATTTATCTTTGGCTCCGCTTCCCTTGTTGCCCATTTTTCACCGCGTTTCTACAAGTTTCATATCTCACAGTATTAGTTGTAGCACATAAAGAAAGTCATTCCCAGAGCAGAGCAAGTTGTGCATTATGGGTGCATTTTTTAATTCTTTTGGAGCGACAGTACTCTTAATATATCTGTAACAAAGAAACAACAATTTAAATCTGTTGTGCTTTCATTGTTGAGATATTTTTTGGTGCTTCTTTCTACTCAAAAATGTAGCACTGAACTTTTCATGCCTGCTTTTTGGGTAAGAAGCAGACTGAGGATGCCTCTTGGATATGAATAAATTTGAGAAATTGTACTGTGTGCTGTCTTGCATACAAAGCAGCCACACAAGGACAGCGACAAAATGTTGATAGAGAGATTATCATCTCTACTTTTCTTTGGAACTGTCCCCTCCAGTGGGAACACATGATGGTGAGATGAGCCTCTTAATCAATAGGCTCAGCAACTCTACTTTTACACACGTACACGACAAGGGGGTAAGCTCCTTATCAATACACTGTACCAAAACAGCTCTCTGTCAGATATGGATTAATCCATCCCCAGTACTGCACTGCTTATTTTCTCCCTAAACCTCACTGTCAGTTATTTGGCTGCAGTGCTGCAGTTTACCTGGGTATGCTCTTCTTTGGTGCAGAAAAGTCATGTTTGGCCTCAGCTAAAATGTGGGATGTTTTTGCTGCAGACTGCAGTGTAGATGTCCTGTATGGAATCTGTATCTGCAGGCAGCTGCACTTCTTTCCTATCCCAGTTGTCCAACACTGACGCTGATTCCCAGCCTATGGGAAAGTTATTGAGGCAAACAAGGTATCCTTTTATACCTTTAAAGAGGGAATAGTTAGTGGGCTTCATTTATATGCACATGATAGCATCCATTCCTTTTGTCTAACAGTTGGTTGAAATAAGGCTCCCTGGGTGGGTTAAGGTGATAAAACAAGGTTAGGTTGTGAATCACATCACGGTAGCATCTGCTCCTCTTTTCTAATAGTTAGAAAGGCTATCTGGGTAGGTTCAGGGGATAAAACAATGTTTAAGTTAGAGAAACCTCATGGGATTGTCCTAAAATAACCACGCTTTAGTTTAGAATTTACATTTCAAATATTCTGAAGTGCTGTGGTAGTGTCATGTAGGTTTTTCTCTGATTTATGTTGTGTTTTTTTAGGAATCTTAGACTTACTGTGCAGTAAAAGGTATACTGTTTGTAGTTTTCATTTCTAAGTGCTTCTTTGTTGTCATGTAAATTTTTTTTCTTTGATTTACTCATGTGACTGTGGAGGTGAGTAATCAAGTGTAGGAATTGAATTTAAGACAAATATATTAGCGCATCATATCATGTATCAGGGGTTTTCAAAGTGTGGGAAAGTGAACCTCCCCTAGAGAAAATAATTTATTCCATGGACCCCCACCACTGTAGAAATAAGATTAAAAAAAATGTAAACAACTTTATTTTCAAACATTTATGTCTCATCTTTAAACATTTTTATTGTAAAAATTTTAAAATTTTGGTTTGCATATTAAACATCTATCTTAACCAGGCATCAGTTTTAGTTTCATTATTGAACATGATGCATACAAGACATTATTATGCTCTAATTTAGTGGGAACTGTAAGTCTACATCTATGCAGATGATGTAGGATTACATGACAGCAGATCATCCTCCACCTTCAGCCTTGCCTGGTCCTCACTTTTTATCATTGTTGGTACCAAAAATCTGCTTTTGCACATGCTGTCTCAGTGTTTGCAACACTAAATGTTTGCTAAATGTCTCAGGTCCCTTCAGTGACTGAAATTCCTTTTACTAACTGTCAAAAAATACCCCTTGTTTGATGACTAGACTTGGTGCTTTGGTCTCAGTATGACCCCAGGGTTCACCCCAGCCTTATCCTGTCATTAGCTTATACATCTTTGCAAATTAAACTCTGTGTTCATTGAGTATCACCAGGACAAATGCAGGAAAATCCTAGCTAGTTTCCCCCACACACAGCAGAACTTAGCAAACAAAATCTCCCTTTTTTCTGGTTTATGGCTTCACGCCTCCCCTGAAGCTCAGTGGAGCCCCCCAGAGGAGGCCCGCCTCACACTTTGAAAACCACTGGTCTATAATAGTAGATAATTATTCAAAACCTCTGGGTTAAGAAAGAGCTTGCCCAATATACTTTATGTATTTGAAACAGGGATATTTTTACCTCTGCCAAGGAGGTTATGTGATCAGGTGGGTTTGTTCGTTTGTTTGTTCATTCGTTTGTTCGTTTTTTAGCAACATAACTCAAAAAGTCATGCATGGATTTTCATGAATTTTTCAGGAAATGTCAGAAATGGCTTAAGGAAGAACTGATTAGATTTTGGGAGTGATCCGGATCACCATCTGGACTCAAGAATGTTTTTAAAGGATTCTTCACTATTGGGAAATAGGGCAAAACTCTGCGCTCTCTGAGTGCTTTTCTAGATGTAAATACATTGCTTCTGGTTGCCTTTTTCATGGTCAGCCTGGTTTTGCTCAAGATTTCTGCCTGTCTAAAGGAAGTTAAGCCTCACCACTGTGGCTAAGTGTTTGATAATGGTAGATTTATCTCAGGTCCATGTGTACAGTTTGAATAAGAGAAGGGTTGTAATTTGCTTTTGCTATGTCATAATGTAGTTTAGTTCTGATCTGGATCTTTATTATTAAAAAATGACTGATGAAGAACATTTGAGAAGAACATGAATATTCTCAGATAAGTTGCAGCTATCAAGGTGTTTCTGTAACCCTTTGCAAACAGGTTATAAGCCCATTGCCCTAAATGTCAAACTATTTTCCTTTTCTTTTACTGTAAATTCTTGACTCTTGAAAACAAGCCTCTCCCAACTCTGCTATTCACAGAAAAAGCCAGAGAGCTGCCCTGCACTTTCATCTGTGTGTGTGTGTAGGGGTGTGTGTGTGTGTGTGTGTGTGAGGCTTTTTCAGTTATTTTAAAAGGTGTGTACTCTAACCTGCTCTCTGGAAACCCTCCATGATTATCCAATAAATAAGTAAACATATATCATAAATCAACAGGGAGAACTCTGCCAGCCTGATTTCTGTTACAGTTGCGCTCTGAAAATCACTTTGCCGTTCAGAAAAAAGGGACCAAGAGATGGATGGAGGAAGGGCTGGCAATGAACAAGATTCTCCATGTTATATCTTTAAAAGCTCCAGCTCCTTTGAACAGCCAGTCAGTAACTTGTAGTTTATAATTTTGACTATCAGGTCTGTGATGAAGCTGCCACTTGCTACATCAGTGGCTCCTTGTTGCTCAGGTTCATTCAGATGACACTTTAATTATGTTGATGGTGATAATCTTTCTTATCTCTCCTGCGAGCTATAGACACAGCTCTTGTTCTGTTACATCAGCGTGTAAATGTGCTTCCTGCAGAAGAGAGTGGCGCGCGTTGACAGGGGTGAGGAACTCAATTAGACAGCAGCAGAGTATTTGAGAGTGTAACGTTATGTGATAAACATACTTCTTTTGTATTAACGGCGTCAATGATCGCTTCATGATCTGCATGTTATCATGGGAAAAGAGGGAAACATTCAACCCTGGATGACTGCATGCTAATGTCAGGGGCAGTTTTACTAATTAGGAGCGATGTGAGGCAGCTTGCATTTTGCTAAAAGCCTTGGTTCTCTACTGGTGTGTCGGGGCCCAAACAGGGGCCAAGAGGCTATTATCACTGGTTCACAGATGTGAAAAATAGTCTATGATTTGCTTTTATTTTGAAGGATATGCTTCCACCACTTTGTTCTGTTACATCTAATGTACTATCTGAAGTCTAAACTGCCCAATTTTTATGATAAATATTTGATTGAAATTTTTTAAAAGAATTTTAATCCCAATTTTTTGTGAAGGAGGTGGTGGTTGCTTGGCTTTAAAGCTGCTGTGAGGATCTTTAAGTTTGAGTCAACTTTGGCACCCCCTGTGGGCAAATCCTTCTTCCCTTTATGTATTGGTGCAACAGTATCATAATACAGTCCTCACTTCATTATGGATCTGTGTCTTATTAATGCATGCCTTATTTAAGGCAATGATTAAAGGCATTAATAAATAAATAAGTAAAAGCAGTACTAAAACCTGCAAAATTAGAAACAATATTAATAATACTGAAAACCATACTAAAACCCCTGATATTGCACACTCATCTACACTGCATATTGCACCAAACTCCTTGTAGCTTTCACATGACCTGTGGAGTTTTGTGTAGTGTGCACACTAATGGATGATATTGCACATAATTGTTTTTTAACCGTTTGTGTAAATTGTGACTATGGCTTTGGTATAAATACTGTTTTAGCCTGTTTGTCTTTGCTTTAATTGCTCTTAAATGCCTCCCAGAGATCACCAGTTCAAACAAGTGGTGTCCGGCATGGAATGAATCACTAAGATTACTGCTCACCCTTTGGAGGCAGTGTGACCTGTAGATATCTTCAAGGGAGGGGAGAGGGCAGCCAATGAGTTTCTGTGCTGTGACTATGACCTTCTGGAGTGCTTTCTCCTGTGCCCCAGAGCAACAGGCAACCCAAACAGAGGTTCAGTAACTCAGTACACTTTAAGAGGATGGGGGGATAAAACAGTGCCAGCTGTTTAGTCATTTTTGGGATCAAATCACTGAAAGGAATAAAAAAACATAACAGATCTTTTTTATTTTCTGATGCAGGATTTTTGATTTAATTTTGTAAGAACTATTAATACATGAACCCTTTTGAGCTTCTAGTTTTACATTGAAGCTGCAGTAGTGTAGCAGTGTGTGATTTAACATTACATTATGCCATTGCATAAGCGTGAGCCTCATGATAAGTAAACACACAGCAGAAACTCCACACACACAGCATCCACCCTAACAGTCACTGCTCTAAAGCCTCTGTTACTACCTCCACTGGTGGATCAGGGCAGTTGAAGCAGCAGCCTTCTCATTCCACCTCCACGCATGACACATTTCAGACAAGACTAAACAAACATCCAACCAAAGGGCTTTTGTCTTACATCTTTGCTAATCCAGTCTTGCCGCCGTGTTGATAGTGTTTTGGCAACATCCAGCTTCCTTTTCTGTGTCAGAATGATCAATCACCTTGAAACTCTATCAAAGAAATTATAAACTGAGGCCCTTTCAGGTGTGTGTACTGTAAATTTCTTTGTCTGATATCAGGCACAAGTTTCAGCAATGAAATAACTATTGAAATGATCACTCTTCAGCTAATGGTCTGATTTGCTGTTGTAGCCCATGTAGAGGCATTTATGTCAAGTTTTTCGCTGTTACATACGCAGCTAAAAAATCCTCATAACTTTATATTGGGTTGCAAACTCAAAACAAGAGTTTGAATAATAATTTCTGAATGTGGAGGGGTAGATTATTATGTATGAAAATATACAAGAAGCTCTTTGTGCCTGCTGTGAAACCTCTAGATAGGTCACAAACTTGACTAACTATACTTCTGGACTACTCTTAACCTCCTGGGACCTGAGGTTTTGTTTTGAATGAATTGTAGTTTCTCCCTCTTATTAGAAGGGATAAACTAGTAAGAGGGAGAAACTAAAATCCATTCCATGAAATTTATTGGGATCAGTAGGACCTGGTATGTTTGAAGCTCAGCCTTGTCTTTGAGCAGGAGTTAGCTTAGATCAAAAATGAAAATGATGGAAAATTACCCCAAACATCAAACAAAAATCAATTAAATTAACATAAAAGATTTGGAAATTTCCCAAGTCTCTGTGAATATACCTAAAAATTTCAGAGAAAAGTTTCTCTTAAAAATTCAAATGAAATTCTCAAAAATTACGGATACATTTCCCAAATTGACAGGAAATGCCTGAAAATTTCCAAACAAATTCTCCCAAACATCCAAAACATTTTCCCAAACTCCCATGAAAATACACAAAATTTCACTGCAAATTACCTCCAAACCTTTCAGAAAACTCTCAAAATGTTCAAACATAACCCAAATTCCTATTCCTATTCCTTTACTTGAAAATCCCCCCCCCCCATTCCTGATAAAATTCCCCAAATTGACAAACACATTTCCCAAGTTTCCATGAAAATACCTAACAATTTTAAGGCAGATTAACCTACAAAAACAATCAAATAAAATTTCCCCAAAACTTCAAAAACATTTCCCAAATTTACATGAAAATAACAGAAAATGTCAAATTCTTCCAAACATCAAAAAGAAACAAAAAAATCCCATGAAAATCCTAAAATTTAACTGCAAATTTTTTAAAAACCTTTCAGAAAACTTCCCCAAAATTTTCATGGAAAAACTCAAAAATATCTGAGATATACCCCCCAAATAAAAATTAATAAATATGTTCAAATACTCAAAATAATTATGTCCAAGATTCCATGAAAATTACCATGAAATTTCAAAGGATGCTCCCCAAATTCCCAATAATATTTCGAAAATTAACAAATAGTTAAGTTTCTGTGAAAATATCTGTAAATTTCAAAGCAAATTCCCCTTTTAAAAAAATCAAATGAAATTCCCCAGAATTACAAATACATTTCCCAAATGTTCATGAAAATACCTGAAAATTAAAAAAGAAATATTATCCACAAACCTCCAAATACTTCTCCAAAATTCCCAGAATAACACAAAATTTCACAGTAAATGACCCCCAAAACAAAAACTGAAACTCTCCAAATATACAGAGAGATCTAAAAGATATCCATGAAAATCCCTGAAAATTTCCTAGCAAAATCTCCCAATATTTCATGTGAATTATTGTTACTTCAGTGGACATTCCAGACTATTATTCAACATTTATAAGTGCAGAAACTATTACTATGTTGTAGGAAAGCCAGAATGGAACGTCTTTATATGTACCTGCAGGATTTTAGGAGGTTAAAACTGCTCATTACTTAAATCAAAATTTCCAAATTAAACTGTAAAAACCTGAAATATGACTGTTTGAATTCCAGGTTGTTAGAATGTAGAAGTCTAAAGAGACCAAAGGCAGCCACTGCTTATGTAATACACCATAGGACTTAAGCAGACTGAGCAGAAATAAGAGGTTGATGCCTTACAGTGGATTCTGGGAGCCACAGGGAGAAGACTCAATGACAGGAAGCATCCAGCAGGGAGCAGAAGCGAGATCGAGGGGGAAATGAGGCAAGAAGCACAAAGTATCTCTGAGGAGGGAAAGCATGCAGAACAGCGCAGGAATGTCATTTCTTGCAGTGTGATTCTCCATCATCAGACGTATATATTTCCAGCCCCTCAGGTCTTGAAGTTCATCTTAGCCAAACCCCCTCCCCTCTCTCTCATCCTCTCTCCCTTCAATTCCCTTAGAGTCCTACAGACAAGCCTTTATCTTCATACTCATCAAGGCCTCTAGCACTCTGCCTCATCCGCAGCCCTGTCCACCATTATCTCCAAGTGGAGAGCCTGTCAAACTGTTTATTATGACCACGCTATCAGAGATGGGAGAAGGACGAGGCTGTGAGGCGTCGAAGTGAAACTTTAGGAGGACTTTCAGGTGACAGACGTGCTGAGTTTGAGAGCAGATAAAGGTGTTTCTCTCCTGGTCTTATCTCAGTTGCTATAGGCCAGCTTAAGGCAGGAGAGTTTTTCCTCTGCCCTACGAGTTTAAGCTGCAAACAAAGTATATCTGCTATTTCTTTCTGTTCAGCAACCTGTTGACTCAGTGCTGTAGCGAATGATGAATCTTAAGAAAGCCAAATTATATTGACCATGATTGATTTATAATATCAACTGAAGGGGCAAACATCCAAGAGGGTGAAGGTTTCATAGCCCTTTAGGATCCAGCTTTGGATTACCGTGTCCTTAAGGAATGAGAGTCTGCACAGATTTTGTGCCTTTCATTGACTAGTTCTAGTTATTGCCTTATAATATCAGGGTAAGGCAATCAGAGGCAGAGGGGTGGGTCATAGTTTGTAAATGTCTTGGATGTCTTGTGACCTGATTGGAGCTGGTGGTACTTTTTCTATCAGCTTGTTTTCCCCGTCATAATTTTATAATGATCCTTACTAGCTAAAGTCAAGAAGCAGAAGTTGAGTGTCAATGTACAAATACAGAAAAGCTGTTTCTAGGTGAACTAAATATGCAAAAGCAGTTTATAAGAGCACATTTATTCTTTCTTTAATCTTAATATGCCACTGAAGAACTTGTGGGACATAAATTAAGAGTATGCCCAGTTTGGGATTCACCAATACTTCACTGACTAAAATACACTGGCTGCAAACTTTGTTTTAAATTAATAAGATGTGCAAATTTTTGCAAAAAAATGTTCATTGGACAGATGCTTTCCATAACTGAATGGATGACAAAAAGCTGTTCACTTTGTAAATGATGTTTTGCAATTGCTCATCCTCATTTTTTTCCCTTTAGTTAGGCTTTTTGGACCACAAGTGTACAGATAAAGAATCTGAGTTAAATGCTGTTAAAATACTGTGGACTTCTTTCTCTGCCTGTCTCACTAACTCAAGTTTTGTGGTGGGTCCTCTATCATTTTTAAATGTTTAAATTTCCTACTGAATAGAAATAAAGTTTCTAAGCTGATAACTAGAAAGCTAGAAGCATGAGACACAAAAAGATAGAACAGGCAAAACAAAAGAAACCACACAGAGAAAGAGAGTCGAGGTTCCGCTCCCTGCTGTTTAGAGTTTATTCCATCAATGACCTTCTGTGCTTCTGTGTCACCATTTGGGAAAAATGCTTTCTCTTTCCGTCACTTGCACCGACATGAATACCCACGATTTTTTCTCTCTCCAACTGTGACATTTGCATTTTTATACATCTAAATTCTGTGTGAACATTCAAAGCAAGTCAACTGAAAGAGACTCTGCTTTTTAATGTTTTCAACCATCTTTTCTTGTCATCTAGTCATGTATGCGAGATATTTCCTTATGTTACATCAGAGTGTACTCGTTCCACTGATAAATAAAAGGATATGTAACACCATATCATATATTCAGATGTATTAGTGCTGCATTAATGTAATGGCACAGTGGTTTTACAATCTCAGAACAAGGCCCAGTTTTGTCTGATGTGTCTTGTACGTCACAATTGTTGGCAAAAATAAAGCCGTGCTGTAGTGGCACAAGAACTCTTGTTTTAATGTGTAACTTTGATGAGGATCCTCTCACTCAGACTGTTTCTGTCATTTCTTTTTATACAACATTTTCCCTCTGTTGTTGTGCTAAACACGCACTGCTCTGGTGGTGAACAGACAAAAGTAGAACCCAACTGCAGTGCCAATTAACCTGCCAACAAGTAAAGATGCTAAACTCTTGTATTCTTTGATGTTGGCAGACAGTCTGCTGTGTTGAGAAAAAGCCTTAATTTTCAGAATAAATGTCTTGAAACCTGCTGTTATGCTTCAGACCTCAGCAGAATGAATATTCTGACAACCAGGGGTTTGAAAATACAATGCTGTGTTTCTTTGCAGGAGTAGATTTAGCGCAATGACACATATAAACCCTCAGATGTGATCTTGTTTGTTTAAGGGACCTCATTTTGGAGGATTTTTTGACATCTAGATTTACTTAACAGCTAATAAACCATAATGTATTATAATTTTAGCTTTGTCCTCATCATATATAAGGAGGTTTTAATCAAATTCAGATCAAACATTTACGTATCAAAAGTAGTTAAAAATTATGATTAAAAAAACTGCAGTTCCTTGTGTGTCCACTTGAAGCCGAATACTGAAATCAAGGAATCCCAAGTAGGCTCAAAATTGCAATGCACATTTTTACTGCAGAAATAAACATGAAATAACCTGATATGCCAGATAGACTAGTTCATATCTTTTCATGGGATATATTTAACATCCAATATAATTTTGCTGTTTTTAAAAGAAAGAATACAAAAATCCTCTGTAATGTAAAAATCAAAACACAGTTCTACAAAGTAATGTCAATTGAATAACAATATCGGATGCAAAATAAGTGACTGCAAACCCCCCCCCCCCCCCCCAAAGTTACTGACCTAATTCAACAGAGGTCCAGCCAGTTGGTGCTAGTAATATCGCAGTTAGTGAAATGGAGATCACCCGAGTGCAGTGAATGTGTCTGAAGTGATTGTCTTAAGTGTCACTGGTTAATCAGTATTCCTGGCTACCATTACACCAAAGCGACAAAAGAACACTCCAAGCAACTCAGAGAAAAGGTTATTGAAAAGTACAAGTCAGAAGATGAATAAAAAAAAAATCCAAGGCACTGAATGAACATCCCCCAGAGTTCAGTTAAAATTCATCAAGATCATCATCAAGAAATGGAAGAAATATGGCACATGTATAAATCTGCCCAGATCAGGGCGTCCTCACAAAATGAGTGACCATGCAAGAAGGAGACCACCAAGAGAGGCCACCAAGACACCTATGACTACTCTGAAGGAGTTAAAAGCTTCAGCAGCTGAGGTGGGAGAGACTGTGACAGCTGTTGCCCAAGTTCTTCACCAGTCAAAGCTTTATGTTAGAGTGGCAAAGAGAAAACCATTGTTGATGAAACTCATATTAACTAGAGTTCACCAAAAGACATGTAGGAGCTTCCCCCACTGTAAAGTACAGCAGTGGCAGCATCATCGTGTGGAGAAGTTTCCCTGCAGCCAACCCTGGAAGGCTTGTAAAGGTTGACGGTAAAATGAATGAGCCCAAATATAGGAAAATCCTGGAAGACAATCTTAATCAGTCTGCAAGACAACTACAGCTTTTGAGAGGATTCATTTCCCAGCAAGATAATGACTCAAAGCATACAGTGAAAGCTACACAGAAATGGTTTAAAGACAACGAGGTGAATGTTCTGGAGTGGCTGAGTCAAAGCGAAGACCTCAATCCAATAGAGAATTTGTTGCTGGACTTGAAAAGGGCTGTTCTTGCCCAATCCCTGTGCAACCTGACAGAGCTTGAGCAGTTTTGCAAAGAAAAATGGAGTAAAATTGCAGTGTCCAGATGTGCAAACCTGATTTAGACCTATCCACACAGACTCAGTGCTGTGATTACAGCCACAGGTGCATCTACTAATTACTGACGCAAAGGGAGTGAATATTTGTGCAGTCACTTATTTTGTTTAATTGACATTACATTGTAGAAATCTGTTTTCAATTTACGTTAAAAAGTCTTCTTGTCATTTTCTGTTATTAAAAAAGCTGAATCATATTGACCATGGTTGATTTTATAAAATCAACTAATACTTTTTGTAGGCACTGTATAGTGATATTGTTTTACTTTCTTATAACCATGCCTCATACTAAAAACACTTAAGTAGAATGTAACACATTATTTTAACTTTTATGTATTTATATTTCAGAATGGGTAAATAGCAGTTTAAAGCAAATGTAAAGGCATTTTATGTTTGTGAATGTGCAGTATTTGTCAGTGTTTGCTGCTTAATAATATACTCAATGATGTTCTGGTCACAACATAATAAATTGCCACCTTCGATTGCTTTATAAACCAAATAAAAATGCTGCCCGTTGCAGAACAAAGTGTGAAACTGTGGAATCAAGATTAAGTATAGATGATGAATGCTATGCTGTATTTTCTGCTTTTCTTTTGTTTGTTCTTAGACTGCAGATACAGCATGATGTAGCATCACTTGAATGTTCTTGGATTTGTCAGTCTCCAATACTTTCTATGTATTTCTCTTTCAATCCTCCTCTCTCTCTTGAAAGTATCATTCCTCACCAAACGTCCTCTGCTGGATGTGAAAGCTCCAGAGCAGAGGCGCGCAGCTCTGAGGGTGAAGGGTCCTTGACCAGGACAATTCTGAGGTCTGAGAGTCAAGCATCCTCACCCTTTGATTGATCTATCATCTTCATCCATCATCACAATGAGAGAAAAACCTCTAAAACATGATTTCTTCACAGCTCACTAGTAGCAAACACATCATTACAATGAAATAACACAAGCAGTGAAAGTGGTTATCTCATTCTTTTCAATTCTGTGTTTTCCCCAGCACCTCCTGTTCTATTATAAAACTATTGCATACCCTGACAGGCGTCATTGCTTTCTTTTCCTCCTCGTATTTGATGGACATTAGTGAGTCGAGCAAAATGGAGTGGAGTGGATTTTTCTCCAGGCTCCTGATAAGACTTGTATAAATAGTTGAGCAGGGCATTATATCACTTTGCTATTGGGTAAAAATGGAAAGCATTGCAGTGAGTGGAGGATTAGTCGATATTCAATTAACCCAGGCAGACAGTCATGGTGACTGTTTATCAATACCTCTTTTTAACTGCACATGCTCGGCACACTTAATTAAACTTCCCATTAATAGTATAAAACAAGTGAGCAAACCAACAACACAAACACTCAACCAAGTTTGGACTAAATCCACAGAGGCACCCATAGGAGAACTGGTTATTTCAGGGAGTCAGCCATGTCCCTGCGTCGGCCTGCTCTGCTGTGATCGTGCCGGCTTTCAGCGGACACAGAAGAGGACTTTGTGTGTTTTGGACATGCCACAATCATGCATCCCTCAAAGTATTTGTCTGCTTGTTGATGTGTATCTGGGACACTTCCCGACCCTTGGCCCCTAAATCATTCATTTCCTCGCATTCCACAGTTGATCGTATGAAAGCCCTGCTTCACATCCCTCAAAGCTGACGGCGGTTGTGGTTTCATATGAATGAAGATGTCATGTTGTGTAAGAAAACCAGATCTGGAGGAAATAACGGGACCCTTCTCCTAAGCTCAAGGCTAAAGTGCTACATTTCTACTTCGCCAATCAGCTCCAAATCAGGGTCAGCGCACTAATCGAGGACAGGGATGTGTCTGTCTAGACATTTATAATGATCTGCTAACATGTGATGTGTGATCAAACATGCCACTGCTGTGTTCATCCTCTCTAGGAGCCCTGATCAATGTCCTGTTAGCATCTCATCGGGTCTGAGTGTAGCAGCAGAGATGCTGATGCTAAGAATGGCAGAAGACTGACAAGGATGAGATAGAAGCAGCAGGAGGAAAAAAATCATGCAAAAACACAGAATCACCTTTATGATGTTTGTTCCTAGGTGGTAAGGATAAAAAAAACTTGGGTCAAACATGCCGACGGTTTTTAGTCATGCCAACGGTGGTTAAGCTGGTTGAGACTGAAAATCTGGACAGCAATAGTTTGGATCACCATGCAAATTTAAAATGAATTCTTAGAGGCTATAAAAGAGGCTCTTATGCCTTTATTTAGTAGGAGAGGACAGTTACAGAGTCAGAGAGAGTTGGGAGTCATATGTGAGAAAGTTGCCACAGGCCATATCTGAAGCAGAGCAGCTCAAGTTGGTGACGACAGCCTCTGTGCATGCAGTGTTCAGAGATAACTACCACGTTACTGGTGCTCTATCCTGAGAACATGTGAGAGATTCCCTGCTGTGGCCCTTTAATAGCCCCATTTAAACCAAACCAAGCTTAGCAGTACACCTGCAAAACAACAAGTTAGCATTGTTTTTTCTCACCCGTTCGACTTCCTGACTAAGTTTTCTTATGCTGTAGTGGCAACGGCATGGTAAAAATACAGTACTACAAATTAAACAGACACTTTCAGAGATTTATAATATACAATTTTATTGACCTGACAGGTTCAGTTTCTTGGGCAAAAATCTTGTGAATCTGGACTTGTTTGAAATTCACTCATGCATTAGCAACACCACAATTGTCTTTTTATTATGGGACTTTTTAAAAGGAATCCAGTGGGGATTTAACAGTATCAAAATCTTGGCATGGTATGATAATACTTGGTAACAAGTCAACGGTACGGTTTTTATTGGGGTATCTAAAAAAACACCCCACAAAAAGAAATGAAGACTTGAAAAAGTAGCATCAGCATTTATTTAACAACTGCACTATTACAAACTATGCTAAAAATGCCGTAGGTGTCATATGTCATAGGTCTCTTTAAACTATTTTCTCTAGTAATAATTAAACCAGCAGGTTACTGATCATAAATTGATTAGCTGATTCGATTTTTCAGTTTTTTCCTTGATCGACTTGACAATAAAGATTTTGAATGACAATGATTTTCTTTTCTTAAAAAATCTGTTATTGATATCTAAAGATTACTTTTTACTTTGTGTTTAATGGATTTTCATTTCTATACTTATAATAAAACATCAACTGCCTAGAAAAATTTTATTTAAAAAATCTACCAAACCACAAGTCACATGACCATCTTTGGTTTTGTTGAAACTCTCCACCAGAAAGTTGTGGCACCGCCTCTACGTATGTATTATTGTTTACTTTTATTCCATAATTTATGGAGGAGTTGATGTGTTATTTTTATATTTTTTCAGCAGCTGTATTCTAACTCCTTCAGGAATTATGAATTATCCAACAAATAATTAAAATCTGAGGTTTTATCAATTAGAATATAACCTGAATATTTATTAAATTAGACTTCAAGGTAGCACACTATGCAGCCTGCACACGTGTGCAAGAGATACTGTGGGATTGCATGAATCCATACAGGTATGCAGCTCCTACGTGGAAATAGGGTGGAGAGGAACAAATGTTTTACTAGTGATGTTTCAAAGCTTCATTGTGCACATTCAGGTTCACTGCTGAGCAGACAGTGAACCTTGAAAGACAGTTGAATTCTGATTTAGTGAACACAGTATTGGATGTAAGGATTAGGAGAAATCTGTTCTTTGCTCCTGTCTGTTGAAACCTACAGGAACAGTGGAGCATCTAACAGCATTAATACCCTCTTCCCTGTATTTCTTTTTTCTCTGATGGGCTCTATAGAAGTATAATTCTTCTCTCATCAGTTAGTGCATCTAGTTTAACAACAACTATTATTAGTATTATTTTTAGTGCTGTTACTTGATTAAAAAATTACACAAGTTAATCACATCACAACGCTGTGATTAATCATGATTAATCACAGCATTTTTTAAAATAGTCTATTTTTATGTTTTTAGATTTTTAAAGGTTGTTATTGTCAAGTGTTTTATTTTTATTCTTTTAATTCTATACAGCACATTGAAAGTGCTGATATGAGTCCTTATTGATACCACTATCGATACTTTCTATAGTTTGGTGGAAAGACAAAATAAGGGCAAATATTTTAACTACAAGTGGTCGTGTGTGGTCGCTACATGTGGAAGTCATGGCAGAAGGTGAATATTCCTCTGTTCCTCCGAGCATTGTGAGTATTCTCGCCACAATTTACTTCCTCTCTGTTACGCTCCGACTCGTCTCCTCGACTGGACGTGTGTCTTTCAAACGCTATAAACTCCAAAACTTTAAATAAGTTACTCATGTCCGTCATCTCCTGGTGTAAAGTGGTAACAGAGCAGACTTCTGCCATTAGCCCTATCTCCCAATAGTATAGAACCCTTTAAAAAAATTCCTGGATCCAGACGGTGATCCAGATCAATCCCAAAATCTAATCAGTTCTTCCTTATGCCATTTCTGACATTTCCTGAAAACTTCATGAAAATCCGTCCATGACTTTTTGAGTTATGTTGCTAACAAACTAATGAACAAACCCACCCAATCACATAACCTCCTTGGCGGAGGTAATAAACCTGTCTAACTGACTCAGTCAGCAGCTCCATGGTGTGAAGCAGTAGGATGTGGTTCTTTCCCACCAAGAGGTGTTGCCATGAAGTGTAGCTATAAATAATTGAGCGTGTAGTGCAGGGGCCAATTTTTAAATTGGTCTAATTGACACATTTTTGTTGAAATATTTTTATTTTCTTTTGAATTCATGTAATTTTTAGGCTCTAACAGTGAGATTGATCCCTATATTTCAACCAGCTGCAAGGGGGCGATTGAGCTATTGTAGCTGAAAATTTCAGTGGCTGCATGTTGCACATCACTTGGTTTGACGCTAATATGCCATGTAATGACATGTGAGAAACCCAAGCAGGAATAATGCCATTCCCAAGACACCAAAAGCCAAGAGTAGACATAGAAAATGCCAGTTTTTATCAAGAATGGACTGATAAATGCATGTTTAACATGCATCATATGGCTGACAGGTGGATTTCTGAAAAATGTATGAAACAAAGTCACTCCTGACTAAACTTTCAATCTCAGTTGTTTTTTGAGTTGTTTTAATAGCTGTAGGGAGTTTATTTAAAGAAGAAGGTATAAAAGATACCTGAAATACCACAACATAGCCTATGTTTTCCTCTACACATGTTCTGAATTTCATAATGTTCTGGGGGTGGATGGGAAGATGTGGGGGCCTGACGTGGCACCGGTTGATGATCACTGGGGTAGTGTGACCTCGGCTATTCTCTACTAAAGACCAATGCAGAAACCTCAGTTGTCATCAGAGCTGTCAGTCATACCAGTCACAGTTACTGTGTTTGAGAAAACTTGATCCAATGTGTATTTTGAAGTTAATGTTTGCCCATGTCTCTTTTAACATGAAGAGGTCAGAGATTATGACCTGTCGGTCAGCCAGTACTGGAACTTCAAGGGGGGTGTTAAGTTTTTATAATCCAAGTTTATATTGCATAATTTTAGGGCTATAGCAGAGAATACAGGAGCTGATAAGTGCCAAAAGAGCCACTTTAATTGCCCAGCATGTGATTCTGACCATGACCAAGGATGGGCTCAGCAAACTACCAGTATTACCAACAAGATGTCAGTTCAGTCACCAGTCTGGCTCATTTTAGTCCACATCTTTGTTTGTCTCTCTGCCATTGTGCGAATACCAATGAGCCGTTATCACCGGCGCTTCAGATGACAGCGTCTGAGTGATGTATCACTCGTCTCCCTCGGTTTGTTGCCAGAGACAGGATGTGTTTTCTTACTGGGGAAATGAAATGTCAAATGCAGATTCAAAGTTGTGATGTCTCAGCAATATCTGGTATCAGATGAACGCTCAGCTGTCCCATCCCTAACCCTTTCTGTGTGCGATGATATTTTACAGCTGTACAGATAAGAATTGATGGTGGTGGTGTTTATTTGTCGGGCCTGTGGATAAGCTGAAATATAATCCCTCCAACTGTTTTTGATCAAAGAATTAAAACTGTCCGCTCTCCTGACAGCTCGATTGTAATTCTCCGGGCCTCTTCTCTTTTTGTTTAGCCCATTAGAGAGCCGCGCCTCTGTCCTCCACTAAGTTTGAGTTAAAATGTTTTCCCCTTGGGCGCTTTGAGCCGGCCCCCTTTTCCCCTTTTCCACCAGTGTGGGGGTGAGCTTTCCCAGGACAAAGAGATGAAAATATAATGGATTGAAAAAAAGGGGGTGGAGGGGACAAAAAGACAGCGGGTGTGAGTGAGAGGGAGGAAGGGAATGTTGCGGGGGGGGGGGGGCTTGACAAGTGCTTGTCAAAGAGTGCAACACTGCTGCCAAAGAGGAAGAGGTAAAGAGGAACAATCTGTGCTTTCCCCCTCATTACAAACCCGATTGCCAACTCATTACAGGCTCCATAGGGTGTATGGGATACACAACACACTCTTATAGTTCCAGAGTTAGTAGAGAGCAGCTCAGTCCAACTACATTCCCCCACCCCTTTCCTCTCTCTCTCTCTCTTTCCCTCTCTCCCCTGGTCCTCCAGCACATGGTATGATCCATTTAAAAGGCTGCATGTCATCTCAGTGTGTGCTGGGTCCTCTCTGAGAGCAGCTGCTCACAGCACATTCTCCTCGGCGGGAGCGCTCACTTTCCCTCTCTGCCTGCTGGGCTGCATCTCTCTTCCTCTTCTGTCTTTATTTCCTCTGCTTACTTTGCAGTCCTCTGTTCCTCTGCCTCTCTCTCTTTCACTCGCTCACACGTGCTTTCTCTGCCACACAGACGTCCCTCTTTATGCAGTAACAGGTAGACAGCAGCAGCAGCAGAGCGACCGGCATTTTAGCTTTTTTTTTTTGTATATGTGTGAAGTAAACTGTGAGAGAAGAAGCACAAGAGGAGGAGGAGGAGGAGGAGGGGGCAAAAGGAGGAAAGGGTCTGAGCTTCACCCCCCTCTGATGCACCTCTTGACATCATGCTGCTCTGTGTGGATTTGCTCCTCAGGGGAAAATCCTTAAAATGATGGAGGACAACAAACAGCTGGCACAGAGGATTGATGGGGCCATCCAGTCCGCCAGCCAGGAAGTGACCAACCTCCGCTCCGAGCTCTCCGCCACCAGCCGCAGACTGGCAGAGCTGGGTGCCAGCAGCCCCCCCGGCTTGGAGAACCACCACCAGCACAACCACCACGATGACAGCCTCCACTACCGGGGTGAGTGTCATAGCATGTTTGTGAATCTCACGCCTAATCCCTATGTGTGAGAACATGAGCATGTGTGAGTGTTTTGAAATCAACAGTGGGAAGTATTTCAGGAATGTGCAGCCGGGTGACTTATTTTTCCCCAAACACCACACTAGAATGAAGAGGGAAAAAGCAACAGAGTGAAAAGAGACAGTCTGGGTGTTGTTAGACAGGAGGGAGGGGAAGCAGGGAGGGGGTTTGGGGTTAGAGAGCGTGAGCCAGAGCCGGTCCAGGGTTTTGGTTTCCCAGGCAGCAGCTGGGCTCCTCTGGGGCTTCATTTCCCTCCAGCTCTGGCTCTTTTCTCCATGCTCTCTCCCCAAGTCTGGCAAAGAGTGTCAAACTTCTGAGCTGTAGGCCTGGAAACTGTATGCCAACATCACTGACGGGGGCTGGCGACAGCATGGCACCATCACTTAGCTGGGGAAGAGATGGGATGGAGGAGGAGTGAGCTTTAGAGGGAAGTTTTGTAGCAGAAGTTGTAAAAGTTTTGGCTTTACATGCTTTTGTACCACTCTTTATAGAGCTTATAACTCAAAGTTTATGAATGACAAATCCACTTTTTTGCTTAATTTTTATGTTCATAGTTTGCTTCATCCTCTGGGTCTAGTTAAAGCCTTGGACAACAGCTACTTCTATAAAGCGAACATCTTGGACTCGTTAATGATGAATTTTATTCTGTAATGATTGGAACAACAATGGAGGGGGAAAGTCCCTGTAATTTTGTCTGCATGTTCTGATGTGGGAACTGGAGAGCAAAGACACGTGCTCATGGTTGGAACAACCTGACAGAGGATGACATGACAGATTCATCCTCTCGTCACCGTGATGCACTGAGAGTAAAACAGGGAAAAGGCTACAGATAAAAAGCCCTCATGTTGTCTCCATTTTGCATTACACTAGGATGTGTTTAATAGCCCTGGGGGTATTGAGATCATTTCTCTTCCAAGCAGCTTGCTGTCAGTGTCACTTAAATGCCTCCTTGTGTCGGGCATATGTAGTTCAGCAGCAGGTGATTCTTCATATCCGCCGCTTGCCCTAAAGATAAACGGCCGATCTGTGAGATCTGGACCCACACTGTGAATCATGGGTACAACACACTACCCCATGGAGCTTCAGCAGTGGCTTTTCAGATCTTAATGCAGTGCAATAACATCATCCTGGAGATTTATTTTGCCATTAAGTTGCATTATGGGAAATGTAGGAAGCAGTGATTTGGGAATATAATGCATGCATTTGGTGGTTTGGACTTCTTTATTTCAAAAGTGTGCATTGTATTGTTGCTCATTTGACTTTGGATGGTGAAGACGTGTTTATCTACAAGGACAAGGCAAGACAAAACTGATGATGTCATGTATGTCAAAAAAAGTCACAGATTACAAAAAGTTAAAAAACTTTTGAACCGTAAATTGTAGCTTCTTATCTTTTTCCTCTTGAAGCCAGTTTCTGCTGTTTCGCTGACGCTGTCCACAGGAACTTTTCTAGCAAGACTGCACTTGCATGACTTTTCAGGGTCCTTAAAGATTAAATCCACACCTGTAACTCCAATAATGAATGTCTTTTTATCTATTTTCAATCCATTTTTGATGTAACTGCTGCTAGCAGCTAATGCTAAATGCCATTTTGTATCTGACAATGCTTTGTAAGGGGCTGTGATAACCAGACTGTTCCGTGGTCGCTTCATGCTCTGACAAACTGCTGGAGAGAAAAAGAGACAGAGCCTGTGATGTGGTCCTCTGTGTCACCGCAGACAGGAACTGCTTTGAATAGTGGCACAAAAACAGCCAATACAAAAAAGTGCAAGAGCTTTTTTTTGTTTTGTTTTTTTTTTTTTTAAGATTTATTTTTGGGCCTTTATTAGATAGAGGAGGACAGTGGATAGACTCGGAAACAGGGAAGAGAGCGGGGAGAGACATGCGCGTACATTGTGCCACAGGCTAGATTCAAACCCTGGCCGCCCGAGTACATGGTGCGCGCCTTAACCACTCGACTACTGGTGCGCCCGCAAGGCCTTTTTTGTCAATATGTGAATATTTTGAAGATTTTTCATCACATAATGATCATTTTTTCACCTTTTGGTCCTGAAGAGATGGGAGAACACTTTTTTTTTTGCAACAAAAGCCTTAGTTGTTATTGTTTATTGTGTCGCACTTAAAAATCTTTGAGTTTAAATATCTGTGCAGTTTTTTCTTTTGTTCATAATCCATTAACCTTTTTATTTCAAGTGACATTACTAGAGCACAAGCCCAGGTTGTTTTGAAAAAAGTATGATGATACATAGGGTTGATATTTCACAAACTTTTTAAGACAGGAAGTCCCGGTGAGACTAAATGGTTAAAAAATGGGACTGTGTAAAGTTTTAACTGGTAGTAAGTGAATTACTCAAACACAGAGTGTCTACACAGAAGCTATGCCAAACTTCATATCACTGCAGATGGGGTCCATTTTAACCACAGTTTTAAGCTATTTTGATAAAAAATAACCCAAGAACCATTAATGATGTAAGTGTATGCTATTATTAGAAACTTTTCGGCCCTTTACTTTGCTTTTGGCAAGCCACCTTGTTTTAAACTCATTTATGATGCACCAAATGAGTGTTTCTCCTCCTGCAGCACACTAATCAGCTATTCAGCAAACTGCAAGCTTCAGGAAAGGAAAGCTAACCTTTAAGAACATGATGAGCAGAGAAATAAGATGGCATCAATCAAGAATAAGACTTTAAAATGCTAAATGAAGGTCAAAAAAAGTAAGAAGCATGACACTAAGGAAAAAATGTCATTATCTAAAAATACCCCCACATAGGCTTTACATTTTCTGAATTATGGTGTTTGTTTGTTTTTTTTAAGTAATAATACTAAAATGAATATTTTTGTTCTTTATGATGCTTAATGCAGTGATTTCCAAACTTCTGTTTGGAAAATATTTTTAGCCAAAAAATATTTTCAAGCCTTTCCCTCCCTCACCATACACATAAATAGATATTGATATCAATATAGTATTGCTGTCTCTATGATGCCCATCATTGTACAAGTGAAGCTTGAATGCTAAACCGCAAACTGTAATGCTATTTTTCCTGTAACAGGGAAATTCTGCAGTTGCAGAATACTTAAGCACTGTGCCTGATGCATGGCTGAGGAAATGTCTGACTATGTACAGACTCAGTACACTCTATTAAGAGAGAGGATGCAACAGAAAAAGCCGGATCGCTAAAGACAGACTGCGCACCCACTGCAGCCAGCTGGAGGTGGAAACTATGGTGGCCAGTATGGACAAACGGTCTGCAAAAGCCAGACGTGCTCTAAATGAAACAAAATGGCTTCAATAAGAGAAATGCTTCAATTTCAGAGATGAAATCAAAAGTCCAAATGAATTTCAAAAGGGGAAATGTGATGCAACTGACAAAATGCTCACCAAGAATCAAAAACAAATTCATGAACAACAAACGCGCTTCTAATACAGAAACGATTCCACACTGAAAATGATCCGAATCCAAAATGTGCTTCAAAACCAGAAATGTCAAAAAGCACTCAGCCTCCAGGGGGTGCTCTAGCAGGAAGAGCGAGAGGGACAGATTTATGATTGTGTTTTGAAAGTTACGACACGGTAACAATACTAATTACCAGTTATGTAGTTACATCAGGGTGTGAATTGGCGGGGGGATGGGGGAGATTCCCCCCACTCTCATTCTGATTTACCCCCTCTGATGACACATTTTCACCTCCGGGGTTATAATCTTTATCTGACTTATCTGTTGAGACTTAGTTTCTTCCCTCCACATGTAGCTCGCTCTCTGTCCATCACAGATCATCAGCTACTCAGCTGAGGAAAGTTTACACAGAAAAAAAATGCCCTGATGTATGTGAATCTACTTGTGTATCTGCGAGTATTTCGGTCAGGGATTCATCAACATCAGGAGTAGCTAATTAAGCCGAGGTCGGCCGTTGTGTCCACGCCATACGCACCACAGCCCAGTTACAGGACTAAAAAAGCATCAGGTGAGAATAGGCTTGGGAGAGCCCAGTGTTTGCCTGGTTATAGATTAAAGGCCAGGAAATGTTCCCACTCTAGTTTTTCAACAATTCCCACCTTGAGTCACATCATTATAAGTTAGACCATGTGTGATTTAATATACATTACAGCAGCTATGATCATAAACTAGGCTTCATGACAAAACCTGAAAGCTTAAGCACATATTATATAAGAACTATGCCCACATGTAAAAAAATGTAAATATTTATCAATATAGAAAACACTACGTTACCTTACCACATAATGACTTTCCTGTCACTAGTACTTACTTAGAGTCACATGATTCAACAACTGGATTAACATTTCTTTGTGACACGAAAAAAAATGGCATTAGGGAAGACAGGAGTTAGAGCTGAATGTTGTTGTCTGCTCTAATTGTCTTTATATTTTTTTTAAATTAAACTGAAATACTCTCAGACTAAAAGTGCAGAGCTCCGACTCCCTCTCTCTATTTATACGCTCAATAGTCAAATAATAATTCACGCTTATCATCAAAAAGAGAAAATTTTCCTACATAGAAGTTAAAGAATAGTCTTCTAATGGTTTGTTTATTGGTCTTTGGGATAGCAGAAAATGAACATGATCATGTTTATGGATTGGGCGGTAAGAACTGTATGATTTACTAGCGCCAATGAATAAATTATGACTCAACAGAAGAGCGTCTCTATCAAAGGTAAAAGGTTTCAAACATCTCCAGCATTTTATTTACAATAAGGAGGGGAATTTGTTTGAACTTCTGATGTAATTAGGCTCAGACAAAGTTTCACTTGCCAGTGTAAGAACCCAGGCCATTCAGACAATCGAACTGCAGTATAATAATATAAATCTTTAATTTTGATTATGTGTCATGAAAGATTCAACCAGTTAGTGAATGCTTTGGACAGAGGACCAGAGTGGAAGGCATTCAGTTTGAGCAGAGGCAGGGATAAAACGTATACCCCCGTGGAGATGAAAATGTATCATCAGATGGGGAATCAGAGCTAGAAGGTGGTGAAATATCCTCACCCTGATGTAACCACATAACTGGTAACGAGTATTATTACCGCGTAATGACTTTCTAAACACAGTTGTAACTCCGTCCTCTCTCTTCCAACTGTCTTTCTCTCCCTCTTGCTCCTCCTGCTAGAGCGCCCCCTGGAGGCCGGGTGCTTTTTGACATTTCTGGTTTTGAAGCGCATTTTGGATTCGGATCATTTTCAGTGTGGAATCGTTTCTGTATTAGAAGCGCGTTTTTTGTTCATGAGTTTGTTTTTGATTCTTGGTGAGCATTTTGTCAGTTGCATCACATTTCCCCTTTTGAAATTCATTTGGACTTTTAATTGTGTCTCTGAAATTGAAGCATTTCTCTTATTGAAGCCGTTTTGTTTCATTTAAAGTGTGTCTGGCTTTTGCAGACCTTTTGCCCTTCCCAGCCACCATAGGAAACAGCTGCACTTTCTCACCACCTGTCCTTAGTTAAAGGACATCAGATATGATTTCTTTCTACTTTTCATCAGCAAACAAAAAGAATTCATCAGAATGAACAACAGAAACTTCTATATCTGCTGGGTGAAGAGTAACAGTGTGCTGCAGCACATTATGTCAGCTGTGGTGACCAAAAAAGAACCTCAAACGCCACCCCACCAGCATGGACTGTCTTCACTTAGAAAAAATGAAAATAAAAAATCATGTCATCTTTACACTTCTTCTTCTTTTTCTTCTTCTTCTAACCACAAATTTTAGATTAAACCCAATCTGCTCTGGCAGTGACATCTAATATTTTCCATGCCAGTAAAGCCTGTTGAATTGAATTGAATTGAATTGAATTGAATTGAAGTCCAGGGTGAAATGACTCATATTTTCTCATCTTTGTTTTAGCATCAGTGATATCTGGTGTAGATTTATTGTTAGCTGGACATTTATCTGAAAGGCGTCTCACAAAATTTGCCACACTTTGCTAACAGCGCAAAACAATGCACATTGTTTGTATTGTTAGCCTTTCTGCCAGCTATGCACACAGTTTTCAGTTAAAATCAGCTTAAATCAAAGTCCTTTAATAAACTTGTGCATTACTGAGATGAAGTAATTCACAAGACTAGTTGCAGTTTGTTAGCTCTTTGTTAGCATAACAACTGCATCAGTAATGTGAGAATGTTTATCAGACTTGGTTGTTGGGTTTTGTTGTTTTTGGTATGAGAATGTGATCTAGGAGGTCAAGTTTGATTTGGTTTGAAATCAACTCGGAATCATTGATCTATCCACACTAATACTGGGAATCAATAACTCTGAGGTTTCAATGAAACAGTAGCATAGAAGAATTTTGTTCACTCTAGTCAACCTGGAATATCTGCCTTCATGTATCTGACTGGCTGATGCATCGCCCTGCATTCCTTGTGTCTCCGCTTATGTGCTGCAGGACCTCATGTCAGTGCTGTGTCCTGGTTCAAACAGGGGCTAATGTGGTCTTTAGGGTTGAAATAACTCAGCTGCATTGAGTTATCTGTGCCGTTCATCCTGCTCACCCTCTGCCTCTTGTTTCGCTCCGGTAGTGTGAACTGGCAGCTTGACATTCCCACATTCCTGAATGTCAGAGCAGTGATGTCATACTTCCTGTTCCCAGAGGCCATGCCAGCAGTCAGGTGACTGATCAAACTAAACACAGACAGACTCAACTTTTAGTTTAAACTGAGAAATAACACAGAAGAGCCCTCATGCTGCTTGCATTTAGAGGGATGAGCCCTGGAACCGTTTAGCTCAGGGATGTTTTTTTAAGGTCTGAAGTTTAAAGATGATTTGTGTGTAAGATTTCTGTGTGTGTGTGATGAGCCGGCGTCAGCGGCCACTGGCTTAGGGAGATTAAACGTTCTTTAGGTGTGCATCCCTCTCAAGGCCTGGCTGTTTGTTGGACCATTTGTTGGCTCTGCCCTGTGCAGGATCAAAGCAGCCACACAGGCAGCTGAGGCTTTTTAAATATGCATGAAGTGACTTCCTGTAAATATATTAAACTGTGCCAAAATGTCAGAATTTCTGCCTTTTCCCTGCAGAGCTTCAATAGCATCTCTGACAGATGTCCAATAGAGCTGTAAACACAGCAGCTCAGCATGCTGTTCTTATGGCCTTGAAGCCTGTACAAAGTAATAAACTCATCACAAGGAGAAAGAGATTTAAGGCCTCTGTTCTTTAACATTGTATTTGCACTAACATTGCCCATTCTCTATGCCAAACCAATGCAGCTCCTAAGCAGAGGAATACCATTACCTTTATTAATTATTTTTGTCACTACACTTTCAGTGCTTTCTGCTGAAAATAGTTCAACTTTTTAATCAAACTGGGCTTAACGGTGTCGTCTTCCTCACTGACCAATCAGAATCAAGAATGAGCGGAATTTCAGACATAAACGTTGTCAACTTTGACGTAGGAGAAACAGCTCTGGTCTCTAGCAGCAGGGCTCAGCCTGGGGGGATTTGGTTAATACTGGAAGGTTGTGGACCAAGTCTGGAAAACTGAGCTGAGAGATTCAAGTTCATTCCCCGAGCTCTGTCGAGGCACCATTGAGCAAGGCAGCAAACTCCCAGTTGCTTGTGCACTCTTTCTTGTGCAACCCACTCATGCTGAAATCTCCATTAGTGCATGTTCTTAGGGTCCTGGTTGTGCATTTGTATGTATTTCCTGTGTTTTAACTAAAGAATGACAAACTGAGGATGATGGAGTGTATCAGAACTTATATTTTCTAGGGTAACATTTCCTATACATCATATTAATGACTCATTGCTGATATTTCTTAGATTGAAAGCAAATTTTGAGCGTGCAGAGCAGTTTGAAACAAACTATATCCACCCTCCCCTTCTCTAGAATGGCCACTGCCTGATCCTACATTAGCAATTGTAGCGATGTGCTGGAGGCTTGACAAGCTCTCAGCAGACGCTAGTAAGCTGAAGTGGTGTGCTTGCAGGACCTGCAAATCTGACAACCAATACCCCAAAGGTTTAGAGGATTGGTATTGAATGTTTTGCTTCCCCAAAACTGAAAACTCAAGAAGAGTGTTGTCGAATATGAAAATTGTGTGGAAGACAGTGTGAACAGCAGCCGTGATTTAGTTTAGCTAGCAATGAACTAACGTTAATAGCATAGAACAAAAGCTAACTCAAGATTGGCTTAGAATTTCATGAAATTTTGGCTTAGAGGAACAGCATTGTTCCACTATGTTTGTTCTGCCAGGGTTCGAACCATCCCTGAGTCAGAGACAGGTGAAACCAACCCAGACAGTAAATTTGAGTTGCCGTTACCCTGTTACAGCCTGTTTTTTTTAGTTGTTGTTTTGTTTTGTTTTCTACACATCCTGGACATTAAAGGGGAAATAGTTTACCTTTTCAAGACAAGTTTATATTGTTCTTAGAGGTCCCCATAACATGCTTGTGAAGTTTGTTGCTGAAAAAACACTGTAGTATTGGATTTTTGTATGTCTAAAACCCCCTCTGTTTCAGCCCTTCTCAGAATGAGCTGTTTCTGACTCTGTGGCTTTAAATGTTACTGATCTGTCTGATTACCTCCGGTACACACACCTTTCAGGAAATGGATGTGGCAGTCCTGTTGTTACAATGTTACAGATGCTTTTATTCAAATTTGAACCACCAATCTCCCAGATCAAAGTCAGCACAGTAACCCACTGAGCTATCCAGTCCCTCAGCTGACAGCTGAGAGGAAGATCAGGAATTGAGGGCGGGGAAAGCGGGGAAAGCCAACCAAACCTGGGGGCGGCGCTTACTCCCCACATGACATCATGAGGGGAAAATCTGAGAACGGCTTGTTTCAGCACACATTTTCTTTGTCAAGTAGCTTCAGTATAGTGGCAGTTTTTGCCACATGTCATCATTAAAACATAAGAAAAGAGCCACATTTAAAGCATTTCATGACATAAAGGATATTTTTGATATTTTGTGGACCTGCTCAAGTCGGGACATGAGTTTGCAAGCTCTCTAAGAGGTTGAGTTGTACAGCTGTAGAAAAGTGGCAATTTAATCAGACCTCAACCACATTTCTTTATTAAAACAAGGGCAAAAAGCCACTCTGAAAGCTTGTTGAGCAGATATTTTTTGCACATCCCGACTTAGGCACCAATAAGCTCCCCTTTCAAATACGAGTGCCAGGCTAGTCTAGCTGAGGTCAGCTCTGGAGCTATGCATGTCTTCTACCTCATTTTGTCATGTCACTCCAATTGACACTTTTTATCTTCCCCTATGATATATTTTCATGTACATTTTTTATGTATTCTCTGAGTGTGTCGCTGCTTACCAAATCTAATTTATGTAAGTCTTAGTTTTAGAGTACATTGAAGTCAATTGAAAGGTCTTTGGCTGTTACAAACAACCTGCCTCCTCTTATTAAAGTTAGAGACAGTAATGTATTCATCGCTGAGCCGAGGTGATGACACTCTTTATTATTGGCCTTCCTCTTAATCCATCACATTGATGTCAAGGCCTCGTTTAACATTCTTAAACCTCTCCAGTGTTTCAGCACCAATCCAATTCAACTCAGTGCTGCCAAACCTGATGTCCAAGAGAAAAACAACCTCTTCAAACATCCAGCCTGCGCTCAATTTGTCTGGAGGTGGTATGAAAATATTTTGTCCTTCAAAATCAATGTGAGTTAACCTTACGGGACATTACATTATTTATACTCCTGGTAGATCAGCGCCATGCAGACACTCAGGGAGAAAGTGCTCATCACAGAGTCATGGGAGTCTGTCAATACTGATCCATACAGCTTTTAAAAACACAACCATCAGGCAGCAAGGGTCACTCATGCAGCATGGGGAGAATGGGTGATAAAATGTGCTTAATACAAAGGGAGACACAAGGTGCTGAGGTTTATTTTAGAGGTATGGAAGTGTATGTTTTTAGATCTCCAAAGAGCATGATGGGGTGAAGTTCACTGGGTTGACACAAACATGAGCAACTGTGATTTAATAGATGTGGTTCATTGATAGAGAGCTAAAGGCACAAAGCATGAAAATCTAGTACAAGGTCGGCGACAATTCCCAAGGAGAATTTAGGTGGGAAAATTCAGAGCAAGTGTGTGCTGCCAGAGCAAGGTGTAAAGTTTACTTTAAAGACAGCATTTTAAGCTTTATGTCATTTGCTTTTGGGTTTCAGGTGGATTTGAACCTAGAAATGACCTTCTCATCACTATAGGGACACAGAAAGCATCAGCTAATGACAAGTTTTGGTGTCCAAACTGGTTTCTATTAGTGGCTTTAAGAGTGTTGTCCTCAAGCATTTCAACAGATTGGTTGTTATAGAAGAGCAGCCCTTGTGGAGAGCAGAAAAGACCAAATCCATTGAAAGCCATGCATCCCTAAATCCACTGCCTTATACAAGAAGTTCAGCTAAAGCCAAGGTCAGACTACACAGTCTTTGCATGATTATAGCCAAACAGTTGTAGGGTTTTACAGACCTGTAGACCCTCAAAATCTGTTGTTTTATATAGTCATAGTGACCGACAATCAAGGACACACCTGGGACACCTCATGACCTCCCAATAAAAAGTCAAGCATGTTTTTTTTTTTTTTTCATTTCTTTTAAGATTAGTCCTGTGAAGTCAGAGACCTTTTCCAATAAGAACACAAAGTGTTCTGCACACGCAGCAGTCTCAAATGTGAACAAACCAAATGGCATCGCAAAAAAAGAATGATGAAACCATGGAGATAGAACTATGAGATGGATGGAAAGTTTATCATGTTCTGGCAACAACATCCCTGCCTTTATGGTGTGTTGTGGAGCAGCATTCACAACTGATTGACAAAAGAGAAATGTTGTCAAAAAAAGGTGGGCAACCCATGAGTAACTGCCATGTTTGGATGGACAAACAAATGTCTAGTGAAATTTCAAATTTACTCCAAATGCCGATATCTATCTGGTGAGGTTTTATTAGTTCAATAAACATATGAGAGAAACAAATATCTATCCAATAGGATGAACTTGTCTGATCATGCAGGGTTCCTTTTAAGAATCCCTTTGTCCCTCAACTCAACTACACTCTTGCTACTCGAGTGCATGTGAGTGTCAGACATCCCGCAGCATCGCACACTTGCTGCATGCAATACATCAGATAGATATCTTATTATATGCACTGAAATTTTAGTCTTCCCTTTGTGAAAAGTGTGGCATTGAGCACTTTTAATTTGAATATGCAGAAACAAGTGTCTGGTGCATTGTACTAATAAGTCTTTGACAGCAGTTAGCCAAATAGTTTGGCTCTGTGATGACTAAAGCGAGAGCATAGCCTTTCAAACACAGATATGGATAATATTAATTTAATTTGTAAAACAAGCTACGGTCTCTGACACTGGCTCATGTTGCACATAGTCTGGACAGGCTGTTACTGGCTGGACAGAAAAATGGCAATGCACGAAAACAAAACAAAAAAAAAGTCCAAATGTTGGCTGTAAAGCTGGCTCCAGCCAAAGCCTCCAAAAGTTTGCCAGTGTTCCTAGGAGCTAAAATTTACTCATGACAAAAGTGGATGGCAATTTGGATACTGACAGCATTTGCAACAGAAAGTATGACTTCTGACAGAAATTTACACTAATGATCACATTGTCAGATGGTTAAGGAGTCTCCAGTGCTTTATGCATTGTTTTTGGAGTCAGTTTTTTATGTTAAAGATTTTTACACTATACTTGGATCAAATATTAACTTGAAGTATCCTTTCTTGTTTGCAAAAGGCAGGCCTTTACCCCAAAGTGCACATTGCTTTAGTTTAAGAGTAAAAAAAATGTACCTAGCTTTTAAATTTTTAATACGCAAGAATAACTTTGAAAATACCAGAAATCAGTAAGAATGTGCTGCTGAAACCTTACCATACTGTAAGCGACTGGGAAATTCAGCACACTAGAATACTTTATTTAGGGATCAAGGCAAATCACACTGCTAAAACCTTATAAGACATCCTCCAAATTGTAGAGCGTGCTGTAAAAGAGTGTTGATTAAGTATTCTCCTAAAAGACCCAGTGATTATGTTTTCTCCGTAGAGACAAAGCTGCAGCAGCTCTAATGCTCTCTGCTGCAGAGTAATTGTGGGTAAGAATCCTCTCCCCATCTGGCCTGAGTTTGTCAGAGGCCCCGGGTCTCTCATTACTTCATCGTGCACATGAGCGGGGCTGGGAACAGAGCGCCAAACTACAGGAGCATAAAAATCCCTCCCACTCCACCGCTTTCTTTCTCTTTCTCCATCTCTGTGAAATGCTCTCCAGGGACCACCCATTTTCCTGTCCGCTGTCCACATGCAGAGAAAGTATGCAATCCACTCTAACCTTCCCAACTGTATCCATCACCACCCAAATACCTCAACCCCCCTCCGCTCTCCCACCACTCCTCATATTCCCTGCCTGGCCCCCCTCAACCACGCCCTGTCTGTGGTCAATGCAGCGTGAGAGGAACTGTGTCCAAACAATAGCCAGGGAGAGGCAGCCCCTCACTCCCCTCACATTGCTTCCTCTCTCTTCCTCTTCCTCACTAGACTTCCTCCAGTAAAGACCTAATCAAGGCATAGCAACAACTCCGGGGGTTCCAAAAACAGATAAATATACTCTCACTGGGGGGAGTTTGTGACTATTTTTCCTTATTTTTAAAGAAGATGCACACAACGGTGACATTTGAACTAACAGGCATCATTATCCTCTTTAATGATGGTAAACTACTGGCCTAGAGTGCTTGCTTTTGAATAAGGGATTTATGACATTTTAATTGCATTACTTTGTTGGAACCCTGCTGAGATTATAAATGTAGATTAATGCAGAACATTTAATCATTTTATCGAGTCTATAAACCAGATACATAAAAAAGAGCAGAGAAAATGACAGCTTATGCAAACCAAAACAAAAAAATATGGAAAATGCATATAAAGAACAAACATGCTGCTTATTGCCTGGAGGCCAGTAATGTTGCGCATATCTAATAACATATTTTTGTGACAGGCTGTATTTTTCAGACACAAGCAATCCATTTGATTTCATCTACCTTCAAAGTGACACTTTTTAAATTAAACTCAGTCATTTTCAGTTGTTTCTACACGTTAATGTTTCTTATGAAGATTCCTCATTCCTGCTTTTGGCTAACTTCAGTTCTTCTTCTTTTTTTTTTTTTTATTTGGAGTAGGATGATTGTTCTGTGATATCTTGAAAAAGCCACTGGGTCCCAGTAGGGCAGATTGGGCTCTGCTTTCTTACTTCATTTTTATAGTTTCTTGTCACATCACACACTTAAATAACCACTCCCTGGTGCAGGACAGTCTGGCTGCAGACCGCAGATCTCACACCCTTCCTTGCAGGTCACTGCGGTGAGACGCTGCCTCTGTCAGAACAGAAATACAAGCTGAGACTTTTAAAATAACAATAAATTAAACTTCTGGTTAGGGTTAGAGTAAGGGGTAAGGTAGGAGTTAGGCCACTGATTCCCAGCCCTGGGGGCCAAATATGTGGGGGGGTTCGGCACAAGGCTTTGTCTGCTCTAAGGCTGCCAAAAATTAGATTTTACAAATATTGACTAAAACCATGAAGAAGCAGTTACTTGGTAGTTTATACAGAGGTATTTTGATTTAAAAGGCATGGAAAGGCCTTTTTAGGGTTTTATCAGTGAAACAATTAAAATGTATGTTGATTTTCGGCAGCAGTGTGTCACTTTTCCTTCTGTCTTGGGTCCTAGGAGTGCTCTGCTTTTCGTAGGTACATGTAGGGGGGCTCCAAGGAAAAATGGTTGGGAAACAATGGGTTAGGCTACCAAAGATAAAAGTCAAAAACCTGACCTGCTACAGGAAAAACTTTGTCTCCCATGAAAACACTCAACATAGCTAATGCTAAAGCTAATTTTGGCTACATAAGTTAAGTAGTTAATAAAGCTAGATCTAGAGCTAATGAGGCTACATAAGCTATATAGATAAGGTAGCTATGTAGTTTATGTAGCTATGTGCCTAAATTCTACTGATTATGTAGCATTTATCCCATTAGGATATGTCATCAAATGGACACTACAGCAAGTTGAATCACAGATCTAATTTTAAACATCCTGGGTTTATAGTGAGAGCAGGTGGTTCCAGATAACATATGACTAAATATGTAGCTAGCAAAGCTTCATTAGCTATGAAAGCTATGTAGGTATTGAAGCTACTTAGCTTATGCTGGTGCAAAAACAAACAAAGCTATGTTGGCTACTTTAGATTATGCTACATTTGCTAAAGCTAGACCAGTGTTAGAGGTAGTTATGTGAGCGGTGGCTTGCTTTAGCTTTGTTAGCTTTCATCCTGGCTGTGGCGCGAGGAAAAGGATTTTCACCTCTTTAGATATTCCTGTATGTAAACATCATCCAAGTAAAGTGCTGGCTGGAACTGTGAGGTTTAACGATTTAAAGGGTGTGCTTGTTCGGCAGAAGGGTCACAACTGATCAAAACTTAGAGTTTAAATCAATGTATTTAGTTATTTGCCCTTGGCATGAGGTGTAAATATGCCTTGTTATTAAGCAGTGTTCCACGTAGTGGTCAATAGCTTTCTTTTTGCCCTGCAGGCCTTAGTGCCAGTCACATGACCTAATACAATGACTACAAAAATAGATGAGTGAGCAGACATGTTTTTACCTTAATCACGTACTCCCCTGTTGAAGGAAATACTGTATTTTAAGCACAGTAAACTTGAAAAGGCATTTTAGTAGTACTAACATATCTGCAACTGTAATGTTAGATAAAGTAAGTTGTGTTTTTACTGATTTACTGCCAAATGAATTTAATGCTCATCAACTATGAAGCATGTCATCATGTCCATATAAGCTAGTCTTTGTGCCAGGTTTATACTTTAAATAAAAGATAAATATTTAAGTTTTCTCTCTTGGGTAGTTCATATGGCAGAGTTCTTGACTTGTAGCTCAAAACACAATTCATAATTCATGTTTTGTGAAATATTTCAGTTTAAAAGATGTACTTGGTTGTGGAACTCAGTGCATATTGAACGTGTTTGTGTGTTTCTTTGTACCTCTCTCTGTCCTGTTTCCTCTATTTAAGGGAATAACATTTACACTTAGATTTTACAGTATTTGTCTTCCATGTTTCTCATTCTTAGTCGACTGTTTCTGCACATAATAGATGGACATTTTCACAGAAGTACTTCCTGGCATATTTTGTGGCTTTGTTCCACAGTGGTGAGTAATGGCCTTAAATAAATAATGTCTGTGGTTATTTGTTTCGCTTTGTAAGGGAATGCAAACCTCCAGTAATGAACCATCAGATCCGTGGAGAGGCTGTCAGTGAGAGCAGAAGCCAGCGTGCACTTTGACATGTGAGAGAGTTTCCACTCCTGGATTTGCTTGCATGCAGGGGGGAAGGGAGGGCTGACTTTTATGTCCATACAGGGGCAGAGGAAGCTGGTGTGCATTGTTTAAAATAATCTTTGAAAGAGTGTGGGTCAGGAGGAGGGCATTGTGGATTGACACTGATTTCATGTTGCAGCATTTATTAAGGGTCAGAGTTGAGACATGACAGCTGGCCTCCTGTGTCTCAGCTTTATTAGCTGAGCTGACAGAAGTTGCTGCACACTTTGGTCACCAGCTGGTGATGGCATTCCCTTCAGTTTGGGTGGCAGATGGCTGCAGTGGCATTACTATGCGACCTGCGATGATAAGTTCCACCTAAGAGAGAGAGTCTGCTAGAGAATAAGAGGCAGGCTTGCACAGAGGCAGACAGGCAGTGGAGCAGAACCAGGAAGGCGAGCTCCAAAGAAAGATGCCAACTTCAAGACAGGAAACATCTAGAATAGACATTCCTCTGCACTTAAATTTTTCCGTGCAGCTTTATCGAAATGAAACTTCACAGAGGAAGTCAGTGAAAGACAATTCAAGTTGGACTTGAAGCGTGACTCTGAGTATTGAATCGCTTCCAGCTCTGGCTCTCTGATGATATCGTTCTTATCAGCGAGACTGATATTTCTCTTTATTCTAATAAGATTCATGAAAGCTAAAGTGCCTGTTTAACTCTTTCCTTCGCCCTGATTCAGGAAAGTCTTTGTGTCTGGATGGTTTTTGAAAAAGACAGCATTTAATATGGATTCCCTATGTGTAGGTCATGGCTGAGGTTAAGAGCACATTATTATGTGACTGCCTTTATTGACTGGGGAGAGGGATGAGAAAGTGACTAATGGGGATATTCCTCACTGTTATTGCTTCCTCTTACAGTCCTTTTCTCCCCAATTTCCTTCACACAGCCTCTTTATAGAAACATTGGATGCAGCCAAAGTGTTTTTCCTCAACTCAAAACTCAAACTGACTGTTCAAAAATCATTTTCCTAAAGCACCAGATCACGACTGAAGACTTTATATGAGACTTTACAGAAAGAGCAGAGGCCTGCATTAGATAGAAGATTTAAGGTTAGGTAACTTTAAGGGTTCCTATGGAATTTTCAGGACAATGATGGTTCACTTCTTATGGGTGTTTGAGACTGGGTGCATCGCAGCCATCATGGCTTGATTTTCCTTTCAGTGTGCATGTTTAAAAGTCAGGGCAGACTGCCTGAATAACCATGATTTCTCACATGTGGAGAATCTGGAGAATAAAAGCTTAGCCTATTTTACCATAAGTTGTGCTCTTCTGTTGGCCAAAATAGATTGAAATTTCATTGTAATTTACAGATATCACCCTACATCAGAGACTGAAAGGCAAGGCAAGGCAAGGTTTGACAGTTAATTTAAGCACCATATATGCTCAGAGCAACTCAAAGAGCCATACACAGTTAAAACAGACCGATAATCAGAATCAAAATCAGCTTTATTGGTCAAGTATGCTTATGCAACACGGATTTTGACTCTGGTTAGCTTTGCTCTCAATGCACAGGAATTAAACATCAAATATCTAAAATAAATAAAACTGAAAGAAGTATAAAAGAAGTAAGATTTGAATAGATATTAGTTTGTAAGGTATTTTTTTCTACCATATACAAGTCCCTGTACGTTGATAATATGGTTATAGGTTGTGCAAAGGGTGCAAGAATGCTGACTAGACATGATCAGTAAAATATGCAAGGATGTGGACAGATTTACATGAGGTAGATAAGATATTTCAAATATAAGGTGAGACATTTTAGCACAGTGAGCTTTCCTACAGTATTTAAGTACAGTAGATAGATTTATTAATGCAGATGTACATACTGTATAGGTTGAGGAATTTTACCACAGTGAGTTTTTTTGCAGTACTTGAGCACAGTAAATAGTAGGGTTGTTCCGATTCCAATATCAGTATCAGAAATATGTCCGATACTGCTTAAAATGGAGGTATTGGTATCGGTGAGTACACGAGTTTATGTGCCAATCCTATACCGTTTGGTCTAGCTTTATATTTTTCTTCGTTTAGCCATGCTAACTATTAGTGCTATAAACCAGAAATCAATTCTTCTTCACTGTCAGAAAGCACGTCATGCACAGGCTACTGTTTTAGAGCAGAGAAGAAGAACCAAAGGACCCACTGCAGCAGCAACGAGTGTTGGCTGCATGTTAGTTTTTTCTCTGAATGTGATCATTAAATGCGTTCCAAACCAGCGCTGTTGTACACGACAAGATGTGAGACGTTATCAAAAGTTAAATAACTTTTGAATCATAAATCGTTGTCTTTTACTTGTTTTTGCTCTTGAAGCTAGCCTTTCTGCTTTCCCATTGATGCTATTGATGCCTTTGAATCCCTTGCAGCAGCATTTTCAGCAAGCCTGGAGCTGGTGTGACTTTTGGGGACTCGATTCCACACCAGTAAATGCGACATTGAATGACTTTTTAAATCTATTTTAATTAAATTACGATCGTTTGCTAACCGCCATATTGTGTAGTCTTTGTAAGGGTCTGTCAGCCAATAGCAGGCTGTTCTATAATCACATCATGGGGCCCAGATAGAGCATAATATAGAGAGAGCCTGTGATCCAGCCGGTGTATTACTTGACCAGCAGACAACCATCACTGACTGTGGAAACCATAAACACTGGACTTCAAGCCACTTGGATTCTGTGCCGCTCTGATCTTCCTACAGACGTTGGGGCCTTGAGTTCCAAATAAAATTAAAAATGAGTTTCATCTGAAAACAGAACTTTGGGTGGTCCAAGCAACGGTCCAGTTCTTTATCTCCTTGGCCCAGGTGAGATGCATATAATGTTGTCTGTGGTTCAGCAGGGACTTGCCATTAAGAGCACAACACTTGTAGCCCATTTCCTGCACCTGTCGGTGTGATAGCTCTTGATCCATTGACTCCAGAATCAGTCAGCTCTTTGTGAAGTTCCCCTAAGTTTCTGAATTTGCTGTGTTTGACAATCCACTGTACATCAATGGATTTTTGATTTCATGGGCTGTAAGCTGCAATCATCAAGATTAAAACAAAAAACAGCTTGAAATGTTTCACTTTGCATGAGATGAATCTAGAACAGCCATTCAGATTGGCATAGTGGAAAGAGGAGGAGTGGAAGTAGAGAATTAAGACTGCAATTTTATGATGATATCTTGAATATATCACCATCATATGCCAGAGGAAAGAATTCCTGATATGGATTAGGTGAAGTGCTTCCTGGTGCTTCCTGATTGTGTTTTATGGACCTGCAGGGTGCTACATCTACATTGTGTACATCTGGAGAGAATCAGACTTGGGGTTCAGGATGGGGGAACAGCTCACATAAGAGGATTTCCTTGACTGTTGCTATGATACAGCTAGCTTTGATGGCTTTCTGCTGAGGTCTGATGGTAGTAAAGTGTGTCTGACAGAAGCCTGAGACAGCACACACTCATGTGATGGAGGATCTGTGTCTCCATCGATGACACACACTGGACTTAGAGTGAAATAGATTCGGTGCACTGCTGCAATGAGACAAAAATGAGCTCTGACGGCGTGTTTAGTATAATTCTCCCGTGTGGGGTGTTTCAAGGCCGCTGCCTGGGTGTCAAAGTGCCCCGTTCACAACAGGAGGTGCAGATAATGATCAGACTTTAAGAAGCTGATTTTCCATCTCCAGCATGCTTCCACTCTGCTCATCTATCCTTCCGTTTTCACCTTAAATCATCCAAATCCCTGTTGAGTCCAAACTTCAAACAGCTGCATGTCTAAGAAGGAGAAGAAGAAACAAACAGCGAGGGAGACGAAGCCCGGCTGCCTTCTCAACACTCTCAGCTCATCCTATTAAAATGCCTCATTGCTTTAGCAGCGGAGACGTTTTATTGCTGCCGGTACATATTGTTGCCTTGGCTGCAGTTTAAATTCATTCCCACAAGAGAATGGAGTCGGCATGGAGGAAAATGAGTTTTGAGGAAGTGCAGAGCGGCCTCCTGTATCGAGAGGACGCAGAGCGGAACATTCCTGCACAGTGGACGCTGAGCAGGAGTCTTTGCTTTGTATCTGAGTCATCTGAAAGAGATTGATAGGCTGACATTAATGCAGATGCTCATACACAATTCATATACGTAGTTTGCCGCGACATCAACACAATGATTGCTTTAACATCTTCAGTTGTCCTGCTCAGTCTCTGTTATAGAAAGTTTTGCCTTCTTTTTGCAAGTGCATCCTCTCTGTTTGCCAGAACTTGTAGAATTTGATTGTAAGTTTATCGAGGCACACCTCTCAATAAAGTGGGCGTGGTTTTTGTCGCAATCAATGAACACTTCCACAACATCTCACAACATAGTTTACTGCACAACTTTTTATGATTTTGAAATTTGATGTATTTAGGCTCATATTTTTTTGCTCATAGGTGACTCATATCTAATTTTCTTTAACAGTGTAAACAGTACTACTGAATCTGGTATTTTCATATTTGATTCAGTCCACTTTGTGGTATTAAATTAGATACGCATTTGACTTTTTTAGTATTCGACTGCAGTCTGAATGACCAAGTCGCATTAATGATGACTGTCCACAGAGTCACCATTAATGAAACAAGCATGGAAGTCAGTGGAGGGGCAGTGAGATGTTAGACCTCATAGGTATTTACAGTGGTGCTTTTATACAAGCAAAACTTGAGGGGTACCTGTTTTTGAAACTATTTCTTTTTTTAAAGGGCTTTTTTGCCTTTATTGTAGAGATAGGACAGTGGATAGAGAAAAAAGCTCTTAAAATGGTCATGCTGGGATAAATTGCAGTGCAAATGATCCCAGTATGCTTTGCACATAGCATTGTGAACCTAGAAGGGGACTATTTACAGCTTTTCTCCCTCATTATGTGACAGTCATCAGTGGCATTAAAGCATCAGCTTACTGTTAAGTAAATATGCTGTATGGAGGGGCATTTTTAATGAAGTCAGTCCTCATTTCAAAAGAAGAACATCAGAGCTGAGTGGCTCTGGTCTTTACTTGTTATAATGTGTTATTGTTAAACACTGTAATGCATTAATTAAAGTCCATATTCAGTGCATTAATTAAGAATAATTGCAGTAATCGAATGCTTAAAAAACTCACAAACAGCCTTGTGGATAAATCAAACGTCGTCTGCACCCTGTGATAACAAAAATTTGAAAAAATGATGTTTCCTTGTATTCTTTGTTAATCCATAACTAAGTGCTTGTTTTTGTCATAATCTTCAGTCTACCCAAGTTCCTTTTTTTTTTTTTAAAATACAAGCAGATCTGTATCCAAACAGGAAGTCAGTTCCCCTTAGTTCACACTACAAAAATCTTAAATGAAACAAGAGCCGTTTTAAATGCAAATTTTTAAATTTTCAACATTTGATAAAGAAAAGGGAGAAAAATCATGATTCCCTGTAGGAATTCAGAAAATAATTGCATTCAAACAAGAAGTCAGTGTTTGACAGCCCCACTTCAGTTACATCATCTTTACTGCTCTACATTGAACTGACAATCTGTCATTGAAACATAAGTATGAACAGAAACAATATGTCTGGCGATGATGCTCTCAGGAATCATTCCCACAGCCTCTATGTAATCACAGGAAGCCCTTTCAGAATGAGAGCTGCACTTCTTCTTATTGAACAGCATGATCATGTCATAATGGTACTCTGTATAGATGTAGACATTTAATGGCTCTTTAGTCACTCAGATTGTTAAGATGAGGTGTGAATGTGTGAACATTTATAAGACTGATTTATTGTCAGCCACAACTTTAATAAAAACTTTCTCAGGCTGATTTCTGTGAAATTAGCCACATTTTTACTTATTTTCAGAGGGAAAAAAATCAAAAGCAACACAAGAATATTCTCATCTCTGCAGGCCTGGAGCATCCATTATAGAATAAATGGACAATACATTTTCACCAAAGGCTTGTCTGCTTGCTTTCTGTAATGAGGAGGCACATTATGACAATAACTTAATATTTCTTGATATCGACTGTCACTTTGATGGAAAAAGTTAGGTTTTAAATTTCAACTGAGGCTTTTAAGAGTTTTTTTTTTTTTCTAATGTGGCACAAAACAAGAAGAACCTAGCTCATCAGCTTTACACTGTAGAAAGTTATTGATGGCTACAAAAAAGATAATTTGAAATTGAAATGTGGGGACCCTCCAGATGCAGAGGGCCCTTAGGCACATATCTATACCACTCTCTCCTCCACATGTTTCCCTTTACCTATTAATTAGAGCCAAAAAACTCAGAAAAGAGCTAAAGAACAGAGTGGTCCTGCCCTTTTTTCAGAGTACGCACTACATGCACATGTAATCAAGGTTTCCTTATTCTTATAGTTAGAGGGTTTACAATAAATCTGCACTCCTCTTCCTCCAGACAGCGACAGATGGCTCTCTGGGCTCCACACCTCACTGTTTACTTTAGAGCAACATTCCACTGAGCTCCTCTGCTGAGTTTATTTCCAATTACTCCAAAATGAATCAATTCAGAGTTTGAATTCGTCATTAGAGGGGACATGGGTTTCACAAATGAGATTACGTACTCCCGATAAAGCACAAAACTAAAGTCTGATGGGGTGCAACTGCACTTTATCTGCCTTTGTCTGAATGGATTTAAGCTTCTGCCTGTCGTCCTTTAAAAAATACCAAGAATAAGACTAAACTAGTCTCAACATTTTTCCTTTTTGCCCGAGCGTATTTCTCTTTCGGGGGTTAAACCCGAAACCACTTCTAACCAAACAGCCCTGTATTTCATCTGAATGTTTTTGCTGATGCTTCTCCACTCCGGGCCGTCTGAAATGTTGACATGCAGCATGTTCGTGGGCTCCGTCCCTGAATTATTTTTGGTCCTGTGCCTGCAGGCATTAGTGTTGAAAGCATGCCTCTCTGTTTTCTGCTGCTAAGGAGGTTTTTACACAAATATTTATCAGGTCACCAATTACTGAGCCCCTGGCTGCTCAGGCATAAACACACACACAAACGCTGAGGTTCTGTTTTACAAGCTTGTGTATTTATGCATTTTTGTAAATGTGTTTATTGTTTGTGATAAGTTTTCAGCCAAATTATACCTTGAACCACATGTGCTCCAGGAGACAGCACAGCATTCTGTCATTAGAAGCAGTTGAAAGATAGCAAACCTCACCAGAGTTGCTCACATGAGGGGAGATTAATACCTTTTTTCTAAAATATGTCTATTTTGTACCTTAATTTTGCACATAAACTGATCCTGATTGCTTGCTGTGTTTCTCTTAAATTAGAAAACATCTGCAGCATTAATGCATGCACACAGGCCCAAAATAAACCTGCTAATCTCATAAGCTGATGGGACTCTAATTCCAAATTGACTGTATATTAATACATAGGATACTCAGTAAAATCACTGCAGGCTATTTGATCCTGAATAATGTAAACTGAAGTGGAAATATGAACTTAACAATCAGCATTTTTCTGTTCTCTTTAGCATTTCTAGCTCTGCAGTAAAGTTCCCTTTATGATGAATAAGGTAATTGAAGAATATAGAAGGCTGTGTAGGATTCCCAGAAGGTTTGCAGAAGGATGGACGCATTCGTACCAATATCATTTCAGTTTTCATGCATAGTAATAAGACAAATTCATCTGCATGGCTCCACAGAATCCATGTCATTGATCGAATGGTTTGTCATTTTCTGAAGTGATTGTTCAATTTAAAAATTGATGTTTTGATTTAAAGTTATATTCTGTTTCATTCATCGTCTAAAAATATTTCTTGTACCTATCAGCTGAAAAACACAATTGCTAGTCTATTGTTTAGGTCTGACCTATCACTTACAGTAGATTGTTTTTATTTCTAACTACTTTTACTGTTTTACCCTGAGCCTACTCTGACTTATGACATATGATATATATATGTTGTATGAATGTACAGTCAATGCTTCAGACCTGAGTCCTTACTAAAACAGATTTTATGTGAAGATATTAAAGTTTGGATGCACCCAGCATTTTAACTTTGATAAGTTTTATATGATTCTGCAGGCTGAAATAGCATTACTTATGCTCACTTGTCTTATTCTAACTCAGAAAATCCTGGATCTGATTCCTAATGCAATATTGTTATATTATTACATTTTTTGATGATATTTACCATGATAGCTCAGTGAGAGAGGTAACTGTCTGACTAGAAGGGACATGCATTTATACCTATTTTACAGTCATGTCATGTTGAGGGGTCTCCTATCAAATCTCGGTTTCAAAACCTTTATTTCAGCAGTTGTTGAGCACATTTCTTCCTTGATTTCTCCTTAATTATACTCAGATGGTCACTCTTTGTACAACAGCCTGTGCTTTTTTTCTGTAATCTCTTGAGGGATTGCTTCAGGGATGCTAAGGAGGTGGAGAATACAGCTGCTAATAGGAGGATCATCACTCTGATCTCCTTCAGACCGCATGCCCAAGTGTCCTTGGGCAGGATTCTGAACCCCCAGAGGCAAAGCCTGTATGAGTAAAAGAGCATTAAAATAATAATAGTAGCTGCTTGCAGCCCAGCCATAAGAGAAGATATGTTCTAAATCTCATGTTTTTTTTAACTGAACTTTGCCCAAGTTTTTTCCCTGCCAGTATATTTTATACATAAAGTTTTGCTGAGCTGATGCATAAACACAGCAGGATATATAAAGGAAAATTCAGGTGGGGTTGATGATGTTTATTTGATGCAACCAGCACAAAACCATCAACCAGGGATGAGCAACTTTGGTTACTGAGGACACCTAGTCATGACCCACTGAAAAATCCACGACCCACTTCTGGGTCCCAACCCACCAGATGAGAACCACTGATCTAAACACATTCTAAAGTCAACTTGAGCTCCTTTTAAATTTAATATACATATTTACAGTTCATTTAAGTAGGCCAATATTGTACTCTCTTTTCTATTTTTTTTAAAGTTTTTACTAATGCATAGAATAGTTTCTCAGAAAAATAACAAAAATGCATGTAATAATTTAATGAACAGCACAAAACATTTACCTGTAATTAGATTAAAATGGAAATGTTTCGGGGAGCAGGTGGCCTAGTGGTTAAAGGCACTCCCCATGTATGCGGGCGGCCCGGGTTCAAATCTGGCTCGAGGCCCTTTACCGCGTGTCTCTCCCCCACTCTTGACCCTGTTTCTGACTCTATCCACTGTCCTCCCCTGTCTAATAAAGGCCCAAAAATGCCCAAAAATAAATCTTTAAAAAAAAAAAAAAAGAAATGTTTCTATTGTTCATGCACAAAAGTGTTTTTGGTCTACAGGACGGATGGGTAACTTGTGTCCCCACCTCTCACTCAATTATGACCCATGAGTTAATTTAAAATATCAATAAATTATGATCATGAACAAATCATAACAGTATAAGGCATGAATTACTGTATTTCCCTGGTCCAGCGCCATCTGCCTGCACATTAAGAAACTACTGTATTATGTGTTCTGTTTGCAAGTATGTTCTTGCCCGCTCTTTATTGAATTGTTATTGTTTTGATAACACATAGCATTGATGAAAGGCAAAAAAAAATACAGCAAACTCTCACTTCGTCCGCCTCCTCTGCATTGTTCCTTAAAAAACGTGCTACCTGCTGTGGATGAAAGAGAAAGCCTGAGATTTTCTTTACATTTTCAGGATCATTCTGTAAATATTAAGGCATCAATCCCTAAAATGGCTGCAACATTTTCTTGGTGAGCTGTGTGTTTGAATGCAAAATTCCTACTAGCCTTCCAGTAAAAAATGCGAAGAAATCAGGGTGAGGTGATGCATTAATGCAACAGGTGATGTTCAGTAAAATTTACCTGCACCTACTGGCTAAGGCTGGTTTGAATTTACATCATGCAACCTGCATCAAACAGGTCAGTTTTGTGCACATAATAAAACATCTTCATATTCACGTTTGCTTCCCTGTATGTTTTTCCCCTCATAAACATGAAAACATGAAATTACATGTAGCATTTATGTAAGGGCAAATGCTGTGATCTTAGCACCAGCCTTATGTTGCTTAGTCTTGCATCATGAACATGTTGCAAACATTACACAGCACCATCAGTAGCATCCTTTTGACTGCATGTCCTGTCTTCTGAGGCCAATATACTTTGTCATAAAGGGAAAGTCAGTGAGCAATATGTATGAGGACAGCTCTGGAAGGGTTCAGGGGCAGGTTGTCTGGTATTTTCTTAAAATTTTTTCAGGAAAACATGTGAGAAAGGGCCCGCGAGAGAAATCTGGCTGCAGGCCGCAGATCGTGGAAAAGAAAAGACAAAGAAATGTAATTTGCCAGTACAACCTTTAATTTAACTTTATTCATAAACAAATTCTGGCAGTTACATTCATGAAATACACAGTGCAAAATTTAAAGCCTAAACAACATTTCATAAATAAAACAGTAAAAAGGTCAGAGGTCTAATCCAGGATTAAATTATACTTAGGCCCGTTTTAATAATAGGGTAGTTATGCTAATAGTGGCTAGCTTTAGCTTCTGTAGCTTTGGCTAAAGCTAACATAGCCTTTCTAGCCATGCAGTTAATATTACTACATAAACTAATGTAGCTATTTTAGCTATAGCTAAAGCTAACATAGCTAAAGAAAGCCAAAACTAATAAAACAGATCTAGCTTTAGTGAGCGTAGCATAATCTAACGTAGCTTCATTTGCTTTAGCCTTAGCTATGTTAGTTATGGTTGATACCTGTGTAGCTTACGTAGCTAATGGAGCTACTTCAGCTTTATATTTAGCTATGTTAGCCACTAAGTAAGTACCTGACGTTCCTTTGTTAGCTTTAACTGAAGCTACGTTAGCTGTGTTAGGTTTTTTTTTGTAATTAGGTTTTGTATGTCAGGTTTTTGACTTTTAACTTTGGGTAGCCTAACCTTAACTTACCTTAACTCTTACCCTGACCCCAACTGGAAAGTTAATCCAGTTTAATTTTGAAAGTTTTAGCATATTAGTGTATTTCTGGTCTGCAAGGAGGGGCATCTGAGGTCTGCAGGATGCAGACAGACTGTCTCAGGTCCTGCTGATTAATGCTAGTATAAGTTAGTCTGCCATCATTGATATAAATGTTAAATGTACAGGAACGCTGTCTTTTCCCTTGTGTCAGAAAAAGTAATTGCAACTTTGTTGGGTCTCCAAGCTCCTGTAAAGATAACCCTTGGCAACTACTACACTAAACTTTGTGGACTGTCCCTTTTAGTCTCTGTAAACAGTTATCACCCCCTCCCCTGTCCCCTTGTCTGTTGTCTGGTATTCTAACTACAGCTTCTCTCTGTATTGGCCGTCTCACTGTTACGATGACAGCTCAGACGGCTAGTCGTAAGCGATGGAATCTTCCGTTCTGGCTGATGAACAATGAGTTCCATTCAACATGGCTGCCATTGCTTGAAGTGGTGTGGTTATTTTGGACGGGTGTTTCAGATTCAGGGGTTTCCCACAGGCTCCCCCTAATTAACCACGGCAAGAGACTCAGCTCGTCTCTCTGTCCAGTAATGTGCTCCCAAACCCTCAAGTATGCTTCTGTTCCATCCCTACTGCAAAATCTTCCTTATTTGAAAATCACATGTGCCAGTGTTGCTAATGAGAGCAGAAATGAAATATTTTTTGAGCACCAACAGGACTTTAGAAGGATGGAAGCCACTTACAATTTATGTGTGTTTCACTGTGGCTTGTTTACCTGTGGGTGTAGTTTCAGAGAAGAACTTCTTCTGTGATGCACTTTTTCATGGCTACTGTGAGTCAGCTAAGACAGGCTCTATTACTTTCCCTTTATGAGGTTAAAATGTGCCACAGGGCTACCGAACGTCCACAGCTTTGTCAAAGAAGTGGTCCGAATGAGAAGAGCCAGCCTGGCTGTGTGTAATTTACCATCCTTGGGGAAGTCTTGAAGCTAAAGCTAGAAAAGAAGAGGTGAGGAGAGGCAGGGGGATAAATATTGGAGGTTATCATAAAGAAGGTTATGAGAGAAGAGGGGAGAGGAGAAGAGAGGAAGAGTTTAAGACCCAGCTCCATTAATAGAGCCTGTGTGCTGCAGAATTGATTTTGAGGTCAGTCCATAAAGCGCAGTGCCTCGGTACTGTGCTAACAGTGGCATCATTATGGTGTTATTAGAGCAGAGGGGGAGGATTGGTATGAGGGGGAGGCCGGCAGAGCTGAGGGAGTAATTTACAGGTGAGTTAAACATCATTGTGCTCTAATAAAGAGAGAAAGAGACAATGTGGGTAGTCTAGGATGATGGCAACATTGTTGCCTTGTTAGTGAATACCTGGACATTCTCTGATTGTCTTATTGATTTTTGACACGCAAGCTCAAAACAGAGAAACATACATTATATGTTGAATCACATGTATACAGTTACACAACCATAAAGTATAATTCACCCCCTTGGATGTTTTACCCTTTTATTGATTTTAAAAATCCATCACGGTCAATATTATTTGGCTTTTTTGGCTTTAAAAAACAAACTGTTAAAAAGTGAAATGCCAATGAAATGAAAATACTTCAGGTAAAATAAGTGAATGCATTTATTCATCCATTTCAAGTCAGTATTTAGTAGATGCACCTTTGACTGCAATCACAGCAGTGAGTCTGTGCAGATAGGTCTCAGTCAGGCTTGTACATCTGGACATTGCTATTTTACTCCATTCCTCTTTGCAAAACAGCTCAACCTCTGTCAGGTTGCATGGAGACTAAGCATAAACAGCCCTTTTTTTCTCTGTACAGCTTTCTTGGTATGCTCTTTCAGGCTGAATAGAATTGTCCTCCAGGATTTTCCTGTATTTTGCCACATTCATTTTGCTCTCTACCTTTACAAGTCTTCCAGGGATGGATGCTGAAAAGTATCCCCACAGCATGATGATGCCACCACCATGCTTCACAGCAAGGATGGTGTGTTTGTGGTGTTGTGCAGTGTTTGGTGTCATGTCTGATGGCCTAAAGCACCAATTTGGCAAACTCTAGTCGAGATTTAATATGAGTTTTCTTCAACAGTGACTCTCTTTGCCAGTCACCCAGTCTAGGCAGATTTACACATGTGCCATATTCCTTCCATTATTTGATGATGGATTTAACTCAACTCTGGGGGATGTTAAGTGTCTCTGATTTCTTTTTGTATCCAACCCCTGAGTTGACTTTTCAGTCACCTTTTCTCTGAGTTGCTTGGAGGTGTTTTTTTGTCTCTTTGGTGTAATGGTAGCCAGAAATACTGATTAACTAGTGTCTGGACCTTCCAGATACAAGTGTCTTTTTACTACAGTCACTTCAGACACATTCACTGCACTCAGGTGATCCCCATTTCACAAATAGTGTGACTACTGGCACCAATTGGCTTGGCATCTGTTGAATTAGGTCAGATGAATATTTATGCTGTGACTTATTTTTTCCCTTACATATTTTTATTTAATTGACATTACTTTGTAGAAATCTGTTTTCACATTGACATTAAAGATGGTTTGCTTTTAATTTTTTTTTTCAATAACATTCTATGAAATAGAAAATGATAGGGAATGGTTTTAACTCATACGACCACTCAGTTAAGGGATGGATGTATTAACATTAAGATGAAATGATGCTTCATCATTCTTGTCTGGGTTGTTGTATATGTATTTATGTTGCTGGAGAAGTATTTCATGCATAAACAAGAACAAGGACATTCAAAGTTGACTAAAGCAACTTTAAATGTCCTTGGCTTTTTAAATCCATAGTAAAATCTTATATTTTATTTTGAAAATCTCAAACTGAATAATGATTTGAGTTGTTTTGACCTTTTCAGTTGCCATGAGGAACATGGAGTGATAAAATAACTCTGCCTTAAACCTTTGACACGCTCTACTAAAACAACAAGAGAAATGCTGCTGAAACACTTGAATTTGAACATTTAGCAGAAGTAAAACAACTAAAGGAAGGAACTAAAAGCAGAAAGTGCCAACTTCTTGGATCTCCGAGGCCAAAATAATTCACAAAAGTCCCACACTAATTAGAAAACAAAAACCCTTAGCCTCCCTAATGGAACAGAAAAACATTTCAGCAGCCCCTGAAATAGGAGAAAAAGTTTGACCAAAGGAAACAAAGAAACAGCCTCCAGGCTTTCCAAAAGTTACTTCTTTTCTTAGCTAATTGGTGCTGATGGAGACAGAGAAAACAAACACAGTCATGCCAAATAATCACTCAGAACAAGAACGGCTCCAAAGAGTGTTAAAAAATGATATGAAATTTAAGTTTTTGATCTGGAGGTCTACGCAGCTCCATCGACTTTTCAATGTCTCTCATATGTGCACATATCTTTTGAAAAAGCTTAGATTGATTCCAGAATATACAGTATATACAAGCATCTTTCAAAAAAGAGAGGTCAGAGAAAATCAGTGAAAGTTGAAAGCATGTAGAGTTGTTATTTAATAAAAAGGACAGTGTTTCACTTGCAGCTTACATTGATGTGAATGATATAAAGCAGAAAAATACTAAAAGCTCTCGAGTGGAATTTATAACTGGTTGTGAAGTCAATACTGATACCTCTTTTGGAGTTTCAAAAGCAAACCAGGCAATGAGAATGAAGGTTGATTATTTTAATGTTGTTGTTATTAATGCCTGAAACTCAGGTAGGTGTCAGATAGAGTAAAGAGCAAACAGCTTTAAACAGCTTTTGAACTTTATTTCCAAGAAAACAAATTACCAAAGATATATGTGACTGCTAAAAGTAAGGATGAGATATAAAGTTTAAAAGTCTTAGAGTTTAAATGCTTTAAGCAGTGAACTAGAGATGCACTGATTATAAAAAGTAGGACCAGTATACTGATGTTTAAATAAAATTGCCACCTAGCTGACTACTGATACTGATATTGATGCATTTTTCATTACTTCTTTTGCTGTAACATTCCCCTTATGCCAACATTTTCTCTCATATTTGACAGTAGAGATAGATCACAGTTTTCCCAGCAGGTGATTTCTTCTGCTAAGTAAGAATCTCTTATTTTACTTGGCAGTTGGGGGAATTTATCTGCCAGGATTTTAAGGATACAGCACCACAGATAAACACTGGATAAAATCTTGTTACAATATAAGCTTTATGCATTAAGTAGCTGAATTGGTCTTTTCAGTAATTAATTCCTGGCTCTCTATTTTGCTTTTATACTTAATTGAATAACAACTAAAAATAGCTTTTTGAATATTCACCAGATTGTAGGGAATTTAGAGCTGCATGCTCAAAGTTTCCTGGAGTAGGACCCTCCTGCACATGCCTCACTTTGATTAACCCTTTAAAGCCAAATGTATCATATTTGATACACACATTTGTGAGACCTCTGTCCAATCAACATGATCAATAATTTCCTTTAAAACCTTCTGTATGCAATCTTATAAATGATTGAAAAATGCCCTTCCGGTGGATTATCAAGGCCAGAATTCCCTAATGCATCAAATGTGTTAAAAAAAATGTAGACAATTTATGGCTATTTTTTTTTCCTTTTTTGGATATTAGTTGAATAAACATCTCAGTTTCAAACTGAGATTTTTTTCTGGCTATTATTTAACTCTTAGGGGTCCACGATCATGCCGGTGTGATTTCATCATGTGTTACCTTTGTCAGATGAGAGCATGAAAACAAAGCTGGATTTTGCATTGCAATCATGTCATGTGGACAGCATGATCTGTAAGCTTTCTTCCAGTTTTTGTTTGATGTCAATAGGCCAAGTAAAACAGGAAATATGATCATTTTAATTTAATAAAAGTGAATGTTACTGATAGGGGACAGTGGACCATGCTGTACCAGACTGGCACTGGTATTTTCATTATTTCAGCTGATTGTAATTTCTTTTTAAAAATGAAAATATAGTGTTTTAAATAACATTTTTTTAAAAATCAATTTTTGTGGGGTGATGTGTTTTTGAAAGCCCAATTATCTAATACAGTAAACTTAAAAAATATAATTCATTTTCAAATAAATGATGAATGAAAAGTTGAGGTAGTGCCGAAAAAGGTTATACCAAACATGAGCATGGTATACATTTTCTGAGTGGTTTATTTTGTCAAAATAAAATTAACAAAATGGCAAAATAGCCAGTGGACCTCTAAGTGTTAGTGTATCATGCTTAAAAGGGGTAACAAACCAAAGGAGAGGCCGATCATAAAGCGAAATGTGGCCAACATGAAAACATGGAGCCTTTGCTTGGCTGTATAGGACTTTGTTTCAATACTAGGGGGTACTACCATGCTAATCCTGTAAACAAACATTTCGACAAGAGGAATTTTGTGTGTTTTTTTAAGAACTAATTTGAGACAACACTGTAATGATAGAAATTTTCACAGCCACATCATAATTATATCTTTAATTTTCACATCCTGATGGATTACAGCTGAAAAAGGCTGTTTACAAGACAGTTTGCTATTGTTTCATCCCTGAATATGGAAATGCAATGTCAGCATCTTTCTGCTGCACAGAGCTTCTTTCTTTGCCCTACCAGGGATGGAGCAGCGGTAGCAGGAGCTGACCCGGCCCCCTCCACATATGACTTGCTACCCCAAAATCTTTAAAGAATTGGGCTGGTTGCCTTGTCAGCCATTAATTAGCCATTAAAACCTATCTAATACTTAGCATATTGTAACCTATATTTGATTGGTTTTACTAACTTTAATAACCTAAAGGTAAAGTATCTGAAAGTGGCCCTACCATCCTTGTATTAATCTCTATGTGGCCCCCAGGGGGAAAAGTCTGGATTCCCCTGACTACTCCATACATCTGTGAAAAACCCTGATAGTCTTTGCCTTTTACTTTGTATGGCAATTAATTCAAATTTAATAAATAAATAATAATTTAAAAAGTAAGATTATTAATTAGATGAAAATGAAGAGAGACAAAAGGTGAATCTCAGCATCTTGACTCTAGTAGCAGTAGGATCCTGCCCCTCCTGCAGGCTCTTTGTTAGCTTAGTGGGCTCACTATCTGCTCCATCTGGACTCAATTAGAGGTCCTGGTACTCACAGTACGGTTCAAGTGACCACTAATTCCTGTTAATCGATGCAACTTTTCCTTATTAGTCTTGTTTTGACCTTTCAACAAGTTAACACAGGCCCAGTAGGGATTAAAATGAGCTTCTGCTCACACTGCGCTGCCTTTATGAATAAATGAAAAGCCATGTGTGTGTGTACCTGGAGCAGGAGAGCTGCGCAGTAATTATTAAGGCTGGTTTCACTTTAATTGACCTGCAGCAGTTTGTGCTGTTGGTGATTATGAAACTTCCCCTGGAACAAAAATAATCATAATGTAGCCTTGTGAAAGTGAAACAGTGTTTTGTTTCACATTTCTGCTCCCTAAAGCTGTCGAATCGTTTCTCTTTCTATTGCGCTCCCAGCGTCGATGGAGCATTGTGGGGAATTCCAACCATCTCAGCGCTGAGTCAAAGTCTGGCCCAAAAATTGATGTTACATGGTTTTTGGTTACATCGTTTGTAGCGTGTGTTGCAATAGGGAATGTGGGAATTTGAATCGTTCCAGATATGTCATCCATCTCACGTGTATAAACTGTTTGGATGGCTCGAGCCGGACCGTATACACACTCCAGCTGTGACATGAGTCCAGCCCTTTGTACCCAAACATCTGAGTGTTTGTTTTATTGTTCTGTGGGCCAAGAGAGAGAAGGGGATGTTGGGATGCAAGCCTTTTGTCAGTGTGTGTGTGTGCATTTGTGGATGTTTTGATGTCTCTGTTTTGTTTTTAGTCAGCGCTTTAAGGTATTTTCACATTTTTTACTCTCAAAAGTTCCTGACCAAGCTACTCTTTAATTTCTTTTGTGCTTACTGTAACTTAAAGTGTGGCAAATCTCCTTTAGATGGGAGAAAATTTTCCTCTTATGGAAAGAGAACGAGTCAAATAGAAGGAGCACAGGGAAAGCATTTAAAAGGCAGATGATATGGAACACAGAAAATGATTTGAAAGGGTAAAACTCAGACCGATGAACTGCAATGTGAGGAGTAGCAGAGCTCTGTGACAGACAGGTAATGAGTGTGTGGTAATACACCTCCAGACCTTAATTGGTTTGAATGAGCGGACTAGAGAGGCTTCTCCATCAGGCTGTGGATGAGCAGACTGCCAGGTGACAAGCCATGGAGAGACAACTAATTGGTTCTCTCCTCCAGACGAGGCTTCTGTCTCTTCTTTCCTGGCAGAGGGGAACCAGGACTGGTGGGCTGGGTGGGTTGCTGCAAACGTAGATGCTCATTGTTAGATCTCTGCCTGTGTAGAAGCAGCTGTTTTATTGCAGCCGTGCCTGTTCAGATACTGCTCATCTTTTTTCCTACACATCAGCCATTTGCTAATTCCAAGACAGTCTGGCTGAAGACCGCAGCTCTAAAAAACGCACCTCGTGCTGACCTCTACTGTGAGTAGCCGCCTCTGTCAGGATGAAAATACATGTTACTCTTCCAAAATTAAATTGGATTAAACTTATGGTTAGGGTTAATGTAAGGGTTAGGATACCAAAAGTCAAAACCCCGACCAACAAAATCTAATTACCAAATGTTTAATACAGCCATCTAAACTGCTAATGTAGATATGGATAAAGGTAATGATGCTGTGTTAGTTACATAAGCAATGGTGAGTTTGTTGTAATCAACAAATTACATCACTTCCATCCTGACAGTGGTCTGTCTGTGACATCTATTTCGCAAATCGTGAAATACAGTCAAATAAACAGCTAATGTAGCCAAGGCTACATTGCTAAAGCTGAAGCTAACGTAAGCTACATTGGTTTAATTATTAATGCTTACTCTGTAGCAAGCGTAGCCAGTGTAGCAAAGCCAGCATAGCTACAGTGAGCCACTGTTCCTATAACTACTTTTAAATAATTCTGGATTAAACCTCCGACCTTATTCTATTTTAGCTATGAAAAATTGCTTTGTCTGTCATTTTTGCAGTGTGATTATTCATGAATGTAACTGCCAGACTTTGTTTCTGAATAATGCTGAAAAAAAAAAAGAAAAACCTTCTTAAACAGGAAAAACATTGTACCGACAAAATTAGGTCATTTCTGTTCTGAAAGAGGTGGCGTCTCACAGTAGTAGTCTGCAAGAGGGGGCGTCTGAGATCTGCAGTCTGCACCCAGACCCTTCTCGCTAATTCTTAAGCAAGCTTCACATGGAAACAATACTGAAGATGAAAATGTTTGATTGAAACAACTAGCGCATCCACACGCTGACAGACAAACATTTGTGTGGACAGACTGAGGTGGATTTGCTACTCGAAATGACCCAAAACTATAAAGTGAGTATATCTGAAAAAATGTCACCTTGGATTAAACAGCAATTATGCCATTGTTATTGTAATCCACCTACTTGCACATGGCTATTATTAGGACTGTAATGCACATGTGTGTTACTCCTAATTTTCAGAGGGAACTTTGCATTACCAGTTTACAGGACAAAAAAATGTTGGTGCTTCCAAAAGTTTGCACTTTGGAACCCACTGTCTATTGACATCACTGTTGTGTCAATAGACAGCCAAATTGCACTTAATTTGAAATTGTTAGTGTCTCAATGGGCAGAGAAAACGTCATTGGTACTACTAATACTACACCTTGTATGCTTTGGGACTGGGAACTCTTACAGGTTTAGTTTTTAATAAGGAAAGAGAGATGCAAGAATAATGCAGAGGAAATCTGATCAGATGTTTCTGAGGCAAACAAAAGTGTCTTAAAAAGTTACGCAGGGCCTAAGCAGGAGAAGAGTTGATTTATGCAATGAAAAGAAAACCTCTGAATAAAAATAAAAATAGCCTCACAACTAAATGTATTTGTTTTAGCCTGACGGGGAGCCAAAGTTAAAGCCAGAGCCTACCTGCTTTGAAGAAACAGGAACAACCACAAAACATCCACTCTGCCATTATTTTTCTGGCTTAATTTCTTGCTGATTAGCTGAAAGGGCTATTTTTTTCTGTTGGAAATGTCCGTGCACCTAGTGTGGAAAAGTCTTCATCAATACATTCTTGATTGAACAACTGAAATTGAAGTGGCAGTTTAATTACAGTGTGTGAAAAAAGTTGGCACAGCGTCAGAGTAGTAGAGCTCAAAGAAGTTAAAGTGTAGTGTTATGACACAGTGAAGGAGGAAAGAAAGTCTATAAAATGGCCTTTACAGTTACATAAAAACCATCTTTGTTATATGTTTAATTGAACATGTCCTCACCGGGGGAGATATTCCCCACAGGATGAGAGGAGGGTATTAATGTCATCCCCCCATCAGACTAGACAAATTTATCCAGATGTTGACCTGATTGCATCGATGTTGCCCATGAACTTGTGCACAGTCATGAAGACAGCAGATAACATCACTATGACATCATATGATTGGTTGATTTGACTTGACAAGATTTTTGTTGCAAATTCTGACGTGGTGCCATCGCTAAAGACCAATTTTAAAAAGTGGAGTCTTATCCGGCCATAACAGTGGCATTAGTAACATTGATAGTATAAAGTGTGACTTAACTCTAAATCCAGAGACTGTACCTCTCTGTGCTTTCAGTATTTCATCACACATAAGTTGATTTATCTGACTTCTGCTCTCTCACAGAGCTGGTTAGGTACTCTCAGTGGACACAACATATTGATTTGATCTGATTCCTCCAGCAGACCTGTGAGAATGTGATATAGCTGTTTAAACACAGGCTTAGACATGAGAATGTCTCATTTTAATGTTCAATTGCACTCCTGGCATTAGAGGGCGTGCAGACATTGTTACCACCATGCTGTATGATCCAAATGAAGTGGATGCAATCCTTTAATACTGCTGGTATCAAAGGATTACAGTAAGATTGTCTCTGCCTTACATATGCCTCTGTGTCACAATCAGGTATTAGCTTTCTTATGCAGTCGACTTCAGCTGTCTGATTACACAGTCGGAGGGTGAAGGTCCGGGATTATGAACGACTATAAGCCAGCAGTGTATCAGAATCTTTGCTCTGTGCGGGAACGTCCCATCTGCCGATGGAGTGGGATCAGAAGGTGGGCGAGACCACCGCAGGGGGGCACAGTAAGCTTTATAGAAGTAGATATGGATGTTGAGGTGGGGGTGGGAGTGATGGGAGGGCGTGGATTGATCCTATGATAATCTCAGTCCCATCCCTTGTGTGGGATCCTCCCAGCAGTAATCTGGTGCTTCAGGAACAAGGAGAAGGCTTTGACTGAAAGAGAAGATGCAGAGACAGAAACACAGACATGGATTTCTCCGTCATGTTGAGAACTGAGAGCGAGATGTTGCGGCCCAGTTGCATACCGTGGGAACTTCACGGATCTAAGATGACTGAAGGTAGAGCAGCGGTGCGTCACCTCTCATACCAGGGTAAGAAATGTAGCGGCAGGCAGCTGCTGCAGTCCACCTCTGACCTCTGTGAGCGCCGTGCAGCTGCAGTGCAGCAACTTTTGATTTATGAGCTTGTGTTTGTAAGGCCTTGTAATGAGATATGAATGGATGCGCCCACCATGCTATCATTTAACCTTGTGATCAGCAATCTGTGGCCATCTGATACTGAAGGCCTCTTCAACAGTCTGTGTTTGTGTGTTTGTGCATGGGCGAGTGCACATAATTGGATGATACATTTCAAATTAATTAAGTTGGCGTCACAAGAGGGCAACGACACATCAAGAAACAGGAAGTGGAGGAGTGTGAATCATTATGCGACGCTGCTCAGCGTACCAGCACAACAGTCTGACACAATAGATGAGGAGTCTACTGAGACTTATTGGAGCTTTGTTCATAGCTTTTGTGTTGTGGCTGTTGTGGATGCAGTAACGTAGTCATACAATTAATGTAACAAATGATGTCAGTTATGTGGGCTCTCTCAACCCAGTCACCACATTCTCACGAAATCTAATTAAATTATATTTTTTAAGCATTTGACGGTTTTCTGATTTCTTCTTTCTGGAGCTCTGAATCAGTGGATATCAACTGGTCTTTCCTCAGGATCCACCATTACTCCCTTAATAAGAAATCCAGACATACATTTCTAAAAAAAAAAAAAAAATCAACTACACAAATGAAAAATGTGGCAGATCAACCTTTTGGTATATCAAGATAATGAGATAAATAGGTTAAGATCTCAAGAAATCAGCAAAAGGGTACTCTACATTATTGCAAAATTGAGTAAACTAGATTATGTGAATGTATGTTGTCCACATATCACATATATTTTTGCATTTTAATTTGCAACCCAGCAGAGAACCACTGCTCTAATTGTGCCTGCTCAGCACAAGTCCTCCTGACCCCAACAGCGGCTATCAGCTTTAACATTTCTAGGCCAGAGTCAGGTGTATAGACAAAGAGGGATAATTAAATAAAAAGAAGCAAAACACCCAATTGCTTCATTATTTCTGTTGACCAAGGAGTCAGAATGACTTACTGGGGGAGCTTAGGCAGTAGGAGTTTTCTCTGTATAATCCTTTTCATCTGGGGATATAACTTTATCTATATCATTGTTGGAAAAAAGCATTTGGTTATTTTTATAACATTTATAACATGGTTAATTTGAAATATCATTCTTTTGTGTTTTCTCATTGGTATGTGCTACTTTGTGCACAATTGTGTTTACATGTGGATTGCTTTTGCTTCTGTTGTTCATATTTATCACTGCTGGCAGCTGAATATGTGTAGCACTCAGAGTCCAAGACAAGTTTACCATATTGCATTGTATGGTAATGGTCAGAAGTATTTAGCTACACCTGATAATTATTGAATTCAGGTGCTTCAATCAGACCTGTTTCCACAGGTGTGTGGAATCAAGCACCTAGCCATTCAGTCTTCATTTGCAAACATTTGTGATGCAAAATGGGTCATTCTGAAGAGCTCAGTGACTTCAAGTGTGGTACTGTGATGGATGCCACCTTTGCAATGAGACTGTTCAGGAAATATCATCCCTGCTGGATATTCCACTATATCATTGTGAGTGATAATATTAGAAAGTTGAAGCATTTAGGAACAACAGCAACTCAGTCACGAAGCAGAAGACCAGGTAAAGTCACAGAGTGGGGTCAACAACTGCTATGGTGTGTCATAGTTCCCAACACTCTACTGATTCCATAGCTGAAGAGCCCTGAACTTTAACTGGCATTAATGTAAGAACTGTGCAGTGGCAGCTTTTTTTATGGGCTTCCACGGCCAAGCAGCTGCATGCAAGCCTCACATCACCAAGTACAATGCCAAGTGTCAGATGGAGTGGCGAAAGAACACCAAAACTGGACAGTGGAGAGGTGGAAATGAATCACACTTCTCTGTTTGGCAGTCAGATGGGTGAGTCTGCATATAGCAGATCCAGGGAGAATATTACGTGCCTTGACTACATAGTGCCAGCTATAAAGTTTGGTGGAGGAGGGATGATGGGATAAGGCTGTTTTTCAGGGTTTGGGTTAGGCCCCATTATCTTCAGCAAAGGCCAATCTTAATGCTTCATCATACCATGACATGTTTGCGGTGCTATGCTTCCAATTTGGAGAAGACCCTTCTCTATTCCAACATGACTGTGTCCCACTGCACGAAGCAAGGACTTTAAAGACATGGTTTGATGAGTTCAGTGTAAAAGAACTTGACTGACCTCAACCCCACCGAGCATGGGGGATGAACTGGAACAGAGATTGCATGCCAGGCCTTCTCGTCCAGCATCAGTGCCTGACCTCATAAATGCGCTACAGAGTGAATGGGCTCAAGTTTCCACAGAAACACTCCAAAGTTTTGTTGAAAGCCTTCCAAGAAGAGTGGAGGCTGTTATAGCTGCAAAAGGGGACCAACTACAATGTCATTACAGTCCCTGTTGGTGTAATGGTCAGGCGACCAAATACTTTTGTCCATATAGTTTATTTCACCTCTACTTTTCTGAGTTAATATAACACATTCTTGGTTTTAAGGATTGTTTGTCATTGTTACCTCTGCCAAGGAGGTTATGTGATCGGTGGGTTTGTTCGTTTATTAGTTAGTTCGTTTGTTAGCAACATAACTCAAAAAGTCATGGACAGATTTTCATGAAATTTTCAGGAAATGTCAGAAATGGCATAAAGAAGAACTGATTAGATTTTGGGAGTGATCCGGGTCACCGTCTGGATCCAGGAATTTTTTAAAGGATTTTTTACTATTGGGAGATAGGGCTAATGGCAGAGGTCTGCGCTGTTACCACTTTACAACAGGAGATGGCAGACATGAGTAACTTCAATCCCAGCAGCATTTTTGGGTGTGTTTCTATTCAAAGTTTTGGAGTTTATAGAATTTGAAAGACTCACGCCCAGTGGAGGAGACGAGTTGGAGCTTAACAGAGAGAAAGACAGTGAATTGTAGCGAGAATACTCACAATGCTGGGAGGAATAGAGGAATATTTACCCTCTGCTATGACTTTCAGTGCGGTGAGACCATAGGTGAGAGTGTCAGTGCATCTGTTGACACCGGCAGGCAATGCTTCCACCATGACAGTCCACACATTGCGAAGCCAATGCTTGCCTCACCTTGTCTCCTGCACATTTACCATGCATAATTGATTCATCATTCTACTTCCTGGTTCAGAGTTCTTTTACTTGAAGTCATTTAAGTTCGTCTACCTTGGGGGAAACTCCCCAATTCCAATATGCTGTCTTTGTACTATTTTCAATTAGATATGGGGAATCAGTGTTATGCGATCATAATAATCTGTGCTTATTTAAGTTTTAAATAATATCTAAACTGTTTTTGGAAACAGTGTTGTATTGAGGGAAGAGTGAAACTAAAATGCCTTTGCTTGTGTTTTTATTATTTTTGCTGTTAACCATCTTTAAGAGAGATTTGTGATCTTGCTGGTCTGAGTTTGAATAGTTCAATAAGATCTCAGCTCTCTTGTGGTGTAGTTTAATATGAATTGGGATTTGTTTGTGGTGGCTTGTGTAATAAAACTTTCTAACTTTTAATAGGCTACTTCACATCAACAGTTTAGTGGCTTCCTCCTCATTAATCATTCTGTACGATTCCCTCCTGCTTCCTCTGTCGCTCCTAAACATTTTCTGTAAAGAGGGGATTAAAGTTTAAGCCCAAAGGTTGCCAGAACAACTGTTACTTAGCAACCAGGGTGGGATGGAATGCCAAAGAGTAACAAAGTTTTCAAACTCCTCCATAGTTGCTTGTTTTGAAGTTGCCATCTGCAATGAAGTTTAAGTGAGAGAGAACCTAGCTGTAGGATGCTGTTTAGATTCAAATGTGATCTGTGGTAGGATGAAGACGGACTCAAATTGACATTAAGAGAAATATCATGATGTCAGGGGACATTTTTAGAGTAAATTAGTCTTTAAGATAAAAAATAAACACCTGCAATTTTTTAAATGTTAGCTGCAAGTCAAACACTGTCTGGGAAATGTGACTTTCACGGAAAATAAAAAAGCAGCACCACTGTCTCTTGTTTGCTGATAAAGCTCTATTTATTTTTTGGCTTTCACAAGGCAGTTTGAGGTTATTAAAGTCTTTCTGCAGACTGGCTGCAGCTACAGGTTCCAACAGTAAATATAGTGGAGTTAGTTCCCAGATACACTCTCTTCCACCTGGAATAATCCGCAGCCAAGAACTTCTCTAAGATCTTTGCGTTTAGTTGTGTTAAATTGATGGAAAAAATAATAAAATGAGAAAATGAAATATGATCAAGGCATTATTAAGTTGCACAGCTAAAAAAGGCATGGTAAGGCAGTTCAGTTTGTTATAGAGTACCAAGAGCAACTCAAGATGCTTCACAAAACACCTTGAAATATTATGAGCAAAAAAGTAAGATATTCAAATACAAAATATCTTCCTTTTTTTATATGTAACTTTATTTTTTCCCCATTTTCCAGCAACATAAACAGCACATTTACATTTTCAGTGGCACATCAACATAAACAGAAACATTTTCAGTGACATTTCAGGCATTCTTCTTAGTCTTACATAGTCAAATTATTCATTGGTATCACTTTCAATGTACGTAGTCCATTTCCTCCAGATCTTTTCATGTTCATTTCCTTTAATTTTAGTTGGTGTGTCAACTTTTCCATTACATACAGAGCTTAACAAATTTATTAGACCACCCTAACCCTAACCAAAGTAAGGTTTATGCCACAGCTGCCCCAAATTAACAGCACTGGAAATTACAAAAGCATTTTTTATGTTTCTGCAATGGTTAATACACCAATATGTAGAAGCTCTTTAACCGAAATGATATTTTCAATGCTAAAATATAATTATTATTGTTATCCATGAATTTTCAAATGTACTGATTTACAAAAAAATGAAAAAAATAGTAAAGCACATTATTATTTCTTGATTAATATGTCAAATTATAGTTATTTACTTGCATTCCTGCACAGAAAAATGAGTTTTAGTTGGTTGAATGTTATGCTTGATTATTTTCTGACTTCTCAGAGAAGCCCAGTGAGCCGGCTCAAATTTGGGTGAATTCAGTTTGAAATCCCTCATTCCTGTTTAAAATGGTAAAACGTGGAGAGCTGACTGAAAATGAAAGAGTCCACATTAAAGCACTTCATGATGCTGGATGGTCTTTGAGACAAATATGACAGGTGGTCTAATAAACTTGTTAAGCACTGTATATATCCTGTATGATCTCCAACCAGTGTTCTTTTTTTGGAGATTCAGCTTTGTACCAGTTTCTATAGTTATAGCTTTTTTTAAACCATCATTAGGATTTTGAACACGTATCAATCACTTTTTCACACAGTTTCTTCGGTGTTTCTAAGGTACATGACAACACAGCTGTTTGGAATATCATAGCCCATTATAGTGTTCACAGTAGTATAATTCCTGAAAGGTTTTAAAACAGAACAGCTCCAGAAAACTTGTATGGTTGCTCTCTTGGTCTCCACAAAGCCTCCAGCATGGTTGTGAGGTTTTTAGCTGCCTGCTCTTAATCTGTGAAGTTATGAAAAACCTGGTGAGGTTCTTCCATGCAAACTCTATCCAAATCTTTGAGCTTGTGGTCATGCATTGTGTCATACACATTACAAGATTTTCCCTGATGATAAGCATCAACTATAACTTGGATTATGCTGTTCAATTCCTTTTTGGGATCAGCTTTGATTTCTTTCAAAATAGAATGCCGAATCTATAGATATCTAAAAAAGTCATCTTTCCAAATTTCCTTTGTATTTCTTGAAAACTCATACACTTCCTGTGTTTTAAAATGGTACAGAGAGCCATGATTCCTTTTTCTGTCCACTGTTTGAATCTTGAGTCATATTTACCTGGTATGAAATTCAGGTCATATACAACCCAGTGCAATATCTTTCTCTCTGTTTGTAGTTTATATTTCTTTATGACCTTATCCCAAACATCTAGTGTAAAGTGTGTTATTGGATCTTCTCCCTGTTTTATAGTTTCTGTCCGTTCTCTATTACCTATCAAAGCTTGAATCTGTAAATCCATGTCTGTCATTTCTGTATCCTTCCACCTGGATTTCATATTCAAATATGTACCAACAGGTCAGTAGCCTCAACTGTGAGTAGAAATACTCTTGCAAATTAGGCAAGGACATTCCCCCTTTACTCTTAGGGAGTTAAAGAGTTCAATATTTTATTCTAGATTTTTTACCTTGTGAATCTTGATATGTTTTTGTCCCAGGTGTTAAACTTGTTTTACAGTACCATTATTAGTAAACACTGAAACAGGTACAGCAACCTTGGTATAATATTCATTTTAACTACCTTAATTCTAGAGTTAAAATCTAGAGGGAAAGTCGACCACCTTTGTGAATCCCTTTGTATGTTTTGTTCAATCACATTGTAGTTGGCTTCATATGATTTCTCAAGTCTCTTAGTTATTGTGACTCCAAGATATTTTTATTGTTTTACAGTTCCATTTAAAGTTACATTTGTCTTTAATTTCTTGAGATGGGGAATAGTTAAATGTTTATACCTGTGTTTTTGTTACATTAATCCTATATCCTGAGTAGAATCCATAAACCTTAAGAAAATTTATCAGCAAGGGGAATCCTTTTTCTGGATGGTTTAGAAAAATAATAAAGTCATCTGCAAAGAGGTCAATTATATGTTTTGTGCTCCCAATCCTTAGTCCCTCCAAATTAACATTTTGTCAGATGGCTTGTGCTAATGGTTCTATATAGAGGGCAAAGAGTGTAGGACTCAGACAGCAGCCTTGTCAAGTGCCTCTTTCTAATTTTATCCTTTCGGGTAGATGACCATTTACTTTTATTCTTGCAGTCAGTTCTTCATATGTATTTTCAGTGTTTGTGTTGACTTTTCATTAAAACCAAACTTTTCAAGTGTTAAATATAAAAATACCCAACTAACACTATCCAATGCCTTTTCTACATTTAGGCTGATTACCATGGCTTCAGCACCCTTTTTTGTATGTGATTTAAAATATTAAGTGTCCTTCTAACATTGTCTTGGGTCTGATGCCCTTTCAAGACAAAATATCTTAAAGTATGAGATAAACACGTCTTTAATACCTCGTAAACAACACTGCTGCTAAGGCTTGAAAGTCCATTTATGCTCCCTTTATACATTTTAAAATAGATCAGTAAGTTTTAAACGTTAAATCGTTTATCTGCCAATTTCATCCAATTTAGCCACATATTTTGAGTGGCACGACTCACTTGGAAGTCACACAGACTTTCAGTGGGATCGTTTGTCGTTTTGTCATGCTGTATACAGAGAGATACAATGGTCTACCACGTCCCGACCAGCTTCTCCCATCTGGTTGAATGGATTTCTGACACATTTGATATTTTGGTTGTGCGACTCCAGACCTTCCTACAGTGAGAGCAGAACCATGAGCAGAATCCTCAGCTTTGGGATATTTTTTCCTTTGTAAACTGTCAAACAGCATCTTAAACCATCATGACAACGGCAGGAATGACTTTATGACTTGTGACTTTATGACTCCAATGCCCCTCCACAGATTTTTGTCGCAGTCTGTCCTGACTTCATTTGAACAGCGTAAGCACTCAGGTCATGTCCGACCTTCGGGCTGTACAGTGTGAGCACATCCATGCATTATATCAATGAAAAGTTCATCATAGAAGTCACAGCTTTGATTACATTGACCCTGTTATCTGTGCTGATGCACACTTGGTGAGTTTCTGACAAGTTTTATGACATGAGAAAATCTTTCAGACCTTATGCAAGGAGCTCTCCTGTGGAATCACTGTGAAAAAAGCTTGTTTGGAGGCACAAGCTTTTCAATACCTTGATGTTGGTGTAATGTAATGTTAGGCTAAGACAAGGCTCACAGGTTTTGCTGGACCACAGATCGGTCGTTGTGGAGAAGTGGGCCACATTTGTTAGCTGCTGGGCTATCTTTTCTTTTACTTATATGTATACTGTAACTCTGGTGGATATTTTTTGGTAAAAATTTGCGCCCAAGCAGATCATAATTTTATTTAAGTGTCTATATGAGATTTTTAAATCCCGGCTTTTCGAAAATACTTACTGCGGCCATGTCATTGGACCTGTATTGTAAATGCTGCTGTAATCTCAGGGTAATCTTTTGTGGTGATTTACAGAATGCCAAGTTTTCTTTGACATCTTCCTTTAGAAATCAGAACCACTGGCAGAAGACTGGTTTTCAGAGATATATTTGAGGACCTTTTGCCTTTATTGTAGGGAAAGGACAGTGGATAGAGTTGGAAACAGGGATGAGAGAAATGGGGAATGGCATACGGTGAAAGAGCCACAGATCGGACTCAAACCCGGGCCAGCCCATATACATGAGGGGTGACCTAACCTCAAGGCCAGCAGTGCCCCTAGTGCTGTTTTTCTTTGGAACCGAATCATCTATCTCCATCTCAAACTATTACCTCATATTCATCTCTGCGATTTCTTAACTTTCTCTCATACTGTCTTCCCTCTCCTGATTCAAAGATGCGCTTGTACCATAGAGTTTCCTCTGTGGGCGGGGGAGTGTGCTGTTTGCTGTGAGAGAGGCGTTAGGAGAACGTGGTATAAGTGAAACTGTAAAGACTTGCATGGTTACAGCTTAAAAACTTGAGTAATTATATGCATCTCACTTGGGAAATTGCTGTTATGCATTGAGTTTATTCAATATAAATTTCAGTATTTTTTTAATTTACCTATGTTAGACTTGATGTTCTGTCATTTTCTTTGTTTTTTTGCCTGTTAACCTTATCTGTAAATGTTCCTGTGGCTAGGATTGATTCTTTTTTCCCTTACTGTCACTTTTTTTTTTTGGGTGCATGATTGTAATTGTGAGTTTGACACTGGCTAAATAGAAGCTGGTTGCTGAATTTTTGTTATAATCCACAGAATAAATTCCTTTATATACGCTTTACATTGTCACAAAACTGATTTATGTTTTAGTTGAGATGAGTTAAACTTTTGATGTTTCGGGGCAGAACTGACCCATAAAATTACCTTTCATATCTCTCAGTGAGATATAAGGTGCATTATTTCCTTAAGGCTGCTCAGACAGGTTTACCATTCTATGAATTTTAAAGTAATCTTCTACCTTTCACAAGATTAAGCATACGCTCCTGCAGACAAATCTCGTACTCTAACTTTAGGATGAATTGATCTGTGGTGTTAAAATTGCTTCTTTCTTTAGGTCTTCAGAGAGAGAAAAATGGTTTTTGTACAAGGTTGCATGGCCAGATGCTGGGGAGTGTCTTGGGAGGTCTGCCCACAAAAATCTGGTGCAGAAGGAAACAAAATGCTGCCTGAAGAAACTGAACTGATGGTTCATTAATTAACAAGACGACACTAAGGAAGAAGAGGGAAAGCATGAAGGTCTCCAGTCAATCCAGCGCTGTCTCCTGAGAGTGCAGCGCCTCGGGGAGACGCTTGTTTCAGTTTCTGATTTGAAGACAACGCCACGCTGGTATCTGCAGCGCTCTCACTGTGCAGACGCTGGTGTTGTAATGATTTCTGAAGAGATGAATGTTTAAAGTGAAATTTTCCTTTCATTTCTTATAGACTTTCTCATCTTTTTCTCCTGCATTTTGAATATGTTCCTGACTTTAAAGGCGACCCTGCAGGGCGCCGGCGGTGTGCGTCTCTGAGCCTCTCTGCTCTTGTTACTGCAGCTGCTCTCCTGGGAAGAAGCCCCAGTGGATTGAAGAAGGGGTGATCAGTGACGCAGAACCCACTGAGGGGAGGTGGCGGAGGGGGCGTTGAAGACAGAGGAAGAAACATCAGCAGGAAGAGTAAGGCAGAAAGAATATCCATCACTGCAGGAGTTACACTATAGGGACAAGAGAGGAATCTTAATAATCAGGAGGACAAAAATCCTAAGAGACAAAGGAACAGATAAGTTTAGGGACTCTGAGGGGGTTCAAACTTCCAGGAGAGGTTGATGGATGAAGGAGGATGCAGAAGAAGAGGGCAGACATAGGAAGAGGAGGAGGAGGTCTCCCTGCAGTGCTGGTGGAGGTGTAAGAAAGGGCAGCGAGGATGAGGAGTCTACAAACTGACACAGAGAGAAAGAGTGCCTGCGTTGCTCTCAGCAGTTTCAACTCCTACAGCTAATGAGAGGACATCAATCACACAGCAGAGCACTAAGTGAGCGGGCTATTGTGTGCACTTTTGATGTACGGTATCACACAAAAGGTCGACTTCATGGACAGGTGGAGGAGCCTTCTGGACTGCTGCCGACTCACCCTGTTTCCTGTCTCCTTAAATAAAAGGAGAGAAACTAAACAAATTAATGAAGGAAGAAAGACAGAGGGTTAATGATTAAACACAACGCAACTCTCACAGGCCATACAGCTTTATAAACATGTAACAATGATGTCTGTTTTCACCCTAAAATTTATTTTATCTGGGCTCTTTAAAGAAATCTGCAACACCAGTTTGCATCATCCTGTTGTCCTGGCAGCTGCCGGTGGAAGTGGTGTTGTCTCCCACTGAGACATAGTTTCATCAGAATACTTTCAACTTGGACATAAAAGTTTCATATTCATCTGCTTCACTTTTTGCTGCAATTAAGTCTCACAGAAATAATATATAGTGCTGTTGGTAAGCAGAGATTTAAGATTTGCATCATCTATTGATAACATTATGCATTAGAGTTACACCTTCATATATGTACCTTTAGATGTTATATTGAGCATGTTACGATCTATGTAAATATATATATATGTAGATATTTATATATATCATATATCTTTTTTTCTAATACAATCTTTTATTCAAAAACATATCACTTTAGCCAATAACAATTAACGGCTGCTTGTATTGACACTGATTTATTGAAAACTTGCTGTACCTCTGAAAACTAGCCCCCTACCTAAAAAGGCAACCAGATGCTAGAAAAGAGCATAACCTTGTGCATCCACAACTAGTGTGTGTGAGCCTGCAAGTATAAAGTATGGCTTCACTGCAGCAAGTAAGCATGGTCGTGATAGAATATATTAGACATGATAGATATATGTAAAGGAAAAAAAAAAAGTTATTTACTGTTACTGATCAGTGTTGGTAAGACAAAATTTAAAACTAGAGTCCTGCATGAGACTCTATTCTTAATCCTGCTCCTGCAGCACCTACCGTCCACCCGCATCCACAACAGGTGTGTCCGATCCAGGCGGCATCCCGCATGAATTCTGACAATCCATATTAAATATACAGAATAATCGCCCTTGAATTTTTTTCTTTACCTCCTCCAAAGGGGGAATGGCTGATTTTCCCTTTTTTATTTTTGATTTTGCTGCAATATCATTCACAATATTCTGCATAGTAACTGCCAATAAAACAGCATTTAAAAGAAATATTCTGGAAAACTTCCTCAAAGAATTGAAAGTAGCTTGTGATGTCTTAGAAGCAACAGTCAGACAACATGTTGAAGTGTTTGAGAGGGTTCTGAATTGAATGTATAGTTTGAATCATTTCTGAATAATGCCCTAAAGGACACTTGATCAAAACAAATCATTACTTTGTTAACCACCTACTACGGTCTAGTTTTGTCCCCTTAAGAAAATGGTTTTCATACATACTGAGTCATTACTTCAGGACAACCTGTTCATTAGTAGCCAAGATGTTGTAGTGGTAGAAGTTAGACTTATAAAACAGTTTCAGTGTGAACCAGGGCTAGAACAGCTTCTCTATTCATGAATCACAACTTGTAATGAGTTGCAGTCTCACTTCCCAGTTTTTTCTTTAACCAACACACTTCCACATGTTTTTTTATGCTCAAACATCAGAGTACTACAACCCCAAAACAACCCATAGTTATTCACAGTCAGATGTTAAAACTGAGACATTTTACCATTTCATGAAAAGTATTAGCTCATTTTGAATTTGATGGCAGCAAGGCATCTCAAAAAGTAGGGACAGGGCAACAAAAGGCTGGAAAAGCTGGAGGAGCATTTTGCAACTAATTAGGTCAGTAAGCAGTGTGGTAGTGACATGACTGGGTATGACTGGAGCATTTAAGAGAGACAGAGTGTTTCAAGAGTAAAGATGGGCAGAGGTTCTCTAATTTGCAAAAAAGTCCTCAAAAATCTACCATCTACAATACTTTATATCAGAAAAAAAGACAGATATATCTCTAAGGTGCACAGACAAGGCCAAAGGTAGTTCATTGGATGTTTGTGATCTTCAGGCCTCAGGCAACACTGCAGACAAAATTCTACAATGGAAATCACTGCATCAGCCCATGAACACTTTAAAAAGGACGTATTTTACCTCTTTAAGAAAGGTTTATATTGTTCTAAGAGGTCCCCAAAACATGCCAGTAAAGTTTGTTGCTGAAGAATCACTCCATTATTGGATTTTTGTATGTCTAAAAACCCCTGCTCAGAACAAGTTGTTTCTGTGTCTGTGGCTTTAAATATTCCTGAGCTGTCTGACTCCGCCCCTCTCAGGAAATTAGTGTGGCTTTATGGATGTGGCTGTTCCTCTCAGCTGTGAGGATCAGGAGAGGAGGGCGGAACTCTCTTCCAAGTGGGGAGGGCCAAATGAAACGGGGGATGGAGCTAACTCCCCAAATGACATCATGACGGCAAAACCTGAGAACAGCTTGTTTTAGCACACATTTTCTGAAAGATAGAGAAAAAAATTAGCCGGGGGGGGGGGTTGTTTTGGTACTTGAGGGGATTGTGGACAGGCCAGGGGCACATATCTTTGTTAGAAAAGCCTGAAGAAGTGATTTTTGCACAGTATGTCCCCTTTAAGAAATCCTTGTCTGTCAACACAGTTGGCTATGCCATTCACAAATGCAAAGCTAAAGCTGTATCATGCAAAGAAGAAGCCATATATGAATACAACCCAGGAACACAGCTGTCTTCTCTGAGCCAAAGCTCATTTAAAATGGTCTACAGCAAAATGGAGAACTGTTCTGTGGTCAGATTAATCAAAATTTGAAAGTCTTTCTGGAAACCATGGAATAAAGAGGAGAGGGACCATCCAGCTTGTTTTCAGCGCATGGTCCAAAAGCCTTAATCTCTGATTGTACAGGGTTGCGTAAGTCCGTCTAACATAGGCCGCTTACACATCTGGAAAGGAGCTATCAATTGCTGAAAAATATAGAGGTTTTAGAGCAACATGTGCTCCCATCCAGACGTCTCGCCTAGGGAAGACGTTGCATATTTCAGCAAGACAGTGCTTAACCGCATACCACATCCATTAAAACAGCATGGCTTTACTGTAGAAGAGTCCAGGTGCTGATCTGGCCCGCATCCAGTCCAGACTTTTGACCTATAGAATTATCTGGAGCTTCATATAACGAAAAATCCTACATCAGACAAGAATGGGACAACATTCCTCTCCCAAAACCTCCTCACTTTTCAGATATTTACAGACTGTTGTTAATAGAAGAAGAGATGCTACACGATGGTAAACATGTTCTGCTGATAGCCCTCCTACTGATAGAAAGCAGGGTGGTTGGTATTGAAGAAAGCTTGCACCCATCTTACCTATCGTCTCTATCTGATATGGTGGCTTCAAACGCATATATTATAAAGTAACAACAGTCATTGTGTAATCACTGTGCATAACCAGTCATCATTTTCCACAAATTAGTTGCTGCCACCATTATGCACAAGCCGTTTCAGCCTGTGCTTTCCAGACAGTAATAATTGCATAAAAGCAGCTACCTGCCATATATAATGTGGTCGAAGAAAAGAGGGAGATGTCTTTAGAGATTTTTTTTCCAACAAACTGTCTCACCCTTAGTAGGTGTCTTCTTCATAAACAACCTGCTGTTAGTACTGTGGCGGCAGGTGTAGACATGTTCTGTAATTGGTGGAGAAATAAAACCCAGTTAGTGGGATGTGTGTATGACATGTGCATGGAACACTGTAGTTAAGTAAAAACTTAGCTGAGATGCTAATTAGCACTTCCACTGCCATCCCACTAATTACGGTCTTATGTGGGCTGAATCACTGACAGAGAGGAGAGCAGTCGGAGGATTAGATTTTAAAAGTGGTTTCTTTGCTGCACATGGACTCGTGTCTTTGCTGCTCTCTTATGCGGTCGGAGAGGAGTGAGTGGTCAAGTCTTTTCTCAAGTTGGGAACTGCATGGAGAAATAAGTCAGGGCTGTTCAAAGCAAAAAGCTGATTCAGGTTCTTATATAACTGTGAGGTATTTCAAGAGGAAAGCACTGACCTTAAAGACTGTAGCATCTATTGTAGCACTATGTGAGTAGAAGTCATGTTGTGGATAGCCTACTGGGTCATTTTTCATTTTAGGAAATTTTCACTATAACTTGAAAACTTGTCACCACAATGGGCAATTCATCACCTCAGCAGAAAGGTGTAATTCTGTGTGGTGTATTTCTTCCTCCATAGATAACATAGTGACTGCACTATTTGTATTTCACACTCTCATACATCCCTTCTCTATCAAAGCTTATTACCTAATGCAAGTGTGGTAATGTGAGTAATGAGGGGTGGTGTGAAGGAGTGCTGAAATAATGTACTAAAACCTCCTGGTTCAGCCCACTGCAGTTCTAAATGACTGACTGCTAACAGTTGTTCAGAGCCATTATGACACAGTAGCATTAAAACATGACATGTTTTATCCATGCATCAGTTACCATGGCTGTAAAGAGATGTTGCAGTCACTTAGCTTTGTTTTATCAGACTAACAAGCCTGCAAAGAGTGCTGTAAAGTGTGAAATACTTATGACAGTAAGGTTATGCCCCCCCCTCGGATCAGTCTTCACACTGTTGTCAGGCCACCTTTTCTTCTCTCACTCTAAAGTGATGCTCTTAGATCGGGGAAGCACAGGGCTTTGTTTTGTTTAGTTATGTGATACGGCTAAGAGGGGACATATTGTCACGATCAACAGCTCTGTTGGCAAATATATGGTACCTTACAGCATTCTCAGCATGATAAGCAGAGTGAAGGAGGAAAGTGGATGAAAACTTACAATACAATACTAAATGTGAGAGTCTGCTTCAGAATGACAGTGATCTTCTCCAGGCCAGCCCACAGACTTGGCTGGGCCCCTGAAAAATCCAGAGAATGGGCCCTCAGTTTTGATTTATTTTTGATGTTAATGCATGTGTGTTGGATCAGTAGCATTGGTGCTAGCATTCAACCTGGCTACCTCATTTTGGAAGTGAAAAGTGTGTCAAGCTAATATTGGGTCTGATGTTAAAATTGTTTGATCATACCGTTTTTTGACACATTTGATCATTTTTTTACACCCATTTTTGCCACTTCTATTCCATTTTGACCCATTTAACCAGTTTTTTGCCACTTTTGAAAAGCCACTCTTTGCCCCTTGAACTTTTTTTTTGCAATTATTGCTGCTTTTAGCACCTTTTTTTTTTTTTTTTTTTTACTTTTAACACATTTTGACCACTTATAAAACCACTTTGCCACCTCAAACCTCTTTTCATCACTTCTTGTCACTTTTAATCCATTTCTACAACAGTTAATCTATTTTCAACACATTAAGCCACTCTCAACCCATGTTTGGCACTTTTTCTTGCCACTTAAAACCCATTTTTGCCCCTTTTAACACCTCTTTGCTAATTTGAACCCATTTTGAACTCAATTTTGACACTTTTAACACCTCTTTGCAAATTTAAACAGCACTTTGAACCAATTTTAACCATTTTTTTGCCACTTTCTATCCATGTTCACCACTTTTCAACCCCCCTTTTGCAACTTTTAACCCTTTTGTTGCCATTTTGTTGACACTTTGTGTCACTTTTAACTCATTTTCACCAAATTTTTTGCCTATTTTCACAAATTTTTGCTACTTCTAACTTAATCTACAATCTTGGATTCAAATGAACTATTCTAGTAAAGGTAATAGAATTAAGGATGGTGTTGGAAGGAAATGCATGTAAAATGATCATAGTAATTTTAGCATTAGCAAGAATATTGGTAGTGAAGAGAAAACAGTGTGCCCATTGCAGTTAAGGTACTCAACATGAAGATACATTGTTGACCACAGTGGTTGAGCAAGATGATTTCAATCACACTTGAAAAACACTTCTTTCTTGATGAGTGGATGGGATGTGATTGCTGTGTTAAGTGCTAAAGAGTGGTGTGTTTTAAAGTGTATGTATGATTTTTATCATTTTGCATCACAATTATTTTGCTTCCAAGTTTTCCTTTAATTGGAGATAATCTGCATTGAAATAATGAGGCCTGAGACAAGTTTACCCTCTGGTGAAATCAATTATGCTCTTTCAGAATCAGACATTCATGTATTCATCACCCCTGCTGGTATTTGATAAAAGCAAGTGTGTTTTAATACTAAATTAGATTATTTAATGAATTGTATCCATTTGAACAAGTTACTTGTTAAAATAATAGTTTTTCAAGACAAATGTGGGCCTCAGTGCATGCATTGTAAACCCTGATAAGTTAATAGAACTCAAAATAGTGGAGGAATAACCTGAAAAAGCATTAGGTTAACTTCATTTTTTCAAGTTTAACTGAGCTGTTAATGTTTTCCTGCACCTAAACATTCTGTTTGAATCCAGTGTTTAAGTACTTTTCTCAAAGCTACATGTTCTCATCCACTACAGTTTTCACTTTTAGCTTTCACAGTTTAATTTTGAACATTCATGCCACCTGGTCTAACTTCAGTCTATGCTGAAAAAACAAATTAAATAATGACTGAAAGATGCACAGTGGAGGAGGAAGAACTCTTCCACACTGTTCAGTGCGTCTTCTCTCACTGAGTGAGCAATTTCACTCATGGTGCAAAATGTCTAATGCCCAAAGGCATTCTGGGAAATAGCTGTTTTGGAGTTTTTAAGTTAACACAACTCAAACTTTTTAACAACCAACTACTGTTTGGTTGTACAATATGGACAATGGAGCTTGTATGGCTGGTGGGCTCAAGGCCTGACCTCATTTGAATATGGTTTGAATATGGGTCAGCAGCCAAATATATAATACACAGCCAGTCAAAGCAATTAATTCTGTTTTTTTCTCAGTGTGTTGTCTGATTTTGTCATATGATGTAAACAGACATTTTTGACACATTTAGTTTTCACTTCTGTAAAATTAAAAAGGTGGTTGATAACCAATTTTGAGGGGTGAGGAAAATAAAAGTTAGAAAGGGGATTGCTGTCACTCTAGCCAACCATAAGCAGCAGTAAAGCAGCAGATATGGAATTTCAGATGATTACAGAAGCCTTCTTCTTCTGACTGTGTCCTGCAGTCCTGCCTTCCTGATGCTGCATGTTTGTTCATTCTAAAGGCCTTTTTTCACATCTTGTCGATTCTGAGATTTATTGTGTTTCTGCCAGTTTCAGCATCATCACAGCAACAAAACTGTTGTCTAATAGCTCCAGACTTTGTTGTTGACTCCATTGTAGAAGTGCACTTTTGTGTTGTTTCTTCTATAATATTTAATGCCAGCAGCACAGCATGGCTTTTTTGTTCTCTCTGCTTTTCTCCTGCTATTAGCATCTGGAACAGACTGTGGTGGCAACTGTAGCAGGCAAGCGCTATTTATAACAAGAGCAAGAATATGTCACAACACAATAGCATGTTTTAAAATCAACCAAACACAATACTATCTCTTCTGAGTGTCATTCTGGCTCCAGCTGAGATAGTCTCTGGCTCTGAGTTAAGCTTTGCTGTATGGAGTTGTTGAACATCGCAGATGATATTTGATTCTGTTTGAAGTGTTAGTTGGTGGAGCTGACTGAGCGGGTTCCTGCGTGGGTGACTCCTATCCTTCTATCAGTGGCTGGCTTGTCTAAGCCCAGTGAACATGGTGGTTCTTAGTTCTATTATTCACACCTTTACCCAGCTTCCCTCATGGTCACCACTTCAAACCCTCCCTCAAATTTTATACTGTAGCTCCTCCAGCTGAGAGTCATTATGCTCAGTGTTTCACCCACCACTGACACTGAGGGCTGTGTTACTGTGGTTTATTAATCACATCATCACTAAGTAGTGAAGGTTTACCCACCAGAAGCTCTTCTCACCTATGAAGTCATTAAGGCTTTCTTTATTGTTTGCATACATGCAGCCTCCGTTTTTTCTCTCATGTCATGCTGATGTTGGAAGTCCAAAATAACTGTCTCTGTTATGAGCCTATTGTTATTTAACTGCCTTTGCCTTAACTGACATCTAAAAAGACAATAAACAGCATTCCAAGGTAAACTGGTTATATCTTAAAATTTAAAATAAGTTAGTCAGACGACAGTTAAAACATTCAAAAACTCGATAGTTATACTATGAGCTGAAAAAGGGGCTAAGAAGAAAGGTTACCATTTCATTTTGTGAAAAATACAGTACGACAGCTAACCTTGCTAGCTTATTGTTAGCTAGGATTTAAGACAACTGTTAGTATAAAAGGTGCAATACAAGACTTATGAGCTATTGTGAAGAATTTACATCCTAGCTAGCTAGCATGTTAGCAGGGGTGTAGGTTGCTAAGATTAATTTTCAGTCATTCAAAGCCTAACGTGATGAATTTACATCCAAGCTAATGTAGTGTTAGCTAGGTTGTAAGTTAGTGAAGAAACCCTTTGGCAGAGTGAAAAGATAAAATAGGAATGTCAGACAAGCTGCTGTCAAGAATTTAGCTAGCAGCAAAGGTAGTTTTAGCTTGGAATTTTACTTTCCTAGCTAGAACTGCATTAGCTTGGAACTTATCTGGATATGAATGAATGCTAATATTAGCTGTTGCTGTTCAAGACTAGCTTCCTTAATGTTAAGATAGTAAGCCAAGATAGATTAGCGTGACCATATTTTCAGTTTTCAAAATAGGCACACTTAAATTTTATAGCAAACCCACATGTATATGCTAATTTTATGTGATTTTTTTCGTTTCATTTTTTGTCAGTGCACTTTTTGACACCATGGAGTGCCTCAGCAGATGAAGGCTATGTTCATACTGCAGTTAAAGTGACCCAAATCAGATTTTTTGCTTATATGTTTTTTTTTTTTTAATGACAGTGTGGACAGTACAAGTCACATTGGATCTGTTTTTTTTTTTTTTTTTTTTTTTTTTTTTTTGAGATTCACACCATTTTCATATGTGGTACTAAATCAGATACATATCTGATCTTTTGGAATTCGACCAAAGTGTGAACAGTAAAACAAACAACAAACAAAAAAAATCAGATCTGAGCAAAAGATTAGAAATAAGCATCGAGGCCTGCAGTGAGAACATAGCCTAAATAGTACTTCCAAGATCAACAAAATTTTAAGAAAAAAAATTATAATTTACATCAGTAAACCTGGGTTGTGTTAGAGAGTTTGGCAACCTGCACTGTGACCACTCTTCAGGCTTTTCAGTTTTTTGTTTTAAGTTACAGTCATTACTATTATTGTTATTTTTATTACTATTATAATTTTTTAAGATTTATTTTTGGGCTTTTTGTGCCTTTATTTCATAGAGAAGGACAGTGGATAGTGTCAGACAAGGGAGAGAGAGTGGGGAGAGACGTGCGGTAAAGGACCAGAAGTCGGAGTTGAACCTGGGCCGCCTGTGTACATGGGTAGCATCTTAGACCACTAGGATATCTTTGCACCCCTATTATTATTATTATCATTATCATTATTGTTGTTATTATTGTTATTGTTATTATATTTTTTTAAAAACGGGCCTAAAAATACACTGTGACCATTTTAACTTACAACTAAACATAAAAACACAAACTTGTGTTCTTTGCTTAAACAGTTAAAAACAAGGTGTAATCTGTCCCTACTGTATAGCTTTATAACTTGGTTCTTTTCAAAGATGCCCTCCTGAGCAACCCATTTAAGTTGCATGCCTCACTTAAATGAGTTGTTATCGAGCTATTACCAGCTTTTACCCCTTATTTGCATTTACTAGTTTTAATTTGATGTCACATGTTGGCATTTATTGAAAATATACACTTAAAGTGTGTACAAAATGCAACATATTTTCTACCTGAAAAAATTACGGCATGAAAAAGCTGAGACAAACATGAATTAATGAACATGAGAGAATATTACAAAGGCTCACTGGAATCAATTTGGTATAATAAATATCAATAGTGTGGATGCTCAGCATCCCCACTAAATAGTGCAGATGAAAAAAGGCTAAGTTGTGTAGTACTGTTGTTATGATTACTATAGAACAGCATGGTATTAAGAATATCTTGATGTTATTACTGGTGCTTGCTCCCTTGCCCCTCGCCCCTTGTACAGTCTGGCTCTCAGAAGGAAGAACCTCTTCACTTAGTCCATGGAGCAGCTCAGAGAGTGGCCTGCTGCTGAACATACTTCTCTGGGAGGTGATGGCAGTGAGCAGATGGTGGCTGCTATTGCTCATTAAAGCCAGCAGTTTGTCCGATGTTTTTCTCTCTGCTTCTATTAACATGGAGTCATGCTCCATGCCCACCACAGACCTAGCATGCCTGTGAACTTTGTCCAGCCTTAGGTTGTCCCTGTACTTTGATCCTTTAAAATAGAGTTTTGTGTATTTACTTTTTCACTATCAATTCACACTGCCAGTTCACAACAACAGGAGTTGATTCTGTTCAAAATTTCCCATCAACTTAAAAAATTTCCTTATCCTTGTTACTTTGTGAAATGTTGCAAGTACTTTGCACATGGAGGATTAGTATCGGATGTCTGGATATAATATAGTAAGTCTAAACATGCTGAGTTTTTTGTCTCTTTAGCCAGCATTTCTTGTGAATCGGCATTATTTAAATAAAGAATGATGGTCTGATTTTCAGTTGGTGTTAAAGTAAAAAACTGTGAAGCAATGAAAACAGCAAATCCTGTATTGTACAGTGCAAAAATAGATAGAACTTAGAGCACTTATTCCAAATCCTACTTTAGCTTGAAAACACTATTACCTAACTTGTTTAGCAAATGGAAGAGAGAAATGAATGATTTTAGAAAAATAATAATGCGAGCCCTCTAAGCAGTTTGCAAACATGGCTCCTCCTCTAGCTGTCTTCCGTGATGAGTCAGATGATCTTCAGCCCATCCGCTGTCCTCGCCCTGCTGTCCAGAGAATATTTGTCCTTCTTGGCTCCTGCAGAGCCAGCTGGGATGGGCGTGGTGGAAATGGCATCTGTGGAAAGAGTGTTAATCAATTTCCAGTCCTATAAGGGGAAAGAGGTCAGCAAAACACCTCTCATTTTCCAAATGTCCCCCAATGCTCTGACAATGTTAAAGAGTCATCCCTTGACTTCTGCTGCTGCAGTCATCCTCGTTTTTACCAAATTCAGGAAAAGGCGTTGGCACAAGGAGCTGGAGGAATTTCTCTAGTTGTGTCAGTGCTGGATTTCTTCCAGGCAGATTTTTTTTTCTGCTTAATCTTCACTTTAAATCCTCCCTCATCTGGCTTTCCTGGTCCGGCAAAGCCTCTGGGTCCTGGCAGGGTGGATGATGCCCTGTGATGACCAGCTGTGACCTCAGTATCAACCAGATGAGCTTTAAAGTCTGTGTGTGTTTATTTGTGCACTGAAGCACACGTGTGTGTTACATATGGTGTGAGAGTAAGAGAGGGATTTTGAGCGTAGCTGTTGTGTTCATGTATTTGTGCATATGCTGACAAAATTGTGTCCATTGGGTATAAACTGCAACTGTGACAACGTTGCAGCATTTATGGCATTTAAGAGATGGCACATATTTATTTTTATCCTTTTACATTTAATTACTTTTAATTCAGTTTAATTTAATGCAAATCTTATCCATGGCAGCTCTGCAGTGCACTCTTCTTTCCTTATGTATTTAGAAACAAGCTGCTTATAAATATGAAATATGAAATAAACAAAATATACTTTTTTGTCTGGTGTCCAAACCCAAGTTGCCTGGAGAAATCACCCCAAGCTCAAATTATGTATTTGCAGCCCATGCACGTCAAACCAACTGAACCTTGACTGACTCTGGTGCTCATCGTGGATGCTGTTGGATTAACTACAGCACCACTGACAGTAGCTTATCCTGCAGGGTTACAGAAACATTATCATGTAGGACATAATGGATTGCACATTTTCTTACCACAATAATGATTATATGGGCTGTCCTTTATCTGGCTGATGTCCACATCTATAAGATAGCCAGCATGAAGGATGAAGTGATTTTTTATGTGCACAGATTGCTTATCCTTAAGCTCTCCTCTCTTACTATTGTTTTGTAGGATATCCCCCAAAACGATTACTGCCATCACAGATCATACGAGTCTTATTGGAGGATATATATTGACTGTATAACCCACATGGTGACCCCTAGGTTAGACATCATCCTAAAACCTTGTTTTCCTGATTGGAATTGCCATAAATAATCAACTGAAGTAGTTTTCTGCTCTCTTGAACCCTTCAGCTGTTTGAGTTTCAACAAAGACATTTAATAACAGAGCTGAGCGCTGTATGACTGATCCTGTTTTCAGCTAGTGTAGAGTATGAGACTGAATTAATGATTCAAATAATACACACTGAAATATGCCCCTGTTGACCTGTTAAATAGTTGCCTTCGTAAGTGAGCTTTCAAAATTTTTCCTTTTACTGACACATCAGAGGGGACTTTTAGGCTGTTTCTGTTACAGCTGTTTTGGGTAATGCATGGACACTCTAATCCACCTTTACCTTTACTAAAGGTAAGGTTGGGTGGTCTGATGCTGGATTTAGTTTAAGAAAGCAGCATTTTTCCACTTACATGGAGTTATTGTGTTCATAAGTGCATCTCAACTAACTGAATTGCCTCAAAGTGGGTGGCAGGTGTGTTTGTGGCCTCTCATTATTCTCCTTCCCACTTGGTTTGTGAGGACAGCCTGATCTAGGCAGATTTACACAGGTGCCATGTTCCTTCCATTTCTTGATGACAGATTTAACCAAACTCATGGGGATGTCCAGTGCCTTGGATTTTTTTGTGTCCATCTCCATTTTTAACAATATTGTCTCTGAGTTGCTTAGCGTTCTTTTGTCTTTATGGTGAAATAGTAGCCAGGATTAGCCAGTGACTGGACCTTCCAGACACAGGTGTCTTTAAACTGCAATCACTTGAGACACAACCACTGCACTTAGGTGACCCCCATTTCCCTAATAATAAGACTTCTAGCACCAATTGGCTAGACCTCTGATGAATTAGGTCAGTCACCTCAAACAGGTGACTATTAATGCAGTCACTTATTTTACCTTACATATTTTTAGTTAATTGACAATACGTTGTCACATATTTTAAATAGCCTATAAATGGATCACAGTGTCATAAAATAGTCATACTGTGATTTGCTATGTTAGCTGCAAAGGCACTATCCATTCTGGGGCATAAAAGAGAAATTCTCCCTCATAAACAGGGCCTATGGAAATATTTTTATCAGCATGGAATATATTTTCTTGACACCCAAGCTTAAACCCTTCATGAAATTTTTGCAGTTACAGTTTATCAACATTGAGCAGGACTTTGTATCCCTCAGCATGCTCCACCTTCCTGTTTTTTTGTATAAAATGTTTCCTTCATTTGGCTGTTTCAGTCCGAAACCATTAGAGTGGCAGAAATGCTACCAAACTGCAGACAGCTACAAACTGAACAGCATTAGCCATAACACTGGTAACCCTGGACACTCATCTTCCTCAAGCATTTTCTCCTCATTGATGTAATGGATGTGTCCCTGAAGGTTTTTTTTTTTTTTTTTTTCACGTGTTTCCTCGGGGCAGGCAGCTGTTTTGCTCTTAACGGCGGCACACAGACAGCATCCAGAGGCTATGGATCACAGCAGCCTTGGAGCAGCCTCTCAGGCTTAATGTTGTGTGAGCGTTGGGAGTATTGATTCGCTGTGTCACCTATGATTATAAACACAGATTAATAGACAGTAAGTTTTCCACCCCAGGCAGGGTAAAATGTTAGAGGAATGACATTTTGCTGCAGTGTTTGGCTCCATGTTTTGGTCGTTTAATAGAGATGTGACGGCTCGACCTTCGATATATAGCATAAAGTTTCACTTACAATCTGTCCCTGAGGAGAAATTTATCTGTTGCCTTTCCTGTGGTGCAGCGAGTGTGTTGAATACTAAGTCAGCTTTCCCTCATGGTATGTTGTCTGTGATGTTAAATAATTATTTGACACATTTACAGCCTGCGTTTATAGGGGCTTCAATTTGTCATTTTTTGGTTTTACACAATATTTTGTCAGCATTTTTTTAAGATTTTATGTCCAGCTCCATCATAAAAAAGATTTATTTGCTATTCATTGTTCCATCTGTTTTAAACAGTGTTTTTGATGCCTACCAGAGGAGATGGATTATGATGTGTCAGCAGTCTTTGTGAAGAGATTTGAAGGCTCCCATGTGTCCATGGGGTCAGAGACGAAAAGCATCCCTTATGAGACTTTCAAACATCAAACATCACAAGCTAACTTAACCCTGCTGTCTCATGTAACCAGGCAAGGATTTCTGGCTCAGTCATGTGCCAAAGGTTAAAAACCCAAAAGGCTTCACATCATTTAGCTCTGTTAATTCATTCATTGTCAGCACTGCTGTGAAATTCCATTTAGATAATGTTTCAGAGGCTCTCCTCACATTATGCCACGCCAATTTAAATGCATGAGAGGAAATGATAGAAATTTGAACACTATGGTTATTGTCATCCCATTGGGGAATAATTACTGTCTTCCACATAGAAATGGCTAAATTCTTCTGGGCTTTACACTGTCAATTCATGACAACCTGTAACAACCAAGACATCTCAAGTTACTATTTTTATGTTACAGTCATTTCAGCTACTAAACACTTTCATATGGCACAAGGTTTTGTCAGACTGTCCTTAAGATAACCAAAACAATGTTTCAATGTCACACTACTGCCATACATACATTACTACCATAAACAGGTGAGACTCCAGACAATTGAATTTCCCTTCGGGGTTGAATAAAGTTATTGTATTGTATTGTCTTGTACTGTGTTCAAGGTTCTAATTAGCTACATATTGAAGTGACTTATCATTACAGTTGAGTAATTACAGATAGTAGGGATTAAACATTTTGATAAAACATAAATTTTAGGCTATTTTTTTTTTTTAATCTACCTGAATAGGAAGAGGAAAAGAGCTCCAACATTGCTGTTTGATACTGTTATTAAATGCAAAGGAAAGGCATTACATATAATGCTTGGCTAACAGTAATGCTAGCTAGCAAACGTTTGATAATGTAAGTTAACAACTGAGAAGTGGCTACATTTTTACATTACTGTTCGAAGTTTTTAATGTTAGGCTAGGTTAACATAAATTTTTCACCTAAAAGTAACAAGATTTGCAAAGGATTCAGTAATGTTATAAAGTTGGTGACATCACTGTGTGACATTGTTATCTTATTAAATAGGAAAGGAGTAACATTAAATTCCTTTGTAGCTGTTAGCAGAATGGGTAACTAGGGTAGCCAACATTGTTGGGAAGTAATGGCACTATAGTGATGTTAAGAGTTGAACTGTATTTTTCAGTAGCTTTTATTTTTGTTTCCTGAATCAAATGACTTCAGTTGCTCTGCTGTTTGATTGATTAATACAAACAGGCCACATTTCCCACAACAAAGTAGAAGAGTAGCAACAGAGCCTTCTGTCACAGTCCAAAACCAAACTAATAAGAGATACCAGGCAATACATGAATATTTATTTACTCTCATACATTAGCGACATTATGGTCTAGCTAGGTTAAATACTTTACAGTAATGTTAGCCAGGTCAAATCCCTGACGTTAATGTTATCTTGCCAAATACCTAACATTAATGTTCGTTAGGTAAAATACCGAACAGTAATGTCACCTAACACATACAGTGTTAACAAATTTATTAGACCACCCTAACCCTAACTAAAGTGAGGTTTATGCCACAGCTGCCCATTGGTAATTACCAAAATCATTTTATTATGTTTCTGCAATGGTTAATACATCAATATGTAGAAGCTCTTTAACCGAAGCGATATTTTTAATGCTAAAATATAATTATTTTTGTTATCCATGAATTTTCAAATGTACTGATTTACAAAAAAACTTAAAAAAATAGTAAAGCACATTCATATTTCTTGATTAATATGTCAGATTATAGTTATTTACTTGCCTTCCTGAACAGAAAAATGAGTTTTAGTGCTTGAATGTTATGCTTGATTATTTTCTGACTTCTCAGAGAAGCCCAGTGAGCCGGCTCAGATTTGGGTGAATTCAGTTTGAAATTCCTCATTCCTGTTCAAAATGGTAAAATGTGGAGAGCGCAGTGAAAATGAAAGAGTCCGCGTTAAAGCACTTCATGATGCTGGATGGTCTTTGAGACAAATATGACAGGTGGTCTAATAAATTTGTTAAGCACTGTATGTCAGCAATGTTAAATGCCTAATGATAATGTTAGCTAGGTTAAACACCTAACACTAATGTTAGCTAGGTTAAATACATAACACTAATGTTAGCTAGGATAAATACAGAACATTATGGTTAACTAGGTTAAATGCCTAACACTAATGTTAGCTAGGTTAAATACCTAACACTATTGTTAGCTAGATTAAATACGTAACAGAAGTTTTAGCTAGGCTAAATGCCTAACACTAATGTTAGTTAGGTTAAATACCTAACACCAGTGTTAGCTTGAATATAACCTAACATTAATGCTGCGGTTTAGCAAGTTAACATTATTAATGTGGGTAAGAACTTGACTGAAGTCTAAGATTAAGTTAATCTTTGATAGAGTTAATTTGTTTGATTGCACATCACTTCCCAAATCTAGTCTACACTTATTCATGCCCTGGTAGTAACAGCATGTTTCTAGCCAGTATCATTTATTATAAATGATACCTACACAGGTTTGTATCTGAGTGCTACAACACTAAAGATGGTGTTGTTATGCTCAGCAGGGCTGGATTTCAGGGCGGTGTGACTCCACAGCAACATGGTGATGTCCTCATCCTCTCTGGAGTGATGACTGATACAGGGATGAATGTGTCTGTCGCCTGCATGACGGACTGAATGCCAGTGTAATTAAAGGTTGGCAGAGAGGGTGGGCAATGATGAGCTGTCTGCTCACCGGTGATAGTTTCCTCCTGTTTGTCGGAATACTGACTGTGCCTCCTACAGAGTGTTTGTCTCCTGTTCCCATCATGACATAAACATGTTGTTGTCTGCCTCCATCAGTTGAAACATAGCAAGAGAAATTGTGCTGGATGTTTGATTAGCCTCTCTGACATCCTACCACACAAGGGGGTGTTTCTGTGGTCACACACTCTACAGAACAGTCTCATTAATAACTAGTGGGTGTTTTCCCTTGTGAGGCTGTCAGGGCCATTTTCCCCCTGTCACTTAGAAGGAAGTCTTTTTCATTTCTTTAAGATTTATAATAACACTTTGCAGCTCAACTGAAACAACTAAGCACTCTTTTTGGTAAAGTACTGGATCAGCTCCAGATATTATTAATTTTGTTTTGTCCTTATCATCAGGGAAAATTTATATTCAATAATTTTCCTAACACCAAGATCTTTTCTCACTGCAAATCTATAAGTAGATGTATAGAGATGAAGAACTCTTAGTGTTCAGCTGAAAAAGCACAATAAAGCACATTTGCATATCAAACACAACATGCTGACTGTAAGTCTATGGAAATACTTTCATTTAAAGGTCTTAGAACCAAAATATGTTAAAACTTAAATTTTCCCTGATTAGATCTCTAGACAGAAACTTGGTGATGTTTGAAAACCATTTAGATTAGAAGAAGCCCTGGCCAAACTGTTGTGGTCAGTCTACTCACCACTGTAGCCTTTCTTTGTTTTTTCCTTTATTGTTTGTTTTCTTCGCCCTGACATTTTTGCTCACCCATGCATACTTGTCTGTTTAATAAAAGGTTATGGAGGAGCTGTGGAGTGGAGTTTCTCCCACAAAGTTGAATAGAAGAAAAGCACAAGAAAAAAAGGAAGAGAGCATTATAGCTCAGTGTTATAGTAGCCAAACCTTGAGTCTGAAGAAGACTCAAGTGGAGCTTGTTTTTGCTGTAAAATCTTTGAGAGCAAATCACAGGACTCTCTGTGCCCCCCTCTTTAGTCACCCTGTTGGAACACAAAGGGACAGAACTCACATGTAGGTGGCACATGTCTCTAAGGTGAATTAATTTTTAGTGCCTTATGCAAAAGCAGTATTCTCCTTTTTATCAATAAATAAGTCTGAGCCCTCCTTTCCTTCTTCCGTGCCCAAATAGTCCATGACTAAGTCCATGTCTGAGTCATCAGTGCTTAAGTCCAAGTCGAGTCATTGAGTTCCAGGTCCTAAAAATCAGAGACCCAGTTTACATTTTTACATTAATGGGCCATTTTGGTCATTCAAATACTAAGATGACTGCACTCACACTATGCATAAACAACATGTCTTCAGTGACGATCTGCAATCAGAACTCAATTTTCCCACTTCTTATGCAAACAGCAGCCAAAACATCATTCCCCTGGCTCTCAGGCTCACCATCGTTAGATGAGGGCCACACTGTGAGGTGTGAAGCTGTTGGTAATACAAATAAATAGGGGTGAACTAGCCACATGTTAAAGATACAATATGTGGAAGTTCTGCACTGAAATATCTATTATTTTAAAATAGGATCATTCCTATGTTGTAAATAGCATTTAACTGAGGTCTTAAAGTATATAAAATATGTACTACAGTTTACAAGGACATAGACATTTTTAATTTTCTTAACTTATACAGGGCATGTCTCTGTGGCTGCCACCTGAGCTCACCTCCCTTATATGGAAACCCCCCACTCTAGGCATTTCGGGCAAGTGCAACACTGGAACCTCCCTCTTTGTACTACTTCTTGTTTTGAACTTAGGACTCTGTGTAGGAGAAAGGCACATCATACAGCCTATTTATTAAACAGAAATACAGTGTTTATTTTCATTCTTAGATTTCTTACATAGGGAGTAATGCACTGAACAAGTGCAGTTCCCCATTTGTGCTGGAAGCAACCCCAGTTCGCCTGCTTATCCTTGGATCCCAGAGCACAAGTGCATTCTGGGACCACTTCCAGCATGAACGAAGAAGTGCACTTGTAAAGATACATTTTGGGCTTTTTATGCCTTTATTTAGAGAAGAGGACAGTAGATGGAGTAAGAAAAAGGAATAAGAGATTGGGGGAGAGACATGCGAGAAAGCAGCGGCAGACCAGACTCAAATTTGACCCTCCCTTATTGAGAGAAATTTATGAATGAAAGCAAAAAGTATGTTTTCTGTTTGGTGAATACACCTTATGAGGTGCTGTTTTTCTTTTCTTTCTTTTTTTACAGACTCCTCAATTCAAAACAAGAAGTAAACAGCTGAGCTGGGCAGCACTGGGTATACTCATCCTATCGTGTCATTGTTTTGATTGAGAGCCCCCAGAATTTGTGCATTTACAAGACTAGTACTGCCACTTTAACAGCTTTTTCCTCCCTCATTTTGACATAAAGCTGCTTTTAAAGGAAACACTGATACCATGTCAGAAATAAACCAAATTTATTTTTATATATTCATTAACATATCAAATTTAAACAGAGCAGATTAATCAACATATCCACAATACACATCAATGTAAATATGGTGGAATTAGCACAATAGCTGAATTTCAATAGCTTTACAGAGCCAAAAACATCAAGAGCATCAAAAACATGACATGGGATGAAAACAAGACATTAGAATAAGAATATGTGAAAATACAAGATTAGAAAATAATTTTTTTGAAATGTGACAGAAATTATTAAAATGTATTCAATCTAAAAAGTAATTAAGAAGGCAAACTAGGTCATTTGCAAAGTTTCAAAAGATATTAGATCAGTTAAAAATAAATATTAATGAAATTATGAGAGTTGTTTAAAAGAGAAGAATAAACTGACATAAATAAATCTGGACATTTTATTTACCACCACAGACCACCACAGCTGATGGGATTGACTTTAATGGGTACCAGTACATTTGCATCAACACTACAACTATGCAGATGTCCTATGCGTCTACATAGTTGTAGTGCAGCCATTGTTATAGGGAAGTGTTTTTTTCCTTCTATGGCAGGTAAAATCGTCTGTTATGAACAAGGTCTGTTGAAATAGGTTTTACTATTTATAGCGCTCAAGAAGTTAGTCCATTTTGATATCTTTCCACCACTGACAGAATGGGACATATCACTTTCAAACATTTATTTCACAGGTACCTTTTCCTGAGAGAGCATCTCATATTATTAGAGTCGTCGGCTCAGCTGTCAGTCAAACACACCTAACAGCTCGTCCCTGCAGAGGCCTTGAGGCTGAAGGGACATTTATGGATATATCAGCAGATTTTTTTTCTCAAATTCACTTGTCTTTTCTTTCTGCCTGGTTTGACACCAGAGAGGTCATAGACCTGCACAGCTTGATCTCATAATTTCCTTAACCTATGACTTCTCACAGCAGAGGTTGAAGCTGGCAGAATGAGGTGACAGATATACAGCCCACTCCTCAGGATATGCCTCTCCAGAGAACATTCACATTCAGACACAATGACAGGCTGCTTGAAATACAATGGACCTGATCTAAAAGCCCCCACCAGAATGAGGGGTCATGTAAATCAGTGAGAAGTTCAAAAGACACAAGGACACGTATATCCACCTGTGTGTGGTTCATTTTTATTATGTTAAATAAAAACACTGCTCCATTTACAGTATGACATGTTTCACTCTGTTAAAGAGGTCTCGCATTTCAGCTGTAAATTTATGTATTGACATTTTTAAGCATAAAACGAGCCGCCACCTTAAGCTAAATGCTGGAATAGATCGACTCTGAATTTGTTGCTCTGCCAGCCACCTCATCTTCTTCTCCCTCTTCCTCTCATTACTGTTACTGCTAAGTAAAGCAACCTTCAGAGCAGCCGGGCATGAGCCTGCTTGCTGTCCAATCTCCATATTAAAGCCTGCAGAAAAGGTCAGCTTAACAACACCTAAACAGTTATTGACAGGTCAGGGGGACGGAGGAGGGGAGAGGGGAGGAGAAGGTCAGTAATCTGGATAAATATCACAGTCATGAAATTGAAACTGTCAAAATGTTCAGATCAGGAAGGAGGGAGGCTGAGATCATTGTGGAGGAAGAGTGGTGCCCAGAGACACCCAGGCAAGCTTTTATTGGGTTTTGATATTGAAATCATCTATCTGTGTTGCTTTTAAACTCCTTTTCCCCACCGTTTCTGCTCATCATTTCCACTTTTAGCTCATTTGTTCTTCTATTAACCTGTTTTTGCCTCTTTTTAACCCCTTTTACTACTGTATTTTGTAATTTTTGCTACTTTTAACCTGTTTTCAACTCTTTTCTTGCCATATTTTCACCAAATTTGGCCCATTTAATTGTCACTTTAAACTCATTGTTTGAACTTTTAGCTTGTTTTTCTAATTGTAGTTTAAATTTGAAAAATTGCCTCCATTCAAACCCTTTTAGTACTTTATCTGGCCATTTTTGCAACTCTTTGCTACTTTCAAACCATGTTTACAACTTTTTTTTCCCATTTTTGCTTCTTTAACCCTTTAATACTATTTTTTCACTAATTTTTGCCACTTTTTAACTCCTTCACCACTTCCCACCCATTTTCCACTTACATTTTTAATTTTTGCCTCTTTAAACCCTTTTTTTAACACTTACTTTGGCACTTTGTGCTACTTGTAAACCATTGATGACACTCTGAATCCATTTTTGCTGTTTTTAAACAATTTTTCACAAGTTATGCCCATTTTTGCCTCTTTAATACATTTATGCCTATTTTGGGCCATTTTTTTTAACCACTTTAACCTATTTTTCCACTTTCTGCTTTTTTTCCAATTTAAACCAATATACGCCTCTTTTTAAACCCATTTTTAACCCATTTATGCCAATTTTTGCCAATTCTTTCCACTTTTTAACTGCTTTCACCACATTTTTGCATTCATGTGTCTAATTTTTGCCTCTTTAACCCTTTCTTTTTTTTTTCAATTTTTTTCAATTTTTTGCTAATTGTTGACACTTTTGAACTCCTTCCTCATTTATGCCAATTTTTGGGCTATTTTTTGCCACTCTTAAATGATTTTTCCACTTTTAGTCATTGTTTTCCAATTTTTACTAATATATGCCTCTTTTTAAACCATCTTTAGCACTTTATCTAGCACCTTTTTAGCCCATTTTTGCATCTTTAACCCTTTAATGCCAATTCTTTCTACTTTTTAACTGCTTTTCACCACATTTTTGCATTCATAAGTTCAATTTTTGCCTCTGTTCACCTCTTTTCACACTTGTGTATTTTTTACCTTTTTTCCCCTACTTTTAACCCTTGTGTGCCATTTTTATCCATTTTATGCCTTTCATTTGAAGTTGTCCCTGTTCCTTCTGCTTTATCTTCATCTTTAGATTTGTGCACTATGTGCTATGGTTATCACACTTAACTTTACAGTGGACCATGATTTTGCTGAACCCCTGATTTGGCTGGGCCCTAGAAAGCTCTTCCCTTTATCTTCCCTCATGGGCAGCCCTGGAGACACCTGAGGAACGATGCTTTCTTTCTACATGGATGTTTTTTTCATGGTCAAAGCAGGAAACATGTTTAATTCCAGCATTTGCGCATTTACAGGAGGCGCTGCCTTTATCAAGTTTTAAATCTAACACTGACACCCTGAGGAGGATGCATAATATCAGCAGATTTACTTTCAATTTAAAGATTTTACATCTTAAGCCCGCTTCAAGAGGAAACCCCGCTCTCTGCTTCAGAAGCAGTCCTTGGCTGAGTGAGGCGTTTGCTGTCAATAACAATCAGTCTAATATTCTGAGCTCTACACATGGAGTTGAAACATTTAGAGAAGGGGGTGAAAGAAAAGCAGCTGGACAGTGCGACCCTGATGCTTTGATTTGCACTCCTTCGTTCCATTTTCTTCTTGAACTCTGCTCAGAAATCTCCAAATGAGAGTGGAGAAAATGTTGAATAGATGAGCTTCATTTGCTTGAGCTTAACTGAAGCCTGGATGTATAGGGAACAAAAATGGGTCAGCAAAATGTAAAGAGATCATATAAATGGAGAGATCTTATATGAAAAGAGATGAGATTTGAGAAAAAAAGTGTGACTGATGGAAAGAAAAAGAGGGCCAAAAGAGTAGCAAAGCAGTCCAACACAATATATAAAGCATAACTGAATTAAATCCTACCTACTAAGACAATTAATGTGTATTATTTCTTTATAATGTTGATCACAGCTGCGGTGATTTGTTGGACAAAATCACATTTGCATCATCTGAAAGCTCTGGAGTATGTGCTGAACTGATATCATATCAGAATAAATCATCCCATTTAACAATCCTGCATCAGCTCGCATGGCTGCAGTGTTTAAGTCCGATCCCCACATGTTAGAATGCACATTTGTGTGAATATAAATGAGGAGCCTGATGAGAGAATAAACATATTGTTAACTTCCATTTGTCTCTCCTGCAGATCCATCAGTGCATCACAGACAGAAGACGATGGTGACAGACATGTGCTACACGACAGAGATATCCAGCCTGATGGACTTTGGCACTCCAGACTGCTCGTTGGGAAAAGGTACGTGTGTCTTGCTCCTGTTGCCGTGGTGACAGCAGGAAGTGTGCATGATGATTTATCCTGGCAGTTAAAAGACACGGAGCTGTCAGCTCCACTTGGAGGTTCACATTGGAGCAGAGGTCTGCGCCGGCTGAGGGTGTGAGAAAAATCAGATAGCTGCGCTGCGTATCTGGTCAGGAGGGGACGTAGAGTTCACTGAAGGTTAAATAACATGTTTGTCCCATGTCTGGGATCATACTGAGGGAGGTGATTGGGATATTATCAAGCTTTATTGAACTTTTTGTTTTATATCAGAATCGTACATGGTCCTTTCACAGGCGCAGAAAACTCCTAAAAATGCATGTGTGCATGCAAACAGACATATTGTTCCCGCTTTACCTGGATGATCCCTCCAGTGCAAATTTGTCACAAAAAAGTACAGGTGAGCTGTTATAAGAATACAACAAGGACAGCAGGAAAATTCAGCAAGTGAGTGGGAGAGAGTAATCGATATAATGTTTGCACATGACTGGTGTGACTTACATGCACATTATGAATCTGCTTTTATTATGATTTTTATATTGATTTCAGGTGGACAGTATGATCCTCTAAGCTATTTTGTTGATACTGTGAATGTGTCCTACTACAGGGATCATTGATGTAAAGGCACACACTCTCATCATAGTAGCACATGGTGGACTCCTCTACTTTGTTCTAAGGAGTGCGTTTGTTAAAACACCCACAGAAATGTACAACAAAGGAGTGAAGACGTGACTGGTGTGATTCATAAGAAGCCCATAACTTACCAATAACTCAAGTGACTTAGGCTGCATTTACATTAGGGCTACAGAACTAGTCCTGAGTTTACTTAGAGAGGCAGTCTGGCTGCAGACTGTACATCTCTGATGGCTCCCCTCACAGAACATTCATGTGAGACGCCATCTCTGCCTGATATGACACAATCCAACGTATTTCCATTTTTAGATTTTTTTTAAGAATTCATCTTTATTCATAAACAAAGTCTGGCAGTTACATTCATGAAATAACCACAATGCAAAAATGACAGACTAAGCAACAGTCCATAAGTAAAACAGAAAAAAAGATCAGAGGTCTAATCCAGGAAGTGTTTGAAGACCTGTTTTAGAAGTAGTTAACAATGGCTTGCCTTAACTTCAGTAGGTTTAGCTGAAGCTAACATAACTATGTTAGCTACATAATTAATGTTACTACATAGGCCAATGTAGCTAAGATAGCAAAATGAGCCTTAACAAACAGAGATAAAGCTAATGTAGTTACGTAGCTTACATAGCATCTTTGTGAGCTTAGCTTTAGCCACATTAGCTACACTCAGGTTCAGGTTCCTTTATGTGTACCAATAGGCAGATTAATTTTCATGGCTACATTATCTATGTTGCTTAAGCAGGTGACTGAGCTACATGATGCTACACTCTCCAGACTTTCCATTCGGCTTTATTAAACATTTTGTTATCAGGATTTACAAGTCAGGTTTTTATCTTTAAACTTTTGGTATCCTAACCCATGACTCAACCCTTACCCTGAACACATGTTGAACATGATTTTATTTTTAACGTTTTAGTGTGTATTTCTGTTCTGACAGAGACATCATCTCACTTAGAGATCAAAGGTGTACAGTCTGCAGCCAGACCCCTGTCTAGAGAGGTGGTCTTGGGTATGATTCAAGTGGACTCCAGCATGGTACATATGAGATGCTAATACCCTGATATGGTACAGAGAGTTGTGTCAGCTATGAGATGCATTATAACAGTGTTTCCCAACCATTTTCCCTGGCGTCCCCCTTCATGTACCTAACAATAGTGAATCCTCCCCAGGACCCAAGAGAGAAGGAAAAGTGACACACTGCACACTCAACATAGATTTTAATTGCTTCACTTGAAAAACCCTAAAAAAAGGTCTATGCACACTTTTCTTTCTTCTCTTTTCTTTTTTTTCAAGATTTGTTTTTAGACTTTTTAGTGCCTTTATTCGACAGAGGAGGACAGTGGATAGAGTCAGAAATGGGACGAGAGTGGGGAGAGACTGCAGCAAAGGACCACAGGCACGGGTCGCGCCTTAGACCGCTAGGCCATTTGCGTGCCCAGTGCATGCTTTTCTTATCAAAAGACCTTTGCATAAACAACTTAATAACTGCTTTATTATGGTTTTAGTCAATATTTGCAAATCTAAGAGCAGGCAAAGCCTCGCGCCCCCCCTAAGATCTTTGGCGCCTCCCCGGAGGGTCCTGGACCCCAGGCTGGGAACCAATACATTAGAACACAACTTCTTCAGCCAGTTTTGCAGTTTGTCTACACTTCTGTAAAATGCACAGTAGAAATGATTGGAGTCTGATCAGCACAAGCCTGTTATGACTTTCTTTGTAAGTTGTAGACAGTGAGTAGAGTCATGTCATCATACCTGCACAGCACGGGTTCAAATCTTTGTTGTTGCATTCAAATCTTTAGTAAAGCTGCTATACTTTCCATCTTTTTCATTCTTCTGTTCAATGCAGTAAAATCAAATCAGTATTTATCAACTCTAACTAGCTGGGTTTTGTTTGCCATGGTTTCCTGTACATAAAACAAGCAGGAAATGTGGCAGCGGGACCAGAATATAACATAAAAATAGTAATGCTGAGTTTTTGGGTGGTGTATTGCAGAGTGATGCATAGAGCAGCACACAAGTATGTCGAGCTCACAGTGGAGTGGGTAACACAGACACCAGGCTCTACTTGGTGTTTTAGACATGCATCAGATGTATTTGTACCTTTCCCTTCAGACCACATCCTTTGGATCCTTCAGAGTGTCTTGCAGAGCGGTGTGTGATTGTTCTAGATAATAGCCTCTCTCTTTCTCTCTTGTGAAGTAATCAAAGTGACTAGCCTGTAATAATAGCTACCATAAGAGATATTGATCGTGAAGTCCAATGATCGCTTGTATATTGTTGCTCAATCTATAGGCCTTGTGTCCATGACTTTTCCCCGTTATTACGACCGCTGTTATTCTCCTTTGTTCACGTACCGATACCATACGAGAAAGTCCGGGGCATAATTGTTATTCTGATCCTTTCATCCACTGCTGCCTCTTGCATATGACAGAGCGGGCTCAGCAGCTATTAGACAAGCCTCATGTCATTTTCATCAACAATGTGCAGCGACAGTGGTGACCTCAGTCACTCATTCCCCTCCTTCCCCTCTCCCAGAGCCCATCACTTCTGCTTTCAGTCTCCCTCTCCTCATTTCTTTTTTCCCCTTCAACCTCTTCTTCCCTCTCAAGGCTAGCTAATATTTTAATGCTGCTCCGTCCCGGCTCTCTATCAACACTCCCCAGCACTGATAATGCAGACTGACAGGTCAACCGTGTGCAGCTGAGAGAGGCGAGTGCGGTACAACGGCGAGGGAAAAAAAAGAGAGCTTTTAGGATTTCTTTCTGGCTTTAATGTGAGCAAAGCAAATGAATGACATAGTGATACAGGGAGTTAAGCTGAAGAATAAGGACACCGAGGAGTGGAAAATTTCAGACTGAAGAACTGTCAGGTTAAAAGCAATGCTGTGAAAGAGCGTCAGTGTAGCTGAGAGGCAGGCTACAGCATGACCTTGGAATTATAAAGAGCTACATTTGGTCAAAACGTTTCTTACTCAAGGATATGATGGAGCTCCTCAGGCAGGTAAAACAGGTCTAATTGAATCAAAGTGAGTCTAATTAGCTAAAGTTCCAACATTATTTGTCATGGTGAAATATTACGGCTGTTAAAACTGCACTGATGACCAGAAACTAACTTCATATGTTTGCATTACCTCCTAATGAGGTGTTAGTCCTCTGTAAAAGGGTTATTGTTTGATTTGTTTATCTTAGCAAGAATCAGTCAGACAAGAACAAGTCTGACAGTAATCCTTGAGGTGTCAGTGTGTGATTGACAGATCCATTGCCTCATGTGACAAGTATCTGGTTAGGGCACTTCTGATCTTCGGAGAGAGCTAAAACACTGAGTGTCAACTTCTGACAGGCAGCACAAATGGCACGCTCGCTCTGAACTGCTGTCTCATCTTCAAATGTAAAAAGATTTAGCATGTGTGCCACTGACTGTGTATTAACATAGACAATGTCTCTCTATCCACTGCTGTGCAGGAGTGAAGCCAAATTGTTCCCAAAGATTGATGCGGACATATTGTAATAGTGGAGTAATTTATGGTGGAACCATGGAATTCATACCGCCACCTCCGCTAACAAAAGAGTACAGTAAATCTACTGACAGGGTGTCAAAGATTCCTCGGGTCGTCACGGTCCACTCCAGAATGCATTCCAGTGTCCGTTTGAAACAAACACATGTATGGAACATTCAGTTTCTGTATTGTTAGTTTTTGTTGTGTTTTTTTCTCCTTTCTTCTTCTACTCTGCTAATCCAGCTGAGGATGATGGAAGGCCACAAATATGTCAGCAAGCCTGTCAATCATGAAAGTACATCTTCCTTTTCTGCATCAAATGAACGCTTGTCAGGAGTTTACGAATAAGTTAAAAACCCAAGACTTTTTGAGATCAAAGGCTACAACATTGTAAACACAAGCATGTAGGAAGATTTACCATTTTAGTTTTTGAAGGTTGATTTTTGGGGTTTTATGCCTCTTTTGTAGACAGGACAGGGGCTTGCGCCAGAAACTAGGGAGAGGGAGAGAGAGTATAGGGAATGATGTTTAGGAAAGAAGCCACAAGCCATATTTGTGCCCAAGCAACCCTCTTTGCAGGACATCAGCCTCTGTAAACACCAAACATAACCACTAGGCTACCTACACCCCCAACCCTGGGATATCTTACTACAATTGGCAGCGTGTCTGTCTGTGTGTGTTAATTTGCACACCACACCGTTGCTCTAGTTGTCCTTGATACCCTTCAGAGGACTTTTTCAGTGTACTGGTTCGAAACCGGTGCCATTAAAAATCATAAATATGTACAAATTTTCTATAAAATCCTAAAATGTTGTACCAAGTCATCATTCAGGGACTTCTGCTGTGTACCGAAGTTGCTCTGACTTCCAAATCAGAATTAGGAGTTTTTACGCATATTTTTTTAAGACATTAACTTAGAATTTCTGAGTTCAGAGATAAATGGAACGCACCATAAGTGACAGAGCTGGAAAACAACTGGACTTTGTCGAAACACACCCACAAAGAAACATATTTGGATGAGATGATACACATGCTCCATGACCCCTGATCAAAGTAAGCTCTCTTTGGAGCACTTTTACAGGAGTTGTGTCACACGTTGCTCATTTACTGAGAAATAATGGTTTAATTGTTGTCTTGTCAGCTGTAGTCGCCGGTGCTATGTAAACATGTTTGAATATGGGTCTGTCTCCTTGTTTCCAGTATCACTTGGCCCACATTGTTAAAGCACCACAAAAAATTGTGTGCACTAAAACTTTGTAAGAAGGCAAAAAGCACAGCTTTGATGCTCCCTTTATTGTGTTGTTGGCCGCACATACGCACCGGCACGCAGAGACGCTGAATCATTAGGCAATTATTTGGTGAAAAAAAAACCTTTCCATGCAAATACCGCTTTTAATTAAACACGCTGTCTGGGTGTGCAGATGGCCTAGCCGTCTATCGTTCTACCCATATCTGCGAGCGGCCTGGGTTTGAATCCGATTTGAGGTCCTCTGCCCCGTGTCTCTCCCCACTCCTATCGAATAAAGGCACGAAAAGCCCAAAATTAAATCTAAAAAAAAAAAACAAAAACAGACTGTTATATGTATGCCCCTTGATAATTAACATGGATTGTCAAAATCCATGCAGGGTGTGGGCGGGACTTTACATACCTGTCACAGGTGCAGGCATGAGTGGATGGCACACGCTGCAAGAGTGGGCAGTAATGGTCAGAAATCCAGTGGGAGTGGGATTCCGAAAAGATTCCTGTGCAGGACTCTAGTTACTCTAGTTTATTATAATTCCCAGAACTACCTACTCTTTCCTATGTTCATCATATTTATCCACATATGTTGACACTGGTTTGCAGATTTGGCAAAAGACAAGATTTATCTCTACGCTGTTTTTCAGCCAACTCTAGAGGTCTCTCAAGTATGGCTAAAACTTCCACTTTTCCCGTCTGTTTTGAGACTCTGTAATTCTCCCTGGACTCCTCTGATGATTTATATTTTCAAATGTTTAATTGTACATGGCTTTTGGCTGGAAACCAGAGTTTTTAAAACATTTACCATGCCAGTTTATGAGAGAAAAACCTATTAAACATGTCCAAGTGATCAGTCCAAGTGTAGTGACAGGGCTTGTGGTAAAGCTGTCAGCAGCGGCTGCCTTCCAACTATGACACATGTATGCCAGTGCTTACTAAACTTTGATGCTGTGGCAGTAATTAACAGGATGACCTCACAAGAATCAATGGCAAACACAAGTATGATGTGAAAACTATGTGACACTGATTTTTTTATTTTTTTAAGCAGGCCTGCCACAGAAATGGCTGGGCCCCTGAAAAGCTCATTGGACAGGCTTCTTCTGAAAAGTGAAATTTTTAAAACAGTTTGGCTGATAGCATGGCTTATATGATTGCAGATGTTTTTTTTAATCACTTCTTTTCGCTTTACCGTCTGACAGTGCCGTTATTTTGTCTCATGGTTTCACATGATAGCAGATAAGAGTTCGTCCCACAGGTCATATCTTCTCCCTAATGATGAATCTCTTCCATAAAGCTTGAAACATTCCAGCACCATCCAATGTGAGTCAAAATGATCACCCCCATTTTTTTGTATGAAGAAACCTACTTTAAAACACTGCTCTATTTCCCAAAGCCGCTGGCCATGATTGGTGGACTGTTTCTCCGAGACAACAGCAGTTTTGCCCATTTTAGCCACAGCCACAGCTCTAAAATTGGTTTCACTCCCAGACGGTGGCTACTTTGCCCTTCTTAATATACAGTCTACACTCCATGCATACTCATTCTGCTTTCACTTGTGTTTTAGTATTCCAGTTTTGTCACTCTTGGGCTCATAAACTAAAAATCCATTACAAGCTTATATGCAGCCAAGGTCTGCAGGCTGAATTAATTCAAATGCATCCCTATCTGTTTTTTTCCACCTGTACCTGCCTGAGGGTTTCAGGGCCTAAAGAGCCCTTTGAGGCAAACTGGGCCAACCTTAACCTTATTCGCTCTGACCTCACATGTCCAAATTCCCATCAGTTATCGCACAACCTGTCCGAACTTCAGGCAAAAGAGCAGTTAAAGATAACACAGGAGGTTTCTTATTAATAATCCAATCTCAGAGTGTAAAGGCAAAGATGAACTTCATATCAGTACTCCTTCCTGTTTCATTTCTAAGGTGATTATAGTGAATTTCACACTTGTTGCATTTTTATTCAGAGGTGTTTGCTTTAGCAGACACATGTCCACATTCAGGTGTCGACTAATGTAAACTCATGTAGGCTCCAAAGACAGCATGGGCTCAGAGGGAGCGCATGACTTTTAAACAGAGGCCTTTATTGTTCTCTGTTCAGTGTAATTGCACTCCCTCTCCTCTGCTCTCTTTCAGCCATCAGGTGGAGTGAGAGCTCCACTGACTCACCTGCTTTATTTCCTGAAGCCAAGGTGCAGTTTGTCTTCCCCTCTTCCTCCTCCTCCCCCTTCTCTTTGCATTCATACACTAGAGGAGAGGGGGCAGGAGTGGGTGTGGGGTGAAAGTTGTCCTAGCTGCTTCAGGGCGTGTCACTTAACAGGTACACGCTGAGAGTGGAAAAGAAAGAGACGCACAAACAGAGAACAGACGGAGAGAGAGAAAGAAGCAGGAAATGTAGCTGAGCAGCTCTCTCATGGGGGGGACGCAGAGTTCTTGGTAACCTGTCTGGGTGGAGCTTCAGAGAGCAGGGCTGGGAGCGGCCGGCTGTGTTGGTGCAGTCTGTGTGTGTTGGTGTGAAAGGTGTGTGCTCTGGTCTGTGAGTCTACACGTGGTGTGTGAGCATGTAAAGTGTGAGTTTCTTTATGGTTTGTTTTTCACCTGCTATGAGAGCTCACACCACGGTTGACAGTGGAGCCGAGCGGAGCCTGTGCCGAGGAGGACATGAGGTCCGAGAAGGAGGAGGGGAAGGCCGGTGAGTGACAGATAGAAGGAGAGGTAGATGCCGGGGCAGATGTTGCTTGTGTGTGTGTTAAGTAACTTGCAGGCCATATAAGCGTCATGGGAGTGTGTGAGCTGGCTCAAGTTCACATGTGTGTCTGCATTGATAGTATGAATGGAATTTGAATGGCATAGCTAAAAGGCTTTTTAAACCAAAGATATCCATGTTTGTCATGACGTTTGGTATACATAGACACTTTTATTTTTCATTTCTTGCTGCTTCAGCCCTTCGTCTGACACATGATCAAAAAACACACTTGTTTTAAAAGCTGAAGTGAGGAGTGTTTTGCTGGTGAAGAAATCAAATGAGTGCTCACGTCTTCTTCTGACGTTACTAAAAGAAACTAGACCATCACTGTCTAGATTGATTATTTCTATATTCTTAATATTAATGACTGAAACTGTTGCAGGAGGATTGGTGTTTTTAAAAGAAATCAGGGGGATATCCCTTATGACATCACAATTATGGCATGTACAGACAAATCCAGCAGAGAGATGTGAGGTACCAGAGGGAGAAGGGCCTTAGTAAGGGTGGTGGCCAAAAACCTGATGGTCACTAGCCTGCTTGGCTTTCATGTGAAGTTTTTTTTTTTTTTGAAAACTCCAAGAGAACTTTAATATGATTTGCACTGAGGAGAGGCTTCCGTCTAGACACTCTGCCATAAAGCCCAGGTCAGTGGAGGGCTGCAGTGGTGGTTGTCCTTCTAGAACTTTGTCCCATCTCCGCACAGGATCTCTGGAGCTCAGTCAGGCTGAGCAGAGATGATCGGCACCTGATTTCAAGTTTTGATCCAAGGGGTCTGAATACTTACCTCAATGTGATATTTATGATTTTGTTTTTAATAATTTTGCAAAAAAGATCTGTTTTCGCTTTATGGGTTACTGACTGTAGATTGTGAGTAAAAGTGTATTTTCAAATGTAGCATCACGCTGCAACATAATGAAATTTTGAAAAAGGAAAGGATCTGAATATTTACTGAATGCATGTTACTATTGTCAGATAAGCTACTAATTTGGTTTTGGACAAAAAATTTTATCAATTCACCTTAAATCTTAAAAGTGGATAAAATTATGCTAACCTGTATGAGAACCCACAATCATAAAGATCTGTGTATGTACATGAATTATTATAACATAGTAAAAGAGCAGATGATAACCTTTTATGTTTTAATGTATTGGTGCTAGAAAGTCAATATGTGTGTTTACTGTTATATCATAAACAGTAAAAAAATAATTTTTTGAGAGTGATTCCAGTTAAATCATGTAATTCTTAAGTTTCCCATCCACTGCAATTTCCCCATATGTCTGTAACATATTTAATTTTGAACAATAATACAACCCATAGTATAATTACCTAATTGTCTACAAGTATCAGACTGAAAGGTGCTCTTTGGCCCAGATTCAGTACATTATTCTTGCTTTGTTGAAATCGGTCCACATGGCGGCACTTGTCTAACTGAGAGGGTAACTTCACTCAGGGTGCAACAGTGTCCCACAGGCATTCTGTCAAATAATTTAAATATAATGACAAAACATACTTACAGTGATTAAGAACTGTATCCTTAAAACTAAAAACGTGTTCTCTCAACTCAGAAAAACAGAGCAGAAATAGCTATTTCAGATTTTTTAACTTAATATTCAACTTTTTAAATTACTTTTACCGTTCGGTCTTACAGTGTAGGTTGGGATGATCAATATTGGATATTTGCTGATATTCAATATGCCAATCATTGCAAATTTCATTCAGATTTAATTTGCTGCAAGACTTCAGCCCTTAAAACACACTTTAAGGTTTAAAGGAATGAGCATGAACAAAGACAATGACTTCAGCTGGCATGGATCCATTGGTCCTACTTAAGATTCCACAAACTTATTGTGCATATGGCCTGAATTAGATCAATATGTACCAGCACTTATACTGATAATTACAGCAATTTATTAATGAGAAAAATCAGTAAAAAATACCATGTCTGCCCATATCACTAATTAATGTTTGAAGCTAATATCTGGTGATAATATGACCCACCCTGATCTCAGTGCTCTTTATACACAATTTGGGTGGACTATACCAGTGTCTCTTGCATGATACTTGTCTCACTTGTCTCTAGTTACATGTTTGCAAACATGCAGTGATTATAGCAGTATAATTATTGCATTGTGAAGAGGCCAGACCAAATTATTAACTAAGTATTTGCTAAATGGAAGCTTGTTTCTTAATGTAAGATATAAAATGGGGTAAAAATTCAATGAAACTGCTGTAGGTTTTTTGTAATGGCTGGTCCATTGTTGACTCAATAAACAAGGGGAGTAAACAGAATTTTAAGATTACACAAGCTTTGAATTGATTCTTCTAGCTGACCTTAATATTGTGTTATCATAAAAATTAAATGCTTATCTGTTAATTTTCTATAATGATAGTATGTAAATGGAAAATAATTGTCAGATTTTGTGCTGCATCTTCATAGCTCAGAGGATGTATTAAATCTTGCACAACCTGAGCAAAAATAACACTCAGGGATATCTTTGTTGTTGTTTTTTATTAATGCCATAAACGGTCAAAGGAGTACATGTCATGATTAATATGAAGCTTTTCAGAGAAACTTTGGTTATTTGAAGTCTAAATGAGTCTTTTTAGAAGAAAGGTTTGTTTTGAGGTCATGGACAGGTTTTATGTGCGTATGTGGGGTTTGGTTTCTTAGCAGTTCTTCATGATCAAATGCTCTCGTGTTTGTGTTGCAGTGGTATTTGAAAGTTTAGAGCTGAGTTTGATCCCATTGTGTTTTTGTGGGCTTCCTGCTCGGTTGTTGTACCCTGAGGTCACTACTAAAAATTGCAGAAGATAATGAGTTTGAGAGAACGCACTAAAACAGACAGATGGCACCATCATTATAAGCTTCACACTCATAGTTTTGTTGTAAAAAGTACGAGAGACAACATGTGGCACATCTCCATCCGTCATTGTTTATGGTTTCAGTGTCATTTCTCTCAGGTCTGTGTGAACTAAAGCTAACCAAGGAGCATTGTAATGCTCATCATCTCCATAAATGGTGACTGACTATTAATGAGCTTTTTTTGTGTTCATATTTCACTTGGTTTTATCTCCACAGTGACTCTCCAAGTTTCTTTTTCTCTTTTGGTAGCAGCTCCAGCTGCAGAGCGGGCGTCTCACTCAGCTGGTGGGATTTTTCTGCCCTGCCCCAGGACATGAGGGAGGTCTCGAATCAAATCATCTAGATTTCCATCTCTCCTCAGACCAGATCCTGCTGGTTCTGACAGATGTTAAATCTCCAAAATAGATCCAAAACAGAGACAAAAGGCCCTGCAGCGCTTTGTTTCTCTGTGGTTTACACAAGTTGGTTGAGATTATGAGCCGCGCCCTTTGCTGAGTGCTGTGATCAGCCAGTATTGTAATGATGCTGGGGCCCAATTCAAGTGTTTTCTCATTGGGTGCTTTCTGTTGAACCTAATGTGTGGTTTGGTTTGGTCAGTGTGAATGCAAGTGTACTGCGCTGAGGCACCAGGCACTGGGTCCAGGCCCTCTTGGTGTGGTGGTCTTAGGTGCAATCCAGGTGGATTTCAGCATTCATAACCATCCCCTGTTATGGGACAGAGTTGCATCAAAACTTCTAACCCCAGCTCGCCAGTTTGTCCTCGTTTTTCTCTATGCACGGTGAAAGTGATCAGAATCTAGTCAGTAAATGGTCTGCTATGACGGACATTATGCAAGTTGTAGTCAGGGAGTGGAGTTACAAAGTTGTAATATCAGTGCTGTGCAGGTTCATTTCCTCCCCTGAGCTGCATGGTAGAGGTGTAAGTACAAAGAAGGTTGTTGTTGGCGTCTTAAGGCAGGCTCAGACTACACGAATTCAGCCAGATTTAAGCCCAACTGCAACGTTGCAGCTCATCATCAAAACTCGGGCCCGATTTAGAGTGTTGTGAATGACAAACGGTCTTGTAGTATGAATTAATGATGCGTCCAAGACGCCCAACGACCACAATTTTCCAAGACTAGCATGTAAGAATTTTTCTTACATTGTCGTCTAGTTTGACACCCTGACCTGACGTCAATGATGTGAATCCTAACGTTTAATAACAGTAGAATTCCCTAAAGCTAATGTGTAAATCTTATTTTATTTAAGTTATCACATGCATACCTTAAGTCCTATCTGAAAGAGAGTCAGTCCATATTGTCCTTCTCTTGATACATCCATACTTATTATCCTTAATCCAATCCATAATTGTTTCGTATTTCCCTTTTTACAAGCAAAAGACTGCTAAAATCACACTTCTGTAGTAGAGTGAAAGACACTCCTCTACCCCCCCCCCCCCGCCCCCCCGTCAACGTGTGAACTCTGACTCAGTCGGAGAGACAGTGGTGACGTCATACGGCAAGTGGTCAGGATCACTCTTGTAGTGTGGCCAGGTTGTCAGCAAAAACGGGGCAAGATTTTTTGTTGTATAAAAATCTGTTTGTCTGACATCGTTCCATCATAAATGACCAAAAAATTTGTGTAGTCTGAACCGGGCTTTAGAACAACATCCATGTTGACAGGATGGACTCCTTCACTGTCAAAAACATAAAAAATCATTTCTCTGGCCTCATGGTAGCATCTTCTTCTTCTTCTTTCTCCTTGGGGGGTTTGAAACCAGCTATGAGCATACCGCCACCTGCTGTATCGGGCTAAATACTTACGCAAGTGGGTCAGTTACACTTGCTAAATTGAAAATGTGCATAAAACTCCAGAATAGACTCCACTAATGTCAGATTTCAAACCTCAGTTTTAATACTGATAAAAACCACCGAGACAAACCACACCAGATAATGAGCGCTGTAGTGGCTGAAGGCGGGATTTTTTTCCCCCCTTATAATAAGCAGCAGCAATGTTACTGTAAACCCCTTAATCCAGTCTTTGTCAGGCTAAATTAACTTGGCTCAAGCTCCATATTTACCATACATAAGAGGTATCTCATTAACAGAGGAGGAGATAGATTTAGAAGAAAACAAGCGCTTTAAAGCTAGAAGGCTCAGCGCAATTAACTGAATATGAAACAGGATATCAAATAAATACGGTAAATTTGTACAAATTCACATTATTATTAAGGATTTTCTTACACAAATCAAGGAACTGTCTGATTCCTGCTATGAGCCACCATAGCAGCCAGGTTGGTTTATTTAATGGCTCGCTTATTCCCTCCATTCAAATGAAACCTTAAAAGCACAGTCATTGACACCATGTGTCCAGTGACAGTGAATGAATTCAGTCCTTGACAGCCATGTTAGAAATCTAAATAGCCTTGTCCAAGTTCTCACTGCTCATCCAGCAGCACATCCCTGGCAGAGTGCCTAATCTGTACATAATAAACGTGTGAATCAATTACAGCTATCTGCACTTGGCATCCTTGCTCTGACCTCAGCTGTAATGTAAACCCACGGGCGATTAATTAATGAGAGCTGGTCCCAAAAGATACTGTATACTCACACTGATATACTGTACACTGAGTGCCCTTTAAATACAAGCAACAGACGAACACATGGCAAAAATCAGATGAAAACAGGCAGCACATACATGGTTCAATTCAGGATTCAGATGTTTATAGAGGAAAAACAACAATATCATCATGGTACACTGTGATTGCTTAGATGTACTGAACAAGAGAGGGATGTTTGGTCTGCAGACCACGGTGTTTTACCATTAAGTAAAATATACTCCAGTCAGGTAGGTTTGAGGGCCAGCAGGATGCATTATTTATGCCTGTATGTATTAAAGAGAGGCAGTGTAATACCCACAGTAGGAAATTGACCTGACCCGTACATGAATGTTGGAGCTTTTCAGGATGCAGAAAGCACCATGCCTGGAGTCTAAGCGTGTCAGAAAGGGAATAAGGCTGCTCTGTTTTACCTTTTTTTCCTATCTGCTGGAATATGAGATGGATGCTAGTCATGGCTTTAAGTGCTATTTCTAGATTAAGCATGTCAATCTGAAACTAAACAACCCACGCAGCTCTATACAACCTCCATTCCATTACTGCTCAAGTTCCCCCTGAGACGACGGTACAAATTAACAATAAAGATTCTAAGTATAGTCCTGCAGATGATTAAAAAAAAAAAAAGTCCCTAATCGCTGCTGCCTACCTCTGCCACCCACCGACCTCCCTGTGTTTAGAGGCTCAGCAGGGAGCTGCTTACAAAATGAATATTTTTATTTGTGAAGCCTTTTAGTCTCAAGCTTATCCCCCCTTTCTGTCAGATATCAGTTTGTTGCTGATTTTATTCTATTCTTGTATAATCCTAGAGGAGTATTTGGGTTGTCTTTTTGTCTGGAGTTGTAAACAGAGCGTTCGTCTTTCACGTATTGTTTCTGTTAGAGGAAACAAATCAGCAGTCTTCTGTAGTGGGGTCTTGTAAGGTTATCACTTCCACAGATTTGGACTAATGGCACTATTTTGTTAATTTTTTTTCTCTCTTTCATGTTTTTCAAGCTAGTCTAGCTATCTAAAGTCATTTTAAAGCTCTTTTTGACTCAGTGCCAGTTTAAGAGTCCGTTGGGGCCCAATGCAAAAATTCAAAAGGGGCTTCTCCAGCCAGCATTTATCACTATTTCATGAAAAATGGCCTGACACCAACAAAAAGATAGCAAAACTGAAACACTGTTTACATCACAAGCTCACAAGTATTTAAAACATGTAACTAGAAAAGCACTCGGAGAGCGCAGACCTCCACCATTAGCACTATCTCCCAATAGTAAAGAATCTTTTAAAACATTCCTGGATCCAGACAATGATCCGGATCACTCCCGAAATCTAATCAGTTCTTCCTTATACCATTTGTGACATTTCCTGAAAATTTCTTTAAAACCCGTCCATAACAAACGAACAAACCCACCCGATCACATAACCTCCTTGGCAGAGGTAATAAACATGAACAAAGGAAACTTAAATAAGTAAATATCTTCGAGTCAAAATTGTGTTGTATTAAAAAAGCAAGCCTGCCCTTTTTACCAAGCTCATTTTGAATGTCAACATTATGCAGAATGTAGTGCTAGTGGAAGTTATGTTATTTAGAGTGTCTCCCCTACATTTAAGATTTTGACAGGTGTCATATCAGGTGCCATTTATAAAGCGATTATCTGCTCTGGTTTCCACTGTATTGCTTCTTAATGCACCATACTAACTTATAAATGACATATAAAAACTTATCTGAATTCTTGAGTTTTATCTTAACTCAATTTCTCTTATTTCTAACTCTTTTTATCTTATCTTAATTTCTTGAATTTATTTGTTTGTAGGTTTTAGTTGCTTTTATGTTTTGTATTTGACAAATGTGGTTTTTAGGTTGGTTTTTTTTTAACTTTTAGGCTCTATGCTAACCTTGCAAAGCAGATGGATTCGCTCGTTTCCGTGTTTCTTACTGGCAAATCCATTTTGGAAAGCTCCCGTCTGAACAGTTTGGGCCCAGTTAGAAAGTGACAGGACCAATCAGCATCAAGGGGACACAGCGACAATAACGTGGATGCTGCTAAAGCATACGTTTTTACAGAACTTGATGATATTTCTTCGTTAAATGAAGAACAAAGAACAGCATTGAGTTGTTTTCTTTTCAAAAACAACAAAAATCTTGTACTGACATGCCTGCAGGCACCATAGTTCACATTATGCAGCAATTTATGGAGTTTATTCGTTGGTAGCAGCGCAACTCGGTTTGGGACTACAACGTCACGTGTTTTGTTGCTCTGATTGACCTGTAAAGATGTGACAGAACTTTCATCCAATCACCCTCTGAGTTTTTTTTTCAAAGGCTCTGCCCTTTCTCAAATGCCATCTATGGAAGGTTTTCAGGTGTGTCAGGTTACCACTGTTCATAACTTCGGTAAATATTTTTTTTAATGGGCTGTATCAATGAAGTAGATTGGTACATATACCAGCTGTCAGATGGGGCCCTCTTACGGAGCAGCCTCACTTAATACGTCCAAATGGCAATCCTATGAAGCGTCATGCTCCGCACCTGTTGGAGTGGCTTTAGCACCTACATGACCTGATCTTAAAGTCGCTGAATGCCTTACTGAACACAGTAAAAGTGCATTTTTACTTGAGTGATCTGAGCTCATGGAATGCCTTTCAACAAACTCTATAAATGGACAGTTCAGGACTCTGATTTAGCCACTTTGTTTCCAGTTGTAAGAGTTTTGATTTATTTCTGCTGTTTAATAGTGTTTGTGGTTTTGTTTTGCTTTTTCAATGTGCTTTTAATCTTGACAGGATTGAAAATGAGAGAAACCTCAATGTCCTTTCAAGAATAAATGAATGTCTCAAATTAAATGAAAGCGGCCGAGGGGCCCAAAGCGGTTGGCCTGCCTTTCCAGCTGCCAAGCAGCATTTTTGTTAAGACTTAACTTGTTTAAGTGTTGCTTTGAGCTAAATGCTAAGTCTAGCCTGGCAAAATGAGGATAAAAAATGCACTGTTGTAATGTTCAGCATTTTCCTTATCTACACTTAGCACATTAACTCTCTAAATCTGTTGGAAATGTGTTTAGTTTTTTACATAAACTATCATAAACTATCATAAAAGCTTGAACTGATGGGTTGTGCAACAGCTAGTGTAAAGAGATCATTACAGTTGTTATAAATTAGCCTCAGGGAAGCATGAATGTTTGGCAGATATGATCTTTCAGCCTAATCTCTCAATTGTGCGACAGTGGCCATTGTTATTCTGATCAGTTCTCTTGGCCAGAGTTTTCATGAAGTCTTAGAAGTCCTTCAATATTGAGATGTTTTTGTGGTGACTGAATATTTGACACCTTTAAACCTATGCTCAGTTATAAGCAACAGAAAAGGTGTTGCATATGAGAAGTATCTGAGACAGATAGATTGTGTTGACAAGTGCTTTTCATTCTACATTTCACATTTTCTCTCTTGTGCAGCAAACTTCTCCTGAGACAAAGAGCCAAATGAGAAAGCACTCAAAGGCTGCACAGATTGTGAATATGATGAGCCTTATCTTAGTCTGTTGTAGATAAATAACCCTACAGAGTTTAATTCAGTCCAGCCACGCTCCATTTTTCCTGCCTGTCAGGACTACAGTGTTACCTGTGTGATGAGTTTAATCAGGAGCTGAAGCAGACTGCTGTCTTCTCCCGCAGTAATCTCAACTGATCTTTATAGTGTAATTAGTGGAGGCCAGAGCTCAGCAGACATATGCTCCTTACCTAATACAGTGCTCAAATAGCCAGCTGTGAGGAGATTCACACACGCATCAAACACACACAAACACCAATCAAATAATCCAGAAGCAACATGGGAGGACACAGCACCACTCAAAGTAATATAATGATGAGATTATACTCAGAACTGATAAGATAATATGCACATATGATGCCAAAGCTGCTGTTTGCTGTCTGGTGTTGATTTACCAAAAGGCACATTGACGCTGATGTGGACCAGGTGAGAGTGTTTAGATTTTCATCCTTCTACCATGCATTCAATACCTTGATTGTTTTTATCACCTTATCATTGGTTCGTAGATGTTTTAACTGCCAGGTAAAGTGTTTGACCAGCAGAGTTTTTTTTTAATCACATCACTGAGGTGGTGGTGTGCACAATCTGTGCTGCTCTAATTCAGTCGTAGGCATAAGGCTGCAGGCCAAGAGCTTATGATAATCATAGCAGTGCTGATATTCAGTACATCACTCCTTCTGTCTCTAAATTTTTCATAGGTGTGAGTGTGAGCACGCCTGGTTGTTTGTCTCTATAAGTCAGTCTGTGATTGACTGGCCACCAGTCCAGGGTGAACCCCGACCAAAGACAGCTGGGATAGGCTCCAATCCCCCATGACCTGTGAAGAAATAAGTGGTATAGAGGACGGATGGATGGATGGATGGATCACTCCCTCTAATGTAATATTGCTTTTATATAACATAGGTGGCAGTAGTAAAATGTAAAAACCAATGACAGATCATTTTGTCCTTCCTGCTCAAATAGTTCCACAACTTCAGTGAACCTGGACAGTTGCTAAGCAACCAAACATTCTCTTGCACTCTTGTGTCATCCGTTTTAGAGGAAGATACACAAACGTTGGCTTTCTTTAGTTTTGTAAGCTTTAGTTAATGCTACACTATCTACGATAACTACGTAATTAGCATTACTGAATAAGTGCCGCCAAGTTAGCTTTAGCAACACAAGCTTTAGCAGATGCAGTGATAGATAATTTAGCTACACATATAAAGTAGATACGTAGCTTACATAGCTGCCTTGTGAGCTTAGCTTTAGCTTTATTAGCTACCCGATTTGTTTGCTAGGTAGCTACGTTATCTACGTAGCTTATACAGCTTACAGAGCTATGTAAGCTATGCTCGCTGTGTTGGGATGTTTTCATGGGGGTTTCGAGCAGAGTTGATCTTCATCGGGAAGTTTCTGCTCAAAACGTCACGTTGGTGCAATAAATGATTGTATTTTTTGGAGCCCTGCAGTGTGCGAGACATCTTTGTTCTTTGTTAGTCTAATTTTCGGCTCAGCACCTGCCCACCTTGGTTCGGATGTATGTGTAGACTTTTTTCCCAATGTTTTCATGGGGGACAAGCTTTTTCCTGTAAGCAGACTGTTAACTCAGCTATATCAAGGCCTTTTTAATCACATTTTGCAGGTCAGGTTTTGGAATTTAACCTTTGGTATCCTAACTCTTACCTTAACCCTAAACTGAAGTTTAATCTGATTTTATTTAGAAAGTTTTAGGATGTTTTTCTGTGTCCATCGGAAATGAGCAATTGAAATCACAGATGGTTGAGTGGTTTAAGGCATGCAACATGTACGCAAGCGGCCCAGGTTTGAATTCTGCCTGTGGCCCTTTACTGCATGTCTCTCCCCACTCTCTTCACTGTTTCCGAGTTGTCCATTGTCCTCCTCTATCCTATAAAGGCACGAAAAGGCCCAAAAATAAATTAAAAAAAAATAAAATAGATTGAAATCTCTTGACAGCCTAGTTTTAGTATACTGTAGTTTGACTGCATTTTTTTTGGTACTAAGGCAGCATGTGCTGTCATCATCAACAGCTGACAGTAGTATGACATTCCAGCCATGTATGTGACCTGACTTGAGAAAAAAACTACTTTTCTAGAGGACTTTGATGAATTTAATGAAATGAAGTGAGAATAGCTGCAAGATTCTTGATGTTTACTGACAAGATAGAATATAAGTGTTGACAAGGTCATAACATCTGAGCTTCTTTCCTTCGGCCTCATATCCCAGGATCAGGATACAGTTCATGTTATAAGACAACTTTCAAATGGTTTCAAAAAAAGTCATTCTCATTTAACTGTTTCCCAATTTATCAGTAGACAAAAAAAAAAAAACAAAACAAAACAAATCAATACTTGTTGGCTAGAGTGAGACAATAGCTAACATTGCCTTTATTACTGTATAGTTCACATCATTGTTAGCTAGTGTTAGCCTACCTGATATTATAGGAAAGGCCAAAATAAATTGTTAGATATCTGTGTACATCTTTGACACATTTATTTAAGCCCTGACGTAAAACAAACTCAACCTCAGCAATCCGGTGTGTGACACTATCAAACAATTATGGTAGCTGGGAGGTGGTTTAGTGCCAGGATGTTTTTGAAATGTTGCTAATGGGTTAGCAAATGTTTCCTCCTTTTGAAGACTCTCGGTGCCCATCGTCTCTCTGGTTGCTGATCTGTATGCTTAAACACACCACTATAACATCATAACAGAATCACATCAGTGCAGACAAGGAGTAATATGATAGATGATGGTTTTAATAAAAATGTTTAAACTATAACTTTATTGTTCCTGTTACTACAGAGTAGGAATTACATGAAACAAATCTAAAATAAATGTAAAAATGATGTAATAAAGTCAACAAGAGATGTTAGGTAAGTGTAAGCAGGAGCTTATTTGATCATGTGATTATCATGTTGTTTAGTTAGCATCATTTCAGAGACACAGAGCTGCTCACAAGGCTTCTTCAGACGCTTTGAATCAACAGTCACTGGCACTGCAGCTACACCTTTACGTAATGTGTCTCTGTTCACAGGAAGTCTCTGAGCATGCAGGACGTAGTCTTGGAAAACAAGTTTTTCATGTTTTTACTGGTTCATTCTAGGTAAAGTTATCAACACAAGGAGCGGATGAAAGAATAGCTTTATAGAGAGACGTTCCTTGTTTCAGACGTATCAGCAAGCTCCGGAAAAGAGTCATTGCTGTATTAAATAGACTCAGTGAGTAGTTGTCTTTAATGTTGTTAAAGAAAACTTTTTTTATTTTAAACTATTTACTGCTTTGTCATTTCTGCTAGTAATGCACCATACAGTGACATCACTCTGATGCCCTGCTGTGTTAGCTGCAACCCCTGCAATGCTGCAGCAGAAGATCTCTCAGCACTTTCTGTAGAAAGCCATTACTGAGCTTGTGCCTTAGCCTTGATTCCCACAAACATCCCCCCCTCATGCACACAACCCCTTATACCCTATACCCTATAAACCTTATCGATAGCATATTATAGCTGTGCACCAATACTATAGGAGCTGACTGGGAAGAAAAGAGGTCTACAGGAGAGCACACTGTACTTCTCAGACTCTATTCTCATGTTTCTGTGAAAACTGATGATTAAAAGACCAATGCCAGGTTTTTTCTATATTTAACATGTAAACCTATTAGAATAGCTTTAATCACAAAGACTATGAAGGGACATCTGTCCATTTTGTGCACTTTATTTGGTGTGTAGTGCTTGTAATGCAGTTTGAAAGTGGAGATCATGTCCTCTAACATGTTTGTTCCTTAGACGCTACAGCTGATAAACCATCTGCCCTGCCCATCACGCAGCTGTAGTGTATGTAAATAGGTTTGTTATATGGTCATATACAACTTCAGTAAAGCTGGGATCTAATAAAGAGTCAAAGCACCTGTTTATAAATGGCCATGTTTTACCTTATTACCCATAAACTGCTTTATTATGTCCTAGACTCCTCCAGTGTCCAACAAAACATTTTTTTTTTATATAAGATAACTGTACCCAGGAGACTTTTGTTAAACATTTTGCAGTAACAGTGAAGTTAGGCAGCGCTGCATGTCTACATATAGTAATAAAAAGGAGGATCTTGTTATCCAACTATCACTTACTGTACCTGAGGGATAAATGGATGAGAAAAGTCACCAATTGACACCTCTGGCTCTGTCTAGGGCAGGAATAGCAAAGCAGAACAACTGTAGCAACTACACTGACACTGATTTTAAATATCAGAGAAATTGGGGTAAAAAAGCAACAACCATGCTCACTGAAATTCCGCGAGGCACATCCATTGGCTGCTTTCACTGCAGGAGGTTTTGACCCCATTCTAATAGTCCCATTTCAATGTGAAGGGTTTTTTGCTTTTAAAAAGAAAATGGTCAATGAGCTTGTTTTTAGGGATGCATTGGTTTAACATCAGATATCAGCTGTCTTGACAGATATCAGAGACCAGTGTTTATTTGTGTCCAATTCATTTAATGCTGGCATCCGGCAAACCTCACTGCTGATTTAATTAAGAGATTGTTTACTGGGAAGAAGAAGTTACCAGTTGGACAAAGTCTGTTTTTTATGGTCAAACACAAAGGAAATGTTGGAGTAATGGTAGTATTTCACCAGAAGAAGTGATCAACATCCCAATTTGTTTATCTTCATACTTTTCATGGATGTTTAGTATCCAAGTAGAGAGTCAAAATCTACCTTGTGAGATTTTACAAGTTTATCAGTTTGTTGCATAGTCTGCTTTGAAAAGTTAAATTATGCTTTTAAAGAATAGAAATCTCTCATTTTTAGTTTGGATTACCCACAGATCCAGAACGTGTCCCCATCAAAACCCTGAGGTCTGCAGAGCAACAGTCAGTGGACAGTCAGAGAAATTGTGTATGGATTGTGTATTGATTTTAAAGCCTCCATGCTGGCTGTAGCCAAGGCCGGAGGCACAAAAACACCCTGAGTCAAGGGTGAACTCTTTCGATCTTGAGGTCAAAGGTTAAGGTCACAGGAGCTCATGTTCATTCCTCACAAGATTTACACATATCACGCTATCACAGAAAAGCATCAGCTTCTGAAACTGTTTTTTAGTATGTTTTCATGGGGTCCTCAAATGTGCCTCTGTGTTTTGGTATATCACCGTCAGATGGCAGATAAATGAAAAATGTCTGCCTTTACATGCAAAAAAAAATCCTTTTTTGCATGTAAAGGCATTTTAGCATTAGCATTTTTCAAAAACACAGGCCTGAAACCCTGGTCAAATGAATTTTTACAACTTTAATAAAGCCTCCTGCTACTACTGGCCACTGTAGCTTCAGTTAATAGCCACTGCCCTCCTGTCAAAGCTTTACCCTGGTACTTTGCCAGACATACACTTAGTGGTTAGCATGTCATAGGAATATCGTGGTATGAAAGTTTTTTAAATAGGAAATGGAAATAAAGTTGTATGTTGCCTGTTGAGGGCTATACTCATGTTTAACTACTCAACTGAAGTGATGAGTAACCACGATAGAGCTAGCAGCTAATTTTAGCCACGCTCTACACAGCATAACAAGGTCACATTTCTGCTGACACAATGACCCTGTGATAGTTTGACTGTTTCCCAAACATGTCCTCCTCTTTAGACTAGTTGGTTACGTGCTATTTAAACAGGCATGTAGCCACATAGGAAAACAGGTGCCTGGGAACATCTTTGCACACCTGGATTGGGGGAATTTTTTGCCATTCTTTTATGCAAATCCTCTCAAGCTCAGTCAGGTTACATTGGGGCTGTTGGTGGACAGCTATTTTCAAGTCTCTCCAGAGATGTTCAACAGGGTTCAAGTCAGGGCTCTGGGCCACTCTAGGACATTCGGTCCTGAGCGCTGTGGAACAGGTTTTTATTGATGATATCTCGAGTGGTGGGTAGAGTACACAGTTACCGTACTCAAGTAAAGTACTGTTACTTAACAATAATAATTACTCAAGTAGAAGTAAAAGTAGTGAGTAACTTCATTTTGTGCAACTTATTAAAACGTATTGCATTACAACATATTATTTAGGGGTAGTAATGTAAACTGCACATTGTCATAAATAAAGTGACATACTTAATACTCAAAGCAGCAGTCAAGTTATGTTTTTTAATCACAATTATGAGATGAAAATTTCAACATAATGAGAAAAAACTGACTTTTTCTCGCATTATAGTTATGTTATTTCTGCAAGATGGTTTTAATCTCTCATACATGAATTTGTACTTTGCATTTCTGACTTTTTAATCACATTATATTTATTTTATTGTGTTAGTGATTTTTGGCTCATTTTTGTAAAATCAATCTTATGAACTGTCCTCATTTCTGACTTTTGGCCCTTTTTTAATTTAATTTTTACTTTTTAGCTCCAATTTATGAATTTTTATCCTGATTTTCACTCAACAAATTCAGCAAGCCAAACTGAAACTTATTAAAACCAAAGACAACTTTGGCCCACTAGCCCCACATTATAACCATGTTAGGTATAATCACTGATATAAGAGATATGCCACACACGATTATAGTTTCACCTACGATGTAATGTGGCAGATTTGCATAGGTGGTTGGACAAGTGACATCATTTATCACTAACACAACTGTGTCTTTGCAGCCTGCGAGTTAAAACAGAGATTTGAACTTATATGTTAAGCTAACTAGCAGTGCAGTTGTTTAGCTTGTTTAACTTACTTACCATAACTTGGTTTCTTAGATTTGACGTGCTATTTTTGAAGCTTGAGATTTCCACCGTTTTAGTAGACACAGTAGGCAGCGCATTATGTGGCTGTTGTTCCTCGTCGTTTGAAAGGCAAAGAGTCTTGGTGTTGGATCAGGGATGAACATGCTCCTCTGAAGGAGACGCAGGTATTACATCTTCAGCCATTATCTCCAACTGTTGAAAGTTAAGGGGGAGGGGTCACTCCTCCATTTAGTCTGTGGTGCTGAGGATATTACCTCACACTGCTATGAGAGCTCAGCTGAGTGTAAAAAAATACTTAATGAAAATGAATTATAGGCAAGTAAAAGTAGTGACCAGTGTATTGCCCAATGTAACGGAGTAATTCACTCATTTTTTCACAAATGTAATGGAGTAGGAGTAAAAAGTGCTCTGCACAATAACTACTCTCAGAACTAGGATTTAAATAAAAAAAAAACTCAAATACATGTAATGGAGTAAATGTAACGCATTACTACCCACCTCTGGATATCTCCACTCTTTGCTCCATTCATCTCCTTCTCTACCCTGACCAGTCTCCCAGTCCCTGCTGTTAAAACCACCCCTACAGCATGATGCTGCCACCACCATGCTTCACTGTTGAGATGTGATTATGCAGGTAAAAAGCAGTGCCTGGTTTCCTCCTGACATAACGTTTAGAACTGATGCCAAATAGTTCAGTCTTGGAGACCAGAGAATCTCACAGCTTATTTAAAAGCCCAACTGTTGATGGAATAAATGCTGACAGAAAAATAATCAATACCTACAACATTTTCCAGTTTTTGACTTGGAAAACTGAAAAGAAAATGTTTCATAGCAAAACAAATGATTACCTGCAGCCCTAAAACTGTTCAACCCTTTGAACAGAGCAAACATCCAGACTGTCATCTTGACTATAGGCAGATGTTGAGGAGAATATCATAAAGTGATAAGCTGGACACTATCAAAAGTTTTTCCATAAATGGCAAACTAGGAGTATGTTTTATATTCACTAGATTTAAAGACTCAGAAAGCTTGGAATACTTTTTTACTGTGGTAAGCACTGCTGCATGTTCAGATATGGCAGAAACCTACTGAGTGAAGCTTTTCAACAGTCTGTTGGTCCATTTGCTGTAAAACTAGCTGACTGGAAAGTTTAGTAATGAAAACCTATCAAGATTGTGTCCAATTTGGTTGCACAGAGTCTCAAAGTGCTTTTAAATCTGAATAGTTTTACAACAAGAACGCTAACTCTAAATTTAACTTCTCATCCAAACATAATATCCCAGCACCACTCACTATAAGCATCTTTGATCATTCATGGATGTAAAAGGGTCCTCTGTAATCCTGCGTACGGTTCACAGGAGACTACTTCAGGTCTTTGACCACAAGTCCACAGATTTCCAGCCCTCATTTCACCTCTACAAGCCGGGAGCGCTGCCTCCGCTTTCTGTAGGATAACAGCTTCTACACATCCCTCTTTAGCTCTGTTTGTGTGCGCGTTAGTGACAGCTCTGCCATGTGAGGGGACAGGGAGTAATGGTGTGGTCCCGGCTGGCTTTGATGGACCCTCTAATGGGTGGCTTGGATGAGAAGTTAATTGAATGGGCGTCTGCTGAATACGAAGAAGAAGAAGAGTGGGCTCGTCTACTTCTGTGGGGAGGACTAATAGCTCGACTGCAGAAACCACTCAGGGGTCAGAGCTGAGACAGGCCACATGATAACAGTAGATAGACTTCAGAGTGTGCTTTTTATGACTGCTGTCGCTTTAGATTGCTTTTTAAACCCAATAGAATAGTACTGATGGTTTTTAATGCAGCATTTCTGCATCATTTCTAGGATATAAAACAGGTGAAATATTTAGGGAAGATCTCTGGAAGTTTCTAGTGTTACCTGTGAGAGAAAGTATGAGTCTATTGTGATGCTTTAGCTTTTTAATAGTAGCTGTCAGCTTGCGTTTATATAATTGGATGAGAGAAAGATGCTGGGAATTAATGCAAAATTGGATTTTGGAGAATTATGCCCCAATTTGTTTATGAATTATACACATTTCACTAAATCCACTGTAAATCCTCCTCCTGATACTATTCTCATTCAGTTTTTAATTGACTGAGAGTAGACTAAATATTACAAACAAGCCAATTTTCAATGTGTGATGAAATGTAAACTCCTGTAATATTTGTGTATCTGCATGAAAAAGGTCGAAATTGGCTCATTTGAAAATGATTGCAAGTAAGAAATTATCAGCTAAACACCTTCTGTGTTAAGTTTATAAGAAGAGATCAACCTTGACATCACAGTGAGAGTGGAGGGTAATTTAAACCGCCTGTTTAGAGTTGAAGATTAATCCAAACGTAACAAAGCTCATAGAAAAAAAAAAGCACACTTTCACTTTCTGTTGAGCGGCTTTTAAAGCAGCAGCCGGAGCTCCCTGCGACAAATATAGGAGAGCCTGTAGGTAAACAGATGAATAAGCGGATTTAGGCTGCAAGGAGGCCGTGAAAGATTGCTCTCTCTGGGAAACAAACTCTTTTTGTCACATGCAGCGCAGAGCTGCTCCCTGTGTTTCCATAGTCCTGAGTCGACAGAGACCGATGGACTGTCCCCTTCCTCCCTTATCGGAGCTGCTGCAGCCCCACAGCGTCTGGCTGCAGGCCTACAGAGACCTTCTCTCTCCTTCTCTATCTGAGCCCAGCCGCACACACAAACACACACATGCAGACTTTGGCGTATGCACACTTGCACTTCAATTTTACCAAGTTTTACCAAGAGTCTTATAGGGATCTGCATATATTTAGAGGCACGCTCTGCTTTTTAGTTGTTTTATCTTCGAAGGGATGCCAATGCTGACAGCTTGTCCACCTCTGGGATCCAGATGGAAATGTCCTAACATTTATGCAGACAGTCATCGTCCCCCAAGGACGAAGCCGTCTGATTTTGGTGATCCTGACTGTTACATGTTGTTGGAATAAGTTGATTTATTGTGTTAATCTGACTAAATCTGGACTTCTAACATACTTGTTGGCATGTGAGTCCAGCTGAAGTTGTTCTTAGTTGAGTTTCTTGAAGTCAGAGTTATACACTTTCATTAGGAGTTGGGATTTAATTTCCTCTTGCATGTACACCTTAATCAGCCCCAAACTTGCCTCGGCATTCAGATCATGCTTCACAGTCCCTCTGCCGGGCTTTGACCCAAAAATCAATGGGCATAAATGAGAAGAAAGAGTCAGGAAGAAAACCAGATAATGGTATCAACATGGAGAAAGCTAGAGCAAGAACCAACCACTTCTGGATTGAAGAAAAGACACAAAAAGAGTTTAGCCTATTGAAGTACAGGGACTGAAGGAGAATAATAAATTGATTTAATACGCTTGATAACTTCTTTGATTGTTTTGTATGTGAATTAATTAGTCATCTGGAAGAAGGTCCAATATTTACTAGTTGAAAGGGGACATATTAGGTGGTGCCATGTTAGAGCAGGTAGGAAGAAAAAAAACAGGCAAAAACTAGCTCAACTAAGAAAAATATGGCAGAAATCGAATATAATTGATGAATAATCGACTCAAAGTGTAAAACAACAAAGATGGACACCAGGGGGAGAGTTAACAAGAAGAAAAACGACCAAGTTCCATGTGCCTGCGCAGAGAGAGAGCAACGCCGCTGGAGGTTACACCAGTTAAATCACTGCCTGTTAAAGTACCAAACTATATCTTTTAAACATTAGACAAAATTATATTGAAACTCGTTTGGCAAAATAAAAGAGCAAAAATTAAATACAATATTCTTCATTTGTCTAAAGAAAAGGGAGAGTTGAATCTACCCAAAATAAAAAATTCCTACTGGGCAGCTCAACTCAGAGCTGTTGTTATGTGGATAACTAATGATACAGAGTCTATATGGGTTGGAATAGAAAAAACATCCTGTCTGAAGATACCTCTGGAAACTCTTCCATTCTTAAATGAAAAAACACAAAAGGAAGTGAAGATTACCAGTGAATGCATCAGGGAAATAAAGAAAGTTTGGTCGATAGTGAAATTGCGACTGTCAAACTCCATATGTAGAATAACTAAAATAGCAGTAAATCCAGATTTCATACCCTCTGCTATAAATGCACGATACAACAAGTGGGTAGAAAAAGGATTAATATATATTGCACAGGTATTGACAGGACAAACCATGAAGTCATTTGAAGAGCTCAAAAGGGAATTTAATCTACAAACACAAGATTTTTACTGTTTGCAACTAAGAAATTATCTTCAGAAACATGAAGAATGGTCTAACATCATTAAAACACCATCTAAACTAGAAGAAGTGTTTATGGTGTTTATAGAAACAGAGACAAAGCAAGGTGTTATTTCAAAGATTTATAGAGCACTACAAAATGAATCTCAGGACAACAACTTGAGGGTCAAAGAGAAATGGGAATTGGAAGCAAATGTTATCATAATGGATGAACAGTGGGAGGACTCTTTTAAAGAGGGATATAAACTAACAAATAGTTCAGTGTGGAGGGAGTTTGACTGGAAAGTAAAAATGCATTTTTTTAGCACTCCATTCATTACTTCAAGATACAGCAATACATCTGAGCTGTGCTGGAGAGGTTGTGGACAGGTCGAGATTTTAAACACATATTTTGGGATCGTCCCAAAAATCATAGGCTTTTGGAGAACATTCAAAATGAAATCAGACAAATTCTGGGCATTAACGTTACAATGGATCCTTCACTTTTCATACTTGGAATAGCCTTTAACCGGGACTGATTTAAGAATTATAGGATGGGACTCATGTTAAAAAACTAAAACAAAGTGTAATGTCATGTAAAGATGGATGGACTGCCAAGTGTATGTATGAAAGCATCTCCTGAATGTTGTATATTCATATAAATGTTAAATAAAAAGAAAGTTCCAAAATAAAGGAAGGGGACATATTGCTACCTACCGTAGCAGAGTCGGACATGCTCCATCAATAATAAATTTTCATGAAGTGCTTGTATACTTGTACAAGGACAGTAGTCCAATTAAATAACCTAATTAAGTTAAAACCATAGCTCCACTTAACTGGTCATGAAAGCACACTTTAGCTCCTGCTACCTAGTGTCTCTTGCTCCATTAGCAGATTTTCATTTATGTGCAGAGAAATGTCTGGTCAACCAATGTTCTAAACTTCTACGTTTTTAAATCAAAATTCTTCATTTTTCTTTGATTGAGTCTTTTACCAGCAGAACTAATACAATAACATAGCTGTCATAATACTTTAAAGCAAGGGTTCTCAAACTTTTCAGCCCGTGACCCCCAAAATAAAGGTTCCTGAGACCAGGGACCCCTGCTGTACCTGAAGGTGGTTGAACACAGCCATGCACAATCAAGAATAGTTGTGTGCAGATAAGGCTGTCCATAAGGGGGGTAAAAGGGGAGGTTTCTGGGACCCAGCCAAACTGGGGGCCCATATAGGTCAGCAAAACCATGGTCCATTGTGAAGTTAAGCTGTGAAAACAATATTTTATATTTGATCTGAATAAAACCACTCTCATCAAAGAAACAAATATCTTTATTTATTCATATATGTAGTAAATAGCCTTCTTTAAATGAACATAATTAACATTAGAACATAATTAAAATGGGTTAAAAATAGCTAAAATTGGTTAATAATGGCAAAAATGGTGGGAATGGTGATGAAGTTGGATTTTTAAAGAACATAAATGTGTTAAAAGTGCCAAAAATGGGATAAAATTGGCAAAAATGGGGACAAAAAGTGGAATAAGGGGATAAAAAGTGACTGAAATGGCTTTTAAGTGCAAAAAATTGGTGGAGATTAGGTGGACTGGGATGAAAAAAATGATATAAACTGGAAAACTGGTTAACTGAGGTTAAAATGGACAAAAGAAGTGTAAAAAATGACTGATAGAAGCGACAATAGGCAGAAACTGGCAAGAATTGGTTTAGAAGTGGCAAAAACAGGCAGAGAAAAGTGATGGAAAGGGCTTAAATTGACAAAAATGAATTTTAAGTAGAAAAATGTGCTAAAATTGGCTAAATTGGTGTTAAAAGGGGATAAAAAGGATTCACACTTGGTGAAACTGGCGTAAAGTGGCAGCAGAGCAATTTAAAAACTACCCTTAGTTTTTTTAAGGCATCTGGTGACCCTCTCTCAATGTCTCGCGACCCCAAAGGGGGTCCCGACCCCAAGGTTGAGAACCACTGCTTTAAAGAACTGGTGCAGAACTTTTAGGCCTATTTGGGTCAAAAATTGAGGCTGAAGTTAGGCATGTAATGATAAGCAAGCCCTCCTGAGGGCACTGTTGTGTGGGAAGGAGGATTGAAACAACCCAGGTAACGTCTGGATGTCCGGCCCAAACACTGTCAGTGGTCTGCAAGGGTATCACCAGGGTAAAAAGGCCCAGACAATACACTGTAAATATGAGCATGAGGAATGAACGAGTTTCTCAGCTTTTTTTCAGTTTGGGGGCTGAACTTGTTACTTTATGTTTAATTGCAATAACATGCCTCTAACTAAAAATGTCAGGTTGGCAGAAAATTGTTCCAGTAGAAAAATATAATTCAGTCGGCTCAACCAAAGTAGTTGCGCCATTTATTTAAATTGAGCCCCCAGAAAATGCTGGCTCAACTTAAATCTTTGTGTTTGCCTTGGATTGCCTATCTTTTCCAACATTTTTCCACAAATCCAAAACCCAACACATAAAGAGATGGAAAAGGAAATACCTAAAAACCTGCTTTATGAATTTGATAAATGTATAATAATAGAATAGATTAATCCTTTATTCATTTACATGGTTAATTACTATCTTGCATGTGTCTGAGTTCTGCATGAACTGAAGGAAGCCTCATATATTCTCAGTTTAGCTGAGTGTTTCCAGGGCCTGTTTGTGTTATTTGTCTCCATTCTTATGGAAAGTGTGCATCCTTCTGTCACAGACGTTCTGCCCTAAAGTGTGTGATATAAATCATCATGACAAATTGCTCCTCAGATGCTGGAATGGATTTACTTCAGTGGACTAAAATATAGCTGATGAGAGACATTTTATTATCCATTTTTCTTTTCCGTCCCCTCACTTGGTTTAGTGTCCCCTCACCTCCTCGACATTAGTTCTGTTCCTCTTTGTTCGTTTGGTGCCCCCAAAGGTGGGAGTTATTTCAAATCAGAGCACTAGGGCTGGCTCAAGAGTCTCGTTGATTTTTTATAAAGTTTTATCAGTGTCTTTTGCAGCATTTGTCTGAATCTTCTTAAACACCTTTGGCTGAAGGGAGGTTATAATCTTCAGACTTCTTGGTCTGTTGATTGAAGTCTTTATTTTGATGTGTTGCATTTCCACATTATTTTCCTTAATTGACTTGTTGTAGGTCCCTTTTTTACCCAGGGGACTTTCAAAAATACCAGATATTTTAACATCATTTTTCTCGTTTCATAGAGTCATCCCTTAATCTACTTTTGTTTTTCCATCTCCATAACTATCACTAACTATCACTCCTCTATTTTCACATTCCCCACCCCTCAGTGTTACACTCTCAGGCTTCTTATTCCTCTGCTGCATACTCTAAATTCCCAATCTCCCTGTCTCTCTCTCTCTCTCTCTCTGTTTCTCCCTCAGTGTTGCTGCGTGAGGAGGTGGCCCAGCTTCAGGAGGAGGTCCACCTGCTCAGGCAGATGAAGGACATGCTGAGCAAGGACCTCGAGGAGTCACAAGGCGGCTGCTCTGCAAACCTGCTCTCAGCCACCGAGCTCCGTGTGCAGCTGGGGGACAAAGAGCAGGAGCTGGACCGTGCCAAAGAGGCCTTACAAGGTCAGGAACCACCACCGGGAGTATTTTAGACCCGCCTAATCCACCAGAGTCCATTCTTTCCAACAATTTGAAGATAGAGCAAATACAGCTGTGGGAGCTTTCACATGAAAGTTTCACACACTGGAGATAAATAAAGAGAAAGAATATTTTCCCTGCATGAAATCCACTTCATCTTGTCAAAGTGAACAATAAGCCAATACCAACAAGTTAAAAGATCTTTCTCTGATTTGTTTTCACTTGCATTTAAGGGGGCTTATTTGTTGTGGGAAACTTAAAACTGTCAACTCACCAAGCTGATTTTCCCAACAGTTAGAAACCCTAAAATGAATATTATACAAGGTGATTGTTCAATATTTGCCCAAATGAGAGTTTTTGAGCTTATTTTGTACCAAACATCAAATCAGACCTCTTCCTGAAACTCTTAAGCAGGAAAAAAGCAGAGAATAAAAGTAAGTTTTGAGGGACTATGTTTACACTTTTAAATCCTGTTTTATGTCCAGGTTTTAGACAAATTGGAAATGGATTGCAACAGAAAGAAAAATAACATATCTTTACCACAAGAATGTGTAAATTTTTCCAATTTTTTAATAACTGCATCAAATCTTCAGTGTTAGGCTGCCAGTCATTTTATTTGTCCTGCACCTATGAGAGGGGTCTGACTGTAGATTGCAGATCCCAGACATCCCCCAGGTAAAACCACTACTGTGAGACGTTACATCTGACAGAAGCCACGCAGTTTATGGGTACAATGCATCAGAAGTATTTTTTTATTCAACTTTTATACATAAACATAGTCTGGCAGTAACATTTATGAAATGATCGCATTGCTGACATTTGCCTACAGACCAAGCAACAATTCAAAAATTAAACAGAAAAGGTCCAATCTCTAATCTGGGATTGAATTATGTATAAACCCATTTTACAAGTTACACAAACAGTGGCCCGGTTTAGCTCAGTAAGCTTTAGCTCGGGCTAACATAGCTTTGCTAGCAAAATTGTTAATGTTTATATGGAGGACAATGTAACTTCATAGCTTAAGCTAAAGCTAACAGCCAAAGTGGGCACATAAGTACTTTTGAAATGGGTCTAGCTTTAGCAACAAAGCCTAATCCAATGGGTTTTTTAAAGATTTATTTTGGCCTTTTCTTGCCTTTATTCTGATAGAGTAGGACTGTGGATAGAGTTGGAAACAGGAGAGAGAGAGGGGAGAGACGTTCAGTAAAGGGCCACAGGCCAGATTAGCTCAAAGCTTAATAAGCTTTATTAGATGCTAGATAGATTTAGCTATGTTGGCTACATTAGTGTAGCTTCATTAGCTTTAGCCTCAGCTACGTTAGCTGCATTGAAATGTTTTCATGGAGGATGAGCTTTTTCTCCAAGCAAACTGTTTACTCTGCTTTGTTATTCTATTGAGGTTTTATTATTGAATGTTTCGTAATTATGTTTTGCAGGTCAGGTTTTTGACTTTTAACTTTTGGTATCCTAACCCTTACCTTTACCTTAACTGGAATTTTGATCTGATTTTATTTTGAAAGTTTTAGCATGTATTTCTGTCCTGACAGAGGCAGCATGTCACAGTAGTGGTCCACAAGAGAGGATGTTTGATGATAGCTGCAGTCTGCAGCCAGACTCTTTGTGGATACAACGTATCATCAGACATCATTTTTAAACATTGAAACAGCAGTCGCTTTTAGGCGAAAATAAAGATCAGATCTGTGCATCCGTCTTCTAAGCCATGTTCCTGTGTCACCACCCTTAAATCTTTAATGTAAGCAGTTGTGGAGATTTCTATTTATCAGGAGTCAACTTTACTTTCTCTGAGCAAAGAAAAAAACAGCTTTTCCTTTGAGATATAACCCAGTTGTACCAAGTTTTGTCAATCATGTGCCTGACATCTGAAATATGTGCAAACAGTAGTGCATATTTCTCTGTGGGAAACCTGGTATTTGAGTGATTAAATCTTATCGTTGTGGGTAGTAACTGTATATATGGATCACTTTCGACATCATTCCTAACTGGGTGTTGGCCCCGAGGAGCAGTCAAGTAGACTCCAGGTTCACCTCGTTTTAATTAACATCCATCAATCATGGCACAGAAGCTTAAAACTGAAATGTTAACGTGGTATCGAGGTAGCCTGGAATGTGGTGCATATTATGAAATTTTGGATTGTTTTCATGTCTTGTAGTAAAACAAATCCAGACATTATGAAACCAAACAATCCCCAGCTGAGGGAGATGAGTTTAAACAAAGTCAGAGTTACATTAAAGATAACAGCTTAAAAAAAGAAGCAGAAAGCAAGGAGGTATTTCAGTTTAGTAAAACACACCTGCTTTGCACGGTCGTGTCCTCTGAGAGTCACAGGTGCTAAACTGAAAACTTGCAAACCGTGTTGTGTAACTGCTGCTGAACAGGTTTGAATGTGGAGAGTAAAATATGAACGTTGACAGCAGGAATGCTTCCTGAGTGAGGAAAATACAGGTTACTGTCCCGCCTCTCTGGTTGAACACAGACTCTCAGGAGAGCTCTGTTATTATTTTTTGCCTGCAAAGAGTCAAACCAGTTACATCACCATTGTTCCCTGGGTTTGAGAGTTAAAATAAATCAGATCCAAACGGCCTTCAGGGTGAGCAAACAGAGCCTCTAAATGTCAGACCAAACAGTTACACGTTTGAATGAATAAGTGCCACCTAGGCAATTATCTTTTGAGAATATTACATCATTTTCTTAAAAAAAAAAAAAAAAAAAAAAAAAGAACACACCATCTGCAGCATCTCATTAGCAGAAGGTACAGTGACACCTAGTGGTTCCCTGCTGCAAATGCAAAGCCTCGTCCATGGTATAATGGCAGTCAGGCCTTACTGATCTTTTGGGGTAAAAATTCCACTTGTTTTTATAAATGTATGCACTTTTTTGTGTGTGACTGAATTTGTCTGTATATTGCAGCTATGAAAGCAGACCGTAAGCGTCTAAAAGTGGAGAAAGCTGACCTGGTGAGTCAGATGCAGCAGCTGTACACGACACTGGAGAGCAGAGAGGAGCAGCTGCGAGAGTTCATACGTAACTACGATCAACACAGAAAGGTAACACTGAGCCAGCTTATGTATCCCTTTTCAATGCAGATATACTTGAAGTGAACTGACTTGATGTTTTTTGCACATACAGAACAGTTCAGTTACATTAAATATTTCTGTGCATTGTTCCTATAGTCAGCTCTCTTTATTAGGTATACCTGTCCAACTGCTCATTAATGCTTATATCTGATCAGCTGAACATATGGAGGCAACCAGCATTTAGGCAGAATCAAAAGAATCTGCTGAGGTTCAAACCAAGCATCAGAATAAGGAAGAAAAGTGATTTGGGTGAATCAAATGTGCTGTGGTTGTTGGTATTTTTTATGTTTTTACACCATATTCTGACCCTACCTCTCCAGTGTCACAGCAGATAGAGACTCATCCTTCCAGGCAGTGTTTTCCAATCTTCTATCGTCCAGTTTTGGTTAGCTGTGTGAATTGTAGCCTCAGTTTCCTGTTCTTAGCTGGCAGGAGCAGCACCCAGTGTGGTCTGCTGCTGTCTTTCTGCCACAGCCGCCGACAGCCTTCATCTCCTCTGATCCCTGCCATCAGCAAGGCATTTTCACACAGAGAACTGGATATTTTCTTTTTTTTTTTTTTTTTAGACCATTCTCGGTAGATCCTAGAGATGGTTGTGTTTGAAAATCCCAGTAGATCATCAGTTCTCAAAACACTGAGACCAGCCTGTCAGTCATCAACAACCATTCCATGTTTAAAGTCACCTAAATCCCCTTTCTTCCCTGTTCAGTTTCAACTTCAGCAGATTGTCTTGACCATGTCTACTTGCCTAATTACATTGTTTGCTGCTGTGTAATTAGCTGATTAGATATTTACATTACTGAGCAGTTGAACAGGTATACTTAATGAAGTGATCAGTGAATGTAGAGTATATATACACTTAAAATTAAGTATGTTTTCTTGTTGTAGGAACTTTGTACATCTATTTTTAGGAAGACTATGCCATGCTGTTCTTTCAATAATTTTCCACAATAAAATGTGGTATGTTATGTTCTAACACATAAAACTAACTATGAGAAATCCCAGTCATTCTGTGATCATAGTATTTAATAAATGATTTATAACACTTTAATGAACCTTTAAGTGAGTATGCTTAGGGTTCTTCATGACTGTTCTTGTTGGGACACCTAGTTGAAGAAGTATGTTTAAGCAGGCAGTATTGGGTGCCAGTTTGGGCTGAGCAGGCGCCTATAGAGGTATATAGTCGTCAATACACTGGTTGAGGGTCGATTCCTGGTCCTGGCGCTGTTTGGTGCATGTCCTCCCTGATTCTTCCTCTGGTCCTGTCTCTCTTCAGCTACAGTACTGTTTAATAAAATTTTCAAATGGAAATATGGGGGAAGTTTTGTTATTGCAACTACAACTACATTAATTGGTAATAGAAATATGAATTGCAATTGCAAGTGCAATTACACTGTAATGTGTATGTGTAATGTGTATGAATCCATTAAACATGCTTTTGCTGCCTATCAATGATACACATGTGATTAATGTGGATAAATATCATTTTCAGTCAGGAGACTGCTATAGGAGACCCCATATCCTGGGGAGCTGGTCTCTTTAAATCTTTTTAAAAGTAGACTGAAGGCACTGGAAGGTGATGTTTCAGGTTGTACATGTTTTTGTCTACTGATTTGATTGGGAATTGGCTAGGAATTTGTAACTGCTAGGTTTCTTGTCTGTAACTCTGTTAAATGTGCTGCAGCCTATCTTAGCCGAGACACTTGTAAATGAGATTTAAATAGCTGTATTTGCCTCACAGCAGGAGGTTTCCTGGTTCGATTCCTGGTCTGGGTCTTTCTGTGTGGAGTTTTCATGTTTGCATGTATTCTGGCTTCCTCCCACCACCAAAGACATGCCCGTTGGATGTCCTTGCTCTCTACATGAAATCATTAAAAATTCAATTTGAAACTATTTAATCAATATATAGAAGCTTAAATGAGACTATTGTGCAGTGGCGAGGACATGTTAAAGATGGATTAATTTAAATTAATGGGATATTTAACAGTATTAACATATAAAACAGTAAGCAAATAAGAGGATTTGCTTTTTATATGAATGAAAGTGTGTCCATAATCATTCTAAACAATCTTATTTGCAGATACAGTGAGTGTTTGTGTCACAGTGTTGTTGTACATGAATATTTAAGGTGCTTTCCTTTAAATTTAAGGGACATATATTTTTAATGTTTATGTCATTTGAATAAAAGAAAAGATGATCTGCTTATACAGGATCATACCTTTCTAAACTCTCAAATACTGGCAGACGTTACTGCCTAAAATATTCAGTATCTGTCAGGGAATATGTGAATATTTGGAGCCTTTTCCATCCATTACTCAAAGTATTGGCCTGATAGTACCATCATGACAGAACTTTTCTAAAAATGGAGGTTTTAAAATACAGCACAGAATGTACCTGTGCTTAAATGTGGAGCTATTGATCCTTCAAAGTGAGTCAGACAGAGATTAAGTATGCCATTGTGCGTGTGTTGTTCAGGAGAGTGAGGACGCGGTGAAAGCTCTGGCGAAAGAGAAGGACATGCTGGAGAGGGAGAAGTGGGACCTGAGGAGGCAGACCAAAGAAGCCACGGAGCAGGCCAACATCCTCCGCTCTCAGATGGACATGAAGGAGAACCGGGTCAAAGAGCTGGAGGCTGAGCTCACCATGGTGAGTCACAACTTTAGTGAACGATTACACAATCCTGTCATCTTAGTATTTGGTTTGTATGACATGAATGTAAACCAGGTGTGGGTTTGCAATCCTGTCTCTGCGTCCGTATCAGTGCAAACACATGGGATAAGCCGCTTTGCTGTGTATCCTCATTCCTTCCATCTCTCACAGTATTAAGTCTTTCTCCAGGCTGAGGAAGAATTCATGCCTGTTTGTCTCTGTTGCGTTTGTCGCTCCCTTGGAGGTACAGTTGTCAGTCTGTGTGTCATTAATCTCTCTCCTCCCTCGGCAAGTCACAACCGCCCACAGATCGTCACATAGAGCTGCATCACAGATCACATTTGTTGGTACATCAATGCCAGAGCTGCAGCGCTGTCAGCAGCCGAGACAAAAAATATCTACTAGCTTCTTTTCTTTTTAAATCCAGGAGATGTCTGATGTCCACAGAAGGCCCTTTTTGGAGCCTCAACATGCTGACATCCTGTGTGAAACACTGAATATTCAATGTTTAGCACCGGGGATAGGGAATTTTTTGATTGTGTTTACAAATCTAGGCTGTTGGCTAGCATCAAAGCACAACTCTGCTCTTATTTAATTTTCTGTTTTCAACAATCCCATGAAAGGCAAAAAATCAATCAAGGGTTAATCCTTCTCATTATTCTTTACTAATTCTCCGTCATGGCCCTCAGCCTCGAGCCATTTCATCCAAAGGATATCAAATTTTTGTAAGCACATTAAATTTTGACAGCTTTTTCAATAAGGAAAATAAATTTCCTCCCTGTAGTTCTGAGAAAATCTTCAGAATGAACAGTAAAAAGCTTCTCTCTAAAGCTTGTGGCAGATTAGTACACATGTGGTGCCAGAGTGAGTATTTTCACAAACAGAGCTGTGTTGAAAGTGTAATAAGTCCGACTAAAAGGACTATGGATAAAAGTCAGCCAACTTAAATTGCCCGTAGTCTCTTTACCTTTTACCACCTGTAGCAGTTTCACTCATTTGTACCCCAAAAAAATAACTAGAACCTAGAAACCTCCATGGTGCGTATTGCAAGCTTAGCCAAAGATTTATACTGTGCATACTTTTCTATTTTCTACATTTACCCATTTGAAATCCATGGTTTTGTGTGCAGATATCTACAAAAACATGTTTTCTTGCATGCTTTTAACAAGGGCGCAACCAGAGATGATGTGATTTGTTCAATGTAACACCATCAAACAATATTTTTTCCTTCGTAAGAAATTATCTTTGACCTTTGCATTGCTTACACGGCAAAACTGTGCACTTTAATCAAATGAACTAGAGAAACCGCTAATGAAGAAGATACTCTTTATTAATCCCTGAGGGGAAAATTCAATTTATGCTGTTGTTGAGACATGCTCCCCATACATAGGCTTAATTACACTCCACAAACAAGATCCTATTGACACGCACTAATAAAGAAATGTCAGAAGGAGGGGTCTGCACATGAACGAGCACTCTGAACAGTGCCAAGTGAAGGAAACTTTTCAGGCTAAGAGCCCAAGAACTGGCAACCTTATCATTCTCAACCAGTGTCTTTAAAGACTGAGCTTGGGTGCAGATGGCCCAGGTCACGCTCCATAGAAGGCAGCGGTTGTCCTCCAAGTAGGCATTGTGGCATTTTTCTCACTCTCTCCTTGATTTTCTGCACTGTCCTCTGCCCTAGCAAATAAAGGCAAAGATCCTAAAGTTCAATCTTTAAAAAGGGGCTAAGCTCCAGCATCAGAGTGGCTCCATGATGTGTTTTTATCGGGCTTTCAGTAAGAATGGAGTCCATGGTGTGGCTGATTCACAGTAAGTATCTATTCACAGTTTCATTTTTATATCAGATTTGTGCATATAGGGAATTTCTTTTATCCTATAATAAGTCATAAATAAATAAATAAATAATAATAATAATAATAATAAATAAACCCATAGACTGTAAAAAGAACTGGACAAAGCCTGTGTGCCATCAGCAGTTTGATTACAATAGGCAGACTCAAACAGCTTTTGTAGCCAATACACAGCGGCTTTCATATTGACATTGCTGTCTCAACCGAACTTTGGATCAACCTAACAGCTCGCCCACTAACCTGACTTCCTGTAAAATAGCCAGCTAGCATTCTGGTTGACAGAACTGTAACTTCTGCCTTTCGAGCTATCTGACAATCAAATGAGATGCGCCAATCAGTGCGCAGTGAGGTTTTTCCTAAATATAATTGAAAGCGATTGTGGTTCAAAAAAACTCCCCATACAGTGAGAGCACATGAAGACATTAGGTAATGAGACACATTTTGTTTTTTGAACCAGGCTGTGAACCAGTTTATTTCTAGTGTAAAAAACAGCATTTTAATGTGTGTTGTGTACGTAACTTTCAATATTTCTGTAGCCAGCCTCAGGTGAAAACCTGCCGTATTGCAATTTCTTTGCACTTCTTCATTGGCTTCATTTTTCAAGACCGGAGGTTGTCGCTTGTATAAACCACATCAGTATAATAAAACTGTTACATGTTTATAGAACTGACAAAAAATCCCTCCTGTTTTGATGGTTATACCTCAGTAAAGTTTACCTCTTGATCGCTTTTATTTTACAGAAACTTTTGCAAAAACTAACCACACTACAGAGTACTATAACACATTATAATACGTTGTTTGTCAAGGAAATACCCGTAGTATGGCTTGCTAGATGAGTTGGCCATACATCTTATTACAGACACATTTTAAACCTCTAAATGGGCCAATGTCCAAATATGGTTTCTCAATTTTTCTCCAAACTTTCTATAACTGCTAGAAACTCTACACAAGCCCTACTATTCACTTTTTGATGTGTGAGTTTTATCAACTTACCATGGTTAGTTAGGATGTTAGGGTAATTTGTTTGTGACCAAAAGAGACGTAAAACTATGGGCCACTGCTGATTGGTCAGATGGTGTGGTGTCTGACTGACTGACCTCCACTGATTGGCTGAGTTATGGGGAGGCCTCAAAGGAAGTCTACTGAAGTGACTATGTGTTGTTCTTGTCCTGTAAAGAGTTAAAACTATGACAGTAAAATTGAAAAATAACACAAATGAAAAACTAATAAATGTCAGATCAAATTAAAACTTCCTATCACTCTACAGTCAGCATCTTCATTGACATCATTCATAAGACAATTAAAGAGGTCATTATTGTAACGGTAATGTATAACAGATCTTAGATCTGACTGACTGGTTTCATGTCAAGTACTTGTATACTTCTATGTTATTGCTCTTTTTTAAGCTAACCTGCATTGCTGCCTAGATGAACTCTTGTTATATCAGGGGGAGGTATCTTGATAAGCCCTTTTGGCTTCTAACCTTCCCTGCATGATGCTTTCTTTAGTTATCTTGTACTTGTTCTTATCTGTTTTATGATGTGCAAATGAATAAACTAAACTAAACTAAAAGATGAAATGTATTCATTTGTCTGTATCAGTCTTTCAAACATTCAGCTCATGCTCTATTGTTACTCATTGTTTTGTAGGCGAAGCAGTCTCTGGCCACACTGACTAAAGATGTACCGAAGCGCCACTCTCTCGCCATGCCTACAGAGCCCGTGGTGAACGGCAGTCAGGAGTGGGTGATGCAGGCCGACCTTCCACTAACCGCCGCCATCCGTCAGAGCCAACAAACCCTGTACCACACTACAGACAGACAGGGTAAGCTCTCTGCTTGGCCTTCAGCTTTCATGCTGCTTGGTGCTGCCATTACTGACTCAACATACTAACAAAAGGGTTTCCTCAAGGTTTTTCGTACTAACTGGTGGAATTTATCAACATGTGTGACTATATGTGTGTGTGTTGTATTGTGTGTGCGTGTGTGGCACATAAACAGCCGTGGTAAGGATCAGCCCCAGCCACTCCCGACAACCCTCTGTCATCTCAGACGCCTCAGCCGCTGATGGAGACCGTTCATCCACGCCAAGCGACATCAACTCACCTCGTCACCGGACCCACTCCCTCTGCAATGTAAGAGCTGCCTGGCCCCCTCAACCAAGTAATCACACCTCCACACTTCTCTATGAGTGCATCCTTCCTCTTTGACTTCTCCTGTCTGTGCCCGTCCGTCTGTTCTGTCCACCTGTGTGGTGCCAGCCTGCTTGCGTGGTGGTGGTGGTGGTTTTACTTTGCAGAGAACTCAAAGCAATGTTGTGTCCTTTAATGTTTGTGTTTGCTTTTATACTGAGAGTTAGATGAGGGGATTGTCTTCACCCTCATAGCTGTCTGCTACTTTAAAAGTTACAGCTAGCAGCCAGTTAGCTTAGCATAGCATCAAAGCTATGACTGTGTCATCACTGTGCACTACATAGGGCACTATGTAGTTTTAAAATTGTTTTTTTATTGTATGTGTTTGTTATTGAGTGTAATTCATAGTCCACTACTACAATAAACTCCTTGAAGCAACGAGGGATGTACACAGTTAGCCAGCTAAATAGGTAAATTTGTGTATCAAATTAGCCAGTGTAAGATTTACATGTCTGCTAAACCAATTGCCTATTTTTATTTTAATAATAATAATAATAATAATATCTTGAATTTATATAGCGCCTTTCAAGAAACCCAAGGACGCTTTACAGGAACACATAGACATGGACAAACTATGTGAGGGGTAGGATGAGTGTAAGGGGTGGTTTAATGAAGACTGTTGGCTGTGGTGAACAGGTGGTGCTTGAGACATTTTTTGAAAATGTCCAGAGATGGAGCACTACGAATGTCTGCAGGAAGAGTGTTCCAGAGGGTGGGAGCTGCAGCACTGAAGGCTCTGTCTCCATAGGTTCGGAGTTTGGTTTTGGGCATGGAAAGTAGGCCGGTGTCTGAAGATCGAAGGTTGCGGGATGGTGTGTATGGATGGAGGAGATCAGAAAGGTACTGGGGAGCCAGAGCATGGAAAGATTTGTATGTGAGGAGGAGGACTTTGTAGTTGATACGGGACTTGATAGGGAGCCAGTGGAGGTGGATGAGGGTCGGAGTGATGTGTTGCCAGGGTCTAGTGCGGGTGAGAACTCTAGCTGCAGAGTTTTGGACATACTGAAGCCTGTCCAGGGTTTTGCTGGGAACTCCAGACAGGACTCCATTACAGTAGTCCAGGCGGGAGGTTATGAAAGCATGAATGAGTGTTTCAGCCACAGAATCAGGGAGTGATGGTCGGAGTCTGGAGATGTTCTTGAGATGATAGAAGGCAGATTTGATGACAGACTTTATGTGGGACTGGAAGGAGAGGGTGGAGTCCAGGATGACGCCCAGGTTTCGGACCTCGGAGGATGGACAGATGGAGGTCCCGTCCACATCGAGCATGAGATCTCCAACCTTCTGCAGCAACGCTTTGGGGGCCACAACCATGAGCTCTGTTTTATTGAGTTGAGTTTGAGTTGGTTAGAGGTCATCCAGGCTTTGATGTCGTGGAGGCAGTTTACCAGGGAGTGGGGAGGGAGCTGAGTGGATGGTTTGGTGCTGAGATAGAGTTGGATGTCATCTGCATAAGAGTGAAAGCTGAGACCGTGTTTGCGAATAATCTGTCCAAGGGGAAGCATGTAGATGGTGAAAAGGAGAGGTCCAAGAACAGAGCCTTGAGGCACGCCCTGGTTAACTGGGGCGGGGGATGAGTGAGAGGTGCCGATGGTAACAAACTGTTTTCTTTGTGAGAGATATGAGTGAAACCAGGAGAGAGCTGTATCAGTATTTTAAAACACAGGCCTGAAATCTTGGTCAAATGCTCTTTTTAAAAATCCTGTACTGACACCTCCTGCCTCAAGTAGGTGCTGTATCTTCAGTAAATAGCCACTTCCTTCCTGTCAGAGCTTTCCCTGGCACTTCACTGGAGGAACGTAGCGGTTAGCATTTCATAGAAACAGCATGAAAGGCAATTTTCTGTTCTATAAAATGGAAATAAAGTTGTCTATAGGCTGTTTAGGCTTATACTCAACCAAAGTGATGGGTAACCACATTAAGCAAAGAGGAACAAAGGCTGGTGGAGCTAGTTGCTAACTTTAGCTACACTCAACTCAGCATACTGGGCTCAAATACCAGCATACATAATGACCCTGTGATGAATTTGACTGTTATCTAAGCATTTTTCCTTTCAAGACTAGTAAGTTAAACCCTATTTAAATTGACATTTATCAGAATAGGGAAATAGGGAACATCATTAAAAGCAACAGCTGTACTCTTTTTGTTTTCTAATGATAATGTTTGTAGCTGTTTGAGTTGAAACCAGTTATTTAGGTTTGAAAGTGAAACGCTGGGTCACTTGGGAGTCCACCAGCCAAATTGATTCTGAAATATGTCCAACAACTAGAGAGCGTTTCAGATGGATGCTTTGGAAAGGGTGATTCATTTGTTAGGTTCATTTGAAGGAGCCCTTGAAGTGACATGCTTGTAACATAATTAGCTTTCAAATGCGTCCTCCAGAGGATGCAGCCCTGAATTGGGACATGACTACTGTAAACAAGTGAAGACGGCTTGTCTTGGTTTTTTAAAAGCTAACAATCAGTTTGGCAGCACGCTAAAGTTTATTGATCTGCAGGTTGGATCTCGTTGATGATTATACAATTTTAACAGGCGACATCACATTTAGCAAGCTGAAGCCAACCAGTGGGGTAGTGCAGTGTTTTTAGTTTATAGAGTGCAAGCATTTTTTTAGGCTCTACACCAACTTTTAAATCTCCACATCATTCCGTTTCTAGGTGAAATTTTTTTTTCCTAGGATGGCGAAAGCATGGCCCACCACACTCTGCTCTTATCTATTAGCTAGTACTCGTTTATATTGCTTTTTTTGTCTGAATTGTTAAGAAAATTGGGGTAATCCAATCAGAGGCAGAGTAGGGTGGGTCATACTTTGTGGTTCTCTCAGATATCTAGCAATGCAAACTGAGCAGACAGCTATACTTTCTATTCCTCTTCCTGATTTCATGATTATACATACTTGAAGTCATGCAGCAGCCAATGTGCAAATAAAAAAGTCCTATTTTAAGATGAAGTAGATATGCAGGAGCAGCCTATAATGATGGTTGTCAACTGGTTTAGCCGCCAAATCCTTAATGAGAGATAAACCAAATTCCCTAAGTTTATTTTATCCAATCAGATTTACTTTATGAAAAAGGGGCAGTCCCGTACTCTAACCAGTTAAAATATGACTGAACAAAGAAAGAAAATGGAAAAACAAACAGATGTGCTTCACAGATGTTTTTCTACATGATTTTGCCTATATACTAGGGCTGTCAAAGGATTAACATTTTTAATTCCAGTCAATCTCAGGATTTCTGTTGTCGATTGCGACTCTATCCCATTTTAAAGTAACTTTTTTTTCTGTAACCAAAACTGTTTTTTCGTCATTTTGAATTTTTCTACTCTTGACCTAAGAATAACTGACTTCCTGTTTGGATATAAACCTAGATTGAAGACTTTATAATGAACTTAACCACAGAAAAAAAAGATCTTTTTATGGATTGTAAAGGAAATAAAAGGTGCAAATGACTTGACTCATCCACTGAGCTGTCTGTGGGTTTTTGACATAAAATGGGGCATTAAGGGGCAGTGGTGGCCCTAATTATCATCTCTGTTGCTGCAGGGGGACGCTAACATGGTTTAACCAAAGTGTGCTAAAAGGCCCAACAAAGTGTGAGATTAAAAAAAGATTAGTGCATTTGTTGTGGACGTAGAGTTGCGATTAATGTGATTAATTTTGACAGCACTACTATGAACACATTGGTGACACATTGAAAATGGATCTATGACGTGCTTTTGCCAGGCATAAATTAAGAGTAACTCAACTCAAACCATGACCCCAGTCTAGTCAAATAAAACCTGCCCAGCTGAAGAAGTGTTTTAATAGATTTTTGATACCTTTGGACAGAACTAGGTTTGCTGTTTCCTCTGTTTCCAATTTTGTACAAAGCTAAAGCTAAGCCACCTAGCTGCTAGGACCTTTGTGTGTAAAGATATGAGAGTACCAATCTTTCATCTTGCTCTCAGTATGAAAGCGAAAATGACCCTTTCCCAATCCCATCTTGAGCCTTATGAGAGTAACAGCCGATGTTTTTTTCTTTTTTAAATCTCCTCAGTCCATGGAGGATCTGGAGGACCAGAAGCGTAAGAAGAAGAAGGAGAAGATGACTCTGGGATCTCTGTCTCGGGTGTTCGCTCGGGGCAAGCAGCGCAAATCACTGGACCCCGGCCTGTTTGATGGTACAGCCACACCTGATTATTACATAGAGGAGGATGCCGACTGGTGATGCTGAGCGTGTGAGCGTGTGCGTGTGTTGATGAATGGGTTTCCACCTGGCTTTAATGTGTGTACAGAGTGTTGAAATGCAGGATTGTGTGGAAAGGGGGTGGGTTAAAAGAAAAGCCTGAAAGAGACTGCTATCCCCATAAATGTACAGTATATTCCCCTAAAATTGTATGTTTGTAAATTAGATATATATTTATAGCTGTACATGTACGCATATGTATATATGTTTACATGCATATAAATATATACATGGGGGTATTATTATTATTATTATTATTATTATGTGTAGACATGTTTATGCTGTATTATCTTCCAAATGTTGAACTGTTTTATGTTTTTTATAACTGGAGACTTGAAGGACTGCTGTTCATATGTAAATAGGAGTTATTGTGAAACTAGTGTTTTTACTGTAAATGTCATTTGGCTTTTGTTACTTTGCAGTTGCTTTTATCATGCTTTACAACATTGATTCTTAAGTCTTTTTTTGTACTCCCAATCTAAATGGCCCATTTATTATTATGACATAGGAGGTGTTACCTGATTGGCTTGAAAACAAGTGATTTTACTCAACCAACAGTAGGTTGTTTGACAGGATTAGCTTATGTAAGCATCATGATGTGAGCAGCAGGGAGTTTTTTGTGACTAATTTATGTTAAAGTCATATCCTCATTAATGACCTAGCAACAAGGGTGTTAGTATGATGAAAATGTAATTGCACTGACCTGAAAGCAACAAAAAGCTACATATTTAGCATCATCCCTTGCTGCAGAAACCATGTGCAAGTGCCAAAAGTTGAACACTCTAAAAGGAACCTGCGTGTCATTCTGTCACTGTTAGCATTAGCCTCGTAACATTGTTTATGTCTGACTCATTTCTTACTGAGAGCTATCTAACATGTGCCAATCTGTGACGAAGGAATGTGCATTCAACATGTGCATGATCCCTCTGTGTTGCTTCAATTAGTATCCATTCATTGCCGATCAGATTAATTGATTAATCTCCATGTTGCTCCTCTGTTCCTTCTCCCCTTTTTACCGAGTGATCTCTCCCTGCATTATGAATGCACGGTCCCTTTTTATTTTGATTTTTTTCTTACTTTTTGTTTGTTCTGTGTAGATTTCCTCCTCATTTCTTGCAAACGTGGCTCTAATAATTCTATGTTAAATGCTTTGTAATTTAGGAATTGTTCCATAAAAGATTAAATCTATTGAAGTATTTTATTTAAAAAAGAGAGAAAAAAGAGTAAACTTCAATATTTATCTGCTGCAGCTGTTGCAGTCAGATGCTGAGGAGGTTTTAGCATTTTCAAAAAAAATGAATTATAATTGAAATGAAAGCTTATTTTAAAAAATAAAACTAGTAACTGAAGACATCCTATGTGTTAGTTTTCTGTTCCATGAGTAATCTTGTTCTTGTGTCCCAGTCTAACGTGTCTCTCCCTCTCCTCCTGCCATTTTCTAATGGCAACTCTCTCCTGCCAGTGAGTAACTCCTCCTCATCTGTGATTACCAGCTGTCTGTTTCTGATCTCGGGGGATTATTCATATCACTCAGGTCCATTGGATTTAAAAAAAAAAACAAGTCTGTGTCCTTTTTTTTTTTTTTTTTGAGGAGCGATTTCCAAAGAGAAGGCGGACTTTTGCATGCAACGTTTTTGTCAGCATGTGAGGACGAATCAGGTAAACACGCAGAGTTCATCCTGGATTTGTCAGTTCAGTATGAATCAGTGTTTGCCTGTTGTGGAGGTAAAAGGTTAATGGGCAGGAGCATGATGTTTTATGAATAATCCCTGTGTCTCTAAAACATGACCCTAGTAGTCTACAGTCCCCTCATAATCATCAGATAGTTACAGAAGGACTTTAACAACTTTACTTAACATGCTAGTTTTACTGCTACACCTTCATAAGATGTCACTATATAATTTTAGATTAGATTTAATCATCTACATAGATATTTATTGACACACTCCTTGTCAACCTATTTAGATACTTGCAAAAGCAGAGAAAGTGCAGCTTCACACTGGCTCCATCTAGTGGCCAACGAGTAGAACACGAAATGACCCATTGCTCAAACCTTGGCCAAAAAAGTATATTTATAAAATATATTGTAAGTTAAGTGATTGCTTTGATTTTTCATAGAAGTTAGCCCAAGCAAAGTAAAGTCATAACTCTTACAGAAATCCAAAAGATATCCTGATTTTTAGTGTAGCTTCCAGTTTGTTCCACTCTGATGTCATGTCGGTCTTCCTTCAGATGAGTCATATTTTTTGGTGTCCATATCCCTGTGACCCTAAACCCCTTCCTGTATGCCACACCATAACTTCTCCTGACCAATCCAGACTCTGACAGCACACAGCAGAGCCTGTCTGACGGAGAGGAGCAGCTGGACCGCCTCCAGCAGGCCGAGCTCACTCGAAACACGTGCATGTCACTGTGGAGGGCAGGTGCAGTCCAGGCCTGGCTGGAGGTTGTCATGGGGATGCCCATGTACATGCGAGCCTGCTCTGAAAACGTCAAAAGTGGAAAGGTACACCTTCGGTACAAGGGGTTCTATTGCGGTTTGTAAGCTTTGTGCTCCAAGGTGGGGTAGGATTGGAGCAGACGGGCATTTTTGAAGTGCTGATAATGGATTTTTGCCCTTTAGGTGCTGCTTGGGCTAACTGATGAGGACTTGGAGCTGGGTCTGGGTATCAGTAACCCCATTCATCGCAGGAAACTGAGACTGGCTATTGAAGACTACAGGAGAGCTGAAGGAGACCAAGGGTGAGCAGCAGATAGAAAACAAATGAGAGGTTGTTTGTTATGTACTAAAGTTTGAGCCTTCAGAAATTAATAATAACTAAACTGTAATACCAAACAGATTGAAAATGCTCTAAATATTTGTCATAACTGATTTAGAAGTTTGTGGAAATACGCTCATCCACTGCAGTTTTCCCTTATGTCTTTCACATTGTCTTTGAACAATCATGCCACCCAGAGTAAACTAATTTGATTTGCTACAAGTAAAAAGACAAATGTGCACTTTGACCCAGCAAGTGCTCTTCCACAGAGTACAGTGCATCATCCTTACGGTTTTGAAGGTTGCCCCGACAGGTAGGACCTCTCTAACTGAGTAGATAACTTCAACCATGGCACAAGTGTCGAATGCCCACAGGCATTCTGGGAAAACTATGTAGCTTAATGAATGATTTTCAAGTGATTTGCATACAATGATAAAAAAAAAATAACACAGGAAAATAGAACTGAAATAGCTATTTTAGACTTTTAAGTTAGCACAACTCATTTTTTAACAACTCTTTTACTGTTCAGTCTTACAGTGTGGTCAGCAGTGAAACTTGCAGTAATTAAAGTACATTTATTTTAAGTTTAAATCTGACTTACAACCATTAGACCTTTTCAGGCATTTCCATGTCCCATTAGCTTACTCTTCTGCTTTGTCACAATACAGATGAAAACAGCTGTAGTCACTGGTTTATTTGCAGCATTATATTTAAATTTAAACCACATCACCACATGCTGCATTGCTTTGCACTTTTATCACCTTCTTAGCACAACAGATGCAATTTCAAAAACAGCTAGCTCAGAGCTATGAGCTGTACAGGAGGAGTTTCAGGTCTGGTTCAAGATTGGTCAAAGTTTTGCCCCCGTTTCTTTAAAATCTGTTTTCATTATTGCTCTGCCCCTGCAGCTGAAAGCCTATTGGACTGGGTGCAAGATTGGTGACAGTCTAGTGAACCCTGTTAAGTATGCAGATAATCTTGCTGTCCTCTGTCTGAGTAGTGCTGGTCTTCAGCAGCTGCTGACCATATGTTCTGTATATTGTGATAAAAAATAATATCAAGTGTAACACCACTGAGAGTAATGTGTTAATCTCTAGCACCAAAGAGGATGAAAGCTGTCATTTAAAGACTTTAAGTTGGGTTACAACAATCTTGATAACTACTAGGGTAACATTTGAGCAATTTATAGCAGAAAAAGTGGTTGATGATATTACTTCAAAGGACGCTGCTACTATTGCAGTTCCAAATTTCCCTCACTTCTGATCTGTTTTGTTTAAATGTCTTACAGACTTTCAAAAGCGTCTGAAATGGACCATTACTGGGTTGCAACATCCTGGCTGAGTGATGTTGGGTTACCTCAGTATTCACAGACCTTCCAGACCCATTTAGTAGATGGACGAGTGCTGAACTCTCTGAGCCGCAGAGACCTTGAGAGATTCCTCAACATTGGTGACCAGAACCACCAAACCAGTTTACTCCTTGCAATCCAGCTGCTGCAGATGCTCAGTTTTGATAAAGAGGTCAGACTATTACCACAATTTCACATTTGAAAAGCTATCAAGTCTTTTCAGCTGCCTTCCTCAAGTAGAAGTTATGTTTTACTAGCCTATGCTCCACATTGTATCATCTACAGCTGCTTGAGCAGCATAGAAGCTTTTATTGCTGCATTATCTCAACAGGTCCTTCTGCTTTCCTGACCTCACAGTTATCTGTGTGTTGTGTTTTTGCAGGCGCTGCAGGCACGGCGGCTAAATTGTGAGAACCAAGACCTGGACCCCATTGTTTGGACATGTCACAGAGTAATGAAGTGGGTCAGAGACATAGACTTGAAGGTGGGTGGGAGGTCAGGGACAAAGATCCTGTGTACTGAGCATAATGCAAAGGCAGACTGCAACCAGAATCCACCCATTAGTTTGTAGCACTTTTTCAAAGACAGTAAAAATAGCTCCTTTTCTCATTCATTTTTACAGTATATCATACACTGAGGCAATTGAAAGTGCTTTGCATGATAATGAAACATAATAAAAATACATACATTTACATTTAATTAAACATCACAGAGTAATTAAGTTTGAGGTATGAACACACCAAATAAATAGTATAGAATTTAACTGTCTTATCACCTTTTCAGGATTGTTTGGAGTCATTTCCTGAGCTGTGTCTGTGTTGTGTGATCCTCAGGAGTATGCAGATAATCTTCAAGGCAGAGGGATTCATGGAGCGGTGTTGGCTCTGGACCCATCCTTTGACACAGATGCCATGGCCAAAGCCCTGGGGATCCCCAGCAACAAACACATGCTTCACCGTCACCTGTATGAAGAGATGAAATCACTCGCCATCATTAACAGGTAGATAAACACCCCACTACTCTTACTGTCTACTTTCCTCATTCTTTCTACTTTTAACCCACAGATTCTGTATTATTAAAAGACTATCCTCTTTTATTACTTTATGAAGGAGCATGTTGTAATCAATGTAAATGCATTTATACTTTGATCAAGTTTTTATACATCTTATACTGCCTTGTACTTACAGCAATTCAGAGCAATGTGTTGAGGTCAACAGCTCCTCTTCACCTGTGGCCATGAACCGCTTTACAGAGGAGAGGCTGTCTATGAGAGTAACCAACAAGGTATCGTCTCAAGTCATACTGTTAGAAAATGATTCAGGCATGCATACACATACAAGATATGGCTATTAAAAATGAGACTAATGCTGTAATACAATTTTATTGAACAGAAACATTCTTCATTGTCTTTCTCCTTCAAATACTCTCCTTCTACATAAACACACTGCAGCAGCAGTGCAGTGGGTCTTCTTTGAACAGCTTTCTAAGAACCTCTGTCATTCTTTTCTTAAATTCGGACACAGATTATAAAATGTGTTCCTTTGAGCTCAAATTTGATCTTAGGAAAAAGGAAAAAGTCTCACAGTGCTAGATGGGGTGAACAGGGAGGGTGATAAAACACTGAAAACACACATTTGCATGACATGCATTCTTTCCAGTATACCTCAGTTAATTTACCAAAAGGTTTTGCTACTCTTATTCAATTTCACCCAAAAAATTCAATTTAATGTGTTGCTCAGCTTTTCACTTAGACACTTTCCAGCACCTTGGCAAAAACATGTGCACTTCAATAAGTAGCTAGCATTGAACTAAAGAAGTCACTTGTTGAACTTGTTTTAATGTCATTATTTAATAATCATACATCACGAATAAATGTATATATATATATATATATATATATATATATATATATATGATGTTGTATTTCCTTATAAAATTACCCTCTTCCTGTGTTGTTGTTGTGTCCATTACCTACATGTCAAATAAAGGTATTAAGGAGACATAACATAGACAGTGTTTGTTCAAAATGCACAATTCGATTATGAGCGAATGATCCAGTTAGTGAAATTATTTTGAAATCTGACTAACTGTTTTTGCAGCAAAAATGTAAAAATAGTGCATAAAAAAACATCTTATGCATCAGTGTTGTAGATCTTATTAAATTTCTGCCGTTTATTCCATGCTATATAAAAGTGAAAGCAGTTGTGACTTTTCCAGTAAACTGTCTCTTGCATATCAGTGTCCTTTATGTCACAATAGAATGTTTAAAATACTTTTCAAACTAACTCCACATCTGCTTGTTGGCTTTTATTTCACATTTCTAGAGTCCGCTGCGGTTACGTGCCAACAGTCACTCTGCAGAGCGAGGTCTGGGCTTTCACGGCAGCTGCGGCTCTCTGCCCAGAGAGGCCCGGGTTCAGGCCATCCCCCGGGCCAAAGGCAGCCCTGTGCACACCTACAAGAGTGTTGAAATCACCAACGTCTGAAACAGCCCCAGCCATCATTCACATTTTACAGTTGTTTACATTGTTATTGTATTATTGCTGTTTAACACTGAGGATATGTTGTTATAGGGGTGTACCACTCAGTGGAACAATTCAGATGTATTATTAGCCTACCAATGTAAAAAAAAAATCTGAACATAGATCAAGTCAGAGAGCGTTTCATGAACACGGTCCATGTAGATGTAATTAGATAAAATCTAAAATGAGTTTTACATTGAAAGATTATAAAAGAACCGAACACAGTCGTTTCCTTTTGATGCCTTATATAGAAGTAGCTCTCACTGCACTATTGTTTTATTATTGCTTTTATTTTGAACTATTTCTAACCTGTTAGTCAATGTAAATCATTGCTGCACATGAGAACATGGATGATTATGCTTGTGGAGTTGGTAAAAATGTTATGACATGCATTAACTAGACCTGAAATTCTGTTTACTGCAGTTTTACATAAAAGGATACAGTTTTGTTATTCTAGGTAATAGTGTAAACATAATTGACATAAAACTCTGTGTTCAACTTCATTTTAGGGTAAAAAATAAACTCATGGGAAAGCTCAAGAAAGACAGTTTGAGCTTTTATTACACTGTGTATTCCAGCACATGACAGTCTTTAACACTGTCTTCTGAAAACTGTTTAAAAATCCTCTTCTAATTAGTGTTATGTAATCTATATATTAAAGAACAACTTTATATTTCAATTTAATGTAACTGTTGATGAAAATTTTTGATTGCAACTAATACTGTGTAGCTAAAAAAATTCTCAATGTTGCTATTGAAAATGCTAACCTGTAAAATTTAAGCAAACAGCTTGCACATGTTTATACTGTATAAGCACTGAAAAAGGGACAATACTTTTGCTTTATTATAAATTCAGTGGAGAGAATGTACTGGTATATTTTGTACAGTTTAGTGTTTTATAACAAACCGATTTTAAAAGTCAGCTGTTCCTGAGCATGAAAAGTGTGACGTGTCACAGGGCCCTGCTGTGTGCAGTTGAAGGCCTGAGGTTAATCCAAACATGAGAGAACAGGTTAGTCTGCTTCTTCTCTGGGCGTTTCCTCCAGTCACCAAAGGCAAGGCTGTTTCAGCGGGAAGACTGGACCAGTTCAAACCTGTATGGAAGCCAAGGGAAAGGACTTGAGTACTGTTTCTGTTAAAATGACATTAACTGTCTTTCTCTTTTTGCCCAACTGTCACAGCTTTTCATGTATCGTGACATTAAAGGTGAAACTACTGTCAAGTGCTATTTGATGGTAAATTCTGTTGTTTATTTTCCCAAGACATCAGCATGAACAACAAATGCAGATTTGAGTCACTGTCTAATGAATATTTTAAAGATTTAGATTTTTTTTGCACAGGTTTGTTCAGCTTTATTAGATTTATGTTTCTGACTTTAATTGACCTGTATGCATTTCTTCCCTTTTATTCTCCTTAAATACTTTACTTCACCCTAAAATGTGGATCATAAGACTCAGACTTTTTGTCTTGATTGCAAATATTACTACATAGATCAGGGATATTCAAACTTTTTTTACTGAGCGAGGTTTTAAGGTTAGGTTTAACTAAAACTAAAACTAACAAAATAACTAAGACTAAAATGTATAAATCATTTTTTAAGTGAATTTAAATAAAAACTGTAGCAGGGCAATAAACTGAAATTTAGCTTAAATCACAATATGGCCTGCTGCAATTTTCAAATAGCAATATTTCATTAAGCTGAAATATATGTGTGTAATACTTCATTTGTATTTGTAATGCTCTACACATCAGGTAAACATTCAAGTGCCATTTTTTACAGAAAAAAAACTACTTTTCTTGTTTTTGCATGTTCTTCTTTATCTAAACAAGAAACAAAAAAGATCACTCCCTTTAAGACAGCAATCGTATGGAATGTTGTTGTATGAGTCACGATACTCACAATTAGATATTTTACAAAGTCATTCAGCCCTAGTTTAATCTACCTAATATTGTGTTGGTTATATTATAGAATGATGTATTGCTTGTTTGTTGAAAAGTACACAGGATGAGGAACTTAAGAAAATGATTGTATATTAATTGCATTTGCAATGTTAGCAAAAAATAATCTCAGTTAGATTATGTTCCAATGCGTTCAGCCCTGATAAAAACTAAATTTAACAACAAAAAAAGAAAAGCCAACTTAAACTTAAGTCTGTGCTTATAAAACCAACTAAAATTAAATCAAATTAGTTTTAGTTTTAGTCTTTGACAGCAGCAGACTTTTTGACATGTACACCCACGCCTGGAGAGTGTGAGATCACCTTATTCCATTGAAGAAGACTTCACACAATGAAAGTTTTAGGTCTGAGCTTTAAACAAGCATCAAAATCTAATAAATAAAATGGAAAGTGAAGAGCCCTTTTGGGTCTTGCCCCTGACAGGTGTCCCAAAAAAACCCAAAAAACAACTAAAACTAAAACTAATAAAAAACTAAACTAAAATGAAGCATTTTTGCAAAATAAAAACTAAACTAACAAACAAGCAGTAAAACTACTTAAAATTATGTATTACAATAACTAATAATTGAAATTTAAAAGATATATAGTTTTTAAATGTCATAAAACATTTGATTACGTGTTATTATTGAAAGCCTCAGAAGTAACAACACACAGCAAGAAGTTTTAAGTCAAGCCATCTTTTTATCATTTATTTTGTCTGATTTATATAACTGGTGTCATGGTTTAACTGGTAATTGTCCTACTGGTCTACTCTGCCGTTAGCTTCACAGTTTAATGGATTTTCCATTACCTTGGAGACATTAAGGATACTAGGGAAGAGTTTGCTGGGTGTTAAATTACATTTACAGAGACGTTAGAAAAGAAAATATCTGTGACTTTGCAGATGCCTGATTAAAACTAAATAAATGTCAGTGGCTCATTAATTTTACTTTGTGACCCCACAGAAGCTTTCCAAGCATTATGTATCTGAAAGCAACACATTCAAATTGAAATTCTCTGTAACAAAAATATGATTGATAACTCATAACTGGTTGCGTCTCGTGTTATGGTTGTAAAGGGTATGTTTGGTGAGCCCCAGAAGATTTTCAGGTCTCAGTTTGGGCTGCAACAGACGGAGTTTGGGAAAGGCTGGTTTACAGGATGAACACAGAAGCACTGTCTAGTAAAACTCAAAATTACAGTATAATCAAGAAAAAGCTTTATGTTCTAATATGGGCCTTATTTCATTTTTATTGGCAGAATTTGCCCAAAATGGACCACAGGCAGCAGTTTGGACCTCCCCAAAATAAGAAATACTTACAATTGAAAGGAAAAAAAAAACAGTCATATTGTTCTCATCTCTATTATCAGGATATCATTAAATTCTAACAACCTCACTGTCACTCGTTGGACTCTAATCAGAACAGAAGGGGTTAAAAACCTTGTCGCCTTTCTCAGGGTGGTAATTAGGTGACAAGACCTTTCTTTAGACATGTTTGTGCTGCTCATCCAGGGATCAAACTCCATGACCCTTTAACCTTTAACCACACATGCCCTTAAAGAGATGCTGTTGTCTCAGGTCAGAAACAGATAAAGTGACAAATTCTTTTACATTAGGTTAAAGATTTGTTTGATTGATCAAAAGTGACTGATAAATCCTACAACTAACACTAAACCAGTGGTTCTCAACTGGTCCAGCCTCAGGACACATCAGTATCTTTGATGACAAATCGTGACCCAAATTCCCAAAGATTTTCAACGACGCATGTTTGATAAATGAAAATGTTACAATGAAGATCTTGGATGGAACAGAATATATATGACAGGAACAAGAGACAGGACAAAACTGACATGTTTTACACCCCCTTTCCCCATGATAATGTGTAAATTTTCACAAATTTTCCAGCAGTCTTGAGAAATGACTTCATTAACATGGTAAAAACAGCTCCTTTATTGCAAGACAATGAGATAAAACATTCAAATTTACCCATCATCACAAAAGAGTTAAATAAATGGTATGGTCAAATGTTCTTCATAGACTTTTGCCACCATTTTTTTATAGACACACATTGGCGACCCACTTTTGGGTCCCAACCCACCAGTTGAGAAACACTGCACTAAACATTAAACATGGATACAGCAAAAGTGGACATGGCAACATGGAAATGCCGAAGACGTGTCTCAGTGTGGTTTCTTCATTTAGACATTCAGGTGACACCACGTATGCTATAGGCTAGTATGGAAGCCCATTTCTACTGCTTAAAAAATAAAAATGTGGAAGATAGGCAATTTTAAAAAAGAATCCTTACTCAATATAATGAGATTAAAAAGTCAAGATGATGAAATAAAAAGCCCTAATTATGAGATGCAAAGTCGAGCTAATTATGAAATTGAGATAAAAAGTCCTAACTGTGAGATAAAAAAGTTCAAATAATGAGATAAAAAGTCAAAACTTTGAGATAAAAACCCAAATTATGAGATAAAAAGACAAATATGACACAAATAGATAAAAAGTCATAATTATGTTATAAAAAGTCAAAATTAGGAGATGAAAAGTCATAATTATGAGATAAAACATCCAAATTATGAGAAGAGAATTAGGAGAAAAAAGTCATAATTATGAACTTTTATCTCATAATTTCGACTTTTTATCTCATAATTATGATTTAGGATTCAAGAATTGCCTTCCTTTACATTTTTTACATCTTTTTATTTGGTGGAAATGGGCTTCCGTACTGTAATGATTTTTTTTTTTAATATAAATCTATTTATGCTACTTTAAGTTGAAATGGCAGGTTGATTCATTTAACAATTATTGATAGTCAACAAAGAACACTGTTGATTTTTTTTTCCTTTTTAAAGAAAGGTGTAGTTCAAGCTTTTATTTTTTTTCTATATTTTCTGCATGACGGTGAGTTGAGTGTCTAGGGTATTTTATCTTGTTTTAACCTTTCCTGCTGTATCTTACATCAGCCATTCAAAATCGTAATATTTCATTCATCATCAATTTTATTCTGTCAAACTATTTCCGTGTGTGTCCTTATCCCACTAATGCGTCCCTGGAGAGGAAGTGTACCTGGGCAGCGCTAGGACCGAGCGGAAACAGGTCAAACACTGACAGCCGGGGAGAGGTTTCACTACGCCTGGAGTTTGAACAAACTCCCGTTAAAAACTATTCTTTTATTTGGCGTTAATTTCTTTGCCTTTCTTTAGAAATCAGTCGCTTCCTCTGTGCTTTTTAGACGCTGATCAGAGTGACTGGGCTCGTGCGGTTTGAACGTGTATGCCTCCTTGCTCTTTGATCTTCCTGAAAACACCTGCGTGATTCAGGTAACTCCCCGATGAAGAGGGAAGTCCTTGGACACTGAGCGGCGAAAAGGTAAGGCCTCTAGATTCCCTTAACCACGAAACACCGAGACAAGCTTCACTGTGACCAAAGCGTGTAGTTTGTGGTTGTAAAATTTTCTCTTTGAACCGTGCAGTCATTGGATCTTATTGTGCCTCGAAGATGAACTCTCGTTTAATGTTGGGACTTTCTTCACTACGTTACAAACTAGAAGGACGGGCACACTAATTGATGATTTTCAGCACTTTGCAGCACCATTAGTTTTCCCAGATTTAGTAGGACACGTTACTCATACAGCAGCCTGGTAGAAGTATCAATTAGCCCTATGTTCATAACAGGAGGGGCAGCTTTTTTAATACTAGAGGAGCTCTGATGTTCAACAGTACACACCCATGTGACACCATCCTGCAACAACAAGGTATATGTGGATTCTAATGTACAAGGAGGAAAGTGGCAGCCATCAGATATGACACAGAAAGCAAGCATGTAGAAACTAACACTGTCATCTTTATCTACGTTTTTGATTGGCTATCACTGTGATAGACTCCATGTCGGTCATCTAGAGCATTGGTTTCCTAACCTGGAGTTTGGGACCCCCTTGGGGGCGCCTGAGATTTCAGGGGGCGTGAGGCTCTGTCTTCTTTGAGGTTGTCAGTATTAGTTTTTTTCATACTAACTGAGATCCTGATAAAACACTTAGGAATCATTCATGCAAAGGTCTCTAGAAAACTTACATGTGGGGCTATTTTGTTTGGTTTCGAACCACAAAAACTGTTAAAATGTGGCACAGATGGCACCCCATGTATGTGTCTGCCTGGTTCAAGTCCAGCCTGTGACTCCTTCATCCCGGCTTCTTACTCGATCCACTGTCCTCCTCTGTCAGTTAAAGGCATAAAACCCCAAAAATGTATCATTAAAAAAACACAAATAAACTTCATATAAGTTATGTATCATCTTTGGTCCATGTGGGTCCTGGGGGCCCTCAGCTCCACTATGATTTAAATAGGAGATCTCATAAGAAAAGAGGTTGGGAACCACTAATCTAGAGCACGTTTGATATCTGTGCTGCTAAAGGATGCAGTTCATTATTAGCATATTTGAATAGGCTAAGGGTGGACTTTTTGTTGGTCTGTCCATTTATTCATGCAGATCTTTGGAATTTAGCGGACATTTTATTTTACAGATAATTGATGGAATTAATTACCTAAAAGGTGTGCTGCTGCCGGATGTGTCTTCTCTGACTTTTGCACTCTCTAAAGCACTTGGCTCTCAACCTTTTCAGCCTGCGACTCCCAAAATAAAGGTGCCAGAGACCAGGATCTCCTACTAAGACTTTAGGAATTATGGCAATTAGCGAATTTGCCAAGATGTTGAAGTATCCCTTTAAACTGTGATATCCATACATTTAACCATCTTACCAAAGCAACAAATATCCCAAAAAGATTTTCTTATTCATTTGTGCTTTAGTATCTTCTTCTTAAAAATGTAAGCCAATTTATTGAAAACAGAATTAAAGTGGGTTAAAAAAGTGCTAAAATGGGTTAAAAATGGCAAAAAAAATGATGGGAAAAATGGTGAAATGGGATTTTAAAAGTAGCAGAAATGGGATAGATAATGGGTTAATGTGGCAAAAACGTGGCAAATTTGGTGAAATGGGATTTAAAAGTGGAAAAAAAATTAGGAACTGGCAAAAATGGGTTAACTGTGGCAGACAAATATGCAAAATTTGGCAGATATTGGTTAAACTGGTAAAAACAGGCATCACAAATAGTGGAATGTGGTTAAAATGGGCAAACATGGGCATCAAAAGTGTAAAAAAAGGGCTAATAGTGCAGATAATAGGTCAACGGAAGCAACAATAGACAAAAATTGTCAAAAAAGTGTAAACAACTTGTTAAAAAAATGTTAAAAAAAAAAAGTAATTAAAACTGGTTAAAATCAGGCAGAATTAGTGTAAAGTGTCAAAAGTGAGGAAAGAAGTGGCAAAAATGGGTCCAAAGTGTGCAAAAATTGATGAAGAGTTGCCAATGATAGTGGCAAAATTGGGTAGGGAAAGTGGTTAAAAAGTGGCACAGATATACACTGCCTGGCCAAAAAAAAAGTCGCCACCTGGATTTAACTAAGCAAATAGGTACAAGCCTCCTATTGGATAATTACTGCATGGGCGATTATCTTTCAGCTGGCAACAAGTTATTTAACCCCAGCTGATGCGATGAGTAACTTCTCATTTCTTAAACAACCAAGTCCAAAGACACATCCTGTGGTCGTGGAAAAGATGCTAGTCTGTTTAAGAAGGGTCAAATCATTGGCATGCATCAAGCAGAGAAAACATCTATGGAGATTGCAGAAACTACTAAAACTGGGTTAAGAACTGTCCAACACATTATTAAAAACTGGAAGGATAGTGGGGAACCATTGTCTTCCAGGAAGAAATGTGGTCCGAAAACAATCCTGAATGATTGTGATCAGCGATCACTTAAACGTTTGGCTAAATCAAATCGAAGAAAAGCAACAGTAGAACTCAGGGGTATGTTTAATAGTGAAAGTAAGAGCATTTCCACACGCACAATGCGAAGGGAACTCAAGGGATTGGGACTGAACAGCTGTGTAGCCTTAAGAAAAGCACTTATCAGCAAGGCTAACTGGAAAAAAGGCTTCAGTTTGCTAGGGAGCATAAATATTGGACTCTGGAGGAATGGAAGAAGGTCATGTGGTCTGATGAGTCCAGAGTGATGGGCGCATCAGGGTAAGAAGAGAGGCAGGTGAAGTGATGCACCCATCATGCCTAGTGCCTACTGTACAAGCCTGTGGGGGCAGTGCTATGATCTGGGGTTGCTGCAGTTGGTCAGGTCTAGGTTCAGCAACATAATATGCCCAAAGAATGAGGTCAGCTGACTACCTGAAAATACTGAATGACCAGGTTATTCCATCAATGGATTTTTTCTTCCCTAATGGCACGGGCATATTCCAAGATGACAGTGCCAGGATTCATCAGGCTCAAGTCGTGAAAGAGTGGTTCAGGGAGCATGAGACATCATTTTCACACATGGATTGGCCACCACAGAGTCCAGACCTTAACCCCATTGAGAATCTTTGGGATGTGCTGGAGAAGGCTTTACGCAGTGGTCAGACTCTCCCATCATCAATACTAGATCTTGGTGAAAAATTAATGCAACACTGGATGGAAATAAATCTTGTGACATTGCAGAAGCTTATCGAAACAATGCCACAGCAAATGCGTGCTGTAATCAAAGCTAAAGGCGGTCCAATGAAAAATTAGAGTGTGTGACCTTTTTTCGGTGGCGCCTTTTTTTTTTTTCCAGGCAGTGTATTTTCAATCTAAAAACCCAATAACAGTTTGACGTGCTCTGCAGCTCCCAAATGAGGGAACAGTTATTAAGAATGCTACTGATAAAATGTCATCATTTTGTATTTTAATAATTTCATTCTTATATTTCATTGAAATTGCTAAAATATACAGTTTGATATAATTTTTAAAAATATTCATTATTTTTTTAAGGCATCTGGCGACCCCCTCTCAGTGTCTCGCAACCCCCAAGGGGGTCCCAACCCCAACATTGAGAACCCCTGCTCTAAAGTTTCATCTAACGTCCTGCCCACAATATCTGACTGGCCTGATGTCACATGATTACCAGCCAGTCGACACTGAGGCCTGGATGGGGTTGACACAGGAAGTGTACAGCATCACTTCCTGTTTCCTGCTGCTTCTGTGTTGCTCAGTACAGTTTCTCATTTGGGCAACAGTTTGGCTTCATTTAACCTGCCAGATGTAGTAATGTCATGACATGTGATTGATATTTGTGTTGGTATTTTACTTCAATTATGCTTAATTTTATAAAGTAATGAAAATATAATGCAATCATTTTTCAAAATGTAATGTCACAGAAAATACATTTCAGGTCAGATGAACTCTGACGCTGGCTGGGCTGTATGACACACCTGATCTAAAACTTTAATGTTTCACCACCAAACTCACTTCCCTAGTAAGTGCTGTGGCTGTGGTAGAGCAGTGTGGGGAAAAGGTCACACTGAGTACATTTTATTTGTCAGAACAAATGCATATTTATTCCAAATATTGGTTGTTGGTCTTATGCACAAGCCATAATCTGTATCGATATCACCTCCATATCAACCTTTAGTTGTTGGCAGATATGAACATTTCTGCAGGTATTTACAATCAATTTATCAGCATTAGGCTAAATATCTGCCGGTAAATATTGCCACATGCATAAGTTTTAGGCATGACCAACAGTCCTACATCAGCTGAAGTCTTTTTTCTTTTTCATTTCATTGCTTAAATTAAGTTTGATATAAGAACTGAGGTTTCTTTCTTTGTTCATTCTTAAACGTTGTGCTTAAAGGAAGTTTTAATTACATTTATATAACATTGGCTAAAAAGAATTTGGAAATACTGACATATCAGATACTGACAAAAATCCAATGGTTCCCAACCTGGGGCCTGGGTCCCCCCGGAGTAAATCATGAAAACACTTAATAGGTAGTTTGAAAAATGGTCTTTTGGTAAGAATGGATGATTTATTTGGATGTAGCAATAAATTAATAAACAAATAAATGTATACCATAAAAGAGTCATTGATCAGTGTTAAAGTTTGTAATTGAAGTCATTAATGTTAAATTAATGTTATTTATTGTTGGGTGCAGGTCCTGGAGGGACTCAGCTTTTCACAGTTTCAAGTTTGGGGTGCTCCAAGAAAAAAAAAAGTTGGGAACCACTGATCTTTTCCACTGAGGCAGACTTGTGCTTAGGTAAAACATAAACATTTTGACTTATATTGATTTTAAATTAGAGACTGTGATGATAAAAGAGTGTAAGTGTTAATGCAGACAGCTGTTTTTAATATAACCCTCAGTCTTTGTCTTTAGATTACAGGCATTTTAGTTTTAGTCACATCTGAGTCATTTCTTCTCTTTTTAGTTTTAGTCATTGAAAACTCAAAAATATTGTAGTCTAGCTTTAGGCCATAAAAAGGTCCTCACATTTTAAGCTTTATGTTTTAGTTCAAGCATTTATTGTCTTGCCTGGATCTGCAAACCAAACCATGGTAGTGTGTTCTCTGCACTCTGCCAAACCTGGGATCCCTGCTTTCTACAGCTGAAAGGCAGAAGTGATTTGCTCACAGTGGAGACATATCATGGATTTTGAATGTCTGACGAAAGCTAAATGACATTTTAGTCTCATTTTAGTCATCCTGACAAAAACTAAACTTACTTTTTGTCAGTTTTAGTTAAAGATCAAAGATCTAATTTTGGTTAGTCTTAGTCTATAAAATTTAAATAGAAATAAAAATATAAATAAAAGTTTGTCGACAAACAGTTTTGGTCATAGTTTTAGTCAACCAAATGAACACTGCAGTGTACCTACATTTGGATGCAGTGATTTGCTGTTTTTTCTCACAGTCTTGTTCCACTATCTCACCATCAAGGGGAAATGCAGTATATCAGTACTGATCTGGAGGCACGCTTCCTTCTTCATGTACATTCAAATCATTTATGTACAGCACTACAGGGCTCAGAGAGAGGTATGGTTGTGGCCTGTCATGATTTTGTGAATAATTTCATAAAGATAATAACAGAGACTTTGACATTATGTCAGAGCTTTTATTTTCAAACTAATGATATTTCACAACATGCAACATAACACAATCAGTGTAAATCAGATGGTTTCCCCTATTAAATATTTGAAATGTACACCTGTTTTCTAAGTTCACTCTTGACTGTTGGTAAAAAGAGAGCCTTTTTCTTGTTGTTTAAGAATTTAATAACTTTTTCAGTGTGCTCATTCAAATTTTGTATATGTTTTTTTTTTAATATGACAAAAGTTTCCTTGATTATAAGCACCTCCCCTCTTACCTGGAACAAGGGCTTAAGCTTGAAGCTTTGCAAGACGATGAGACTGTAAAAGGGATATTTTGGTATTTTTGAATTAAGGTTGTATGAGGTACTTGGCAGTAGTTGTGGCATTAGCCTCCAGTAATTTCTGTTGCGATATGCTAAGGTGTAAGAGCATGTAGCAGGTAGCTGAAGCTAGCATTACATAATAGTGCCAAACACAGAGGCTTTCTGGGCAAATAAAACACAACATTTTCAATACAACATAGAATTGAGCCAACATTGCTTTTTGGTAACCTGACACGCCAGATGGATGTGTGTGTTTCACACATCCATCTGGGAAAGCTTCAATAGGAAGCGTTTGAGAAAAGGCAGAGGCTTCGAAAACAAACTTGGAGTGTGATTGGATGAACATTCTGCCTGCCACATCTCCACAGGCCAATAAGAGCAACAAAACACGTGACATAGCAGCTATCAAGCTGCGTGTGCACAGCTACCGGGGAATAACGTGAAACATGGCGACTATAGATGTGTAACTCAACTTTTCGTTTTTGAAAAGAAAACAACTCACTGCTGTTCTTTGTTCTTTTAACGAAGAAACGTTGTCAAGTTCTGATAAAACGTACGCTTTAGCAGTATCCATGCTCTAACCGCCAGTGAAAAACAAGGAAATGGGTGTATCCATCTGTTTTGCAAGGTTAGCTTTTTGGCCCATTTTACCTTAAACTCCCTAAATTACTTAAAGAAGTTATACCATCCGTTACGCTGTATAGCCTAGATTCTCCAAGCACAACCCTGTTTGAAAGAGCAGTGCTCTTAGAAATCTCTGTAATGAATGGAAGATTTTTCAGCATAATGAGAATTAGGTTTGTCAGGTTAATCTGGATCCTTTAAATAGTTTGAACAACATACAGCAGAAAAATGTCATGTTGCTGGAAACACTTTAATGATTATTTTTTTCTAATAATATATTCTACATTTAGTCAGCCTATTATCATCCATCTGTACTCTTTGAATCATATCATTTTCAGTTCCCTACAGTTAATGAACATCAGTCCAGCCTTCTGCCCCTCCTGTCATTTCCAGTGTCAGAACAAGGCAGCATTAGCTTAATTGCAGGGTGTGCTTTGGACTAAAGTTTGACTACCTAATTGTTATGGGTGGCATTCTTACCTTTTAGTCATAGAGGAAAGCTACACTAGTTTATATATCTGTCTATTCCTTCCTGGGTGTAGATCAGCAGGTGATGCTTCATGCAAAATATCTGTCTGTGTTTCAGAATCAGCTCTTGTATTACTGAGCTAAGTCCATCACTTTAGACTTCAGGCATGCAGTGAGGTGATGTTGTAACACAGTAAAGTTATTTAATGTTAGTGTTACCTTACGCACACCTGGAAGACAGGAGCTCAGGAAATTATGTAATTGGAGAGGCGCTGAATTCCTTGAGTCAGAGACAGTTAAAGTGTAGACCTGTGTTGGGTTTGATGTTTGTTTAATGAAAGATTGCAAAGTCCAACAGTTAAGATGGTAAACATGAATGTAGAGATAAAGAAATCAGGAGAGGAGACTCACTGAAATGGAGATGCAGTAGAAAGAGTTTCTGCACTTTGTTGGCATATTAAAGTATGTTTATTTTTTATTTTGCTTTGAATTCAGTTTATATGCAGTAGATACCTCACCATTACATTGACCTGTTAATTGCTTTTTCACAGAGATGTAAGATTGAAGTCTAACACTAACCATCAGTGATCAGTGTCACCCTCTCTTTTACAGCTTTATTGATTTTGAGGCATCTTGGACCAAAATCTTAAAACGTGTACATTAGTTATCTTAATAATTAAACTGTTGTAATTATTGCTGGTACTATGCTAAACAAATTCATTTGAGAATAAATGAAAATGAACTTAATCAATCTTCAGTGTACTTTATGGTATTTTGTTTCAGACCAGCTGCTGACCAGCTGTGGTGTTTTTGCTGTCAGTCCACTGTGTTTCTATAGATAACCTTCCCTTCCTGCAGGATGACATTTTTTGATCATTATTTAATTCAACAATCTTTTTGCAAGGGCTTCAGAGGATTGATTTTAAATGAGGCAATGCTTTACAGTATAGATGACTGCCACACTGGTGGGTTGGTACCCAATGAACGCTGCAAAAAGTTTAAAAAGAATGAAACTTTTCATCCTTTACATTATATAATGAAGCATCAGATATTTTACTCATTATATAAAGTATAAAATATACACAAATAGCACCACTTCTGTTAAAATGATTTGCCTTAAAGAAGCACTAAATCCCCAAACATTAGTGAAACTGGAGTAGTCATTTGGCAGGCTACCAACTCTGCCAGTGTTTCATATCTAATGTTGTGTAATATACTAGAATGAATTACAGATATGCTGCCAACTACCATCATAAAAAAACAATGACCATTTTTAGTTTCACTCCTTTTTCTGAGAGCGAGTCGTTCCTCTGACTGATACTGTACTGGCTCTCAGGGCATGTCTGTCATGTCGAGGCATGTGCGGACTCACAACTGCACTTGTTGTTTTCTCAAAACTTGTTTGCTCACCAAATGTTTTAGGAAAACTTGTTCCTCTGCTCTCTCTCTCTTTCTTGCTCACAGATGAAGCAATGTCAGCGTTTTGTACTGTTTAAAGGGTACACAAACCATAAAGTTACCCATAAATTCAGTGACTATGAACAGTTGATTCAGAAATTCAGCCATGACTCACAATGAAGCCTTAAACATCTCAGGGGTGAAACACTTCTCAGTTTTGTAACTTGATTCTTGTCATGCTGGGGAAATGGAGAGAGACATTTACTGAATGGGACAATGTTTTGGTATAAAGCATGTTTTTTATCCAACCTGAGAAGCTCTTTGAGACAAAATTTTATTTTTGAGCTTGACTTTAGACAGAAATTAATCTTACTTATGTCATCACATAATTGCATTTAAAGACTGAACAGAAATAGCACCATAGTTGCAATACTTATAACCTAAGAAAAAAATAATTTAATATTTTCATTGAAAACTCTGGTTTCATTAATTTCATAAGAAACTTAAAGTTAGTTTTTTAGAATTGATACATCTATAATGCTACATCTGGGTCATTGGTCATTGGTGGGTTACATTAATTCAGCCCAAATAATCAGCAGATTACAAGGCCATGCAGTGACACCCATTACTCATTTGAAATGAAGACTACAGTAGAGTGCTTGTGCTGTAAAAGAAAAATAATTAGCCAGTCAAGAACAATGATGCATTTTCTTGTAATTATTAAGTTGGTAAGGAGGTTCCACCAAAATCCAAAACAATCTGTTTTACAGTGAAGACAGATTTTTACAAAGTCATGTCATTGAACTAAAAAAAATTCAATATTCATCTCCTCTAAGTCAGTATTTTGTAGATTCATTTTTAAAATGCAATCACAGCATTGAGTCTGTGCGGATAGGTCTCAATCAGGCTTACACATCTGGACACTGCAATTTTACTCCATTCTTCTTAGCAAAACTGCTCAAGCTCTGTCAGGCTGCACAGGGATCAGGTGTGAACAGCCTTTTTCAAGTCCAGCCACAAATTCTCTATTGGATTAAGGTCTTGGCTTTGGCTCAGCCGCTCCAGAACATTCACCTTGTTGTGTTCAAACCATTCCTGTGTAGCTTTCACTGTATGCTTCCGGTTATTGTCCTGCTGAAAAATATATCTTCTCCCAAGCTGCATTCTCTTGCAGACTGAATAAGATTGTCTCTTGGATTTTCCTACATTTTGATGCATTTATTTTACCCTCTACCTTTACAAGCTCTCCAGGGCTAGCTACTGAGAAGCATCCCCTCAGCATGATGCTGCCACCACCGTGCTTCACACTGGGGACGGTGTGTTTGTGGTGATATGTGGTGTTTGGTGTCCATCAAAAAAAGCGTCTTATCTGATGGCCAAAAAGCACAATTTTGGTCTTTTCAACAGTTTCCACTCTCACATAAAGCCTTGACTGGTGAGGAACCTAGGCAACAGTTGTTGTATGCAGAGTCTCTCCTATCTTTGCTGCTGAAGCCTGTAACTCCTTCAGAGTAGTCCTAGGTGTCTACAACAAGTAAAACTGTGCTCCTCACCAAAGTGAGGCAGATTTGCTTAATGTCAGTACAGCATATCTGCATAGCATTGTTAACTCTTTTTTTTATTATAACAGTGATACAGCTATGTAGTTCCTCTCTCTCATCTGTGTTCCTCTGTCTCAGTTTATCCTGCAGGGATGTGTTCAAGCCGGGGTATATGTGGTGAAAACAATCGCTCTAACAGATCAGCCAACTCAGAGGGCACTGGATCAGGCGCTCACTATGCCCTGTGCGCTCTGGGAGTCGGGCTCATCGCCCTGGGTATTGTCATGATTGTGTGGACTGTGATACCCATGGATGGAGAGTCATCAGGAGGCTCCCCAACTATGTCTGGAAACTCCACCAATGTGCCTGGTAACAATGATGAGGCGGAGGAGGAGAAAGACAGAACAAAGTCTTCATCAGTGGCTATGGTGCTTGTTGGAGTCGGGGCGGCCATGTTGCTTTTGTCCATTTTTCTCGGTGTGAGGAACAAGAGGAGGGCGCACAACAGGAGCAACCAGCAGGCAGCAGGGACAGGAGTGCCCTTCATGGACCATACGGCAGGAGAACAGGAAGAGTGTGTTATAACTTTCTCTATCTTTATTTTGTTTAATTCTTAAATGCTTTCTTCGATTTTTCCATTATGACTTTAATTTGAAAGATTCTGATATTAACTGTACATATAACTAAAAAACGTAAGGTTCCCCGGTATATAAAATGTAACGGGAAGCCACTTTCATGGGAAATCCCTGACTTGGCGATACCTGCTCACAGCATCTCACCTGGATATCACAAAGAAGATACATTGAAGCACCAATTACATTAAATTCTTTTTTTTTAATGAAACTAAAAACATATAGGGCACTGGATACCCTAGCAGTTATAGCATTCAGAAAGTATTCAGACCCCCTGCACTTTTTTAATTTTGTTTTGTTGCAGCCTGATGCTACAACTATTTAAATTCATTTTTCTCTCATTAATCTACACTCAGCCCTCCATAATGATGCAGTGAAAACGGAATTTTAGATTTTTTCCAATTTGATTAAAAAGAAAAAACTGAAATATGACATTGGCACAAGTATTCAGATCCTTCACTCAGCAGCACATTTTGCAGTAATTACAGCCTTGAGTGTTTTGGAATATGACACAGCAAGATTTGCACACTTGGATTGTGGGATTTATCTGCCATCCTTTCTAATAAATCCTCTAAAGCTCAGTCAGACTGGATGAGGACCATCAGTGGACAGCCATTTTCAAGTCTATAGAGAGGCTAAATCACATCTACTCAGCAATGATCAAGAGAAATGGGAGGAACCTGAGTTAAATTTCAAGTGTTGTTGCAAAGGGTCTGAATACGTCAATGTGACCTTTTCATTTTTCTATTTTTCTTAAATTTGCAAACATTTCTAAAAGTATTATTTTCACGTTGTCATTATGGGGTACTGAGTGTAGATTAATGAGAATAAAAATGAATTTAAGCAACTGTAGCATCAAGCTGCAACGAAACAAAATAGACAGTGAAGGGGGTCTGAGTGCTTTCTGAATGCACTGTACATCATTCGGCACACGTACAGATCCATTCATCCTGGTTTCCTAATCTATTCATAGTCCTACCCTCTGCGATTTTTGTGTAAAAGCTGAAAAAATTAACAAACACAGTCCATCAGTATTCAACAAAGCTACGGTCACGTGCAAATTACAGAAAGTCACTTCTTATTTTTGAAGTAGTTTTCACTGCTCACTCTGTTGAGCTTATAGTTTAAAATCGAGGGTTTCTTTTGTGATGTGTACTTTTCCCCATAAATTACTGAAACCAGTACAAATAATAATCATGGAATTTGAACTTTAGATATTGTGGATCATGAGGAACAAATTAGATGAGGGGTCTTTGAAAAATACTCCATTGCACTGAATGAAAGAGACATATATATATATATATATATATATATATATATTATATATGTAACTGTTCATGTTGTTGCAACTGTTTGGGTCTTTAAAGCTTGTTTTAGCTCATTTTTTTTGGTTTCTTGTTTAAAAAGGTGATTTGGTTTAGTCTTTTCACATCATTGTTTCTCTTTCAGCCACCAATGGTGGCAGTTTTCAGTTCTGTTTACCCAGTGTTACACCACACTGGTGTCTTATTTTGAACCAGACTGTAAGCACCCTAGGCCTTCATTTTCTAGCCTTGGTTTGTTTTTGCCTTGGTGCAGGCTTACTCTTTCTCCCCTGTGTTACAAACATGATTCTCGTGTTCAACTAAGACAAACGTGGTACCTGTTTAGCATAGAGAGGATGATTATCAATAATCATAATTCTGTTTTATGGATCTTTTAGTAATAGTACAGTTTTGTGAAAGCACATGTAAATTGCTGAGCAGCTGACAGACACGGTTAACTCTTGGTCTAACCCTGTGGAGCATTAAGAAGCTAAACAGCCCAATGTTTATCCAGGGTGTTAGTTGAGATTTAGAATATGTCTTAAAAAGATTGAATGAAGCACTTAGCCTTCAAATTGTTGCTTTCTCTGTTATATTATATAACTCTGGGTTTCTGACTGAAGTTTATTTATTTCTTTCTTTTTCAGGGCTCCTGACCCAACGGCGTACAACGTGCCAAGTTATGAGGAGGTTGTCGGCAGTGGAAATTACCCAGTCCGCCAAAGCAACCTTCGCCAAAGCACCTCTCAGCTGCCTTCTTACGAAGACATCATCGCTGCGGTGGAAAACGAGGGATCAGAGCCCACCAGCAACCCCAACGAGGACACCCCACTCAACGACTCCACTCAAGCTCCTGCTCAACCTGCCGAGCCCCAGCCTGACCCCTCTGGCCTCGCACATAACCCCAGCATGCCCACCCGCAGCACCAGCCGGGCCAGCCGTTTGCTGCGGCCCCTCAGAGTCAGGAGGATCAAGTCAGACAAACTGCACCTGAAGGATTTCCGCCTCCAAATTCGCAGCCCCACACAGAATCCAGTGACCATCGAACCCATCACTCCACCGCCGCAGTATGACAATAAGGTGCCTGAATTAGGGTAGGGTAGGGTCTCCCGCCGCTTGCCTTGCTCCAGATGAATAAAAATATCTGTGTTAAATGGACTAATGATAACACCACTTTCAAGGTTAGTATTAAGTAGGTTAAATGTGGCTGCAAGCTGCCTGATGGAGGCCATGCAGACACTATAGGAACGAGAATATCTCTGAAGTGGATCTCTTGTTCATTATTCCTGAGGCTTATGACAGGCATATTTATTCTGTTATCATGCAAATTAAACGTGTGTGAAAGAAAGAGCTGTCAGAGTTGAGCTTTTGTTTTAAACGTATGCCTTAACTTAAATCCCACTGGACAGCCTTTGCTTTTATTTAATAGATAATTGTAATGGACAGTCTCCTTGAATTATTAACATGTTTTTCACCTTTTTGTTGCTAATATTGTTTCTGAATTGTTTTGAAGTTTGAAAATAATTAAACTATGTCATGATTCAAAAGGGGAAAAGGGAAACTAATTACCTTGGAGATTTTTTAATGTCATCTAGTATCAGTCAGTTACTTTACATAGAAATTTATGATTTCAAACTTTTGTCTTTTGAAGAAAAGGGACTGCTACACATGTGAACATTGAATATTTCCTTGTTCCTAAGTTGTTTTACATCTACTGTTTTACCACACTGGTCCCTGAAGATGCTGTCTATGTAATGTTGACTGTCAAATATCACAAACACTGTAAACGGACTAGTCTACTTGGATAGTCAGCTCTCAGATAAAAGGTTATGTCTGATGGAGGATTTGACAAGCCTTCAGGGGACTTTTAATCCATTTTGGTGTTTAAACTATGTTCTAGTGTTTGTAAAATATGAGGCAAATAAATGTTTTTCTATTTCATTCTGGATCATGTCAAGGTTTTATCGTTTTGGGGTAATGTCATTGAAAATGAGTTTTTCTTTCACTGCCATGATAAGTTTTAAAAATATATCTACTAACTGTAAAACCCAATTAAGTCACACATTACTGACACACAAGTTTTTTCTTCATTATTTTCCTCATGATGGCATGCTGTCAGTTTACTGGAACTTTATTTATCTTAAAGGAGAAATTGTCTTTTTTACTTTAGGTATAAAAAATCTGACTCCTGATTATTTAAATGCTTTTTAAATTAATTCTTATTCTGAATAAGTTTTATTACTCCTTTATTAATGTAGTCATTTCAGACGTCACCTTCATACTTTTGCTTTATTGCATTATTTCCACATGGTTTGTGCTCATTGGTTGATATTTAGCACCCCCTGGTGGAAGAAGATCGTAAAGGATTTTGATGAATTTCCCATGACCACTTACCAACTTCCTCTTTTATACAGGGGTAATATAAGGGGGTAATATTGGAATGATCTCTATAGTAAAGTTTCTGAGACAGAAACCCAACCAACAATGATTCAATTCAACATGAATTGCACTGGAATATAAATTTGTTAGTTATTAAAATATTTTTCTTTAGCAATTGTCTACCTGAACCACTTCTACCTTTAATATAGTTCAACAAGAACTGTTGCTGTACATGTTGTCTTCACTATAGTGATTGTGATATATCAATATGTGAACTGTAACACACCTGGAGATATAAAATGAGATATTATTGGGTTTATAAAAAAAATATAAATATGTTTTTCTTGTCCACACAAACTCAAACTTGTTTTTGTCTGTAATAATGAGACAAAAATATTGACAAAGATGTTTTTCAAACGTAATCTGAGCTATTTTTCAGTTTACATTTTAACAACATTGAATTACTTCTGTGGTTATAATGGACAGTCTGTCAGGAATGATCTCTTTGAAAAATGCATTTTAGCAAAATAATTTTGTTATAAGACAATACCCTGTACATATGGTCCCCTCCTTAACCCTAATCCCACAAATTATTACTAGGTAACCATAAAAAGAAACATTTTAGATTTTTGTTTCAATCTCATATCTTGTTCTCAAACAAGATGGGTTTTTTTACATCCTAACCACATTGTCTATTGTTTTATATCAAATATTAACATCACTTTGTGATGAATTTTGTTCAGTTATTAAAAAGAACCCAAGGTCATTTGTGTTGTCTTTATTAGATTAGGACAACTGTTTGTATAAATATGTTGTATTAATACTCTAGATTCCTACATTTTGAGAAATTAAAGAAAACATCAGTCAGAAGTAGGCTGCATATGTTGTTCAGTGCACACTGGGTAATGACGTCAGATGATTGCATTGTTCTTCTCCCCATATCTAACCAGAGAGAGATTTAAGTGTGATAGACAATATGGAAGAAGTTAGAGTAATGAAGATTATAGGGAGCACAGCGTGAAAGATATGCAAAGAATTTGTAATCACTATTCACAGTGAGTTAACAACTGATAGCCATAGAGAGAGAGAGGTGGATGGATGGATAGAGATAGAAAGATATTTGTGTGCATGCGAGTGTAGGTATATGCATATATTCACATATATATGTATGTATACATCCATGTATATACATATTTACATATGCATATTTAGAATTGAGATGTATTTTAGAGTTGAAAGATAAATAAATATATGTGTGTGTGTATAAGTGTGAAAAAATAAATAAATACATCTTATTTATGTTTATATATATATATATTATGGTAGTGTATGAATGAATAAATATATATCTTTATTTATATATATATATTTTAATTTATTCATACATATATTTACATACATTATATAAATATATACATATACTGTACATGTAAATGAAATTATATATATATACACACACACACTCTATGTATGTATATTCACACACAAGACACTGGTGATAACATATCAATTTATCTCAATATGCAAGGTTCCCATAAAGTTTTTTTTAACCAACATCCTCTCGTCTTGATTGATAAAATTTTTAATTTTTTTTTTTCACTACAGTCACATACTAAAAATGTTACTTATACAAATATATTATCTATCTATTGTTTGGTGGGACATCGATTACGTCATGGTTCTACAACCAGGTTGGAATAAATAATGATTCTTATCATTTTGATTCAGTTTGACTGTAGTTTAGTCATATACATTTATTAATCTTATCTTAGGTGTGAAGTCTTCTCTCTTAGAGGTGGTTTAGGGATTCAGTTGTCAAATAATGAAGCTTCTTAGAAAAATATTTGAAACCTTAGCTAAAGGCAGTGAGATATGAAGTAGCAAATGTAAAATACATTAAGTGTAGTTTAAAATGTATTTGAGTACATTTTTGACCATTACTTGACTAGTTTTGAACCTCATCATCTTCCATTGCTGGTCCGTCCGGTTGACCTTCATTTTTTATGTGAAAATATCTGAGTTTTTTAAGTCATGTTTTTAAGTTTACATGTTCATCGAAGTTTTAAAGGAAAACAAAAGTTTATATTTACGAAGCTTACATAATTAAAGTTCTGAAGTTTATTTTTACATTTCCAATATCGTCTATATTTTCCTAAGCTCCACCCTTCCCACGGCTCAGAGGTTTTTTTTTTTTCTTTTTTTAATGTGCAGCTGCCATGTAGCAGAGGGAGGAACAGCTGTCTGAGGGAAGAGCCAGCCTGGGGAGTCAGTCACATTCCTGGCTGGGATTCAATGACTGAACCAGACACAAACAAACAGTGAGGGCGAGAGAGAGAGAGAGAGAGAGAGAGAGAGAGAGACTCACACATTGAGTGAGTGGGGAGACAGACTGAGAGTACGCCAGACGGAGCAGACGAGGCATATTTCGAGCGCGCATTAGGAGTGCGTAAAACCACAGGAGCGCTTTAGAACCCGGCGATTGTGCGTTGGATTATACGAGTTTTGAGTCCAGGAGTTGTCGACTTTAATTGTGTCTTCGTACAGGAACAAACCCGTGAATTCAGCAGCCTTCAGTTTTCTGAATGGACGCGCTGGGAAGCTTCTCCGGTGACATGGAAATGCGCGTTATTGAGCGTGTAGCCGGATGCTGAGGACGCCTGACTCGATAAGTCAATTCCAGCTTTCATTTTGAGTTCTGAAATCTCTTTTCTAACCGTCAACAACATGGAGGCCACGAGCTTTCAGCCCCATCCCGGACTTCAGCAAACTCTGAAGCAGTTCCATCTGAGTTCCATGCGCTCTCTCGGCGGACCGGCAGCTTTCTCCGCTCGGTGGCACCAGGACTCACTCTTCTGTAAAGATGGCAAATCCGCAGAGATGATGCTCACCCTGCCGGCTCAGACACCTCCAGTAATGTCCGGTCCACTTTTTATCCCGTCCGACCGATCAACAGAGAGGTGCGAGACGGTGCTGGAGCGGGAGCCCATCTCCTGCTTCGTTGTCGGCGGAGAGAAGCGGCTGTGCCTGCCTCAGATCCTCAACAGCGTCCTGAGAGATTTCTCCCTTCAGCAGATCAACTCGGTGTGCGATGACCTGCACATCTACTGCTCCAGGTGCACGGCGGACCAGCTGGAGATCCTCAAAGTGGTGGGCATCTTGCCCTTCTCGGCCCCGTCCTGCGGGCTGATCACTCAGACGGATGCTGAGCGCCTCTGTAATGCCCTCATCTACGGCGGTACGTACCCCCCTCACTGCAACAAGGAGTTGGGCTCCCTGGAGTTGGAGAGAACCGAGAAGAGCTTTAAAGTCTACCATGAATGTTTCGGCCGGTGTAAAGGCTTGTTTGTCCCGGAACTGTACTCTGGCCCGAGTGCCGCCTGCATCCAGTGCATGGACTGCAGACTCATGTTCCCCCCACATAAGTTTGTGGTCCACAGTCACAAGAGACTGGAAAACCGGACTGTCCACTGGGGTTTCGACTCTGCCAACTGGCGGGCTTATGTGCTCTTAGACCCGGACTACACTGGGAAAGAGGAGAAGAGTCATCTGGAGCAGCTGCTTAAAGAGTTAAAAGGAAAATATGACCTGACGGGCAAGCGGGCCAGTATATCCTGCAGAGTAAGTCTGGTCTCACCCTCTTTATAAAACCCTATCTTATTGTCTGTGCACTGTTGTGTTTGTGGATATTTCAACAGCCCCAGGCCTTCTCCAGCATCAGCATCCATTAACATTCATATTGAGATGACTTCCTTCTCATTAGGCCCACTTTTGATTGATTGGTTGCATCTTTTCCTAGTGTGCCACACTTACTAATGATCTCCAACTGAGTTAGTATGCAAATCACATGTCAAATCACATCTTCATGTGTCTCTCCTCTGCACTTTGAAACACCTCCATGACACCTCGCTCACCTCAAATGTCTGACAGAGGTGACAGTGAAGCCTCTAACTATCAGCTGACACCCCTGAGCATCCCCCGTATCTGCTAAATCTCCCCTCTCAGCCCCCCTGGGTTACCCAAGGGCATCTGCATTATGATAAATGGAGCCCCGATGATATATTTTATTAGTGTGAGGGGGGCAGGGGAGCCTATTATGGTGCCACAAGGTGGGGAAGGGGATAAGAGTTTAATGAGGTTTGGGATATGGAAATGTATGTGTGTGTGTGTGTGTGTGTGGCTCGATAGGATGAGATATGAGTGGGTGTGTGTTTGTGTGTGTCGCCGTCCAGGCTCCTCACATGGGTCAGAGATGTTTAGTATGGACAAAGGGCCAGGAGATGAGGTGACTGTTCCTCCGTCACAGAGCAGCTGTTGTGTGGGACTCTGCTAATGAGTGGACATCTCTGTGTGCATCACTATGGTGCTGCTCCAGGCTGAGCGGGAGCCAGGAAATGTCTCATAGGGAACCCTCAGGATACTCTCTAGAGATGTTTAAATACCATTTCATTTCCAGCACTGATACTGATACCTGGTCTGATACCAAATATGTATCTGATACCAGTGGAAGAGATGAGAATAACATGCATTTATACTGTTATATGATATGACGCTATCATTTGTGTCCCCTGACTCAAAGAATGAATGAAAGACAAATTTATTTTAATACTAGTTTCCTAAATCAGTCAAAACTTAGAGAGAGGATATCAAAAAATATTTGAAGACTACAGGTAAGCTCATTGTTTTATACTCTGAGCGTAAAAACACTCAAGAATGAAAAAACAGTGGTTAAGGCATTAAGGTCAAACTAAAATCAAACCATTGTGTCAGTCTGATTGAAAACACGCATTAAATTATATGTTAACATGTCAGTCTGACTGAAATCCTTAATCTGATCTCTCAAAGTCAGACAAACACACCCGGTAACTGACAGATACTAGTTTTTCATGCCAATTTTAGCAGTTTATGACACTGATAACCAACACATGGAACCGATATACATTTGTTATGACAAAAAAAATGTCCTCAATGTGGCAAAAGTAAAACTACATGATGAAAAAATTAAGGAAATTCAATAATTTAGCCCTATCTTTATCTGCATGAGAAATGGTACGAAGAAACAGTAGAAGCAGGAAAACAGGAAGTGATAGCTATTGTACGCTTACTATCAGTCACTTTTTAATAAATTAATTTGACCTATTTTCTGTAAAATATAACGCTGATTGGCCAAATGCCAAATATCTGCCTTAATTATTGGCCTCAGTCAGACCATACTGGACTTGTGTGAGTGCACAGCATCACGCTGAGCTTTGACTAGCATAAATGCTAAGTGTAGCAGGTAAATATCACCGTATTTACTCAGAGGTATGGCATTCATCTTATTCTATCAAAAGTAGAGCATAGAGTGTGTACAAAATTTACAGAGCTGTAAAATTTATCTGTTTTTTCACTATTCAGCATACAACCAGTTAGCCGCTTGCTAGCTTGTCAGCAAGGCCAACAGGAAGAGGGTCTGCAGCAGCTAGCTAAAAGCCACCTAGCATAGCGGAGTCTGACCTACTTCTGTCTTTCTGTCAGTGCATTTATTCTGGAAGAAGGACAGTAGACAAGTCAAAAGTCAAGTAAAATGGTCTAACCAAGCTACTTTAACTCAACTTCGCCATGCATGCATGTAACTGTAAAAACGCACCTTTTCACCAAAAATTTAGGCTAACCATTCACACGCTCCGGACAGATTTTTTTTCTCCGAAATCACTCCCTATTCACTGTAGTGTACTAGTGAACAAGCTATTTTATAGTGGTGTCTAAATTCTGACTGAGAAATGTTATACACTATGTAGAGCACTCATTATCTCCCACAATGCATTGGGAAAAGTCACTAGCCCAGCAACATTTACCATCATGCACTGCGGTTCAAATCTTCACCGAGCAGGATGTGACGAGTGACTGCTCTCATGTAGTCGAGTGGAGCGCAGAAACAGAGAGAAGTTCATTTTTGGGGTCTATTTTTATTGTTAAACAGAATGTGTAGTCTGAAGGTTCTAAACAAAGTCATGTTTTTACCCTGTGATAATTACGGATGTGACCATCAGCTATATGCACAAGCAAATTTTACTGCATGAAAATATGTATGGTTATTTACCACAAAGGTTACAAACCCGAAAATACTTGTGAAAATACGAGCCGCCATCGCTAAACGTGATGACGTCATTGTCTGCTGCTGGAGTAGTTTGTATTTTTGGCGGTTGAGTCCACTAAACTGTCCACTATATGAAGCTCACTATAGTGACTGGGGAGTGGAGAATGAGCGAGTGGTTTCAGAAACAGCCATAGAACTTTTTTTGACGTAGCTTGGAGTGTGTTTATCACCTTAAATTTACTGTAGATTTTGTTTTGGTGAGGAGGAGACCTTCGTGAAACATCTGGGCGCCTTAATTAGCCTTTGCATACTGTGCAAGCTAAGCTAACATAAGTGGCAGCTGGGTTTTCAGCCTCTCGTACCTGTGATATGTGCCGAAATGACACAGAAACAAAAGTCTCACAAAAGCCTTTCACGTTAAAAACTACTCTCTATGTCACTCTGGGGGAGGTTTTTAGGGGCTGCCGCTAACGTCAGCATAGCTTGTTTGTGGGCACAGTTTGTTTTAGCCCAGCGATGGGCTAAATCTGTCAAATCAAGCGCTGTTAAGATCAATTTATTCTCTATTAGCATTAGCTTATTAGTGTTTGCTATAAATGACCACAAATCAGTTTTTTTCTCTGTTCTGATATAAAAGTTCCCATCACACTTCTATGACAGCAACATATGTACAGGCTATTGTCATAGAAAAATTATTTCCAATGAGAGTTTGACTTCATTTTTGGTGGTGGTATTACAGCATCACCTTAATGTATATTGGCAGATACTTGATACTTGTTTTTGTCAATATTGGAGGCTTTTTTGATATTTACATTGATTATAATGAACTCCAGCACTCTCTATTAAGGAAATTACTTGTCATTTTTTGTTTCATTCTTATTAATTGTTCTGAAAAAGGATTCAACATTGGACAGATAGATATTTAATAGTCATCACATGTAAAAAACAATGAAATTAAGAATGGTAAATCCACTCCACAGCATTATTATAGAGTGTAAATGCACCCATACACATACCTAGGTTCATATGTGTGCAACAACATATAATCGTTACAATCATGGAAATTATTTGTCTTTAAAAGTGAAAAATAAATATATATCTGGATAATGATGTATAATCAAGGTTTACTTAATAAGTTGCACAGTTGTAGAACAGCATGCAGGCTGATTTTTTCCCTCAAATTTAACTCAAACTCCCAACAAAATCTTCATACAAGTCCATAAATATTGTCTTTTCTTGCACCTGTGGCTTATTTCTTCCGAATTGCAGCCAGCAGCTCTTGATGTATCACCTGTGAGTTATATATTTCCTCAAAGTGTTGAGTCCTGCTCAGGCCGACAGTCTCTCCGTGTGTCTATGTGTGTGTGAGCATCATGGAGGCAGCGTGGCAGAGGGGGGCAGTGCGTGTTGTGCTGTGGTTCACTGTCAGTCGTGTCCCAGTTAGCAGACAGGCCGGGTCCTCGGGGAGCTGCACACCAGCGCTCTCCCCATACATCAGGCTGACAGGCCAAGCTGCTGAAAGGCCGGCCGGACAGACGGGGGGCTCACAGGCCCGGGCTGGCTGTGCATCAGCTTACCCGTGAAACAAAAACTCAATGTTATCATCTCGCCTCAGCCTCCCTGTGATGTCAGAGTGTTTTATTGATAAGAGAGTTACCTACTCTGCCTGGATCAACTGTCAAGACTCCCACCTCAGACTCAAAACATGGCGGGGGACACTGCTGGGAAGATGCTGATGTGTTTTAGGGAAAAGTGTAGCAAGGTTGTCAAAGTTTGGGATATTTTTTGGTACCATATGTTTCAAAAGGACACAGTCTCTGTTATTTTACTTTGGCACATTGGCTATGTCCAAGAATTGGCTGCAATTTTTGATGAATGAAAATATGAAATCACGCAACACTAGGTACCTCAGACTTCTGTTCTTGTTGCCATTCTATCAAAAAGAAACCATAATGTTTATTTTTTATTATTATCGTAGTTTAAAGATATGAAATCATGAATACCCTTGCAATTGTCAAAGACAATTTGATTTATTTGTACGCTGTGAAAAAAAGAAAGTGAAACACAGGCAGTCATTTCTGAACTGCAGCCCCCTCACAAAAGCAGAAGCCGGATCAGAGGAGGGATTGGTGCCTGTGAACCATTGTGTCTGTTTTGCATCAAATCCAGCATTTGGTCATTTAGCTGTGTGCCTAATGTGCAGATGAGGGCAGATTGCAGAGAGGAGGCTGCAGACTCTATTCAGGAGACGCAGGCTGTGTGAGCCAGGCCTTGACATGTGTTGTCAAAGGGCTGAGACCCCTGACCTTTCTCCAAAGACACTGACCCGGCCTTCCCCCATTCTTTCTACGCCATCCAATCACACGGCCTTGTGTCCAGTCCACTGGCCAGATGGCTGTCTGATAAAGGACCGTGGTATATACAGTGAGCAGATAACACACATCACCCTCTCGCTGCAGTCTGATTTCACTAAAACATCAACATTTTTATGCTTACTCTTTTTATATTCTTGCTGCTTATTCTGCTGACGCAGGAGCAAAAAATGTAAATTTCAAGGAAACTTGAATTTTCACGACTTGCTCCTTTGTGTTGAACCTAGCGTGTAATAATTCAAATGTTAACTTTTCTGATGATTAGCATGAAAATCTTCAGGAAAGAGGATTTGAATTGCAAAACTTTTTTCTCCTTCAAAGTCAAATACTTTTGAGTATTAACTGTAAAGAAAAGAAGTGAGGGCAATGTGTTCAATCATCTGACTGAGCGGAGAGTAAACTGGGGGGTCTGGAGAGATGTGTAGACCCTTCTTAATGGGATGGATATTAAAGCCAGTCAACTGAGGCCAATTTATGCCATTTCTCATCCCATTGTTCTCCTCACTGGATGAAATTAACTCCAAACCTGGAGCAAACTAATCAAGTGTGTGTCAGAGGGTAGAGGGTTGTGTGTTTAAAGCCATCAGCTGTTAATAAAAATGGATGGATGAACAGGAAATACCTCCTTCTTTATGAGGTAACTGTATGTTAGTCTGCTCTTGTATGTGGGCTACTTTAAGCAGAGCAAGTATACTGGTGTGTTTGCATGTAAACAGGCGAGTGTAATGACTGGATCAGCTGTGTGGACCAGATTAAAATGAGCTCTCTGCCGGCTCATTTCCATTCCCATCTGTCTGCTGACCTCTGGGAAGCCCTGAAAGCTGACATGGTGCATCTCTTTGCTCCATGATGGGCCTGTCTGTACAGTGTTGACCCACTCAGATAAGACCCAAACCACCCAGATACACAGAGTTCTTAATCCTGGTGCCACAAATGCATGTTTGTGGTAGTGTAAAGTTTGCTCTTCTTACATATTCTCCCTTAGTCTTTTGAGACCAGTCATCTGTCTCGCACACCCCCACTCTGCCACAAACTCCCAACTGACCACGCCAAATCCCCTCCTCCCCCCCAAAGACCATCACCCCGTCTTTGCAGAGACTGCTGTCCACGGTGTTGTTGCCAAAGCAGGGCCGCCGTGTCAAGGCAAAGGGGTCTCAGAAGCTCCCAGGGGTTGTGGCCTCTATTCTGGCAGGAGTGACCCCATGTTAAAAGGGTGTCAGCTGGGGTTCTGTCATGGGTGATGTGTGCTAAAGACCCGCCGCCTCCTTTGTTTGAGTGCCGGCCTTTCAGAGGCTGTGAAGTGCAGCCATTCCTCTTTGTTAGGGCCGTGTTTCTTTAGGTGCTGTGTGGATAGGTCTGTAACCTCCAGCCTCTGGCAGGGTGGGAAATCTTTGCTCGTGGGTTTGCCATGTCACTGGTTTCCTGGTTTTGTGCTGGAAGACAGATCGAAAGCCGCAGCGGTGTCAGCATGTCTGATAGAGACAGAGGGTGAGGAGGTGATTATTTTTTATTGACCCTCAGTGGACTCATTTCGCAATTATATGATCTTATCATAAAAATACTCTCACAAACAGCTGCTGCTCTATGCAATAGCTTCTGAACAAGTCATTACAATAGAGGAAGTAGCTTCTGATTATTTTTCAGGAGTTAAGCCTTGCATTTAAAAAAATCAATGATTAACTTGAATGTCAGTTTTTTATGAAAAGACAGTAAATCTTCCAAACAATACCATCAAATGTCCTTGTAAGTATTTCAGACAGGACCACTTTGTTGAGAAACACACATAATTTGCAGTTATAAATAGTTTTCTTTACCAGCAGTATTAGTTTGCACAGATTGCTGTTTTTAATATTTGGCTGTGTGGCTTTTCTGGGATCCTCCTGCTCTTCCATGAGCCTACATGGAAAGCATCTAACAGGAACAGCACACATTTCTACCTCTCCTGTGCCTACAAGAAAAGCCTGAGGCAGGGAAAGAAGCAGCGATAAGCCCGGCAGAGCTGGCATCAAGGAGAACAGAATGACACTGACCAAGTCAGAAGCAGGATAAAGGAAGAGCTTGGGTGGAGGAGGGTTGCAAAAAGCAGCTTGCTGATGGAGCAGCAAAGCTTACCCATGCCAGAGCAGTTTGAATGGCAGCATGGGTGTGATTGGCAAATGGCATACTTAGAGTGAATCAGCTGTCCATAAGCTGATGAGGGCTTGTTTACTCTGTGGCCTGTCTGAGCTAACACTATATGCTCAATATTTTGATTACTATACACTGCTTGAATATTTCACTACTTTTGGGACACAAAAGTAACTGTTGGCATAGTCATAAACCGCTAAAAACGTGACCTTTTTGGTATTGTTTCTCTTTATAGAAACATATTTTTGCCCTTATTGTTACTGTACCAAAGTTCCACCAACATTCATAGCTACTCCCCAGGAATAAAGTAGATTAACAGATCTAATGGTTGAACTATTTTCTGTTCAAGAGTTGTAATACAACAGTGTAAAAAAACACGCCATTACAACTCAAAGTCCTGTCAAAGACTTCTCAGTCTTCTGTAAAAGAAATTGTAAAGTAATAATAAATTACCTAGAAGTACAACAAGACACATACATGAAGTGTAAAGTATCTGATTTAATTAAGAGGAATATTTCTTCTACAGCACCCAGGTACTGTAGAGGGGAAACAGTCAACTAAACATTTTTTCTCTAGCTGTATCAATCAGCTGTTCCCCACTGCCAGTTTAAAAAAGAAGACAAAAGCTGCAGTTCTCCCAGTGTCCACTTGGTGCTGACTCCAAAAGACCCAGAAGTCCCATTGATACCCATATTAAAAGATCCATGTTTACAGCTGGATTAAATCTGTTCATGGCCTAGTTCAATGATTGAATTTGAGCTCAAAAGCTCAATTCAGTCAGGACCACTTTGTAAAGAAAAACATACAGTATGTTTTAAGGTTACACATACTTTTATTCATTGGCATTTTTACTTTGCACTTATTACAACAGGACTACAAAATACATACATGATGAGTAAAGACTGTCCTTGTGCCAGGAAAAGGCCTTTGCAATACTGTAATTTCATAGTGAAAGAGAAAACATGGCCAATAGCATATTTCTTGATAAATGAAATAGTTTCAGCCCTGTTCTATATGATTTTTGTTGCTTTGAAAATTTATTTCCTAAAATATTTCAGATAAAAGTCATTCAATATGTTTATTTATAGCTCAGTTGTGTGTATCAAATGAGTTTAAATAACTATAATACCAAAACTAAGTTTATTCATACAAAAATATTAAACAGTGACAACATAAACCTACCCTATGATAGAGCAGGACTGTCAGACCAGACTCATGTCGACCGCCCTCGACTGAAGCTGAGCTGGGGTTGGAAAGGACTAGAGGTAGGGGTAGGGGTGGAGAAAAGCAGGAGGAGGAGAGGGACAAGAGAAACAACAAAACAACAAATGAAAGACGCATTTATGGCGGTTGTAGCCATATACCCATCTACCATTTTGTAGTAAATTGCAATAACGTTATTGATGATGGTGGCAGTATGTGAAAAATGAGCAGTAACAGCTTTGATGAACAGAAAACATAAAACAGAACAATGCAGTATAAGCATTAGTAGTGTAGGAGCCATAATGTAGTATGTGTGTATGTGTCACATGGTGCTTGGGTTGCTGTGGTAACGCACGGGAGCTTGGGTCACGTGATGTATGTGGTGAATGCCGGTTACTACTTAGAGGCGTGCTTACCTGCAGTCAGGAGGAGAGAGGGGAGCGGGGTAGCCGTAATTTTTGTTGACCGCTTCGCTTTGCCTTTTGTTGCTACTGTGTACTCGAATCCGTCCAGTGTGTAACCGTGAAAGCCGCTGTTTCATTAAAAACACCTAAAGTGCATTCAGAGCCTCAGTGTGCTTCTCTTGACAAGCCGGCGGTGCGTCAGACAAATACAGGACCCACACCTTTCCTTTCAAGCACAAGGCTGGTTTTTGGAGTTGCTACAAGTGGCAAGGATGGTATGGAGATTTTGCCAGTCTTTTTTTTAGAGAAAAAAATGGTCTAACATAATATAAACAGACTGTTAAACTGACCAGAATGACCAAATTTAGTCTCATGAGTTGAAATATCAATGCTCTGCCAATAAAGTCTACTTTTTATCTCTGCTCTATTTCTGATCATCTCATATGGACACTTGAGCTCTGTCCATCTGTAACTTCGATGACACAGCACAGTGCTAACGTGTGAAAGACTTCTTGTGTAACTGGTGTAGAGAGCGAGGAAGATGATGAGTGTTGATCAGTGATGATGGTGATGTTGATGGGATGAGGGGAGGAGATGAGCGCCGGCTGTGACTGCAGTCAGTCGGTCTGTCTGTGGCAGAACAGATGCCTGTATGGGGTTTGTGTTATTCCACAATCATCATCAATTCCTCCTCGATCACCTCCTGATTTCCAGCCCTGTGATTAAGAGTCAAGCCCATCTGGTGCAGAGACAGGAAATCCTGGAGTCTGCATCTGCTGCTGGCTGAGCTATACTAAGCTGCTGCAGCCAGGAAGGGAGGGAGAAGGGGGGGTTTAAACTCTGATAATCCTGCATAACCCCTGGAATGCCGAGACCAGGGCGTACATTAAAACGTCATCTCTTCTGGACACCATTTTCAAGAACTCCTTCTCCTTCTTCTCAAAGCAGTTTATAACCAGTCTCGGGGGAATTTTGTAATTAGAGCATGAATTAGATACACAGCAGAGAGCATGTTGCACTGCACAAACCAAATCACAAGCTTTTCTGATGAGACTAGAGACATTTGCAGCATATATCCCCTAAATATTCTCCCTGTCTCTCTCTCCTTAATGACCTTCAGCTCTCAAAGCTACAAAACTGTTAGACCACATTGGCGACGTGCTAATGGAGCTCCAGCCAGAGCAGAAGCAGGCCCTGCTGGTGCCATATGACAAATCGGCATGCTCTCTCGCCTACAATCCGCCCACCGACCACCTCCAAAGCTATCATAAGGATTAGCTCACGCGGCTAAACCAAACAGACTGCTCGGTGTTCAGACGGCGCTTGGGCCAAATCTCATTCGTGCCTCCTGTTTCAATGGCTAGCAGATCACAATCCAGGGCCGCCGTCGGTTCACTTTGCAACTGGTGAGGTGCCAAGTTGCTGCACAGAACAGGAGAATGCAGGGGAAAAGGAGCACGAATGTTTTAGGGAGTTACAGGAATGCTTTGCCTTTTGGGATATGCATAATTAAAAATTGGGATTATGGTTTAGATTAATTCTCTGCTGGGATCAGGAGACGATGAAACGGAGGAGGCACAGAGGGCTGTGAATGTAGTTTTCAGCTCAATTTTGGAGGAGTAGTTTTCATCACAGACCTGTTTTATGTCTGATTTTGCGTGTGGGAAGGCGTGTTCCTCCACATTCGGAGGCCTCGGTCAGACTCCACGCACTCTCAGAGAAGACTCATCCTCTGTTGGAGTCTGCTCCGTAAGCTTGTGATTGGAGGGCGGCTGTGGTTGCTAAGCAGAGCTGCTCTTCCTGTGCTAAATAAGAACTTCGTGCTCTCTGGCTGGTGGGCTCAAAGAAGCGCGCCAGAACACACACACAGACTCACAGACACGTACGCACAGACTTCACAGTGCAAAGACCTCTTACAGTACAGAGACCTCACCCTCCTCCATGTGCTGCCCATCCTCTCTCAGTGTGACCTACGCACTGGGACTCCATAAGTTTCTCATCGAGACCTCTTCGTCTCCTGGTCCGACACCTCCCTCCACCCAGCCATCAACATTCATCTCCTCCGTTTGTCGCCTCCTCGACCCTGAAGAACGCACATTCATGTAGAGACGCACACACGTAGGCACACACAGACACAGGCTCTCCTCCGCTGAGATCTCCTACTGTACTCCCCCTCACACTGCATTATACTTAGATCTCCACCTCCACTGTAGAGAGCATACACTCTATCAGACTGTATTCAGACTGGCCTACATATGCAGCACATGTACCAGAGTAATGCTGCAGGGCTCAGGGTCTAACTTGATAGATAGATAGATAGATAGATAGATAGATAGATAGATAGATAGATAGATAGATAGATAGATAGACCCTATTGTCAGATACTTTTGTCAGAATGACCTCATAACTATCCCCTATCCTTTCTCAAAAGATTACTAAATGAACAGATGAGTGGAATTCACATTATGCTCTTACCAAGCTTAAAATTGCATCCAATTTGATCTAAGAGGAATATTTCTTCTACAGCATGCAGGTATTGAAGGGCTCTGGAACATAAAACCAGTCAGATATTTTCTGATACAATTTTTTCCCTTGCAGTATCAATTAGGTTGTTCCCCAATGCCGGTTTTAAAAAATCTGCAGTTCCAGAAGTGTCCACTTGGGGCTGGCTCCAAAAGTCTCACAAGTCCCATCAACACCCATATTACAATGCCCATGTTTACATCGGGTTTAAATATATTTACATTCTGGTTCAAAAATCAAATTTGATCTCAGAAGCTTATTTCAATCAGGACCACTTTGTAAAGAAACATGCATGGTTTGGGGGAATGAATATGAATGAATATGAATTTGAACATTTTCTTTTTCAGCAGGTTTATGTTGCACTCATTAGTGTTATTTATATTTGACGGTGTGGCTGTTCTAAGATGCCCCTGCTCTTCAAACAGGAGCAGCACACATTCCTGCCTTTCCTATGCCTACAAGGAAAGCCTGAGTTAGGCATAGCAGCAGCAAAAAAATACAAGAGCGGAGCAGGAATCAATGACAACAAAATTACACTGATTAGGTCAGAAGCAAAATAAAGGAGGAGCTGGGGTGGAGGACGGTTGCAGAGGTAGCAGCAAAGCATAGCCAAACTAAAGCAGTTTAAATATGGCAACATGGGTGTAATTAGCAAATGGCATATTTAGACTGAATCAGCTGGCCGTAAGCTGATGAGGGCTTGCGTGAGATCAGCTGATCTCAATTATATGACAGTGCTTGACTCTGGCATGCCTAAACTAATGCTATATGCTGGATATTTTGGTTACTATACACTTCATAGGCTAGATTTTTTTTCAATTACTCATGCATTATTATTTCAAGGTTAAGAGTGGTATAGTATTAGGTCATGGCGGATCAAACTAACGAGTGGGTGATTGAAAGTGTTTGACAGGGAACTTAAATCCTTCTTCAGTTCTATCTCTTTGCCTGTGGCTAGCTTAACCACAAGCTAGGTTTAGTTAGCATTTCCAATATGGTGAATATTGTCCTTCGGCTTCATGAACTTGCCATTTTAACCCATTCTCTTTTTATATTATTTTAGATATAGATAAGTTTTGAATTGAAAGACTGGGATTTTGATACCTTCAGCAGACTCAAGGTCTAACTGGTAACCAAGTTCTCTCTCTGATATTAATCTGGAAAGCAAGACCAATTTGTGAAAATGTTAGCCATGTGCGAAAAAAACAAAAAATGCTAACATATTATTAGCTTTGATTAATATTACACTTGTTGACTGTACTACTCTGTTTTTTTGTTCTGTCACATTTTTCCAATATCATATATATATACAGTGCTTAACAAATTTATTAGACAACCACCCAAATTAAGGTTTATGCCACAGCTGCCCTGAGTTAACAGCATTGGTAATTACCAAAATCATTTTTTATGTTTCTGCAATGGTTAATACACCAAAAAAATGAAAGCTCAATGAAAATGAAAGAGTCCGCATTAAAGCACTTCATGATGCTGGATGGTCTCTGAGACAAATATGACAGATGGTCTAATAAATTTGTTAAGCACTGTATATGAGTACTTGACTACATAGCAGCAGCTCATTCGTCATTTTAGGCAACAATCTTAGACTGAAATCTATTAGCCTCAAAAAATCAAACTGGTTTATGTTATTATTTCACAAAAATAAACAGAAATGGTTTAGTCAAACCAGCCAATTTCAGTTGAAAACATTTTGGAACACCCTAAGTTTTACAGGTAGGTTTACTGGTTATGAGAGGGTGGATCAGCCTGTAAAACCAAATATTGCCCTTTCTCCTGCATCAGGAGATCCTCCTTCTCCAAACCTGTTTTGATTTTTCTTAGCTTGGTTTTTCAGGGGTCAGATCTTTGCCTTGTATAGCAGAACAATCATTCAGTGTTGGTGAAAAGCAGCAGGACCCTGTGTGCTCCTCAGAGCAGCTCGACATGCTTTCTTGCGGAGACAGAGCAATGCAGCATTGTCAGCAGGCACCCGTATCAAATGAATTCAGCACAGCTGTCCTAGCAGACTCTATTGCAGTGACAGGGGGGAAAGTTATTTATTCAAAATTACAGTCACTGCAGGATCCGTCATGGTCACTCTGCCTCAGCATCATGGTCAGGTGGATGTTTTTGCCTCTCTGACCTTGTTAGTGTTGTTTATGACCTCATATAAAGCAGAATAAACTTTATCTTAGCATAAGTTTGCCTTCTCTAAGTGTTGCCCTCCTGCCCCACCTCCCACTGCTCTGTCTGCATCAGTACAGCCCCATCTACATTTGTAGGGACAGGCGTACAGATGGGCTACAGTTGCTCACATGCTGAGGACACATCTCCCTTCTCCCTCTTACTCCCCCTTTTTTGCAGGTGTCTAATAGTTGCAGGGTCACCCCGCACTGTGCTCTATGCCGACTGCCCAGCAGGGCCGCCCACCTCCTCTGCACTTGTGGCGTTGACAAGCGTCTGGCTTTATTTCCAGCCAGCCGACGAGCGCAGACACAGACAGCCATGTCCTGAAATAGAGCAGGCCCACCCTTTATCCCATAATGAGGGGACTAATATAAGCTCTGTGTCTTAAGAAGTGTATGACCGGAGTTTGTCCACACACATCATCCTAAAAAACGCCAAGCTGCTTTTCAGATTATCATCATAAACTGAGTAATCACCTCTCCTTTTGGCACCAACAGCTTAATCTGCTGCACAGGAGTGTGTGTTTAAGTGCAAGGTTGTGTGACCTTTGATGATCTGACAAGGTCCCTTGCTGGAGAGTAAAATATGAAGATTGCATGACAGAATCATAGGAGGAAATATGGGGATATCACAAAACAAACCTTGGAGGCCACGAATCCACGTGTGACCTTGTGACAGTGGAGAGTGTAAAATCAAATGCAGAGATGATGGTTGGGTCGGGGCATCTGCCCCATATGGAATGTATGAATTATTCCAGAGGTAATAGCGGTGCATTGTTGGTGCACTCATCTTCCACAAAGACGCCCATCTCTGAATGTCCATATTTAATTCAGCCTTTTCAGCTGCAGAACTGTACACGCTGCTGATATAATGAGTCCCTCCAAAAAGATTAGTCGCCCTATCATCATCGCAGCTCCCTAATTTCTCTGCCTTTGTTGTTGTGCAGGCTGTACTAAATGGGATAAAGGGGCTTGGCCGGACACGGTGGGAGGAAGTGGCTTTTGTGTTGCTAGCAGGTGCACTGGAATGACAGTTTTTTGGGGGACGTACACGTACACGCACGTATATACATGTGTTTGGAGGGTCCGCACTCCCAGAGCGCTGTTTGAGATACAGCAGGAACCTCTGGAGCTCGACTTGAACCCTCAATCACAGGGTTCCTCAGGGGTTTGCAGTAAATTCTTCAGGCGAATGGTTTTCTCTCCCCTTCCTCCTTCTCCTCTTTCTCCCTCTCTTTTTTTTTTTTCCTGCTCACATCTGGTGAACAGCACTAGCACCCCTGTCATCTTTTACTGCGTTGAGGTCATTTCCACCCTATCGGTAAAGTGGAAACATATGATGTGCAGGGTTCGGCCTTAATGGGGTGGGGCTGGCATGGACCAGCACTGACACAGCTTTACAACCAAGAGCTGCCAAAACAGCCTCACTGAGGAATGCCTCCGATCACAAAATTAAAGACATTTGGGCGAAATTATGCTAGAATACATATATTTACCTCTCAGATACATACCTACTATAATTAGTCACTGTTTAAGTCATGCAGCATGTTTCACGATAATGCATGGCTTTAGATCTTTCTGGTGCAGAAAAGCAGATCTGAACTTGTCATTCATGATGCTTTGAAACCACAGAAACAATGAGAGAGCATTGTTTGGGCTTATGGAAGGATATAATAAATACCAAAGCTGGAAAGACATGCTTCTCCTTTTTAAAATAATCCACCTCTGTTTCAACTCTTTTTTCTGGTAAATTCCCCCCTACACACTACAGCTGTCAAAATGTTGATACTTCAAAACGTTTTCAATATCACATTTTAAAAAAGGCGATCCAGTCTCAGTTGTTTCAGTAATTGGTTGTATGAAGAAGTATAGAAGCTTTTAAAAAACTGCTATTTCCTGAGACACATGCATCGGAGAGGAATGGATCCATTTGAAATGGCAGGCATACTCCAGCACGCAAATGGGAGAGGGGTCTGGCTGCAGACTCACAAGAGCCCCCTCTCTCAAACTGTCACTGTGAGACACCTCATCTGTCGGAACAGAAATACATGCTAAAACCTCAAATAAAATAGCATTAAACTTTAGGTTGGGTTAGGGTAAGTGGTAAGGTGAGGGTTAGGATACTAAAAATTGAAATAAAAACCTGACATCTAAAAACATTTAAAGGAAAAAAGCTTGTCTTCCATGAAAGCATTCTAATGTAGCAACTGTAGCTTACATAGCTCTGTTAGCTGTGTAAAATAAGTAGATAATGGAGATAATGTAGCTAATCTAGCAAAGCTAAAGCTCACAAAGCTCATGGATATCTATACTTATGAAGCTTTGATGCTAATGTAAGCTATGTAAGTTACATAAGCTTCATAAACTACCTAAGCTACAAAGCTATGTAGCTACATTATCTATGTAGTTAGCATAGCTATGTTAGCTTTAGCTATGTTGCTAACATAACTACGTGAACTTTAGCCTTGCTCTCTAAAGATCACTTTGCTAAAGCTAACTTAGCTTCATTAGCTTATGTAGTAACATTAACTATGTAGCTTCCATAGCTACATAAGCTTTAGCTATGTTGCTAACATAACTATGTGAGATTTAGCCTCTCTAAAGATCACATTGCTAAAACTTGCTTAGCTTCATTAGCTTACATAGTAAAGTTAACTATGTAGCTAGCAGAGATATGTTAGCGCTCTCTAAAGCAACAAAAATAAACCAAGCCACCATTTGTGTATCTATTTTTACCTATAACTTAACCCCTGGTTTGACCTCTGAACTCTTTCTCTGTTTTATGTATGAAATTTTGCTTGGTCTGTAATATTGAAGTGTAGTTATTTCATGGATGTAACTGCCAGACTTTATTTCTATATAAAGTTGATTTTTAAAAAATGTAAAACTGGAAATACGTTGTTCTGGCAAATTATGGCACTTCCGTTCTGACGGAGGCAACGCCTCACATTAGCAGTCTGACATCTGCAGCCAGACTGTGAAAATGGTGTCTTGGAAACGCAACACGATTGTTTTTATGTTATTAAAGAAAGTGCAAGTCCTATGTCTCTCTAAAAAGAGGCTCCAAAAATAAACAAAAATCTGGTACCATGTCATCCCTATTCCATGTTTGTTTCTTTCTTAACCCCAACATTAACTCCAGCTGGTAGACACTCTCCATACTGGGTGTGTCCTCAACTTTAATTGGGATTCTCCTTCAGCAATCACATGGATTTCCTCCATTCTGAGCTCTGCTTCACCATCCCTCAGACTCTTCACACCACAGCTCGCGCTGTGTGTGTGTGTAATTCGCAGGAAACCAAGCTTGTGTCATTTGTGAAAACACAGCTCTGCCATCTGACACATTTTGGTTGATTTCTTGACGGTGCATTATGAGAATCCTCTCTGAATGAATAAACTGCTCTGACATGTTGACTACTTTTTATGGCAACGCTGGAATAATTTTTTTTTTTTTTGCTCTTATGCTATGCAACGACTTAAACCATTGAAATCATTTAGCCACTCATAGATAATTGCTAAATGGAGTAAACTGCTTTAATGGAGTTTTACTGTCTCCCCACATGGATCCAAATATGTCTCTGAGCAGATTCCAGTCACACTGTGGTTTCCATTTTGTGGCAGACAGAGCAGCAGTGTAAAAAGGGGTGGGCTGCACTCACTTAGAGTCACAGTCTGTGGGTAGACTACAGCTGCATGGATTTTTATCCCTACTGTCCAACAGGACTCCATCATCATAGACTGCAGCAGCACTCGTTATTGAGGGCACGCACACATGCACACTCCTGTGCCTCTGTCCTCATTACCTCTGCAGCAGCTTTGCCTTTGTTCTCTCTCTTGGCTTGAAACTGGAGAATATGGAGAGAAGTGCTGAGGCTGCAGTTAGCTCGGCTGCCCACAACTTCTGCCGCACAGGAAAAAACACAGCACAGACAACCACAGCCACCGCCGCCACCCCCCTAAGTCCTCCTGTCTACATATTTCCAGAGAGCCAACGCACGGGGGATAGCTCCGGTTTGATTCATCCTCCTGTCTTTCTTAGATTCTTTCTGTCGTTACAGTCTCTCCTAACTGTATTTATGATCTGGCCTACTGACCAGATGCCCTCATGGCCAATCTGCTCCCTTAGACAAGCTCCTCAGAGGCGTTAAACAGCAGCCGTGCAGAGTGGCTGCAGGGACAGTAAACTTTTATCACACTAATAACCCACAGTCACAGCTACCTTAATGGCTTAGGCAGCCATGGCAGGGGTTGCCTGGAGGTCAGGTTGAATTGCAGGACATAAACGGTAGATTCCAACCGGTAAAACAAATAAAGGAAAAAAGAAAGGAGGGGCATGTGAGGTGAGCAGAGGGGAAGAAAGTTGTTATTGAAGGAGCAGATAATCACTTAAATTGATTTTCACTAAAAAGGAAGCCAGTGATTGGACAGCTCTTTCGTATAAAGTGCGATCTTTGGCCTTTTAACCCTGTTTCCAACCAGGCCCTGCACACTCGCTAACCTTGGACTCGGTCAGAGCACGCCGTCAAAGGGCAACGAATCCTGCATAGAGGCAGCAGAAGAAGAAGAAAAGTGGAGCGGGAGAGAGGGGGGGGACTTGTTAATGGAGTTCAAATCTAAACTTTCTCTCAGATTCCTCTCCCTCTGGCTGAGCTGAGCCGAGGTGGACGGGTCTTGAGAGTGTTTGTTTTAGGTGAAGTCAGAGCTGGAACAGTGTGTTGTGAACCGCAGGCCAGACTGTGGTTCTGCGGTTCAGCTCCGACCTGAATGCAGACTCTGCTCTGTTTGTTTTGCTTCTCCGTTTCTCAGGGAGAAATTCAGACGTTGCCAAAGTCCTGCGCTCACACCCAAGGCACGCAAATAAAAACGACTTCACACAAACGCAAAAAAAAAGGGGGGGAAAAATGTACCTGGGTGTAGTCGCCGCCTGCATGTAGACCTCACCGCCTCCTCTGTGGCCGTAACCCCGAGTGCAGGGGTCTCTGCTGTGTCATCTTGTAAAAGAGCTCTTTGGGAGATGAGATGGCATTTGATTGTTTCAGTGGCAGGATGTTTGTGTGTTTTGTTCCGGGTCTTTTCATAAATAGCAGTTTTTATGTTGCCGAGGTCAACTGGTTTTACTAGACTGGAGAGGCAAGTCCAGAGGCAAGGAGGCCTCCCCGCCATCTGGCAGCCATAAAAAAGGGGGAGCAGGAGGTTTTTAGTGGGGGTTTATGGGATGGTAGAGGGTGAGACACTGAGAAGGAGGAGAGACTGAGTGGATGGTGGACTCTGGTTGCCCCCGAGCTGCAAAGCTTCCTCTTGGCCTGAATGACAGGTCAGAAGTTCATTGCCTTCTTTTTCATCCTGCATCTGCCCCGTAAGGTGAAGGAGGTGACGGCCAGTTCAGAGTTCGAGGGCAAAGGAGAGGACGTCACCGTGAAGCTGTTATCACCGCTGAGAATAAAGATGTATTCTGGGCAGGGGGAGCTTTGTTGTGATTTAACGAGATAGCTGCATTTAAAGGGGCTTAAAGGAGACACCAGCTTGGTGAAAAAGAGTCTCCTTGATGTTGCCGGTGGCTTGTTTTTGCCTTGCAGACGATCAGACCTGCAGATGGTGTAGAATTATGTGGCTGCGTAAACACTGGTGATTCAATGGCTTGGTGTTGTTTGGGTATGCGTCACCCTCTCAAAAGCGGCCTGCACACTACCATGGAAGTTGTTTTGTGTGATTACAGATCCAGGCTCTCCTCTCTCTGTCTTTGTCCAGAAACAGCCACACAGTCAGTTGGTGGCTTAATTTTGTTTGCACATCTGAATTAAGGGCGAATAACAACACTGCTAAGCCAAGAAAATAGCCGAGTCTGAGGCCGGTGAGATTCTCATGGAGATTTGAGGGATAAAGACCCTCCTGAGAGTCTCAGTTATGTTCTGCTGGAAGATTTTCTTTTCCCCATTCTTTTTATAAGAGCTGTCTGCTCCATCTGAAGCTGGATGCTCACTGTTATAGGTTTTCCAGAACGGGGTTATCATTGCAGAGGACTGTGCTGCTTTGCTGACTCTGGCACTGATATCTCCCATAGAGATTTCATCTTTTGTTATGCTGCAGCTGAGATGTGTTAACCCTTTCGCCCCTTTAAGATATTTAGATAGTAGATGCCAAACATAAACCAACTCATTTAAAATAAGAATCAATATCTTTGTTATATAAATGCATTATATTGACCTGCTTCTTCTGCCAGACCAGGGATGGGTTTTTAGACCCTCTGCTGCTTCGCACAGTTTGTATAAGAAGAGAGGAAAAAGTGCTGACAGTAAAAGAATGAGAGCGTGTTTGGCAGGCACGCCCTTGTAGGTTTCTGTGTCACTCAACTCTAATAAATTTTTAATCGTTTCCTTGCTGTGGTATAGAGCTCAACACCGCTCAGCTCAGTCACACGCTATGTAGGAGAATTTAGTCTCTTCAGACACATAAAATAGAGGTAAAATGAGATATTTTACTTAAATGGTTAGTGACAAAGTGAGGGTTTGACCACTCTTAACTACAGAAGCCCAGGAAGGACACATCCTTGAAAGATAAGTAATTTTTGTAATAGATTGCCATGATTCAATTTCTTATATCTTATTTTTTAAAATAATGCTGCTTTTCACTGGAGAACAGGCCAAATTCTTGACAGCTTGAGAAAATGACTAAAATTAACTTATTATTACAAGTAAATCTGTAATATTATTCAGAGATAACAAAAAATGAGTCAAAAAGCTGATGAAATAACATACTTGCTATGACAAGGAAATGAAAAAGAATAAATGCATGTTTAATGTTCCTTTCAGGCTTCTGTAGGTAGCTGTTTTATTATAGTGTAGCAGTAACTTTCTTACATAGGCAGATTGAGAGGTGGCTCACAAGGCTTAAACCCCCAATGTTTTCTCAAAAGTCCTGAATCTTTTTGGGCATTTGAAAGGTTGTTTTTCTGTTTAGTGTTATGACAAATAAATGCAAAAATCAATCAATCAATCAATTAATCAATCAATCTTTGTTTATATGGTGCCAATTAATGACCAACGTTATTTTAAGACACTTGACAAAGAGGGCAAGTCAGACTCTGATCTCTATCGTAGCCTGTTATAAAGATCCACTTTCATCAATAATAATAAAGATCCTATTATAATATAGACCAGCGTTACTCACCATGAGCTCAGCACTATAGTATTTAGCCCCGTTACAGTGCGACATAAACCTGAAGCTGCTCTGGGGTTGGATATGGCTAGAAAAACAGGGGTGGAGAAAAGCTGGAGGGACAAGAGAAACAACAAAACAACAAATAAAACACAAATTGATGGCAGTTGTAACCATGAACTCTTCTCCTATTTTGTAGGAAACTGCTCTAACTTTATTAATGATGGTAACAGTATGTGAAAATTTAGCAGCTGTAAAGAAATCATTTATAGTATACAAATGGGCATCATTCTTGCAGGCAAACTGAATAAAATCTGACTTTTATTTAACTTCCAAGAGCTTGTATGTACAGTATTAAAATACTTTTAAGATTGTATTAGGTAGTAATATTTTCTGAAAATATATCTACATGTAGAGTGCTAGCTGTAAATTTTTACACTAAATTCATACACTACCCATGTTACGATAGAACAAGACGAGGTTAAAACCTAGTATCTGGCTCACAGCAACTATCTGGGATGCCTGTTGAAATGCCTGACTGGCAGAGTGATTTTGTCATTTTTGTTATTCTTTGTGAGCCAGATTTATTGTGGCAACTTAAATGTATAGCTACGTGCTGTCATCTCCCTCTCTGTCTCTCTTAATAAAGCTCTTCTCTGTTACATATGAAACACTACAGAGACATGTGTCAGACTTCACTGTTAGAGACAGACACTGAGACACTGGAGATTAAATGTTTTTTGTCAGATATAAGTTTGTATTGGTGGTAAGTTTATACTAACAATAATACTAACAATAAAACACTAACTGAACTGTTTATTCTAAAATAAAATAAACTGCAGCAGGTTTGTGAACATTTCTAATTTTCCTCAGACAGGTGTGTAAGGGTCTTTATATGTGTAAAATTAAGCTGAATGTTTACTCTGGTGTTCCTATTGTTTTTTATATCCGCTAATTATCAATAAACAGCGCATTTATCATATTCCCTGCAAATAAAGTATTATTCTCTTAACAATGCAAATGCAGAGATTTTAACATTTATTTGTTCCCCATAAACATATTGCATTAAGGGAATATTTACCAAATATTTTTTTATATCATAGCACACACCCGTGGCTCACACGGGTGACACAGACACACACAGCTGGAGCGCACACACAAAGGGCTGGCACGCTGGTCCTCCGTGGTCAGAGAAGAGCTTTAAGAGGAGGAAGTTCAGGTGTTTATCCTCCAGTATTCTGAAACTTTTTCCCTCAACAGTTGGAAGCCTGAGGTCTACACTACCTTAGCGTTAGCGTGTGTTTCAGTGTAGGTGTGTGAGCGTTGCGTTTGTGTGTCATTGTTATGCAGCATGAAAGAATACGAGGAAGAGAGGAGAGCAGCCGACGCTGCTGCATAAAAGTTGCACGAACAGTTAAAGAGCAAAGGATGATAGGAGAAAGAGTGACAGGGGGACAGGAGATCACGATGGAAAAATTAAAAACCGAAGGTTGTGCACGAGTCTGAAATCATGAGTCCTAATCAAGTACAACAACAGCGGTCCAGTTTGGAGTAAACAGCAGCAGTCCTACAGCGACATCCAAGCTAACAGCTAACGCCAGACAACACTGGACAAGCCCACCGCCATTATTGTAAAGCCATGCCGAAACAGACTGGGAGCAGAGTGAGAACTATTTTTTATGTCACAGAAAGCTTTCAGTGTTGCTCTCTGCGCTTGTTTGGATGAGACACGATGTCTGATTCAGACAAGAGTGCCGCTGTGGCTCAGTCCCAGCTAATGACTAACAGTCCTGCTAGAGTCATTAGCTGGGACACAACAACTCATTAGCTGTATACAACAACTAACCCTTTCCCCGTAACTATCACATAATCATGCCAAAGCAGGGAGACAGAAGAGCAACAACAACGTTTTCTGTCGCATAAAGCTTTCCGTGTTGCTTTCAGCGCTAACTGTGATGAAGAAATGTGTTGGTCTGGCCAAAGCCGAGCTAATGTTCTGCTAGCAGCCGTTATATACAAGCACAACAAACAGTGCTTCATTTGTGAATCTTCAGGTCCCGGAACATAGACTGGGTGTTGTTGCAGCGGTAAGGGGAAAACAAAAATGTCACGGAATACATCAAAAAACGAAAAACAGTGCCTTGTGCAAAACGGGCCAAGAACATTGTGTGACTGCAAACATCTTATTAACCTAAATGATTAAAAAAGAATCAGCTTCAGAGAAGCACGTACAACCGCCCATTGACGGAGAGCGTCTCTCTCCCTCACTCTTTCTCTGAGCGGCAGCTGTCAGTCAAATCTGCCGTGTTCAGGCACCAAGGACAGCACAAAATCACCACCAGCTCATTTAGCCACTCACAGCATAAAGATTACTAAACTTTCACAACACAAAAACCTGCTAAATCAGTTGAAATATTATTCATGAAATCATACCTGTCATGTCTTTCAATATTCCATAGACTATTGTTATATAATCAGAGCTTGTCTGCTAAAACAATACTTCTTTATCAGCTGACTGCCCGAGTAAACTTTTTCCTCTATTGTCTGATCGTGGATGACCCTCTGTCTCTCATCTTAATGCCTTTTCATTAAAAGATCTGTAAACAACCGTGCTGCCATGTATGCTACATGTAGGTCCCACATTTAATGACCAGTACTGTGCGTCTTGCTCATACTAGATAGGTTACGTCCGATATCTTAAATTTGCGCTCTCATAACCTTTAATTCAGCTGGTGGGCTCGGCTCAGGACAGGACAATGAGATTATGTGTGTAACTGCAACCCACCCAGTGGGCCCACAAACACACACAAACACACTAAATGATGTAGACTGCTTACACAGTTCCATCACAGCCTTTTCTCTCAACGCAGCGGCGCATTTAAATATGGCGTACTTCTCACTAATCCCTACTTGCGTTAATGCTGATGCACCACACTGCTGCTTGCAAAGCTTAACCTCCTCCACCCCAGCCTCCTCTTTTATAGCATACAGCTTGTTGCTACCTCATATTTAGATTCATGCTACTATGATTGATTGCTTTTGAACTATTTTCATTGTATTCAATACAAATTGTCATAAATGCATCTATCCACGTGGGGTTTTCTAGTCATGTGCTTCCTGGAAAGTCAAAGCATGCTGCTTGATTAACCCAAAGAGCATCTATTGAGCAGAGCCTTCTCCACCAAACAAAACTGTTTATCCATTTTGCAATAAAATGGTTAAATGTATAATGAGAGTGTTTTTGAATGAAGTAAAAAAAAACACACAGATCCAGAAAAGTTCACTTAAATGGCACTTTTCCAATGTCTATCTTGTCTGATTTGCAGAGTGTGTGTCATGTTTGACTGGTGCAGCTGTATTAACATTACAAGGAATGGGAAGATAGATTTCCTTTTAAGAGGTTGGCATAAGAAAAGCAAATATGGGTGACTTTGAAGATGCCTGTTTAAACAAAATAATCACTGGTTGCTTGTTAATTTTACTGAATAAATATGCCAACATTTGCTCGTGGTGTCAATGTCTTTTAAAACATTTGCTTTGAAATCCTCTCTTTATTATATGAGAATAAGGAGATAAAATACCTGAAAGGTCTGATGTGTCCCTGAAGATTTTCAGGTCTCAAATCGGACCACAGCACACTGAAGTTTAAGAACGCATGAATGAATAAAGCAGAATTATAACCCTCATATTAACCTGAGATAAAGTAAAAGTCCTGGTTTCTCTGATGCCCTCAGCGGCAGACACCACAGTGAAGTCTAGTGTAACCCCAGAGGCAATTTATATTTTAGCAGGCCCGGCTGCTGAGTGTCACTTCAGAGTCCTCGTTATTAAGTTTGCTGGAGTGTCTCCAAATATTATCATGACAATGGTATTAAATATACTTACATTGCCAAGAACATTGATTGCACTTGACAAACTTTACAGAAAGCATCAAAGGCACCTTCAAAGGCGTCCTCAGAGAAAGGATCCAGCTTACTGAGAGCCTCTCAACATACTTTGCTCTGTTTATTCGCTCACACTTTGCGTCACGTCAGAGTGCCGGGCGATGAAAAAAAAGGAGTGAAATAAAGCGCAGGCTGCTGATTGAGAGGCTGGAAACGAGGGACTCTGCTCCTGCTTTAGTGGTTCCGTCCACTGCAGTGATTCAGGGGATAAAAATGTGGCCTGTGTCTCTTTAAGAGCGCTGGCCTGTCTGCAGAATGCATCAGTCCTGTGGAGCAGACACAGGCCAGCAGCAGGAGGAAGAGGAGGAGGGGTGGAAAAGTGAAGGGAGGAGCATGGGGCTCTGCGGAGGGAGGGAAGGAGGACAGGAGGGAACAGCCGCAGTCTGGGCTTCCAGCCTCCTGGCTAGACTGCTGAAAGTTATTATTGAGTTCCTGTGTAGGGCCTCCCCTCCCTGCGGCATACTCCTCTGTGCTCACTACGAGGCGGACGGGGAGGGAGGGAGAAGCAGAATGAAAAGTTGGCAGCATCCCATGCCCCTTTGCAGTGACCTTATATGCAACAAATAAAGGATAATTTTGTTTGATTCTGTGTTTTTGCAAGGGTGAAGCCTCTGAAAGCCTCATAAGATTCAAGAGAGGAGCCACACACATGCACGCTAAAGGCCTTACAGCTGCTCAGCAGCAGCTGAAACTGCAGCCCGACTCACTGTTGTCTTAAGTTACAGTTTAGCAGACATGTCCTGTTTTCTTAGGAATGGCCTTAACTAGTCGAGACAAGAAGGTTGACGGTTCACCAATGAGAAAGCGCCGAGCTAAATCCTCTCCTGGCATGCTAAGTGATGAGTATGATTCAAGGACAGATGGCGGGAGGACGACGACTCCTTCAGTCTCCTTCAAAGCACTTTGCAGTTTAAATGGCTATGAATGAAAAGTGTGCATAAATAATGGACTAAATACGCTTTATCAACAGCCACTCTGGATTTTCAGGCTAATATGCGCCTCAAGACTCAAATCTCAGCAAAGATTGTTTAATTTCTAGTCAAAATATCTCATTCTCATTATATTTTATTTAAAGCACAGTCATATGACAAGATAAGATTTAATCTGTAAAAAATAAGGCCTGCAATGCTAATGATAAGCACCAATACCTGGCAATGAAGCAAGCAAAATGTACTTGAAATGGCACATAGAAGAGATGTCATTTTCAGGCCTTAAAAGCAAAAAAGCTTGCTGCTTTGGAGATTTTTAAAGCATTAATGCCCTATTTTTTCTTGCAATGTCTTAAATAAGTTGTTTATCAAGACTTAGGAGATTTATGTTGTGAAATGACATATTTCCAAATAAAATTAGACAAATATAGTTCCTCTCATTGAAGCTTTAATGTGTCTCTTGCAGGATATCTTGTCAGCGTCCAGCCTGCAGGTCTCAGAGATTTGCAGGGAAAGGCCACATAGATTACATAGTTACACACATGATGCCCTGCTCTCAAGCCTGTGCCTGCCTGCAGCACTAATCCGCAGCCTGCCTGCCTGCTCCTACATTAGCGCCACAATGCGCCTGCGTCCTACAGCTCAGCCCACCAAGAGAGTGCGCGCGAGAGAGACAGACTTTTATGTAACGCACAGTCCGGTGTGTTTGTTCTGAAACCCGCTGTTGCTTCAAGCGAGGCTCCCCCCAGGTTAACCGAACCCAGCTGCTGCCTGTCCTACTGTACTCAATAGCATCATAGCTGCAGCTCACAGGGGGTGGGGGAAGCCTGGACCCATGCAGCACCTGAGGCCCGTCAGGTTTTCCTGTAGCATGTCACATCTGTGCCCTGATTAGTCCCAGTCTTCATTCATGGTCAGTGCGATCACTCGGTCTGTGTTTTAGAGCCGTCTCGGGCTGGGTTTACGCAGGAAAACTGGGCAAGGAGAATGAGAAAAGGGGGGGTTGGGGGACCCTGGCGCTGAAATGGGTATTTTGTGGAGTTCTGTTTGTTGAGTCAGAGCTTAGCCGGGCTCTACTGTTATGTGGTTGCCATGGAGAAAAACACAGACTCTTGTGCAATAAAAATCATCCAGGAAAAGACATTTCCAAGAAATTTTCAGAGTCGAGAAACAGACGGCAAATTGCAGAATTCATGAGGTGCTGTGGTCCACCAGCCACCTCGCTCGGCCCTCCTTTTTTGAGGGCTCGTATTCGTTTTATGGAAGCTGCACAGCCCGGGCCCTCTCACCTAATTACTCCTGTAAGCAGATATGTTTTCCTATGAACGGAGGAGGGAAACAAAACCAGTGTTTAAGGGTGGAATGTGTGATCTTAGGAACGGATGTTGTGGGTGTTTTATCCCCTATTTCCCTTACAGACAATTCCTTGAACAAGTGGAAACAAGTGGAACGCCATTTGATCTCTGTCAAATATTACAGTATACACAAGCATGCCCTGTGAGGCCCCTCGTACGTTTGAGTCACATCTCCGCTTTGCCAGAGAGAGGGGAAAATTTTCAGAGGCAAAAACTCCCGGTGTCGGTTTAAAAATGTGTTGACGGATAATTGGTTGGAGTCTTATAAAAGCCACAGGCTTTTTCTCTCTCCTAGAGCGGTAATTCTCCACAGTTACGTCAAGGCTTCTTTAATGTGAGGTCTTTTATTCTCAGTGTTTCCTGTCTTCTGAATGGACTCATTAACACTTTTCAAACAGTGTGGCTTACAGGTTGTGCTTTCAAACACTAAAAGATACCTCTGATGTAGCAGTGCAGGATAAAAAGTTATATCACGATATGCTTGTTTTAATACAGAGTGCAGAATATAGAGATTATAAAACATGGATGTAGTCTCAGTGAGGTCATCAACTGGTTTCTGAAGAGGTCTTTGGTGGTTTGCCATATTTAAACTGCTAGCCTGGCTATGATTTGCTGCTCCTTCCACAAGACACTTTTTGCAACCCTCCTCCACCCCAGCTGCTCCTTTATCAATGCCACTCTGTTGTCATTGATGTCGCTGTACTCTGTGATTTTTGCTACTTCCCTCCCTGTAACAGTCTTTCCTTGTAGGCACAGGAAAAGCAGGACGATGTGATCTTTGAACAGCCAAACTGCCAAATATAAATAAACTCAGTTAAGTGAAAATTAATACTGCCAATACAAAAATATATTTATAAATGCAAATCATGTGTTTCTGGACTATCTGGTCAAGACTGAACTGTTTTACCACCTGGCTGTGAACATGTTTAGGTTTGCTGTGAAAATAATCTTAACACAGGCTTGAATAGGATTCCTTAGCCTTTGCTGTCAGCCTCTAGTGGACACGTGTGGAACTGCAGTTTTCCACATTGGCTTCGATGTAGTGTAAAATGCTAGAAAGCTAGTCGGTTGAAGCATATCATACATACGTTGACTGACAACATTTAACAAGAAATACAGAATATCCATTAAGTCCAATAATGCCTCATCCACTGATCTTTTAAAAATAAAGGCATAAAAGTCAATATTAAATGTAAAAAATGGTCAAAATCCTCACATTGGTTTCAAGCAAAAAAGGCAAACCAACACAAATAATAAATACTTGGACAGTTTGGTGCCTGTCAGAGTGTATATCTAGATTTCCCAACAACTTTTAAAAAAAGGAAGAAGAAAAAAATTAGGGAAGAGGGGAGTAAAGTGAAGAAAACTCAGGATAAGCCTAAATGGATGAGGAAAATAAATCAATCCTGTAGGAGATGTGATATTTCGCCATACTCCTGTAAGATAAATTTGAAGTTCAAAGCTGTTTTTTCCAAAAAGACTGTCTTTACTATATTATGCTCAGTGTATTATAGTTGTTAGAATCAACAGTGCTGCAGTACAGATTAGCTTTTCTAATCTGGTTACCAGGAAGGCAGCATTTTACTAGAATGACTGCAGTGGTATCTATAAATTTCAGCAGGATTTATTACCCAGAATCAACCAATTAGCTTGTGAGCAGTTCTCAGGACGTTCACTGTCAGTGAAATGACATCACACGGGACCCTGAGTGAGTGGTGACCCTAACTTCACCTCACCCTCTCACAGCTTTTACGACCTCCTCCCCTAAACCCCCCCCCCATGCCCCCGTCCTGTCTCCTCACACCTCTTAACCTCTGCTATTCATCCCATTTTCATCTTTCCAAATAAACCTGCCACCTGCCCTCCTCTCTCACTGCGCCGGCCTGCTGGGGGGGGGGGCATGTATGTGGTCATGTGGCTCAGATTACTGGGAGGGCAAGGCGGCACAAACCGCAGCTCAGCTGACCACCGCGGTGAGCTGCTTTAGCATTGAAAAAAAGGTCCAGGCAGCAGAGTTTCATTGGTTAGGATGCTGCTGCTTATGTTCCTTATGGCTGAAATTAGCCATGTGTTACTATGAGTATGATCATGGCCATTCAGATTTAGTTATTAACTGCTCTATGTATTTAATGTCTAACATAAGCTAACGAGCCAGGGATGGAAAAACAGCCAATCTGCCCCAACAACCAATTATGACTATGTATATTTTTAACATTAAAGTTCTTGCCTCACTGACAGATAGTTTAACTTTTAACAAGCAAATCAGGCTGTATTTTTTGTGTTTTATCTTCAAATAAGACATTTATTCCAAGACAAATAGGATATAGTTCAACAGAAATTTAATCATTACACATGCTTTGGTTACAGTTTTTGTAGACTCGCCCAGTAAGTAGAAAAAATAAAGGAATGTGGCAAATCCTTAGGTATTGTAATAATGAATAATCAGTTTTCTGAATTCCATGCATGCCCCAAATTTAAAAACAAAAAAAGTCTCAAAGACAAGTTTAAAAAGGTACTGCACAAATATTTGTTGATGTCAGAGCACAATTAGTCAGCATAAGTTTTTAAAAGATGTTTTTGGGGCTTTTTATGCCTTTTTCAGCAAGTAGGACACTGGATAGAGGCAGAAACAGGGGTGAGAGAGTGGAGGAGAGACGTGTAGGAAAGGAGCCACAGGACATCTGTGTACATGGGGCACCTCCTAACCTCTAGGCCATCTGCATCCCAGCCTAAATATATTTTTAATCTTTTTTTTCTTAAATTATAAAAAGTTGACAGCACTATAATTAACAGATACATATCAATGGAAAAAATCGAAGCAAGAAGTGCAATTGAAATTTTTAAGAACAACAAAATGATGCACTGCAGAAATCCAATTTTAGCAAGTATTTCTGTCCAATTTCTAGTCAAAATTACACATTTCAAATCCAAGATAAGTTCACGTAAACATTTTATTTCAACTGATAGAAGACAAAACACCCATCCACCCCTCAGTCATCCATGCCGCTTGTCCAATTCAGTTGCCGGGTGCTGGAGCTGATCCCAGCTGTCACTGGGAAAGAGGTGAGGTTCATTCTGGACTGCAGTCAATCACAGGGCTGACATATCATTCCCTTTGGGAAATTAACTGTCACCAATTCACCTAATGGCCATGCTTTTGGAAGAAGCCCAAGCATGCACAAGTAGGACATCCCAACTCTGCATAGAGAGGCTCTGTCCAACTGGGATTGAACCAGGAGCCTTTTTTTTGTGAGGCAGTGCTTACCACTGCACCTCTGTGCAGCCTAGGCAAAAACCAACTGAGCTGATTTGCTATGATACTATCTGTTAATGCAGAAGGCAAAATTTGCCTGTCATGTGGCGTGAAAAGCTTTATAAGATAAAGACATCTTGTTTTATTTACATTTTGCTTGCCGCATTATTTTTTTCTTTTTTATGTGCTGAATCATCTTGACTCTTATGGTGAATATGTCAGGTGTAGAGGGATTTTTTTCATTGAATTACTACACTTACTAAGTTTTGAGTTTTTTCGCTGGGCTAAAATATCAAAATCCATGGTTGTATCAGTAAGTTTGAGGTAGTTATATAATTAGATAGAGATGTGAGTGATCTGCTGGCCTGTCAATCAGCAGACAGCAGAAGTCTGGACCCTGACTGAGTCCAGACTGCAGTCAGCATCTCCTCCTCCCCTCCATCAGCCTCCTGCCCTGTGAGGGAGGTGCAGAGGAGGCGTCCAGTACCAGGTACTGCTGGTGATATAATGGTCTGTGTATTCTGAGCTGTTACTGTTTGGGTTGTAGAGAGGTTATCCAGTGACATTTTAATCGTCTTTCTGCCTTCTTTGCTGCAGCATTAGTATTAATCTGCAGGATTAAAACCCAGCCAGTCAGACACTGGTTTTGCTGTCTTGTTGTAGAGCGGAGGGGGAGTGGGCTAACAGCGAGAACGGCGGCACACACTTCCCTGCGTGCAGGCGGGGATGTGCTTATCAGTGACAAACCAAGGTTTTCAGTCTGCAGACATCAGACCTCTGATGACGGGAGGGTTTGTTAACACACATGACAGGCTCTGAGGGAACAGAGCTGCTTTTTATCAGCGACAAACCACAGATTTTCACTCCACTCTTTCATTACTCTTCTACCACAAACCAACAATTCAAACATGAATTCCTCTTTCCTTTTTTTCCTACTGAAATGATTTTTCAAAGAATTTTCACAAAGAAATGTCCGATTATTTTTTATCTTGTTTGCCTTTTGACCAATTATTCCAAATCTGAAGGCACACTGACAAAAACCTTGATTTAATTTGAGGCTTAGAGTCACAGGTTAAAGACAGAAATGGTTCAGTATGAACTTCATAATGGGACATGAAGGTTGTTGTGCTGTAGACAACAAATCAGGATTTATCTGCTTCCTCAGCTTCCATTTTTATGATTCAATTCTAATCTTTAGGAAAAATCACCAACTTTAAGACAAAAAGGAGAAAGACTGTGTGAAACCATGTTTGTCATGGCCTGTAAGCTGCAGTGTACTGGTTCAACTAGTTGCTGCGTTAACTGGTAACGTTTAGCTAACTTTGCCAGTAACTAACTTTAAAGATGTAGTTAATGAAGAGATGAGGACTCCTAGGGCAGTGTTTCCCATCTTGTTTCATGTGACCCACTACTTACAAGGTTCAAGCCATTGTGACCCAGCAACTTTGTTTTCTGCTGAGGGCTGGTGCTAGCTTTAATTACATTACTTCCGGACTAAATGTGGTCCTGACCTGGCGCCTTCTGTTTTACAAGCCAGGTCAGGAAGAAGCCACTTGTGCCCTCAGTAGTGCCCTCAGCCATCCTGTGGCTAGTAGAGCCTTGTTTTGTGCATTATTATGTTGGAGAGGGTTGGTGCTAAAGGTTAGAGCTCCCCATGTGGCCATAATGTGTACTGCAGAAATAAATATCACACTGAATACTGTAGCAAAGACATTATGACCCAAAAAATCTCCCACGACCCAGAATTTGAGAATGAGTGTCCTGGGGAATGCCTTGTTTATTTTGTTTTTAAATTATGTCCTAATGTACTCATCAGATATGTACTTGATGAAAAATAAACTAATACAAACAGCTATGGATGCACTTGGCCAAATGTCACCAGTTTAAACAGTCACTTTTTTAAACTGTAACACCAATCTCATTTTCATGATTTTTACAGGTTTAGGTGACGTCTAAACCGACGTTTAGGAAATGCTTTTTGTAATAACACATTGCCCAAATGTGGAAAATAGTGGAGTTTGTCTCTAAAATTTTCTAGTGTTTTCTCTGTTGACTGTTTCTGTCTCCACACTGCCTCTGTCACACATGTTTACTTCATCTTGTATTGGTGTTGGGTTCATTTTTGAGGACCTGCACAGCTGATACGTCAAACCTACACTGAGGACATAAGGCAGCCATGATTCCAAGTTTATCTCTGGCCTAACAGGGCGTGTTGCTTGTGTGTGCTCTTTTTGTGTGCTCTTTACCTTAATTGATAACTTTAAAGCTATCCCACATGAAAAAGTTGGAATACCCGCTTAAGTTTGATCCTGTAAAGGTGCAGTGCGTGATATTTAGTCTAGCAGCATTTAGTGGGTTGAACTTGGTAAAAATTAAACAACAAGAAAACTGTCTATAAGTATGCATATTTAGATAAGTGTTTAATTTCCTGAGTATGTAATATTGTTTTATTTTTATGAACTTAGATAGGCCTTTTATTCATACATAAGGAGGTCCCCTCCATGGACTTCTCCATCTTGGATTTTTGCATTTTTGTTTTCCTGCAGGTTTCTACAGTCAGATATGTTTTTTTTTTTTTTTTTAATAAAGTCTTCTAGATGTCCAATTACCACTAGAAGTGAGAAGGGCAATCTAGAATCTGTAAGAAGTCACTAATATTCCCTCAGACTCAGATATTTGTTGTTGCAGCAACTTAAAATTTATTTTTTTATTGTAAAAAAAATGACAAGTTACCCTTATTGTAATTAAGTTATGAAAAAACTATATTTGCAGGGAAACAAAACACTGTGAGATTATTTTAAGCAATTTTCATATAAATTAGGACAAAATTAATTTTTTTTTAGATACTCTTAATCCCATCTAAGGGAACAGAGCAGTATTTCCTTTTTATTTTTAGAAATCCTTTGTTACATTATTGTCGGTTCTGCGGTTGAATTTTATGTCTCATTTATTTTAAAAAGGAAGTCCTAATTTTAAAATAAAGGTATAGATCTTGTACTGCAGGGTGATGCATGTCTACAGTGCATCAGACAGTCTGTCGATGTAATGCCAAGGGATTAAGCTTGCATGGCAAAGATGGTGTTGGCACTGCTGCAGAGTGGAGATCAAGTTGTGTGAAGGCACGCACATATATGAAAGACAGGAGGATGCAGCGCCACAAACATGGTCAAACACTGCTGCAGGATGACACGGGGACATGTAACAGTTGGCCTTCAGACTCTTCTGTGGGTGAACTGAGAAAACAGCATCAAGATGAATGTAGTTTCAGATGTTAAGAGCACTTTTGTAGCATCATTTTTGACACCTGACTTTTTTTTTTAGTTTCAATTTAAAGGCAGATTCTAAATTGCTGCTTTTTGTTTCTGTGCTTGCTGCAGCTCAGACCTCCCAGGCTGAGCTTGTTTTTTAATCAAAAAGAGAGAAGAAAGATAGTTTCAAGCAAAACCTGAGCAGGAAGAGCTTCTGTAATTTTCTCACAATGTCCAGACTTCTTTTCCTCTTCATAATGTTCCTGAAAGTCTCATGAATACATTTAGAGTGAGATGAAATGTAACCATTGAGTAACACTAAATTAAACATCATAATAAACATGGGTCAGCTGCACGTCTTTTCTCTTTGTCTGCCTTTCTCGTTAACTTTCATCCCCTCCAGCCTCCTGGTTAGCGCTGCAGCTGCTCCTACATTAGAAGTGTGCTAAATGTGAATGGAAGCATGAAAGCATTGTGTGTGAGGAGAGTTTGTGAGTCTGTGTTTATTGGTCTGCAGACACAGCCTTGTGTCTTCGCTCGGATCCTGCAGCAGTCTGATGTGAAATTCTCGTATTTCGACAGTGAAGCAGGGGGGCTCAGACAAACTATCTGCTGAATTTGGCGCCATGTGCTTCCATAAATACACCAAATAGAGAGCACGTTTCATTTCCTAAGATATCTTTGCCTCACAACCATACCAAACATGCTCATGCTAATAATGTATAATCTGCTGGGATATCTGTTGCGTGTCTTTTGCTCTCGGGTTTCTGTGTCTGTTGAAATAACTTATTAGTTCTCTATGCTGGGAGGTCGTCATATGAGGAAGAGGAGAGAGATGGACTCCACTGTCATCATGAAAAAGGCAGGCGGGCATGTTCAGGTTGTTATGGTTGCCGTGTTTGGGCCTGAAGTGGAATTCATTCCTCGCCGTGCAATAGTACAGTAATCTTCCTTTTTGTTTGCTCTCACCGCTGAGAAGATCTCTTTTCATGCAGACGCAGGAAACGCATGTCAGTCAGAAACAGGTTTTTTTCATGATGCAGAGGCCAGAAATGAAACATGTCATTAAAAGATTAAATGTGGATTAATAGGTGTAGTTTGCATTTGGGCATGATGTATTGTTGCTTTGTGTGAAATGAATCACACACAGAATCTTACATATGCGGGATATCTGCACTTCAAATGCTGTCCAACCTGCAGATTCAGTCTTACAAATTTATATATGACCTTCAAACTGGAGGCCAAAATAAAATACAAAGAATAATCAGTGATGTGGAATCTTATAAGACAACAATAAATTTACTATTTTCCAAGATTTTCCTAAAAATCAGGGTGTTAGCTTTGAGTAACAGGAACTAAAACAGACCCAACTCAGCATGACCATCACAAAGGTCAAACTCATTTAACGTACAGTACTTTGCAGAACACTTAGGCACATTCAGGTCAAAAACTTAAGCAGAAGTAAGGCATAGATGTGGCGAGTACGCTCCTTGGAGGCACCATCAGGCAGAATTGACAAATCCCCAATTGTGCTCTGGATGCATATTACCAGAGGCATGGGAAAATGTGACCCCCTTTATTTATCATTTATTATTTGCCAATGCTAATATTGTGTTGAGATTATTGTGCAACCCTAGTAATGCAGGTGGTTTTAGTTATATTGCTCTTACCTCTGGAAGCCCAGAGAACACAACCGATAAATCTGTTTTACTTTAATAAATTTGTGGAGTTTTTAGTCCTGATCATACATCAGCTGAAGTCTTTTTCGTCATTCATTATCATTCCTTTAACTTAACAGTATTTTCTAAGGGCTGGAATTTGATAAGTTGTTAACCCTTAAACTTTAAAAAGTGTCTGTTAAGAGCTGAAGTTTTAGGTCTGAGCTACATTTAAATATCAGAATGGATAACAGTATCAGCTAAAATGAATTAGTGAGTATTGCCATATTGGATATTGGCAAAAATCCAATATTGTGCATCCCTACATTTGGGGCCTTAAAGGATTAGACCCTAGGCATTTACCTAATTTTTTCTAATGGCAAAACTGCCTATAGAAAAAAACCCTCTAAAGTTTATTCACTATCTCAGGAAAAAACAGAGTAAAATAAAATGTATGGATTCTAAACCTACAAATTTTAAGTACATGATCTTAAGTAAAAGAGAATATTTTTGCCTAAAAAAAAAAAAAACCTTCATTATGCATTTTCAAGTTTCTGCAGCTTTGAAAGCAAGTCTTGTCAAATTTGTGACAGAAGCCTTCATATTCTGTACAAGATTCATCATTTCTATTCATTCACATTAAAAAAATAATATCATAGAAACAAAACCATCAAGAAATGGCAATTGATTTGAATTAACAATATACAAATATGAAAGAAAGTGAATTAATAAAATGCAAGTTGCAGTTAAATGTTTGCAAAATGTATGAAAGCTCTTGTCTAAGTATTTCCCCAACATAGTTTTCTGTGTAAATGGTTACCAAACACTGAGTTCTGCTTTAGTTACATGTCTTAAAGCCATACGTGTGAAGTCGTGTAGACCTGATGAGACATTTTCCACCTTTAGAGACAGCAGCTCGACCTGCGTTCGCCTCAGCTCTCATCAAGTTCCAATCCTAAGGACAATTAGGACAATCCAATAAGCTTTACTGTAATGCCGGCCTTATGCCAAGCCCTGCAGCTCTCTTTGTGTGTCCATACACTCAGGGCTCGGATTAGCTACATATATCTTCAGTATAGATGGAGACAGAATCAACTGAAAAATAAAGCTAAGATTTAGCGAGGGGAAATGAGATCTTGAGCTGTATCTGTGTGGAGTAGGGATGGAGTTTCAGGGATATTCTGGGCAGCCACCAATAATTTTCCCCCAGCTGTTACGAGGTGACCACAGAGCTTTATATAAATCACATGGCCGTCGTACAATTTGTGCAGCGAGAGTTGAATAGAAAGCTTGGAGGCATCCCTGTGAACATCAACACCAAACTACGGGCATCGTATTACTCAAACTAGTATTCTCTCACTTCCAACTAAGGCCGTTACCCAAGCGAGCCTTGCCAGTTGCTGTGCCCTTGAGTGAGACAGCGCCCCACTAAGCACATGTCGATCTGAGGATTACATTCAGGGCTTTAGGACGGGAAAGGAGGCCGTAATCTGAAACTGTTGTGTCTTGTTGCTGTGCACTTTTCTTAATGCCATGCTATCATGCAGCATGCATTGGTATTGTATGACTGTTGCCCGAGGAAGTTCAGCTGGGGGAACTATTTTTGTCTCGCCAGATGAGTGCTCCACCATGTTTTATTCCTCGACAATTTAATTTAACTTCTAACTCAGCCTAGAGCATATTAAATAGATTACAAAGAGGAAGAAGAGGGTGGAAAAAGAGTGTGCATGTTAGATTTCTTGTTAAGGGGATGAACACCATGGTGTCATTGCTGTATGATAAATATGAAGCTGTAGATTAGCAGCTGTTTGGCTTAAGTTAACACAGATAGTGGAAACAGGACAAAAACAGCTAGCATGGGTAATTTCATCAGCACCTCTATCCCCTGAGTTTGACATCTTATGATCCTAATGCTAATTTCTTTAGCCTTTCTGATTGTAGCTTACAGTAACTAATGTCGGTGTCTGGCCAACATAAGGGTTTTTATACTAGGTTAATGTTCAATTGATGATTATAATAGTTTTTTACAGCTATTATATGAAGTCATTTTGCTTAGGGAGCACAAAAACTCATGCCATAATGTTAACTGTTTCAGGGACCTTGACAAATGTGCCGTGGCGACAACCTTGGTTCAGTCAGACAGCTGTTATGGTTAAAACATTTATTACAGCAGCAGAACATCGTTTGTGTTTACCGTAGGCTCCAACCCCAGAGCTCCTTGCAGATTTATTTTGCTTGCAGCATTCGAGGAGTGATGAGATAACTTCGTAAATCCCCATGGTTGGAATCTACAGGTAGATGTTGGGGGGTTGGTAATTCAGTTCGAAGCAGGGCACTGATTCAGGGCACAGCAGGCAGCGGGGCAGACCCAAAAATCTCGTCGCTGAAACAAAACACAAATAGAGCTCAACAGTGCCTGCCGACTTTTTCAGTGACTCTAGTTCTGGAAGTAAATTCGCCATTCAAAATCCCTTTTGACATTTCGAAAAATTCTTATTACAATGCTTTTAATACATGAACCAAGTTGTCAAGCTACCTGAGCACTCATGGCAGTAAAACTTCTGATTTGGTGCAATAACGGCATACGAAAACGGAGAAAAAGGCAAAGACTCTGTGCATATTTCTTTACAAGGAGGAAGGGACTATGTGTCCCATAATCCATTGCAATTCATTCGTTTCTTTGTTAATGATAGCTTTTAAAGCTTTCAAACGATACATGCACCTCCTTTCTACACATATCTTTATTGTAGTGTTAACATTTGAAAAGATAATGTAATATACCAATGTCTTGTTGTCAACAGTCAACAGCCTTGGCAGGCTTGTTAGAAATTTCCATGGTAACTGTGTAGTCCCCACCAGTCAGAGATTTGGCTGTCACACTCAAGGATTGTTGGTATTGTAGTATTTTAGCTGTACAGAAGAGGTTTAGGGCTACTGAAAAAAAATATTGAGACAAATTTTTTTTTTTTTTTTTTTTTACTTGTGAGACAAAAGTCCGATTTCTGAGATAACAGTCAGAATTCTGAATTTTTTCTCACAAATAAAAACAAAGTTTCATCTCAGTTTTTCTTTCCAGTGGCCCTATTCCTCTTACATATTGCTGGGATCTTGACTAAATTATGTTTTTCTTGTCTAGAGGTTGATAAAAAGAGGTTACTATCTTGCCCACTTATGTCTTCAACAGACACACATACCTCTGTTCCTCACTCAGGCTCATAGTAAATCTAACTTTGATATTTTTAACATTAATGACTAATAATCAAATCTACTGTGGAGAAAATGGATAGGATTTAACTTCCGGAACCACGCTGTTGAGCTCCATAGGGTGGAAGTTTGTCTGAGCTAGCTAACAGTCACTGCTCCAGTGTTTACTGTGTTTCTAGGTTACAAAGGCTGACTTCAGCTTCCCTCAGTAGTGACCAGTAGGTACGTTTGAAACTGCTATTTGTATTTTCCATGATTTAAGAAAATGTAACTCAGAAAATATGAAGATAATGTAAAGTCATTTAAAAATCATGTCCTGGTATTAGCAGAAGTTCCAGAAAATGATTCTCTCTATGTATCTCTTATGATAAATCTGGTATCAGAAGTACAGCTTCTTTTTTGTGATTGGTTTTTGAGGGAAACGTGGCATTGAAAAGCACGGCAGTTAAAAAATGCTGCAGCCTAGTAAGCTAGATTATTGTCAATATGAGCCCTAACCGACAGGTCAGTGATTTAAGTCTTCCCATAATGCTTCAGGAGGAAAACTGTCCTTCCTGATGTGTCACTACTCCTCCAAGGTTAACTCTTAGTTGTGACAAAATGTCTGACAAAACCAAAAAAATAGCCGTCTGAGGACTGAGTGGAGATCCTCCACATTGAGTCATCTTCCTCCTATGCTTTGAAACATCTGTGGTGATTGAGGTTAAATAGAGTAAAGTTCAATAAACAAATATTGTTGATTAGCTTCATGTTCAAGAGAAATAACAGTTCAGTTGCCATCATGCTCCAGTTAGCACCGTATTGACCAATTATTCTTCAAGCAGGTCAAATGTTTTGCTTTTAGCACAGATATTGATATGTTTACAATGTGCTGTGTTTCTCTGTGATTATCTGCTGTGCTAGCATGAAAATAGCAGGGGCTTATCCCAGTATTACCGTGCCATTATATGGGCCTAATTAAAAAATAAAGCAGCTCTACTCCTGCCCAGCTGCTATTAGACCCTGTTTAGCCTACAGGTTTGCTTTGAAAAGCTCCCTCATTACAGCGCCTCAAAGAAATATCATACAATAGCGAGTTGAAAAGGGCAATGCTTCAATGGAGTCTTAAAGGAGAGGCTGTACTTGGCCTTCAAGTATACATTCCTTCAGCTCAGTGCTTCCTCTGTGGTCCCGCTCCCCTGGCCCACCACCCTCCCACTCAAGTCTGAGTTCCCACAGGGGAGCGGGCCAAAGCAAACTCCTCAGAGGAAGTCTCCCTCTCTTAGCAGCGAGAGAGAGGGGGAGAGAGGGATGTCCTATCATCTGGCTCAGTGGGACCCGCTAAGCAGTAGGATGTGCAGAAGGGTGTTATGACTCCTGGGCCATGCTATGTCTATGATGTGGTGCTGAGTTAAGCCCGTGCGGCTGCTCTCCTGTGAGGTCAGTGTCAGATTTAGCCAGCAGGTCCCTTGTGGTGTCTGGGAGTGTCTGTTTTCTGACTCTATTATGTCTAGCACTCATTGCCTTCCTGGAGCTGCAAACCTCAGGGTAGAAATAGTACCAGACAGGCAGACATCCTTTGTCGGGAAAACAACAGTCATGTCAGTAATTACAGAGTCTGATTACAGCAGAGCAGTGGCTCCTCAAAAACCGCCAGCCTTGAGTCAGGCAGGTGAGGGGTCGAGTCACTACTGCTGAGCGGGACGGAGTCAGTGGGAGGTCTGGGTTAAAAGACTTAACCTACAGAAGCTAAAGCAAACAGCACGCTGTGTGTGTGTGTGTGAGTGTGTGTGACTGGGTGTGTGTAATGTGGCTACTGGTTAGACAGGTAAAGATATCTGTGAGTCATGGAGACGTGAGGGGAGCGTCCAGACAGACATATTCTCTATATATCTCATAAAGCAAACAGTTGAAGACGAGGCAGACTAACAATGAGATGATGCCATATTGTTTAGTCACATATGAACACAAAACACCAGACTTCAACTTGTTGAAATTTGGCATTAATATCTAGGAATTTTTTTTATTAACTGTTATTTTGCCTTAATACCTTTTCTAGTTTGCCTATTATTTTTATGACCATCATTATTTTTTATTACTATTACAACAACCACTGTTATTATCTACTATAACTATTACTACTTTTATTATTAGTATTATTATTATTATTATTATGATCATCATTATTTTCATCATCATTATTTATTATTACTATTATTATTACAAGTACAATAATTATTATTACTATTACAGTAATATGAATAATAATATGATTATAATATAATATTATTATTACAATTATTTTTACAATTATTACTATAGTGACTAGAATGTTTGAACTTTAAGCAAATTTCGATGAGTTTTCAGGCATGTTAAAGCCCCCAAATTAGCAATTTATATGCCTTAATAATAGTGAAAATACTACTAATAATATTTTCATAGTTTCAGTAGGTGCTCTGGCCATAATAATACCAATACTAATGATGTAAAATACTTAACATCATGCTAAACTAAATTGAGTGAGAGTGTTTTTTACAACGTTCAATAACTGACTAGACTATAAAATTGTTCTGTTTTGCAAATTTGCTGAGCTAAATCACTGTTAAGGCCTTGAAAGGTGACAGAACAGAGCTTGGCCTAAGACCATTTTTTAGGATTCTTATCAGCAGAGGATATACAAATGAAGTTTAAAATGTTAATGTGTTTGTTTAGTTTGAAAAGCAATGCTTCCTCTACAGATTTGGGGTTTATATGAAAGGGTAAGATGAGGAAAAAGTAAATAAAACTTGGGAAATTATGATCACAATAACCCGGAGATGGGTTAGCGCTGTTGCCTCTCAACAAGAAGGTGCCTGGTTCACTTCCCTGGGTTTGCATGTTCTATCTGGGCTTCCTCCCCCCACCACTCGTAATTGGTGACTCCAACTTGGATGTAGGTGTGGGTGTGCCTGGTTTGTCTCTTTATGTCAGGATGTACCCCACCTCTTGTCCAATGACAGCTGGGATAGGCTACAGCCCCTTGCATCCACAAACAGGATCAGCAGTGTTGAAAATGTGTGGATGAATAAACCAGAGCCTTAACACGCCTCTATAAAATGCTTATTGGCCTGCTAAGCAGTCCAAACCGAAATATAATCCAAGGCTATTTTACCATTAGTCAACAGTAGCCCCTGAATAATCCCAAAATGTCTTCATATCAAGCAGGCTTTAGTCAGGTAGATCCCTACAGACATGCTGAAACAATGAGTCGGTGATTTCTGGCAGAAGAATGGATATTGCACCAGCAGTGAGAGTGAATTTTTTATTTTCATATGATACACCTTGCTTAAGGATGTGAAATATTCCAATGTGGTGAGTTTAAGTTATGATGCTCTTAGAGCTGATAAAGCATTGTTGGGTGTTTTTTCAGATGTAGTTATGTCCTGCTGATCTCTGCCATGGAACCAGAAAATTAAAATAGTAAATTTTTTTCCCACTGTGATTGCTTAAATTTAAACAGGGAGGGACCATATTTGCCTGGGGGCTCCAAATTACTAAACCCTCCCAATACTGTGATTATTTTTACAATTATATTAAAGATGTTTCCACAGTAATGAAGCTTGAACTTGGGCATTTACAAGTAATTTAATCTCATAAATAACCCTAACAGTTTAACTAAAATGATCATTAAATCTTTGGTAGACTTTTCTGTCATCTCTGACGCAGATTTCCTTCAGCCCTGCAGCAGATTTTGGTTTCTATGTTTCAGGTACACAGCGCCAGACCTGACTAACACTTGACACACACATACCCATGTCTACACCATCACCCACCCACCAACACCCACTTAAAGCAGCATGTGCACACACAGGCACAGACTCATGCAGAGCCTGGCTTCGTGTTGAGAAGCTGTGAGACATGATTCATTACCAGGCGGGCTTCTCGATTAATGCTAAATAAGGTTTGTCATTAATTTTTATCCTGATGTGATTACATAGAACTGCGAATAAGATTTCACAACTACCCGCAACCCCTGAGGAGTGCTCTCCATTGAGGTTTCTGTAGGTAGACAGAGTAATCGTTTGTCTTGAATCGCACACACAGACGAGGTGGAGATGGGAGTGTTTGCCATTCCTGCAGGCAGAATATCATAGTAGTGAGTAAGAGAGTAGCAGGCAGGTCTGTGCTGGCCTCTGTGTCTGCCCAGGTAAACATATCCCCCCTCTGACAAGTGCAGACCTGAGGGCTGAGAAGGTTAGCCACATGCTCTGCAGCTTCCACTCACACAGACAATAAAATACAACTTGGGCTAAGGAGATTTAGTATTTTATGGCTCTTAACAAGGCAGATGCTTCCCTCCTTGGGTTTTCTGAGCACCGTCTCCTTCCAACATTTCATGTGTCTGTGGCTCTGTGTTAACATGCAAACCCTCTCCGAACACTTCAACTCAATTGTCTGTCAGATGTGAGTGCAATTACTTTAATTTGTCTCCCCTCTCTGTCTCTATATTGCAATATTTCTGTGGTTCAGGCAGTCGATCTGCTCCACCTGATGGCGCCTCTTCTGCCTGGCAGGGAGCAATGTAGCCCTGCTGGCTGCCAGCCAGACCAGCTTGAGTGTCTGCTCAGCTCAAAGCCCTGCTCACACACACCCACAACACACACACGCACCACACACGAACATGCAGACATGCCAAGCTGAGCAGCTGAATGCTTACACAGATGCATCTTCTATCCTCCGTGTCACTCTGTTACTTCTTTAAATGAATTCCCAACTTTTATTTCTCTTTCATGGAATCCTAAAAAAGACATGTCATGTTCAGATAAATACACACACTGCTTATGAGTAATGGTTTTTACTGTCACACAGGAGCATTTTTAGAAGTTATGGGCTCTTGAAATATCCACTATACACCATGATATAATATCTGTACTTTATCACTGCAAGGACTGCGATGATTAACTGTCTGTTGTCTCATCTTTCTTTAGTCGCCCAGCCCAGCTCCAGCCAAGAGATCCAAATTTGACAAACTACAGTGTCCATCAGCCGACAAAGACCGGAAACCTGACTGGTTACAATCCCAGTCAAAGTCTGCACACAAGGTTTGTTTGCTGTGATTACTTTTTATTAGTGAAATGATTTTCTGTTGAGCTCAAGAGTAAAAAAGGGTGACATCAAAGCCATGTCCTTTTGAATCATTGCATTGTAATCTATGTTTAACCTCTTATCATCCAGCCTTGTGACGTGAGGAAGGGCCTTTGAGTATGTTCTTCACGGATGGTTTCATATTAAACTGGTGGTTAAGAGAGGATTTATGGAGACTTGTTTTCTGTTTGCTGTTCCAGGATCTGAAGCAGGTCCAGTTGAAACAGAGGCCCTCTGCTTTCCGCCCCTGGTCTCCTAAATCAGTAGAAAAAGAGAAACCAGCTGCTCAAACTGAAGTGGAGAGGTGAGACATCAAGTCATAAAATGAAAAAAAAAAACATAAATTATTTGTTCAATTAACCTACTAAATCCTTCAAATGTACCCGCATTACTTCAGGTCCTACTCAAAGAGCCATGAGACTTTGGCAGCTCCCAATCTGACACTTGCTCCTCTGGCCCCTCCTGTCCATCCCAGGGACAGTAATGCTCCTGGCAGAGGGCCTTCAGCCATTTCCAGGCCGCCACAGGAACTGCCTAATGGAGATGCACAACCTGCAGTGAAACCAGCACAGTCCAGTACAGCCAACAGACCAGACGACATGGACACAGATGGAGAGATTGATGTGGATGACTGTGACGATCGTGAGTGCCAACATTATCTGACATTTGGAATAATCCACAAAACAGGAAATTGTAACTCTTCAACAGTCAGCCAATGCAAGACACGGATTTTACACTCCTAACTTGTACGCAGTAAGCCCCCCCTGGAAATGAGCCACAGCAGAGCTGCTTTAGGGGGATTCCTGTGCAACTCTGCCACCTGGTGTTCAGTGACAGGAATAGAAAAAAATAAAATTATAGGCACAGTTATTATGTTGTAGACCCAACCTTTTTTCCTTAGGGCCCCCCTACTCCTTTCTAAGAAAGGCTAAGCCCCCCCAGGACCCACTTGGAAAAAGTTTTAATCGTTTTTGATGACAAAGTTCCTACATAATAGGCCTACATAGTACACTTGTTTTTGACAAAAGATCTATGTAAAATATCCATGATTACGATGATATATAAGGGCCACTCAAGAAAAATTACAGAGGATCTTTTAATATTCAAGAATTTCAGACTTTATAAGTCGGAAATGTACGGAACCCAAAACTTCTAACTTTTTAGATTATGAGGTAGAACAGTTAAAACCACTGTTTTCAGTTTGGTTTCATGTATTTTTTTTTTTAACTTTACACTGTTGTTAATTTACAATATTAATACTTGAATGTTTTGAGTTTCTAATGCCATAATTTAAATCTTTTTTAATTCGGAAATTTTAAACTGTGTCTTGTAAATTTCCGACTTTCTAAACTCTGATTTTCTGAGTTTGTTAACTTGTCAATATATATGACTTTAAAATCTCAAAAATGTGTTTTTATTCCCTGAGAATTTTGACTTTTCTGCTCAAAATGAACAGATTCTCTTCATTTTTTAATATTTTAGGTTGGCCCTTATGTATATTATTTTTCTTAATCACATAAAAAAATGTATGTACATATAATTTTGTCAATGTCAGAGCAGACAGGGTCCAGCGCCCCCCTGAGGTCTCTGGATAAAAAGATGAAACTTTTAGCTAAAAGTCATGAACAGATTAAACACCTAGATTGATCAATTGATTGTGATAGATAGATAGATAGATAGACAGACAGACAGACAGACAGACAGACAGATAGATAGATAGATAGATAGATAGATAGATAGATAGATAGATAGATAGGTAGATGAAACTCCAATAGTCATTGGATGAAACTCAATAGTACTGAATTAAAACTTGAATATACTGTTCTAAAGTTTGTCAGAATGTTTAAGTGTTGAGAACAAAAAGTAATGCTTGAAGAAATGAAACAGTGAAAACTGATAGAGCTTAACCTTATAAATGAATAATTAAAACCTTTAGCTAATGCTGCCTATACACCTTTCAAACAGCTTAAAATAAAGTCAAAAGTATCAGTATACAGGTTTGATAATAAAAAGTAATGATGAAATTGTTGATTTCACTTGAATAACTGCAAAACAGAGCGTGACAGATGATGTCAGTGAATGGGTACTTGATTTCTCATGGCAGGGCTGTGGGGGGGTGTGGGACAAAGAGCTGGGGAAAATGAGGTCAATGGAAAGTATCCAAGTTCTCAAGTTCTGCTTCTGTTGTTGCTTTCTTGTCAAGATAACAGTTTTTGAGAACCAAACAGCATTCTTGTCTTGTTAACATTAAAACTGTCTCCCCCAGGTCCAGTGCCAGCTCCCTCTGTGGCTTCTCCTCCATCGGCCTCTACCAGTGTTTCACAAACTCTGACCCCTCAGAGCATTACTCGACCTCAAGAGGGACCTGCCTGGCTGTCAGGGAGCCTTTGCCCTGAGATGGATACCCTGAGGCAGATGCTTTATGGAGGCATGGATACCAAAGAGGCCAGGGAAAAAGTACTACAGGAGATTATCAGAATTCGAGTGAAGCAGGAGGAGAAACTGGCGTCTGCTGTGCAAGCTAAACGGAGCCTTCAGCAGGTATTGAATCCTGTCCTTGTGATCCACTGTATGAAAAGAATGAAATGGCACACATTTCAAAAGTTTGAAACATGAAATGAATCTTCTAATGTTTCTACAGGAATTGGAGTTTGTGAAGGTGGCAAAGAAAGGCCGTCTTCGTGAGGCCATCGAAGCCAAACGAAACCTGCGAAAGGAGATTGAACGCCTTCGTGTGGATTGGGAGAGGAAGATGAGGGATGCAGAGGAGTCTTGTGGGCGACTGAAGAGGGAGTTGGAGAGAGAAAGACAACTGCGAGTTTGTGACAAAGGCTGTGAGGCTGAACGTCTCCGGGTTAAATACTCCACTCAGGTCAGAAATCACCTGTTATCCTGTAATTGACAAAACCAATAGCAGTTTGTTTTTGGCTTGTGACTTTTCAATGATACAAACTTTTGTCTGTTTTTTGTGCAGATTGAAGAGTTACACATGCAGCTACAACAGGCAGAGGCCGATCGTGAGCAGCTGAGACAGGAGCTTCAGCAGGAGAGAGAAGCTCGGCAGAGCCTGGAGAGCATTGTTAAGGACCTGCAAACACAGCTGGCCCTGCAGACTGACAGCAGCCACCCTGGAGACCCAGAAGACGCAAACACTGACGCACAGAAACAGACCACACAGCACACCAATAAATCCTAGAGTTGCACATTCACAAGTGGAAAAAAGACTCAGTTACAAGGAGCATGGTTAAGGACTTTGTTGCTCCTCCTGTTAGGGAGAAAGACACTCAGCAAAATGCTTTGTCAGTTTTCTAGAGGAAAAACTGTCATATATAATATGATATGATATAAATCGATATTATTATGACAATATATGAGTATAATAAAATGAACTGGAAAGTAGCATGATGTCTGAGCATGTTGCAGAGCGTGACACTAAGAAAGGCTTCTTCAGTGATGAACTCATCTCTCCAGTGACGTCAGAGCCCTCAGTAAGACACCTGACGCTGTCCAAGGATTTTATTTTGGTATAAGCTATTCTAAGATGTGCAAATATAGCCACACAACACTACTTGAATATGAAGGGAAGAAACATGTTGCGGCTGGTGAAACAAAAGCAGATAATGAAACTCTTGGTGCCACAAAATATTGGTACACTCAAAGGTGTCATTGCAGACCACTGGAAACAAGAGACACCAGTTTACCACTATTTACTTTTAATATCAGCTTGCTTTTTATAACTGTGTAGAGGATGTACTTTTGAGAAATATTGCTTGCGCAGCACTGTTATTCCACAGGCAAGAAAAAAACATCCATATACAAACATGTACGCATGTATACCAGCTTGTCTACCTTTTGTATTTTATAAACCTGAAGTATTGGAGGTTATGTGGGCTACCTTCAGGTCCACCACTGTTTTATGCTTAGATATTTTATGAAAGTGTTACTTTTTAATATTATGATGCAACTTTATTAGTTGTTTGACCATTGTTTTCCTGTAATGTTTTGTTTTCAGCCAAACCATGTGATAAAAAGCAAATATTCTTGCCCACATTAGTGCGAAAACGTCTGCAAATGCCCTCTTTAAAGACAAAAAAAAACTTCGATAGCTTTCTGTTTTTGTTTAAATGCGGTACTTCTGATTTTCTATTGAGTATTGTAACATAATTTATATTCTATGATCATTTGCTGCCTATCAAAAGAAAGCATTCATTTTTAGTCACTGGTTTTAGGGCTCTTTAATCAACAAATGCTGTTTATATGAACAACATTTCTACATATACAAAATATGGATATATATTTTTTTACTTTAAGAAAAAGAATTGCACTTTTTAAAGAAAAGAACCTTGCATTGTGCATTGTACTCCCTGTTACATTTTTCAAAACACGAGTTAACATGAACTTTGAATTCTAACAGACCACCCCTCAGTATCCTCTGATGTAAATACAATGATATTGTAAATAAGATATTTGTTGGTATGTTTGCTTGCTCCAGACTTAAATTGATTATGAATATTATTTTTCGCTCTTACTTGAAACCAAAAAGAGACTATATTTGGATTTGCAAAACTACAATTTTATATTGTAGTGGAGTCCCTGCGTATCATTGCAATCACAGGGCATTGAGCAGAATGGATGGGCGCTGGTTTAAATGAGGATAATTAAACCATCGTGTGTCATGAACCTGACCTTTTAGTAGTTTTTCTAGTTTGAAGACCCAAACAGAATATTGTAATTTGTCCCTTGATTTTGTTTATTTGAGAAGATCTTTATTATTTGATAAAATATAGAGTATATATTACACCACAGACCAAAAACTGAAGAATGGATTTGACATCTTTGCACCTCCAACTCCCTCGTCAGATAGAGTATAAGCGACACCTTCTCATGGTTTGAACCTTAGGTGCTCAAGTATATTTTAGACAAGAAACACTTTTATGTCTTATCGTTATGATGCCCTCACTCAGTATTTGTTGGGTACAGTGTAATAGCAATATCCATTTTGTTAGCTGATGCTGTTGTAGTTTTGGTTTGAAAGTGGGGGTTCACTTGCCTCTTGTTTCAATGTTTTCTTTTCCTTTGGAAAACTTGTATAATAACCATTAAAATTTAAACCAATCCTATTGCTTCTGCTAAGTCTTGTGCTTTTTGATCACACTGTCGGTTTTTTCCATTTGAATTCGAGACAGGTTGATATGAATCAAACTTTGACCATTTTTGACTTAAACATTTTTCAGTCAGAAACTTCATGAGATTTGATTATATTCAAGATGTATCCAGAGGACGTCCAAGGCTTTTTATTAAGTGCTACAGTAATTTCAAATAGTCGTATCTGTTAAATGTTAGGTTTATGATTTCTTTTTTGTTTGTTTGGTGCTTATTACCAAAAGTAAGCATGCTGACATGCCAAAATGAGGAACTCAGAAAACATTGCTTCATGTCAGCTTTTTAGCATTATCATGTAAGCATGCTCAATGTGTCAAATTTTGTTTTGTGAATTTGTGTTTGATCCTAATAATCAAAAGTTGTCATGCTAAAATAACAAACATAGACACATTATTTACAGTTTCCATGGCTTTATGCCTTTGTTTTCGATAGGACAGTCAAAGGGGAAGAGAATGGGCGTAGACATGCACAAAACAAACCTGCAACCAATGGGTCAACGGCTGTGGCCTCTGCAGGGTTGTTTATCAGTTGGGTTTTTCAGATACCAGTAGGGGTGACCTGGAATAGTCGGCGATTCGACGATTCGCTTCGGAGGAGTCTAATTGGACTATGAGCCTCATAGTCAAATCAGACCCCACCCACTGTCCTGCGGTGCTGGGGTTGCTTATCACCTCAGACGGCAAGCACATGGCTAATTATGTATGCACGATGACTTCAAAGCAAGCCTATCTCTCTGCGCAAGCTCAGTATCGCTGGGGACTATGCAGGGAAAGTGGGAAAGTTTGACCAGAACTTTCTCCTACAACAGAATTTTAATCTAAGTGAGGTTTTCCTGGTTAACAAAACGCTTAATATCATCAGCGGTATGGAGTAATGGAGAGGCTGAAAGGAAGGGAACTTTAGCTGAGCGGCTGAAACAGCGGTGCAGCAGCAGAGAGAGAGGGGTCTACGCCAGCTAATTAGCAGAAGCAGTCTTGGATAAGCGGTTAATGAGAGGAGGACTGGACCGAACTCGCTGTGGAGGTTTTGTCTTTTCGGGACTAGTCCAAATAAACCTGGATGGTTGGATTTCCAGCTTTAGCAGAGGTTACAGCTGTCATCATGAGGACTGATATTAGCAACTGATGGTAAGACTCATTCTTCATTTGAAATGTAGAGTTCTAACGCGGTGTCCAGTTAAGAGAGCACTTTTGTTATGTGTTTGGATGCGTAGATGTTGTCGCTGGAGGATGGTATTTGGCTGTTGTAAGCTGCTAATTTATAGTAGCGGCCAGTGAGCTAACAGGCTAACGGTGCTGATGTGAAGCTAACTGTTGTTGTTTATGAGTGTGGGCGTATATTGTGTAACTGACTGCGTGTGTAAGGAAAAGCGCACAGCTTTCATTTTGATACTTTAACCACTTACACAAAAAATAAGAGAGATTTTTGAGTTTTAATGTTAAAGCAAATGTCCAGAAGTCCGGGACTGCTGGTCCGGGGACAAAAAAAAGTCTAGCAGAAACGCTGTTCGACTATTAGTCTACTATAGGCAAAATCTGACGAATCAGATTCGACTATGAAAAACCTTAGTCGTTGACACCCCTAAATACCAGTGCTAGATCTTTTCTTAGAATTATTATTAGTTCTGTCAAATGATTAAAATTTTTAATCAGATTAATCACAGGGTTGCTGTGGATTAATTTCGATTAGTCACGATTAAATAACATTCAACAGTGGCTTGCTATAGCTTCATTAGCTTTAACTAAAGCTAATGTAGCTACACTTACTATGTAGATCACATCACAACATAAGCCAATGTAGCTACATTAGCTTTAGTAAATGCACCTAGTGCTAATGTAGCTACAATAGATACGTAGGCAATAAAGATAATGTATCTAACTTTATTAGCTTTTATCAAACATAGCAAAAGCTTAAATCCCAAACATAGCTTTAATAGCTTTAGCTACGTTAGCTATGTAGCTATTTTATGTAAATAAAATATGGGTTTATAATATCTGAAAAAAAAAAAAACGGTAAAAGGTGTAAAGTCTTCAGCTACTTTACCTACGTTAGCTTTAGCCTTAGCTGCATTAGCTGTGTATTTTCATGGCAGACAAGGTTCTCTCCTGTAAGAAGATTGTGTATTCAACTTTATCAAGTGTCTTGTAATTAGGTTTTGCAGGTCAGGTTTTTCACTTTTAACTCTAGATATCTTATCCCTTAGCTTAATTCTCACCCTAACCATAATCCAAGTTCAATTTGATTTTATCAAGAAAGTTTTAGAGTGTATTTCTGTTCTGACACAGATAGCATCTCAGATCAATAGTCTGCGAGAGGGGCCATCAGAGATGAACAGACCGCAGCCAGACCCCTCTCATAAAAAGACCAAATTCAATGTTAAGTTGTAGCAACAACAACATATCAGCATCTTAAAGGTGCAGTGTCAACTTGGGAATATTAGTGACATTTAACAGTTAGATTGTAGATTGCGCTGCTCACTTCTGGTGGTAACTGTGGGAACCAGTAACCATCTTGCAAAGCTCCTGTCTGAACCATTTGGGACCGGTTAGAAAGTGACAGGACCAATCTGCATCAAGGGGCAATACTTTCGGGCGCGGGGGAGTCGTGACGTAAGCAAGCACTAACAAGAGGCCAGTACAATTATGTAGGAAGACATTAGCGTGGATGCCGCTAAAGCGTAATTTTTCTTCATTAAAAGAAGAACAAAGGACAGCATTGAGTTATTTTCTTTTCAAAAACGACAAAAGTTGTGTACTGACATGTCTACAGTTGCCATGTTTTGCATTATGCAGTTCTTTATGGAGTTCACTCCTCCGTTGGGGTGCAGGCGCAGCTGGTTAACAGCTACATCCCGTGTTTTGTTGCTCTGATTGGCCCATAAAGATGTGACAGACAGAATGTTCCTCCAATCACCTTTGAAGTTTTTTTCAAAGCGTCTGCCCTCTCCCAAACGCCGTCTACGCAAGGTTTTCCAGACGTACCAGGTTAGGCAATAAACAAGTCTATTACTTTGTCACTTCTGTGGTACTGTAGAAACATGCAAGATGCCAAAAATACAAGATAGTGTGTCTCGATTCACACTCTGTTAGATGGCTGTTATGCAGTATGCTAAAATGCAGTACAGCGCACTTAATCACAGCAGGACAGTATGATGCCAAATAATACACTAATAGGAAATGACAATGGTTCAGTGGTCTCTGTTCTTTTTCAGCCGTTTTAAACAGCAAGTGATAGATGTTTGACAATAGTCAAATTTCATGGCTCACTATTAATGTAAGTTGTATTTCATGTTATATTTATTTTAAGAAAAAGAGCACATGTTGCTTTAAATCCCCTTTTCTTGACTGAAATATCCTTGAGTTCTTAATAATATGGTAGTTAGCAAGTGGATGCTAATGTTAGCTAGCTTGCTGAAAGTACCACATCTGCTATCTAATATGCATTATTCATTGAGGGTGAGACTGTCGTTCACCACTCAATTCTTGGACAGTTTTGGGTGAGCCAGTAGTACACTACATTTAAGTATAGGCTACTTCTCAGTTGAACTCATGTACACTTATGTACTCAAAGTGTACCTTCAACTGGCATCCAGAGAAAATGAGTGGCTGCACACGTGGAATCAACTTATCATGATATCAGGTCTCATTCAGCAAATTAACAACCAATAAAAGAACTTCAGCTTCCTTACTGAGAGAGTAAGCATGATGAAAGACTAATAAATTCCTAAAGGGATATTTTAAACAAATTCATTATTCATAATATTGAATAAGGGGACTAAACGTCCTGAAAGAGGGTCAATTTACAATAAGGGGCAAAAAAACACTACAATAGATCATAAAAAGGGGACAATTCCAGTTTATGATTTTAGTTTTACAACTAATCCATTGAATCAGAATCATTTATTGTCATTGTACAAGGTACGGTGAAATTGTTTGCAGTTTGATCTTGATTCTAATTCTGATTGAAAGACATTTTTACTTAGCCTATCTAACACTGGCTGTGAGGTAGTTGCATATTTCAAATCAGCTATGTTGTGGTCAAATAACCAGACACATACTCAAGTTAACAATGTCTATCACCCAAAAAGGTCTGCATTACATTTTACCCTATATTAGTTAGTACCCCCTCACTCCTACCACATGCTACACCTTATAAAGTGGAGCATAACATTTGTAGAATATCAAGCAGAACCATCAGTATCTAAAAGAAGGAGTATGGAGGTTCAGCATATCAGATATGACCAAAATCCAACATAATTTGTTACTAGTTAATCCATCGTAAGCACAAGCAACATTTGACAAAGTTACAGAGGCAAGGACAAATACACTTTTGAGGAGACTAACAGAGGGTGATATGATCTCTACTAGAATTAAATGAGATGAAACCATGCTAATAATTATGTCACACAGGCAAAGTGATTTAACTATTGCCCTGTTCTGAGAGGTAAGAAAGTCTTTTTGAGCAGAAAAAATGAAGTCAAATCAACTAAATTACCTGTTTGGATGTACTGGTACACTGGGTAACAATCTGAAGTCAAACTAAAAGCTCAGAACCTCTTGAAAGGAAAGTGTGGTAGTTCTCCTTACATTAAAATCCACACACATTCATGTTTTTTTTATGCCACACAGTTGCCTCTAGGGGGAAGTCCTAGCACACGGTTGAAGGTCAGATTCTAGTGATGGTCAAACGCACCTGCATTCTTTTGAATCCTTAAATCTAAACTTTTAAATATACAAGTAGTCTGCTCAGTATTGCAGTTTCCATATGCCTACAGTTCATGGCTCTCTTAAGTTTACCTAAATGAATATTTGCAATCTTGCTACCCAACTCTCTTTCATTAGAGGCTTACTGGTTGCGTGAAAATCCCTCCATGAAAGCAAGGCTGAAGCCTCACTCCAGGATTACAGCTCGAGGAAGATTTAGTGACTGACACGTGTTGCACACTCTTTCACAGAGAGCCGTCTCTCTGTCCAAAAAGTAAATACAGAAGAACCTCGAGCTGCTACAATGGATCACTGGACATGGGATGAAGAGGAATGAAGCTCCAGGATGGGAATACTGTTCCCTGATCCCACGTGGGAAGAGTTTGACAGGAAGAAGTGGATATGCTCACACTTAAGAATCTGCATAGGAGAAGCTGTGCTATAAACAAACTTGGCTGAAGAGCCCAGCAGAGTAAGGGGGATGTGGGTTCATGTGGTGTGAATGGGACAGGAGAGCTGGACTCAAATGCACAGCTCAGGGATGAACAGCACCCCAGCGATGGCACCTCAGTCTCCAGGGCTGGGCAGCAGCCCCCCACTGTCCTCTCTGTCACCAAAGAAGACTCCATTTCAGTCTTTGGGGTCCCTGGCACCAGGGATGTTCTCCCCATCTCTTGGTAAGGGCTCCCTTCTTCAGGGGAAGCAGGCCACGACTCCAGTGAGGTCTCCCAGTCCATCCATTATGACCTCTCCAAAACTCTGGCAGAAAGCATCCATCTCTAGGCTTGCAGAGGAGTTTTTCTGGATTGGTGGCAGCGTTGTTGCACAGCCGAAATGGAGATTGGGACAGATAGGTAAGACTCACTAAGGACTACTCAAATACTTTGGCTTCAAAATTAAATTAAAGCTGCAAACTAAAGAATCCTGGATTCAACAGACATCAGTGTAATATTCAAAAACCATGTATCTGAAACAAATAACCACGATTGTTTTCTTTCAGTTGGCTTCTTTAATGTGTGAAAGTCCCACAGTGTAGCATTGAATTGCAAAGGAAGCCTGAGTGGCTAACAGGCATATGGACGGTAGACAATCCTTAAGGATTAGCCTGAATGATGTGCCAGGTTGCGTCACGCGCATCTGAGCTTCAGATTACAAACAAAGGTTACCTGAACCAAGCACACAAAACAGCCACACCACCTTACCATGACATGAATGGGATCAAAATCATCAGATATGATATACAGTTTTTAGTTAAAATCTACAGCACTTAAACACTGTCATTAACGTTATAAAAATACACAGCATACTTAAACACTGAAGGATTTCTGACAATGATTGGGTTTCTTTGTTAAGAAAGATCATATCAAGGCTGTGTATCCTTTCCTTTTTTGCTGCTCGTTTTTGACACACATTTGACATTTCACACACATACAGCAACTTTAATCCCCGTGTGACGCAGCCTTTAATCTCATAAACAAGTGCTTGGAGGTTAACCTCTACTTGTCTTGTCTGTTTTCAGGTTCCTCTTGGGTTTTCTTAATGCATTTATGCACAAAGTCACAGCACATACTGCAGAATTTCATACATTATATTTAGACTGAGCAAACTTGCAATGAAAATCAAACGCTTTTCTTGAATCATTACATAAAGTAAACAGGCTCAGGCATCAACATGAAACTTTTTTTACTTCAAGAATTAGTTTGCTGACAAAAGCAAGCCTTTTTTCTGATGAATTAATAAATATACTGCACACCAAAGCTCCCTCTGCAGTTGGCATAATTCATGGAAACGTGGTCATCCCTGTGACTTGACTCTGCATGAATAATGTGTGTCCTTGTGCTCACCTGTAGTGGAGAGGTGTATGTGCACCATGCAGACGGGCACTCAGATGTCCAAACTGAAGGGGAAGAAGAAAGGACTGGTCCGATTCTTCTACCTGGACGAACACAAGTCCTGCATCCGTTGGCGGCCCTCCAAGAAACATGACAAGGCCAAAAGTGAGACATCACAACACAAGAATTCTTGTACTTTTCTTTACAGCACAGTATTGAATGTAAAACCAATCACTAATCATGTTCTCACACATAAATCCATTGGTATGTCTTGCTATTAGTCAGATTAAAATCAGAAGTTTTACACCCGCTTTGCACTGAGTTGTAATTTCGTTATCTATACATGAAGTTTGACTGTGTCCGTGTTTGTTTCACAGGCAGAACAAACGGTCCTACTTTCTAGATAATTGTTTGTGCTCTCAGGGCTCCAATGTGGTGTTAATTTTGGCAGCTATTTTAAAATTAGTTTTGGTCTTAGTCTTTAGATTAAAACGCTTTTTAGTTTTAGTCACATTTTGTCACGTTCACCCTTTAACGCTTTGATCTAGTTTTTATTCAATGAAAACTCTAAAACATTGTATTCATCCATCCATCCATTCATCAATTTTCTTCTGTGGGTTGCGCTGGCAGCCTGAGCAAGTCAGCCCTGAAACCAAACCCCAGCGACATTTTCTGAGTCTTTCTGGGGGACTCTGAGGCGCTCCCAGGCCAGATGAGAAGTATAATCCCTCCAGCGAGTCCTGGGTCTATCCCGGGGGTCTCCTTCCAGAAACCATCCTAATCAGATGCGCGAACCACCTCAACTTGCTCCTTGGAAAACAGAGGGACAGCGTCTCTACTGCAAACTCTCCCCGGACCAGAGATTGTGAGCAAGACCTTCTCATCCAACATCAGTGCCTGACCTCATCAATGCTCTACAGAATGAATGTGCACAAATTCCCACAAAATTATTCCAAACCCTTGTGGAAAGCTTTCAGTAAAAGTGGAGGCTGTTTCAGCTGTAAAAGGAGGTCCAACAAGGTGTACATGGTGTAGTGGCCAGAAAGCCTAAAACTTTTGTCCATATAGTGTGTGTGTATTTATATATATATATATATATATATATATATAGCCAGAGAAATTCTTAACTTTTATAGTTGTAGTGGGACACATCTTATCACAGCGGCTGCCACGGCAGACAGAAACAACTTCTGGTTGCTGTAGGAACATTTTATGTTATCAGAAAAACTGCGACATAAGGAAGCAAGGGGCTTCTGCTGGGGGCTGCCGTTGTGCTGCTGTATCTCATTCATGTTTTGTGCTGCCTCTTTTGTGATGGGCCATGTTTATTCTCTGCCATTGGTTGCACGTTTCGTTGCCCAAGCTTGCCACTGCCTTTTGTTATTGTTTTGATTGAGAACCCCCTCACAAGAAAATTTCTGTATGTCATTCCCCTCCTCTCTTTCCCCACTCCAACTTCATTCACTGCTGTCCTATCTGAATAAATGTGCCACTTAAAAAATGAATAAGGAAATTCACAGTCCATCATATGTAGAGTCCACAGAAAAATACTAGAGTAACGGACACTGTATGCATGGACAGCTTATGACACTTTTTTCAATCATCTCTTACAGTCACGATCGATTCCATCCATGAAGTCATTGAGGGGAAAAAGTCAGAGATCTTCAGGAGGTATGCAGACAACCGCTTTGACCCAAACTGCTGCTTCAGTATCTACTACGGGGAGCGTGTCAAGTCCCTGGACCTGGTTTCCACTCATGCAGAGGAGGCACGGACCTGGATCACTGGGCTTAGATACCTCATGGCAGGCATCAGTGATGAAGACAGTCTGGCCCGGAGGCAACGCACCCGTGATCAATATCCTTTATACAGTGTCTAATTCCCAGTTGACCTGTTATAACTGATTAAAAACTACCTGTTCAGTACATTAAAAGTGGTGATTGACACTTTGATTGGTACAGAGATTTTTCTTAACTGCTTCCTCATGTGGTTACAGCAGACTTTCTCTGAGGCAGACAAAAATGGAGATGGCACTTTGAGCATTGGAGAGGTTCATCAGCTGCTTCACAAACTCAATGTGAATTTACCCAAGCAGAAAGTCAGAGAGATGTTTCAAGTAAGAAATGCGCCCAGTAAAGTTTGACTATAGGTTGATAATATTGATATCTATGGGCCATGGACCACAAATACAGACATGTAGACTGCCTACCATTGACCAATCCGTCTTTATGTTCAGAAGTTTTAAAAAAGCCTTTTTAATTAAAAAAACAAAAGAACCCAATTTGTTGCGTGAGCTAGAAGGTGTAAAATGATTGATAATTCCTTAAGAGGCTAAAGCTTACCTCATTTTCATGTCAATCAGAGAAGCAGTAAGGTAAAAGTATAGCTACAGAGCCAGCAGACAAATATGTATGTAGGGATTTTGGCAGGAAAGTACAGGAGAGTGCCACAGGAGGGCCATATGGCCGCCACTGAACAGATGGCTCCAACAGCACTGCAATATTTCTTTAGTTCAGTGGCTCTTCATCTTTCCCTCTTATGATGACAGTCTGTACAAGTTCTATCATGTTTGATGGTGTAGAGATATACGGTGTATATAACCCACAGATGGGTGTACGGTTGTAGATGGTTTTAGCAGGTTGGTTATCTTAAATCCCATATACGACAGATTTATTTCATGCCCATAAAATCTATTTGTTGTTATCTGTAGGAAGCAGACACAGACGAGAACCAAGGCTCTCTGGGCTTTGAAGAATTCTGTTCGTTCTACAAGATGATCTCAACACGCAGAGACCTCTATCTGATACTGATCTCCTACAGCAATCAAAAAGAAGTCATGGATCTGCAGGACCTTACACGCTTTCTGGAAAATGAGCAGAAGGTGCAGTAAAATATAGCAGAGATGCATGCTGAGGTTTCGTTTGTTGGTGTTGAAGTCTTCTATTTTCAGGTTCATACTGTCTTTACATGCAGTAAGGGAAATAAGGAATTCATGCAACCCAGCTTTACTGTCACAACAGCCTCACTGTGATACAGGATTCAATAAGATCTATAACACAAGGACAAAAAAAAGCTAAAATGGTAAATAGAATGTTTTCATGAAAGTTACAGCCCATGCATTGGTGAAGATAGGAACAGAACAAGATCCCTGTCTTTGCCTTCTGCCCAGCTTGCTGTGGGATTCCCTGAAATGCTGAAACAAACATTGTTGTTCCATTTCGTCTTGCGCATCTCAGTAATTCTTTGTGGCGATGCCCGTGAAGTGGCAAGCTGCACTGGTGGCTCTTACATCAAAAAAGCAGACCAGAAATGTGTTCCATTTTTCAGGCTATAACACTACTCGGCCTCCCAGACAAAGTCTATTCTGGGGATGCTTGGAAGTAAGCTTTGGCTGAATGTCAAACCTCTAATACCAGAGGTCCAATGGGAATTTGGGGTCATGGGAGCTTGCTAACACAGTCTGCATGTGTTAATGGCCTTAGATAGGTCTATCTATGACTGTTTTTTTTTTTTGGAGTCATAGCTAGCTGGTCCATCAGTAAAGAGCTGTGCTAGTATCCTCTTGCCAAAGCCAAGCATGTTTCCAGTAGATAGTGGCCTCCAAGAGGTGGTTCTTACCACCTTATTTGTTTAAGATTTGCATGGTCAGAATCTTAGACCCAGTCCATGGGAGGGCAATAGACTCTCTACTATGAGCTCAAGCAAACCCTGGTTTTAATCTGAGTGTGAAGTGGTTGGAATAAGTCATGACCTCAAAGTCTTAGTTCATAGTTCCCTGCCAGATCAGGTCAATGCCTCAAGCAAAGAAGATCAAGAATCTTGTGAGTATGTTTATAAGTAAGAGTTAAATAGACAGTGAGATTGACTGGTAGTGCTTTGCTAGCAGTTGCGAGGACATCAAACCTGAGTCCTCTCTGTAGGGTTTCTGGGCTCAGCCTAGAAATAGGGTAGGGAGTTTTGACATCTGGAAGAAGATCAGAGTAGTTTATCTTAACTTTCACCTCAAAAGCAGCCAGCTGTATCGCCATCTGATTGGAAGACCTGTTGGGTGTCTTTCTTTGGAGAGGGGGACATTTAACCCCAAGGAGACTCCTGGGTAAACTCAGAGCTTGCTAGAGATGTATAGATCCATGTTTCCTGCCTGCTTAGAGACTATTTGGGGATATCCCAGGAAAGGATATCAAGGAAGCAATGCTGACTAAAGGGAAACAGAATCCTAGCCAGGTATTAGCAGAAGAAAACATGAATGGATGGATGGATGGATGGATGGATGGATGGATGGCTTTAAAACAGACATAATCTAACCTTCCTAGTATTGCTCTATCTCTAGATGCGAGGTGTTCCCAAAGAGCAATTAGTTGACATAGTGGCCAGGTTTGAGCCGTGTCCTGAGAACCTGCAGCACATGGTCCTTGGAATTGATGGTAAGGAGAACTGACATAAACTAACATATCTAACAATGAGCACTACCACTAACGAAATGAAATACTGCACAAATTCTGGACCAGACATGCTTCAATATACAAGCGACAAATGTGGTTCTTCCTTCAGGTTTTACTAACTTCATGAGGAGTCCTGCTGGTGACATCTTCAATCCCGAGCACAACCAGGTGAACCAGGACATGACTCAGCCTCTGACTAACTACTTCATCGCCACCTCACACAACACTTACCTGACAGGTGACCAGCTGCTCTCCCAGTCTAGAGTGGAAATGTACGCCTATGTTCTCCAAGCAGGCTGTCGCTGTGTGGAAGGTAAGAGGCCTCATAAACGACTAAGTTTGCCCTCACACTGGCACGGCCACTGAAGGAATAATGTGAGCGACTGCCCCTAATAGTTGAAAATGCTGCAAAAGTGCATTCTTTGATGCCATCATGCTAGATAACCATGACGATGTGTCCTTTAGACCAGTGGTTCTTGAAGTGGGGGTCAGAACCTCCTGGGTGGTTGTGGGATGCCTTCCATAAAACATGAACCTTTTAAAATGATTTAAAATAGTATATATTTTATATTTATATGTTTTCATTTTAAATATATAAAGATACATACAATTAGTTCATTTTAAAATAAAACTATAGACATTAGGTTAGAAACATTTAAGTCTGCACATGATTATTCTTGAATGTGCATGGCTGTGCACAACTATTCCTTATCCACTTCTAGAAACAGAAGGGGTCTGCAGGTCTGGTGCTGTTATTTTGGGTGTGGAAAAGTTTGGGAACCTCTGCTCTAGACTGCCCTCTAAATGAACAAATTTGAACAAAGTGCCTCTTTGGTGCTCTTTACATTACACTGCCCTCTACACTGCTGTCTAAATTGACAAAATTTGACCAAGCAGCCTTTAGATTGCTCTCTGCATTGTCAAATTTTGACAAAGTAACCTCATTTGTGCCATCCAAATGGGCACAATTTCACAATGTTGCTCCTGTAACTTTTTTTGTCTCTAAATGAACAAAATTTAATGAAGTGCCCATTATGGTGCCCTGTAAAGCTGCCTCTACACTAGTGGATCTCAACCAGTGGTTCAGGACCCAGAACTGGGTCATGGTGGGGCGCAGCTAGTGTTCACTGTTCAGTTTGTGCTCCATGAATGCAGGTGGCCCAGGTTCAGCAGTAGGCCTTTCTTACATGTTTCTTCCCCACTCATCTATATTTATGATTCTACCCACTGTCCTCCTCTATCAAAAAAGGCATAAAATAAATCTTAAAAAAAAAAAGAAAAAAAGGAAAAAGAAATGGGTTGCAGAGCCCTTTTCAGTAGGTTGCAAAATGTGTTCCTGGATGCAAAGGTTGTGCCAAAAGTCCATGAAATTCTAATAAAACATGCCTGTTTTGTTCTGTATGAGGTCCAAACTGTTCTTTTTTTAATCAAATAACCCAAATTGGTTAAAAATGTTTGAAAATTGGGTCATAGCTTCTCACTGAGGAGTTAGTGGTGGGTCCTGGGACTTGACCAGTTGAGAACCACTGCTTTAGACTGCCCTGTGAGGGGTCAAAATTTGAGAGGGGTCTGGCTGCAGACCGTACATTTCTGACGGCCACTGTCACAGACTGTTCATCCAAGACACCATATATGATGGAAAGGAAGTGTTTTAATTTGTTGGTACAGCATATTTCCATCCATTTATCCATTTTCTATACCCTTTATCCCGTTTCGGGTTGCGGGGGGGCTGGAGCCTATCCCAGCTGTCATTGGGCAAGAGGCGGGGTACACCCTGGACTGGTCGCCAGTCAATCACAGGGCTGAAATATAGAGACAGACAACCAGGCATGCTCAAAGTCACACCTACGGCCAATTTTAGAGTCACCAATTAACCTAATGAGCAGGTTTTTTGGTGGTGGGAGGAAGTCGGAGTACCCGGAGAGAACCCACGCGTGCACGGGGAAAACATGCAAACTCCGCACAGAAAGGACCTGACTGGAAAGCAAACCCAGGACCTTCTTGCTGTGAGGCAACAGCACTAACCCCTGCACTGCTGTGCAGCCCCACAGCATATTTCCCTTTATAGATTTTTTTTTTTTTCTCAACTTTATTCATAAATAAAGTCTGGAAGTTACACTCATAAAACAACTGCATTGTAAACATAATCGACTGAGCAACATTTCATAAATTGAAAAGAGAATAAGATCAGCAGTTGTGGTGTATTGACGAAACAGACTCAACGTAACTTTCATTCATGTTAATCGACCATCTTCACTAACATTACATACAGCAGACTGCCCATATGTGCTACTGTATCACAGCAGGGTCATATTTAAAGTAAATGCTTTTCCATATAAAAGAACTATGTGGTTAATATACCACAGCAGTCTAATCCAGGATTAAATTATTTAAAGACCCATTTGTAGCTCATGAACAGTGGCTCGCTTTAGCTGCAGCTAATATAGCTATGCTAGCTATGATGTTATCATTACCTCACAAGCCAATATATTAGCATCTAGCATGGGAATGTTTTCATATAGGTCAAGCTTTTTTTTCCTGTAAGCAGAATGTTTACTTGACTTTATTAAATGTTTTGTGATAAGGTTTTTCAGGTCTTTCAATTTTTGGTATCCTAACCCTTACCTTAACCAGAAAGAGAAGTTTAAACCGATTCTATTTCAAAATTTTTACCGTTTATTTTTATTCAGAGATATACAGCATCTCAGATGAATGGTCTGTGAAAGAAATCAACAGTCTTCTGAAAAAAATGTTTTTGGGGCCTTTTCATGCCTTTATTAGACAGGGAAGGACAGTGGATAGACTCAGAAACAGGGATGAGAGAGGGGAGAGACATACGGCAAAGGGCCACAGGCCAGATTCGAACCTGGGCTGACCATGTACATGGTATGCACCTTAAACCACTTGACCATCTGCGCACCCCACAGTCTTCGAAAATTTGACAAAGTACCCTCTTTGGTGCAAAACATGCACAAAATTTTACATTGGTGTGGTAGGTTTAATCACACAATAAAAACATCTTAGCAAGGGTTTTTTAGTATTATTTTAGTGTGGTGCCCCACTGCATGCAGCAGGTGACCTTCTTTTATTTTCACCCCTGCCCCTCAAACATCCTAAGTCCTAATGTTCTTCTTTTCTTTGTCAGTTGACTGCTGGGATGGGCCTGATGGTGAGCCTATTATTCACCATGGCTACACCTTGACGTCCAAAATTCTCTTCAAAGATGTTATTGAAACAATCAACAAATATGCCTTCACTAAATCACAGTAAGTTCTCTTATTTATGTTGACTTTTCACAATAAAATGTCATATCTGTTGCTTGGGTGCTGTGGTATCATTCGTGACTCCATCTCCTCCTAGGTATCCTGTGATTCTGTCTATCGAGAACCACTGCACGGTCCCTCAGCAGAAGAAGATGGCTGAGTATCTGAAGGAGGTGCTGCAGGACAAACTGGATCTGTCAGCTGTCAATGTACATGAATGCAAGAAGCTACCCTCGCCTGAGATCCTGAAAGGAAAAGTTTTAGTCAAGGTAAGTCAAGGCTGCTTTCAGATTCAGAGCTGAACAGATACACTGATTAACCTCTCAATGAATGAATTTGTCAGGGAAAAAAGCTGCCAGCAAACCTTGATCCTGAGGCAGAGGAGGGGGACGTATCTGATGAAGATACTGGAGATGATGACGACGATGAAGATGATGAAGATGATGACGATAATGCACAGGCAAACGATAGATAGATAGATAGATAGATAGATAGATAGATAGATAGATAGATAGATAGATAGATAGATAGATAGAGTAACACATTATGTTTGAATGTTTTAGGATGGGAATAGCTTTGTCCCTGGAAATTCGACCAAAAAGAAGAGACAATTTGGCAGAGCCATCGTAAGGAGTTTCAAAAGAAAGGTCTGCCATTTTTCAGTAAATTATATATTTGACTATTTTAGAAAGTTGTAGAGAGAAAACAAGAGAACGTGAAAGGTACTACTCTTTTTTCACCCAGAGAAAAAAGAGAAGCAGGATGAAAAACAAAGCAATGTCAGATGGCGAGTCAGATTACAGCAGCAAGGAGAGGACACGAATTGTTTACCACCCTAAGTAAGGCTGGTCATTGAATTAAGTACTTTAAGCCATTTAATAGTATTAGTAACAGCCCTTTAACTTGTACTGTATGACTCTAACTCTCACTTTAGGAAGAGGAAAACAATGAGGCTGTCCAGAGCTCTGTCTGACCTGGTCAAGTACACAAAATCTGTCAGAGTGCACGACATAGAGACACAAGGTATATAGTATTCCAAAATAAATCTGCAATCCTCTTTAAACATTAAAACAAAAGGATGTGTAATGCTGTATTTTTGTCTTGAAGGGTTAACAAACAGCTGGCAGGTATCTTCCCTAAATGAGACAGTTATGAACCAGATCTTGCAGCTGAAGCCGACTGAATTGGTCCGTTTAAACCAGCGGCAACTCCTGCGAGTGTACCCGTCAAACTACAGAGTGGACTCAAGCAACTTTAACCCACAGCCATACTGGAATGCAGGATGTCATATGGGTAAGATGCTCAGAGAGTTAGGACAGTATTTTTTGGAATTCAAGAGGGTTGTTTTTTTTGTCTTAATATGTTAACCTTTCATTTTAGTTGCCATGAATTACCAAACAGAAGGACGTATGCTAGAACTAAACCGAGCCAAGTTCTCAAGCAATGGAAACTGTGGCTACATTTTAAAGCCAAAGTGCATGCGCAAAGGTATGTGAATAATAAAAATATGTGTGGAGGTAACTGCAACTTTTGGTGTGTCTGGTTCAGTGCAATTTAGCGTGGTTTGGTACAGCAAACTCTGATCTTGCTTATGTTTCCACAACCAATGTCCAACCTCGCTCAATAACGGGAATTCCACCTTCATGGTAACATATCTTTGCTTTTGCCATGTGTGTTAAAGCACTTTGCAAACATCTGTTTTTAAAGGCGCTATATAAATAAAGTTGTTATTATTATTATTACTATTAATATTATTATTATTATATCATCATCATCATCATTTCATATTGTTTCGTGTTGAATAGTAGGGGTGTAAAGGCACGTGTATTCATACCGTATCTGTTCAGTACGGGCCTCTTGGTACTGTACAGACGTGCACCAAACAGCTACAAGTTGAACGAAGCTCATGCACAGACGGAAAACCAGATCAACTCACTGTCACACTGTCTTGGCAACCACACAACCACAGCAAAGGACAGAAACAGCCTGAATATTCCCAGATAAAAGTATCCTATTTAGGAACACTTTGTTTCCCAGTAAAATACAACAGTGGACAAAGACAACAACAGTAGCGCTGACATTATTCAGCAGCTGTGTCGCTGACAGCAGCTGAAAAGGCTCCACTCAAACAAGAACGTCACTGTAACGAGGAGGAACAACAAAAAAGCTGGTTATGAATTTCCCATGATTCAAGATCTTTTTATTATAACAATGAGGCTCTGGTTTTATGAATCAAATTAATTCTAAATGCAGTACCTTCAACTGTCAGCCTCGGAGGAGGGGGAGAAGGGACTTGATCATGTCTGCAGCTGCATCATAGGTAAAGTTATCCTCAGATTTCACACCGCTCTAACCTCTTTATCCACCAAAATGGGTTGCAGAAAGTTCTCCCAAACTTTGTAGTAGGTCCTAATAGTTAAAAAAGTAATCCAGTGCTGAAGTCTGTGTTAAAATCAGCAGGAAAGACGTTAATTAGCATACTTAACAAGCTAAATTATGGTTGTAAGTTAGCTGGGAATTTTAGTGTTTAAAGAATGGGTATAAATATGTCAATATACAAATTAAAATAATATAGTAATTCAGAAATGTATTCATTTATAAATATTTTCATTAATTGAACACCTTTTGGAAGGCGGATGCAGCATTATTGATAATTTAAATGTAACATTTTCAGCCTATCTATTTAAATATAATTTAATACAATTTAGAAATAATAATTAATTCTGTTATTTATTCGCCTTATTTACCATAATGAAAACGTTCCGAACTATGACTTCAAAACTGAGGTACATACCGAACCGAGATTTTTCCGTACCGTTACACCCCAAGTATTGTATGCTAGCATATTGTATCAAACTAAACACCGAACCATTTCTACGATTGTGGTCAACTTTTTTTTTTTTTTTTTTTTTTTTTCTTTTCACAGCTGCCTTTAACCCAACCCTGGAGGAGCCATTACCAGGACACAGAAAGACGCAGTTAGTATTGAAGATCATCAGTGGACAGCAGCTCCCCAAGCCCAAAGACTCCATGTTTGGTGACAGAGGAGAGGTGAAGCCAAGATACTCCAGATATATTTCAAACCTAACTAATTTAAGCTAAAAACATACACCTTTCAAAACTAATATGTTGCTTTTGTGTCTCTTTTTGTATTCCAGATCATCGATCCCTTTGTTGAAGTTGAAATAATTGGTTTACCGTTTGATTGTTGCAAGAAGCAGACCAAAGTGGTGGATGATAATGGTATTTTTCAAAAAATATATCTAGCAATTAAAATTTTTCAATTGAACTGTGTCCCAATTCAGGGGCTGCAACCTTCGAAGGTGTTTTTCAAGACCACAAGCATCACAGCAACCGGTTAAGTGCTTTCCAATTTCGATGGCTCGATCAAATACGTTGCTCATTTCATTGGCCATTAAGGAGCCATTCAATGCATCTGTCATGGTCGACAAATTTAAAGTTTCATTGCTTGCTTATCTAAATAAGATGGCAGACATTTAGGAGGCCTTGTCAAACACTTTTAAATGTAAATGTTTGGTCTTGATCATATAGCTGGCAAAATGTTGAAAGGAAAAGGGTTTTGAAACTTCATATTGAAAACATGAGACATTAGTAGCATACAGCTTAAACAGAGCTTTTTGTTGGTACTGTGTTCATTTTGTTTGTATTTCTGCACATTTGCTCAGAGTGTACAGATATGGTCCAAACATGCAATATCACTAGTAATAATGGAGATAGTGATAGTAATAGTGAAGGTCTATACACACTGACTGTGTCATTTTAAGTTCCTTTTTTTCAGATTAGTAATTCAATAAAAAATGTGATGTGCTCAATTTGATATGCGCTTAGGCTATGGGCAAGCGAGGTTTACAAGTGAAGTTGCTCTGAATAGTCAACTAACCATTTAAATAACTTGGACAGAAGAAAAACAAAATCAAACCTGTTCTGAGAAAAAATAACGAGGTACGAAAGTTTCAGAGTCAGTGTGCAAATGCAATTAGCATAACATATGATTGCTTTCTCTTATAGCGTGTGGCTATTTCAGACAAAGAACCACTTTACTCAAACTTACTGAAGAAATATTGCCAAATTTTGTATGAGTTGTTAGAACCTACAAACGTGTATGATGTTTGCTCACCTGAGCACAGAGATGGACAACTACAACATAGTGGATTCCCTGGGGGGGGGGCTTGTGATGCAAACAATGAACCCTTTTTATGTAGACTTTATTTTGTCTGTTCAGCCTGTGTGGTTGACAAGGCTATGAAAGCTGGCTTCTTTATACAATGAAACAGCTAATTAGACTCTACTTTTCATTCAGGTTTCAACCCAATGTGGGAGGAGACCCTCATCTTCGACATTTACATGCCACAACTCGCCCTTGTGCGTTTCCAGGTGTGGGATCATGATCCAATTGGACGAGACTTCATTGGACAGAGGACTGTGGCTCTCACCAGTATGCTGCCAGGTAGGAGAGAGGTCTGGATGTAGACTGTCACTGTGAGACATCACATCTGTCAAAACGGAAATATATGCTAAAAACTTTAAAAATAAAACTTTTGGTTGGAATTGGGATGACAAAAGTATAAAGTTAAAAACTTAACCTGCAAAGTGTAATTAAAAAATGTTTAATAAAGCCAAGTAAACATTCTGCTTACAGAAAAAGCTCATCCTCCATGAAACTAATGTAGCAAACATAGCTCATGTAGCTCTGTAAGCTGCATAAGCTATGTAGATAACAGAGTTATATAGTTGGTGTAGCTAAAGGTCATGGACTTCTGTACAAGCGAAGAAACAAAGCTAGCATTAGCAACGTATCTAATGTTAACTAAAAAAACATGAAATGTTGCTTTGTCTGTAATAGAAATAGAAAAAAGTTTCAATTCTGACAGAGACAGCATCTCACAATAACGGTCTAAGAGCTACGGTCTGCAGTCTGACTGTCTTGCCAGGTAGACCAAAAGACTTTCTTTCAAAATATCTAACTTCCAAAATATCTGTTCAAATTAGGGGAATTGTTAAGTTAAAAGAAAGTTTTACTTTTAAGAGCACTCACTTTTGCTTTAACGTAATTTCTCTAAGTTCCTTAATGGAGACTCGATATGACAACCACCAGGAAGTCGCTAAATCCAGCTAAGAGTTCCTGAAAAAAAACTCTATGCTAAGCTACTGCCTCTTTACTCTTCATTTCTTTATGTATGAAACGTGATGAGATGTTAACTTACAAAAAAAAACACATTCAAAATGGAAAACTGATTGTCAAATTAAAATCAATGTGGTTTTCGCAAAAGGCACAGAAGTCTATCACAATGTAAAATAAAAATACTTGTTCATTTCTACTGTCATTTCAGTCACTAATATTAAAAAATTATCTATTTACCATGAGATTGCTAATAGTCATTTGTGTGTGGATTTGTTTGATCCTTATCTAAATTTGTAGGTTTTCGGCATGTTTACCTGGAGGGAATGGCTGAGTCATCCATCTTTGTTCATGTGGCTATCATTGATATCACAGGAAAGGTAAGCTACTTTAAAATAACACAGAAATCAGTTATTTTACAGCATCATCCTCCAACTCCATCTAAAATCTTTTCTGTCTTTCAAAATCAGATCAAACCATCAAAAGCGGTGCATGCAGCCCGAAAACACATCCAAAAGGCAGCCAAGAAGCACATAAAGGGTCAGCAGAGGCAAACCTCTCTGGACTCCTCGGTCTTGTCCTCAGAGGATGGACGTTCTCTGTACTTCAGAAAGGATCTGGACACCATCTCCCAGGAAAGCTTGGATGGGGATATGCCTTCTCTGGTACTTGGACCTGCAGGAAAGGCCTCCATCCACAAAGACGCCATGAGTGAGCCGGTGAGACGAGCTCACAGGGTTAAAATTCATGAACCCCCAGAGACAAGGGGAGGGATCTTCAGCCGGAGGTCCTCCACTGACTCTCACCACACTGGAGGTCCTTCCTCTTTCAGAGCAGATAGTTTTGACTTTGACACCTATACCCCGGGTTCTTATCCTGATGTTGCTGCGCCTGACAGCCAAAATCGAATTGAAGAAGAGCTGGAGGTTGAACCTGAGTCAAACAATACCGAGGACGAGACCAGTGAGACATTTGAGCCAAAGCAGTATAAACGGATTAAGGAATTACCAACAGAATCACAGCCAGAGAAGGACATTTCTCTTGAATCTGAGCAACCACCAGAGAGTCAGAGTCGGACTGATTCCCTCCCTCTCCCTGTGCCACAGCCTCTGAGTCAGCATGAAGCCAAATCCTCTCCATTTATACCCCCATCTTCCCCTCCCAGGGTGAGACGGACCTTGGAGGCTCCGGTCACCATTCTACCATGCACATTGATGCGAACAAAGACCAGATCCCGCAGTTGCCCAAGGAGACAGATTTCCTCTCCTCAGACTCCAACAGTGCACCGCAGATCTGCTCTCCAATGGCAGACGCAGCGAGCTCAAAGCGAGGGTAGCTACAGCAGCCGAGTGAGGCCTATACCCAACGGCCTCTGCCTGTCTGACAGCTCATCCAGCAGCAGTGAAGGCAGCACAGACAGCCTGGAGTATGAGTCCTCACGTGTGCCGGACCAAAAAGAGGGTACTCTGCAGAGGGAGATGAGGGCTCTTTTTGACCGGAGGATGAGCGAGATTCGGTGTAAATCGCCACTTTTTGTAAATGGTGAGTCATAAATGATACATATTCCAAAAATAAAAGTCACAGCGCCGTTTATCAACTTTTATTATACCATTATGGTGTTTAGGAATCACCCTATACCATATATGGATCTGAGCAGGGGTGGGACACATCAATAGACCTTTTCATCAGACGTCAGTATGTGTGTCCCACCCCAGCTTAGACAGCAAAACTCACTGGAAGCCAGTGCTAAAAAGTACTTTTGTACTTTTTTGCATTTTACCACCTTATTTTTTTCTTTGTGTTGCTTCCCCTTTTGGGGGTTGTAGAAACTTATAACTGTGATTTTCCTTGTTAAGACTCAAATCACAAAAGACTTTTAACAAAAAACAAAAAACACTGAATGAAATTAAATATTAATGAGATTATAGTTGTTAATGAAATTACAAGGAAATATACCTTTATGTTTGGTTATATTTTATATTTGGCAGAGTAATGTATAAGTAATTTGAGTAATTAGGGGTCGAAAGGTTATGAAGGGTTGACAAAGAAGGAAGAAGGAATGATTTCCAGGGAAAAAAAAACTTGACTGATAAGTTGATGTTGAAAATATCAGATGGGAGCTTAAATTGGCATACTCACTGATTTCAGTTACATCATACTAATGCAGTTTCTAAGGTATTTCTGATGGTATTCATCCCAGAACATCTCTGAATTAGCAGAAAGAAATTAAAAGGAAAAAGATGGGGTTGCTGGTTTGGGCCAGTCTGTAAGGTAGGTGTCTTCCCCATAATACTTGCCTCTTTTCAGATGTCCTATCAATAAAGGCAAATCTAGAAATAACTCTTTTTTTTAATCCAAGTGTTTTATGTTGCACAGATGGCACATTTAAACTTCTGATGCATTTGTTTGAAAACAGAACCTCCATTTCACTTGCTAAGCTTCAACAGAAATGAAGTTCCTTCTTCCTGTGTATTTAGATCCTTTCAAACAAGGCACATAGTAAAAACTGAACAGGGTTCTCTGCAACCTAAGCCATCAGTAGTTGATATTTTATTTAGGGCTGTCAAGATTAATCACATTAATTGTGACAGACTAAGATCCTTATTTAGTGCATTACTTTTTTAAAATTGCAATTAATCTCAGGCTTAAATGTCCCTTTCGACACACTTTGGTTGAGCCACTGCAACATCTCTCTGCAGCCCCTGTCATGCAAATTAGTCACCACTTCTCCTTAATGTCACATTTCATAAAAAAAAAAAACTCAAAGACAGCTTAGAGCAAGTCAAAGGGCGTCTGGACATTATATCATCAAAAAATAACCCCTTTACAGCCCCCTGATTTCCTTTCCAGTCCATAACAAGTGTCTTTTTCCATGGTGAAGTTCATGTTATAATCTTCAATCTACCTAAAAATGTCTGTATCCAAACAGGAAGTCAGTTTCTCCTAGTTTAAGACTCTAGAAACATCCAAAATGAAAAAAAAAAAAAAAAAACATTTTAAATGCAAAGGTGGAATTTTAAAATGCCATAAATTGATCGATTAATCATGATTAACAACACAAATTCTAAGATGAATCCCAATCAAAACTTTTAATATTTTGACAGCTCTTGTTTTATTAAATAATTAAAGGGAGAAGGAAAAAGTTATTTTAAAGATCTCTGATGCCCTTTATAAAATGTTAATGGTTAATGCAGATTACTTAAGAAAAGTGGAAACAAGATCTTCATAATAGTGATCCAACAAGGTGACTGGTCTTTTTGTAGGAAAATTCATAAGTGTTTTACTTAAAGGCATAAATTGGCACTATTTAAAATGATGTACATGATTTATTATACGCCAGAGACATTTGGTAAAATTAACAGTCGGATGACATTTCTCTTTTGTTGTTGTAAGAAAATAAGGGTACTTTCTGTCAAACATTTTGGTCATGCAACTTCTCCCACCTTTTTTTTTTTTAATTGTTGTTTGTTCTCATTGCAATTAGTTTCGTATTTTACTTTTTGTGTGGGGGACATGAATTATGGAAAATTACATTAATTTATGTACTTTTTCACATTTTATGTTTTCAAACTATAAATGATAAAAAATCTCTACAAGTAATTGAGGTGACTGTTTAAATTCATGTTTTTTTTTTCTTTTAGATTAGACGTTTTAAATGATCAGCACCTCCAAAGACAACATCGTCTAACATTGACACATCACTGAGGATGACATCATGGACAGAGCAGCTCCGATCTTCATCCCAAAGAACTAGAGACCACTCAGAATTACACAGTTAACTCCACTTTTATTATTGTAGGCCTGCTGTAATGTATGCATGATGCTGAAATGTTTACAATGAATAGTTTTTAAGGGAAGTTGTTGGAATCGTGTGATGCCATTGCCAACTGTTTATAACAGCATGATGCAGTCAGAATTAAGTAAACAAAGACACACATCTAAGCACTATATGTTAGGCACAATGACTTAAAGTGTTATTATAAATTATTTTAATAATTGTTTTTCTAAACATTTCAACTACAGTATTTGCTTTTTCATTGAAATTGTAGCATTCATACTTGGTTGATACTTGATCAATAAATTGATTATTTTGATACACTGTGAGTCATTTTATTAATAAATGTAATGTTTGTGTTTACCTGATACACCTTTATGATTAAAAGAGGCTTCAATTAAGTTAATACCTTTGTTATATCTTAGAATATAATTCTTTCACAGCTGTCCAAACAAACAAACAAAAAAACTAAAATAAACCCCAAATTTAAGAATGGCCGACAAAATGTGCTTAAACTTTTTCTTTATCTTTGGCTTCAGTTTCTTGGGGTGTGTTCGCATCACTGGTCCTCAAACGCAAACTCAATTCTTCAGTCAGCACAATGCAGCAGGATTTCTGCAGGAATGACAGAAAAACATGAACAGTCAAGCAAATCAAATCTAGTATTCACTAGAGCAGTGGATTTCAAAGTGTGAGGCGGGGCTCCCCTGGGGGGCGCCACAGAACTTCAGGGGAGGCGTGGAACTGTAAACCAGAAAAAAAGGTAATTTGCTTTGCTAACTTCTGCCTTGCATGGAGCAAAAACTTATGGTTACTATAGGGACTATGCTTTACAGAAAACTATCCAAGTTAGGATTTTCCTGCATTGGTCCAGATGATGCTCTTGTCACAGTGTTTCATTTGTAAAGATGTACAAGCTAATGACAGCATAAGGTTGTGTAAACCTTGGGATCATCTTAAGACTGAGCAAAAAGTCTAGTGACCAAAACAAGGGGAATTTTTAACAAGAAGTGAAAGGAATTTTGGTCACTGATCAGTGCAACGGCACTGATCAAAAGCAAGGATGGTCTGCTATTATGCAATCCTGCATCAACTGTACAGATGAAAACGTATAGTTCCCACTAAATAAGGGTGAAAAGGACAACGTTTAAGGACATTTGCAGACCCAAATATCAAGAATATATTAATGTTGAAATCTTTAAAGATGAGACATAAATGTTTGAAAATGTGGTTGTTTTTTTTTGTTTTTCAATCTTTGTCTTTATGTGGGTGGGGGTCCACCAAATGAATAAGTTCTTCTTGGAAGAGGCTTACTCTCCGCAACTTTGAAACCCCCTGCACTAGAGATATAATGGTATTGTTAAATTAATGGTATCGCGGTGACAGAAACAGGAACTACAGTTACTATCTGCCCCTTAATACCCATCATCCTTTGCGCTCCACTTGCTGGTTTGATCTGACAGCACAAAAATGGTGGATGCTATGAACTGCATGGAGGAACCAAGTGAGATCATGGATGCTCCAGATACACCCTTTCAACAGCACGTTATTTAGGATACATTTCAAAAGCCAAACTGGTACCACAAGAAGAGCTGTTTAGGAACCAAAAGTCTGGCTCTTATTACTGAGCAAATGATCTGGGTCACTAAGAAAAAGAGATTGCCCATCATAATGAGCAAGGCTAGATGGACATCAGCTGTGGAAACATAGACAAGATCAGGATTTACTGTGATGAACTGAACTGAACCAAACTGGACTGGAGCATTGTCTCACTTCTCTTGTCCAGGCTTTAAGCAGAGGCTTTTTGTCCATGTCTGGCAGTGTTTCTCTGTGAGCTTTCTTAATGTTTAAATGTGTACTTCTGTGTGTACTTCTGGGACACATAAATAGCTTAAGATTTTTTTCTGCAATTTGAGCAGTTGGCATTGATAGTGCTTCTCAATGCAGAAATCACTTCCTGCCCCCCATCTGGAGTTCTATTACCCCATTCATGCTGATTTAGGTAGACATACAGTCAGCTACATGCTGTTTTTAAAACAGAAGGAATGGTCAAAGGGTTTCATTTTCAGTAATGCAAAATGCCTTTCTTTCCTCAGTAGGTGTCACAGAAACATGACAAATTTCTGTGAAAAGTAATGCTACCCAAAAATGAAGGTCAGTTGCACACACCTTCTGCTCAGCTGCACTTTTTCGGCTCTTGGAGGTGAGCTCCAGGACAGCTAGCAGTGCTCCCAGACCCAGGCCCAGAGAGAGAATCAGAAACATCCCTTTCAGGCTGTGTGGCTGCATGGATGAAGATTTGGCCTTATCTGCAATGCAGCTACTTGCCCACCACTTGCTTCGCAGGTAGGCCAGCTCCCCCGCCTCGCTCAGCTGTAGAATTGCCACACTAAGGTTCTTTATGATGGGTGCACCTTGAAGAAATGGATCAGTTCAACGTAAATAACACTTTTTAATTTATATGTTAAAGTATCATTGTTGAGAGAAGTGAGAAGCCTCACCAAGAGGGGCTGCAATGCTGTATCCTCTCATGCCGACGACTTCATGAGCTCTGACGAGCTCACAGTGACGAGCCACTGCCAAATCCAAAGAAACAGACTCTCCGATAAAGGCGTAATTGCCCTCTTTGGCACGTTGGACCCCCTCATCCATAGAAGACACAAAACTCTTGGACCTCTCCATGTGTTCATAGATTCTTCGGTACACTGGGTTGTTTGAATTCTGCATGAAGGAGAAACCCAATCAGAGAAACACCATTTGAAAGATTTTGATATTATCAACGATCTGATGTCCATACCTTAAAGAAGGCAAGGGTGGAGGAGCCCGCCAAACAGCCGTACTCAATCATATCCTGATTGGCCAAGTCCTCAAACCCTTTTACTGTCAGCTGACTGGACTCAGAGGCCTTAGAGGAGCTGAGGTTGGAGAAATAACAAGCCAGGAGGACCACAGTAAATAACCACCAGCTGCAGCAGATAACACGCCCTGAAAGAGCTTTAGGGTGAGGGCCAGCACCTGAAAACACCATGAGAGTTCAATTTAAATAAAAATACCACAAGTAAAACCAGATTCACCTGCCAAGAGATTTTCTCTGTAAGTTTAGTTTCTGCTTTTGCTGTTTCACCTTGTAACGTCAGAGCTCCAGCTGTGTACCACAAACTGTGAAGGAGGCTGAATCTGTTGGCTTCGCTCTGAGGTTGACTCCACTCACATGGACTGAGTCTGCATTTACATACAAAAGTTACATAATGATCTCACAGCAATCAAAAGGATTCCAGTGCCAGTTGAGTTAAAATGTTCACAGACTAGAAGTCTGCAGCACCTACCTACTATGACACAGATTCTAATAACTGCTCCCAAACTCTGATTACTGACCTTGCAGCAATGAAGATGCATGCTGAAGTCCCCAGGTATGCAACGAGTATGCCCACCCAGGTCTCAGCTGTAAAGGGTGTCATGAAGTCAAAGAAGCCAGTCACCTCTGAGATGTCCTTCCTGAGAAGGATGCTGATTCCTGTCTGCATGAATGGTTTGCTCATCCCTACCACTTTCTCCCGAGCTGCAGTCAGTGTCAGCGGAGCAATCGCAAGGTCTGCCTCCTGATAAAGAGCATAATCAAAGTTAGTTAAAAGACTGTGATTTCAAATAGACAAGGCTTTAAACCAAAATAAACAATTTGAAGGTAGTGAGTCACAGAAGTTGGCTTCATTTTTTTGCATTGGATTAGACTGGACAGTCCTTATTGCCACCATTGGGTAATTTGTTTGCACAGACTATACATACTATAAAAATATACACCAAATGTACAACATAACTTCTACAGATTTAATCTTACTAGGGCAGTAAGAAAGTCCAACAGTCCATAACATACAGTATGTCTAATAGAAACACTGCCAACAACAACAGCTGATAGAACAGATGACCTCAGATATCTGTTAGATTTGGCTCTCATGACCTTAGTAAACATCTTTCTTGATGGCTGATATCTAAACTCTGCCTGCAGAGGGTCTGAGGGTCACCTAGGATGGACTTTGCCTTATGACTGGCTCACGCTTGAAAAACATTTCCAAGATCATTCAAGTCAATGCCAACAATCTTTCTGTACAGTTAAAAAATATTTCCCAGCCCATCTTTTTTTACGATGCTGAGGCTAACAAACCAACATATCACTAAAGTTAAAATGGACTAAGAGATAAAATGATAAACAAAATGTTTTTAGAGAGAATTATCAACATTTAACATCCAGGTCTGAATAATTTTGTGACCTTATGTAGTGACTCATACCTGCAACACAATTTTTGTAAGACAAAAGAGATGCTAACTGATCTTGGTACTGGTCAGTATTTCGGTATTATCAGACCAACGAGCTTCCTGCCACTTGACCATGGAGTCTCCCACACGCCTTTTAATCATGCCTGATATAGGAAGATTTAAACATGTGCCATATTCCCTCCATTTCTTCATGATGAATTTATCTGAACTCCAGTGGATGTTCAGCACCTTGGAAAGTTTTTGTATCCATCACCTGACTTATACTTTTCAATAACCTTTTCTCTGAGTTGCTTGGAATGTTTTTTTGCCTTCTGGTGTAATGGTAGCCAGGAATTCTGATTAACCGATGACTGGACCTTCCAGACACAGGTGTCTCGTATTACAATAACTTAAGACACATTCACTGTACTCAGGTGATCCCTATTTCACTAATTGTGAGACTACTTGGACCAGTTTGCTGGACCTCTGTTCAATTTGGTCACTCACTTTATAAGGGGCAAATATTTATTCAATCACTTATTTTACATCACAGATTTTTATTTAATTTCCATTACTTTGGGGAAATCTGTTTTCACTTTGACATTAAAGAAGGTTTCTTTTTGTCAGAAAGGGCAAATTATATTGACCTTTATATATTAACCTATTGAACCTTAAAAAAAATGATAAAAGGGTAAAACAACTAAGGGGGTGAAAACTTTTTAAAGGCACTGTATACTGACTCACCATCTCCACAGCTGTGTTAATGATTAATTTTTGGGTGGGGACAAGTACTTAGAGCAGTTAGCATCTCTTTTGTCTTACAGACACTGAGTTGCAAGTCTCAGTGACTATACCAGTTAACAAAATAATCCAGTGCAGAACTTTGCCCCCCCATCGTCCTGCTGGAAGCAGACTATTGATTCAGTAGTATAGTATGTTGCCCTTTTACCACTTATGTCAGTTTTTGTGGTTTTACTCACTCCTCTCATGACCTCCCCGACCATCCCATTCCAGTTTCCGCTCTCATCCTGTCGTCCATATGAACCATCCTTCACCAGCTGCACTCTGTATCTGAAGCCCAGCTTCTTGGCTACTTCAGATAGCAGGTCCATACAAAAGCCCTCCAGCTGTGAGCCTTTGGACATTGTATAAGGCTCTTGCTGTAAGGAAAATGACCAAATATAATCAGTAAAGAGAGATTTTATGATAATCTGTGTATGGAGCTTAAAAAAAAAAAAAAAGAATTTATTACCTTTATTGTTGTAATTCTGAGCTCTGATTGCGCTGATGGTGAAAGGGGAAAATGAAGAGCAGGTTATTAGTATAAACGCAGTAGTTTTTAGGTGCAAAAATGATTTAGCATGTCTTTATAAATGGCAAGTTTTTGACTCACCAAGTGTCTTAAAATTCTTCAAATAAGACAGAAAAAATAAATATTTTTTTGGTTAAACAGCAAATAGTTTATATCCAGCAATAGACTGGGGAGAAATTGGTAGCACTTTATTTTAGTGGGCCCTACTTAACTTGTAATTTTGTAGTAATAAGTGTAACTATTTGTAATTTCTCAAGAATAAGGTAATAATTACTTTGTAATAAGTATGCATTTTACCAAGTAATGACTCAGAAATGTGGTAAAATTAAGAAAATATTTACCTGGTAATGATGTATTAAGTAGACGTAATTTCTTGTAATACTGTGGCAATTCTCTGGTAATTAGGTGGTATTTTATACAAATATATAACTTATATATATAATCCCCAATGAGTTAAAAGAACTCAAAATATTAGAGGCAACTGATTGTGTAAAAAATTTAAGTAAAGCATTTGTTTGGTAGCAGGTACTTTGCTATTTTAAGTTAAACTACACTATAGAAACTTCCCTGTTCCCAAAAATCAGTTTAATTAAAACTCAAAAATACATGTTTCATATTTTTTTTAAAGCTACATGTTCTTTATCCACCACAAATCCCCTTATTTCTATCACATACTTTAATGTTTATGCCACTCAGGTGGGCCGACTTAGGTGACTACAAGTGACAACTAAAAGGTGCACACTGAACCAGGAAGTCCTTACATCATGTTTACCATTAAGTGTAAATATTATGTGTGCTGCCAACAAGTGGGACTTGTCTAACTGAGTCAGTTACTTCACTTAAGGTGCAAAAGTGTTTAATGCCCAAACATTTTTTTAGGAAAACTATTTAGATTAAGAGGATATTGTTGAATATTTCAACAACTACAAAATGACATGGTTAAGTACTGTTAGCTTACAACTGAAAAATATGTTCTATTAATTCAGAAAACGGAGCTGAAGTAACTTTCAGAATTTTTAAATCAACACAACTTGTGTTTTAACAGTCTCAGGCATTTAAGTCTTACAATGTATGACTGGATGCTGCCTGTTGACCCAGAGAGTAGTCTTTGACAGAGTTCAGTAAACTATCTTCGTTATGGCAAGACTGATCCCCACAGGTGGGACTTCTCTGAGTCAGTAACTTTACTTATGGCAAAGCAGTGCATGCATACGGCCCAACAAAGTCAGTCATATCGTTTTACACGTGATTTCAATTTTTGTTCTTCTTTAGCTTGCATTTGGCTTTGATATGGAAACCTAAATCAAAGTCTAGATAATAATAATAAAACCTTAATGCATCCTTGTTATTTGTTTTTGTTAAGGCAATATTATATGCTATATATTAAAAATGTTAAAAGCACATTTTTCTGAATCTCAAAGCAATTTGAGACCCACTGGATGTTATTTTTTTATGTAAACTTATAACCAAAAAAGGTATGAGGGGGAAATAAACAGTAGAAATACATTAACATATTTCAACAAGTATCCTCTGGTTCATTTTGTATGCCATTAGTTTTGACAGCTGATATTCAGCCTTAATTTAGCAGAATCAAAGCCCCCTTTGTGTTGGCTTGGCCATCTTCAGACTTGACTCTGACATGCAGGGATGTCTGAGGTGGTTCTGGGGTGCCAGTATTGACCCTCTTGTCACAGCTGGTTTCCGGGATCCTGGAGATCTGGCTCTCTCCTCGTCTGCGTGAAAATGATTTTAACACCCCGATCTATTTAGAGCAGTGTTTTAATTCAAAGAGCGTCAATGCCATGGCACTGAGAGATGGGAGGGCAGTCAAAGAGTATCAAAAGCCTCAATTCAGGCCAAGGCCTTGGGGATCCGTCACCACAGGGTGATTCTGACACCCATCAGATCCTCCTTTTCAAAAGATGACACGTATACAAGCTCTTCAAGCTCCTGTCACTTTTTGGCTACTCGGACACACAGGGTCTTTGTTTGCTCCATAGAGTTGATTTATTACCGTCTTTTTGTGAGTGTGTCAACTGGCTTGCTTCCCTTTCTGTTTTTCTACAAGACTTGGACAGGATGTGGCGCTGCACTTTGATATTGATCTGAGTTGACTGTTTATGTATTTATGTCTCTTCCAGCCTGAGAAATTTCTTCCAAATCAAGCAGAGAAAACATGAGGAATCTGGCACAGGAAAAAGGCTGGTGCACAACTCTGGATTACATAAGAGTTGAAGAGGTCAAACCTTGAAGTGGCACCGTCACAAAACTACGATTCTAAGTTTTGTCACATCACAGCAATAATTCTCCCTCGATTATTTTCAAAATAGGTGAAAGTTGAAGAGATTTAGTTGTTTTATAAGCTGAACTAAATGTTTTTTTAAAAGCTGTAATTTTTCGATCCATATAGCTGTATGAAAGTTTGTTTACCTGCAGTGTACTGTCCCATGTTAAGGAAAAACCCAAACGACATCACACAGAAGCCAAACAGCATCCCGATTCTCCTGACTGGCATCCTGTAAGTTTCAAAAAGGCAGTCATTAGTTGGCTATGAATTTCATGAATCACTTGGATTAAACTAACATTTATAAATATGCTGAGATCTCTGCTGGAGTAAATGAAAACGTGAACTAAAGATATACACAGCATTCATGCAATTGCGAAACTCATCCAAAAAATTAAGAACTGATACTATACAATTAGACATATTTTTAAAGAGAGTACTGATAATATTATAGAAAGTTAATATTAAGAATTTACTTCCTACCTGACAAGAGTCCAAGATTTGATTGCTGGTTTCACTCGTCCAACTTCTGATTGACCCCAGTGAGCTCGACTGTGTGATCTGAAGTTTTCAGATTCGATGGATTAAGACAGGCGACCACCAAACAATTTTAGTGGGTGGAGAAAGTGGAGGAGATTTGAAGGGGTGGGGAGAGGCAGCAGGAAGTACAATGCTGTGAAAAAAGTATTTGCCCCTTCCTGATTCCTTTTCATTTCATTGCATATTGGTCACACTTGAATGTTTCAGCTTACCAGAGTTTAATATTGGACAATAGGGTAATCTGAGTAAATATAAAATGCAGTTTTTAAATGATGATGTAATTTATTAAGTGAAAAAAAAACTACCTACCTTATATAAAAAATTTAATTCCCCCAAGACTGAAAGATCTTTAAAAGCGACACATCTTGCCCCAATCTAAAGAATTTAAAGAACAGATGAGAAACAAAGTCACTAGCATCTGTAAGTCTGGAAAAGGTTGCAAAGCCATTTCTAAGGCTTTGGAGCTCCAGCAAACCATGGTGAGAGCCATTATCCACAAGTGGAGAAAACGTCCAATAGCGGTTATTCTTCCTAGGAGTGGCCAGCCTACCAATACTACTCCAAGAGTGCATCGACAACTCATCCAGGAGGTCACAAAAGAACCCAAGAACAACATCTAAAGACCTGCAGGCCTCACTGGCCTCAGTTGAGGTCAGCGTTCATGATTTAATGAGAAAGGCACTGGGCCAAAATGGCAACCATGGGAGAGTTCCAAGATCAAAACCACTGCTGATTAAATTTGCTGATTAAAAAGAACATAAAGTCTCATCTCTCATTTACCAAAAAACATCCTCATGATCCCCAAGAGTTTTGGGAAAATATTCTGTGGTCTAATAAGACAAAAGCTGAACTTTTTGTAAGCTGTGTGTCCTATTATATCTGGCATGAAACTAACGCAGCATTTCAGAAAAAGAACACCATAGCAACAGTCAAACATGGTGGTGATAGTGTGACAGTCTGGGTCTGCTTTGCTGCTTCAGGACCTGGACCACTTGTCATAACTGATGGAACCATGAATTCTGCTCTGTACCAGAAAATATTGGTCATTGCAACAGAACGGGAAGTTGTTCATGCTTGAAAACCCTCCAGCATGGCTGAATTAAAACAATTCTGCAAAGAAGAGTGGGCCAAAATTCCTTCACAGCCATGTGAAGTTTTTCCACAGTTTCTCCCCCCTGAATGTTTCAGTCAGAGTAATTATAATAGGATTTATATTAATATTGCATGTGAACACAGTGGAATATTTGAACTGATAGCAGCTGGAAGCAGGCATCATTAACTGTATTTGTCACACATAGATGATATACAGAAAGAGTAAGTGATTAAGCCACTGTAGCAATAGGAATTACAGAAACACCAATGACAGCTGAATCAAATGACCTATAATGATATTTACATTTGTATTAATTATTTTAAAGAGTCTAGGAGCTGTAGCAGAATGTAAATAAGTTGTAACATTGATGTGCAAGTATTACAGGGCTTTTTTTCAAGGGGAAAAACATTTACCAACAAAACATAGTGCAGCACTGAAGTTTTATCAAAACCAACAAAAAAAAAAAAAAAAATGTCTGTGACTTCGTGACTGGGTAGCTCAAAGTTGGCCTTGAAAAAGATGTGGGAGGCTCAGTGAGTGCTGAATGAGTAACAAGATTTTGTAAAGACATGACATGAGATGAAAACCTAACAGGTTAAAGATTAGGCAGAGAGCCAAGAGATTTTTCTCCTATTTCTCCACAACTAACATTTCATTGTCCCTTTTGTTGCATTGTTACTCATGATCATTGTTTTGATTTGTATTGAATAATATGAAAAAATATTTATATATTAATAAGACGGTGAAAAGTGGCAAAATTTTACGAGAGCTAACTTTATAATGTTGAACAATTAAACATTGTATTTAGGATAAAAATTAACATTGTTTCATACTATAATGAAAGCCAGGACTGACAAATAGGATTAATTTGTATATCAAAGTAAAATATACTGGCTCAATAGTGGGACAGTGGGTTGAAATAATTAAAGCAACCAGGCCTGCCCACAGAATTGGATGGGACCCTGAAAAACTCAGTGAATTACTCCATTTCTGAGCTGAAATGTGTGTTAAGGTATAATTGGGTTCTGACGTTAAAATTATTTCTGCCACTTATCAACATTTTTTAACTCCTTTCCACCAACTGCCTTTTTTTTAACCCATCTTTTCCACATGTTTCTTATTTTAGCCACTTTTTAACCCCTGCTTACTTCCGTATCTTTTTGTAACTTTTAGCCTCTTTTGCCACTTATTTGCCTATTTTTGCCTCTTTAACTAATGTCTGACACTTTTTTGCCCATTTTGTTCATATGTGGCCAATTAATTCCACTTTTTAACTGCTTTTCAACATTTTTTTTCTTCTACTGTTGTTCCTTTTTGCAACCCATTTTGCCTCTTTTACCCATTGTGGCCACTTATTTGCCCAATTTGATCCCTTAAACCAATTTTGACACTTCTTAACTGCTTTACAGCATAATCCCACCATTTTTTTATTTTTTATTTTTTGCCAATTTTTGCACATTTAAATCTTTTGTCATAACTCCTTTATGCTACTTTCACACCATTGATGCCATTTTCTACTCATTTTTTGCGATTATTTAATTATTTGTCCCTTAAAGTTGTCTCAGTTCTTTCTATTTTTAAGGCTGGACCCAAGAAAGCTCTCTTCTTTATCCACCCTGTGGACGCCTTGGCTACAGCTGGCATATTGTAGCTCCTGTGATGAACCGAAAGTCATGGGGACCATTCAGACCGTGGATTCCAAAAATTAAAAATAAAAAAAAACAGGTGGGGGAAACCGAAATAAATAGCAAAATCCGGAAATACATACAAAAGTCGTCAATCTGGCTATTCAGGGCTCCGGCAGTATCACATATTCATTGACAAATGCACTAACAGGCCAGTTAGCAAGCAATTTAGCTAATTAGTGAAATTAAAGTCTTGTGAAAGCTTTAAAATTAATTTTTGTGTTACAATTATAATCATCGAGTAAAATAAGGATAAACAGTTACCGAGTTTTCATACTAACGTAGCTGTCTCCATGACAACCGAACCGACTTAAACTGTCATTTTATCTATTTTGTTGGGACGTCTGAATGAGCCAGACAGCTTTGGAGGATAGGGAGCAGGTGTATGACAGGTACAACATGGGGTCTGTGGGAAAGGAAGATGGGGACACAAGGCGCGCAATATAGCACTCGTTGCTTTTCTAATCGCTTTCTTGTGTTGTGAACTGAACTTTGAGATCGATGAATTCGATGTAACGCTTCAACCAATCCGAACTCAATGCGCGATAGATGCGAGTTGATGCTGCGACCTACAATTGGTTGAAGTGCTTTTTTCCAAAGGGGCGTATTTTTCAAGCCATCTTGACTGAATATTTAGCCCCATCCAAGGTGCATTAAATTGATATCTTCCAGATTTGTCTGCCATTAAGTTGGGAACCAGCATTATTTGAAAGGTTAAAGCCAAAACTATGAAACCGGGTCGTGTTCGTGTGTTGAACGGAGGCTACGGCGAAGAACTGAAGTGGTGAAGATGACGCTGTCGCTCCAGAAATTACCGGCTAGCTAAGCTAACGGCTAGCATGTCTGCCTTGGTTGTAGCCTGTCACTAGCTGACATTTAGCTAGGAGCAGTAAATTTTGTGTGGCACTCGCATTGCAGAGGACGAACTAACAAGGTAAACCACTCTCATATGTTCGGCGTTTACAGCTTTGCGAGGGAATCCTGTCGTTTTGTTAAACGACTTCTGGTGTGTCCTGTCCGACCGAGCAACGTTATCACATCTTTTTGCAGGGGTCTGGAGTACAAAGCAAAACCCGAGACGTTGCACGTTTGTGGTGTCGTTATCTAATATATTCATGCAATACATTTATGCATATAGGCTCGGTGCGTACAGTGCGTCTGCTTTCTGGAAGCTGTTGGCATGTATAATTGGGCTACTAATCAACTTGCAGTCCAAATGTTATCTCTGCTGTTGTGCGCTTAAAATGGCTGACAGATGTTAGATACTCGGGTTGGTATTTAGCGCTCTTCAACCTAACTATACACAGCAACAAGGGGGAAAAAAATAGAGATACCGGGATTTGATTGGTCAGCTGGAAACGTAGCAGCGTAACAGACATCTGATTGGACCAATAGAGAGACAGCTGAGGGTCTATTTTCAAGCTATACAACTGAATTGTGTTTTTTATTTGTGCAGGAAGAGTACTTGAGGTAACGTGTTTTTATCACACAGGACCAGAGTCTACTTCTTTGTAAAGCAGTTTTTTACTTCAGATCAAAGTCAACCAACTGATAAATTGTGGCGTTTCATACATTCATGGCAAAACGGGAGTATGATTAACCACTGCAATATGACGTTAATTACTGGTTGAATGTTATCGTTAATTTACTATCTATGAAATAATAAGTGTGGTGCTAAACAATTAAGTTTTTGTTACATTGCAAAACATTTTATCTGCTTCCTCTTCTTTCTACATTTTGCTCTGAAGGAAACAGGCTTTCAGCAGTAAGAGTGTTGCATTAAAGAGATGGACAACCTTGCTATAATAACAGTCAGGGTTTCACAAACTGATATGAGTTCAGGAATCCAGAATTCTCTGAGTTTATACTGAGATAGTATCAAATTAGTTAATTGTAGTATTCACAATATTTATTTAATTAACATGTACTGTATGGAGAATTTCACAATATGTACAGGGCCCCTGCAGATCCTTTAAAAATCTGAAATTTTACTTTATAAATTTAAGGCCATAAAATGTCTTTAAAAGTCTTATTTTTAGGAGTGATTGGTCTTAATTCTAGAAGGCACTTTGACTTTGAAGTGCTGTGTATATTATAGATATCATTAAAAAGTCACAATTAAAGGTCTATCAACAGATTACTTTATTTGGGTTTCAAAACGTCTAACTTAACCTAAATGTGTTCTTTTTTTCATCATTATGTCATGAAAATCCTGTATTATGCAACCCTAAAACTGATTCAAATCTCAAATTTTATTGACCTGAGACTATACAGATCGTTGGGTACTAGCAACAGCTAGCTAATACTTAGTCATGACGGAATCTTAATAACACTACAGCAGCTACTGTAAATCTGATCTAATCACACTGTATACTTTTGTAATTCTACTTTGACTATACTAGAGTTGTGACATTAATTTTTGAGTTCTTGCCCTAAATACTGTATTCCTCTGTTTCTGTTAGGAGGCGGGTGTAAACTCCCATGTGAAAGACAAGGAGGCGGGAATGTGAGACAGCAGAAGGCAGATTCAACATGGGAAGGGGTCGAGGAAGAGGGAGAGGAAGGGGCAGGGGATCATCTGGCCAGCTGCGGCCCCCCTCACCCTACAGACTGCAGCTCTCTCCCTCCAGGGAGACTCTGACGTACGCACAGGCACAGAAAATAGTAGAAGTGGACCTTGAGGGAAGGCTCCATCGGATTAACATCTCAGATCCTCTGCCGGTTATCACAGAGGATGAGATGATGGCCCAGGACATTGCTGAGTGCAATAGCAACAAGGAGAACAGTGAACAGACGCAAAGTAAAACCAAATCTTGGAGAAAACCTCTGAACAATAAAAGCAGGAAGAGTGGTAAAAATACGTCTCAACAGAACCAGCGGTCTGGATCGCAGCACAACACAGCATCTACTAACTCCTTCCAGCACTCGTCTCACCAAAGCCCTTTGCCTGAACCCACCTTTCGTCTGCTGGGTTCAGTTTCTCCCTCAGAGGCACCTCCTCTCCCATCAGCCTACTATCGTTACATCGAACAGTCCCTGGAGGAGCAGGACAGTGTGGCTGAGTATGACATGGACGAGGAGGACCTGGCCTGGCTGGAGATGGTAAACCAAAAGAGAGTGTGCGATGGTCACGCCTCTGTTTCAGCAGACACTTTTGAACTGCTGATTGACCGTCTGGAGCGGGAATCCATCCTGGAGTCTCGCAGCCAGGCTCTGTCACAGAGCGCAGTGGACGAGGATGCGTTCTGCTGTGTCTGCTTGGATGACGAGTGTCTGAACAGTAATGTGATCCTGTTCTGTGACATCTGCAACCTGGCCGTCCACCAGGAGTGCTACGGTGTGCCCTACGTACCCGAAGGTCAGTGGCTGTGCCGCTGCTGCCTGCAGTCCCCCTCCCGCCCTGTAGACTGTGTGCTCTGTCCCAACAGAGGAGGTGCCTTCAAACAGACAAGTGATGGACGGTGGGCCCATGTTGTCTGCGCCATATGGATCCCAGAGGTTTGCTTTGCCAATACAGTGTTTCTTGAGCCTGTAGAGGGAGTTAAGAACATCCCGCCTGCTCGCTGGAAGCTCACCTGCTATCTGTGTAAGCAGAAAGGCAGGGGAGCATCTATTCAGTGCCACAAAGCCAACTGTTACAGGGCCTTTCATGTCACCTGTGCTCAGAAGGCTGGCCTTTTTATGAAGATTGACCCTGTGCGGGAGACGGGTGTCAACGGGACAACCTTCTCAGTGAAGAAGACTGCTTTTTGTGAGCATCATTCACCAGTGGGACTAAGGGAAAAAGATGGGTCTGGAGACGAATCAGTTGAAGGGAGACTGGTGGGAGGCAGGGGCAACCGAGGACAGCGTTCGTACACTCAAAGTCCACCTTCGCCACAGAACAAGAAGGCTGCCAAGGGGCAGAAGAAGAAGAATACAAAGGGGTCTCGTGGGTCAACACGTCGCTCAAATGTGCCTGTCCTGTTGGTGCCTCAGATTCCTTCACACAGGTGTGACATTTGTGTACTGTCGGGGTTTAAATTCACAGCCTACCTGATAAACTCTGTGATTGTACTGTTCCCCCCGTGACCTGTACTGAACACATTTCTCATCTAATTATTATGTTTTGATCTGGTGCACAGAGTATATTGGTTTTACATGTGTTGATCCCTGTTGTAATCCTACACAAATCTGTTTTTATAACAGTTATAATTTCTACATCTCTACAGGCTGAATAAGATCTGCACAGGAGTAGAGGTCCAAAGGAAGAACCAGTTCATGCAGAGGCTTCATAACTACTGGTTACTAAAACGACAGTCAAGAAATGGGATGCCTTTAATTCGGCGGCTTCATTCCCATCTACAGGCCAACAGAACTTCAGAGCAGGTTGGGAGATAAAGGATATATACTTTGACTGTTCTGACTGACTATAAAAATTCAGTACATTGTCAAGTAGTGCCTTTGCTTTATCATCTCTAAACTGTTCAGCTGTCATACTTACTAACACATAACTGCAAGTTAAACACCTGTGTTTATACCATCCTTCTTGCATGTGATTGGCCATATTTTTGACTGGCCTTCATTTTTTCTGTAGACCTCAATAACTGCAGAAGGCGACCACGTGTTAAGTTTTTGATAGTAGTTTAGATTTAACACCAATTCTTTAACTGAAACGTAGACCCTGAGCTTTTTAAAGGCAGTCTTGAACACATTGGTTGTGATTAGTCATATTTATGATCATTTCATAGCATCTTTCAGTTAGTTAGGTTTGGTTGGTCTCCTCAAAATAAACTAAATTTCAAGCTGATTCAGAGGTCTGTTTTTGTTTTGTTTTCAGAGGGAGCCTGATGAGAAACTGTGTGCTGCAAGAGAGGAGCTACGCTACTGGCAGAAGCTGAGGCAAGATTTGGAAAGAGCCAGACTTTTGGTGGAACTCATCCGTAAGAGAGAGAGGCTAAAGAGAGAGCAGGTGGGTTTCATTTAAACTGTGAGATACAACACAAGCTTTTTTTCTATTGGGTGTACTTTAAAAGACCCATAACAGCATTGTCATACATGTGCTGATCTTGGAAAACGCCAGAAAAAATAGACTATCATCGACTTATAGACTGTATAGCCATCTGGTAATTTATGTGAATTCAGTTGAAGCCAGTTAGCATTAAATGACTCCCAGGCAAGGGGGGGTACTTTTTAATGTTACAGTGTTACAGTGTCTTATAGCAGACGCTTTTGTCCAAAGTAGCGTACATCTTGGGTGTGTGCTTGTTTCACAGTTAACTGCACTGTCATGCAAATATCTGTTTACAATGACAAATAAACCACCAAGAGTACTGTCGATGGGCACTGATATGTCAAAGTTCCATCTATTTATTATTTTCCATGCTGGGTGTTAGACCTGTATATACCAAAGCCTGCTGATAAGTGATTGGACAATACAACTCAGACTTTAAATGTAGTACAAAAAGAAGAATGAGTAAACTTAACATGCTGAAAATGACGATCTCTGTGTCTGTGTTCTATATTTTTATGTGGAACCTAAATTGCGATTACTAGAGCTGTGAATGTTTGAATTAAATTCTGATTCTTGGGCCACGATTCAGTCGATTTTCAATTCAAACCAGTCCAGACTATCCTTGCACAACAAGGAATTTGACTCCTGTTGACTTTGCTCTCAATGTACAGGAATTAAATATTAAATACAAAAATAAATTAATTTGAAAAAGTATGAAAATGAGGATTTAAATATGTCAAACTGTAAATCATTACCTGTTTGTTATATAAGTTGCCTATTTCAGGATCTACTGAAGTCTGGTGTGAAAATTGACATATTGCATGTCTAATGATGTTCATAATAGTCAGCTAAATTTGTAGTGTTTTTACTGGCCAATAACAGTAATTTAAGTACAGAAGAAAGCTTAAAGAAAATGTTTATTTGTGCTTAAATTTCAAAATACTTTAATTTGAAAAAAGTGAGCCCAAATCACATTGAAATATTTAGTAGAAACTCTCAAGTGAAAAATAAATACAAGATAATTAATCTGAATTCTTCACTGTTGATGACACTATTGGAGCTCTGGTTTTTGAAGGAAACAGGTGATGGATCTTGTTGTTTCCATTGGTCAGTATTATTTTGCAGATCAGTGAAGGCATTATTAGCAGGAGGAAACTGCAGCAGTGGGGTTTTCTGTGCTCAAATAGCCTGCTGATGAAAATGCACCGAGGATAAAAGAAATTACTTTAAAAATATAAATTTATGTACCTTTTGAATAAATCCAGAACCATAGAAATTAATATTTGCACTGCTGATGTGAATGTATTTTTCCAAGCGTCTCTGGCATTCACCCATATGTTAATCACTTGATTATTTAAGTGTGACTTTGTGCATCCTCTCCTCTCTCCTGTGTGTATGTACCTCATAACTCCTCAGATGAAAATTCACCAGGCTGCTCTTGAACTGAAGCTGACTCCTGCGTTGGTGCTTCTGCGATCCACCTTAGACCAACTACAAGAGAAGGACACTTCTAAAATTTTCTCTCAGCCTGTCAACCTAGCAGAGGTTGGTGAAGTTAGAAAACAATCTGCTGTGCTTAAATTCCATTTTTTTACTCTGACTAAACTAATAGTTTGATTTTCATGATTCACTCAGGTCCCGGATTACCTGGAGTTTATTTCTCAACCCATGGATTTCTCCACCATGCGCACCAAACTGGAGGGACACGCCTACTGCTCCATTGCAGACTTAGAGAAGGACTTCAACCTCATGATTTCCAACTGCCTCAAGTACAACTCCAAGGACACCATGTTCCACAAGGCAGCCTTACAAATGCGTGAGGTGGGTGGAGCGGTTCTACGGCATAGCCACAGACAGTCTCAGAGCATTGGCCTGGACCCAAATACCGGAATGCATCTCCCTGAAAATAAGAACAAACACGGCTTCTACAATTGTACTTGGGATGACGGTGAGTTAATTTTCAAGCAAGTATTATCTTTATAAACAAACCTATCTTGTATCTTTTGTTAACATACTTCTTTGGCTCTTTGCTTACACTTTGCAGTCGATTCTCTCTTGGACCCAGATAACAGATTACACTTGAGCACAGACGAGCAGCTAAAGGCCTTACTGGAAAAACTGGACGTGGTCACATCTATGCGTACTAGTGGTGGTCGAACCAAACGCATTAGGCTGCTGCGCAGAGAGATCAACAATATCAGACAGAAGATGAGCCAGCAGCAGCAAAGCTCTCAGCCTGTGAATGGTAATGGCAAGGATGACGATGAAGAGAGAGATGAGGAGGAGGAAGAGGAGAAAAAGAAAAAAAGGAAGAAAAATGATGTTGATAATGGACCTTTGACAGAGGTGTCTGACTCCAGGACAGGTAAAGGAGATATTTTTTATACTTTGAAATCTTTTTTTTTTTTTTTTTTTTTTGTCAAAAGAGCCATATTATATTAACTCTTTCAATCCTAGTGTGTCGCGGACGACGCGCTGTTGAAGCACACTTTGCGTGACCATAATTGCATGACTGTTGTGTCATTGGAAAAATTCAACAGTTTCTGAAAAGCTGAGAAACTGTGCTTCACAGCCAGCATGTGGTTATTACTGTAATTTCCCCTTTTCTCACTAAGATTCTAGCATAAAGTTCCCCCATTTTTGTGTTTTTTCATTTTAAAGTCTTAAAACACTCTTAACATGCCGGTAAATGTGTTTTATCCATGTTAATTATTTTCTGTCGTCGAGTTATGATTATAAAAGTTTTCTCCGTTTTTTAAACTTATTCGGCCGGGGGCTCCTCGTTTTAGCTGTCTACAGTCTCATCTAAAAACCAGAGGTCCCAACATGCAGTAAAATGTAAATAACTGCCATATATTAAAAGTATTGTGGAAAAATTGGCAAAAGCACGTACTCACAGGACATTTTCTGGGCCTTTTATGGTTAAAATAAGAAAAGAGTCCAGAAACTCAGGTTTTAAAGGGTTAACCATGATTGATTTATAAAATCAATAAAAGGGTAAAACATCCAAGGAGGTGAATACTTCACTGTACATACTGTAATGATCCAAAACTAGGGAAGTGCTGAATAACATTGGCAACAACCAGTTGTAGAAAACTACAAAATAACATTGCTAGTATGAAAATAGTGACTGGAAATTTGGTTCCATTAGTTTTTAAGGCTTCTGCAAGTTGATGGTGTTTGTAGAGCTGGACTATAAGCCACAAGGGTAGAAAATATGTATGAGGAAAGTGCAACAGACCAGAGTGCTGATACAGTGGCTGCTACCACAGGCTTGTGGACTGATTGCACCACAGTCATCTGTGATCAAAGCTTCTTCTTTTTTTGGTCCCAGAGTAGTGTACAGCACTGTAAGTTTCATATTATCTCTACTGAACATTATGATGAACAGGGATATAGTTTGAACCCCTCTGTTCATACTACCTTATGTTGAATTTTTCTTTATATTTATACAGTTTTGGTGCAACTAATAATATTCTGTTACATAGCCATAAATTAGAACTGAGAGTTAAAGTACTGATAACAACAGCAGGTCTGTGTCCCACACATTTCTTTGTGGTTTAAAGAAAAAAACAATCAGCAGCTAATGCAAGTACTCATCACTTTGATTACTGTAAGTGCTTGCTACCATGTACTTTTTATCTATGAAGACACCTGCATTGACTGTTTTCTCTAGCTACCTGGCAAAGCAAGTTATAATCATGTTACTATTCATATTGCTTTGATTGGTTGTTTTGCGTAGTCAATGGATATCTAAAGAAACAAAAAAGTTAAAGATTTATTTGAATCAAATTTTTTTGGTAATGGCAGTTTTATCTGTAACCCGTTTCTAACCATTTGAACTTCTATTTAAATATTTGTTAAACAGAGAAAAACACCAGATTGCTGATTTGGGGCTGAAAATAACTCAGTGTTTCAGCTGAAAATTATCCTAAAATAAATTTGTCTTTCCTCCAGATGACTCTCCACCCATATTGGAACTAACCTGCCCAGTATCATCACCACTCCCTGGAGACGCCCCTCTCGAGCCTCCTGTCCTGGGCATCGTAACCGGAGGGCGAAGGTCGCCAGGACGCTCCTACAAGCGTCAGCGGTCATCGCGTAGTGGAAGCAAAAGCCAGGGTGAAGATGAGGCTGAAGTCGGTGAAACGCCAGCATCACAACCTGAGGCTGTTCATGAGGTTACTCCCCTTGGGTCGCCTCCATCTACCCTACCTTTGGTCGGAGTTGGCCGTCGAACATCTGTTCTGTTTAAAAAAGCTAAAAACGGGGTACGAATGGGGAAAACCAAATCAATCCCACAACAAAATGGAAAAACACCTGAAGAGAAAACAAATGGGCTGGATAGCACCCCCGCCAGCCCAAAGTCACCCAGTGTGACCAACATCACCACTTTACCTCCAAGTCCAAACGCATCCCCGACTCCTCCCTCTCCGTCCTCACACCACCTGAGGCCTAGAGGCCCCAGCTCAGAAAGTGAAGCAGACAAACTCGACGCACCTCAGATTGAAGAAGGTAATGACTAAACACATAACATGATTACAGACAGAAATTCTCAAAAGACCATATTTGTCACTAGTCTTTTTCCTTTTTTCCAGGCTTGACGAATGGTAAACACACCCTTACAGACCAGGAAGATGATGATGACCAAAACCTCAAGTGAGTATGTGGTCACAGAAGCAATGGGCCTGCAGGAACAATAACAACAAGAAGCAGTTTTAGGGGATTTGTGTCATTTACCAAATGTATGAAACTCTATATTCTCTTAAGCTGTTTACACATGACACTCATGAACACCTCAGGGGTGAGATGCATGTAGAACTTTATCCTGACTTTTCTCTGCCAGCCCCCTTGCAAAATTCCCATGTGATATTTGAGGTGAGCTGATGTGAGGAGGCAGCAGGAAATGTTCAGGAAAATTCACCAGATGATCTTAATGCATATGATGAAGGTTTTCTGGATGTTCCCTAAGACTCCATTAATACATCAAATTACACAGTGCACTGATATGAAGGCTAACAGCTAATAGTGTCCATCTTGCCTTTAAAGACTCCTAACCACCCCTCTAGTCCAGTCCAAACACATGAGGCTGTAAGCTCCATGTATAAATAAGTATATCATGAAGATAACAGGGGCAATTTCAAAGAACCTTTTAAGAGATCATGTGTGAAAATAGCTAGTGTTTAAAATTTAACTGATATTTTTGCTAAAAAAGGACACTACTTGTGGTTTAATGTGAGGAATATGAAGCATTTGTGCATATGAATAGTCGTGTCAGATATTGAATTACAAGCTGGTCTCATGATTGTACTTTTTCCAAAAAAAATCTCCCTCATCCCTTGCTTTTCTCTCCTCTTTTCCATCTGTAGTGTCTCTCCCCCAAAGAAAAGTCGTGGTAAACCTGCACTGACTAAAGTTCCAAACAGTGAGAATGGAGACATCTCAGGGTCTGGTATGTATCATTAAAGGCAATCAAAGTCAGTGAAATGCCCTTAGTATTACTTTTTATGTGAGTTTTGTTGTTAAGTGGCCATTATGTGAGGTCATAAGTACAAAAAAAAAAAAAACAAAAGTTTACATTTTATGATCAATACAATCACATTAAATCCTCAGTTTGGGCTCAAGCGCCATCACAAACACCTTTAATTGTATATATTGGAAACTCCTGTTCACAGGAACATCTCAACTTCTGTCTTTAGATAGTGAGACTGAGCTAGCACCTCTGGACCTGGTTTGGGCTAAAAGCAGAGGATATCCATCATACCCAGCCATGGTAAGGATGGATTTGATCAGTTTAAACACTGTGACATTTCTTTGGCTAACTGCATCCCATAGAAGGACAAGATAATTCAGTCAACTTTGACTGACATGATTTTTTGTTTCAGATTGTTGACCCAGACATGCCCCAGGAAGGGCTCCTTCACAACGGCATCCCAATCCCAGTGCCTCCTGTGGAGGTGCTCAAACTGGGCCAGTGGAGGGAAACGGAAGAAGGCGAAAAGCTCTTCCTGGTGCTCTTCTTTGACACCAAAAGAACTTGGTAAGACTCAAACTAGCTGGCTGAACCTCATGCTGAATGTGAAAACAATGAGGAGCAGTGTTGGTCACTGAGAAAAATGTCTCTCTTGGTTTTCAGGCAGTGGCTCCCTCAAAATAAACTTCTACCGCTGGGGATGGATGACACTGTCGATAAACTGCGCTTAATGGAAGGCAAAAAACCAAGTGTTCGCAAGTCTGTGCACACTGCATACGACCGCGCCATGGTGCATTTAAACCATGTGAGAGGAAACCTTAACTTCACTCCCTCCAATTTTATATAAACTTTTAGTTTCCAGATTTTCTGATCTTAAACAGGCTGCCTGGTAACATGTATAAAAGCTTCATTAACGCTCCAAAAGAGGTGGGAAAGTTAGTATAAGAGTAACATTTCCAACAGTTTTCTGCATTACACTGTAATTTAATTTTTTAATGGAGAGAGAACATGCTTGAAGTCATTTTCCTAGATGAATTTGTTCATCGGTTCCTGTCATTTTTAGACAAATTTTACAAAACCACTGTTGCTCTGTGTTCATGGAAAGTTTTTTTATTTAAGGCCAAAGTGAGTCAAGACTTTAGAGATATCTGTAAATATTTGTTGAAGGGATTGTATTGATTCAGATATATTTAGATTGTATTTGCCATTGAATTGTCACTGTGTTTAATGAATTGTTAAAGTCCCACTTGATGCTAACGTCATAACTGGACTCTATGAAAGAATTATATTTATTGCTGTCAAAACTATTTGTAATTGTCAGTGAAATTTGTCATAATATATAAACATTTTTCCCTCAATATATTTTTAAAGTCGACCTATGATGCATAATTGATTAGTTTTGAACTAAATTAATTGCTGGCTTTTTAATAAATGTATAATTTGGTTATAAATCTGTGGGGAATAGGTTGCAATTCCATGAATCCAGCCTCTTATATGTGAATTTTTTCTTGTTCTCTCCTATTCAGTTAAAGTGAATTTGATTTACTTTTGTCAGTGTACAAAAATCTGAGCAAGTCATCTGGGGCTTTTAGCACACTGAGCAACACTTTCACCATTTTTGATGTTTCCTAAAACCAAATAATTGTTTGGGAGAATACACAACAGATGGATTGAAAATCTGCTGTTTATAATCTACATTGTAATCTTAACAACCCATTAGCATAAAACAAAATATCTTGGTAAAATTAAGTTAGCATTGTCGTTGAAAGCACCTAAAAGATATTTTTATTCTACAATTCTGAGAATTGCTTGCTAGAAACAACAATCGACAACTTTTAGACAATGGGTTGCCAATGCAGACGCTTTAATATTGTAGTCCAGCTCTGACGTGTTGCTGGTGGGACTTTAGAGGTCTTTGCTTATTTTTCCATATTGTGAAACTGTAATTTGATACTGGATTGTTGGAGTCTGCGGTGCAGCCACTTAGTCTGTAAGATGTGAAGCCACTTTAGAGGTGAAGCTGATTGTCCTGTGGTTAAAACAGTCTACTCCAATCACTCACTGAAAAACTTAGGAGTTGTTTTTGATCCGGCTGAAATTACTTGAAAAGCACAATTGGTCTGTTAAAAATAAAAAAGATCGGGTTGAGGAGGATTGGAGACTCCTGAAGCTGCACATGAGGCTAAAATGTGTGTACATATATGAATACAAGCTCAGTGTAGTAGAGGTGCATGTGTAAATTTCTGTAAATATGTAAATGTATGTTTATATCGGCTTATATGAAGTTATTTAAGGAATGCAAAAATCAAATTTAGATTTTAATTTATAACTTGTGGCAGTCGAGAGTGTTATTTAAAATAAAAATATTGAAAAGATTTATGTATGAATTAGTAGCTCTTTGTAATAGTGGCGGTATTCACCATGTCAGAAACATTATCCAGAAGTGAGGTGACAGGACCCTGAGCTCTGTAGACAAGACAACTACAAGAGCTCTTTCTGTTTTTTTTTTTTTTTGGTTCACACAGGAGATTGTCGATCTTGTCATTTGAATTGTTCTGCAAGATCTGTTATCTGCCTGAGACAATATTTTCTCACACAAGAATAAATGCTGTTTGAAACAACTTGTCCCCTCAATCGTCTTTCCTGTTGTTTATGTTTGGCCTTCTAAACTTTGTACTGCATTTTATCTTGGCCCCCGCCAAAAAAAAAAGAGAAAATAGAATTTCTAAAAGCAAGGGGTGAACATGCAGTCAAATGACCTTGACCTTTGATCTCCAAAATTAAATCAGTTTACTTACGTCAGAGTGGACGTGCAGAATTTGAAAAATCCCTCAAAGCTTTCAATGATGTAAAACTCACAAGTAGGGATGGACATGCAGCTTAATGAGCTCATCCCCTGACTTTCAAAATCTATCAAGTTCATTCTTCTGTAATGGTGGACATTTGCCCAGTGTTTGAAGAAAATCCCTCAAAGTTTTATTGAGATAATACATTAAAAGCAAGGGATGTACCTCAGCATCAATAAGGGTCGGAACCAGTAAGATAGTCATAGGTGTGAGGATTCAGAACATCACTTCCTCCTGTTTGATATTGTTTCAAAAAGCCACATTCTCCAGTCACCTCCAGGTAGAAATCTTATTTCAACATACAGTGATTTAGACCCACTTCACTTTCTCCAGTTTTTTTATGTTGCAGCCTGATGCTACAGATGTTTAAATTCCTTGTTTTTTCTCTCAATGATCTACACTCAGTATCCTTTTAAAGACAAAGTGAAAATTTTTGAAATGTTTGCAAATTTCTCTCCAGATCGCTCAGTATGGACAGGCGACCAGCTCTTGGAAGAGTCCTGGTTGTGCAAAACTTCTTCCATTTGAGAATTATGGAGGCCACTGGGCTCTTGGGAACCTTCAGTGCAGCAGACATTTTTTGTAGCCTTCTCCAAATCTTTGCATGTCAACAATACAAGCTCTGCGGGCAGCGTCTTTGACCTCAAGGCTTGGTTTTTTCTCTGATATACATTGCCAGCTAGGAGGCCTTTTATAGAGAGGCCTTTTTAATAATTTCCAATCAATTCAATTTACCACAATTGGACTCCAATGAAGGCTTGCTGAATTGAGAAAGGTATGCCTTTTTTTTGGCTTATGTCTTGAAATAAAATATTAATTTAAACTTGTGGCGTCTAGAAAGTTTGACGAGTTATTTTCAATAGTTTATAGGACTAATGTTGCAAAAAATCAAATTTGGAGGTCCAGGCTAAGGATGGCATCAGACCTGAGTAGAGTTCGTTCCTGTTACTACATGTTGGTAACTAATATCAAATCAGGCTTTGAAAGTTAGACAAGATTATTATTAAACATCATTTATGCCAAAACTTCCAAGTGTCTCAAAATTAGATAATTTTCCTATGTTTCCCAGGAGGGAGTTATATCACAATAAGTTAATGATATAAAAAAAAATTACTCTTCTTCTTCATTCATAATTCATATTTTTTTTCTTCATTCATAATTGGCAGCTTCATCCCTACCATGAATGATTTATTTTTTCTTCAAATGAGAAAGAAAAATGAACATTTTATTTCCAAAAAGAGTGGAAAAAGTACAGAAAAGACAGGCTCTCAGAATGTTACATGTTAAATCAGGGGTATCCAAACTTTTTCTGCTGAGGGCCACATACAGAATATTTAAAGGAGCAGTGTGTAATATTTAGCCTCGTAGCATTTAGCAGAATTAACTTGGCAAAAACGGAACACAATATTCATAAGTAGGCCAATCTAAATTAGTATTTTATCGCCTGAACATGTAAAGTTGTTTTATTATTATTTTGTCCCTTTTGTGGTACTGTAGAGGTATGCAAGATGCAAAACTCCAAGATGGCGGCGTCCATGGAGGGGACCCTCTCTATGCATGAATAAAAGGCTTATTCTGTAAGTTAATAAGATAAAACAATTCTCAATATCCTGGTGATTAAATTCTAGTATTAAAAGGCCTACTAATAGGTATTATGTTCCATTTTTAATCAAGCTTGCTTTGCAGAATGCTTCAAGGCTAAATATTACACACTGCACCTTTAAGGATGGTGGGGCCAGTTTCATTTAACTTCCCTTTATGATACCAAAGTTAGTTAATCCAGTCCGATTTAAGGAAAAGATACACTAAGTTATCCAATATGCTTTAAATAAAAAAAAGTTTCATCAATGAATTGTCATGTCAAAAAGTTTGTTTACAGAATGAGCACAGTGGCATTGCCTAGTGCTAAAACTAAAATATACGCTAGTCCAACAAGATCCATACCGTCTTCACAAACCTTTTTTTTTTCCTGTTTTCTAACTAAAAGACGAGTATAGTTTTGTGTTCCCTTCCCGGACGAGCCCCCAAGGTAACACAAAACTATGCTCAGCTGTCCGAAAATACAGATGAAATATTCACTACAGTAAAGCATGACTTTCATGTTCTGATATGGGCCATTTTTCATTTATGTTTAAGAATTTGCTGCTGGCCAATTAAAAATGGGCGAAGGACCGCATTTGGCCCAGCCATAGTTTGGACACCCCTGTGTTAAATGAAGCTGTTGTGAAAATGTTTCTTGTTAATTAATACACAGGGAAATTTTGTGCAACTTGGGATTTATTTCATAATACTATAGACATACTCTTAAGACTTGAATTGACAGAAAATTCCTCAAAGGACAGGAGGAAGAGGCTACTGTTATAGACCATCTCTAGAAAACTGTTATCCAAAACGATAAGTGGCCTAAAGTCACAACATTAAGCATCATAAAAACACTGTGAGATCACAGTTCCATTTTTTAACAGATGATGTCCAGACAAGCACAGTTTGGGTCCTAGCAATGAGACACTAATAATGAAAAGACGTAACAGCCTGAATTTCCTACTTGTTTTGTGTAACATGAATGAAATCTGACCATTTAAAATGAGTGGCAACAGTTGGGTATGAAGGAATACCGTGGTTGCAGACGCTGCAACAGGGAAGTGCCACCAGATTCATACAGGTGTTTGTTCACGGCTCTGCATGACGGCCCATCCCAGTCCTGCCAGTTCCAGTTGTCGTTTTTCCAGTTTATATTGAGCCTTGCACACTTTTACTTCTCACATATCCTGTTCTGTAACATATGGACTTCTGCACCATGTAAAAAAATTCCTGTCTAAGAAAGTTAACTTCACTGCAGGGTTGTCACAATAGCTTAATTTCAAACTTTGATATGATGCTAGTACAAATCAAACAATATTGATACCTGTTTTGACACAGCGTCAACAGAAATAGAAGTCTAAGGAACCCAATCTTGGGTGAATTCTTGTCTTCAAATATCAAAACTGCAGGAAAACTCCCACCAACTGTCTAAATTGCCCTGTTTTGTGGGATTTAGACAGCATGCAGAGTTTGCCTGCAATCTTATATGGATTTATTCCTCTCCCACATACCTGTCTTACAAAATGCATTTCACTTTTTTAGTTTTGGTGCTTTCAAAACAAATGATTATTAAGTAAGGTAAGAATCAAAGCATCAAAACCTGTGTCAACCTCACATCACCCTTCATCATTACTTACACCAGAGAAGGATAGCACTAGCTTATGAATGAACTATCATCTGTTTTACATTCACTGTCCGCAGGGAAAGTTTATCTTTTGTCAAAGTAATAAAACAATATAAAAACATTTAAATATCATTGCAATTATTTCCTACCACAGTTCATTTTAAAATGCTCTAATGCTGTTTGTTTTTCCCCTGACTCTTTCAGACTGAAAGCAGTGATGCAACAACATATTTACTTTCTTTTTTAAGAAAAGAAATAATACTAGTTGTAAAGAGATCATTTCTTCTTAAATAGTGTAAAATGTAGTGTTTGTTTCCAGTAGTCAAAGTCTGTCAAGTCCATCACTGAGTGTCAAAAGAAGGTTCAAAAATATCTCAGAGCCAGTGTACAAACTATTGTGACTGAGGCAGAGCAGTTGGAGTCGCACTCACAGGGTCCTATAGAAGAGATAAGAAGCCGTTATCTGTGGAGTCTTGCTGGTCAGATTTGCCCCCTCGAGAGCTCTTGCTGGGGTTTGGTGTGGTTGAATACTTTGGGGGGTATCTGATAAAGAGACGGTCCTCCTCCTTTTTGATCCACCTGAGGAGCTTAGTGATAGCTGTGATGGCGCAGGCCTTCGTCACCAGAGGACTGAAGCAGGTGTACAGCTCAAATTTACTTGTGACCTACAGAAGAGAAGATATATTCATTTTAGGCAATATGTTTTTATCTACATTAGCGGTTTTCAACTGGTGGATTTACACCCACATGGGTGGAGAAAGTGTTTTCAGTGGGTCATGAATGTCTTTGAAAAAATTAGTTACAAAAAGTCCTTGATGTATGGAAGTCCTAACTGGAGGAAATGCATCCAAATATTTATTTTACCCTGTTTTATTGGGACCCTTGTCCCAAAGATCTCTCAAAAATTTGTTTTGAGTTCAAATTTATGTATCAATGTCTCTTTTTTGCAGTCATGGTTTTACGGGTTCAAACTGAAACATTTTTCACTTAATTCACCGCAGTAGCTGAAAATTTATCAGAAACTTGTGTCACAATTTCACATTAAGGAGGTTGTGGTGGTTCCTGAGGCGACTAGTTGAGAGCAGCTGCTCTAAATGATTAGAAGAATAGTTTGATATTTTGGGAAATGTGTTCCTTTCTAGCAGAAAACTAAATAAGGAGGTCATAACTCCAATTTCTTGATATTTTCATCTGAATTGTTTCTTTCCATACCGTGAAAAAGACACCAGAGCTTTTGTACCAAAAGATACTGAGAACCAGTCTAATTCAATTGAGTCATGTCATAATTCAACTGCCGTGGACCTGTAAAAATAACCCTGTATGGCAACCCTTTCAAAATTAAGGTCTTGCATATGTTAACCTCCTGTGGAATCTCTTTGTTAAAACACTGCCAGATTCCTAACATGATGCTAACTCAACATAACCTTGTTTTTCCTACTAGAACCATAGTATTTTGTCCTAACAGGCAACAAAAAACTGAAAGAAGATGTTATATACCCCTCTAAAATAGTATTTGCCATCTGTAGCCATAAAACATCCATAGAGTCAGAACAGTGCAGCTGGTTGCAAAAAAGTATTGAGGCTCAGTAATTCAGTTATCTCTCAACCTGGAAGTTTTGGGGTTTGATTTATGTCAATGTGTCCTCCGAGGAGACACTTAAATAAAGAATACATCTGATTTTAGCACTGAAATATCTATATCAATTTAAAAAGGGACCATCCCCAACTAGAACTGCTCAGCCCCTCCAACATCCCCATCCTATTTCTCAATCCTACCTCTTGTTTTGAATTAGGGGCTCTGTTCAATAAAATGGCACCTATGGCTTTACATGTAGTTTACAGACCAGGGCAGCACATGGCCACAACATCATATGTATGGTCACCCTGATTGGCGCATACTGACTATGACAGACATAATGTTGGACCTGTCACTTCCCAATAATTTTTTTAAAGGCTTTGCCCATCCCAAACACAGACTACGGGTGGTCATCCAGATGGATGTGAGGTATGAAACGGTCTATCTGGCAAGTCATGCTACACAACTGATGGATTTGTAAAAGTTACACCTCTTGACAAAGCTATATCAGTTTCTTTCCTTTTTCTTATCTTTATGCAACACTTAGCTAACTGTCCCTCTGGCTTAAATCTAACACTGTACACAAAAATATGAGAGTGATGTCAATTTTCACATATAACTCTGTGCAAGACAGCTAATCAAGTTCCCAACAATTTTAAACTTTGCTTTTGGAAACTGTTCAAAAATATATTGACCTCCTGATACTCTAGTATCATAGAATAAATATTACTCTCATACATGATAACAGTAAAAAAGTATCTGTTAACATACCCAGGCAAGCAGAGTTTCCCTCTCAGCGACATGGTAAATCAGCTTGAGGGGTCGTGAGGTGCTGTGGATGCGGCTGTGCATGTAACGATAAAGGTCTAGCAGTCTCATTTTCTCCACTTCACTGCTGTATGGTGCCTCCATCTCTGGGCTGCAGCAGCAACAAATCACATAGAAAAAGATATGGCAGAAAGAACATGATGACTTTTCACAAAAAGAGACACTGATATATGGCCATGGATGAATATTTTTGTTATTAAAACCATTGCTTTTTGATACTGATGAGACAAACAGTGAGAGGCCTTCTAACCCAAGCTTAAAATGAGTACATAAAGACTTTGGTTCTCTTTAACATTTCTAAAATCAGTGTTATCAACTCAAATTATTTTTATGAAGTGCTATAAATGTAAGTATAATTAAATATAGCTTTAAGGTTTCAGTTTGCTACTGGACTATGTAATACAGCACTTGATGTCTTTGCTCACTAAGAGATAAGTTAATGTTAAAATTCTTTAAACTTTTATTTCCATGTGCCCTTGTCTCTTTTGAGTCTTTCACAAAAAACATGTTTTCTGAACAGTCAAATGTAACCTTTAATATTAACTCATGAAAGCAAATAATCTTTCTACTTGTCCTCAAACAAACTTAACTTTCCCTTACCATGACCCCATGTAATTTTAAAACATTTTTTTCTTAATTTCTGGTTCTCAATATTATCCAAGACTTAATCAATTTCTAACTTGCCTAAATGCAGCATTTTGTACATATTTTTGTATATATATATATATATATATATATATAGTATATATTTTTTAAATATGATAATACATGGCATTTTCTTTGTTTGTAAACAGAGAAAAGCACCAGATTAAGTTAATATTTCACTCTTACTGTTGCATGATAAATGACAGATATACAATCACACAAACAGACCTGGTGAACTGGGTGAGCTGGCGGTAGTTGTCTGGCACATCAAAAGGCTTGTACATGAAGTGTCTGAGGTCTGAGACGCCCACCTGGCTCACGCTGTACGACTGAACTTTGGCAATGAGGCTCAGGGAGTTCTGAGCCGCCATGGCTTCCTCTATCTTCCTCTTACACTCAGCTACAGCGTAGAAAGCCTCTTTGTCCGTCGAGAGCAGCAGCAAACAAACAGTGCATTCTGGGGGGTCCAGGTAGGAAATGTATGCATAAAAGTAACAGTCTGGGTTAAAGAGGGGGAGGCAGATTGGAGTCCAGATCTCCCCGGCCTGAAAGGCAGAGGAAGCTCCAATGAGGTTGAGCAGGAGGTGTACGTCTGCAGGTTCCAGCCTGCTGTCCTCAATGACCGTCTTTTCCTGGACGATGGTGAGCAGCTGGTTCTTGGCAATGAGGATGGAGAAAACCAGATTGGGGGTGATGGCTTTTTGCAGGATCTGGCTGAGAGAGTCCCTGAGAGAAGAAGCTAAAGGCAGGCAGTGAACAGCTGCAAGCAGGAAGCTGGGGTCAGAATCTACAAGGTTGAGGAGACCGTCCAGGATCTTTTCTGAGCCAGCAAGGAGTCGCCTCAGGTCGTAGTTTTTCTTGTGTTCAAAGATGCGGGATATGCTGGCCTGGGTGAGCATGCTTATGATCTGATAGTACACATAGAGGAGCTCTCCACGCAGCTGCCGTTCAGACTGACGACTGCTAGAGACACACACCAGCACAAGGGGCCCTTTCTGTAGAAACACCACCGTGTGCTCCTCTATGGGAAGGAGGGAGAAACATAAGCAAACATCAAAAAAAAAAGTAATCATAACTGTCTGCAAATAATGGCCAAGAGAGTATAAATGCTTTTGTGTTTGATCAGATATTGTTTAAAATTTCATTATCAAACTTCTACAAAAACTTCTACTTTTTGGAGAGAAACAAATCTATATGATGTCAGAAAATTATACTTTACTATACAATGTGTTTTTAACATAGGATCTTTTATTAATTTTAATGATCAATAGCACCAAAAATGAACAAAGATTAAAGGAAATGCATTCATTTCACAAGGCAGGTGAATAAACTCATGCACACTGTCTAAAGTTCAAATATTTACAAAGTTTTGTTATTGTAAATGATGCAAACATAGTTGTAAAATTTATCAGTGCACAGAACTTCATTTGCAACTTTTCTGTAATTGAAAAAACAAGGCATTACCCAATATTGGGGGTGGCAATTTTTATTGCAGTGGTATCAAATCAGGTAATGTCAGATCTTACTGGAATCACATTAAAGTTAAAATCATATCCTCTTTTATTTTGACCCTTGTTTCTGGTTGCTGGTTGAGTCTTACCAGAGTTCATTATTTTATTCATTATTATTTTACATCCTATATATTCAAAACTCATGAACTTCTTCTCAGTCATTGTATTTTAGATACAGCTCCCTAAGGTGCAGCTTTTAAAGTGAGTTGGTTACTATTAACCTTCCAACTACTGCAAGCCTGAGCCACTGTAGTTCACTCCTTCTGGTAATCTTGTGTGCCCACTTTCACTTTCATTATTCTAAATAGAAAATGACTGTCCATTCAGACCAATTTAACAAAAATAATATGGACACAAAAGTCATACTCCTGCACTTACCTGAGTAGACTGAGCGGATGATATTATCTCCACTTTGAACAAATGAAACCAGAGCCATCATGACTCCCATTGTCGATGAAAGAGCCTCTTCACTGCCGTACCTGGAATAGATTGGTTTGCCTGCTTCGCTTAGTACAAATACATGTTTCCTGTGCTGCCGCCAGCTTTCAGCGGTCACGTCCTCATCACGGTGAGACATGAAGCCAGGGGATTCCTGTGTCCCTGCCTCCAACAAGGGAGATGACCTTCCTTTCACACCTATACCCTGCTCCTCCAGCTTTGCCTTAGCTAGCATCGTAACAACAAACTCCCCAGAGTCACTCTGGTCGTTGTCAGCAGCAGCCTCCTCACTTCCTCCATCAACCTGCTCGCTGGACACATTGTTGTGACACTCTGGATTTTCTTGCTCGTCAGTCTCTGGCTTTGTTACCTGGCTAGAGTGAGACTGTGCATCCAGACTCTGCTCCTCTGAGGTAACATCTGAGATGAGTGAATCTGCAGTCTCCTCTTTGTTTATACCGGCACTTTCGTTTCTCTCCACTGCATCAGGAAACATGTGATTCCCCAAGAGGGAGAGAGAAGTGGCCAAAGTGTCACCTGGGAAATGAGAATTGAATTAGGAATGATACAATGAAAAGGTGTGCTGAAATACAGATGGCTTTAAATAAAGATGACTTAGTTTACCAGGTGGATTGCTCACAGAGGGTGGATCACAAATCTTCACTCCCTGTGCCTCTCCTTCTTGATAATTGTCTCTCTCCATGATACCATCCCAGTCGCTGGAAACAAATATAACCACACAAGTCAGAAACAAAGCTGGAGCCTTGTACCTCTAAGGCGTTGAAGCTAAACCTTGAGACAGCATGCATCTCCATTTCTAATGAATAGGAGCACTCATACGGACTAGTGGGTAGGTCACATGATAACAGGATAAATGGTTACAACAGAGACTTACAACTCCAAGATACCAAACAGACTCTGGAATTTCAGAGTGATTACAGCCTCCAGCAGCTCTGGCTAATGTTGCACTAAAGATTAAGAGCAGAGCAAAGTATCTGTTGTTTGACCGCCACAGCTACAGAGCTAACGTTTGTTTATCAGCGGCTCACATTACTTTAAAAGGTAATGCTGGCCTTTCTCATTACTTATTCCGCGCCGAGTGAGCTTACTTTTCCATCTTGAAATATTTCTCTGGGAATTCCGATGCAACTCAGTAAATGTTGACTGTAGTTACACGGCTAACACTGGCTGCTAGCAGGCGACACACAGATCAATTTCATGGCCTTAGCTTAACAGTAAGCATGAAAGCAATCCCGTGCAACTTAAGTTAGCACAAAATAGAGATTAAAAATACAACTTACGATTTTTTGTACCGTCGAAATGTTGAGTCGAAAATCTACTGCGGTACATTAACCTTCATCAGCAGCCCCGGTTGCAGACAAACTGTCAAGAATGAGAAGCAGAAAACAAATTTTCCTCTTACCACGGCAGACATCCGGAATCTCTGATGACATACACAGTCAGCCAATCAGACTGCTCGGTAACTAGGGCTAGTCCCGCCTCCTAAGGGTATGTTCCAGACAGCAATGTGAAGCGCAACGTAAGGCAGTAACGTAGACTTAGTAAGTGTTTGGGCATGTTCTAGTGACTATATTTTTTTTGGAACGAATACTACCACTATGAAAATGTTCAAGGATGATTTCTGACGCTTTTGAAAATTTAACGATACACATATCAACAGTGATGGTCACACGCGTTTTCAGCTGATAAGGGCTATCAGCCGTATTTTGTGGCTGCAGTCGTATTCCTTTCTGTTGCTAACATTTCATGGAGTGGAATATACTGATATTACAACTACTTCTGTAAAAGCGATCACTAAATATATACAAGGGGGTTTAAGCATTTTAAATTTGAGGGGTGTTTACTGTTGAGAGTTAGCGGGGCTGCGCTACGTAACTACGTCATCTCCGATTCTTCAAACCTCACCTCCGATACAGACGTCGAATTATTAGAGATGGCGACCAATATGTCAGAAGAAACATAGCCTCAGCGATGTTTTTCTCTTTGCCCGTCGGATAGCGACTTAAACATTTTGATTTACTTTTAACGGAATAAGAGGGCACAATGGAGGAACCCTGGGATTTTGAGTTTTTGTCTCGAATTGCTGATGGCTGCTTGTCGTTCCTCTCCGAATTTGTGAACGACTGGCTGGCAAACGACATGAGGGTATGCATATTCAAAATCCTACTGAGCTGGTTGATTTTTAGTCTTATCGCTATTCACTTCGCGTGGAAATTCTACGGGAATACAGTGAACGATATGTACTATCGACAAGGTGAGTTTTCGTTTATCTCGTTACAGTGTCGTGTGCGTTACTGTACACGCTGGCTTTATTTGTGCGTTGTTTACGTGCAGGGACTGGACAGAACGGGGGAACACCTGATACAGCACCCCACCTGAGTGGATGGTAGGTGTCCGAGCATCCAAACAGGTAGACTACCCTCCTCACACTGTCTCCAAAGCTTCAGTTATTGACTTACCTCTCTAAATGCAAACGGTCGAGTCAGGATCTGGCCAATCGATAATGCATGTTAATAGATGCAACTCTGTTAGACAAGTCAGGTGCACTAAAGTAACAATATCATGATAGCTATTTAACTTAAGGAGTGAAACTTGGATATATTTTTGATTCATCTCATACAAAGTGAAACATAACAAGACTTGTTTCGTTTTAATGTTGATGATTAAGGCTTAAATCTAAAAAAAAAAAACCATAATCTTAAAGTATTAGAATATCACAAAACATCAGTCCATTATAAGATTTATAATTCAGAAATGTTGAACTTATGGAAAATTCTGGTCATTAATGCACTCTACATTCATGCACTTGGTTGGAGCCTCTTTTGCACAAATTACGGCATATATACGTGGTAAGGGAGCCCATCAGTCTGTGGCACTGCTGGGGTGTTTTGAAGTCCAGGTTGCTTTAATGGCAGCCTTCAACTCACCTGTATTGTCAAATCTGGTGTCTCTCATCTTCCTCTTGACATTTCCCCAGAGATTCTCTATTGGGTTCAGGTCAGGCCAGTTGTTTGGCCAATCAAGCACAATACCATGGTCAGCAAACCAGTTTCCTGGTTGTTTTGGCTTCACTGTGGGCAGGTGCCAAGTCCTGCTGGAAAAGGAAATCAGTATCTCCATAAAGCTTCTCAGCAGATGGAAGCATGGAGTACTGTAAAATCTCTGGTTAGATGGCTGACAGTGTTGGCTCTGGACTTGATAAACCAGTGGACCAACAGCAGCAGATGACATTGCACCTCAAACCATCAGACTGTGGAAACTGAAAACACTGGACATCAAGCACCTCTGATTCTGTGCCTCTCTGATCCTCCTCCAGACTCTGGAACCTTGATTTCCAAATAAAATAGTTTAATCTGAAAACAGGACCTTTGAACCACTGCAGTCCAGTTCTTTTTCTTCATAGCCCAGGTGAGATGCTTATGACATTGTTTGTGGTTCAAGAGTGGCTTGACACTAGGAACATGACACTTGTAGCTCATTTCGTGGACACATCTGTGTTTTGAGGCTCTTAATTCACTAACTCCAGCCTCAGTTCACTCCTTGTGAAGTTCCCCCATTTTCTTGAATTTGGTTTGTTTGGCTATCTTCTGAGGGTTGCCCTCATAGCTGTATGCTTGGATACAGCATCTGAGAACAGCCTGCCCTTTCAGCAATGACCTTGTGTGGCTTACCCTCCTTGTGGAGGGTGTCAATGACTGTAGTCTGGACATCTGTCTAGTCAGGAGTGTTCCCATGATTGTGGTTGAGTGTACTGAACCAGGGTGAGAGTATAAAGGCTCTGGAAACCTTTGCAAATTTACCTTTTTCACAGTAATTTAATATTTGAAGGTACTGGATTTTTGATTTTCATGAGCTGTAAGCTTTAATCATCAAGATAAAAAAAGAGTCTTGAAATGTTTCACTTTAAATGAGATGAAGAAATATTACTTTTTCAAGTAAATCACTGAAAAAAATGACTTTTTTCATGATATTTCAAATTTTGAGATGCACCTGTATTCTCCCAACTGAAGCTGCAGTAATATTATCTTTACAAACCTGGTGACGGTGGGGTAATGACAGTTTAACAGTTTACATATCATACTAAAGACACCCTGCCTGAATCTTTTTATTTATACTTCTTACAGGGAAAGTAAAGCAGGGGAGACCCTAAAAACTCACCGAGATTAGCAGAACAATGATGTCGGACTTTGGACTCTTTCCAAGTGAGAGCTGGACAGTTCACATTTCCCACAGACTCGAAGATTCGCTGAAAATGATGCATCCTTTCAGCAGCGCATTCATTCTGCTTCAAGCTTCTGGCAACAGCCCAGGGAAATATCTGTGATTATATGCTTTACCCAGTGTCACAACTTTTTCCCCACTACATTATCTAGTGCTGTGTTTTTCCTCATTGTTTGCATTACTCATACAGGAGCATATGCTGCATAAATACCTTATTTGAAATAGGTTCTCTGTACAAATGTGAAGATTAGGATGGCTTAAGTTTAAAGAAGTAGTGAATACTAACTTTTTTTCATCTGTACACTTAAGTATCCGACTGAATTAAGATAAAACACATCAGTGCTGGTGTTATTTCTAAAATTTGCATCAAACTGATAAAAGTCAGCATTTTAGGCTTTTAATTAGCTCAAACGGACATCTGCTTAATAAAAATATTTTCTGAAAAGGCAGGGCTTATGTGACGTAGAAACTCACTCTTTGTAGGTTTCTATGTCACCAACTCTACATAAAAGGTAGAGCGTTGTTGCCTCTAACTGACTCTACCATTCAGAGACTACTCCCATCCTCTCCTGCCTGCACTGCCCCAGCTCTGACGGCTCTGGCTGTAGTAACACCAGTGCTGGAATAAACAGCCCAAACAGGTAGTTCAGGACCACCACCACAGTCCACTACCACACTACAGCCTGCTTCATGGGTCCCTGGAGGGGAAAAATCCTCCACATCAAAAGGTCACTATGAGACAGCAGTGCTGTGGGACTCTGTCTGTGCCACTCTCTGGCAAGAGGACATCACGGTCACCTGTCTCAGCTAGAAAACCCTGTCCTTTTCCCCTTCCTCCTCTCCGTACCAAACTGCTCACTTTCTGTGCATTTTTGAAGTGGGTGGAGTTAGCTTTGAGCTGGGGGTTCACTCACACTTTAAGTGTGCATTAGTAAGACTGGCCATTAAGGTTTCATTTCATTTAGACCACGAGCATGAAAAGGGTACTTGGACATGATTTTTAATATGTATGCAAAGAAATAAAGTATTTTAAATACAGGACACAGGCTGATGTGGGTGGAATTTTTTAAAAATGTAAATCGTCACTTGAATCAACAAGAGTTAAGTGAATTTTGTGTGCATGCATTGCAGTGTACAGGTCCATTTCTGTTGCTACTATTTATAAAAAAGTCAACACAGCAGATTGAAATATAGTCCTATAAAAGTGTTTTCTTTTTCCGTAACCTTTGAAAACTGTTTCTCTTGTGCGTAAGGAACATTGACTTTGGTTGAAAATCTTGAATAACCACAAGAGGAATTAAAAGGTATGCAAATCCGAAGAACACTGTACTGCAGGGTTTATTTATTGTGATGTGTATTAATATACATAGTTTCTGTCAAGTTAAATAAATGACAACCAACCTATTTTGGGTATGTTTTAGTACCAGAAGAAACCAGCAGGAAGGCTGGAATATAAGCTGGCTAATGGCTTGAGTGAGTGCTAGCAAATAAAAACTGACATCTCTGGATTCAAAAAACAACAAGATAATTGGCAGTCTAGAAATTGTTTTATTTCCTTTGTGCTCTGCTCATAACTGGCATAACTTGTGACATTTTATTCATCATTTACTTATATTTATTATTTGTTCAGCTGGACGGTTGACTATTTGATAAACCCCTATTTGATCATGGCTTTTGTAAGAAAATTAACCCCCATTTCTAAATGAGTATGAATGTGATTAGTTAAATATATTGGCAGTTTAATATTTCAGAATCTAAAATGATGCATCATATAGACATTTTCAGCACTCTGAAACTCTCATTAATCCACAAAAAGTGTTGATTTTATCTACTGTACTCTTAAATTATTTTATCGTGATGGGAATTGGTGGAATAAGTAGCATGTGCACATCCATCACATTAGTACAGGTCAGACCTGGCACAAGTAAGTGCTTCCCACGACAAAGGCTCGAAAAGAAGGTGTAAGAATCATTGTTGTTAAGGAAGGTTTCCATGTGCAACCCCTGTGCTTGGGCTTCTTCATACAAGCCCCCATCAGTGACGGCCCCTGCTGCCTCAGTGGGTCCATCCTGACCGTCAGTTCCACCACTCAGAAAGACGGGACCATTAGGTGGGACGCCCAGGTCTCTCAGCTCCAGTCCCACTCTCATAGCTAGCTCCTGGTTTCTCCCACCTCGACCCATGCCAGTCAGCTCCACAGTGGGCTCGCCTCCAGCTAACAGACACGTGGCACCCCACCCTTCTGTGCGCCCCTCACCCAACACCTGCATGGTGCGACAGAGGTCCCAGCTCTCTACACCGACTTCAGGCCCCAGCCTCAGCATCTCAGCAGCTATCTCAGGAGGAGGCTCCTCTCGAGAGCAGGCAAAGCGGGCCAGGAGGCCGTAGAGTCTGGAGACTACCTTCACATCACCACATACTCCTGGTGCCACCACTACAGGGCGAAAACCAAGCTCACGAGCGCGGCGACCTGCACACATGAGGGCAATGCTGTTGGAGCCAATCACAACGTTATGAACATGTCCTGATGCTGTGGATTCTTCCTTAGTCTCCTTCCATCGAGGACCTGGTCTCCCAAGAACTTCCTTTACTGAGACAGGTAGAGAGTTTATCAGCTGGTATCGTTCAAGGACTGACAGAACTTCCTCAGGCCACACTTCACTCCGAACTGTGGGGCCACTGGCTATCAAGTCCAGAGGGTCACCAATTACATCAGACAGAATCAGTGCAACCACCTGTGAAGAAGTCATTAGAGGAGTGATAATCAAAGGGTAGCACTGAAATTAACTATCTACACTTAAAAATCAAGGAAAAGTATATTACCTTAGCAGGGTGAGCATAATGTGCAAGCCCCCCACCCTTTAGGAAAGACAGGGCCCGTCGTACAGTGTTCAGCTCTTGAATGGTGGCGCCAGCAGCTGCAAGTTTGCGAGTCACTTCCAGCTTCTCATGCAGTGAGATTGGTGGGATGGGTGCAGGTAACAACGCTGAGCCTCCCCCTGAATGCATTTTATCCACAATGTATTAAAGAGTTACATTTCAGTTTTTTAAAGAAAGCAGATGTATAGTAGGTATCCTTACCTGAAATCAGTACCAACAGAATGTCTTCCTCTGTCAGTTCACTAGCTAACTGCTTGATCCCTTCAGCTGCCTTTTGGGCATCAGCATCAGGCAAGTTGTTCTTAGCTCCCTCCATCACTTTGATGCGAGTGTTGTCTTTCAACAGCAGATTGCTGGGATGGAGAGGGAAAATATCACCCTACTTGTTAGTGTTATTTAATGTAAGACTTTAGATTTATAACATTCTAAGGCTTTTTCTTACCGTTTCCCATGCTCCTGTAATGTCTTCTGAATCCCATGTGGTACACTTATTATTCCTCTGACTAAGTGATCTCCCAGCAGCCTCTCTGCCTCTGCAGCCATACCCAGTACAGCTTTTCCAAAACCAACCAAGTGCAGGTTGTGTTTGAGTGTGAATTTGTGACCATCGATGGTGACCGAGTCTTCCCTGCGCTCTATACTCTGTCGAACTACCGTGTCTGGCTGCACAGCTTCCACTGCAGCTGCAAACACTAGGCGTGCCCGAGAGTCCATTGACATTTTACACAGTGGAGGTTTCCTTCTGCCGATGAGGGTCAGAAAAGGCTGAGGCCGGAGCAGGGAGAGCACACGGGCCATGGGCAGTTCAGCTGGTCTGAGCACTAACTGTCTGAAACATAAATATTAAGGCCAAAATTAATGAAGGAACTAGGCACAGTAACATCATTTAAGAACAGACCAGTTCTGTTACAGTTTAAATAGAGGGAAAGGGGCAGATATTTTGCTGTTATTCCAAAATGGTTTTGTTAGTTCAAGGCCAGCCTAACCTCCATAAGATAGTGAGATACAGAATGGGAAGTCTATATTATCTTAGTTCATTATTATATTCACCACTCTTTCAAAAGACACATTTTTTATTTCCAAGCAGCAGTGTGGACACATTTTGGAATAAAGATTTTTTGAGTGCAGATGTTAGAGGTCACTTTTTATGGCATAGTGTAGTGTGAAATATTAAGCTCAAATCACATGGGTAAGGCTTCAAATTTAAATACCATAGAAATTTATAGTAAAGTAAAATATCTAGAAACCCAGTGGTCCAATCAAAGCCAGAGGCAAGAAATGTTCTTAGTATAATTTTACAAATCAAATTTCTAATGTCAATGTTCTAATGTCATTATGATCAAATCGAAATGATCCTGAATAACAATAGTGAGCAGTGTTGTTGTATGCCTATATGTTAGCTGTTAGCTTATCTTAAAAGGCTGAGACAGCAAAACCCTCCATGGACAACAGCCATTTTCATCTTAACATGGTGATATATTTCCCATAAAAACAGTGCTATCTGAAAACTTGTGTGTGTGCCTACCTGTGGAGGTGGTACTTGGGATATGAAGCGTGTGTATTCCTGATGAAGCCTGTTATTCGGAACTCTACAACTCTGCAGTCAGGCAGCGCTGCAAAACTCTGACCAAATACTCGCAAGAGTTGTGTACCGTATGTGTAATGATTGACTTGAATGGACTGCAGGACACATGAAGCTACCAACATCAGAGCTGTGTGATTGTCTTGTTAGTTAGATTTTTGAACAAAATTTAGGTTCCAGTGACACCAGAAGTTTGCTTAGTGCTGGTGAGCACATTGGCATTGTCAACAGTGATGAAACTCGTGTGCATATCTAAAAGACTTTGAGCCATTCAGCCCATAGCATAGTACAAAGTGCACCCAGCCTGGTGCTAGTTCTAACTGAATGCATACTGGTCACACTGGTTTTCTATGTCATTCTGTTTGAAAACAAAACATGTGAGTGGGCCATGAGTGTTAGAATGCATTTTGTCTACGACATCTGAGACCCTTATTTACAGTTATTAAAGTGGCAGGTAGTTAAGAAATAATTTTTATTAAAATCTTTGTTCTAAGGGTCCCTCTCATGACACATGCCATCACCTCTGGACCAGCTCACTGGGCACCCAGTATGCAGAGAGCTGGAAAGCAGGTGCCCAGAAAGTGCAGCTACTTTTCCCATATCAGGCAGCTGGCCCTTCCCATCCCTGCTCTCCTGAGCACATCAGCATAAGACACACGGTCTTGCCAACAATACCTCAAAATGCGCTGAAGAGAAGTTGTCACAAAGGACTCCAGCCGGTGTTTTGTTGATTTGTGCTGCCTATCGAGATTTACTTTACCTTTGTGCACATTGGGTAAATGGTGAGGGTTAGGGATAGACTATCCTATGATTTAGCACTGCGGTAGCCTCTTGCTATCAGTCAACATCAAGGCCTAACAAGAGTATAGTAAGACTGGGAGGACCAAAGACCAAAAGACTCTGACTTTCATGCTAAGATACTGAGAACGCCACACTGTCTTGCTCAGAAAACCCATCGCCCCCCATGCTCTTATCATTCACAGACACAGTTTCAATGGCAGCATTCAAGGAATCCCCAAAAGCCCAGATCTTTGTTTTGGCCCAGGAGACGTGCATTCCCAACACTTCAGCCTCACTCAGCAAGTCAAGAGCCTCAACAAGGCCATCTATAGGCTCCACAAGGATCACAGCATCAAGTCCAGATCAGTGATCTGGACACTGCTAAATCACACTCCACATTTCGGGTCCTTCAGAGGGCATCTCTCCTTACTTAGTCGAACATTTAAGGTACTACAAAATCAACTGCAATCAAAATCCTGGTACCAAATTGTTGAAAAAATATCTTCTTTGGCACTGCCTTTCTCTATACCTTTCTGTGACCCATATGTGGTTTCATATTCTGTCCTTTAAGACATAAAACTTTACTGTTCACATCACTGGCTAGGTTTGGGCAGAAAGTAATGCTGCAAATCAAGGACTGCTGGATTAAAGTGCTGTTTTTTTTTACCTAAAATTAGGGGAAACAGGTATTCCATTAGGAGAATTTGATTCAACAATTATTTTGGACTTATCCAGCAAACATAATGAATATCATCTATTTGCAAGAGCCAATCATTTTCTTTAATTTGCATTTTCTTGACCAGCAGTTTACTTAGTCATAAGAAAGTCTATTAAAATGTAAAAAAAATATATACACAGAAAAAATATGTCTTAAAATTTAAAGACTGCTTATTACTAAAAAAAAATCCTTCTACCAAAGTCTAAGACCATAAAATATGGGGATTTTTTGCTTCAAAAAACAAAAACACAAAAACAAAAGTGTGTCAACAAATTATTAACCATTAATATTATCTCAAACATGTTTGATAACTGTGTTTATCTACAGTATACATCATATTTGGATCACTAAGCCAGGCTAAATCATGACTTAGTCTTTGGTGTAGCCCATGCATGTGTCCGTGATTTGCCCCTGATAACTCCAGCATGACAGTCTTAAAATAATTATTTGATTACACAGTTTCTCATACTTTTGCTAGTTTATAAATTTCTAAATATGTCGGTTACTCAACACTTTATGCTGAAAAAAATGTAGCAGTCGTTGAGATAAGGAATGATAACATAAAATAGCGGGATAATTTTGACCGGACATAACATGCACCTGAGATTTGTACGTTACCATGGTCACCGTCCACTTCTTGCTCTGTCGCGAGCCAAAGTTCGAGCTTTTCACTAAACAAAAACTAGCGGGTGCTTTCAAAACTACGAAGGTCAATTCTTACCTCAGACTTCTGTGCTTGTGAGGACAAAATCCTTGCTTCCTGATTCTTCTTCACTTGGCTTGCGTCCATTTTGCTGCCAGGGAAAAGCCTGGAAGTGGAAGGAAAACAGAAAAGGTTGTCTAACTGTCAGCTGTTTTGGAAAGTGCTGGACCAGAGGCTGCTTGATATCCAGACAAATAACATGACGTTGTCCAACTCGGTGAATGTAAAAAATAAGATAAACCGTTCTCATCGACTTGTTATAAAATCTGAGGTATATTATTATTGACTCTCTGCTTTTGGGAAATAGTGGTCTCGGTTTTATTTAAACTCTTCTGTGCAGAGTGTTACACTGGTGTATCGGTTTAACTAGTGCCCGTGTTAATTGGCGTTTTAGCCATACAGTCTGTGATTGCCGTAGTTACATCTGTCGAAAACGATTTTTCCTGGCGAATGCCAGATTTGAAGATTTTACCTTAATACTAGAAGAAAACTCTACTGGCATGTACAAATGCACGAAACAAATGCTTCATCTGAGACACCGCGTTTTCATCAACTTTTAATACTACGACAACGGCAGATGCAGTCGGCTGAGTCACCAGTTACCACGGTCACTCGTGCAACGATTACACCAGCCATGGCGTAGGAACTATCGCGATAACAAATCATTTGGTCCGCCAAAAGCGCGTGCCAGATTATGAATATGCGCGTCACCGACATGGCGAAGGCGGTGCTTTTCCCTCCCTCCTTACTACTACCTTAGACTAGAAGTACCATAGGCGGGATTTGGTCGCCTTTTTCGAGCCTAAATTCTTAAAATTAACAGTTAGCACCACTGTTGCATCTACAGATTTAAAACAGTCTTCATAAGGGACATCTGTAAGTCGAATCAGAGCTAAAGGAGGGCCTGCTTCCCCTCAGACTCACATAGAGGCCATCATGAAGCTGACGGACAATGTGCTGCGGAGCTTCAGAGTGGCTAAGGTGTTTCGAGAAAACTCGGACAAAATTAACTGCTTCGATTTCAGTTCTAATGGAGAAACAATTATTTCCAGCAGCGACGACGATTCATTAGTTTTGTACGACTGCCAAGAGGGAAAGTAAGATCAGATTTCATCTATTTCAGTCTTATTGTTATTTTTTATGTTAGCTATGCAGCTTGCTATGCTAGTTAGCGAGGCCTGCTACTCTGCAAACCACCACTGTATGAGATGTAAAATTTCTGTCCGTAAATGATTTTTTTAAACGTAGAAAAAACACATAATGTCACTATCATATGTTTTAAATCAACGTAATGTGATTGTAAGCAGTAGTCTTGTGCAATTTGTCTCTTATGAAGATAGAAGTGAAAGAAATATCCAGTCAAATATGCACGTAGTATGTCAGTATTTGTGAAATGACTGAAACATTGATTTGCAGAACTCAACAGGAAAGGCAAAGCTCCAACACCAAAAGAATCCATGAGAAATTCAGCCAGCATTATTTACCCAAACGACATCAGAACCCAGGAAATGCATGATAAAAACCCAATAACATATCATGTAAAGCTAAAAAATGCATCATAAAAACCCCGAATAACCTAGGTGAAGACAGGAACCAACTACATAAATGGAGACCCAGAGATGTAAGAGCATAGTAGGAACATTATGTATTATATTAAATATTAGGAAGAGACAGAAAAGAATCAAACGATAAGACTAGGTAAAACCATTAGAAAGGGGTCGAAATTATGAAATCAGAATATAAACTTCTGAAGGATTTAGGCAGTAAAATGAAATAATTATCATCATGTAAAACAGAATAAAAAGCCAATAAAAGTGATGGTAGGGGTAAAGTCTCCAATAAGAGAACATATAGAGGCACTAAGAACCAGCTCATGGCATTAAATGCAGAGTAGACAAAAGCTTACATAAAATTGGGACATTAAGGAAAATTGGAAGAGCGGTTAGAGGTTGCATCCATTTAAGTGAGCTTCAATTTGAGTAACAGTTTACTTGCATCCTTTCAGTATTTTTTTAACAGTAATGTATCTGTAGTAATTGGGTACACAGCTGTGAACAAAGCGTTATGATAATTAGATATAGAAGCTCAAAAGCAGTAATACATTTTCTATGTCTCCTGCATTTCACCATTAAAAGACTTGAAACAAAAAGTCTCACTGCATCAAGACTGTTACATGTGAAGTATAATTTGTTAAATGCGTGTAATCATGATTCACATCAATCTTTTTTTGTAATGCAAATATTTATCACCCTTCTCTTCTTATTATCTGATCCATGGCAGACCCAAAAGGACCCTGTACAGTAAAAAGTATGGAGTGGATCTGATCAGGTACACGCATGCTGCCAACACTGTGGTCTACAGTTCCAACAAAATCGATGGTATGTGGATGCACCAGTATTTGGGGGTAGTTTTTGTCCTGTAACTGCATGAATACAATTTAAGTTGAGCTGAGTGTGGTGGTGTTATAACATGTTAAGATGTCTATCAGCAGATAATGCACTGCAGTAGAAAATATTTGTTTTAACTCTGAATGAGGTCTACCTCTCTAGATTACAAGAAAAGATGATATGTTGAATGGCTTTTTGAACATAGAAATTATCAGCTTTAGAATGTGTTCACTGGTTTGACTGGAATGGAATGGGAGACCCTCAAGGACAAATGCTGGATCACAAGGAGGCACTACTCACTTTGGTCTGAGGTAGTTGTTTGTACAGTTTGAGGGTCTGTGATTATGCCCCATACAGGAGCTAACTGTACAAGTGACTGCCTTGCCCACGGTTGAGTCAACTCATCAGAACTGTCTGTAATCAATGTTGTGCAGATATTTGACACGCTTGTTGCTTCTGTTGCTAATGTGTTGTTGTTTTATCATCTTTGAAGATACTATCCGGTACCTGTCACTTCATGACAACAAATACATTCGCTACTTTCCTGGGCATAACAAAAGGTGAGAGCTGAAGATCTCCTTATTCTTTCAGTACCCATCTCTGACACAGAGGTCTTTGCTGAAAGTGATGCATTCTCATGTTTTCTGCTCTTTTGTACCAGAGTGACGTCTTTGTCCATGTCTCCTGTGGATGACACATTTATTTCTGGTTCATTAGATAAAACAATCAGACTCTGGGACTTGCGGTCTCCTAACTGCCAGGTGAGTACCTTTTGGTGAAATTGTGCAGCCCTCTTGCTGTTGCATTGGTATGTAAATAGGACAGTTTTTTCTTCTAAATACTGATCCCCTTTTGTCATCTTTTCTTTTTAGGGTCTGATGCACCTGCAGGGGAAGCCAGTTTGCTCCTTTGACCCAGAGGGTCTTATTTTTGCTGCAGGAATAAATTCAGAGATGGTTAAACTTTATGATCTGCGTTCATTTGATAAGGTAAGAATTGTGAGTGTAAGAATGTGCGAGTGCTGATTCATTGTGATATGAAATGTTTATATTGATGATCCTTCTTGTTGACAGGGTCCCTTTGCAACCTTCAAGCTCCAGTATGACCGGACATGCGAGTGGACGGGACTCAAGTTTAGCAATGATGGGAAACTCATCCTTGTTTCAACTAACGGAGGAGCCCTTCGCATCTTAGATGCTTTTAAGGGCGCAGTACTACATTCCTTTGGGGTAAGGGACAATTTATAGCACCCATTATATGTTGGAATAACTGATACTTGAATGCACAAGGATCTATTTGCATGTGGATCACAATTTGGGAAACATTCTAGTTAAAAACTAGAGATGTAAAACACGTGCACAATTTAGAGGCTCACAGATGCTGTTGTTTGTTCACTAAACAGGGCTACAACAACAGTAAGGCTGTGACACTGGAGGCATCATTCACCCCAGACTCTCAGTTTGTCATGATCGGTGAGTTAAGAGTAAACTTTCACTCTTGTTTTTCCAACTGTATATTCTTAACGCCATAACTTTGAATCCACTTTACCATCTAAATGTGTTCTTTTGACAAGGCAAGAGTCAGTACAGGCAAGACTTAGCCCTCAAACAACCATGGCTCACATTTTCATGGATTATTCCTATTACTCAGGTTCTGAAGATGGGAAAATTCATGTGTGGAACGCAGAGAGTGGTATGAAAGTGGCTTTACTAGATGGAAAACACACAGGGCCAATCACCTGTCTGCAGTTTAACCCAAAGTTCATGACGTTTGCCAGTGCCTGCTCCAACATGGTGAGTAGAAAGACCTGAATGAGTTATTTAATCATAACTTCTAAATGACTTCTTGGTCATTTTCTTCTCATTTTATTGTCTGCCCACAAAGACTCAGCAAGTTTCATCTTATTTAGTGCATTGCTTGTTATTTCCCAATGCCAGAAACCATAAAACCTCACCTCCGATCACATATTTTACCACACATTACAAAAACCATTACAAGACAACACTGAATGGTTCTTTTGTGACTCAACACCTTTCATTTCTTCTCATCTTTCAGGCGTTCTGGCTTCCCACCATCGACGACTAATGAAGTTAGCAAGGCTTCTGTTGTAAAGAGTAAAAGTGACCAGCAGGGGGCAGCTGTGTGTAAATTTCACTGGAACTACGGCCCATGAAATACCAATTGTAAATAAGTAGTCCGCACAAATACATCATTTGTCTATAATTTTTTTATATTTCTATTTAATATTAAACCGTTTCTTTGTAAGATGTTTTGTCTGATTTATTATTGGATGTTAGAGTGTGTTTGTGGTGTGTGTGTGTGTGTAATAAATGAGGCATTGAGAGATCCAGTATTAAAGACATGATTATTGCCCTTTAAGGGTCTGGATTAGTTAGAAATATTATGTTGATAGAAATTGCATATTGGTATTTAGGCTATAATAACCACATCTATACCATATTTATTTTGTCTAGTCATCAGTTGAATTTATTGTACAATGCTTAACATAAGTTTCTAGGTCCCCTTAATTATTACCCTAGGTCTAATATTAGGTTTAATGCTGACATCATGGTCGCTGATCAATGCCAGCAAAACATCTTACACAATCTGTTGACCATCGCAGCGGTCGTGTGGTGTAAGATGAGAGGTGTACCAAGGACAAAGATAAATTGTGTAACATTTCCAAACTCCCACCTTTCTAAAGCAATATTTAAATACGTTGACTCTAAACTCACTGTTGCTCATTTATTTTAAAGATAGAAACAGCTGAGACAAACTCCTCTTATATTACTGTAACCTTGAAACTTGCTAGAATAAAAGTCCCCTTCCTAGTATTCTGGACAGCCCATGTCACTCATGGAGCTGTTTTCTATAACCGTGGAGATCACATGAAAATTTCAGCATGAAACTTAACACTTAATAGAGCATCCCATTTCACAATAGTTGGTTCTGAGTAAATATTGTGATTCAACAAGAGGTACCCAAAGTATGGGAGCCAATTTCTGTCACAGAAAAAGAAAAATCAAAGTGAAAATTGTGAGATGGTAAGTCATATTTAAAAGATAAGATTTTTTTAAAAAGACTTAAAATTATGACTTATTGTCATTACTGCTTCATCTCATTGACTTCTCGTTATTTTGACTTTTTCTAATTTCTAGTTAGTTTTGTGAGTTAGTGAGTCGGTTCCACACTTTCTGCACCATATGGACTTGTAGTGTACCTGTACCTTGAGGGAAGTACAGCAGAGTTATAAGTTTGATTGCCTTACTTCGAAGAAGCTTGGTGTATGAGGATCTATGATGTTTGCAGTGCTATTGGTTGTGTATGTTAGTTTGACCTGGTTCTTCACACAGAAACAACAGGTGGTTTTCATGCTGGCCTGACTGGCTCATAAATCGTACACATTGCCAACATGGAGACAATACACCTGACTTTAATTGTTGTCGAATCAGAAGTTGGTAACTAGGTTTGCAGGTCACAGTCTTTCTGTGCTGTGTAGGTCCCTGTGTAGTGGTTGTGTGGTGGTGGGGGGTTTACAGGCCGGTGCACAGGGCCGGACAGCCAGTGAGAGCTAAATTTGGGAGAGAGATGATCAGGTTCCCTCTCTGTGTTCACATGATACTGTCCTAGTTACATGTCCCTTCTCACACTGTCTCAATCTCTCAGCGAGTCCAGACTCACTCAGGATCAGTCCTCTTTGGTGGTCAGATCAGAGACTTCATTAGACTAAAGGACATTTCTACAACAGGCTCTTTATTGTGGACTTGGTGTCTTATTCTTGGACTGATTATTTGGGCCTTCAGTCCGGTCTGTTGCTGCATCTCGTCTCCCACTTTCCCCTGTGACAGCTCCTGGCGGGAGGAAGAGACCACTGACCCGCCATGTTCCTCGCACTTGTGGTGACGCCAGAGCTGAGGGACTTCCTGGCCAGGGCAAGAGGTGGAGCGGTGCGCCTCATCAAGGTGCGCATCCAAGATGGTGAGTGACCTAGAGACTGGTGGACAGTCAGTTTTCACTGATGCCAGCCTTACATCAGTCATGGCATGGTTTCCTCAACATACATGTATTCAGATTATTTCCTGTTAGGTTGTTTCAGTTATATCATGTAGAGAATATCGTCTGCTCTAAATATGAGCACACAATCAGTCACACAGCTGTCCAGAGCTTAAAAGACCAAAAGAAACACGGCAAAAGAAACCAAAAAGAAGGAAAACCAGCCCTTTTTTTTGGGTTGCTTTCCTTTGAAATTAAACACCTTTTACCATTAATGACAAGCTTATATGATGTGTGTGGTCATGTGGGTTTATACTAAAGAGGAAGATCACATGATTTTGTTAAAAAGTCTTTTCTTTTGAGAGGTTTTTATTAGCAAGAAAAGAAAACTGCCTCCATTTCTCAAGAGAACAATACAAAAAATAGAAACATAAAACACAGTTTGGAAACAAATTTATATTAAAACCCTTGTAGGTATCACCGTTGGTTTGAAGTAAAGACTTTCACTGGTCTCTCAGCCCTGCTGGAGACCGTGGAGAGCAGGAAGTTGATGTTTTTTGGCATTGTATTAAAATAATAATGTACTGATAAGAAGATTGCAAAGGAATAAAACCAACATTAGGATACAAACTTCACGTGACTTTTGAGGTATTTTATCTGGGTAATGTAAGACAAGAAAACATACAAAGCAAAGAAAGGCTGAAATACTCTTAGCGGCATCAATGAGGCTATCGCAAGAAAATGGTGTAAGGAGGACCCTCCACTCAGAGAAACTGGGTGTGCATTGTGGAAGAACAACATGATGAGAAATTTACACATGCTTTAAGGCTTCAATAATATTCAAGCTCCTGAAAATAGAGAAAGTGGACTGACTTTAAATCTCTTAACAAAACATAAATAGAACTGATTAAATTTAAATGGATTCATGGATTACTGCTTACTTGGAGCTTTGTATTCTATGTTTGTCTTGTTGTCACTGAAAAAAGCAAATAAAATATAGGTTAAAAACACTCTTACGGGCAGATTTAAACATTTCAAGGCTCCAGGCAAAGACCCACGAGGCCCTTCCTCAGTTCACTAAAAACAATCAGCAAGTAAAGCCAGAGAACTTCAGGACAAACACACTTGTGAAATATAAATACTCAAATACCAAACAGCCTCATCACTTCTCAGAAGATCATCTTAAGTCAAACCAACCACATTGTTTTGTTTTAACATGTTTCTAGGCCAGGTGCAACTCATGAAAACAAAAAATGCACATTGTTGTCATTTTTAGTGCAATATTCCTGCTTCTGCCACATATACATTTTTATTCATTGTATGCCATTCCACTTGAAAAGTTATCTGCCACTTCATTGTTTCAGTTTATTTTCCCACTATCATTTGCTTGATATTGAGACGTTTTGAGTCTTCTAGGGGCTCGGACCTTGTCGTTGGGCCTTTTAGATAATAAAAAATCTGTTCTGATGCCATTGTATTCCCTCTAGGCCCCTTATTTAAATGCAAATCTACATCTTAACCAATGGCAGTAATTTGACACTTAAGGCTCATTTAAGCTCCCGTTACAGATGGACCTTTTTGTCCTTATGTTGCAATACTGGCCGCCGCTAATCACGGGGCAGTATTGAGCAATGGTTGGTTCAACCCAGAGTAGCAAACACAGCAAAGAAGACACAAAAGTATGTTACCGAGTTTTCTAGAAAATGCAAACATATCAATGATAGTGACTCACCTGGGCACAAAGACGGACAGCTACAATGGCACAGCTGAGCAGAGGACGGCCGTTCTTTCTTCAGTCTAGTGGACTGTTGAGCATAAATGATCTGTTATACTTCATTTTTTATTTACACCATAATGACTACATTGAGGGGCATGGCTCAACTGGTAATCTTGCACATAGGGCATTTTCTCAGTGGGCTGGCACACCTTGGGACCAATATGATTTTTTTATCTCCTTTTTTGGTAATAATCACTAACTTCTTATGTACTTCCACTGGGATATTTTGTCTACCATGTTCCTCTTTAACATCAAGAAACAGTGAAAACAGAGTGAATGCACATCATTTTGGTTGACTATGGCATTTGATTCTCACTTTTGTAATAGTTTGCTAGACTTGGCTGTAAAAGGGGGCGGAGGAATAAATATCTCATGTTTGACCAGTGGTAAGGGGCTGGTTTGCACCAAAATTGACAGCCAAATTCTCTTCCCAGTCCATTACTCTCAAGGGGCCTCTTGAAGCATGAGGCCCAAGGCAATATCCTACATTTACCTGATGGTAAAACTGCCCGTGCATGCCTAAAACGTGTCAACATTGGCTCCAGGTTAATCAAAGAGATTTAAAAGCTAATGACGTCCAACCTGGAGGTTGGTAGCTTCACAAAGAGCTATGAGATAAATAGAAGTGATAAAAATGTGATTTCATTTTTATTTTACTCCAGTTTTTTGCTCCAAAACACTAACTTATCTGAATCAAACATTAATTTTGCTGCACATTACTGAAGAAAAACTCAAGTTAGTTGTTTGGCTCAAAATGGACAAAACACGTGCATTGTAAAAGTGAAATTAACAACAGCATCTTTACAATTTTAAATGATTTATCAGTAATTGTTTCAAGCTGTTGAATTCTTGGAAGGACTTCCTGTTACTGCCAGCTTTGTTTTCAGTTAGAAACTGAAGAAATCATTGTTATCACTGAAAAAGCTGGAATTTTTTCCACACAGATGGCTAGAAACAGTCTTTGAAAGGTTCTGGGAATACCATCAGAGCTCCAGTGATTCTTGATAAAGGACTCGTGGGTTTTTCTGAGTTCTTGGATTTCTAGAACAACACAAAAGCTGGGCTCTGTGGCTGATGTTCGAGGGTGATACACGAGAGGTATACCCTCGTGTCCCATGTGAGGATGAATCGTTTAGATGTGGTTTCATTACTGAGCGGTCACGGACAAAACAAAGTGTGGTCAACGAGTGCTGGCAGACTTTGTGTTGCTTCTAGGAAATCAGGATTTCATCAGCAGTGTGAGAACAGACGTTTAGTGTGTCAGCTGAGCCGGCTGTGAAAAATGGGCAGTGAGGCAGAAGGTGTCTAGGCAGCAGATGATGGGCAGACTGATGTGTTCATGAGGTGTTTATATCTTGTTTTCTTACATGTCCTACGACATACTTCTAATCTGAGCTGTGACTGATGCATTGTGGGACTTTTTAGGGCTATCTTTGAGGAGCGTGGATATCATATTCAGGATTTGGTGTCTTATTTGGAGGATTGATGTCAGTAGAGACGGGCAGAATAAGGGTGTCAGGTCTGTTTTACTTCCATACTGAAGTACAGTGAGCTTCACAGGCGTCTCTTGGATATTTTGAGTGACATGTGACTTGTGACATGGCGGCTTGGCACTGCCTGGTGACACTGATGTTTGCTTCAATGTCAAAAGAGAAACAAGATCATGGCTGATTTCATCGCCCCTGGTTTGATTGGACACATGGTGTCTACAGTCTACAAATGATCTGTTCCTAAACTCAGTTACTTTTCGATTTCTTTTTTTTTACTTGAAGAAAGAACGAAAAATGAAAAACACCCACACTGAGAAATTTATATAATGTTTGATACATACATAGACCTTCATAAAACATTTTAAAGAGAGAATGGCTGATGGAAAGTATGTGTGTGTGCAGAGCAGGAATGTGTTGTGGCTCAGAATAGCATCATGCCCCCAGAGACGGTCAGGAAATCCCCCCTGCACCCCACAAGGACATCAGACTTTAGGTGTTTGTTTTGTTTCATCCAGCCATGCTGTCTGGGTTTGGATCGTGTTGTCACGTTTGTTCACTCAGTCAGGAGATGTCAAGTCAGAAATTATCTGTTATAAAGGGGGGTCTTTCTTTGACATATTTTCAGGACAGAACAAATAGTGAAGCTCATGAAAGTTTACATTTATGAACAAAATTCAGCTAAGTAAGTCTGCTTAAGAAGCAGTAGCATTGTGTAGATGGTGTTAAGAGCATAAACAGTAAATCAATCAGATATTCTCACAGCAAATCATTGTTTGACCAACACTGCTGCACTGGGTCCCCTCGAGGTTTCTGCCTGTTTCTTCATCACCACTGTTGGCACAGAAAGCTCTGCTTAAGACGAATTAATATGGGTCTTTTGAACAGTATTATAAAGTATGATTTAGATTAGAGTTTCCCAACTTTTCAGCCCATGATCTCCAAAACAAAATGCACCAGAGACTGGCAGTCTCCACCATCTGTAGAGATAGTAAAAGCATATAGTGTTCATGTACAAATTTACATTTTAAGGAGGTTTTTGTACACATTACTTACATTTAAGCACAAATCTCACTCAATAACTCTGGATTGATATTGAATGGACTCACTTGCATATATATTTTCCTATAATGGACCAAATATACCACATTAAATCATTTTACATTTTTCTTTGTTTTTCCCATGACCTCTTAATTGGTGTCGAGTCCCTACCCCCTCTTTGGGAACCACTGACTTAGACCAGTGGGTCTAAAGTGCTGAGTAGCTTATGTCAGAGGGTCGCCTGGAAAAATTGTGGTAAAAGTGTACATTTAGAAGGCCCCAAGTGACGTACATGTGTACAATTTGTTTAAATGCATTTTCCTTACATAACAAGCCATTTATGGCTGTTTTTTCAAGGTCTTGACTTGTATATCTCATTGGTTTGCCCATTATGATATGTTATTTCTCAAAATCTCTAGAAATTAACCATGATATACACATTATCACAGGAAAATGAACTAAAATGCATGTCCCTTCAGGTCTTCTGCACATTTTAAACATTTTGGATCCATCTTTTCTCTTTTTAAAGTCTCATTTTTTGTTTTGTCTTTTTTCAATCAAACTGATTTGAAATATCAGCCAGCAGATGAATTCAGGTTCCAGTTCCTGAAAAATGTTTGTAGGTCCAGTGTTAATTCTAACAGCTTTAGATTGCAATGCTTGTTAGCCTTAGCAGAATTTAAACATTTTTACTCTTTGTAGTTTTAGATTTAGTCGATGAAACTAACAAGCATTTTAGGCCTTTTTTAAACAATAAAAGTCTTTACATTTGGACAAAACATTTCTTAACATTCCTTTACATCATTAAATCAGTCACAATTTTAGATGAATATAAATATAAATAATGATGTTAATGGAATACTTTGAATACTTTTAAACAGGGGTTCTCAATGTGGGAATCATAAGACACTGAGAAGGGGTCACCAGATGTCTCCCAAAAAACAAGGAATATTTTTAATGATTTCAAATTGTATAATTTACCTTTTTTTTATTAAAATACATGCAAAGAATTGGTGAAAACATGTTTTATGCTGAAACCAAAGTAATGTTTAAAAAATCTTTTAAATGCAAGTCTGCACACGACTTTTCTTGAATGTGCATGGCTGTGTTCAACTATGCTTCAACCCCCTATAGGTACAGCAGGGGTCCCGGTCCCTGGCACCTTTATTTTGGAGGTCGCAGGCTGAAAAGTTTGAGGGCCGCCACTTTGAAATAGACAGAAGAAAGCGCTGTCATAAAAATATCATGGATCTAGGATGTCTAACAGTCCAGCACTAACATTTTAGTCTCATTTTAGTCTTCATGAGAAAACTTAACTTCATTCTCCTCAGAGTTTTTATCTCCAAAGATCCATTTTCATCAAGCCTTTGTCTCATTTTCTTAGATGGAGAGTTTCTATATGGTCAAAAATACATTATTTTTTTATTTGTATTTGTCTTTATTTGTATTGGGGCAAGTATGAAGCACATAAACCTTTGCCCCACAGTACAAGATTTATAGCCTGAGCTAATTTGCAATACCCGTTCCCAGCTGGGACTTCAAATAAATTAAACTCATACACACAAAAACATGATCAAACAATAAAAATACGGAAATGTCCATGTACCCCCTGCACAGAGGCGCTCCTTTAGATGGGCGGCCTTCCCACACATTTCAAACTCTCTCTGTTTCCAGTTCTCAGCTCTATCCCTATCCTCTGTCCCTATAATTACTGGGACAGGAAAAATTTAAGATATTTTTTTAGTGTCAGAAAAACATGTTTGAAATGAGAAAAAACTTCACTGACTTGTGTGAAGGTGTTTTATCAAGGTGGAAGCATCATGGTTAAATGAGAAAAAAACATATTTAATGGGATTTAATAAACCAATTTGAAAAAGTGTTAAAATGGTAAGGGTCTGAGCTACATTTATTAAATAGTTTAGTTTTTGTGTGTTTTTTTGTTTGCAGATTACTAAAGTAATCAGTTATTGAAAAATATGTGTTAAGATGATTAAATTATTTAAATATGCATGGCCCTATTACACCTTAAGCATATTAAAGCATTTGATAAAAATGAAATATGACAAAAACACACTGTTAATGATTGAACTGAAACACTTCCTTTCCATGTAAACACTCAGTTTGACTGCAGCTGTCTCACTCCTGCTGCGTGTCTCTCCGCTCTGCCCCTTAAGGCCGTGTTTCAGGCAGGGACCAGAGAGGTATGTGATGAGTTTTGTGGTCTGATTTTCAGAGCAGCTGGTGCTTGGGGCCTACAGAGAGCCGGAAAGGAGCTGGGACCAGGACTATGATCCCTTCCTACTTACACTGCTCGATGACCAGGAGCCATGCTACATCCTGTACCGCCTCGACTCCCAGAATGCACTGGGCTACGAGTGGATCTTCATATCATGGTCTCCTGACCAGTCTCCAGTAAGTCATAGCTTTATCTCTCCACAATGATCTATTAACAGCACACGCATTAACACTCTTATATGGTGAAGCATCGCATTTAAAGGACATAAAGGGAGAAGTCCTCTTATGTAGTGTTGCATTTCCTCATAATAGAAGCTCTTGTTAGAGTCACATTAGAAAAAGTTAACATCTTATTGATCATAAGAAATTCATCCAGAAAAATGTAAACTCAGCTGCAATAACACAATTTTTTATCACTCAGAAAAGCCCCTTCAATTGAAAGCTATGGAAAATAACTTGTAGGTAACCAAAACTAGCTAAACATTTTCAAAATGGATACTTGTTTAAGATCTACTATAAAGACCATTACAGTAAATTTAAATTAAAAAGCAACACTGAGAAGACTGTATAAAAAATACTAAAAAAAAATATAAATAAAAAAGCAGGAAAAGCCAAATCTTTCCCCACCATTTAGAAAATGTGTGCTGAAACAAGTCATTCTCAGATTTTCCCTTCATGATGTCATATGGGGAGTTAGCCCCGCCCCCAGGTTCAGTTGGCTCTCCCGATCCTCCTCTCAGATGGCAGCCACATCAACTAAGCCACATCCATTTCATGAGAGGGGCAGAGTCACGGGTGGAGTCAGACAGCTCAGTAGCATTTAAAGCCACAGACACAGAAACAGCTCGTTCTTAGCAGGGCTGAAACAGAGGGGTTTTTAGACATGCAAAAATCCAATACTGAAGTGTTTTTTCAGCAACAGACTTCACAGGCATGTTTTGGGGACCTCTGAGACCAATATAAACTTGTCTTAAAAGGGTAAAATATGTCCCCTTTAAGAAGTTACCAGACACAAAATTTGCACAAAATCAGCGAAGTGATGGGCTGTATGTTAGGGATTGCCCTGATTTTATGCCAAGGGGTTGAAAAATCAAGTAAGCCTATCTAAACTTAAAGGAAAGCATGCATATAAATGCATATAATCTTTATTAGATATACAGTATGTTGTTTTAAATGTATGTTGTACAAAAAACACACTATATTACTACATTTTGAGAAAATAAAAAAAAAATAGATTCACATGCAGGCTGTCACTGGTGTGTAATGCCTTATGGGTAATGTCATATGGTTGCATAATAAAAACAGCTAGGAAGAAGTTAGCATGAAGCAGATCAAGCTGAGTGTACACCGATTAATGTGGAAATAAGACAAATGCAACCATTTGACATCACTTCCTGCAGTTTTCATAATGGTTAATAATCAGAAGAGTTTTTTATTGCTGAGTACATTTTCACATATAAGGAATTTTGACTTGGTGTTTGGTGCAAAACAAGAAACAGAGGAAGAATAAAAGCGTTAAGAGGCTATTAGAAATAAAACAGTATAGCATATTAAGAGGTTTGACTTAAATAGATTGTTATAGAAAAAAATATATATAGTAGCAAAATGAAGATATAAAATACATGATAAACATCACACAACTATGTATGTACAAAGGTGCAAAAGGAGAAACTGAACGGATGTGAAAGTTTACTGGTGAATAACTTATAGCACATTGTTTTCTAAATGGGTATAGCAAACACAGTGTGCAGTTATGAACAGTGGAGATAAATCCAGTGAGTGTTAATATTATATGAAGTCTGTATTATTATTATTCTGTCTGCTAGTTCTGGGGTTCAGTGAGAGTCTGTAGGGAGAGGGCCAGAGGTTCATTACACTGACAGCAGAAGGAAGGAAAGTGTTCTTGTGGTGTGAGGTTTCAGTCCTGATGGACCTCAAACTCCTGCCAGAGGGCAGGGCCTCAAAAAGTCTGTGTCCAGAGTGAGAGGGGCTGGCTGCAGGTTTACCTACACACCTCATAGTCCTGGAGCCATGCAGGTCATGGAGAGATGGGAGATTGCAGCCAATCACCCTCTATGCAGAGCAGATGATTTGCTGCAGCCTGTTCCTGTCCCCTCGCCATGGCTGCGGCGTACCAGTTGGTTATCGATGAAGTGAAGATGAACCAGATGATGGCGGTGTAGTAGAAGTGCACCATCATCAAATTTGGCAGATTGAATGCCATCAGCTGACCCAGAAAGTACATCCTCTGTTGGGATTTCTTGATGAGGGAGCTGATGTTGAGCTCCCACTTGAGGGCCAGGGTGATGAGGGTCCCCAAGAAGCAGAAAGAGTGTGGGCGGCAGCATCCTTCCTTCAGTCTACAACCATCTCCCCTGTCTTCAGAGCATTGAGCTCCAGGTCGTTGTGACTGAATGATCTCACAACAATGACAGCTGACATGTGAATCTATTTCTTTTGCATTTCCTCAAAATACAGACATCAAGTGTATTTCTGTTCACATCATACACATAAAAAACACAAATGTAAATTCAAATAAGTCTACAGGTTTATTAAGTCTAGGGTTCATTTTAGTTACAGAAACATATTATAAATAAACAGTCAATTTAGTGCCTCATCTGTTGGTTGCAGGTGAAACAAAAGATGCTGTACGCAGCGACTCGTGCCACAGTGAAGAAAGAGTTTGGTGGTGGCTATGTGAAGTATGAAATGTTTGGCACGGCTGAGGTGAGAGAAATCCAAATCCATCACGCATCACTATGACAGAAGGTCTATTCAGCTGCGATGATGTGATTCTGGAGTTGTCTGTCCTGTCATGAACCGTCTTGTTTCACTTGCATCACCAGGAGGACATCTGCTTGCTGGGCTACCAGCGTCATGTGTCATCGTGCTCGGGTCCGGCCCCGCTCACGTTAGCTGAACAGGAGCTGCAGAGGATCAAAATCACAGAGGTGAGACATCAACTTGACCAAAGCTGTGATGACATCACTGCAAGGGCAAAGGTCTGAATATGAGCAGCATATCTGTATTTTAAATGTAACTTTGTGTTGTGTTTGCTTTTTCAGGGCCGAGTCAAACAGGTATGTTGACGCATCATTTTCAGTTTGTATGATTTCTGATTTTTAGAAGGAAAAACAAGACAACCTGGTGAAATATGAAGCTCTTATTATTTGGAGGCCTTGTAGAGATAAGTGTGTTGCTTGCTGCCCCCTGCAGGTGAAGACAGAGATCAGCGTGGAGAGTAAACACCAGACACTTCAGGGCCTCGCTTTCCCTCTGCAGGAGACAGCCAAAAAAGCCTTACAACAACTTGCCCAGAAACGCATCAACTACATACAACTGGTGAGGCTGAGGCGTTCACACGGGAGTAGTACTGAAGCATTACACTCCTGTTAAAATGAACCAACTCATTTACTGTTTGCATTATGTTTGTGTTTCAGAGGTTGGATGTAGAGAAGGAAACTATTGAACTTGTCCACTCCAACCCGACAGAAACTCGAGAATTGGCTCGCAGAGTTCCTAAAGACACTCCCAGATACCATTTCTTCCTTTACAAACACTCCCATGAAGGGGACTACCTGGAATCTGTCGGTATGTCACTGATCCCATAATCCTCCTCTTCTTTGTGTCTCTACACGAGCACGAGCAAGGAGGGGTACATCCTGTATGCACCTGGTCTGCAGACACTGAGAGACGCTTAGAGAAAATATGAGCTCATCCTGTCTTATCTGTCTCTGCTGTTCTGGACGACCTTAACTGGCTTACAATTAGACAGCAATGTGTGGGTTCTTCTTTCTGCTGGCGTTTCTTTTGAGGGATTTCGATTATCTGAGATCAGAAGTTACATAATTAGACACAGATGAAGCATGTTTTTGGCACAATTTGAAGAAAACAGACTTTAATGTCAATTTTAATTAAGGATTTTTGTACTCTCAGTCATCTAGAGATCCCTTTTATGTGTCTTCATGTCCCAGACATGAGTCTCAAAGAGATGCTGTGTACATTTTAGTGTCTTTTTGAGGTCATTAACTCAGTCATATTTCACATTATACAGCTAAATCAATAGTGTTCATTCAACTCCCATAATCTTAGTTCAATACTTTTTCCAAGTTTTTAGAAGTCTCCCTGGTTCTGAGTTAAATTTACACTTACACAGAAAGTGTTGCTATTTTATCTCTTTGATAGTTTTCATTTTCAACACTGACAGTGTAAATTTATTACACATTAAAGTGTATTTTAAACTTGACATTATGCTATTTTCTTTCACTTCGGATGTAAATTGGAGTCATTTATAGATTTAATCACTGACAGTGCAACACCGTCGCCATGCATAATTAAGATTGCCACTTTGCATGGAGACAAATGCAGAACTAGAGTACGCCCTAGATGAAAAGTGAGTGTACCACCCTATCAAATAATCATTCCCTCCCACAGGAAGGAAGTCACCAACTTAGTAGATAACTTCAGTCATGGTGCATAAGTATTTAACAAAAAAAAAGCAACCACCACCAGAAACATGATCAAATGAATACCAGATTCTGAATCTCAGATTTTCCCCTCATGATGTCATGTGGGGAGCACCACCCTCAGGTTCGGTTGGCCCTCCATGCTTCCAACTGAGAGGATGATCAGGAGAGCCACATCCATTAAGCTACATCCATTATTAGATCAAACCCGGGCTGATCTAATCATGACTGTGTGGGCTCATATTGCAAACTCAATATGAATTGTTCTATTGAAGGGTATGATCATTTTTTAAGTCATTCTCATTTTTTAATAAGAAAAACAAATGCACAATTAAGGAAAGTAGGATTTTTTTGCACTGTTCTAGAAAAAATTGACACCTGAGTGTTTGCATGATGTTTAGAGCATAACATCTCTGCTGCAAAAATGGTATTAAACTGATGTTTTGAGACACATTTCAGGTAAAGAAATACTGCTGTTGGACATTGTGATTTAATCAACATTTTGATACCCAGCCTTACTAACCCAGCTGTTTATTTTAAGGTGTGCCTTAACCTTAAGTAAAATGCAACAGCTGTTTTGGGATGATATGTGTAATCAATATCTCTTGTTGTGCTTCTGGCTGTCATGTGTAACGTCAAAATCAACCGACTGGCCAGTTTCATGTTGTTGGCCGAAAGCTTGGACCTCCTTGTTTAGGCTTTCGGTGTTAATTTTCACTCAGCATTTGATGCTTTTTAAAATGTAATGAAGTACAATACTTCCTCCACAATATACCCAGGTAAAAGTAAAATACTAATTTCAAGTGCACAGAAATACTATTCAATTACAGTTATTTGAGTCAGTGTAATCAGTTACTTTCCACCCCTGCTTCATCTGTGTCATATTTTTGTCTTTTGACCTTCGAAGTATTTTGGTGTCTTTAAGTCCTTGTGAATGCAATATAAGGTTCTTATTATTAATTCTTGAATTGTTGTGTTTTATAATGTTTTGGTCATTTGATTATTTGAATCAGTCTCCAGCATAGAAACTTCCCAGAAGATACATTTATATTCTTTTATTGCATTGAATTTTGGGCCTTTGGGGGGGTATTTCCCCGTTGAATGAAATCATAAAATATTTACCTACAGTTTTCATAATTCTTCTTCTTCTTTGTCTCTTTTCTCCTTCTCCACAGTGTTTATTTACTCCATGCCAGGATACAGCTGTAGCATTAAGGAGAGGATGTTGTATTCCAGCTGCAAGAGCCGATTACTGGAGGAGGTGGAGAAAGATTATCACTTGGAAATTTCTAAAAAGGTATCAGGGGGGTAAAATAATGACCTAACACTTAATAATAAGTATTTTATGTCTCACCTTTGAAACATCAGCAACTAGACAAACAGAGCAGGTCTTAAAAAGTCATTTGTGGACAAAATTTGATCACATAAGTCAATAAAAAAACAGTTAAAACAAATGAAAATGACAAAAGAGGCAGATTTTTAAAAGGCAGTTAAAGTAGTAAATGATAGATTTTTTATACAAGAAAAGCAATTAAAGATAATATGATATAAAATGAAAATATGACAAGAGATAAATGAAAAAATCTGTCTTGGCATATAAGAAGATGACTTCACATCAGTGGAGATGAAATAATGATAATAAAATAGAAAAAGATGCATAAGGGATAGAAAAACAAGCCAGTTAAAAGGAAAAAGAGAAAGTGCTAAGATCAGAAGAATAAGATGATAATTCGAGGAAGAGCAGCAGAATAAAGGAAGAGGGATTTAAATAAATAAATAGATAATAAAAGGAGACATTACATGAAAGAAAGAACTATTCTGATTCTTGGTGCTTGTTACCACTAAAGGGAGTACAGAATGTACTGTGACTAAAAGTCAACAGATGCAATTGATGGAACAATGGGACAGTGATACAAGACGATCAAGATTGTGGCAAAATGTGAAATTAATAGTGTATATTCTGCTATACAAACATATGCACAACTGAACACATGATCCCCTCCAGGCAGTCTTCAGCGATGATAAAAATCTAATTAATAAATCATAAACAAAAGTGTTCTTTGTGTGAATTTTTACTCTGAAAAAATGTATATAGTTCTAAACTTTTACCACCTTGAGCTAAATAAGAAATGTCAAAATTATTGAACTCTGATGGCGTCAAATGTAATTCAAGCCCCAAAGCTGACTACAAAGCTTTGTTTACCAGCAAGTCCTCTTTTTTTTTTAGCTGGAGATTGACGACGGAGATGAACTGACAGAAGACTTTTTGTATGAAGAGGTCCATCCCAAGCAGCACGCCCATAAACAGGCCTTTGCCAAGCCCCGCGGCCCTGCAGGAAAGAGGGGACACAAGCGCCTCATTAAGGGTCCAGGAGAGAAGGTGCAGGACAGCTAGAGGTGGACACTTTTTGGTGTTTCGGCTACGTCCTGTCTCCTCAGGCCTGCACACGTGGTGATGCATTTCCTCTGCTGTTTGTGTACTGAAACACTTGAGATATAATACAGATTTATTTGAATGAATACAAGTTGATGAATCCCCTTCTACTGTCGTTAAATCCCACAAACATATCAGACACATTTAAACAGGTGGCTGCCATTGTGAATTAAAACTATCAGGTTCTTCAGTAGTTAAAAAAATGATTTGTGCTGAATTGTAAATGCACAGTCTGATCATTCTTATTAAACTTTGTATAAACATGTAAAATTCACTTGAACACTTGAAAGGAAACTAAATAAAATCTTGTTTATACTGTTGTTTTAGATGTCTCTGGGTACACTTTTGAGTATTTTTATTCAGCATGCTTGGTCACATGTCTGTAAATATTTTGCATGGTTAACATGGTCATGCTATAATTAAATCTCAATTAAAGACCTTCTAAATTAAACCAGCAGCTGTACATTCAGTTATCTAATCCTGTCATCAACACCTTCTCGTCACATCACAGAGGTACAGCGAGTTCACTTTATTTGAAAGGCTGCACTGTTTTTGATCTACCTGCATGGAAATCAATTCAACACAAGTCGGGGCCTGTGTCTAGTAACTTCTCATAGCTGATGCTGGCTCTTTTGATGCAGACTTCTTCTTGTCAAGCTGCTGTAGAGGTTATCGCTGCTGTGAGATTGGTTTGTATAGATTTAGTAAACTTTATGCCTTTGAAATCTTCCCTTAACGTGACTGTAGCATGCTGCTGCCAAGAGCTGCATCACAGAATCAAGGTTGATTTTTAGATTAGCACTAATATAATTTGTGCTGGGCTGACACAGATGAGGCTCTCCTAGTCAATTTGTCAAGAAGCAGGTCATGAGAGGTTGATTAAGAAATCTTAAGATGATTAGCTGCATTCTTGTTTTTTAATATGTGAGGCTGCCTTTCCCAAACTCAAGGACGCTGAAGACCAATTTTGGAACCTGAGGGCTTACCAAAACCCTTACACCTTCAAAACATGAGGCAGTATTACTTCTACATTTTTACTTCATAAACAGACTATTTCAATGTTAACACTTTGTTTTGTAAATTTAAATAACTTCAAAAAAGACATTTATGTTATTTGGAAAGGATGTGCAAAGTCACAGAGTAGAATTAACAAGCCACCATCATCTGCATACAATCATTCAGGTATCTGCAGTCACATACACTTTTTTTTCATCTTTTTAAACATTCTTTGTGACTGTGGAAACTTGTTCCTCGTAACGTTTACGTCTCCAAAAGCACTGATAAACTCTCAGAACTCAATCAGGAAGTAAGAGGCATGGTACAAAGTTTAACGGAGCGTCACCAGTTAATCCAACACCACTTTAACCGTGACACAGATTCTGTGACAAAAGGGTTTAAAAGGATATTTCAGTATTTTTGAAGCTTGGTTGTTTAAGGGTAGTGCCATTTGCCTCAACTGATTTCAGTGAGCATTGCCCACCAAGATGCACTTGAAGAAGCAAGGCTCTACAGCGTAGCAGATGGGTACAGTTTCTATATGTAATTTAGCGAGTTTAAGATGCAAATGGGGAAAAAAAAGTAACTAAACTAAAACAACACTCAGACATGCTGTTGACTGTGGATACAAGGGGATAATTGTTTGAACCAGAGTACAAAGAGGAACTTCTACAGAGGGAGACTTGGCAGAAAGAAAGAGAAGCAGAGAAAGAAGACTGGTTAGCAATAGCGCTGGTTAATATTCCATGTTAGCAGGAGATCCCGACTTTTCAGCTGGTGTAGGTAAGTCCATATCTCACCATTCATGCCTGCAGCCTGCATCGCTCCCCATCCAGGGTTCCCTACCTAACTGAACGCTGACGTTTTATGGACCATCTTTAACTTTCTAAAGATAAAATGGAGAAACAGACCCGAAGTAGCTGGTAGCCTAAACTCACTTTGCAAAATAGTGCCAAACACAGACACTTTCTGGGTGATAAAATAAAATGCTTAAAATGTTTTGATATGCCAGCATTGTTTTTTGGCCCACTTTTACCTTAAACTTACTCAATTACGCAGAGAAACTATACCCATCTGCTACGCTGTATAGCCTAGTTTCTCAAAGCACATCCTGTCTGAAGGGGCAATGCTCACTGAAATCACTGGAGGCAAATGGCACTTCTATTGCCAAGTACCTTACACAACCCAAAGTCAGAAATACTGAATATCAACAATAGGGGGCCGGGATGTGTTGTCTTTGTAGTCAAGACCAATAGACTTAGACCAGCTACAATGACTGTTCAGTCCACAGGCATTGCTATCAATCCTGAGCCATTTAGCTGGTAAGGCTTAAAGTATTGTCATACTTTGAGCATGAGGCCATAGGATAAAATATTCACATATCATTTAAAGGTTACATAACCCTAACCAAAGATTTTAAGTCCCTCAGTTTGGTCACACTTAAAGGATTTTGCAGAATTTAGCAGCTACAAACAGTAAAAGTTGAAATTGTGTAAGTTGATTAAGAATGTCTTTAGTTGGCTTGAGGAGGGACTTTTTAACAGCCTGTAAGCCTGTTCCTCGAAAACAAAGTTCTACTGACGAATTAGGTTTTCTCTTTATGGACATTCTCAGATTTTTTCTGAATCTTGTGGAGACACACCTTTTTTCCTGCAGATAGGAAAAGGAGCCAGAAAATTCTCAGTAGGCTGTGGATAAAGCAACATATTCAGACAAAGATATCGGTGATTAAATGTGTGGTTTGGTAAAAATCTGTTTAGTATTTTGCACATCAGCTTTGTAATGTAATAAAGAAGAGGGAGTTTGTCACTGATAGAAATCATGAAATAAAGTTTTTTTTAACAAGAATGTTAAGGAAAAAAGAGAAAAGTACCACACCGTTCAGTGCGATGTAATCTAATCTTATTTCAGCAGGACAATATTTCAATCTTTCGGATCTTCCTCAGGCCTTGTAGCTCTTACTCTCCTGCACCTGCACACATTTACATGGATGTGCACATACCAGCTGCCTTTACAGCTTTACATGTTAAAATACATTATCAGAATGTTGGAAAAAGTACTTTTTAAAGAATATTTCAACCTCAACTTAAGGAAAATCCAAAACTTACAATGCGGTAAAAAAGTATTTGTTCCTGTCCTGATTTTGCTGATATTTTGCTATTTGACACACTTAAATGTTTCAGATCATCAGACAATTTTAAACATATCAGACAAAGAAAACCCAAGTTAATACAAAATGCGGTTTTTAAAATGTTTATTTCCTTTATTAAGGGGAAAAATCCGCCCAAACCTACCTGGCCCTATGTGAAAAATGTATTGTTTAAAGCTAGATACGGGAGCTTCATGGTGTGTGGACCACTTTTTTGTCTTACTGCCTTTTATTTTTTAATCCAGCACCCTTTTACTGATGTGTGTGACCTTTTTTTGTTTTTCAATGAATGTAAAATCATGAAAACCTGGTCATAACTTTCCTCTAACTTAAAAGCAGAGAGGAAAATGCATCAAAATATTAATTCAATGGACTCCTTCATACAGGCCAAATCCACAGAAAAAATAGAGCAAAGTCAATTTAGGTCATTTCTCCAGGTGTAAGAAACTGAACGTTTGATGCACCCTGCATCTTCCTCAGAGTCAAACAGTCATCTGTGGTTTTACTACGATGTGAAGGTAGACAGCTGCCTGGGGACCCGTGCTCCAAGGGGCCCCAAGATTCAGGTTCAGATTCTCTAATTACTTTAAGTGATTAAAAAATGCATTTTTAAGGCCAACTATGAATCAAAACAGCATCAAAATTACATTTTTATATTCTAAAAAGTCTCTGGAAGGGCCCCAGGTCCAAACAGAAAGGTCTATCCCTTAAAAATAGGGATGCCGGTATCCAGCATGCAGATATTTTCATACTGATACCAGTATCAACACTGATATTTTGCCAAGATCTTACTAATTTAATCTATTTACTGTAATAATTACTAATTCAATCTGTCTACCAAATTCAAATGCTGAAAGTAATTATTCTATTCACAGACACTGTAAGGACGCTCACTGTGGTAAAATGCCTCACTTCATATGCACATTTGCACTAATCAACTATCTTAAATCATTTTATCTACCCACATCCTTCATACTTCTGATGTCTAGTCAGCATTCTTGGACTATTGGCACATCTTGTACTATTAATGCACACAGATTTGTATATACTTGAAATATTACTAGCAAAAGCTTGTACATATTTAAATCTTATTATTTTTTCTTAATAAAACACTGCTTAGCTGTAAGCTGTAGCAGTTTATGTTCTGGTAAAGACTAAATGTAATTTTACTTTAAATTGTATAGGTTAAATCGAGTTCCTCTGCAAAGGCTTTTCATTTCTCATTTTTACATTTTTTTATGTAGCTTTTGGTTATAGTGTGATTTTTTTTTTAACTTTAGATTTATGTATAACTTTTTATTTGGTAAGATTTTCACTTCTGTTTAGAAATTTGTGCAAATTGTGTTTTGATTAGTATGAGGGGTGGGTAAATGTAAGTGATGTCTCCTGTGTCTGTAAGTTTCCAATGAACACTTTAAATTTCCCTCAAGATTAGTAATCCATCCATCCATCCATCCATCCATCCATCCATCCATCCATCCATCATCCATCCATCCATCCATCCATCCACTTGAATGTAGTACAGACCTAAAACTTCAGTCCTTGAAACACATAACTTAAAATGTGAGGATGAACAAATGAACAGGTTTCATCCTTAAAACAGACTTCAAAGTGTACAGAATGATGATGAATAAAGAAAAAGACTTTAGCTGACGTAAGTCTGTTCATCCATTTGTTTGTGCAGCCAATATTTAGAGCTGATATTGGTATTTTTCAAGCCAAGATATTGATTATAAATATTGGCAGAAATTTTAATATCTGTTGATACCAAAATAATTTAGATAATACCATCCACCCCTACTCACAAAGTCCTTAACTTTCCTCATATCAAGCAAATTTTGTTCAAGCCCTACAGACATATTGATAGAACAAAGAAGATCCTGTAGTTCTCTGGCTTTATTACGTAAAAGATCCTCAACATGTTTTCTCACTCACTTTGATGCTTTCAACCACAGTGCAGGGCCTCATGTTGCTCTCTGCCTGGTCCCCTCCAAAACATTGATGCTGCATCTGCAAAGATTTAAGATATGATGTGGAATAGAGTAACATTGAAGGCTCTTTTCTGAGATCACCCTCAAAGGCCACGTCTAGAATTTAAGTATGTTTTCCTTTTTATTAAATAAATATTTCTCCCTTTTAAATAATGATGACCCACAATTCTAAACCTAGAATAAACACATAGAAGACCTTATCTTGTTTAAAGCCCCACATTTGTGACTTCTCTTCCCATTAATGATTATTTTAAGAACTTGAGCATATGACACATGTGGCATCACTGCACACTGTGTCATTTGAGGCTCAAAACAATTTTGAAAAGGAGGGAAGAAAATGCAAAAGGGTTTTTTAGTGGAAAAAAACAAATCCACAAGTTACTCACCACATTAGACTGACTATGGACCTGTAACTTTTCAGACTGTTCAGCTAGTAAAGATTGGGTTAGCTTACAAAAGATATGTAGATGAATGGAGTAGAAAATGACATTAAAGGGAAGGGCTCAGATTTTACTTAAGCACTGTATTTTTAATCATATTATAGAGAAATGCTTCTGCACCAATATTCCATAGCCAAGCTTTAGAGTGATCAACTTTTTACCAGAGGAAGAGTTTAACATTATAATATGAGGCAGAGTGCATCTGCTTTTTCATGTTAGTACTAATGAGAAATGGACCCATAAATGGAATTTCCATACCTAAAACCTGACCTGAAATAATTAAGCATTTGCTGTATAATCTATTTAACCGGATGTCTCCAGTGAAACACGTTAATTGTACTTTATTCTCAGTATGATCCTCTCAAAACAAGTTCCTTAAAAACCATGCGGCCTGCTGGGTTCATACAGCAATTCAGCTTCAGATTCCCAGTATCCTCCCTGGCTTCCTCGTATAGTTCTCTCCAGGAACCATAAGTCATCATCCAGATGGATCCTATTTTATGTCCCTGAAGTCTCTGCTGAACTTGGCAAACCGTCTTTTTCATATTATGCTCTCTAGGATTGTAATGCATTCCACAACAGCCCTCACGTTGAAAACATTTCGCTCAAAGTGTTATTTGATTAACTTAATGTTGTGGTTAGGCTGCCTCTGCTATGCATAATTAAAAGAAGTAAACCTGAGACACAAAAAATAATGGTGTTGTTCTTTTTTTCCCTGAGCTAAAAGAAGAAACGTGTTTGTTCAACCACATCCAGCAGGGACAAATGAAGTCCACAAGACTTCTTAGAAAATATCTCACTTCTTATTTTCACGGAAAATACGCCATTCTGCTGTTTGGGTTCAGAAGGTTCCTGTGGATTGGGCCATGTGAAGATACAAAACGTTTTAAGAGATGCTTTGTTTAAAATGTACCTCGGTGTGTTTGAGTGAGTCTTTATGCTCAGGCTTTGGTAGCATGATAATAAAAAATTATATCTTTCTTCTGAACAAGATGTTCCTCGAAACAGCCCTTGAAACAATAAGGGTAATGAGCAGCATCAGTAACCTTTAATAAGCTTGTCTCCATGATCAAATGAAAAATCTGCACAAGACACATTATTTTTGTGGAAAAATGTGAGATTCAACTGTTTGGGAATCAGAGGTTTCTTACGAATTTGACTGCAAGAAGATACAAAAAATCTTGTTAGGAATTGCTTTGTTTAAAATCTACTCTGGGTGTGTTTGAAAGAAGCTTATAGCCTATAAATAAATAATGCGATTTTTGTCCTAAACAAGATGTTTCTCTACACAAAAAGGTGATAAAGCAGCATCAGTGAGCTGTAATAAGATCGATTCCATAATCAAATGAATATTCAGCTGGATTGAATTCCTAAATAGATCCCTCTGAATGGAAAACTGTCCATTTAAAGGGATCTGTTCGTTGCCTATGTGTGCGGAAGTACAATTTCCCCATCTTCTATCTTTAGGCGTTAAATATAGGCATACATAATCACTGTTAATATTGGAATCATGACTCCACAAATCCGGTATAATCCAATATAAAAGTCAGACTAACAAACGGAAACAAACCATGAGGAAGAATGTCACTTACTCCGGCCTACAGAAACATTTTATATCAGTTTGTTGTCTCGATAACAACTTGTTTTGTCGAGCGTAATTACTCCAACTAAAGCCTCCGAGAAAACCTCTCGCCGCGTGTTTTCCACCATGGATCGAGGGAAATCTATATTACTGGAAACAGCCTGTGCGCATTCCTATTATCTTTAATGTCGAGGCGGTGAATTCCCAGAATGAATGCTCTGTCGGGGCCGCCCGGTGGGGCGGAGTCAACCCTGCAATTATTCCTGGAAAGCGGATAGGGAGAAGCTGCCGCGCGGTTCCAGGGAGCGCGCGCCGTTTCAGCGAAGGCACAAGCGGTTTGGTCAAACAGAGGGAGAACAGGAGCGGACAGTTGTGACAGAGCTCAGCGGGAATATCAAGAGAATAAAACCTGTTGAAATAAGTAGAGTTACCCGCCACAGTCTGACAAATAAAGACAAAAACGATGCTAACGCTAGAGCTGTTAGCAGTCACGACGCGAAACAACCGGCGGCGGTTGGTGCGGTGCGAGAGATGGTGCGCTCGGCGTGACGTCAGAGCCGCCGGTGCTGTGAAGAGTTCTCAGAATAGACTTCTAGGAAACGGTAAATTTTAAAAGCCAAGCCTTTACACTCTGTCCTTCACGCATTTGGATCCCACTCGGCGACAACACACTCCACACAGCGCGGCTGTCACACGGACTGTAGATTTAGACAGCTTTGAATTATTTCTGCTTTTATTTCACACCGTGTTCGTGGGGAAAAGTACGAAACCTTCACTGCCTGTTTGGATACGGGGAGCTTTTCCTCGTCTGTTCATCGCCAATAACTTACAGACCTATCCATATCGGGTCTTAGTCAAAGCCTTTTGGTACTGGATGTTCTTCGTTTACACAAACCTTTATTTTACTTTCTAAAGAAGAAGAAAAAGAAGACATCCGGATCACATAAAAGCAGGATTTAGGAAATAGTATGATCCTGTGTGTACCAGGGTGAGTCGTGACTTTTCTTTGTTTCTCCTTCCTCCTCTTAGCTTGGAAAACAAGATTTTCTCTAAAAAGTGTTCTTGATTTACATAAAGTTATATTTTAAGTATTTTCAATTGTGCTGCCTATTCAATGGAAAGCACATATTTCTGACTGATGTTTACCTTTTCGATAACAAAGGTCTGTTGCACAAGTTATAAAAACTTGAAAAGCTCTTTACCTCGAATAGCTGGAATTATTCACTATTATATAATTTAGTCCTTATTCAATCAGAAAAGCCTGACAGGGATTAAAATGTCCTTTTTTGAAGAATTCCCTGGCACAGACTGCTATCAATAACAAACAAAACAAAGGTGTAACAGTTAATGCCACTACATGAAAATAAATCAATAAAGTCATTATTAAAATATTCACAAAAGACATTTTTCAGACTTTTTGTTCTGCATCTTCTACAAATGAGCCACACTAAGCTACAAAATATTGTATTTATGGTTCTTTAAAGCTCATAGTTTGGCTTCCTGTATTAATATGAAAGAATAAAGCCAGCAGTGATTGTTTCGTTATGTGAGTTTTTATGTCTTTTAACCCAATTTTTCTTGGTTTGTCCAGGCCCAGAGCTCCTCTGCCTGCTGCTCCAGCCACTGAAACCCAGCGGGGCATGCGGGCAGGAACGCTCCCTCCGACCCCATGCCTTCAAAACACCACTCCACTCTGGGACCCCACAAAGGACCTCAGGGCAATCGCCAGCAACTTCTGCTATCTTGAAAATTCAGGTAAGCTTTTAAGGGCATTTCACCTTCTGATTAGGATTCTCTAGAAAAATCACTACCTGTTCTGTACTTTTCTTTGTGTGATATTGTGTTCTTTGCTCCTAAAATACAGCTGTATTATTTTGTTGTGTTAAAATGAGGCAGCACAAAGGGCGGAGAAAAGCACAGCAGAAGCTGTTCAGAGTGACTAATATTTAGGAATCTGTCTGTGTAGGATGGTACTGGGGAGCGGTCACTGCATCACAGGCCCACGCTGCACTTCAGGAAGCATCCGAAGGAGCTTTCTTGGTACGGGATAGCAGCCACCCTCTGTACATGCTCACCCTCTCAGTCAGGACTGCGCGGGGTCCCACCAGTATACGGATACAGTACAGCGGGGCGCAGTTTCTCCTTGACTCCAGCTCCCCAGCTCGTCCCAGCCTGTCGTCATTCCCCAACGTGCCAAGCCTGGTGCAGCACTACATGGGACCACAGAGGACAGCAGAAGAGGGGAAGGTTGAGGAGCAGGCTCCTTCAAAAACCTCTCAGCAGACAATTCAGGACACATCAGTGGTGCTAAAACTCAAACGGGCTGTGTACAAGCCTCAGGGTCTCCCTTCATTACAGCACCTTACCCGGCTTGTTATAAACAGACACACTGAGTGCCATGAACAGCTACCACTCCCGAGGCCTCTCCTGCGTTACATACAAGACTATCCCTTCAAGGTATGAGGGTCCCATTAGTCCTTTGTGCTGACTGACTTAGAAGAGAGAAAAAACGATCACACAGGTCTGCTGTGCCTGTGAGTGAGTCTGCTGCTCCTGCAGATGGAGGCCAGTCATGGAAATACTAGACAAAAGGTCGTGTTTTTTGCTGACAAAAATGTACAAATTCAGTTAATACTGATGTGCCTGTTTAAGACTTCATAAGTCAAGGACTGATGGGCAGACAGACCCAGAAAAAGACAACGTTGACGCAGTCTTGAGTACTGTAATCTACACTTTGTTTTATGCTGAATGTAGAAATTGTCCATAACCACGTTAACACTCATCAGTTTGGGATGTTCATTCTGTACACTGATTCCATTCAGACATCTTTTTTATTTTTTGCAGTATGACGTTTTTTCTACCTTTTACATGTGTACAATTTTCTATTAAAATAACCAACTGGAGTCTTACTTTGTGTCCCTTATATCCTCTTTTATTCTTAAAATAGCAGTGTTACTCACAGGCTTTAGAGGAAAAACTGCTATAATCATTATTACTAACACCACATGGTGACTGCTCTTGTGACACTTTGTTACGACACATTTTCTCCTTCAATCACCTTTGAAACACAAAGACTTTGTGGCCTTTGAGCTTAAAGTGTGTGACAGACCCAGACTGTTTAAGGAACTGAAGGCCACGCATTGTGTGTTTTTTGCACAACAATGCATACACGGCTTGCATCTGAGTCAGCAAGTGGACAAGTGAAGGGGAGGACCGTTCATCAGTGGATTCACAGAACTGCTGAGTGCTTCCTGGGAAGAGGGTGAGATTCTGAGAGGAAGGTTTCTAAGAAAAGCCTCGGTAATTACCTTCAGCTTTGAGCCCGCTTTTTGGGCCATCTTGCACACATTTTTTGATCCTGCCACAGGATGTGATTACAAATGTTAGTAGATTAAAAGTGCAGTAGTGATATGTAAATCATTTGAGCCTCTGCAAATTGGGACTTTGAGTGATAGAATCAGTGCGTGTATGTGCATGGCGGCTCAGAGGGGGCAGGGGAGCGGCGGCTGTGGCAACCTGGGCTAAAGCCAGCGTAATAGGATCTTAGTTTCTCAATCCAAATCCAGCTTGGTGGTCCTTGTTTGACTCGTCTTTCTGAAGGATGCAGAATCTTGGCCTAAAAATGTAAATTAAAAGAAAATCAGTGCAATTAACTCTAAATTTGAAAATGCAATATGAAGATAGCAGGAATTATGGGTGTTTACTGCTCAGTTTGGAGATTTAATTAACCACAAGGGCTTTTCCTGTTAATTTAAACACACAGCTTTATGCCTAAAAGAATAAGGTTTAACAAAAACCTGGTAGGTTAAAGGAGTCTGAGACATACCTGCTGTTGATGTCACACCTTGTCCCCACATAATGCATCTCCTCTACATTCACCTCCACCCACTGCTGAATAAGCTGAGGGTGTCTGGGATCTACCTCCAAGTAAACATGCCTGTTATTCACAGTAAAAGAGCACAAAGTAGATTAAAAATATAATCAGGGTTATCAGAAGCAATGTTGAGAAGGAAGCAGTGGCTCATATCTGGAGCTGTTTTCACCATAAGTGTTTTAAAGCTTAACTCATTAAAAAGGCAACATGATACTGTGTTTTTCAGAACATGCTGTTCCTATGACAAGCCGCTGCCGCCGGTAGGAATTAAACCCAGGTGTGTGTTTCCGTGTGTGTGCGTGAGTATGTGTGTGTAACTTTCTTACCCATGGTTTGATAGAATCTTTGGAGCCAGGGTTAAAATATGTCGGATCACTTTTAGGCCATCTTCACCTCCATCCAGAGCAGCGTGGTCTTCAAACCTGGGCACACAGTGTCCACAACTCACTTAAGTAATTCAATTTGATAATTCCAAAAAATCATTTTAAAGTAGAGCTTGTTCTCTGCTGCTAATTATTAGGATTATCAATTTATATTTTATGCATTTCAAGGATTTGTCTTTGAAATGAAAACAAATTTAATGTGCACATTTTTCCACAATCTATCAAAAAACACAAAATCTGTGTAGCCTTAAAATATATACAGACAGTAAATAAAAGGATTTGTAAAGATTATAACACACTCTGCAATGCTGTAAAGCCAAGATGCTTCATCAGCAAAAATTTAATATAGAGCAGACCAGATTCTTCTAAACTTTCACTGGGCTCTGCTTTTGTGTGCAGTATCTGGATACCATGGAAATATCTCACTTAAAAATAAAAACTGCGTATTTAATCTGCAGACAGCTTTAAAAATCGCCAGATAGCTACCAACAGCTGAAGCACTGCTGCTAATTCAAGATGAAGCTTGTAACTAACATGCCACAGCTTGCCTTGGTTAAAGCTTAATTTGCTCATGCCCTGGAGCAGTTTTTATCTGATAGAAATAATTTAGCTGGTAATTTAGTTTGTGTTTTAACATAAATACTTTTAAGTTAATCAGATAATAAAGTATTAAAACAGTTAACAAGCTAGCTTGCTAATAGTAGCTTAGCCTAGAAGCCCCTGACTAGAAACAAAAACATGATTGTAACTGTAGTTTAGTTAGGCAAGGCAAAGCAGGTTTATTTATATAGTGTATTTCATGCAAAAAGTAACTAAATGCTTTACATAGGTGAAGGAAACATCAGCACAAGACAGACAACACAAATAGGAAATATTAAAATACATACACAAAAGGCGTGAGCACATACAATCCTAAAATAAAATCATTTTAAAAGAGATCAAAAGTTAAGTTACAATGTTAAAAATATTACAATCAAATACAAACTATGGATGAAAAAAACAATAAAACTAAGGTGTGAAATGTAAGTTTTATTCAAAGATGCTTAAAAAAAAAGAAATGTCTTCAACCTGGATGTAAAAATATTAATGTCTGGGGCACATCCAATCTCAGTTGGCAGTTTGTTCAATTAGCACGCAGCATAGTGGCTAAATCAACAGCTCTGAGGGTCCTGGTCAGTTGATAGCTTTTCAGCATGTCTATACTGAGACCATGCAGTTCAGTGACTAATAAACTATTAAAAAAACTTTAATATTTATTCTCAAATTAACTGGGAGCCTTTGCAAAGATTTTAAAACCGGAGTACTGTGTTCAGTTTTCTTTGTCTTTGTCAGGAGCATGGCGGCTGCAGTTTGAAAGAGCTGTAGCTGTTTCACGGTCTTTTTAGGAAGCACTTCATTTTTTGAGGAATAAAATTGTTTATTAATATTATTTAACCATTCAGTTGGCTTAATGAAAAACTGCTACATTATTGGAAAAACAGCTGGCCATGCTATGAGAACCATGACAGTCAGAAAATATTCCATAAGTAAGTCAAGAGGCAGAAATTGTTATCATAGCATCAACAGTCATATTGTGGATCAGCAGTGATGAAAAGTAACTAATTATATTTACTCAAATTACTGTAACAGAGTAGTTTTTGGGGTAGTTCTACTTTTTAAGTACATTTTGAAATCAGTCATTTTGCTTTTACTTAAGTAAGTTTCAACCAGAGTAACTGTACTTTTACTTGAGTCCTATACTCTTGAGCATATAGCGAGAGAATGATTCCACATAGAGGTCATAGAGGTGCGACTTTACCTGAACATCCTAGTTGAAGATCCATATTCTCATGTTCATGCCAATAAGGAAAGGTCATATTTTACTTTACAACCCCTCAGTAGCTACTAAGTCTGGGAGATTTATCTAAATTTAGATTAATTGGTAATATATCCTATTGCAACTTTCAAATTGCATAAGATGCAATATTTCTTTGACCTCAAATGTGCAACCCCCCCCCCCCACCACAGTTTTATATTATACTAGTATATATACAGTGCTTAACAAATTTATTAGACCACAACCCAAAGTAAGGTTTATGCCACAGCTGCCCTAAATTAACAGCCTTGGTAATTAACAAAAGCATTTTTTATGTTTCTGCAATGGTTAATACACCAATATATACAGTTGAAACCAGAAGTTTACATACACTATATAAAAAGGCACATAAACTTTTTTTTCTCACCATCTAACATTAAATCAGATTAAACTTTTCCTGTTTTTGGTCAATTAGGATTACCAAAATTATTTCTATTTGCTAAATACCAGAACAATGAGAGAGATAATTTTTTAGACAATTTTTTATTATTTTCTTGAGAGTCAGAAGTTTACATACATTTCATTAGTATTTGGTAGCATTGCCTTTAAACTGTATGACTTGGGTCAATTGTTTTGGAAATGCTTCCACAAGCTTCTCACAATAATTTGCAGGAATTTTGGCCCATTCCTCCTGGCAGAACTGGTGTAACTGAGCCAAGTTTGTAGGCCACCTTGCTCGCACATGCCTTTTCAGCTCTGCCCATAAATTTTCAATGAGATTGAGATCAGGGCTTTGTGATGGCCACTCCAAAACATTGACTTTGTTATCCTTAAGCCACTCTGTAACCAGTTTGGCAGTATGCTTAGGGTCATTGTCCATTTGGAAAACCCATTTGCACCCAAGCTTTAACTTCCTGGCTGATGTCTTGAGATGTTGCTTCAGTATTTCCACATAATGTTCTTTCCTCATGATGCCATCTGTTTTGTGAAGTGCACCAGTCCCGCCTGCAGCAAAACAACTCCACAACATGATGCTGCCACCCCATGTTTCACAGTTGGGATGGTGTTCTCAGGCTTGCAAGCTTCCCCCTTTTTTCTCCAAATGTAACGATGGTCATTATGGCCAAAAAGTTCGATTTTAGTTTCGTCAATCCACAGAACATGTCTCCAAAAATTAAGGTCTTTGTCCCTGTGTGCATTTGCAAACTGTAATCTGGCTTTTTTATGTTTCTTTTGGAGTAATGGCTTCTTCCTGGGAGAGTGGCCTTTCAGCCCATGTGGGTACAGGACTCGTGTGACTGTTGATAATGACACTCTCTTACCAGCTTCAGCCAGCATCTTCACAAGGTCTTTTGCTTTTGTTCTTGGGTTGAGATGCACTTTTTGGACCAAAGCACGTTCATCTCTGGGACACAGAACCCGTCTCTTTCCTGAGTGGTATGATGGCTGGACATTCCCATGGTGTTTATACTTGCGTATAATTGTTTGAACAGATGAACGTGGCACCTTCAGGCATCTGGAAATTGCACCCAAGGATGAACCAGACTTGTGCAAGTCCACAATTCTCTTCCTGATATCTTGGCTGATTTCTTTTGATTTTCCCATGATGTTACACAAAGAAGCAGTGTGTTTCCGGTGTGCCTTAAAATACATCCACAGGTGTGCCTCTAATTAACTCAAATGTAGTCAATAAACCTATCAGAGGCTTCCAAAGACATGACATCATCATCTGGGCTTTCCCAAATTGTTTAAAGGCATAGTAATCTTAGCGTATGTAAACTTCTGACTTTGAAGAAAGTAATAAAAATTGTCTAAAAAAATCCTTTTCTCATTATTCTGGCATTTAGCAAATAGAAATAATTTTGGTAATCCTAATTGACCAAAACCAGGAAAAGTTTAATCTGATTTAATGTTAGACGGCGAGAAAAAAAAAGTTTATGTGCCTTTTTATATAGTGTATGTAAACTTCTGGTTTCAACTGTAGAAGCTCTTTAACCCCAATGATATTTTTAATGCTAAAATATAATTATTATTGTTATCCATGAATTTTCAAATTTACTGTTTTACAAAAAGCTGAAAAAAATAGTAAAGCACATTCATATTTCTTGATTAATATGTCAGATTATAGTTATTTACTTGCCTTCCTGAACAGAAAAATGAGTTTTAGTGGTTGATGTTATGCTTGATTAATTTCTGACTTCTCAGGGAAGCCCAGTGAGCCAGCTCAAATTTTTGAGTATAAAAAGGTGAATTCAGTTTGAAATTCCTCATTCCTGTTCAAAATGGTAAAACGTGGAGAGCTCACTGAAAATGAAAGAGTCCACATTAAAGCACTTGAAGATGCTGGTTGGTCTCTGAGACAAATATGGCAGGTGGTCTAATAAATTTGTTAAGCACTGTATTTTTTTTTGCAGCAGCAGCAGCAGAGATGTTTTTCTCTACACAAACAATAGAGCATCATTTTTCTAGAATAGTTTGCAAAACACTTACTTTTCTTATTTTTGTATATTTTTTTCTTTTTAAAAAAGAGAATGACATAAAAATGATGATTCCCTTCAATACAACCATCCGCACTGCATCTGCAAAATGAATCAAAATAATCACAGATAGATGTTTTTATCAAAAATTTTCAGCCCTAGTTTTCATGAACTAGGGCTTTCATAAATCACTAAATTTATTACAGTAATCAAAGAATATAAATAAAGATATGCAATTCATACTGATTCATGCATCATTTTAAGTCATCCTACATGCCCAGCCTACAGGAACAGTTTATGTTTGTGCTATCTAATATTGTGTTGGTTAAAACAGATAATGATTTATTGGGTTTGTTCAAAAATATATAAGGAGAGGAACTCAAAAAATGATTGAATGTCAAATGCAAATCTGTAAAAAAATGCTATTAGATTATTTCCCCAAATCATTCAGCTCTAGTATCAGTACTCAGTCCTTACAGTATACTTGAAATTAAATACTTTTACCTATACTAGAGTAGGCTTATGGGCCAATACTTTACTTTTACTTGAGCTAATTTGTTCTTTTACTTGAGTACATAAATCTTGTACTTTTCGAACCTCTGCCAGTCAGGCTTTTATTTTGAAAGCTGTGGGTCGTTGACATGGACTAACTCACAGTGATTGTAACTTTATTTCCTCTTCTTTAAAACAATCAATACATATCCATATTCCCAGGGAGGCAAACATGTCAAACTAATGTTAGTATTCTAGCCTCCCTCCTTTTCTATTTCATCTGATGCTAACTTGCAGTGGCACTTTGCTAACAAAACAGTGAGATGGCACAAACTTTTTACCAACAAAGCAACAAAAAAGGCAACAAGTAACTGGTGAACTAATCGACAACACTGAGATTAATACCTAGCTTGTGGTGATGGTATGAGATGAATGTAACTTGATGCTTGGTGCTCTGTGTGTTAGCTACAACACATTACACAGGCTAATGTAAGTCAAGTAGCAATGAAATTATGATAAAGAGTTAGAGTGATGTGGGTATTCTTCAGATAAAAATGGGATGGGTTACAGGGTAGCATAAAAACTAGAATTAGAATTAGAGGATTCATGTTAACTTAGCACAAAAAGTAAGGAAATTTGTGTTTGGTAGATTATTTCTTTGTTGTAACAATGCTTCTTGGCAATAAATCTTATAACGTTGGAAAGCCTGTTTATTTCCCTTTTAAATGATGCCACATTTGTAAGGAACATGCATGTGTGGGATGAGCAGCAGAGCTGAGTATGTGGGTTGTGCCCATGAAAGATTTGCCAAATCTTCTCTGCCAATGCCAAACAGCTTATTCTGCTGTTGACTCTTCTTTGGTGTTTGGTGGATTGAATTATTGAAGTTTGAAGAAAAAAGACATATTGGCAATTTAACAATATAGTCATTTAACAAACAGGAGCCTCAGTAGAGTGTGGAAGAACCATTCACAGCCACAACAGCCTGGCACTCCTCCTCATGCCGGTCACACATTGCTGTGGGATGACATCCCATTCTTCAACCAGCATTTGTCACAAGTCAGCCAACGTGGTTGTGTTGGTCACCTTGGCAGAAACAGCACGCCCAAGTGTTCAGTGGGTTTGAGGTCAGGACTGGTGGCGGGCCAGTCCATCCTCTCCAATCTCAAATTCTGGAGGTAGTCTCTGATAAACCCCGCTCTGTGGGGGAGAGCGTTGTCATCTTGGAGGACAGAGATCTTGCTGACAAGGTGAGGAAACGTCTTCCTGGGATGCACACTTCGCGGCCTGTCTCTGACATCCCCCCGTTATATGGAGCTTGGCCTTCAGTTTGGAGATGGTACTAGGACTGTGAGGGAATTTTAAGTGTGGTACTAGGACTCACTCCAAACAATGCCACAACTTGGTTTTGCGGACCACCAGCTTGAAGTTGCCCTATCGAACGGGCCCTATCCAGATCAGTCAAACGTGGCATGCCGATTCTTGGAGCAAACGCCTACTGACCACTGTGGCCCATGCTCAAAGGTTCTGCCAATCAGGTACAATCGGGCACTTGATCTACCAAACACAAATTTCCTTACTTTTTGTGCTAAGTTTATTTTAATATTGTATCAATGAGATATTCGACTGGATTTGAATGAAAGTGCTCTGAAAATAGTGCAGGGTGGAGAGCTGTAAAGTGATGGGGGCCAAATGAGTGATTTTAAGAAGTGGGTGGTACATCTCCCACTCATATGCACACTGTAAAAAATCCAACTTAATAAATGTTGAGTGAACGAATGATGAAGTATTGGGTGCACTTTTGATGACTAGTTTCTTAAATAATGTACGATACAAACAAAGTGAATATATACATTTAAGTCAAGCCAACTGAAATCTAGATTTCTATCTTGGCAATCTGAGATTTTCAGTTATGAGAATGTAATGCCAACTAAATGGACACAAAGTATTAAGTTTGGCCTCTCAATTTAAGATAGCTGTAAAACTTGTTATGTTACCCTAACTATTTAAAGTTGGGCCTTCAAATTTGTTCTAACTGTGCAATGGGTCCAGCAATCGAGATAAGCACAGATATTGTTATACTCATCCCCCATCCCTCCAAAAAGTACGTTTTTAGTTTCTATTCATGGTCAACGGTTTGTTTCTTTAACATAAAAATATTATCCTATTCATCCATCTGTTATCAAAAAAAAATCCTAAACATCAACCTTTCAGTGCTTTTGACAGAACAGTTTCTATTAAATCTGTCTGATAACTAATTTTTTAAGTTAAATTATAATACAGCAACAAAGAGACCTATAAGTCCTCCATGATAGGTTTAAAAAAGAAAGAACTGAAGCTAATTTCAGTAAATGCCAGTGATATAATCGTATATGATGGGCGGTCTTCATTCTTTATGACTGTAAGTGTTTTATACTGTGGGCTGAGTAAGCAACATTATTATTAAATTTTCTGAATCAATTAACTGACACATAAATTTTACATAAAGTAGCATGAAATGTGAAGACATTATTGGTTACAAACTTATGACTAGCACTAGTCCAGATTGGTAATTTAAATTAAGAGGGCTTGGGAACCTTCGTCACATTGTGTTGCATTATGTAATAGTAAACAAACAGAGATAGAAAGAGTTTGAAAAAGATTGATGCAGCTTTGTTAGGCAGAAGGAGAGCTGTTCATGCTCCCCACCTGTGAAACAAGCTTCCAGAATACTGAGGTCTGCTACAACCATGAGCTCATAAATTTAGGACTAAAACATTTCTGTTTATTGTGGCTATTAAAAAGAAAATGCATCAATAAAGTTAATTCAAATTTTAGTTTTTTTAAAGCTTTTTTTTTCATTCAAATACCATTTTTAATAACAAATAAAATCTATCAAACTGAAACATGAAGGCTATAAATAGATAACACTGTTAGCATTTTTAACATTTTACTGACAAATCAAAGAGAATTAAATAATATTGATTTATTTATTAATTCAGTGCTGTACTCACAGCACCTGCATGAACTCCCCTTTACTGCATAAGTGGAAGAAGACAGGAGTTGTCTATCTTTTTTATCATTATGGTCATGTGTACTGCCACTACACTGCTGATGGGCCGGACAAACTGCCGTAGCTACCATCATGGCAGATCTCCCACAAGGCCCTGCAGCATGACAGCATGATCCCAAATGGCACCTGCAACCCTTAAATTTTGGCTTTACTCTAACTGCACCATAAGTGAGCAGTGTAAATTGGAGAACAGTAGGGGCTCAAAAGCTTTGTTTTAACACAATCCAGACTCATTAGAAGTTTCTGTGCCAGCATATTAGTGTGTGCAAACTATTTTCATCACTGCTGCCGAACATCATCATCATCATCATCACTCAAGTTGTTCCTGATAATATGTCTCAGATATTGCACCTTTGTTCTGAGCAGATACTAAGTTTCTTGCATAAGTGTCTTTTATATAACCTTACTCAGTGCTACCCACCAGCCATTAAAAGTTTATACAAATGACGCACTTGAGTAATGTCAGTGATAAAATATGTAATACCTCCTGTCCCTTAAGTAGGTGGGCTCTTTTTTTTGCCCTACAATTGCAGGTTCCAAAAATCATTTAACTAATGATTGCATGTAAATTTTTTATTTCTATTTTTACCTTTCATTCATGAATTCACCCGCTTTTAATATTTCACCTGATTTATTTGTCTCTGGAACAGTTGTAAAAATAATTGTAGGAAAGTTATATAACAAAATAAAACATGCAGAGGGATTGAGTGTGCCTAAGTCACCTGTATATTTCAGGCTGCAGTGACGCCATATCCTTAGAGAACAGGTACGGAGGGTTGCTGACCAAAACTGAAACAGGCTTACGGAGGTTCAACAAGGCTTCAGCATCTGAAAAAAACCCACAAAATTCAATTTAATCCGTAGTGCTTATTTGTGTTTTGTCTTTCTATTATTCTTTTTATTGACAGTTGGCAAAATCCTTAAGCAACTGTGTCCCTTTCATTTGCATAATCAACAAACATTTGTGCCACAAATCCAAAAAATTCCTATCAGAGGTGTTTAAGACAACATGGAGCTAATGAGAAGAAAAAAACTATTGTATATGAATAAAATGATTCTACATACCAAATCTGAACTGTGTGTTTTTTAACAGTTCTACCACATATCTACCTCCTTGGTTTTACTCTTCTCACATCATTTAACATAATTTACCTTTCAAGATGTATCAATTAAAATCTTGTTTCTTTATGATATGCTTTTTTCTTTAGGCATCTGAAGTGTGTTTTCTAATAATTGTTATGAAGTGCTTGAACTTTCTCACTCACCTTTCGTTACATCTATATGATACACCTGAAGTCTGTCCTGAAGCCCAAACCTGAAGAAAAAAAACAGACTCTATTCTTTATTCTACACCACCGATGATAAAGGAGGGCATTTAGAGCTGCTTCATTTACCTTGATGCATTCTGTATTGTTAAATCCACTGCATCCTTACTTTGATCCACAGCAATGGCTTTAAGCTGGAGAAAGAGAAACAGACAAGGTGAAAAAAACTGATGTTTACTGTTTTTCTTGATAAAAACATTTGTCTTAACTTCATAAAAACATTATTTTTTTAAAGCTTTAAAATCTATTTTCAGTGTTGAGGGAAACAAGCAGACTCACATAGCTACCCATGTGACAGTATATTGAAAAGTACCAGAGTCTATGAAAGTATGCACCTACAGTGCCTATAAAAAGTTCAAAAATTATCAATTTGTTTTTTTTTTTTTTTACAAAAAAGCCAAAAAACTCTCTTTAATATCAAAGTGAGACTGATTTCTACAAATAAATGTCAATTAAACAATATGTAATGTAAAATAAGCAACTGCATAAATATTAACCCTTTTAAAAGTTATTCAACAGAGGTCCAGCCAATTGCTGGTAGTCTCACAATTGTATAAACACACCTGTGTCTGTAAGGTCCAGTCACTGGTTAATCAGCGCTCCTGGCTACCATTACACCATGGAGACAAAAGAACACTCCAAACAACTGAGAGAAAGGGTTAGTGAAAAGTGTAAGTCAGGAGATGGATACAAAAAATTTCCAAGGCACTGAACATCCTCCAGAGTTCGGTTAATTCTATCATCTGTCATGGAAGGAATATGGCACCTGTGTTAATCTGCCTAGTTCAGGCCGTCCTCACAAACTGAGTGAGCGTGCAAGAAGGAGACTAGTGAGAGAGACCACCAAAACACCTGTGACTACTCTGAAGGAGTTAACAGGCTTCAGCAGCTGAGATGAGAGAGACTCTGCAAACAACAACTGTTGGCCGGGTTCTTCACCAGTCAAAACTTTATGGGAGAGTGGCAAAGAGAAAGCCACTGTTGAGGAAAATTAACATTAAGTCGTGACACAAAGACGTGGGAGACTCTGTGGTCAAGTGGAAGAAAGTTCTTCGGTCTGATGAGATCAAAACGGTGCTTTTTGGCCATCAGACAAGATGCTGTTTGGCAGACATCAAACACTGCACATCACCACAAACACACCATCCCCACTGTGAAGCATAGCAGTGGCAGCATCATGCTGTGGGGATGCTTCTCAGCAGCCAGCCCTGGAAGGCTTATAAAGGTAGAGGGTAAAATGAATGTGGCAAAATATAGAAAAATCCTGGAGGACAATCTTATTCAGACCCCAAGAGAAGTACAACTTGGGAGAAGATTTATTTTCCACCAGACAATTACCCAAAGCATATAGCTAAAGCTGCACAGAAGTTATTTAAGACAATGAGGAGAATGTTCTGGAGTGGCCGAGGCAAAGCTGAGACTTTAATCGATTAGCGAATGTGTGGTTGGACAGAAAACTGCTGTTCAAGCCCAATCCCTGTGCAGCCTGACAGAGCTGGAGCAGTTTTTGCAAATAAGAATGGAGTAAAACTAGAGAGTACGGATCGCACATCTGGGATACTGCAATATTACTAATGCAAAGATTCACACTGACTCAGCGCTTGGAGTGTTCTTTTGTCTTCATGGTGTAATGGTAGCCAGGAATACTGATTAACCAGTGACTGGACCTTCCAGACACAGGTTTCTTTGTACTACAATCACTTTAGACACATTCACTGCACTCAGGTAATTTCCACTTCACTAATTGTGAGATTACTAGCATCAGTTGACTGGATCTGTATTGAATTAGGTGACTTTGAAGGGGTGAATATTTATGCAATCACTTTATTTACCTTACATATTTGTATTCAATTGACATTACTTTGAAGAAAGCTGATGACATCTGTTGACATTAAAGAAGGTTTTTGTCACATATTGACCAAGATTGATTTATAAAATCAATAAAAAGGGTAAAACATCCAAGGGGGTGAATACGTTTCATAGGCACTGTACCTCAGCCTTGATCAAAGTGGTGGAAACTGACACTCAATCTCTCACCTGAGGCAGACTCTTCAACAGACTTAGAGAAATGGCACCAGAGCCACATCCAACCTCCAAGCTTGTTAGCTGTGCATCGTCACCCGCTCCTAACCTGAGCTTCATTTCCAAATCTGAGAGCACAAGGTCAACCAATTCCTGCAAACACAGGAACACGGCTGTGGTTGTGTACAAGTGATTCTTGGGATTAGAGTGCAAATTAATTATGTGGGCAGATTTTCTTTACCTCTGTTTCAGGTCTTGGTATGAACACCGGGGGTCTCATCTTAAGCGTCAGATCTCTGAAATCCCACTCCTCAATTACATACTGGACTGGCATTCTGCAAATACACACAGTCATTTATGATTATTCTCAGAAAAAAACACCCTGTGAGCATGCAGTAAACGTCTATATGAAGAATCTTTAAACCTGGACAGGCGTCTGGTGCAGAGCTTCCATATCTGCTTAGTTTTTTCTTGGCTGAGAAAATCTGTCAGCTTCCCCTTCTCTAGACTTTCGATCTAGATAAAAATAGGTCATGTCAGAAGAGGAAGGGATGCTGCTAAATGAGAGGAAGAATATTCAGACATTACATCAGAGGATGCAGAAGAGACTCAGCAGAATTTAGCTCACAGTTTTAGCTCCAAGCAGATAAGCGATGATGTAATTGCTCGAGTGGTCAGGCTCTGTCACACCCATTTCTTCAAAGTGTTTCCTCCATAAGTGTGCTGCCTGAAGTGCAGTGATCGGGTCCGCAGGAAAGGCTGGAGCGCTGTATCTTCGCACTGCAAGGGAGCCCCAAAGTCCCTAAAATTAATCAACAAATTAAGATTTTTAATGAGCATGCATCCTCAAATGTAATTTGATCCAGCAGTGGTTTAAGAATCTTTTTTTGATTTCCCTATAAGCAATACACAGGAGAAAATCCTGATGAAAACCTAAAAGGAACTAAAGAGTAAACTCTAAAAGGTTAGTTTCATACCGGTCTGTGGATACCACTAAATGATGTACTCTCCAGACAAATGTCCCACAAATAGTTCAAAAGCTCCCTGTACTTCCCATACATGACCTGAGTGAAGGTCCCCAAGCTGGGACACTGTGTAAAATGTGGATGAAAAAACAGGATGCAGTGATTTGCTAATCTTCTTTAACCTGTATTCAATTGAACACAAAACAAGGAAATGATATTTAATGTTTAAACTGATTAACCTTCAACCAACTGATAAGCCTGCAAAACACATCTGTCCCAAAAAAGATGGGACGGATGCAAGAAAAGACTGTGAAAGTTGTGAAATGCTCCAAAACACCTGGAATATTGAACAGGTAGGTAGGTTCATTAGTAACACATGATAGTACCATGCTTCTCCACCTTGTGAAAGCATGCATGGGCAAATAGTCCAACAGTTTTTGAAAACGTCACTCTGCATCTAATTCAAAGAATTTAGAGCTTGCATCTAATTTTGTAAGTTAAGACTCGACCATGCAAAGTAAAAGTCAGACATCAACAACATCCAGAAGCGACAGACTTCTCTGACCTAGAGTGGAAAAGTGTTTCAAATTGTTTCTGGTAATGGCCATCGAGTCCTTCAGGCTTAAAAGGAAAAGGACCATCCGGATTACTATCAACACAAAGTTCAAAAGCAATCATCTGCAATGTTATGGAAATGTTTCAGTGCCCATGACATGGGTAACTTGCAAATCTGTAAGGCACCATTAATACCGAGGGGCACATGCATCACTGACATATAAGACTTCATTCTTTTGCAGTTGCACCACCTGACATTTGAAACTAATTTCAGATAAAACAGGCAATAATTTGACACGTTACTTTTATTCTTGTTAGACAATGGATATGGAAGCATATAGTGCTCAAAATTAAAATGAAAAGTCTAACATGAAAATTAAAAGATACATATATTTTAAAGATAAATCAAGATCAAATGGTAAATTCATTTTTTAGCAGTTTTACATTGATTATACCATCTGACATGGAAAGTGTACCCACCCTACTTTGAAAAGAAAAGTTTTTATCTTTACATGAAACCATACTTAAACCATTTCTTTTGGCCACGAGTGTCAACTGATAAAAATGATAAATTTTGCCAAAATCAGTTTTTATCACTTCATTTAAAAATAAAATTCCCATGATTACAGCTGCACCACTCTGACATTTAAGAACTAGTATATTCTAGAACAAAAGTTTTTAGATAATCCTACCAGCTTCAAAATGATCAATTACAATAACTTGTTTATTCCAAAGCTTTCTACTATAAAATCATGCAAAAGTGTTCTAATTTAATTTCTGTTCATTTACTGACTGTTGCACCACCCGACATTTTCAGGGTTTGAGATGCCAAAATCTGAAATTAATTTTATTATTCAAATACACTGAAAATGTATTTAAACAAAGGTGGTTCCATAGAGCTAATTGATTTGTGCCATGAAATAATACACTTTATTCAAAAGAAAATTATAGATTCCAACACAAAAATATGCATGTTGAGTCACTGATCCACATACAGGTCTTGGAGCAATAAACTTCCATCTGGACAATGACTTTTTCTAGGGAAGTCCCTGCTTATTTCAGTAAGACAACACCAAGCCCCACTAAATCCAAGTTACAACAGTATGGCTTCACATTAAAAAGTGCAGATACAAAACATACCTGCATGCAGGCCAGACCTGTCTCCCATTAAAAATGTATAGTGCATTATGAAGTGCAACATACAACAAGTACCCTACGCTGTTAAGCAACTTAGGATGTACATTAAGCAAGAATTAGAAAGAATTCCACTTTCAACACTTCATCAGCAAGTGTCATCTTAAATCTCCAGAAGCTTAGTAGGTGCTGTTAGGAAAAAAAAAGATGATGTTACACAGCAGCAAACATGCTCTCAACTTTTTTGGTATATGTTGCCAGAAACAAAGTCAGAATGTGCTTATATTAAGAAAGAAAAAACAAGTGTTTCAGTTTGAGCATTATACATCTGGTCTTTGATTTGTATTCGTTTTGATATAGGTTTAAGAGGATTAGCAGATCACTGTACACTGCTTTACTCACATTTCACACAGTGTCCCAACTTTTGGGGAATTGGGATTTGTATACAGAAACGGTCTAGATTCTTGCTGATGACCTTGATAGCTTTTGTAGGAAGAAGCTTTAGCAGTAATTTTAGCCTGTCTCAGAACCAGTAAAAAAAACTCACGGAGGAGCTTTAATAAACATTTAACCAATTTTTCTACATGCATGCCTTATCCTTTAAGACATTTTCATCCAGCTGATGAGGTTTAAGGCTGAGGCTGTTTCTGGGTATATTCTGATGTAGCCTACTTGTCCTCATTTGTTCCATGCTGAATAGAAATTTTAGCTTTTGCCAAGTAACGCCAGTGATACAACACTGCCACTTTAATGTTTATACACATGGAAAAATAAATGACTTTACTAATAACTGTGATTAAATGTGCATTATTCTGTTTTTAGCTGCTAAGTGACTGTTTTTTCTCAGTAAATTCCAATGCACTCTTTAATCAGAGACACCGGGTTCATCGGCCCTTCACTTCTTACTTATGCCAAGACTGACGTAATAGTGTATTGTTATTACCTTTATCCCAACACTCCTGAATCCAAAGCATCTGTGTCCTACACTCATCGTTCTCCACATGACATCAACATCACTTTAACCTTACGTACACTTATGTTGCCGTCGTCTACACCCTTATGGTACTCAGTTGTCCTACATATATCTTTGTAGGTCATTCTTAATGTCCCATGTGTACATTAAACACCATTTCAATGGTCTAACAGTACGCTAGTTGACACTGTTGACTGTACTTCCAACACACGGCGCCCACAACTCTTCCTGTCGTCGCCGTGACGCAAAACGTCTCCACGTGCGGCGCATCTTGCGCAGCATTAACCCTGGTGAATAGTGCTACTTTTAAGTGCTGTCGTATAAATAAGATATTTGAGTTTGACTTTCATAATAACACATCAAGCACTAGTTAATCGAAGTTTTATAAGGTAATGTTAAACTATCGGTCAGCATATTATCATTGCTGCAATTAACACCTGCCGAGAGACTCACCGAAACGGGATTAGTTTGTTTAATTCACCCACGATTTTGTAAAATACAGTTTTTCTTCACAAATGTGCAGCTTTATATGCTTAAATGATACCAAAGTAATTATTTACAACAGAAATAATGCTAATACATTTTTATACTTTAAAAAAGTACAAACTTCCTGTGTAATATTTGTAACTTCCGTTATCTTGATTTGTAAATTACGAGGAGCTCCTGAAGGCATCGTTATTGTTGTTCCCAAGTCTGGAGTGTCTGAATGTGTCGACTATTGGAGATCTCCTGGACACATTTCTATAATTTTGACAGCATTTTTCAGAATATAGGGATTAAACATTTGCTTCCGCGTAACTCAGGCGTTGGACCTTTCATGTTTATTTAGTTGGTGGTGATGAGCCCATGTTTTGACGTTAAAACTGGGAGCTGACAGCTAGCTTCGGCTGCTACATCACAGTGGAGGCTGTCTTGAGACTGAAGGGGATTTGGGTTGAGATTGATATATTTTCCTCATCTTTTGGTCAACTTTGAGAAGGGAAGTTGCCGTGATAAATATTATTTTTATGATGGGCATGACAAATCGGATAGAGTGCATATTTTTTAGTGAGTTTCATCCCACCCTGGGTCCAAAAATAACATATCAGGTAAGTGTGCAATACTTTGTATAGCTTGATCATTATGACCCAACATTTACTTATAACTATAATGTTTAAAAAAGTATGAAGAGCTGACACTGTAGAATCTACAAATGTTGTCTACATATCCTTGATAAAATAGGGAAGTTATGCTTATCATATAATACAGTGTCAATAATTTAAAGTAAATGTGATATTTAAAGTAAATTTAACTTATTATTATTTGTAATGCCGCACACAATTTCCAAAAGTATCAATATCAGAAAGACATTATCCAGAGATATATCAATGTGTAAGAGTTACCATGCCTATTAAAAGTATTCATCCCCCTGGATGTTTTAACCTTTTATTGATTTTATAGATCAATAAAAGGTTAAAAATGTAAGGATTTGGTTTATTTGCCAAAAGAAATTCCAAAAACACTCTTTAATGTCACATATTTCTACAAAGTAACGTCAAATAGATTTAAAAAAATGTATTGTTAAATAAATGACTGCATAGATATTCACCTCATTCAAGTCAGTATTTAGTAGATGCACTGTTGGCTGCAATCACAGCACTGAGTCTGTGTGGATAGATGTGCCCTGCACATCTGGACACTCCAGTTTTACTCCTTTGTTTTTTGCACAACTGCTCAAGCTCTGCCAGAACAGCCCTTTTCAAGTCCGGTCACAAATCCTCTATTGTATTGAGGTCTCGGCCACTCCAGAACATTTACCTTGTTGCCTTTAAACCAATGTTGTGTAGCTCTCGCCGTATGCTTTGAGTCATTGTTTTGCTGCTAAATAAATCTTTTCCTAAGATGTAGTTCTCTTGCAGACTGAATAAAATTGTCCTCCAGTCCAAAAACTTTCTTCCACTTGACCATGGAGTCTCCCACATGCCTTGGGTGAACTCTAGTCAAGATTTAAAACAAGTTTTTCTACAATGGCTTTCTCTTTGCCACTCTCCCATAAAGTTTTGACTGGCAAAGAATCCGGGCAACAGTTGTATGCGGAGCCTCTCCCATCCCAGCTGCTGAAGCTTGTAACTATTACAGAATATTCATAGGCGTCTTTGTGGCCTCCCTCACAAGTCTCCTTCTTGCACAGTCATTCACTTTATGATGGCGGCCTGATTTAGGCAGATTTACTCATGAGCCATATTCCTTCCATTTCTTGATGATGGAGTGTCTCAGAAATTTCTTTGTGTTCTTCCCCTGACCTGTATTTTTCAATAACCTTTTCTCTAACTTTTTTGGAGTGTTCTTTTGTATTCTTGGTGTAATGGTTGCCAGGAGCGCTGATTAACCAGTGACTGGACCTTCCAGATACAGGTGTCTTTATACAACTACACTTGAGACACATTCACTGCACTCAGGTGATCCCAATTTCACTGTTTGTGAGATTACTAGCACCAGTTGGCTGGACCTCTGTTGACTTAGATCAGTCATTTTAAAGGGGACGAATATTTATGCAGTCACTTATTTAACATTACATATTTTTATCTAAATTACATTATTTTGTAGAGATCTGTTTTCCTCCTGACATTAAAGAGGCTTTTGAATTTTTTTGTCAAAAAAGCCAGATTATATTGACCATGATAAATTTATAAATCAGTAAAAGGGTAAAACATCCAAGAGTGTGAATAATTTTTATAGGTACTGTAGAGTCTTCCTTGTCCTCTTCCATCAGGTCCCAGAGGAATACATTTCCAGAGAGCTCTTCGACACAGTTCAAGTTTACATAATCACCAAGCCAGAGCTGCAAAACAAATTAATAACTGTGTAAGTCATCAAATCAAATACCCTCCTGTATTTTTTTTTCCATCATTCTTTTTTTCTTATATTGAGATCTGTGTTTTTTACAACACATCTTAGATTTTCTTTATCAAATATTTCTTTTTGCTCTTTTTTATCTGTTTCAGCACTGCCATGGGGAAAAAGTTAATAGGTTGTCCTGTGTGCATAGAGCATAAGAAATACAGCCGAAATGCCCTCCTGTTTAACCTTGGGCTGGTTTGTGATGCTCAGACCAACACTTGTGCTCTGGAGCCGCTTGTGAAGAAGCTGTCCGGGTACCTCACTACACTAGAGGTAGGAAATAACCCATCTTCACATCCCTATTTCAACTATAAATCCCCCACAGATTATATCTAGTGTTTTTCCCCTGTTTGTTTTGCAGCTTGAGAGTGGTTTCATATCTAATGAAGAAAGCAAACAAAAACTTTTACCCATCATGTCAACCTTATTGGAAGATCTTAATGCAACAGGAGCCTGCACCCTGCCTATAGGTATTTTTCTTGTATTTTTATGTATTTTATTTTTCCAGTACTCTTTCCCAGAAAAACACAACCACAGCAGCTCTGAAAGGTTTAAATAATTGTGTTGATTTTATCAACAATAAACAGCATTGTGCAGCTCTTTTATTGATCTCTCTAAAGCATTTGACACAGTGAACCATGCAGTGCTCAGAAACAGACTGCTCAAAGCAGGTCTATCTGAACAAACGGTCAATTGGTTAAAGAACTGCCTCACTGACAGGACTCAGTGTGTACAGGCATCAGGTTATGAGGTCACTCACTGTAACCTTTGGTGTGCCTTTGGCCACTTTTGTTCATTCCTTATATAAATAATATTAATCAAAACATGTCTAATGTTAATTTCCTCTTTTAAGCTGATGACACTGTACTATATTGCTCAGTACCCACCACAGACATCTCTGTCCCATTTACAACTTGCTTTTGCCACATTTGCAAGGAACATGCATTTGTGGGACGAGCAGCAGAGCTGAGCATGTGGGTTGTGCCCATGAGAAATTTGCCATATCTTCTTTGACAGTGCAAAACAGCGTATTCTGCTGTTGCTATTGTCTCTTGTTTTGAGCTTCTGCTACCCCCAGGTGCTTACCAGGCCCCTGATTGTCAGCACCTGAGCATGGGCCTTGCTACAGTGGTCAGTAGGTGTCTGCACCAAGAATCGGCATGTTACATTTGACTGATCTGGGTAGGGCAAATGTGTCAAGCTGGTGTTCTGCCATTAATTTGAGTGTGCCCTAGTACTACCTCTAAACTGAAGGCCAAGTTCCATATAATGGGTCAGTGACAGGCTGTGTAGTGAGCATCCCAAGAAGATGACACCTCAAGAAGACTGTTTCCAGACCCTGTCATCACTTAGGAATCGTAGGTTGTCTTCTACAGATTTGCGGTCAAGGTTTACAAGATGACATGGCTGACGGCTCTCTGCCAAGACAATCCAGGACAGACTGCATACAGCCAATCTCCGGTCTCATAGGGCTACCAGGAGGCCTGCCATGATTGACCTTCACTGTCAGGCTTGTTTACGCAGGTGTTGGCAACACGTGCACTGGAACCTGAACATGTGGAGGGACATTGTGTTCAGTATGAGTCCAGATTCGGCCTACGGCAGTAGGAACATAGGGTCAAAGTGTGAAGAAAACACGGCGGACGCTATGCAGATTGCTGCACCGATAGAGTAACATCTTTTGGTGGAGGCAGTGTGATGGTGTGGGGCAGCATGTCCCTCACTCAAAAAAGAGGCTTGTCATCATTGGAGGCAATCTCGATGTGGGGAGATATCAAGATGAGATTCTGCAGCCACTGCCAATCCCATATCTCCGCAGTCTGGGACTGAGCTCTAACCTCCAGTATGACAATACTCGCCTCCACAGAGTGGGGTTTAGACTACCTCCAGAGTTTGGGAGTGGATGGAATGGTCTCCCAGCAGTCCTGACCTTAACCCCATTGAACACTTATGGGATCAGCTTTGGTGTGCGATCTGTGCCAGAGTGGCCAACACAACCCCCTGGCTGACTTGCAACAAATGCTGGTTGAAGAATGGGATGCCATCCCACAGCAGTGTGTGGCCAGGCTGGTGACCAGCATGAGGAGGTGCCAGGCTGTTATAAATTGTTAAATTGCCAGTTTGTCTTGTTTCTTCAGACTTCAATCACCCAATCCACCAAACAACACCAAACAAGAGTCAATGGCAAGATAAGCAAGAGAAAATATGGCAGATTTTTCATGGTTGCAACCCACATGCTCAGCTCTGCTGCTCATCCCACAAATGCACATTCCTTACAAATGTGGCACCATTTAAAAGGGACATAATCAGGCTCCAGTGGCACAACATTTATTGCCAAGAAGCATTGTTAAAACAAAGAAATAATGAACCAAACACAAACTTTCTTACTTTTTGTAGGTTTTGTTGCTTGTGAGTATATGTGACTGAGAGATTGAAGAGACATAAAAAAAATGATATGAGACCATGAAAGATTATGAGGGCTTATTCAGGAATCAGCAAGATAAAGACATAGGTGACAGCCTAGTTCCTCTCTGAGTAACCAGACGTATTATACACAGCATGGAGGTGGCATCAAAGGTGGTAGTTAATCTTGAGATGCTCTGCTCTTTTTGGCCATGGTCTGCATACTTTACACACAATCAACAAATACACGAAAACGTAATCATCAACGGCCAAATAAGAAAGGTTTTTATCTGTTTTTAAAAGTTTTCGGTGTAAAAAGGTATGAAGTACTTAAGTTCATGTTTTTGAACTTGAAAATCAAGTATAGATATTATGGAAACATTATTTATCAGAATTTTTAAATCTTGTCTCTTTATGTGGCCTTGCTGTGCTCAGATGAGTCCAATACCATCCACTTAAAGCTGATCCAGATGAGAAAGGACCCCCCTATCGTGCAGGAGTATGACGTGCCTGTCTTCACTCAGTGTAAAGAGCATTTCATCAAGTCTCAGTGGGATCTCACCACTCAGCAGGTAAGCCATGTGGCTGATATTGTTTAAAATAGCACAAGAAGAGAGACTGGAGGCCTGTTTTCTATCAGCTCTTCATTGTCATATGAACTATTGTTTTATGAAACGAAAGGAGGTAAAAGCGTGGGAGGAGAAGCTGTTTATGGTACAATAATGTTATTGCCATAATTAATGAATGAGTACAAGGACCTTTGTACAAGATAGTAATGTTTATTGTTGACCACAGATTCTACCCTACATAGATGGATTCAGGCACATCCAGAAAATCTCAGCTGAAGCAGATGTAGAGCTGAATCTTGTTCGCATTGCAGTGCAAAATCTGCTGTGAGTACCATTCAGTGTCACCAGAGTAGCTCAACATGTAACTTGTAAGCCATCAGATGCTAAATGACTCAGCTAGGGTGTTTGTCTCTAGTAGACCTTTTAAATGAAACCAAAAAGAATTTATAATAAATCTTACTTTTTCTCTACAGGTATTATGGAGTTGTGACCCTGGTGTCGATCTTTCAGGTACAAGGTTCAGCACACACAATAAAACCCATTTCGTTATGATTATTCTGCCTCTGTTTATGATGTAATATCAAGGCCACTGTTTATTTTTCTTTCTTATGTAAGAACTTTAAATATAGCCCGAAGACTACAAGTACTGAATGGTCAGGAAATGAATATATAAAAATGGAAACATGGATGTTGTGGTCATAGAAAGATTGGTGCATGAGGACCAAATTTGTTTAATTGAAGTACACAGTTCTTGTTCACCAGCTAAATAGATGCACAATCTCCCCACGGTTTCCTGCCAAGTCTTATAAGAGTTGTACTGAAGAAGTGGTTTGTTCAGATGAAATAGTTGTTTAACAATATTAATGAAGAAGCAATGGCCTTTTGTAATGGCCTTTTTGCTCAATACTGGCAAAATCATTCAGTGCATCACAGAAATGTTAAAGACAGATAGATGCAACTATTGTGGATGACTGTGGTTATAAGAAAATAGTAAAAGAAAAGGCACATGCTGCTTTGTAATTAATATTTGGCTCAACATGGAAATATTGTGATATGCTGGAAAAGCGGTAATTGTTGGACATATATAGCGCATGCTCATCCTCAGATTTTTAAAGGCAAGTCAAAGCTAACAGACTGATTTAGATTTTTACATAAGAGAATAAAAATTTTAAAAACAATTACAGTTATTTCACTGTTTAAATGTTTCTCCTTTAAAGCTCCTGTTAGGAGTATTTAGCTGGTGTTATGTCAACTAACTTCACCTGTTTGTAACTTTGTTTGTGTAAAAGCGTTAGTGCATATACAGTTAGTATGTCTGACAGCACAACTCAGGAACAAACTACACTCATTCAACATTCAGCACTCATGAGGTAATGAAAAGCGTGAAGTGATTTAGGCTTATGAGGCATAATAAAAAACTGCAGTACTCATGAAATAATGAATAGAGCTTGAAAAATTAAAAAATTAGAATGTAATTAATGTCCCAACATTGAAAACATAATGAATACATCATGAGCAGTGATTAGGAAAATTGCATAAAAGTGGTGTTGATAGTAAAAAAGTAATCAGCCATTAACAGTGGTATTGATGTGGGCACAGAACTTGGCATGGCTCTGTTGCTTCTGAATTTGAGTGATGTGTACCTGAGGCCTGACAGGAGGAGGTTATATTGACTGTGAAGAGTTGGAGGGTTGTCTTTTTCATTTAGTCTTTGAATTACAGAAAGTTTAATAGAAATTGCTGTCTGTAAGGTGCATTAGTTAAAACAGTAAAGCTGTAAAAACAACTTTAAAATGATTGCCCCTATTATTTTCTATGAATATACCCTTATCAGTGGCAGCCAGATGTGCGTGTACACATCACACAATGCCGCACTGCTGCACTTTTTACTCCCTGCGTGGCCGGTCGTGGTTCGCAGAGTGTTTTCCTAATAGAACAGCTGCTTTGTCTATCTCGGCTGCTGCAGTAGCAGCTCAGTTTGAGAGCCCAGAAAAATAAATGTAGTGCCATTTTGCGTTCAAGATGTAGAATAACTGGGAGGCTTCGGCTGCTGGTGAAATGCCACTGCTCCCAACATTTTTTCACTTACCCAATGAGGCAGGGAGGCGAACTCTGAGCTGGCTTTTGGCTCTTGTATCAAGCACCTGGCCACACAGTGGCTGGTGCAGAGTTTGACAGCTGACACACTGCTATCAATTTCTGCTAGGGACGGCAATGTCATATGATGTGATGCGACGGTCTGGTGCCGGTTTGTTTTTGGCTGAAGGTTTTCATTTCATGGATGAGTTTCACATAATGAGTGAGAAAAGCTGTTAAACTTAACCTTCCTATTTAGGGATAGAGATCAAATCCCGGTGACTTGAAATCCCTCAAATTCAAAACAAAGGAGTCAGTGAAGTTTTAGTTGATCAATACTGCTATCGAGTCTCACGGTTCTGCTGCTTAAAGCTATTTCATCTCATAGCTGGTGCAAAAACCAGACTTTGGTCGCATTGGACATAGCATGCAGTCATTATACTGGCTTCAACTACTTCATGACAGTTATCTTCTTCATCTCCTCAGATCAGTGCTGAAAAGCACTTCCAAGACTTTGTAGCAAGTCCTGATGTTGTGATGACTGTTACAAGAAATCAGTGTCAGATTTTCAAGTTAAATTGTGTACATATGTTCAGTGTAAAGTCAGCAAAGAGATATTAAGTATTATTTTGTCTGGGAGCAGGGAGCATCAGAATTGACAGAGACTTATATGTTGTGCTCTCAAAATGTTAAAATGTGCTCTTGAGTTTTGTTACAATAATGTCTCCATAGACAAAAGTTCCTCACAGATCATCTTGTGCCTTTGTCTCTCTCACCAGTATTCAAATGTTTACTGCACCACCCCCAAAGTCCAGAGCCTCATAGATGACAAGTCTATTCAGGAGGAGTGTCTCAGCTACGTCACTAAGCAGGGTAAATCAGGATTACTCAGGCGTTATAGTTTTCTTCCATTTTAGGAGATTTTTTTATTCAGTTTTGTTGTCTTTCAGGTCAGAAGCGTGCCAGTCTGAGAGATGTGTTCCAGTTGTACTGCGGTCTGAGTCCAGGAACCACGGTCCGGGATCTTTGTGCTCGCTACTCGCAGCAGCTTCAGAGGGTTGATGAGAGGTGACTATCAATCACCTTATCACCTCCTGAGAAGATCTTTTGTAGATGTCCAGTGAGAGTGTTTCATGTTGCCTTTCAGGAGGCTGATCCAGTTTGGGCTGATGAAATGTCTGATTCGACGGCTGCAGAAGTATCCTGTGAAGGTGATCCGTGATGAGCGAAGCAGGCCACCTCGACTTTACACCGGCTGTCACAGTTATGATGAGATCTGCTGCAAAACAGGTAGGTTTAAGAGCTCTCTCTTTCTCTAGCTCTTATCAATGTAGCTCATTTCTAAAAAGTTCGGTATAAAAATGATTTTGCATTGTCTTTGTTTTATAGGGATCAGTTACCAGGAGCTGGACGAACGATTGGAAAATGATCCTAACATTGTTATATGCTGGAAGTGATGTGATATGAACTGAAACTAGAGCAACAGACTGAAAAAAACAGAGATGCCTCAACCAAAGATGCCTTCAGTGAGAGGAGTAACACTGGAAACAGAAGCAGTATTTTCTAATTTTTCGGTTAATTGTTTTTTCTTTTGGTTTGTTTTTTTAATGAAGTTCCTCCTATTGAGACATTTCTCTCCAGGTCAGATTAGGAAGTTAATGTTTACTAATACTGTACAAAGAAAACTGTGATTAATAAAATACATTATATAACAAATTGACAGTTTGTCTTGTGTCAAAGTGGAGTTTAGGTGTCATTTTTGGCTTTCACCAATGAAAGCATCAGACCAAAGTATTAGAAGCTCCTGCTGCACAGTTTTTGTTTTCATTTTATGCAAGTAGTAGGTAAGAACTCTTCAGCTGAAGAATCAGCAGAGCATTGGCATGGTAAGCACACCTTGCACCTTAAAAGTTGTCAACTCCGCTCTGTGATTTAAGTCGGTCTTCCACTCCATGCCTGAGTTGCTGTTGCTCCTAAAGGCTTCTGCTTCATATCACTTACAGTTGACTGTGGAATATCCAGCAGGGGTGAAATTTCATAAGCCATCTTATTGCAAAGGTGTCAATGGGGAGTGCATAGCTTGGTCCTTGATTGTATACACCTATTGCAACAAGAAACACCTGAATTCAATAATCAACAGCTGTGACCTAATACTTTTTGTCCATGTAGAGTTATTAAACATGCAGCTTGTAAAACATAGCCTACTACCACTTTCCATTTATACTACTTAGCACCAACATTAACATGCAAATTATACATTGAAAATCCTTTTACCTAAAATACTTTGAGAATATTTTGCTGGCAGCCTTCGCTTATATTTTTCAGTGTACTGCTGTTGTAATACTTCCTCCAAATTTTGGCCGCCTCAACCGTTGCTGTTTTTGGAGAAGCCCCGCCCCCCTCTGGCGGCAAAGAGGTACTACTCCGTGTGTGCTCAGTTGACAGTAACCATAACAACCGAAGGACGAGTGGGTATCACTTACATTAGTTAACTTCGAAACAACTTAACGAGTTTGTAAAGTGAACGACATCTTCTATTCATTAGAGCGTTTGCGGAGTAAATCTCTAAAACAGGATGGAAGTGTCTGTAATCCTTCCTGTGGAAGCGGAGGGATTTGTTCAGAGTCTGAAAACTTTCTCTCTTAAAGAAGTGGGATCGACAAGGTAATATAAACCAGCTAGCTTCAGCTAACGTTAGCAAGACCATGACCAAAATTATTCTCTCAGTTTCAAAAAAAGGCTCGCTCACAGTTTGTGAACTCAAGTCGTGAATTTATTATTAATGATGTTAAATTAAAAGCATTAGCATTATTGATGTTCTTTGTTTATTTGATGTTAGATTAAAAACCACACCTAGTCTATCAGTTCCTGTTAACGACAAAGTGCTACCTGGCTTGTCATAGCTACCCTTTTCATCATGTTAGAGCCAATCTAACTTGGCTTGATGTTGCTTAATATGGTTTTATATTTGCCATAGGTGTGGAAACATTAATTTGAATATACTTGGAAGGAGCTGCCTGCCTCCCAGACTATCATGTACAAATGAGGACAAGATTATTAGCCCCCATGTGAAAATTCATTTTTTTAGTATTCCCCAAATGCTGTTAAACAAAGCCAGGATTTTTCAACACATCATTGCCCAACATTTTAATTTTATTGTGGATGCTTACATTATTTTACTTTGCACACAGAAAGTTACTGGACAGAGTGAATAAGTGGGTTTGTATTTCTGGCAAGGCCTTAAGGTGGTTTCAATCTTATTTGAATATCAGATATTTTAAAGTTTGTATGAACAATCATGTCTCCTCTGGTCCTCTGGTGTGTGGGCAGTCTGTACAGTCAGTGTCAGGGTGTTTTATGTTATTCTTATGCTGATGATACTAAGACTATTTTTCAGCTAATCCACGTTCCCATAATCAGCTCTCATCTCGCCAGAATTGATTGGCCTCTATCAAAGACTAGATATTTGTTCGATCTTAACCATGATAAATCTGAAATACTTGTACTGGACCGCATCATTTCACTGCATCAGTTGAACAGTTTATTATCCTACATTATTCTTACATCAAAGATAGAGGTAAAAACCCAGATTCAGGTTTTGACAAACACCTTACGTTTAAAAACTACATCACAAAACTTGTACGGACTTGTTTTCTACATTTACAAAACACTGCAAAAAATAAGACAAATGCTCTCACCTTCAGACCTGAAACTACTCATACACACTTTCATTTTCTCCCATCTAGGTTATTCATAACTCTTCATACATATGCCTTGGTCAATCCTCTCTAAACTGTTTAAAATCAGTTCAGAATGCCAGACTATTAACTCAAACCAGCTACCGGTCCCACATCACACCCAGTCTTGCATCCTTCCATTGGCTTCCAGTAAAATTTAGAATCGACTACAAAATCCTGCTACTCACATATAAAGTTCTGCACAAGCTCACCCCCCCATCACATTTCTGACCTCCTTGTTCCATAAATCACTCCTCGCCCACTCAGATCATCTAATCTTGACCTTCTCCATCCTATCCTCTAACTTCAGAACTAAAGGTGATTGTTATTTTTATGTTCTAACTCGTATTTCTTTTAGAGCTTAGGTCATCTCCATATTGTACTGTATTCTTATTGTGTTCTGTGATTTACCACTGATAATTCTCTCCTCTCTGTTTTATTTGGGGAGCACTTTGTAGCTAAGACAGCAACTTTGATCAATGTCAGTTAAAGAAACCTTGAACAAACGTTTCAGTCTTTAACTAGAAAGAGTGAAATATAAGAACATTATGAATCTTTTTTCTGAGCTTCAGCTTTGAGGATCTGAGAGAAGACCTTATTGTGGATATGTGGTTGATGAAACTAAATGAACATCTCCACTTTGATTGGAAATTAAGGAACAGGGAACAGACAGGTAATAAAAGACTTGAAGTTTACTAAAGGTGCTGTGTCATGATTTCTCTGTCTCTGGATATTGACAGGTGGTTCAAACAGCACGAGTACATCGAGAAACTTAACATGCAGGCGATACTGAATGCTTCTGCCACGCATGATGAGTTTGTTAAAGAGTTCTTAGTGTCACATGGAAAGGTAAGTGCTACCTCTTATATATGATGTTCAATTAAGAACAGTAGCCTGGCCTTCAGAGGATTGTCAAACAAATTTGTTGTACCTTGTAATCTACATGTAATTTTGCTAATAATAGTAAGTTATAATAAACATGTTTCATCTTTTTCTCTAGGTACCTGTTCTGATCCATGAGATGATCCTTGTTGAAGTGTGGAAACACAAAATCTTCCCCATCTTATGTCAGCTGCAAGACTTTAATCCCAAGAACACATTTCAGCTTTACATGGTGGTGAGTGCCAATTAAGATTTAAATTATGATTTTCCAGCACTTGTAGCTGATGTTTTGTGTTCTTCTTAGATCCGCCATGAAGCCACAATCATTAATCTGCTTGAAACAATCATGTTTCATAAGGTCAGTGTGGTGAAATTTATCTCCTGAATTTTCTATTAAACCACCCACTGTTGAAGCATAAAATCCATTTTAAGGAGGTTTAGCCTAATGTGAAGTCATAACTGAATTTGGTTTATGGTATAGGATTCCTGTGAGGCAGCTGATGATGCTGTTCTTGACTTGGTGGATTACTGCCACCGCAAACTCACCCTTCTTGTCAGCAAAGCCACAAGGGAAGGCATTGCAACTCACGGGCAAGAAAAGCTGTCAGGGAGCACAGCTGTGTCCACCAAAAAGGTGAGAGACTCACATTTAGGTTGTTGTTGGTTACAGTATCCAGAACATTAGATGGAGGTATTCTAAATCAATGGATAAATCACAACTTTCTTTTTCTTTGGTGAAGGAGTTACAGTCACAGAGCGCTGAAATGGAGTTTGAAATCTCCCTGAAGGCCATCTCTGTGCTGCGCTACATCACAGATCACACTGACAGGTATGGAAAGATGCATGGCCTGTTGCACCAGCTATGTATAAGTTATGTCTTAAGTTATGATGTAAAACCCACACTAAGCCCAATGTTGACACAAGGAGCATTGTAATTTAAGTTGCATCAAAATTATACATTTGATGTACTGGTATTTGTTTAAAAATGTAAACCCCTTCTTCTCAAATGATATGAGCTGATATGATCATGTCTCAGCTGCAGGCTAATGTCTTCAAAGTGTCTCTTTGTTTGACAAAGACTCCTACATGCACAGATAACACATTTATGATGAAAAAAAAAAGAATAAATACATTTATAAACCTGCATTAAGTAAATGTTCTGCTTGATAACTGCCAGTGTGTTCGTCATTACAATGGTTTCATATTAGTTTTTTGTTGATTGACAAAATAATCATAAATATTTTGGCTTTCAAAGCTGACAGAAGTCAAGTATATGTTTTCTCTTTTCCAGTATCAGTGTTATCACCCGCATGCTGTGCACCCACAACATGCCGTGCGTATTGGTTCAACTGATTGACGCCTGTCCTTGGAGTCGCCGTAAAGAAGGTACAACTATCACATCTCTTGTCACAAATCATCCTCAAATGGTGTGTTGAAAAAAGTAAAATGTGCATCTTTCCTTCAAGGTGTGGTGGAGAAGTATATAAATGGAAAATGGCAGAAGATTCCTCCTGAGAATCACTTAATGATGACAAAACTTGATGGTCAAGTCTGGATTTCACTTTACAATCTGTTGCTGAAAGAAGACTGCCAAAGGAAGTATGACTTCAACAACTTTAACAAAAGCCAGCTTCTAAAGGTATTCCATGATTAAAAAGGTTGACTTTGTCTTGCACCTGTCAGGATTTGTACCATTCTTTGATACTAAGGTTGCTTCAGTAACTGGATAACCAGTGGGACTTTAAATATCATCAATCACCTCCTGTTCCTCTACTGTAGGTTATCTGTTTACTGAAGCACAGGAAGTGTGTGAGTGCCAGATCATTGTCCTCCAAGTTCTTAAAACACAGATTCAGCTTCCAAGGGTTGTTTTGACGAAGATGTTTCCTTCTATTATAGGCTTTCTCATCCTCTTCCTGCTGCATTAATTATATAAACAGAGAGTCTTAGATGTCCTCTTGTCATCACTGTATTGTACAGTCTGCCTAACTCACATAAAAAATTCTGATGACCTCTGACTTTGTTATACTTGCTGCCACATTGTTAATTCTATGTTCGTGTACCACAGCTACGAGGTTTTCTGACTGAGGTGTTGGTTGATCAGCTGCCGAACCTGGTGCAGCTGCAGCGTTACCTGGCTCATCTTGCTGTTACAGACCCCGACCCGCCAAAAAAAGAGCTAATTTTAGAACAAGTACATATCCATGCACACACACATCTATTAGCACAGCTTCAGCATGTCTGTATGCTTACATTAAGCACTGCTTTGTCTGTAGATCCCAGAGATGTGGAATAGCATTGTCAGAGAGAATTCTGGGAAGTGGAAAGCAATAGCAAAGCATCAAGTCAAGGAAACATTCAACCCATCTGAAAGTGACCTGAGGTTACAGGCACAGAGGTATTGATGAAAAACACAAATCTTAGTACTGAAGATGGAAAAACAAACAACACTTTTATTATCAAAATGATTTTATATCTTTTCTAGATTGGCCCAGACGTACAACTTAGATGTGATGGAGAGTTTACTACCTGAGAAACCGAAGTGTGCATCCTGTGGGAAAGAGGCTACCAAGAGGTGCTCAAGATGTCAGGGAGAGTGGTACTGTCAAAGGTAGGACTTAATATGAATATAAATAAATGTTGCGGTTATACGGCTTTTATTTTTATTATTTTATTTGTCTGTTACCAGGGGAATAACACACTGAACTGATGGATAGATGAATAAATGGATGGATCAGTTGACTAATGGATGGATGGAGCAGCCAATGGATGGATGGATGGATGGATGGATGAATTAGTTGGCGAATGGATGGATGGATGAATGGATGGATAGATGGATGGATGGATGAATGGATGGATGGATGGATGGATGGATGGATGGATGAATTAGTTGGCAAATGGATGGATGGATGAATGGATGGAAGGATAGATGGATGGATGGATGGATGGATGGATGGATGGATGGATGGCTCAGTTAACTAAAGGATGGATGACTGGATGGATTAATGGATCATTTAACTAATGGATGGATGATCAGTTGTCTAATGGATGAATGGAAAAAGTATTACATGGATCTCAAATGGACTGATGGATAGTTTGACTGATAGATGGACAGTCATGAATAGTTAGATGGATGGATAGACAGATTGGTGGAATGACAAATAGATGGACCTAATGATCAATAAAATTCACTATCTTTTGTTTAAAAAATACAATTAGTCCATTAATTTCAAGCCTTCTTTGTGTGCTAAAAGTGTTTTTTTTTTTTTTTTTCAGAGAATGTCAGGTAAAGCACTGGCCAAAGCACAAGACAGTCTGTCAGCTGATGGCTAAAGCCACAGAGATGATTCAGAAGGACCTACAGATCAACAACTGAGAAAGACAGCCAGGACATGGACAGACAACACATCTGCTTATGTAGTTTACATTTAGACTCCACCTCATGAAATAGAACAACTTCTTTCGTTTTAAACAGGAAAACTTAGTTTCCTGTTTCAGTGTTAGGTTCCTTACTATATTATTTATATTTCTTGCCACAGTTTTTTAATAAATTTATTTACTTCCTATTTGTCAAAAGATCCTATATGCTCCAGTGCCAGTAAGTAAAACCTCTTCATGTTTTTGATTAGTGCTTTGGACAAGAAAGGCTGTAGATATTTTAAATTATCAACAAAAGTACAGAACCTGAACTATCAGACTGGGTCACTTATTTACCCAGTTAAAAGCTCTGGTCGGGTTGTGTGGTTTCTCCTCTTGGTTAATATTCCTGCTGGTTAATGTTCAGACTTTACCCTCCTTGAGTGTATAGTATGTTTACTTTCTGGAGAGGTGCTGGCCTCTCTGTGAAAATATGGAACATGGGTTACTGTAGAATTATGCATAACGATTGTGTGCAGTTAAATTTTTCTGTTTTATATACGGTTTAAGTCGCTGTGGTAAATGAAACTAACTACACGTTTGAACCATAAGACTGTAGAAAGTGGTTAGACTCTGGTTTGAGGGAGGGGGGCTTTACACGCCTCCTCAGCTGTGCTCAGGCCTCAGAGAAGCAGCTCCCCCTATGTGAAAACATTCCGGATGTCGGTATTTCTTAGTCTCATCTCACTCTCTCTCTTATGATACTCCGCTTCCTCCTGCAACACGCTGACTGAATCAATAGATGAGTACCATCCTGAGGAGGGCACAGATATCGCCGTAACACCGGTGTTACAGATAACATAACAGCATGTTGTTCTACTCGGTGTCTCTCTGAAACCAGCCGGGGATGAGAGATTATTTCCAGAGATGTAGCCGAGGCTGCACACCTCCGTTACTTGGAAACGCACAGAAAAATCTCCGCGGAAAGTTTTTCTCTTAGCATGAAAGAAGTCTTAAGACAAAGCGGAGGCCGCGGGGCTGTTTCCTTACCACTTCTGGTAAGTAAAACTGATTTAACTTGACTTTGCAGATACAGAAGTGATTAGTTGAATTGACAACGCCTGTAGCTTGATTTAACGTACGATTAGCTGATTGCTCCAACGAGCCTTGAGTGCGCCAAGTAACTAGTGACTTTTAGACACAATGGGAGAAAAAAGCGAATTCTACAGGCTACATGAGCATGTTAGACTTTGGGGGATTACATATGGCTTCATACCAAGTCTCATTTTATACCCTGCTGAACTGGTTTGCAGACAACCAGTTATTACATAATATAGAGTAAGTTATGAGGGCAATGTAAAACAAGCAATTTTTAAAAAGGTCTTTATTCTACGGTATATATGAAAATGCCAAAAAACATAAATAACAGCATGGGCTACTGACATTTTTTGACATCTGCAGTCAGCCTACTAAACTTGTTCATTTTATTAAGGAACTGAATGTTTGTTTATGGATAACTGGATTAAAAGTGTTTGAATATTCTTTTATATGTTGCAGTCATCTAATACATAAAATAGAAGTTTGGCGACTTTCGCTTTTGATGCTGTAAGTAAAATGAGCTTATAATACTTTTACTGAAGTAAAATGTTCATTCAAGAAATTAAGTTTTATTTGTACAGTCTGGCTCACCCACTGAAATGGCCCCTGAAAGGCCAAATGGACCCTCTTTAGATGTCACATAATAATATCAGCACCTGCATGTTTGCTCTCCTGGGCTTTGCTCCAGTCAGAGTTGGAGCAGACTGAGCAGTGCTTGCTGCACGTCTTAGCAGTGCTATATTTAATGACAACATTATCTAAACTCTGAGGATCACTCTCACCCACAGTGTTAACATTAATAAAATAAAGGCGCATGAGTGATGGTAGGTATTTGAAATAAACTTTTTACCCCTTTACAGACAACTTTGTGTGATAATAATAATAACTATTTTTTTTAGCTCTTTTAAACAAGTGTTTACAAAGTGCTTTCACATGTACAGAAGCAAATAGAAAAGCAAAGCAATAAAGACAACAGAACAAATGAAAACCAAACGTCATCAGAAGAACACACACAGTTAAAGAACCTAAGCAAAAACCTGATCAAGATAATGACCCGACAGCATCATAAGACATCAAGAACCCAGATGTAGTGAGATACCATGCAAACTAAGACATCATAGGTTCCCCAAGAACCATAGGAACCCAGACAACACATGAACGCAGTTACAAATGTTGAGACCAAGAAGACCAAGATTCAACAAGATGTGAGAAATTAAAAGAGAATCAAAGACGAATAAAAACCACAAGAGAGATAAAAGCAATTAAAGGCAGTAAAATGTGATAAGAAAATAAAATGAAAGCTAGTAAAAAACATAAAATATAAAGGGGAAAAAAAACAAGACTGAATAAGCTATAGAAATATAAACAGTTAAATTAATAAATAAAATAGCAAAGGTATAGAGATGAAAAGCAATAAAAAAGTAACAAGTATTTAAGGGAGGATGGCAATAATGATCGAAAAGAGCACAAAAAGGTGATTAACTAAATCAAGGTTGATAGAATAAAGGCAAATAAGTCAGTGGAACTGAAATATGCTAACTCATTAAAAGGAAGGTAAAAATGTGTAAAAAGATAAAAACCAAATAAAGGAAAATATCATATAAAAGCAAATCTGTAAAAATGAGTTTTAAGAAGAGATCGAGAAGATGCCACTGATTCTGTGTGCCTTTTCTCCTCAGACAGGCTGTTCCAAAATTGAGGGTCCCTGATGGAAAATGCTGGGTCACCTTTAGGTTTTAAACCTCAACTTTGAAACAACCAGGAGGCCCCCTACCTGAGGATCTGAGGCTGCAGGCTGGCTCAGAGGGCATTAATAATTCTGATGTATAGCTGGAGCCAGATCACTACATGCTTTAAAAGTAATTGGTAAAATCTTAAAATTAGGGTGATGTGGAGGTCATCTGTTAAAACCAGTGTGTGTTGGTGTAGAGTGCCGAATCATGCTGAAGCTTTCTCAGGATCATGAACATACTTGTAATTATATTATTTCAAGGAACATTAATCCACCAATGGGAAAAACTCAAAACTCACAACATACTGCACATCTTAAAGTTGTGCGGTATGTTCAAGTATTTGTATTGTTGACTATATTTTTGTTTCTCCACCTGTCAGTGATGATGGAGGAAGTGGATCTTTAAGTGACACAATGTCTTGGGAGGAGTTCATCGAGCTCCGGGACCTGAGGACGAATAGAGAACAGATAGAGCTAACTGGCTCACGTTCACCCTGCTCGCCTCCTCGCCTGGAGAGAACGAACGCTCTGAGGATCAGCCCAGGGAAGGTCCCAGACCTGCTGAGCAGGGTTGGCATCATCAGAGTTCTGAGTAGCTCCCAGGACCCCCATATCCCTGAAGAGAAGGGAGAGGGGCACAACTTCCAGCCCTGCAGCCATGCCCAGCCAACATGGTGTGACCTGTGTGGAGACTTCATCTGGGGCCTTTACAAGCAGAGCCTGCGGTGTGTCAGTGAGTCAGCTTATGTAGGATGTTTGTGTGACTGCCTTCGAGCATTTGCATGATCAGAAACTGTGCAAGACAGGAAGTTGGTCAAAGATTTAGCCACATATGTAGGTGCAGCTTGTACTTGGCTGTAACCATGGCTTTTATGACTGTTTATAGAAATTGTCTTCATGTGGTCTTTTGTAGGAATAAATGAGCTGCATTTAAGGCAAAATATTCAAACTTTATTTTACCCTAAGAAAATGATCTTAGCCTTTATGGAAACAAATTCTGAAAATTTGAAGAAAATGTCTGGACATGCTGTCTTACCATTTCCATAAGTTGACTTACACATGCACTTCGTAGGGTGATACCTTTACTGTTTGCTAGGAGGGGGGTATGGGGAGTCAAGACATGATGTAAAAAGTAGGCTACAGCATGGAAATGGCAGACAAATGCCAGAATGAACAATGTCTACCTTTATTTCAGTGTTACATGTAATTAGGGACGGGAATCGAGACCCGGGTCCATAAGGACATGGTTCTGTGTTTTTGAAATACCCGAAAATCAGCGAAGTTTTGGCTTATCGATACTGCTGTCAAGTCTCATAGGCTCTGTGACGTAATGTCATTTTAAGACATAATTGTTGTAAAAACATACATCAATTCTTTCAAAGGGAACATAAACTAAAAGCACATCAACATTATTCATCACCAGAATGTGGTACCTTCAACTGTCAGCTTGAGGAGAAAAGGCGCTGATGAGACGAGATGCATGCACTCATATGCGCCTGCGCTGAGAATAACAGGCTCTCATACCCCTCTTTTTAGCTGCTTCAGGACAGTTTTCTCCTTCATCTGCTCAGATAGATGCTGATAAGTGCCCCAAAACTTGTAGCAAGTCATGTTTGTTAAAAGCATTAATCTAGTGTATAAATCCGTAGTGGAATTGGCAGAATTAAAGTTAATTGGCGAACTTAACTAGCTGAAAGACGAAAATATGATATGTTCAGGTAACCTCAGTAAATTAGACAACTGTATTGTATATGTAATGTTCTGTTAAAATGTCTCATAAAAATGGGAAAATTTAGTTTTTGACGAGAAACCCTAATAAATACAATTATGAATATAAAGAATGTGTTTATATATGAGGGATATAAAATAGATGTTACAGACTGAATCAGCTTTTTAACTCAAGCACTACTCAGCTAAGACCACTCAAGTGTAAATATTTGTCTCCATTTTGTTTTTCCACCAAACTATAAAAGTATCGATAAGGACTCAGATCAATAAGGAGTATCGATAAGGGTATCAATATGAAAAAAAAATTAACGATCTCCATCCCTACATGTGTGATAAGTACAACCTGGTGGGAAGAAAACAGTCTGAAGCGCCTCATGACATGTACAAAATTTGAGCTGGTTGCTCATCGGTCACAGGATGTAAATGTATTTTTTCTCACCTTGGCTTACCCTGGCACCTTGCAGAAATGTTAAGGGGAAATTCCTGCTGAAGACGAATTAAAAATGTTGAATTTCTCAGCAGTGAAAAAGCTTTTGAGTATTTGTATGCTACTGTGTAAGTGGTTTTTGTGGCTGGTTATCTAGATTCAGTATTTACTTCAGGCTTATTTTAGAGTTGCAGCAAACCCTGAACTTCCTTTTCATCGATTGAAACCCACTGACAACTAGCTGTGGTTTTGCTTAAAGCATTTAGTATGCGGGGCAAAAGTAGCAACTTAACAACAATATGATTATGAAACCACAATCAATGCACAGTGCACGCTCTGACAAAACACACTGATGATCATTCTAAAAGCTCTGTTGTAAAAAACTGAGGATGACTGCTGTTACTGTTCAGGCTTAGTTGAAGTGCATTAATTTAATATAAATGTTCATCAGGTAAACACTCATCTAGTGTGGCATATTTAACAAGGTAGAAGCGCTGGCCGCTGGTGTGGCTCAACTGATGGAGCAGGCGCCTGTGTATGGAGGCTACAGTTCTTGACACACTGGTCTTCTGCCACTCTCTCCCCCCATGTTTCCTGTCCTTCTCTTCAGCGGTCTTATGTAATAAATGCAAAAAGGCCCAAAAATAATTTAAACATAATACAGATGTCCTACAATCCACATTGACAATTGGTATGTCAGAATTTTCTTGCATCTACTGTCTAGTTTTACAGTCTGACTTGACGCCAACAACATGTATCCTGAAGCTGACCAAAATGTCACATAAATGACAGTATTTATTTAGCTAGGCTAACTGAGGTCATTTTCTGGAAATGTTCCCACATTCATTCCTCAAAGTCTGTTTGGTAGATGGACAGTCCACACTGTCTTCATGATACATATAGACAAGTCTGTAGCCGTTTCTTCTTTGTTTTCTTCTTTTTAGAGTAAAAGAACCCTCTCATCGCAGATAGCGCTTCTGTTTAGCAATGATTAGCACTCATTGAGCTGCCTCTTAAACAGCCTTGAACTCGTACACAGTCGTGAAGACAGTACAGGACAAGATTTACTTGTTTAGTTCAGCATGGTGCCATTGCTTTAGGACAAGGGTTGAGACAAGGGTCTCGAAGTTTTTGATAGCTGAGGGCCAATTTAGGAACCCAACATTGGACTGAGGGCCGCCGAAGGAAGAAAAAAATTGAAAAAAAAAATCCCATTTGTAATCATTTTAATGACCAGTTTGCATCTCTACAGTTTACATTTATTGGTCTGCATCCAGTAATGTGCAGTAAACACATTTTAATTAATAAATGAGGCTAAGCCTGGCAAAACTTGAGAAAACCTTGAGAAACATTGTAATGCACACAAAATCCCTGGGGTTTTCTGCCCTCTACAGTCAAATTTGGGATATAACAGTCCTGTGTGCAGTCCATTTCAGAATATATGTAAGAACTTATTTAGAACAAACAGTCAGTTTCAGTGTACCTTGCTTCCTGTCTTAACAATTGCGGGCTGCCAGAAATGTTTCTGTGGGCTGCAATTGGCTCGTGGGCCGCACTTTGAGAACCTATGCTTTAGGACAATAAAGTTGTAGTCTGATGAGGCTGTTAGTGGCCAAAGGAAGCCATCGCTCATTAAGAATTGGTTTTTATTAAGATGTTTGGCAGCTGAACTCAGTGGCTTTCTTTTTTTCAGATTGCAGGTTCACATGTCACTACCGCTGCCGCGCACTGATCCGCTTGGACTGCAGCTGGGACCGAGGCTTTGTGTCTGACCACACATGTGTTGTAGAGCACACAATAGAAACTGACACAAATGTGGTAAGGAACCTAGCATTTGGCTCTGCACTCCTCAGTCATTGAAAATAACTAATGTCATTACAATTCACATTTAATATGATTCATTTGGAGAAAATGTTGCTTCTACAGGCCTCTTTTGTATGTTACATTATGTGCTACCTGATTTTATTTAATGAATAATCTGCTATTTAACATGTGTTAAATAGCCTGAAACAGGAACCTTTTTACAAGGAAAAAAAAGTATACACTCTTCAACGACATCACTATCTGCTCACGTTTAACCAAAAGTATCCTGGCTCTGAAAGAGCTCACTGTACTGTATCTTTGCTTTAAGCAATCACACAGGGAAGCACCAAGGAGGGAAACAATGAGCAGCATTATATTTATAATGGGAAGTATTAAGATTTGAGGGAGAAGAGGAAATATGAGTCATTGCAGACAACACATGATGTAAGCTCTTGCTTGCTGAATTGATCTCTAAAATAATCTTTTGCATAGCCCTTAAGCTTGCTGTTTGTCCCATTTACATGTGTGAAATACAAATACACTGCGTACACAGTATAAATACACAGACATGACGCCCTGCCAAAAAGAATAAATACAACCTGCCTTCAAAAACAGACCGTAATCACCATCAATGGGTGACAAATCAGACAGGATCTAATATCCTTAGATAATGCTTTTCAGGGATAGATTTGTGTACTGTCTGTCATGAATCTAAAATCATACCACAGTATGACTCTTAACTACCACTTTAGTATATCCTACACTGCATAAAGAGGTAAGTCAAGTCTAAAGGCAAGTTGTTGTTCAGTCTCGTGGTAGGAGGTTGTATTCTCTCCCTATCAAGCAGCTGTGGCTTATCAAAATGGAGACAGGAATCTAAAAACTTCAACAAGCTGTGAGCAGAGACTTAGCAGAACCAGTTTTTTTGTTGTGCGCTGACCTTTTACACAGCAGATGAGTTGTCATGCAGTAATCAAACAGGTGGAACAAACCTGTGTTTGCATGTGGTGTTAATTGTAGTCATGGTGAAATGATCAGAAAAACTAGTTCCAGGCTGGGAAGACTCACATGAATGCCCCTTCAAGCTGGAACATCTCCAGAAAGTCTGCAAGCAATTTAGTACAACCCCTGATGAGCTGATGTCATAATTCACAAAAAAATGGAGAGGATAGTACATGGTGAATTGATTTTAATGACATTTTTTAAAACGAATGATTTTTATATGATTTTGTTTTCAACACAGAATCTATTATTGAGTCATCACAATGAGTTAGAGAAGTTATTTATATGCAGTAACACTGGCTGTCAGGTCAAGCAGCATTTTAATGGTTTTGAGGGAACAATCTGGTAAGGCAACAGGCCTACTAAAACAGATTAATAACAACTACTAAAACATAAGCTTGAAGTATTGAAATGTAAGGTTTTTATAGTTTTCATGTTGATTCTACATCATGACAGCACACACTGAAATTGGAAGAACCAGAAACAAGAACAAAATGTGGTTCATCTTAAAATGTCACCAAAACTAATGTTAATTATCACAGTTAAATCTTGAAATGACATATGAAAAAAAGAAATGAGATGTGGAAAAAAAAACAAAAATTGTAGAACAAAATCATGCTGCAGACAAAAAGATTTGGAGCACTTAAATGTTTTATTTTTGGTTGTCAGTGATCCCCAAAGTGGAGCTTGTGGTCCCTCCCTGGGACCTGAAGTTATGACAGGGGGTTCCTGTTATGACATTTATGGGATAGGACTTTAAGGTTAATGTAATGCCAACAGTGACTCTACACCAGTCTTCACAACTACTATGATATGAAGTCTTATCTCACCCTTAACTTCACATGCACAACAGTGCATGATGAAAAGAGCCACACTCTTTCCTTTAGTGTTTATCCTATGTTTATGGTTGTCTGGTGAGGGATGAAGGGCTTGACTTTATCTGTATCTGCCAATGGAAACGACTGGGTTAAATTATGATCATGTCAGAACAGTTGAAGGGCGTTAGGTCTTGCCTTGTTTCATATCTTAGTCAATACTTGTGTTGAAAGCCTAAACTATTGCGTCAAATATAACCACCTCCTTAACATGTGATAGAAAGATCCTTTCCTAACTTTAGCGCCTGCAGTAAAGGTGCCTTCTGTGTTTTGTAATGTTTTCCTGTGTGTTATTACCTAAGACAAGCAAAGGGAACATGGTGGGTGGGATGTTCAAGAGAAACAAAGGATTAAGACAGTGGTTATAAACCTTCAAATCATAGTAATCATAAATTCAAACAGTTTATTTTAAGTTTTGAATTATGTTCATTTTCCAGCAGAAATTAAAGAAGACTTCATTTTTGATAAAGGTTTACAGATATAAGATTTTTCCTACAAAAGCTATAAACCTGGATTTTGTCTTTCTTCACTTTATAGCTTCTATTGTTTTGAAAATGGCGGTGTTTGTTTAAACTGATGGCTTTTTACTATTTCCCAGTATAACATTCCAAAAGACATTTGTTGGGGATGTACAATTTCTGATTCTAGATATTTTCAAATTCATTTTAGCTGATACTGAAATATAAGTGTTGTCCAGATCTGTAATTTTGATCTTTAAAACACATGTTGAGAAGTCCAAATGATAAGGCTAAACAAAGAAAAAGACTTCAGCTGGCATTTGTCTGTTGGTCCTGCCCAAAACCCCTGCAAGTTTATTTGGATGTACAGCTGATATTTACAGCCAATATGGGTCAGTAATCATAGCTAATACAGGCCATTATATCGTTTGTAAGATATAATTTAATGCCAACAAAGGCCCTTATTTACAGCCACTATAGGCCAGTATTTTTGGCTGATCCCTGGCGATATCTTTAACCCATATAGGCCAATATTTATGACAATATAGGCTGATATTAACTGACAATATATGCTGATATTTATAGACAACATAGACTGATATTTACAGACAATATAGGCTTATATTTACCGCCAATATGGGCAAATAATCATAGCTAATACAGGCCATTAGTAACAGCTCATATAGGTTGATATTTATAGCGTATATAAGTTGATATTTAATGCCAATAAAGGCCTATTATTACAGCAAATTTAGGCCAATATTTGGCTTATATGGGCCAATATCTTTAACTCATATGGGCCGATATTTAATGACAATGTAGGCTGAAATTTACAACTGAAATAGGCCAATATGTACAGCCCAAAAAGGCCCATATTTACAGCCGATATAGGGCAACAGTTACAGCCGATATAGGGCAATATTTACAGCCCAAATAGGCTGATATTTACAGCCCATATAGGCCAATATTTACACCCATTATATGCTGATATTTTCAGGCAATATATACTTATATTTACAGCCAATATAGGCTAATGCAGCCCAATAATTGTAACCAATATAGGTTGATATTTAGACCTGACACAGCCTAGTATTTACAACCATTAATAAGTTACAAGTATCAGCAGAAATTCTATTATCTGTCAATACAGACAGTTGACTCATTAAGCTAATATCTGCAGATGAAGATACCATGCTGATAATATTGTGCATTCCTAACATTTGTTCTGTGTTTCTGCTACCGGCCCAAAATGTAAAACAACCCTAAAATGTCATAAATTGAAAACACTTACATTTGAGAAGTAGGTTAACAGGAAATGTTTGGCTTTTTGTTTTGGGGAAAAAAAGACTCAAACAAGCCACCCATCATAAAAGTATTGCTAGATAGAAGCAGCACTTATTTACTAATTTCTCACATTAAATACATTACTTGAAAAACGCATGTGAAACAACCACCGATCAAACTTTTACTTGTTTAGAACTTTTCTTGCTGCAAGTGCAGTCTTAGTGCACACAAGTGGACAAAAACTTCAGACCTGCAGATTCCTTTTCATCAGAATGTTTGATGTAATGATTTCTGTCTGTTCATAAGGAACCTCTGCAAATGTAAAGGAAAATGCTTCTAAATCAAGCGGCAACCTGCGGTCCTGAAAAATGAAGCCAATGCGGAAGTGCAAAAAATTGCAATACCGCGGGTGTCCACTTGGCTGGCTGCAGGAACACCAGAAGTCCTGTCTGGACACCTGTTAAACAGCCGGTTTTTACACTCGAAATAAACTGTTGTACAGCCTGGTTCAAAAAACCAAACTTGCCTCATTAGCTACTGTCTTATTGTGCTCTTACTGTACGGGGGTGAATTTTTTAGTACCATGATCGTTTGGATTATATTTAGGATAAACTTCACTTCGCGCTGATTGGCGCATCTCATTTGATTGACAGATAGCTCAACAGACAGAGGCTACATTTATGTCAACCAGAATGCTAGCTAGCTAGCTGACAGGAAGTCGGGCTTAGTCGCGCTAAGTGGGAGTCTGCCTATTGTAAGCAGATGACTGATGTCGCACGGTGTTTGTCAAATCCTTTCTACAGTGTATGTTCTAAATACTGTCTCCCCTTGCTGAGATATCTATCGCCAAAGACAAAAAATGACTACCGTATTTTCAGGACTATAAGTCGCTCCGGAGTATAAGTCGCATCAGTCAAAAAATGCATCATGAAGAGGGAAAAAACATATATAAGTCCCACTGGACTATAAGTCGCATTTATTTAGAAACTGACACACCGTTGTCCATGCTCTGATAGAGAGGCGCTTGCGTTGCGTGAAGCGGTAACACCAAGAAGGCCCGCCTGCAAAGTCATTCATATTCCTCTTCTCGGCAACTACCAGGGCGTGGAGACGTAACTGCACTGTTGACAAGCTTCTCCTGGCAGCATGTTATTCAAGCACCCATCTGCGGACTTGTTCCTCCAGCTCTGGCCATCTTGCTTTCAGCCCGTGATTAGCTTTCTTTGTTTTCTTCATTGCAGTAAGAGTAACTTCTGCTTTTTGCCAGTCCCTCACAAGTTTCTCACTAACTCCAAACTTTCTTTCTGCTGCTCGATTACCATTTTAGTTAATTTTTTCAGTGGTACAGGAGCATATAGCATATCGCATATAGTTGTTACAAGCCTAGAGCGCCCTCTCGCGGCTGTAGACGGTAATGTTTACTCCTTGTGCATGTTAGTCAGTATGAATTAACATTAAAAAACAAGTTAAATTATATATATTTTGATATATAAGTCACACCTGATTATAAGTCGCAGGACCAAACTATGAAAAAAAGTGTGACTTATAGTCCGGAAAATACGGTACTTAGTGACAGTAGTCTATAATATTGTGTGACTGTAACAATTTAAGATTCGGGAGTCAGTGCTAGTAAATGCCTTATTCACGGGGGATGGATCTTTTCTGAGAAAAAGAAAAGTCACAGTGTCATAAATCCCACTCAGAAGTAAAATTCACACTCTTTCTTTTAAGTTCAGGCCTTTGTCCTGCCTTAAATGTAACAACAACCAATAGGCCTTCTGGGCATATTAACATTTTCCTCGAATAAGCTCACAAAGAAACACTTTAAACAACTAAAAACTTGTTAGGGGAAACTCCCTGGGCCCTGTCATTTCTTGAAGCATACTGTTAGCCAATGAATTATAGTGCAGCCTCTCTGGTGGTTAAAGAAAGGGTCATGTGAATTATTCTCGTGAACAAATCATATTTTAGAATACAACAGCCTGGAGAGTAATCTTTTCAGTCATGGTGCTATGAGAGTTGTAGGATAAAATATTACAAGATAAAGGCCTACTAAGCATTTAAAAAGTTAGGATTTTTGGCCTCATATATTTTCTCTTGACCCCTCTTCTGATCTTTGATGATTTTCCAAACCCTTCAGTTTTCAGGCCTATTCTACATACCCATAGCACTTCAGATTTCTGTTTGGCCTATCTCTTCCATACAACGTGATCATCTGAGGGTCTTTGTTTTTTTTTTTTTGTTTTTTTTTTTTTTTACAACTTCATAAAAAAAAAAAAAATAAGAAAGTAACTTTAAATGGCTTCAAAGCTTGAAATGAATGCCATTTTAGTATTGTTAGGATGTACTATGTGAGAAATGAATGAAACTCAGATGTGGTCTGTGCTCTGTGGTGTGACCAGACAGCCTTATCACAACATAATGTCTTGATATATTCCGCGGGGAAAGCATCAGCATCCGGGGCAGCCAGCATCAGCAATAAATGGGGGGGGGGGGGGGGGTCTCTAGCATTTCCTCTCCGGTGGCCAATCCCGCGCTGCCCCGGTGGTTTTGTGTATTTTCTAATCTCAAGTCAACGGACATGGGCTGGGCCTCGGCGGCGGGGGGAAGGAAGAGAGAGCGGTAAGGGCGGGGGCTTGAATACATCCTGTTTCTCACACAGACAGTCTTGTAGTGGAAACGTGGCCGGTTGATAAACTTAGAGACAGTAAGTTAGCAGGATTTTATCGGTTAAATCGTTGTTATCAAAGCGCTTTCGAGATACGTTATCGTCTTGGAGATTAATTAACCGTTACGATAAGCCGAAAGCCGTTAGAACATTCCAGGCTGCCGTTAAGACCGTTTTCTGTGTACCCATCAAAGAGTGATTTATTACCCAGCAGTTTTTTTGTCATTTTAGTTTGACTTCGGCTGTTAACTTGAGTGTTTCGTTCATTACCGTAGTCAGCATGTCAAGCGAGAATAGCAGCTCGGACAAAACCCCCTCTTTCGAGATGACCTGGGGCAGCTCCACCAGCAGTGGCTACTGCAGTGAGGAGGACTCCGACTCCGAGTTTGAGCAGTACTTCACTGCCCGGACATCTTTCTTCCCTAAAACCCGGAAAGCTAACGTTAATCTTAATAACGTAAAGAAGGTGAGAAGAAATGTTGACGTTTAAAGTAAAAAAATATTTTAGAAAAACAAGTCAGTTCCTCAGTGTAAAGGGGAAGTCTTACCAGATGAGAGGGCGATGGCTGGTTCCTCTTTGTGATTGTTACTTCTGTTCACTAATTTATTTTAACTATTGTACAAAACCAAGACATACTTATGATCATATGCTGTGATATGTTGTTGCATTTACATTGTGTTTACTAAAAGACACTAGAAGATAGTATCCAAGGTAACTTGCAAAGGCTGGAGCTCTACTTCCTCTGGTATTGAGGAAGCTTATTATGATAAAAATGCATATCAGCTATAAGCACAGTGAAGAATAAGTTTTCACCAAGATGTTATTGGCCTGGAAACACTAAAAAGCATCTTTTATTTTTCACTGTAACAAGCTCAGACCTGCAGCTGAACTCTTGCTGAGAACAACCAGAAAGTCATGTTATGTGACGCAAACCCGCATCTCATGTTTCCACTCCTACACCCACTTTTGTTTCCCTAATGTCTCAGTCAGAATTGAGTCATGAATTGTTTTGGATTTGTTCATTTTCTGTTCCCTTTGTCTCCCCACACCCACTCATGTATCAGTTTTCTTGGTGGGAAACAGATGTAGGTACTAGAAACTGTGTGACTCTTGCTTTTGTTCCTCCTCTGTGCAAAAAAACCCTGGTTTTGTTATTATTTTCATAATTGCATTTTAATATGACCCTCCTTCATGTGGGCATGTAGAGACACAGATGTTGTTTGCTTACCCCCTACTGTCTATTACCATACTGAGAAGCCCAAGCTGCCCCTCATATTGATTTATTGACTTTTTTAACAGCAATATATTAACTTTACAGTCTTTCAATTTGCCTGAGGATCTCATCCATTGATCTTTGCTGCTTGGCAAAGCCTTTTCAGAGGTCTACTAGATCTTACAACTTTGCCAGGGTTGTTACCAGCAGGAACAGGGGAACTTGCACACAGATGGAAGCAGGTTGTAGTCAGATTAATTTAAGTGAAAGATGCATGAAAAAGACCTTGTTTAGTATAAAGATCAGTATAAATATCAGCGCAAATATGAATAGCTTTCACAGGATTATAATTCTTAGGAAACACCCTATCCTAACTGTAGGGATTAGCTCTAGTACAGTGAGAATGTAAAATTGTGCTCCCACAGAGTTCAGTTCCTCTTTGTACAGGAAATACCAACTGGTTAGTAGACCCAGGAAAAGACCTAATTGAGCCAATGGCGCTGCAGATGCTGGAGGCCAAATGTGCATGACAGAAACATGACTGGGAGAGTGTGGCTGATGAGGCAGCTGACTTCACAGGATGTGCCTGTAAAACAAGGGGGGGCATTGTCTCTCCCACTCGTGAGAGCCTGAGGAGGGGAGTCTATTTTTACATGAATACCAAGTTAAGGAATGCAATGCAAAACCGTTGGTCGCAGCCATTGCAAACAGCTGCACATACACTCTCCCTCCTCTCTCTCTTAACCCCTCCTTCACAGAGAATCAGAGCAGCCAAACAGGATTGGCCAGCACTGACATCATCGTTTTGCCTCGTTGTCCGGAAGTTGCGAGTCTGATGCAACTGGTGCTCAGTGCTAGAATTGGAAAGGCCTAACAGAAAGTTGATTAACAGCCCTTGCACACTGGGGGTGTTTGTAATCTATTCCTAAATAAACATCATTTTTGCTCAAGGAACTTGTTTAAATCAAATTTACATCAGTGAATTGCAGCTTTTACAAGATAGTGTTGTCCAACAAAGGATAAAATTGCATTAAGTGAAAACTCTCAAACAAGTTCTGAAAAACCTTTAAGTTCTTCTCATTTACTGGCAAATTGAAGCATATTACCATATTTATCTGTGTTGAAGTCTTTCTGTGTGAAAGGCACTTAGTTTAAAGAGTTATCAGCTCTTAAGTCTTATTTTTAATGACACTTAGCAAAGTATGAACTTCCCTGCAACTATAACAAAATAAGAGATTGTAAATACCACAATTTAAAGCCATATCCAGTATTCATTCATTGTACTTGTCAGATTTTGGGTGTAAGGCCTGGGTTGCTCTAGCCACACTTGTGGTTTAGAGGTAAGCACTGACACCTGGTGGTCTAACACTGCCACTCTTCTCTGTCCTCTCCAGGATGAGCAAATCGAATGGGGGAAGCAGGAGCTTACAACTCCAGATATTCAGCAGAAGGTGAAGGAATACAACGCCCAAATCAACAGCAATCTCTTTATGAATATGGTGAGTGGTGCTGATTAATAACAGGTACATGTATTTGATTTTGAAGGTGGCTATACCCTCAGGTTAACTTTTCTGTTTCTTTACAGAACAAGGATGGCTCCTACACCGGTTTCATTAAAGTTCAGTTCAAGCTGGCACGACCTGTGTCAGTGCCTCCTCCAAAGAAAGGGAGTCAAGATGCTGGAGGGAGGAGGGCTAGCGGGGTGAAACGCCGCACCTCCTTCTACCTGCCAAAAGACGCTTCCAAACACCTGCACATCAGCTCACGCACTTCTGCCCGTGAGGTCATTGAGGCTTTGTTGAAAAAATTTACTGTGGTGGACAATCCTGGCAAGTTTGCTCTGTTTGAGCGCAGCGAGCGTCATGACCAAGGTATTACCTTGCTTTATTTTACATCCAATCAGTGAAGTGTTTGTCTCTTGTCTTTATAGGGGAATTTTTCCTAATTCCACTATAATTTTAAACTTTTGTCTAATTTTCAAAGGCCAGTTTGCTGTCCTCTAAATTGAGTGTTCTTGTTTGTGTCATTCAGTGTATGTACGCAAGCTGTCTGATGATGAACGCCCTCTCCGCTTGCGTCTGTGTGCTGGGCCCAATGAGAAAGTCCTCAGCTTTGTTCTGAAAGAAAATGAAACTGGAGAAGTCAATGTGAGTGCAATATTGGCATGTGAACCAAAGATCCACACCATGTGTTTCATCGTTAAAAAAGGGTAAACTGTAAATACTTTCATGCATTTTTGTTTCCTTACAGTGGCATGCCTTCTCCATGCCTGAGTTAAAAAATTTCCTGCGCATCCTGCAGCGTGAAGAAGAAGAACACGTGAAGCAGATAGTGCAGCGATATGCTCTGGCCCGCACTAAGATGAAGGAGGCTCTGGCTGGTTCGACCCCTGGCTGAGATGACTCTGCAATGGGGATTTGAATATGCTCCTATTGGCTGGATAATCATGTGAAGATGACCAGGCATCGCTGCATCCAAAGATCCCGAGAATTAAACCCAAACACCTCTTCGGTGAACGAAAGAGTGAGACAGGGCGCAAGACAATGAGAGAGCAAGCTAGCGCGAATGATGCGTGTGAGATGATGCGAGAGATGAGAAGTGCCTTACACCTGGAGAGTCTGATGTGCCTGAGAGAATGAGTTGAGAGAAGGGAAGACTGGCAGATGAGGCTGTGGTTGTATCCAGTGATAACTTTTTGTCATTGGGTACTGCCTGATTATCCTATTTACTTCAGCTAGGGGAACTAAACTTTGAGTTTAGATTTGTAAGGACAATGTCATCCATAGCTTTACCTCCACGATTCAGGGCTTAAATCAAGCCTGTAATGAGCAGAAATTCAGATGTAATAATGATGCCTAAATTCAAATATGTAATGTGTCCAATCATGATATTACTGCCAAATTTAAAATAAAGTAAATCTGGTCATTAAAATCCCCCTTGATAACCTCATAGTGACATTCATCCTGTTATGAAGCTGAAAGGTTTTAGGATTTTCTTTTGACCCAGCCTCAAAAATCTGCCATATCCTCTCACCACCCCTGATGGGTGCAACTCTTTTTTTATTTTACTGTCAGTTTGTGAGCCTGACTTGATGAATGGACATTTGTATGCGATTATGAATGTCGGAGAGCAGTGACAAAGTCACTCTGGTTGACTGGAACTTTGAATGAATATACATTTTCATGTTTCAGTGGGAACTGTTTGTCATTCCTTTATATTTGTTTTATTCTGTCCTTTAAAGAAAATTCTCTGTTTCTCTGCTCACTTTGAATGTATGTGACTATGCACAAACTTAAATGTTGTAGCAACCTTCATAATCTGAGATTGTGCAATGCGTTCAAGTAAAGTTTCCATTTTCTATCGACCTCTTGTATTTTTTCCTATGCCATACATTTTAAGTATCATGAGAATTATGAAGTGAAAATTTTGCATCAAGTAATTTGTCACTTTTAAACAACATGCACAGTAACCAAAAGATTCAAATATATGAGCTACAGGTGTACGCCTATGGCATTATTTAGTCTAAAATAAATGTGTCATTACCAGTATTTTGCTTTAACTGAGTCGGTGCCGCCTGTCGGTCAGATCAGCTGATCACCTCATTGCAAAGACCAAAACAGCTAACGCCAGCCTTATGTAGCTGGTGGCAAAAGTTATGACAGGACGTGACCATTTGATCGTTTTTGATGAGGTAAGATATCAACCAGAAGTTTGTTTGCTAGTATCGCTTGAAGCCGCGTAGGGCGAAGGTAATACCTGGTTTGTCTTATGACAGCTCTGCTTCAAAGCTAGCTGGTCATCATTTAGCTTCCGATGCTAACCTGCGTCAGCGGCGGAAGCTAACAGGCTAACCCGCGTAGGTACCGTTAGAGATTATTAGATACGTTAGCTGAATGTCAGCAGGTTGTTTACATGAAACAGACGGTATACGCCTTGTCAAGAATTGCTATTATCTTTATGAACTAATGTCATCAATGTTATGACCCAGCTTGCTTGCCTTTACCGCTAGATAACCTCGACTGTATGGCCCTTTTATGTTAGCTTCCCGTAGAGCTAGCATATTTTCTACAGTTTAAAGACCTTTACAGTTTTAAATGCTTAGCAGAAGTGAGGAGGTATTAACTGCAGTGCTTCCGTCTAAGTCAAGATAGCAGTTCTACCTTTAGCATCATGGATTTTCAAGTGAGGACGAAATTAATAGCACCCTGTGAAAATCTCAGTTTTTCGTAAGCATTTCCCAAGTTCTGTTAAACAGAGCAATGATTTTTTGCACATAGCTTTACCAAACATCCTAGTTTTATTTTGGATGCAGACATTATTTTACTGTCCATACAGAAACAAAAATATTTAACAATAACTACCAGGATATAAATAATTAGCCCCCTTAAGAACTGACCTTTTCAATGAGCCATAGCACAGACCACTGTTGTGCAGTGTTGTGTTTTAACTATGTAATGCTCAAACCTTGCAAAATCCAGTTAAAACTGAGGGTTATCTTCCAATTTACACTCAATATAAACACTTCAGAAAAGGGTTTGAGCTGTCACTGGTGAGAGCATCATGGCAAAAAACCCCAAGCAATTTAGACTTAAGAAAAATAATTGTTAATGCTAGAACTGGAGTGGGAAGAATCATCAAGAGACTCAGGGAAAGCCACACAATACTGAACAAGCTTGGCAGATGTAGGAAGAGAAAGATTTCAAGTGAGAGATGTGCTTAAAGAACCCAGAACAACTGCCAGGACACTAGTGAATGACTTAGCCTTGTCAGGAATAGTAGTCTTCAAAGAAGACAATCACTAGAGCCCTGCACAGGAATGGACTGAGAGGTTGAAGACCATTAAAAAAAACTCCACATCTGCAGGAAAGACACCTTCAGGCCAGACTGAAGTATGCTACCTGGAGAGAGATTATATATACTGGAAGCATGTCCTTTGGGCAGATGAGACCAAACTAGAGCTCTTTGACAAAGGAGAGATTGCTTATGTTTGAAGAACAAAGAACACCCTCCCAACAGTGAAACACACTGGTGGAAGTATTATGCTGTGGGGATGCTTCAGTGTGTCTGGAACTACAAAACTCATAAAGGTGGAATAAAATCATGAAGAAAGAAGGATATGTGAAAATTTTGATAGAAAACCTCTAGCAGTCAGCAGCAAAACTGGGTCTGGGTCATCACTCTGCCTTCCAGCACAACAACGACCCAAAACATGCATGGCTCCTGGTGAAGAACTACCTCCAGTAGACCAAAGTGAGCGTTACTGACTGGCCTGCTCAAAGCCCTGACTTGAATCCCATTGAAAATCTTTGGGGTGAACTGAAGATCAAGGTCTATGCCAGAAAACCAACAAATCTGGACTCCATCTGAATAGACTGGGATTCCTCAGGAGATGTGACTGAGTTGTTAATAGCTACAAAAAAATAATATTAACCTCAGACTGTTATCTGTCAAAAAGTAGACACGATTGACTGTTAGCATCTGAGGGGCTAATAATTTTTCCCTGGTTGTTTTTGGTGAAATAATTTTGTTTCTGTGTGTAAAGTAAAACAGTGCAGTCATCCAAAATAAAACTAGGATGTTTAGAAAAGCTGTGTTAAAAATCCTTGCACTTGGGAAACACTTGGGAAAACTGACATTTCACTAATAATTTGGTCTTCATATGTAGCTGCGTTAATGGGTGACAAGAACCCCCTTTTTATTTGCTTATTTATAATAGCTTCAATATGTACTTAGTTTATAAAAACATAATTTAAAATAACTTAAGTTAGCCAGCTGACCTTTATTAAACAAATAGTTCTGCATAGTAGGCATCAAAGTTCAATAAGCACAACCAAAACACAACCAGGTAGGAAAAACGTTTGATTTTACTATTCTTTGTGCTCTTTTTTTTTTTTTTTTTCAGATTTTGGCTCTAGAGAGGAACTGAGAGTCTATCTTCAAACCAGGCTAACAGTTTCAACTGTGAACGAACTATGCCTTATCTCTGAGGATGGGAGGAAGTGGATCCAAAGCCAAAGGGGTCTGGCCTTTCTCAGGCAGTGGAGCTGGAGGGGATTCACCTAGTGATGGGAACGAGCAGTCTGTGGCCCGTCTCAAAGGCTCCAGAAATGCAACACCATTTGTTTTTACCAGAAGGAGGTAAATCATACATACAGAGAAAACTGTAAAGGTTGGCTTCACCTAAATCATGGCACATTTTTATACATATTCCTAGTTTAGTTGTTGTATGCATCTGAAATGGCTTCATGGTATCTGTTAGTTTGTGCTGTCCAAGTGCAAAAAAGGCGTTGTACAAAGGGACTTTTTATACACATATAATATAAAAGAATATATTTTTGAATAAAGAGCCGTCATACTAAACAGGGGAGGAAGATAATGGTTTTGTGCAAATAGCGTTTACATGCCTATGTAATGTAGCATAAGAGACATATCACTAAACTTAAGGAGGTACAGGAGAGAAAGAAGAGGAAGCAAAAGTACAAGGCCAGTTTAAAGTGGGAAAGCTGGGTTAAATGCGCCAAACAAAACATCTTTCCAACCACAAAGCCACCAGAGTGCCCCAAACAAAATATCGCTTGTTATTTTTAGCAGATCTGTGTTGCTGGAGTTTCATACTTACTGGAAACTGACTTAGCATGAACTACTTTCCAACAAAGAAAAAGTCCCACCTAAAGAACTCCCACAATGGGCTAAATGGATAACACAGGGTTTCAGGAGAAGATCAGTCAAAGCATGTGTTAAGTCCACCAGCTTTAAAATCCTTATGACCTATGTTGAGGGGAATGGGTTCCCTAAGGCTTCTTTTTGCACTTGGTAACTTGGGTTGAGTTGGTAAGTCTCCCCAGAGAAATACAGTATGCTTCATTGCTCTCTGGCAGACATCCTCATAAGGAGAGAAAAATACCTTCTCTTACAACAGGCCAAAGGTCACAGGATTTGTGGAGAAAAGCTAAAAAAGGAGATTCATGGAGGAAAGCTAAATTAAAAAAGTGAAAGAGAGTCACCAACCAAGAGTCTGGAAGCATAGTACTCTGACTGGTATTTACCTAATGGAAATTAACTGCATTTAAATATATCAATGCATCAAGTTGCTTTAAATTTGACTGTATTATTTTGGTCCAAGGGAGGGCAAATTAAATAAGAGATAAATCACAGCTCAATTAAACACAAAAAAGAACTAGAAAAGCACTCTTGAGAGCACAGACCTCCACCATTAGCCCTATCTCCCAATAGTACAATCCTTAAAAAAAATTCCTGGATCCAGACGGTGATCCGGATCACTCCCAAAATGTAATGAGTTCTTCCTTATGCCATTTGTGACATTTCCTGAAAATTTCATTTCATTTCAATTTCAAACCCTGCCGATCACATAACCTCCTTGGTGGAGGTAACAATGTAAGAAGCTGAAATAATAAAACACTTATAGTGGTTGTTGAAGGTTTAAAGTGCTTCATGCTTGGTGCATGAACAGTGCATAAACAGTGTTCAAGTTAGAAGAGATAAGTAGAGTTAAAATAAGACGTCAAAATACAAATTCATAAACATTTAAGATCACTTAAAAGGCAGATAAATATCAAAGTTCCTATGAGGAGTTCTTTACTGGTTTTGAAACAGACTTAAATCAATGCTGATGCCTCTTTGTGACCAGCAAGGCCAAACAAGACCATAATCAACACAGCTGTGTTACTCTGCCTCTTACTCTTGCAAAGGGCCCCTCTTTCCACTCTTCTCAGCATACATTTCATTGTTAAAAGACAGCAGGATAAGATTTTTGTCAGAATATACTACTCACACATGTACACAGGGGGATCAGCAGAGGGATAGGATGTACTACCTGGTTCAAGGTGGCGCCTAGAACAGGGTAATACATCTACTTTAGCTTTAAATAAAAAGAAAAGTAAATAAAATAGAAAGTTAGTGCACCCTACTAAGAAGCAGTTAAACTTACAGGAAGGCAGCAGTAAATAAAATTGTAGTAAGACCTGTTTAAACAGATCAGCGTTAATTTTGTTGACTAAGAAAATGACTGAAAAATGTTGGCTACCTTTTTTCCATCAGGAAGACTATACTAAGCCTGGCTAAAAATAAATCCAAATCTATGATATTTCTCCAATGTGCATATAAGATATGCCAGTATTTTCACCAGTATATTTAAAATTGATCAAGTATTGAAAGTGCATTAGTATGAATGTTTTACATTTATATTAATTTTACAATTTGTCTGATTAGATTAGTCCAGAGAGAATAAACATGGCTAAAAGTAACATTTTAAGATGTAAGGACTTCTATTGACTAAAAAGTGGATAAAAGTGTTTTCAAGCCTGAGTTGACAACAATTAGACATAAAGCCATAAAAGCTAAAAATAACTCAAATGTGACCAAAACTATACAACACTCTAATCTTTGACTAAAACTAAATTTGAAATAGCTGTAAAATCAACACTGTAACAGAGCTAATAGATTTAGAAAGCCTTATGTTCTCTGATCGTTTTTTCTACAGTTGAGAAGTGTAGAAACTAAAGTGACCTCACCATACTTGGTTCCTAGTAATCCTGAGGGGCCTTGATGCCTCATAAAGGACTAAGACTTTGAATTTCCATTATCGCTGAACTTTTGATACCACATTTTAAAACATTGATCACTGAAAATAATGAAAATTGCAAATGAATTAAAAAGTGGATCAACCGTGAAAGAAAAACTTGAGAGCTGAAGTTAAATTTAAAACCAAAAGAGAAAATACTGTAGAAATTGCATGAAAATGTAAGGAACTTCTGCTCAACTCTAGGTGACTGATAAGCAAGAAATAACCCAGAACTGTGTGCCTGAAACTCAAATGATGAACTTGGACTTTTTTCAGAAGTATATGATTAAATTCTTGCAATATTTTTGAGATATCAGTAGTAATAGGCAGACTTTGACACAGTCTCATTGTGGTTGTTAAACTCTAGGTCTGACTCCCTAATGACAGCAAGATTTGTGGCTTGATTTGTTGATTTTAGGGTCATGGCTTCAAGGTGAGCACTGACTCTTAACCTTTTTATCTAGGGTCAAAGACAAGTATTTCAGATTTTCTTCGTTCAGCTGTGGGGACACCTGGTACATCCATTCACTGATTCCTTCAATACACTCTTTGTGCAACAGGCTGTAACCATGTAATGGCTCTGAGAAACAGTTGTGTGACATTTAATCAAATCAACTGTGGTCTGAAGCAGGTGATCTCCGGAGTTTTAGACGGATGTTTTTGTGTGTTTGCAGCTCTTTGTACTACGATGAAGACGGGGATCTCGCCCATGAATTCTATGAAGAGACAGTGGTGACAAAAAATGGCAGAAAAAAGTCAAAGTTGAAGAGGATCCAGAAAAATCTGATCCCACAGGTAAGCCAGAGTCACATTGCAAACCTGTTTGAAGGATACTTTTGATGTTTTGGGGTCTTAATGGTGTTTTTATGTTTAATTTTTAGGGGATTGTGAAGCTGGACCACCCCTGTATTCATGTAGATTTCCCCATTGTTCTCTGTGAGGTGTGAACAGCTGCACAGGACTGATATAAGTGCAGCCACAGGTACACGTCTCAGAGCCAAGTCTTGAGCTGGTCTACATGCATCATCAAGAATGGAGCCATGATTTTAAGAAGAAGGAAAATTCAATCTGACATTAAACTGATGAATGAAATGTTATACATTTGAATTCAACGATGGTCAGAGGTGGCTCTGTTCAAAAATCCTAACTTGATATTCACAAACATAGTGATGGTACAGGTCATGTTTTCCACTACCCAGCTGAAATGTACGCAGTCATAGAGAATACATCAAGTGCTGTATCTCTCTTTTAGCTCCTTTGCAGGGAAAAAGCATCCTTGATGTGTAAAGGCTTTAAAGGTTTATGCCTTCTGTGAGACATATAGTGAAACTGTATGTGTCTACGTATGACGTGTGCACTTAGGTTTGTTCAAGTGAGTGTGTGCAAGAGGGATTGAAGATGTTCTTACAGGGTGGAGTAATGAAGGGTTGTGAAATTTATTGTATATATGGTCATGTTCTGTATTGTCAAGTCTGAGTCTGTCCTCGTTAAGCTCAGACCTGCACTAGTGAACATAAGGTACTGTAAATACTTTCAGATTTCTTAGTTGGAAATACTTGAATAAATGGTTTACTGAGCTGAATACCTCGAGTCAAGACATTTTGTGTTTTTTTTAGCTTCGTATTACCAGTTATTAATAGATATATCCATATGTAGTTAGACATTAACGTAGTTTTGATCATTTTGCAAAATGGATCTAGAATAAAGCAAATAAAATGTGACTAAAGAATCGACTTAAAGTTTTAATTTAATGTCTTTCACCAAAATATGGCACTTACCTTTAAGAAATTATAGCCATTTTATCCAGAGCATCTCCATTATTAGGGCCTCAAAAGTATTTGGACAGTTACGACAACAATCATAGAGGATGATTGCAGAATCCATTCGTTGCTATATATATATATATAAACCAACAACAACAATTAAACAAGTCAAGAATAGTCTGGAGGTTTTGTTGTATAGTCTGCAATCAACCAACACCTTCATGAATGACACTTTACTACTTGGTGCAACCCACTGGTAACATCCAAGAACAGGAATGCCAGATAAGACTACCAGAAAACTAAAAACCTCCCCAGGTCTGAAGTCAGTTCATTTGTACAGATAAAACCTCTATACTCTGATTACATTCAAACATCTGCTACTAAACCGATAGGATGACTCTTTAAAACGCATATGGACACCCAAAACATACAGAGAAAGCAGCCTGGAAGTTTCTGATGGCAAAAAAAAAAAATATGTTTTTCATCAATTCATTCCTTATTGTGTCTTCTGAATCAGGTAAAGTTTTTTAAGTTTTGAGGTATAAGGTTCAAGGTTCTCTTCATTATCCAGTCAGCAGAGCATACACGGTACTTCCAGACCAATCTTAAATACAGCAGAAGAGACACAATAAATAAAGGCTCAATGAGACAATGAGCAATAAAGATACAAAAATTAAAAATAAATAGTGATTAGGGATTAAACAGGGGAAGAGCTCTCACGCACCACTGCTGCTGCATTTCACAATTACCAGCACCAGTGAAGTGAAGGCACTTTTCAATATTGTCATCATTAAAATAACTTACTCTTGTCTTTTTTTAACATGGCATCAAAATGTATCCCAAGTTAAAAAAAATCCAAGTAATAGCAAATGAATATTTGCTCTGATACCAAAGCAAGACGATACATGGAATTTAACACTATTTCAGTCAGGAGAGACTTTAACAAGTTTAACAGTAATTCTTCAACAAACATAAATGAAAGAAATGTGTAATGTCTTTGGCGACAGGATCAGATGAGGAGTAGAGTTCTTTGAAGCTGAACCGGGAAACCAATGAGGTGGCTTGGAGGAGGTTGGTAGGTATGCAGGATGAGATGAGCAGAAGACCTAAGAGGATCTAACTCTAGATGCTGATTAACTGAATGGAGGTGGCTGGGGTTGAGGGGGGTTGCAGTGTCAGCACTGAAATGACAGGCTGACTGCAGGAGAAAAGATGAGAGATTTAAAATATGACAGGTGCATGATGATTGGTCAAATCTCTGTCGAATTTGATTAGCTTAGTACTTAAGAGAGTAAACGCCCACAATCAGCTGATCACCAGAGCACAAAAGAGAGAAAGAATGGAATAAGGGAGAGATATGACTAGTGGTGACTAGTGAATGAGTAGAGCCAGTCTTCCTAAAATTCCTTGCCAGCCATCACAAAATTATCTGTTTTGTATTGGAAAATGTTTTTGTTCACCATGCTCTAGAACTGCTTCACTATGGCAAAAATCCTGATCATTTTGATTGATACTGAAAACCCAAGTGTTAGACATAGTTAGTCTTTGTCATTTCATAATTTGCATCTGTGTGTACGTTTCGAATCATTAAATAAAATCACAGGTTACATGTTATTTTGCACTGTACCAGGTTGTACCTTTTTTTTTTTTTGGCTAGTTAACAGCTGCCTTTCTGTCATCTTTTCAGACTAACCGGAGCATGTACCTTGGCTTCCTCTGCTCCTAACTTAAAGTGAGAGCTGTTACGGTGGGAGGGACGGGATACATGCTGTGCTGTAAAGGAAGGGTGGATACACTCTATTAATCAGACATGTCAAAACCTATGGACAAAACAAGCGCAACACAGTATGCAACACAGTGATCTTTTAATCCTGATTATCTTGTGTTCATGATGATGGCAAGCTTAACTCATGATTGCAATTAAAACTATAGTGCTCTACAGTTTCAGTTTATCAAAAAGTTACTGCTGTCTTCAATCTAGAGGCCATTGTCCCTCAATGATAGCTGTAAGCAAGCTGTATTTTTAGCCTTTCCTCATTGCCTTCTTGGATTTCAGTCTGCATTGCTCAGCTGTAAGCCTGTTGTCTGCAAGTTAGCACAGACTTTATTTTATATTTGCCTATTTATTACCAACAATGCAAAGATGAAGATAACCTACAGGCATAATTTAGAAATGCTATTTATTTGTGATGCTATTACTTGTAAACTAAATCACCTCTAGATGGCAGCAGATGTCTCTACCTGCACTTATTTAAATTAGTTGTGCAACTGTATGTGCCTGGTTTGTTTTATCATATATGTTTACGCTCTGTATGCTGTTGATAATCCTTTATGGTTAGACATACTAGCTGAAGATATAATTAAATTCTTTTGCGGTGCACTTAAATTGTAAACAGTTGAGGCCTGTGATACCAGCTGGCACATTATCAAACCGTAATGGCAATGTAAACATATTTTTGTGCGTAGTTGATGAATCCCCACAATAAATGGGCAGGGCTTTCTCTGCAGGCTTCCTCTGGTGTCTGTAATTGAGAGGAATGTGGTTGGGAGTGTTTTTGGGCCAGAGGTCAGTCACTTTGATGTGCTTCCTCTCCACTGCTCTTTGATGTATTGCTAACAGTCCAGGCTGGATTATGAGGATGAACCCTCTCTCCTATGGGCATAAAAATGTATAAACGTAATGGGTATGACACTGTGTAGCACCATTTTGATCTGTACAATATGTTCTGTTATATGTTTTAAAGAGAGGAGCTGTGGCTCGGAGAAGCAGTCATTGTGAATTATCAGCAGCCCTTAAAAAGAGCTCAATGTGTTTTGAATTACAAAAAATAAAAGAGATACATTGTTTTCCCAGATCCCCTTTACCATTAAAACTGTAACAGCAGTGCTTGTGCTAGCTTGATTTATCTGTACTCACAGTTGGTTCATGTTACTTTTTCTGTGCTGATGTAGAGAGTACAGGCGGCAACTGATGGAATAACTAAAGGAAAGCATGATGCTCAGTGAAAATTTATAGCCGCAACCGAAAACCATGCAAAAGTTGGTTCATATTCAAACTGTAGCAGTGAAATATACCGTTCTGATCCACAATCAACCATATTCACACTGGGCCTATTTTTCATTTTATGTCAAGCTTAGGTTGTGAAACCCAAATACTGTATCAATATGCTCTAGATTTTCAAATACACAAATCATAATTTTACTATTTTGCAATTTACCAGTTACTGAAAAGACAAATGCTTTACTTTCTTAGGTGGTTTTAGGTCCCACAGAGTTAACAATAGGAGATATAATCTTTTATGATAAATTAGCTTCCTCTGATTAGGTTTAATGGGAGCATAAAAGCACTCCTTGGCTAAAACAGTGAGTGTAAAAACATAAATTCTACAACTCATAAATGTCTAACCAATAGTAACCAGTGTTAGCTAATGGTAATGTTAACTGTAGACATAATGTGAGCTAGCTAATGGTAATGGTATCCAATCAAGTTATGATTATGAGAGTCAGAAATAGTGTAAGCTAAGTATAATAAGTTAAGAAATTCAAATGAGTTAGGAATTTGATCTTCACCAGCTAGTAATAATGCTAGCTTGGGACATGTTGCTAAGTAGCTAATTGTGTGCTAGGCTAGGAATGCTTTGATGATAGCTTATGGTACTTTTAGCCAAGAATGTATCCAGCTAAGCTTATGAAAGTTAGTAGTAGTGCAATCGGGCCAATTAGTTGGGAAGTTTGTTTAGCTAGCTTACAGTAATATGTTAAGGAGTTCAAAGACCAAGGAATATGATTTTAAACAAGTGATAATGCTAATTTGGGACATAATGTTAGCTGGCTACTTATATGGTAACTTGGAATGTCATGATGCTAGCTAATGGTAATGTTAGCGGACAATGTATCAAGCTATGGTTTGTAAAGTACTTTAGTGTTAGATAGCTAATTGTACAACCTTTAAACATTAGAGCTAGCTAACTGCATGGTAAGCTAGGAATGCGTTGTGATAGCTTATGATCATGGTAGCCACAAATGTATTATCTAGCTATGATTATGGAAGTTAGTAAAAGTGCAAGCAAGCTAACTGTAATAAGTTAAGAAGTTAAGAGCTAGGAATATGAACTTAAGTAGTGATAATGTTACCTTGGGATATGATGATAGCTAGCTAATTGTATAGCACTACGCTAGGAATGCTTGCTTATGGTAATGTTAGGCAGGAATGTACTTTCTAATTAATGGGATGGCAAGTTGGGAATGGCTATAGCTAGCAAATTTGCAATAGGAAATTTAAGAAAGCTACACAATTTTAACTAGCATATCATAATGCTAGTTTGGTATATATTAGCTAGCTTATCGTATGGTAAGCTAGGACTGCTGTGGTGCTTGCCTTTGGTAATATTAACCATGAATTTATCAAGCCATGGTTATGAAAGTTAGATATAGTGTTAGCAAGCTAAATGCACTAAGTTAAGAAGTTAAAAAGAGCTAGGAATTTGATTAATCTTAACCAGCTGGTTATAGTCTTAGTTGGTACTAGCTTTTTGTATAATAAGCTAGCAGCTAGCTGACGGCTAATCATAGTAATTTTGAGTAAGAGTTATCTGGCTAATGGTAGGCTATTGTAAGTTAGAAGTATAGTGTAACTTAGGTCATTGTAATATTACCCAGGGGCTAGGAATTTAATGTCAACCAACTAGTAATAGTTTTCATCTTGGGATGTATGTGATGTTAACTGTCTAATATGATGCATTGTTTGTAAGGAATAAAGTGTTGGCTAGCAAGTTGGTTAAACACCTATAAGCTTTGAATTTGTTAAATGTAACATAAACTCACCTTTATAATTAATTAACAGGTTATTGGTGAGATGACAAAGATCCTTCATATTCCCAGGGTTAGTATACAAGTATGAGTGGTAATCACAAACTTCCCTTCCTGAGCATGACACAATAGGGACATTGCCATCGTGAGAAAATAGTTAATTTGAATACTATGTAATGTTCAAATTTAATTCAGAGAAATGCATCACAAGCTCATGAAGTGCTAAGGACACAATGTGAAGGTGGCTGGGTGTGTGTCCAGTTTCCTTGCCATTGTTTTCGTTTCCTGACAGTCCCTGACTTTTGCTGATGCAATGTACGGGAGGCAGAGGTTAAAGGGAAGCTGGAGGGAAACAAGGCCATTCCTCTGCTCCTCTTCCTCCCCTTTCATTCACTCATGCTCTACATTTTCCTTAAACACACATACAGAGGCAGATCAGGTCAAGTGAAAAAGAGAAAAACTGATTACATGGTGATGTGAGTCAGCAAAGTTTTGGGAACAAAACAGCAAAAGGGATTCGAACACAGGAAATCATCTCACTTCCAGGCCTTTCCTCGCCCCAATCATGTGCTCAGGCATCTTTCAGCTCATGTGTTTCTTCAAGGGAAACTTTCAGCGAAACTTTTAAGCTCACTCATTAACTGCAAGGAAGAAGGGTTTTTTTAAGTGATGACAGAGACACTTTTGCAGCTGTTCACACCCAGATTACCTGCATCCAATTTACACAGTCCTTCAGACTATGAAAACAGGTTGTTAAATTTGGTAAATTATGTGTCAGTGTGTGGCCTCTACCCTTTCCCCCCTTGGCTATTTATCCTGCGTGCCTACCCCCAGCTCTGCACCATCCTATCTTCTGCACTTGGCAACATAAAAGTATGTGGTACTCGGTTTCTTCCCTGAGCCACTGCCAGAGGCTGTCATCACATGCCTCAGGCACTGGTGACATCTGCATGCCAGATGCCTTGTGCCCACTGTCTGAAGTGTGATCAGAGCATTAGTGGAAAAAAACATTAAAACCCTTTACTTAAGTATCAACACGTAAATGTAAAAGTACATCAAAAGTTCCAAACTCTACTTATCACACATATCAAAAGACTGATGAAACAATAGGTGTAGGCAGTATTAGGGTAACAGCAAATAAAAAGCATGTATTCAGTTGCATTTCAATGGCCCTTTTTGTACTTATGCTGCCATTTGTTCTGGAATGTGTTTTAAAGGGGGGTATAAATATTTTGAAGATTTTGAGTTTCCAAAGAAACATGGCTGGTTTATGAAATAAAATGCATTGATGGTATATAAAGAAGTTACATTCTTATTAAATTTGTCTATCTACAAAAAGGAAATGTTTTCAAAATGCTAATGTATCAAGAGCATATGCTACATAATGATATATTTTCTTTTTGTTGTGTACTGGAGTAACATGTTTGGAGCCTGGGTCTGATGGAGTATTGATAGTCTGCTTTTACTTCCAAGATCTTAAGATAAATTTTGCCTGGTTGCACTGGTGGAACCAGATGGGGGAAGGTGGGGTGATCACCCCCTGGTGCTCTAATGTTCAAGGGGGTGGGGGTGGGGCGGCAAAATTGCCCTCTTGGATGCTCCTATGGCACATAAAACATGATGAATAGCCGTCAAGATGCCCTTCCAGGGGGTCAGTATAGAAAATGTGATTAAGTGCCCTTTCTTACCCTGACCAAGCCCCTTAAAATACTGTATATGCCACATCACCAGTGACCTCTGCTTTAGCAGAGCGGTCATTCTCCAAACTTAAGCTGATCATGAACCCAGCTCAGGAACTTAAGCAGCTAAACGTTGAGTGGGCCATCCCAGCAGACCCAAACATGGTCACTGATATCTACATATCTGACTAAGCTCCTCAGTATTAAGTTCCTTGTCACAGACATCCCACCTGTGTATCCTTGTAAAATAGATGGTTAAGTTTTTCATAATTCCTTTTCTGATTTATTACAGAGCTGTAGTAGATATAACCACATAATAAAACATGTGTAATCTTGACCGGGCTTTCTGATCATTTCAGTATAAATGCATGACAAATTTTTTATGCACAGGTGCCCCACTACTGTGGCCTGGAAGTGCATACAAAATAACAGTGTCTGAATCAATTTTGCCAAAAACATTTTCAAATTTCATGAAACAAACTTAAAACTTAAAAAAAAAAAAAAATGACATTTACCGTTTTTATTTACATTTTACAAAAAACTTTGAACACTTTTACAACTTCTGAAACAAAATTACAAAGAACTGTATCTTACATAAAGGGAAGTGTCCCAAGTTTCAAGCTCTGTAAAAGTGTTACGTCCTTCATAATTTTGCACTGCACATTGTACATTTGTTTCAAGTTTTGTAAAAGTGTCTTAGACTTTGTAATATTGGAATTTTTTGTTAATTTGTTTTGTAAAATGTTAATTTGTTTCATCTTTTGTAAAAGTGCTTGCTAATGTAATTTTTTCCCCTTGCAAAAATAGAAAATAAACTCATAGGCTAAGTGCTTGAAAAGTTAAGTGCAGCATGAAATACTGTGGATTAAATACAAGAGAAATTTAATATTTAGGTTTAGAAGATTAAGTTAACTGCTTTTGAATACCAAACTAAACACTACTTTTGGAGCTGAATCTGTATTGTTTGGATCAGATCTGTTTAAATGGTCCTTTACTGAAATATACTATTACAGCATTCAAAATGTCAAAGTGTAATCTTTGATATTTTGGTTCAAAGATGTTTTCAGAAGCTATGGTATACAGATACTAAGTACCCACTGATAAGTCTGTCTTCATGGAGTGTACCAACTTGAAAATCCCCTCTCCTATTTTGGCAAAGGCAACACAGAAGTAATGTGAGCACACTAGTTATTTGCTTTGTATTACATTACCTCCAACACTGCTGAGTAATGTGGAATAATTCACTCAAAATGTAAAATCATGTAGTTATCCCAGGTCATAGTCTATAATGGTAAAATCTACTCTTCGTGTTTCATAATTATCCTAACTCAAGCAGCAGAAGTTACGTGGTAATGTGTAAATACTAAATGTTTAGGTGAACTAAATGCAAGATGGTCATGCATATCCTTTGCTGGATGGGCTGTTTAAAGAAAAACAAGGGATGCATTAGGAGTGCCCACTTCTCCAAGAAAATACACTCCTTATTTGGAAGCAATCAAATGAATTTGATAAAATCACATCCTTCAAAATTGGTTGCTAGTGGAATTCTTGGACTTAAATTTGATTTGTTTTTTAACCAGTTTAGTTGGTAGCTCTTCATTACTATATGTTATGAAGAGGGAGACCTACTTTACATTTGATGCAAGTTTTAAAATGCCCTAAAGGCCTAATATTTAAACACAAGTTTCCACACAGTTTCCATACTGTGTCAATAAAGCTACTTTTCTGATGGAAAAGTAGCTAAAAGGTCACTGGAACACATTGGTCATCTGTGGGCTTGATCTTATTTTTAGGGATGTGGCACACTGGCCCGCACTGACCTTGTATGAATCTTGTCATTGCTGCTTACAGTGTATCTGTTTCACAGTGGAGGTGGTGGTGGCAAACTTCGTGGACGGGTTCATTCAGTACTGTACAGGGGCACAGGGGATATATCTACCTATACGCGGTTGAATTGAACATTTTGTTCACTATACTTACTACTAAAGTGACGTGTAGGCTTATAGAGAAGAAACACGTCGTTGTAGAACATTCGAAACGCTGACAGAGTTGTTAGGATTTCCGGTTTGTATCGCGGCTCCCCCCTTTTCTGAGTATGAATGGTACATCCTGAAAGTGGTTTGGCACTCGGAGCAGGCGAGCAGCAACTGACAACATCGCAGGGGGCAACTTCAGTTCTCTTTACTTTTAGCGGCCACCATCAGCTAGTGAGCGGAGCTTTAAAGACATTTATCACCAACTCATGTATGTGTGAATTTACCCCGTCGTCTCTTTCTTTACCCAAGAGCTATGCTTATTTTGAAATTTTCCTATTTGTTTTGAGGCTGTTCAGAAAAAAAAAAAACGCTACTTCAAGTAGCAGGCTTCTGGATTTTGGGAATGCTTCCACAGTCTGCTTGTAAAGGTAAGTTTGTCCGGCTGCAGTGATGTTAATTATCTTTGCTGGTTCATTCATTACTAGAAACTTCATTTACTTTATTTCAGTTTATTTAAACTTGTTAACAAAGGAGAGGGTGACACTTTCAAACCCATTTAGGGATGCTTAGCTACTTTATAAGAGAAGAACTATTTTAGAGCACATTTCGCTCTGTTGTGTTTCTAACATTAGGAAGGTATCAGTCATCTTGTGGCTCTGATTAAATGGAACAATAGAAACCTAAAGAAGTTAATATACCTGGAATTGACACCTATTACGAAAGTTGTCAGAAATAGTCATGTGACTTCCCTCTAAAGATTAAACCACAAATTGGCTTCTTCCTGAAGACATTTGAAGACATAATACCCAAGTGCTCTCAGGAGATCACGAAAAAGAAACTGTTGTAGATATTTTTCAAAGATTTTTCTTTGTAGCGTTGATAATTGTATTATAGTGGCCAACAACTAAATCATATTAGTCTGTAAAAGACTTAATTTACATGATCTTTATGTAGCTTATTAAATAAGTGACTTAATTAGTAATTGTACTTGGGACTGTAACTTCTTAAAAAGTGATCAAAAAGAGTTAAATTGAATTTCCTCTCTGACTTTCAGAGCAGAGCGTGACAGTCCTCTCTGTCGACACACATCTGAAGACATGTTGCTCTGGACTCTGCCTGACTGGAGAGTACTGCTGCTGATTGCTCTGCTGTGGGATCGCCTTTGTGCTTCAGAGCTCAAACCCACGAGATGGCCACTGTACTCTCAGAAGCCTCTGGTCCTGGCTTGGAACGCCCCTACCGAGGACTGCTTCCCGCGGTACGGCATTCGCTTCCAGCTGGACCTCTTCCAGATTGTGGCCTCACCCACTGAGGGCTTTGTCAGACAGAACCTCACCATCTTCTACAAGGAGCGCCTTGGCCTCTACCCACACTACGGTCCAGACGAAACCCCAGTGAATGGGGGGCTGCCGCAGGTGGCCAGTCTCACACAGCACCTGGAGAAGATGCCAGAAGGAGTTAAGAAGTATATACGTGAACCAGAAGCCAAAGGTCTCGCTGTAATTGACTGGGAGGAGTGGCGCCCTCTTTGGATACGAAACTGGGATAGTAAAGATGTTTACCGCAGACACTCTCGTGAGTTGGTGCGTCAGAAGAACCCAACATGGACTCAAGATCAGTTGACAAAAGTAGCCCTACAGGAGTTTGAGATGTCCGCCAGGAAGTTCATGTTGGAGACACTTAAGCACGCCAAGAACCTGCGCCCAAACCAGCTTTGGGGTTTCTACCTGTTCCCTGACTGCTACAACCATGACTACAGGCGAACTCTGGAGAACTACACGGGCCGCTGTCCAGATGTGGAGGTGGCCCGCAACGAGAAGCTGATATGGTTATGGACTGAGAGCACGGCCCTCTTTCCCTCCATCTACATGAGCACTTTGCTTCGCTCCTCCACCTCCGGACGGCAGTTTGTCCGGAACCGTGTGAAGGAGGGTATGCGTTTGGCATCGAAGGGTGAAGGCTTGGCACGTCCGGTCTTTGTGTACACACGCCCCACCTATGCCAACTCCCTGGAACAGCTAACAGAGGTGAAGCTTTAAAACTTAAACTTTTTTTTTTTAACTTTCTTGACTCTGTTAGCCACGTGTTCCTGTGCTGTGTCAAGTCAACATTTTGCTAGCAGAGGACTTTTTTGTTCCTAGATTAACTCTCAGCCATACTGTATCTCAAACTTTCAGCACTCTGGATCTGATCAGTGCATGCCGCTTGGAGCTATAGTTCTCAGCTTTTCCTTATCGCAGCCACATTCCTTTCCTGTTCTGGTACCAGACGGACTCCCCCCTCACACCTCTCATTTGTGCAGAGTGCGCAGGATGGGTGTTGGTCAAGTTTAAAACCCTGCTTACAACCTATAGAGCGTTTCCTCCTGGGAGAATAAACAGATAAGAGGCCTCACATACAGTAGCCTAACATGTTGACCCTGAAACGGTGATCTTTAACAGTTTATTTTTCCTGACTTTGACCTTTAGTCTTAGAAATGCATTAGATTAAATGTGATATGATTGTAAAGGGCTGTGTCATCTTTTTACAGACTGACCTTGTGTCCACCATCGGGGAGAGTGTGGCTCTGGGAGCAGCTGGGATCATCCTGTGGGGAGAAGCCATATATGCAAGCAGCAAAGTAAGAACCCACTTGCTCTAATAAGGATCAAACATGAGTCACGCAGACACACCTCACAAATCTGACGTTATCGTGTGGTGAGTATGGACCCGCTGCTCTTGTCCGTCATGTGTGCAGTCATTTGATAACACACACCCTCCTCAAGGCTGTTTGTGGCTCACATGCACATCCTCAGACACACAAGAGAGATTTGTTTTTGAAGATTTATCTTCAATCACATTAAATCTGTGAAGAACTCCCTCTATTTCTGGAAAATCAGCTTCATTTTTTTATTAGTCATGGTATTGAAATATTTTCTGACTGTGTGCATGCCAGTCAAACAATAGAAAATAAGAGAAAATGGGTGCCGGTTAAGCTCAGATGGCAGAGTAGGTGCCATGTAATAAAGTCATCAGTGCACAGGTTGCAGGATCAATTTTGGTGCATGTCTCCCCCTACTCTCTCTTACTTTATTTCCTGTCTGTTTTCAGCTGTCCTATCTAATAAAGGCAAAAAGCCCGAAAAGATTTATCTTTAACAAAAAAGCGAGAGAGAGGGAATGGGTGGCATGGTTTATTTGCATTTGCTCCCGTCATCAGAAAGTAACCAACCACACATTTGAATTTCCATTAGAGGAGATTATTTTATTCTGCTTTGGTAATGAAAAACATGTGTTACACTCTGCAGCAGCATTCAAACTTTGTCATTTACAACATTCAGAGGTGAAAAATGACTTGATTATTGGACTCAAGAAGAAAAGTAAAGTTACTCTGGTTAAATTTACTTACACAAAAGTAAAAATACTGGTTTATAAATCGACTCAACTAAAAGTAAAAAGTATTGAATTTAAAGTTTACTTTAAGGACTGAGTAGCTAATGAGGAGTTGTACAGTAAATATGAACAAGAGAATAGATCTCTAACCAGGTTGTTCAGGTAAAGCCGTTCCTCTTATGAGAAAGTAAAATACACAGCTAAATTGACAGTGTGAATTAAACTCATATGGAGTTAAATTTAACACTAAACATAGTGTCTCTTTTTTGCTCCACACTACATATTGTTTACTACACTTTTGAAAGTGTTAAATATTTTACAATATGACAGCTGCAGTAACCCTCCTCTGGCAAGAACAAAGCAGAGAGTCAATCTTAAAGCAAAGCAATGCATACTGATGAAGTATACGCATCTCGTGTCATTAGGAACACCGAAAGTCACAGGTTGAAGCTCTAACTCAGTGGATAACTTCACTTATGGTGCAAGTGTTTCTCACATCAAAAATAACACCCCACTAGAAACATTACCAAAAGAGGGGTAGAACAGACAACATCAAAACACAACTAAACATATAAAACATCTAGTTTCTCCCTCTTATTGAGGATCTGATGAGTTTAAAACCTCAGGCCTGTCTTCAACTATGTCCACAAATTTTCTGAAGGTCCTGTTTCTGCAGAAAATACACCACTGGATCAGTTTAAGACAGATGAAGAGTACGACTGTTGTACTCTAGTAAAAGTACAGTTACCCCGGGTTAAACTTACTAAAGTAGAAGTAAAAGTCCCGATTTTAAAATGTACTACAAAAAGTACAAGTGCCAAAAAAGCTTCACTGTTACAGTTATTTAAGTAATTTTAATTAGTTATTTCCCACTCCTGCTTATTTCTTAAATACTTATAGATATATTTTGTCCAACTTAATTTTCTTAAGGGGGTATGTTTTCAAAACACAGTTTATATATATATATATATACATATATATATATATATATATATATATATAATTCATTTACATTTATGGACTGCATTGGAAAGTTCTTCAAACATCTTTTGTGACATCAGCATTATTTTAGAATAATCATCACATTTTAAACTCAGTGTGAAAAGGTTTCATGCAAATAAAAAGATGTATGGTATTTCTTAAATATTCTTCTAGCATTTTCTAACAAAAAGAAGGTATTTGTTTAAATATGAAAGGAAAGAGAATGCATTGGAGAAAGCTTAAGAAAAAAACTTCAGATTGTAGGATCTGTAGGATTTGAATCTTAAGTATTTACCTGTGCTGTTTCTCTTAATAGAGCTGAAGTGTCATCATCTTAATATTGCTGAAGGTTCATATGCTCTAAATACTGTAAAATAAAAGTGCTTTTAATTTGTTTATGAATTTCAGTCAGAAATACTGCAAACATCATCTTTTGGTCTTCTTTGTTTTGGATGAATCAGCAGGTTTCACCCATTAAGATCTAAAACTGCCTAAATAAAACCCTGTAAAATTTAAGTGTTGTTTGAAAATAACATGAAAAATCTGGAAAAAAAACCCTTTATTTTTCTGTTTTTGTAGCAGACCGTGACATTGAACAAAAAAAACATATGACAGCTTGGGTTTCACTGTAAATCACTGCCTTTCTCATAAAGTTCCTGAATGTTTTTCAGAATCATCAATCAAATCATGAACATCCTTCTTCCCAAACGTTTCTCTTATACACAAATCCTTGGCTAGCAAGTCTGCAGTCAAAGCAGGATTTGGGTCACTGTCCAAATTTTGCTGTTCTTCTCAAATTCATTGTTGTCATCCTTGTCCTAAATACTCCGGTGTTCAGCCTAAATGTCACTCGGTTTGCTCAGGTCATCAGCCATTGTTTGTGTCATTGCTCAACGTTAAACCTTTTTATTGGTAGAGACTCTAAAGGGCTAAAGCTAAAACACTTTTATCCCATCTGCCTTCTACATTTACACTTTGGTAAATCACATTGCAGTTCATTAGTCACGTCTCATAAAAACAACAAGGTCAACCAGAATTTGCAGATGTTAGATCAGGTCTAAACAGATTAAAGTAGTATGTAATGAACCAAATGTGAATAGCTGTACAAATGAAAAGACAGATTTTCCTCAACACAGAATTTACAGTTTTCACAATTTAATGAGAGGAAACTGTTTGTTCTGATGTCAGAAATAAAGTAAGTTGTCAGAAAGTAACATTTGTGGGAAAAAAACCCTAAATACATCACATACAGGTTTTAAAATGTACAAGGATTTAAGATTAGGCTGCTTTGAAATAATCCAGGAAATTTGATCTTCAGCTGTTTTCAGTTGGATGGAAATGATGCAATGTTTAAAAATGTTTAATTGCTGGTAATTATCCATCAAAAAAATATACATTAAAAAATGTCACTTTATGAATATATGGTGAAGTGAATGCCTCTACTTTTTCTCAGTCAGTCATGCAAAGGGAAAATTGATATCGACAGAGGTAGCATCGTTTTTGGTTAACTGCAAAAAAGAAAGAAGATGCCAAAGTTTAACTGTATATTTTAAAACTAAAGCTCCTGCAGATCCTTAAAGAGTCTTGAAAAGTTTAAACTGGACTTTTGAAATTTAAGGCAACAAAAGGTCTTATTTTTACTCTTAAATTTTACAAGGCAGATTGACAAATACATGTATTTTTCCCTTTTTTTCTTTTATTCTTTTATTTATTAGATTTTAATCCTTCCTTTTTTTGCATTAATGCTTTCAGAATTGAACATTTATAAAGGAGAAAGCATGGAATAAAGCGTTGAATGCTCAAATTATATTGAAATTATTTAAGCCTTGTACTGTTGTGAAACACTAGTCCACTTCTCAACCTCTGGATTAGTAGGTTGCCCACCTAAATCTTTGTGCAACACACGTTTTATTTTGACAGGTCCTCCCTGACAACAGCTTTATTCTCTTTTATCAAAGTTAAACTGTTGAGAATCATTCAACATACCTGCTGAAATATGTTATCAGTATCACTGTATGGGGATACATTATTAAGAGGCATTAAATGTGCCAGGAATCATCATATTTGTGGCCATTTGTAACTTCTTTGTGCTTTAACACTTGACTTTTCAGAAACACTACAATAAATCAAAAATTCAGTCTTTGCCCAGAGCACCAAGAAATCTCACATTCCTTTCATTTTTGCCACACAAACGTGGCATTAATTTTTCTCAGCACGGGTTTTTAAATGAATGGTGGCCTGGAAGTGCAAAATTACAGATTCTAAAACATTTTTACAAAACTTGAGACAAATTTAGATCAACCAAAACATTTTTACTTTTCATTAAAACAAATCTACATTAGCTATAAACTTTTATGAATGAGTAAACAAATTTACATTTTGCAAAACAGTTTAACAGAGTCAATATTAGTAAGTATGAAACACTTTTACAAAACTTGAAACAAAGTCCGATACATAAATTACAAAGTCTGAAACCCTTTTACCAAAAACATTTTTGCATTATATGAAACTAATTTAAACTTTTAGAAATCACTTTTAAAATTTACATTTTACAAAACAAACTTACAACACTTGAAACACTGTTGAATGAGCTGAGGCAAGTTGTACAAGTTGTAGGACACTTTTACAACTTCTGGAACAAATTTATAAACACTATCTTATGGAAAGGGAATGTAACAAATGTGAAAGTGACCCAAGTTTCTAGTTCCGAAAAAGTGTTTCAGACTTTATAATTTTGTATCAGACTTTGTCTTGATTTTTTTTTTTAAGTGTCAGACTTCATAATTTTGTATTGGACCTTGAAAATTAGTGTTAAAGTAATCTGCTAATTTCAATTTGTTTTTAACCCTACCCTTTACACAGTGTAAAACTTTGATGTAAGACAAACTTTATTCAGAATGCATGCCACTTTTTAAAATATAAGACACTTTGCTGATAATACTGTAAAATTGCAGAATTGAGTCAGTAAAAATAAGACAGTATTGTAACTAGATTATTGCTTTTAGAAAAATAAGGTATACGTGGGGATCTAAAAACTTCTACAGATTAATAAAGGAGCTGATCTGGCTTCAACTAAAGTGCACACATACAACCCTTAACCTCAAGTCTACAATGAAAGTGATTTAGGTGTTTTTATTGCTTGTGTTTTATTGTGCATCTTGACCTCCAGGTGAGTGATGACTGTAATTTCCCCCTCTTTTAGAACAGCTGCATTGACCTGGACACCTATCTGCGGGGTCGACTGGGTAAATACCTCCTCAACGTCTCCACGGCAGCAGAGCTATGCAGCCAGACCCTGTGTGCTTCTCATGGCCGCTGTCTGCGCAGGGATCCCGACAGCGATGTTTACTTGCATCTAAACCCCCTCACCCACAGCATTAGCAGCCAGGGCGGTCGGCAGACGGTCAGTGGGGAGCTTGGAGAAGAAGACAAGAGGAGTTTCAAAGCTGAGTTTGAGTGTCAGTGTTACAGTGGCTACAAGGGAGAGGGTTGCAATCAGATAGACCCTTTACATCAAAGAGGGTCTGCGTCTAAAAGTGTCTTACCCCCCCTGCAGTGTGTTATCTTACTGATTATCTCTCTGTTCCTTTGTTAGTTCATACACACTGTAGCAATGAAGCTGCATTTTATGTGACTAGATGAAAAATTAACACTCCGGCCACCAAGTTGGGGATTATAAAGAGTGAGGGTGTCATTTTTTTGTCGTTTCTGTAAAAGGATACCCCAAAGTGAAACTTGCATAGGAAACACTGTGGATTGCAGAGTTATATTTGTTTATAACTGTTAATCTTTTTTTAAACAATAGAGGACACGCTGGAAATGACCTTGTTTACATTTTGCTCCCAGTTTCCTTTCAGTAGCTGTTTTCCAAGGTGTCATATTCCATGTTTTCCCAAAGAGAATGTTTTTTTTTGATGGTGGGAAGGGTGAGTTTTTTCAGGGGCTGTGTGGTGAAAGTGGACTTGATGCACTTAAAACTGGTTATTGCACATTGTATCTGAAGTGCCTGACCTTTTTTTTTTATTTTTCCAACTTGACCTCTCTCTAACATCTGATGTTTTTATGGAGGCATTTACAGTGTTACTATTTATTTGAATGTATTTTTAGGTGTTTTATATGATATTTCCATATTTTATATGTCAAAATGACTACTAGATTTCTTTTAAAACACACCATTACTTAAATTTTGCTAGGAAATAAAACTTTTCTGTAAATAAGGAGCTCTTTTACATCAAAAGCACAGTCGAACTTTGTATTCTCCACACTTCCACTTACATGATGGCCTCTATTTTGATACCGTTTTCTCAACTTGAATAAAGTTAATTAAATCAGCTCTTTTGTTTCTGACAATGCTGTTTATTTTTCTGACATACAGTATCTGTAGTCCAATAAGTCTAAATAATTGCCGAGGTAAACTTAAAATGTTTTCAGGCAATACAGGTGGGGATTTTCTGTTTACCATTACAAGTATCCATGGAAAAAAGCATGTTAACTCTGGCCACTAAGGGGAGTCAAAGCCATCTACTCCTCAGGGAGGGACAGATCTCACAGGCCTCATACCCCCTCCTCATGTAATTGCAGGGTACTGTAAAGCCAAAAGTTATTTTTACCACTTTTAAGAGTTTAGCAAAGCATACAATTAAATTTGGAGCAGGAAGAGTTCATTATGGGTACCTTTTACAGCCATTTAGAGTAAAACTATAATCCTCTCCAGGTCATATCTATTTATGATAGTGTTTTTGATTAGATTCATGCTTCTGTGCTGAGAAAATCTGTGTTTAGAGCAAGAATCAAGCCTGCCTGTGACTTTAAACCCTCCTCCTTACAAAACGTGCCTCTCTATATTGATTGGTTGTTGGAAATTCCATGCGCGAATCTCATTGGATGTCAGGACCGTTCGCGCGTTTATGATTGGTTGAGGGAAAGAAATTACACAGCGCATTTCTGTCTGTGTTTCTTCCCCTTTTCCTGGCTCTAACTTGGAAGTCATGAGACTGCGGCTGAATGTTTTTGTACATTCAGACCACAAAGTCGAAACCACAGTCTCTATCCAGCTGTTGAACAGGTACGTGACTCCTTATCGAGTTTAGTTTTAACTCCTTCCTACACTGTGGTCTGAAACTTCACCGTTCTGGCACTGTACAAGAGCGACATTGTGGTTAACTTAGCCGGATAACAAGGCGTGATTGACAAAAATAATCATGTTTTTCCTGAAGCGATTTTTTGCTGACTTATAACGGTGCCTGTTGGGGAACCCTACATGTAAATCCTGAATACTGTTTCGTTACCACCAGGTTTGTTAATGTCCTATTTTTCAGTTGTAAGTAATTGCAAACAAACTTTTACACGCTGTTAAAATCTTCTCGATCAATTAAACATGTCATTTTTATTAAGCTGTGGTGCTACTTGACGCAAACTTAGCACAAAAAATGAGGAAATTTGTGTTTGGTAGATTATCTCTCTGATGAGAGATAAGCCTGCATATTTCCCTTTTAAATGGTGCAAAATTTGTAAGGATCATGCATCTGTAGGATGAGCAGCAGAGCTGAGTATATGGGTTGCACCCATGAAAAAAAAAATTCCACATCTTCACTCCTAATGCCAAACAGCTCATTTTGCTGGTGCATTAACTCTGAGTATGGGCCCTCCAACAGTTGGTGTCTGCTCCAAGAATCGGCATGCCACCTTTGACTGAACGAGATGAGGCCCGGGCAATAGGGCACTGCAAGCTGATGTTCTGCAAAACCAATGTGAGACATTACTTACAAATGTGGCACGTTTTAAAAGGGGGAATAAACAGGCGTTCTAAGGGTATAACATTTATTGCAAAGAAGCATTGTTACAACAAAGAGACAATCTGTCAAACACAAATTTCCTCACTTTTTGTGCTGACTTTATTTCTTTTATCAAAACCACTGGAATTGTACTGTTTAAACATGTGGTGTTGCACTGTAGCCAGATATTACAACAACATTAGTGGTGGTAACTTGTTAAAAAAACATAGTGTAGTACTCAGCTCTGCATCATCCTCTCCTAGTTTCACAACACAGTTTTTGCAATATCCTCAGTGTTGCCCTTTCCTTTCTTTCAGGTATGAGTCCATTTCATTCTGAGCTGCTTCTTCTCGTAAACTTGATCAGCCTCGTGTCAGGGCTGCAGTTTGCATCTTCCTCTTTCTCCCAGGTGCCTTTCCTCACTGTGTGGAACGCCCCCACTGCCACCTGTCTTACCCACTATGATGTGGACCTTGACTTGGGCACGTTCAGTATCGTCCAGAACCAGAACCAAACTTTTATGGGAGAAAACATAACCATTTTTTATGCTGAAAAGCTCGGCCTGTATCCAAGGTACTCAGGCCAATCAGAAGCCATTAATGGAGGTGTCCCACAGAATGCCAGTCTGGATAAACACCTCAGAACAGCCTCTGATGATATCCGCACCTTCATCCCTGACAGGGATTTCCAGGGCCTGGCTGTGGTGGACTGGGAGAGCTGGAGGCCTGTATGGGAGAGGAACTGGGACAGTAAGCAGGTGTACTGGGAGGGATCCAAAGCACTGGTGAGGTCCAGGCATCCAGACTGGAGCCCTGCACAGGTGGAGGCAGCAGCTCGAGTAGAGTTTGAGAATGCTGGGAGGAAATTTATGGAGGAAACACTCAAACTTGGGCAGGAGGAGAGACCGAATGGGCTGTGGGGTTTTTACGGTTTCCCAAACTGCTACAATTACTACAGCGAAAAAAGCACAAACTACACTGGAGAGTGTCCGGCTGTGGAGTTGAAGAGGAATGACCAGCTGCTGTGGTTGTGGAACGTCTCCTCTGCTCTGTATCCCGACATCTACCTCAGCATGGAGCTGCGGTGGCTCGGCAAAGAGGTGCTACTCTACTCCCACCACCGCATCCTGGAGGCCATGAGAGCAGGAGCTCAGGCTGCTCCATCAACACTTCCTGTGTTCCCGTATGCTAGAATCGTCTACACATACACCTTAGATTTTCTCTCTCAGGTAAGATGCAGATTATTTGATTCCATGCTAATTTTATTTGCTGTTTGTTTTAGTTTGCTTTAGTTTTATCATCCTGCAGGAACACCTGGTCTACACCATCGGAGAGAGCGCCGCTTTAGGATCTGCAGGGGTGGTGCTGTGGGGTGATCATGCCTTTGCCAAATCAAAGGTAGGATACATTATCAGTTACTGTGCTCAAAACTTATATTTTTATGCCATGCATGAAGAAAATGCGCAGTCAAAACAGGTTTACAAGACTCTAAAGTTGAAGTAGAAACAGGTAGTATTACAACATTTTTTCTAAAAGGAAAATTTTCCCACCCTTATATTATAAGTTATATATTGTAAGTATATCGATCGATCTTTTTAAATTTGACACTTAAGAGGGAAAGAGGAAGGTCTTTCCTCCCTGTTTAACAACTTTTGACCTCGGACTCCTAATTAATTTTGTTACAATGAGGAATTCAGTGTTACAGATATGATTTATTTGGAAATGTTTTGGACATTTAAGTTTTAACAAGATATCACTGAACCATTTTGTCTCAAATCTAGTGTGTAACCTTTTTTAATTGTGCTCATGCTGCATGATAAATGTTTTATATTGTTATTCAGCCTTCTCAAAAACATTATGAATCTCTGGGGTGCACACAAAAATTTGTTGGATTTACTAAAAACCCTTTTTATTGGCCGTATTTTCTGGCATATAAAGAAAAATACTCCACATTGTCCCCTTATTGATTGATGAATCTAAATCAAGTCATCATGAGTAGCCTAGCTTGAAGCAAACTTACAAAAAACGGACCCACACATGATTGTATGTCCTAACATTCAGTGTCAGAGTCTCTTAATCCTTAAAAGGAAAAACAAGAACTGCTCTCGGATGATGACACTGGTGCTGTTTTGTTGTCGTGGTGATTCATGAGTCACCTGATTAAATGGAAATAAGGAAGCAGGCACGGACATCACCATGAGATGCAAGCCAAAAACAAAGGGAGATGTTCTTTATCCTCATTTCCAAGATAATCCATCCTTTCAGCTCAGACCCCCCTCTCTTCTTTTTCAATTTTGTTATGTTGCAGCCTGACGCTACAATAAAAAACATCATGTTCTCTCATGAATCTACACTCAGTACCCCATCATGGTAAAGTAAAAAAAAAAAAAAATCACTCAGGTGCCTCCCATTTCTCTTAAAATTTGCTCAGATGTTTCTACACCTTGATTGGAGTCCACTTATAACAAAGCATGTGTTTCTTTCTTTTTAAACATTTATTGTTGGGCTTTTAGTGCCTTTAATGATAGAGGAGGGCAATGGGTAATACCTTAATGTTTCCTAAAATTAGTGTTCTAAAAAATTGGCTAATTTCTAAGTTGGATAATTTCTTTTTAAAACAATAGGATGTTAGTCTTGTTAGTCTTGTCACATGCTGTGAAGTTTGTTTTTATTAATAATGGTATAAACAGTTTTTTTTTTATACCAAAACACCAAACACCAACTTCCTTTTTTGAAAAACGCATACGTGCCAAAAACGACATTTGCTTGATTGTCCACTTGAGGCTGGCTGAAGAGACGAGCAATCTCCATAACAGCCCGTATTAAAATAGAATCCATTTCTCTCCTAGTCACAGATAATCTTTAAATCCATCACTTTCTCCTCTGTGTAATGCAAAACAGAAATTGGTGCGCTTACTCACTGTTTATGGTCATGTCGTAATCTGCAGAAGTATTGTTCAGAAATACTTTTTGAAACAGGGAAAATATTTTATAAAACAGAAATGGATCCCATGTCTCTAATTTTGGGACTTCCAAGTCAGAATATGAGCGCTGAGCCTAGTACAGGTCATATAACATTCTCACTGTTGCTGCCAAAAAAAATAATGTCATGATAGATTAGTGATGAGAGCCCTTCTGATTAAGGATGGAGTTAAGTCATTATAGAACTGGTCTCCGCAGAATATCTCACAAGCAAAGAAAAATCAGTTTTACAAAGTCTCACAGCCTTGTTTGAGTTATACTAGACCTGATCTTTTTGCCATTATTTTAACAGGAGTTTCTTGAGCCTGGATTGTTGTAAGTTCAAAATCAATAAGTGCCATAGCTTTCTATATAACTGTATCCATCTGAAGTGTTTTTTTTTTAATTTGTTTGTCATTGTTTATACTTGTTAGTTTATTGCATCATTGCCTCAATATGTGCTTGTTTGTTTATTGTGAAAAATTAAGAAAGTTGAATTAATATATGTAAAAAAAAGCACAATTTTAAAGCAGAAATAAACACGTGAGCCTGGTTTGGAAATGCTTCTGGTGTGAAAAGCTCACTATTTTATTCATATGCACTTGGCTGGGGTTGCTTTTTAATATGGCATCCATTTGATTTCAATAAGATTAATTGTTATGCAGACGTTGGCATGATTATGGCCATGGCTGAGTTGAATGAGCGATACGTCTGTTGTAATCCCTGCCTCACCACACCTTTGTCTTTGTCTAAAGTTAGGAAAAGTTCAGAAACCATTAAGCTACATCACTGAGAAGACATCCATGTTTTGTTTAATCTGTGGTTAATGTCATTTCATTATGTCAGCGCTATGTTTACTTTTTAGTGCCATGAAGACATTCAGACAAACTGTAGATGTAAAGGTGTAAAGGTTTGAACCATTACTGGTAAATATTAATTGGGATGTCCATATTTTGCTTTCTTTTGTTTCATTTAGTCCACCTGTGAGGCTGTCAAATCCTACATAGATAAGACTCTGGGCCTTTACTTGGTGAATGTAACGTCAGCAGCTGTCCTCTGCAGCCAGACTTTGTGCTCCTCTCAGGGAAGGTGCCAGAGGAAACGGCTAAATTCAGGAGCTTACCTCCACCTGGACCCTGCTGCGTGGAAGGTGGTGTCAGATAAAAGACCAGAGGGAGGGCGTGACTACAGAGTCCTGGGACAGATGAGAGCACACGAGGTGACCTTCATGAAGTCTGAGTTTCAGTGCGTATGTTACCAGGGCTGGAGCGGGGCGAGCTGCTCAAAACCAGTTCGGGTTTAACTGATGTTTGGTAAAGGAGGAATGTAAAGGTCTAATGATAGCATCAAAGTTTATAAAAAGTTTACAAATGACTCCATACAGAGGATGGCAGGGGCTGTTTGGCTCAGAGGTTGTTATCTGCATCAGTGCATGAGGTCTCCTGTGAATGGAAATGCACCAATTTGACCAATATGTTTGCCTAATTAATCACTATTATAGCTTCCCTTAATGTGCAAGGGAGTTAATATTCCATTTTTGTAAATTCCAATTTATCTGTGCTTTTTTGCATTCCAATTAAATGCTGTAATTTGTTGTTTAATGAACAACAACTCTTTTTACCAGTTGAGTTTCAGAAATCAGCCTAAAACAATTCATAAAACATGCTTTTCTTTGGGGCATTTTATTTTGACAGGACGGATAAAGATATCTCGGAAATGCTCGGAGACACCTGTTAAGACAAGAGCTATACCCTCTGTTTAGTGGAGCTCCTGTTGTACCAACTGAGCCAAACTGAGGCGACAATAAAACCAAGGGTTGATACTTATCAAGGTGTAAAATGTGACCTACATAGGTTTGCTGTGGAAACCTCCAGTGCACACATAGACATCTTTTACCCTCATGATAAAGATTTAAAATGAATAACTGAGCTTTGAAAGGGCTTGGATAGTTCAGTGAGAGACAAGGGACACCCATGTAAATGCATTACTGTGCCACAATACTTTCTATTGTTATAAAAATATAGTTGGAAAATTGTCTAAAATTTAAATGTATAACAACATGGGTTAGGCATTTGATTTAAATATTTTCTTTTAGAAAAGAAAAGGTTCTTTTGCATTTAAGAACACAAGTTTTAAATCAATTACACACGGTTTAAAAACTACACATCTTGGTGAATGCCAGTAAAGGTTTCATATGCATCCTGAAACCATCATTGCGGACACACTGCTTGTATAGACATGATATCTTGTTTCTCATCTGTAACTTTTGAAATGAACGTTATTTCATGTTGTAAGTATGTTGATGCTGTTGAAGGTGTCAACCAAAGCCACAGCTGGTTATGAATGTAGCTTTTCAGTATCATATGGGCATAACTGAGATTAGAGATCTTTTTCATTTAGCTTCATTATGACAGAAGTATCTTGTATTTATTTCTCTTTTCCTGCTCTTTAATTGGTCTTTGTGATTATTTTGCTGATAATGTTTTGTTTCTTGTTTACCATGTACGGCACTTTGGTCAGGTATGATTATTTTAAATATACCTTTCTAATTTGATTGATTGCTTGAATATGATTATTTGCACATAGGTTTAGCCTAGAATGGGCATATGGAGTCATTACAGTACCATTCAGTGTTTTCTTCAATTATCTCTAAGTGTTAAATTTGTTGACTAAAACTAAGACTAAAAATGTTAGTCCACTCCCATTTTTCAATTTGGAAGACGAGACTAAGACTAGCAAAAAATAAATTATGACAAAAATTCTGACAAAAAGTACATTAAGTTTTTGTCCAGAAGACTGAATAAGACTAAAATGTAATCAGTTTTTGTCAACACTAAAAATTCTTCAAATTAGAGAGCTTATGCTGCTGGGTAAGTTTAAATCTGTAGCTGCTCTGCCTTTCAGCCATGGAAAGCAGAGATACCAGGTTTGCAGGGTGCTAAGAACTCAGAAGTTTAAAATTCCCTTAGATTTAGACAAGAGAATAAATGTTCTGACTGAAATTAAACACTTTTATGGACTAAAACTGGACTAAAAAGGTTTTCCATTTTAGTCGACTAGAACAAGGGTAGAAATGACTATAATATGATTAAATCTAAAGGCATTACAATCAGAAGTCTAAGACTAGATTGAAGTAGCTGCCAAAATTAGCTCTGATCTACAACTAAATTTGTATGTGTCTTTTAAAGATTTATTTTTGTACTTTTTCTGCATTTATTGTCCTGCATGTATTGGAGAACATGGAAAGTGGATAGAGTCCAGTGTTAAATTTGGCAGCTATTTTTAATTTTGGTCTTAGTTTTAGTCTTTGAATGAATTGCATTTAAGTTTTAGTCACATTTTAGTCATTTCTATCCTTTTTAGTTTTAGTCGATGAAACTCAAAACATTTTAGTCTAGTTTTAGGCCATAAAATGTCCTCACATTTTAGTCTTTACTTTTAGTCCAAGCATTTATTTTCTCGCCTAAATTTGGTACCAAATCATGTTAGTGTGTTCTCTGCACTCTGCCAAACCTGGGGTCCCTGCTTTCTACAGCTGAGGGAAGAATAGCTACAGCTACATTGTTTTTTGACAGAATTACCCACAGTGGAGAAATATCATGGATTTTGAATGTCCGACAAAAAACTACATTTTATACCATTTTATACCATTTACATTTTCGTCTAGTTTTAGTCATCTTGACTAAACTAAACTTAGTTTTTGTCAGTTTTAGTCATCACAGATTTTTTTTTTTTAGTCTAGTTTTTGTCATGAAAAAAAAGGCTGATGATGAACATTTTTAGTCATAGTTTTAGTCGACAAAATTAACACTGATAGAGTCAGACACTGGGGAGAGAGAGTGGGGAAAGTCACAGAAGTCAAGGAAAGAAGCCAGATTTAGACCTGATCTGCCCACTTAAAGGACAAAAATGTCCATACCTGGGTTATGCAAACAAAAACCACAAGGCAACCAGCACCCCATATAAAGTTTTTATAGGGATGCATCAAGTATTTGCCTTCCCTTGTTAAATCATGAATAAACTGTGATTAACTGTATTTTTTTGAAAAGCTGAGTTCAATTTTTCTAGCCAAACCCAGGCCCTATTATTGCCATAGGTCTGAAATCAAGTAATCACTTCAACTGAACCTGTCTGACAAAGTGAAGTAGGCTAAAAGATGACACAAAGTAACGCATCATGATCTTATAAAAAAAAAAAAATCAAAAACAGATGAGGACTACAACTAACCACAGTGAGAGCCATTGTCCACAAATGAAGACAACTTGGAACCTTCCTTGGAGTGGCTGACCTACCAGAATTACTCCAAGAGTGCATCAACAACTCATCCAGGAGGTCACCAAAGAACCCAGAACTACATCTGAAGACCTGCAGGACTCCATGGTCATGGTTTAACAATGAAACAGACTGGGAAAAATGACATCCACAGGAGAATTATAAGGCCAAAACCACTGCTGACTAAAAAGATCACAAAGCCTTGTTTCACATTTGCCAAAAATAGCTTAATGATCCCCAAGACTTTTCGGGGAAATACTCTGTGAACTGATGAGACAAAACTTGGAACGTCCTGTTACATCTGCTGTTAAATTAACAAAGCATTCCATAAGAAGAACATCATATCAATAGTCAACCATGGTGGTGGCAGTGTGATGGCCTGGGGCTTCTTCAGGGCCTGGACAACTCTCCATGACTAATGCAACCATGAATTCTGCTCTTTACCAGAAAATCCTGAAGGAGAATGGCGAACCATCAGATTATGTCCTCAAACTCAAGTTCCCTTGGGTTATACAGCAGGGCCATGATCTGAAACATACCAGCAAGTCCACCTCTGAATGGCTTTAAAACACAAAATGAAGGTTCTGGAGTGGCCAAGTCTGGACTGAAATCCAACTGAGATGCTGTGGCATTACCTTAAACAGACCCTTCATGTGCAAAAACCCTCCAATATCACTGAACTAAAACAATTCTGCAAAGAAGAGTGGGTCAAAATTCCTCCACAGTGATGTGAAAGACTCATTGCTAGATATTGCAAATGCTTGCTGTGAAAAATGAAATGAACATTTAAATCAACATTTAAAAAATGATTGGGTTATTTTTGTCTTATATTACAATTAAAAAAGTTTATTGAACTGAAATATTTAAGTGTGACATACACAAAAAATAAATAAATAAATAAATCAGGAAGAGGGCTAGTTCTTCTTCACAGCTCTGTATGAATCATGATTTGTTACCAAAGATTAGTGTATCCAACAGTAAAAAAAGTTAAATGTGGCTCCACACATTTAAACATGCAAAAGTACTCACACAACAGTTTCATTAAATCATAAATGGGATTTCTAAAGGAATCAAACTCCATAAATCAAAGTGCAGTTTAGCAATTGATACTCGAGTATTCACATTAAAGTACACATTTTAATCCAGGACACTGTTCATTTGATACTTTGGCCAAAGTAGAGGGATGGATACCTCTTTCATGGCCATCTGGAGGGAATTTGGATCAAGGTTATTAGTTCTTTTTTAAATTCAATTTCTGTTTAATTTTGGTATTGGTTTAAAGCTTGTTGATTGTTATTTTTATTTTATTTGTAATGCTTTGCTGTAGCAGAGTTTTAAGTTTAATTTAATATAGAGGTAATAGACTGAAAAGAAAATGTATAATGTACCAAAAACTAAACCATCTTAATATTTTAAAAATATTTATCAAAAAAGACAGAGGGACAACCATAATCATAGACCAATTAAAAAACATAGAAGATATTTGCCAGTCACTGTCCTTTTGACAAAAATAACAACTACTACCTTTTAATAATCACTTATCAACACATTTATTATTGTTAGGAAAGTGTAAATGCCATACTGGCTTCCTCCAGCAGGTGGTGCTGTGGGCCAGATAACTGGATACAGACATGCACCATCAAGGTCAGAGCTTTAAGTGCAAGTCATCGCAAGAAAAGCACAATAATGGTTTATTGCAAACGTTTCTGATGCAATGTGTCACATTTTAAATTTTACAGCACAACTGCAGCAGCAACAGTGTAAACAGAGAATTAAACCCTCTCTAAGACCAAGCCAGAGCGAGCATGAGGTGACCTTGATTGATTTAGCAGAGGCATGTTGTCTTATCTGATGGCCACCTCTGCTCCAAACTGGTGTCGGGGATAATTTCCTTCCTCTGTCCCTCATGAGGGAGAAAAGGCTGGAATATAAAATCCCAGGAGGCCTTGCTGTTTCCTACTTTATCACTGCTCTCTGGACTATGAGGAAATGAGGGGGCAGATAGACGCACCAGTTTCTGTTTTTTTCACTAAATGTGTGTATTTAGAGGAGACTGTGCCATCTTGAACCAGATAAACTGCTCATTTGTTTTTTTAAAAGGTCTCTCCAAGAACACTGTTTGCCCTACGTTACTTGAAAATGGCTGGAAAATAACGTAACAACGCTCTCTTGCTGATTGACATTCAGTGCTTCTTGTCAGTCACTTCATTATAATAATTTTCTTCACCCTGGCAGCCTAAACTCTGCTCTCTCCATCCAAATACAGGAATAATAATAAGAATGCTGTGCTGTTTTTAATAAGCTTGGATTTATTTATTTATTTAAGTTTGTCTGTACAAGAAAAATTGTAAAAGCACGATAATAATGTAACTTTTCTGCCTGTGTTTGCAGTTTGAGTGTCAGCTTTCAGAAGGAAAACTTGTATATTTGTATGTAGGTTTATTTGATATGACAAAGGGAGTTTCACACATCACCAGCAGCCTCTTTAAATCACTCTACTCAAAAGAAAGCCTCAGAGTAGAATCACTCATGAACAGAAGAGTCATAGTGATCTGTTTATCTGGTCTGACTGGTCCTCTCTTTTCCCTCTGTCAGGTCTGGCAGGCCCTCTATTTCTCTATCCTCTCATCTCTGCATTTCTTCATTTTGGCGTCTCGCTCTGTCACCCCTCCATGGTCACGTCTCCGCTCTCTCCCCGCTCCTCGGTCTCTCGGATCGTCTCGGTTGCTCTCAGTTTAATAACTGTTTTGTCACGCTCTGTGTCTTTGTCCTTCAGAGGAGCCAACTCTCTGATCAGCTTCTTAAAGATCTGATGCGCACTTGCTTGTTTGCCTTATCCATGTTTGTATGTGTCACAAAAAGCAACAACAGTGATCATTGATCAGGCTATTGAAGCATGAAACTTTCTCTGTCATGATGAACTTGTACACTTCTCCTTTTTGATGTAAATAATGTATGATGATCAGCAGCTTAGCACAAACACAGGGAACCTAGAGTATGGGTCAAGCTCTGACCCATGGCTGAAAAATATTAGACTGACATTGATACTGAGCCAAAATGTTGAGGAGGCTGAGTCAACCTCACATTTCTTTCCAGGGCATCCCCCTAAAAGCCGATGGCTTGAGTCATCATTCAAGAAGACCCCAAGTCCGAATGCATTTTGTCTTTCAAATATCTGTGCTTCAGTTTTGCATCTTTTCTGATGCAGCAAGGCAGATAAGTGGGTGGAAGCAACTGTGTGGCAGGCCAGATAGTTTGCGAAAGTAATTTAAGAGGAATGACCCATCATTTTTCATGACTCATGGAATTAAATGACAGTAAGCATAAGGTATCCTTCTCTTAAAAAGAAACACAGCTTGTGGTAGTGGGGGGGCTGAATAAATCAAGTTTCTGGTTGAAAATAAATGTTTCTTCAACACTCTTTGGCCACAGCATTTGAGAAGGAAGAACTGGAAGAAGTCTGGCAAAACGTTGACTCTTCCAAGAGCTGGTCACCCAGCTAAATTGAGCAGTCAGGGGAGAAGGACCCCAGTAAAAGAGATGACCAAGAAAGAACTGGATGGTCACTCTGACTAAGCTTGACAGATCCTGTGTGGAGATGGGACAAAGTTCCAGAAGTACAACCATCACTGCACTGTAGCCCTCCACTGATCTGGACTTGATGTTAGAGTGGCTCTCCACTGTTCATCACCTGCCCAATACTATACCAACAGTGAACTGCTGGTGGCAGCATCATGCTGTGGGTGTGTTTTTCAGCAGCAGGGACTGGGAGACTGGTCAAGCTTGAGAGAAAGCTGAATGGTGCAAAGAACAGACATATCCTCAATGAAAACCTGTCCCACAGCGCTCAGGACTTCATACTGGGCTGAAGGTTCACCTTCCAACATGACAATGACCCTAAGCACACAGCTAAGACAACACAAAAAGGCTTAGGAACAATGCCCAGCCAGAGTCCTGACTTGAACCCTACTGAACATCTCTGGAGAGCCCTAAAAATGTCTGCCGTTCAACAGTCCCCATCCAACCTGACTGAGCTTGGGAGGATTTGTTAAAAAAGAATGGCAGAAAACCAGCTCCTTGAAGGGCTTCTTGAGAGGGCATGGGAGTTTGCTCATCCAGTCTACATGTGTTTAGTGGACCTGGAGCAGGCTTGTGATTGTATCCCTCAGGGGGATCATACAGGGGTTGTTCCCAAGTGAAGGAGTTCAAGTATCTTGGGGTAGAATGGACAGTGTGATTGTCAAGTGGATTGGTGCAGTCAGCAGTGTTGCAGGTATTGTAGCGAACTAGTGTGGTGAAGAGGCAAAACTTTCAATTTACCAGTCAGTCTGCATTTCGACCCTCACCTGATCATGAGCTTTGGGTGATGACTGAAGAAAAAGATTGCTGGGCTTAGGTTTAGAGATGTGGGGAAGAAGCTCAGACATCCAGAGGATGTCTACTAAAGTAGAGAAGCTGCTCCTTCACGTTGAAAGGAGCCAGTTGAGTTGGTTCAGGCATCTGATAAGGATTCCCTCTGGTTGCATCCCTGGAGGTCTTCCTGGCTTGTCCAAATTAGAGGAAACCTTGGGGCAGATCAAGAACTTGCTGGAGGGATTATGTATCCTGTTTTGCTTGGGAATACCTTTGAATACCTTGGGAAATGTTAGTGGGGAAAGGGATGTATGGGTTGACTAGCTTCTCCAGCAGATGGATGGAAGGACGTACCAGGCCATATTGAAGTATTTTTTCCTCATACCCGAACTAGAGCTAAAAGATTTGCTTCTGTTCTTCTTACTAATATGATAATAATTATATGACCACTCTTGTTATCACAATTTGGGGAACAACTTACATGTCTTTTGTAAAATACGTAACTTTATATGTTTGATTTGTTGTGTTGTTTTTAAAGGCAAGTAAGGGAACCTCTGTTGCTCGTACTGTCTGACTTCCACTGCATGAAGGACGGACAAGATGGGACGATGCAGTACAAGACTGACCATATCTCAAGACTTTCACATGAACTCAGTACAAAGCTGCTTCCATCCATGTATGCCACACACAGTTTGTTTTTTAATCTGTAAGTGATATTTAATGCTATGACTGGTATTTTAGACTTTTGTGATATATATGCTTTATTTCATCAGATCTTTGATCGGGGTTATTGATAAGGCCATATGCAAACATGTTGGTAACAAACATTTGACTGAGCATCTGATTTAACAAGCAAGATAGTACGTTTGCAGTGATATCTCCATGGCACATCTAAAGCTTATGAATATAAGCTTTAGATGTGCCATAGAGTAGATTTTGTTTGAACTTCGGACAGAGCAAGGGCCGCTTTTTTAGACAATTTACAGCCTTTTTTCCCCTAAAATACGAACTATTCCTTTACCAAAAAAGGTAGCTTTTTTTATCCAGACAGGTAAAAAAATTAATTGGTTTGCATCATCATTAACATAAATTCCTCAAAATGTAAACTTCACTGTTTAAATGAGCCAGAAATCATATGCTGTCATGCTATGCTAAAAGATGATTGTAGGTAAGTGGGCTGTAAAAATGGATGGGAAACGGAGATGTAAAATAAAAAGGCAAAGAAGGGAATGTGAGTCACAGCTCTTGTTTCATAGATGGAGCTCTGATATCTCTGCACTTAGAGGCTGTGTTGTGACCAGACTGCACCTTAAAGAAAGCCATTGCATGGCTAAGTGCTGGATGGTGAGCAATGCAGCAGCAAATAATCACTGCAAAGAAAAAGGTTGCTGAAATTTCTGTGTGTTTAAAGTGTTATGTGTGTTAAAGTGCCATTGAGGATTTGCTTCCCCTGCTGAACGCCTCCTGATGAGAGGTGACCTGACAGACTCTCCCATGTGACTCTGACAGCATCACGCCCCCTCGTCGCCCCCCTCCTGAGAGACCCCATCACAGAACACCATTTAAGAGCAAAAGGAAACACACATTCACACACTTCCAATACAAAGGTTGCCCCCGCCAAAGCTGCACAATAACTATCTGTGCAGGTGTGTGTGTGTGTGTGTGGGTGTGTGTGTGTGTGTGTGTGTGTGAGCCCAGGAGCCATTCAGGTGGAAAATTACTCTGCCCAATCAATCACTAATGGAAAGTCATTCCTCTGCAGCAGCCAATCAAAACATCACAATATGCCTTCTCTTTAAAACAACAGCCAATCAGTAGCTCAAAAATGTTTCTGTTTGTCAAGCTGATCCTGATAAAATGTAATTATTCTCGGTTTATATGGACAAATATTGATGACAATAAGCTGTGTGGGATGAGGAGAATAAATAATGCAAGCTAATAAAAAAAATAACTTCAGGAATGGAAAGAGAATGAGCTTTTTTCCAGCCTGACGCCCTTTCAGCTTGTAATTAATTCAAATATGATTTTTTTTTTGCAAGCATATAATCCATTTCAGCATTTTTCACATTCATTTCATAGGATTTGATGTGGGCTCATTTGAATAAACATTTTGCTCCATATTAGTCTGGGTAATGAAGTGGATCTCAGAAGAAAAAGGCTTTTGTTATGAGAGTGGAGACATTCAGGGTGCTGAGGAGAGTCACTCTGGTCACCTCAGCGGGGAAATTGCTGATTGGATACCAGATTCAATCATACACAGCATACTAATTGTGATTTGTTATTTTTATGGCAAAGTTGATGATGAAAAGTGATGAGCTTGGTGTTTTTGAAAATGGGAATTATTGAGACCACAGCTTTTACCGTAAATTTTCAATTGAAGAAGAGTAAGCACAATCTTGAAGTTTTTCTGATGCTTGTGAAAACTTAGACAGTTCACCTTGATTATTTTTTTTTTAAAGGCAACAGATCTGCTTTTAATAAATGAAATTAGATTTTTTCGTCATCAAATACTTTGTAAAATTTCACTACCTCTGAATCAGCCAACACCTGGCTGATTCGCCAGTTTCTTCATCAGTCAAAGCTTTATGGGAGAGTGGCATGTTGAAGAAAACTCAAATTAAATCTGGACTAGAGGTTGCTGAAAGACATATGGGAGACCCCATGGTCAAGTGGAAGAACATTCTTTGGTCTGATGAGACTAAAATGGCCCAAAGCATACAGTAAAAGCTACAGAGAAATGGTTTAAAGACAACCAGTTGAATGTTGTGGCTGAGTCAAAGCCCAGACCTCAATCCAATAGAGAATTTGTGGCTGGACTTGAAAAGGGCTGTTCATGCCTGACCTCTGTGCAACCTGTGAAAGTTTTTGCAAAGAAGAAAGGAGAAAAATTGCAGATTCCAGCTGTGAAAGCCTGAGACCTATCCATACAGACAGTGCTGTGATTGCTATGACTCATACTGCCAATATTTACGGCTGAAATATCAGCCGTAAATATTGCAGAAACTTTTGTATCTGCTGATGCTGATGTCATGGCAACTATATTAAACACCCCTTAATTCATTTTCATTGTCCTGTTTTAAATAAACAAACTAAATTCAAACTGACACTACATCTATAAAGCATGCAAAGATAGCACACCAGTAAGGACACTCACAAATGAAAGTAAACAAGTTAATTATTGATTTGCCTGCTGTCAACTGTTTAATATGGAAGTCCTAAAAGACATGCAATTTAAAGCTTGAGTATGTAACATTTGATGAGAGCTGTGTAGAATCAACTCTACTCCCCCTCCCTTCCTGTTCTTCCCCGTGTTTGAGCTCCGTAGCTCCGCCCCTCTTCTCACATACCTCCTTGTGGATGTGCATGTCCGCTGAATTGAATACTGATGGTGGCAAAGCTCTCGTGGAGTGATTTTGCTCCGCTTTTCCACTAAAATCAATGGCCGGATTACAGGCAAGAAAACACTTCATCCCAGCTTGAAAAATTCTACATAGGACCGAACACCGCTGGTAACTCTGCCGCTGTATCAACTTCTCACTGAGCTGAGGGGCGGAAGCGCGCCTACTACAGCGGCCAATAAGAACGCTCCCTCTGACCTGAGCAGTGATTGGCTGCGAATGCTAGCCTCCTCACTGGCTGGAGCATCATCCCTTGCTGGTTTTCCTCGAGTGAGAGTGCAGCGCAAGGAGGCGTTGCAGAAGTTTGTTATTCCATTAGATGGCCTTAATAACAAGACCCTGACGGGTTGTGTTGTTTTTGTGGGCGTACGATGCTAAAAATAAATCGCTACAGCTTCAAATTACTGCAGAACTGTCCCTCTATCAGTGGAAACCATTTCTGCTATCATTCTTAAACTGAGTTGTTTATCTTTTCGAACATTTTTTTATTAAATTGATGAATGTTTTCAGAAGTTTTTGATGTGCATGGGTGACCGGAACCTTCATTGTCTTGGGCATCTTCTCTGCTTTCCTAAAGTGTTTGTGCCATTCAAGCACACGTGCATGTGATCTGCAGTGTTTGCCAAACACCTCAATTAATGTACGAAAAGATTCAGCTGCTGTTTTGTATAATTTCAAAAAAAAAATTTAAAATGTGTTGCTAAACTTTTAGGCTAATCATTTTCTGAAGCCTTAGCAAAATGTGCACTTCAGTCAGTAGCTAGCAGTGAACTAAAGACATCATTTATTGGAAACTTACAGCAGTTGTGTGTAAATCCCTAACCTTTGATAACCTTTTAAAGTGTTGTGTGACACCACTCGTCCAGGCTTTGGACAGAGGCTTTTTATCTGTGCCTGCTGCTTTTTCTCTGTGAGCTTTTAAATTTTCTTTTGCCTGATGTGTGAGTACTTTTTGGACACAAGAGAAGATGAAGAATGTTTTTATTTTTGCACTTTAAATGCTTCACATAGTCATAAACAGAACAAAGCATGGCCTTTTGCTAGTATTTCTCTATGTAGAAATCCCTTGTTGCCCCCCATCTGGAGTTCTCCACGGCTGCGTGACATCATCTGAAAAGAACCCGTGTCGATACAGTGCAACATCCCTTCTTTCTCTCTAGAGTGAAAATGCCCCCGTATTGATGAGAGCAAGCTCTATATTTGAATGGCTGTAGATTGGGAAACACTGGCAGCAAAGTGATTAAACCCTATTGTGTTTCATTTTGTATGGTCCCATTTATATAAAACTGCTGCTATACTGCAGCTACATCCATGATTAACGTTACAGTGGCAGCAGCCATTGCTATCTTCCAGTACAACTAAACTCTGCCTGTACCGCCCTGTTCCCTTCAGATAAGGCTGATTAGTCAGTTCTGTTTTCAGACTAGGTACAGTTGTTTCAGATTGGAGCTGTGCAAGATTAATTATGCCTGATGGCAGACATGGACTCTAGCTAATCCATCTGCTTTGCAAGGTTATGTAGAGATAAAGCATGCACTCTTACAAAATAGAGTTTTAGAGTTTCCTGTCAACCTATCAGGAGCGATTTGGATTGTTAGAAGAAGCCAGAGTAGCTATAGAGAACCCACTAATCCACAGGGAGAACATGCAAACTCTTCATGAGATTTCTTCCAGATTCCTAATGTAATGCTTTACAATCAATCAGTCAATCAGTCTTAATTCATACAGTCCCCATTTTTAACCTCAAGACAATTTTACAAAGAAGGCAGGTCTACCCTCTGATGACCTATTATTTATGAAGACCCAACATTAATCCACCATGAGCTCAGCATTAAGCAACATTTAGTAGCAAAAAAGTTGTGTGCATTAGCATTATGTAGGACACTTACGATTCATTATGGGTCTGATGTGCCACAGTCCGGGGCTGGAGAGGGGTGGAAGGGTGGCCAGAGTCAAGCTGGACACATGTCCACAAATGTGTATTACTCAACAGCCAAGATCAAGCTTGACAACATCCTTTACGTCCCAGCCTTTTCAACCCTGCTGATACACCCCGAGAGCTTTGGCGGTTTTTGGGCCCTTGGGACATACACGGCTCAACCACTACCTGCCCAGCCAGTACCCTAGGCCACGCTCAGCACACCCATTCATTACTCTACCCTAAAGGTGGACCTGGTAATTTTTTTCCACAGATTATTTTCCCATGCCCCTGGTAACATGCAAAGACATCCAGGGCATGACAGGAGTTGTGTCAATCCTCCTTCCCTTCCAATGGTGCTCTCAGGGAGCTTACTCACCACATCTATGCTTTCAGCCTCAATTTTTGGCCACAACATGCCTAAAAGTTCTGCACAGGATATTGACAAGGAATAACGTCCTTTAATCAGGTAGAACCCTTGAGCAGAACCAGACTCATTTTGTACGGCGTACTGCCAAAGCTATGTTGGGGTTCTAAGTGGACATGGGAGGTGAAGATAGAGGATTTACAGGACTGCTATCAAAGTTTGTGTACTTTTTCATACAATGACAAAGTGCCTAGTGCTCCCACACACATGCAGACACAAAGACATCAGAATCCGAAAATTGACATGTGTGATTGAAATGAAATTTGAAAGACGAATCCAGAAAAAGAGCAACCCACCTTTCTAGACACCCTAATCTCCCCTTTTCTCTCTTTTTTGATTCAAAACACACTGGAGTGATTGACTGCTGATCATGTTTCTGATTTCTCTTTTAAAAACTTATCATGCAGTGCCTTTTTTCTAAGTAATGTTCAATTCCCTGCAGGAAAAACAGTCTTAAAGAGAACAAGAAATAAACTTGTCTCTGCAAAGAAAATGAAGCATGGATGATATTTCCTCGGATGATTTCACTTCTTTATATTATTATATGTTTGAATAAGGTCAACAAAGTCATTTCCAGCTCCTGCAGAGTGGTTCAGTGTCTGATTTTCCTGCAGCTAACGTCTGAATCAAAAATACACAAAGGCACAAATGTGATTTAATGGGATTCATGACTCCTATTTCACTATCTTAATCGACTGTCTGTTTTCTACTGTTTTGATTCAGCCACTTTTATTATAAACAACTCCAGTATGAAGTAAGAAAACACACACACAAGCACACAGTTATATGAATTGAAGATTAGTCTGCAGGAATCAGGGATTGCTGGCTCTCAACACAAATGTCATGGTGAGTCGTAACCTTTACTGGAGCACGTTATCTGCTCTGATAGCGTGGCCGAGGCCGGGACGGCGGACCAATGCGACGCGATTGGATTTGAAAGGTCCCCATCCAAGTCGTACCCGCCGGCTATCTTGCCTCCACAGTTCAGCAACACCAGCACTATACGGCATGTCGCAAAGTTTCAAGGATCCGATCTGTCCCGCCTCATCTGCATCTCCTCCTCTGCCCTGGATTAATCAGCTGTGGCTGGAGAAACAGGAGCTGGGTCCGTCTCTGTTCTGGAGAGGAAGCATGACACAGAAGGGGATCATAATGAGAGAGAGAGAAAAAATGTTTATGTAACTCTGCATCTCCTTTTTTCAGTTCAAATGGTTGGAGATATGAGGCTAAAAGACGGATATGGTGGGTGGTGTTTGAGGCAGATGTGTGTGCAGAAGTGCTGACATGTGTATCTGTCACTAAGGGTCATGAGTTATGAAGCTGACAATGCCAGCTTCTTGTTCAAACCTCAGAGATCACAGGATGCCCTTGATGTCAGCTCGGATAGATAAATGGAGAGATGCATTACATAAACTATGCTGCTTTAAAAGCTGCAGGCTTGTTTGCTTCCGCCTTAAATAGTCTTCTTATCTTGTTTATTTTGTTTGGGGACCTCACATTCACTAAACCCTGCCTTGCAAAAATGACTCTTTAAGATTCAGATTCTTCAATCCCTATGACCTCTGTTGACTTAATTGTTATTATAACAGGTGAAACACAGATCTCCGGTATAAATCCTAATGTTAGTCTCAACCCTATTGGTTACCCCCCCCCATACATAATAATAACTCCCCTCAAAAGTAATACATTTTCCACAAATGTACTAGCAGTTGCCTACTGCCTGAATTATGACAAGTTTCCTACAAGCTATAAGCTATTACATTTGCATGGATTTACTATGTTTGTGAGGAGGTAAATATCTCTGGCTATTAAGAATTGTTATGTAATAGGAACATGACAATGACATTTTTGTTGATTTTGTTGTTGGTTGTATCTTTTTTACAACTGCCAGTGGGTTCAAGTAAGCTGAAGTTCAAGTCACATGAAAAAACAGCCATGGTGATTTTTGTTCGCCATGAAACAGGAAGAAGTTTTGTAGAGACTTTAAACACTAGCAGAGCCATCAACTTTCTCACAAAAAAAAATTTAAATGAGAAAAGGGGAAGATTGGTATCAAAATTACAACTGCAAGTGGGTTCAAGTAAGCTTAAGCTCAAGTCAAATCAAAAAAGATAGCCATGGAGGCTGTGTCCAAAACCACACAGTCATTCCCTACTCCCTGTCCACTATATAGTGAGCAGCATACAGTGGACTATATAGTGGACTCAACTGCAAAACACAAAAATGATTTTGAACACTACTCCGGCCGTGATGTCATCACCGTCTTACAATTAAAATGTTTAGCAACAGCGTCTCGTAAATTTCCTTGACAACGGCTGAAAATCAAAATTAACGGTAGAATTCCACTGGAAACTGATACTGAATGTACTGTATTTTCACAAAAAATAAAAGTACTAATAGATAAAAAAAAGTTTGATATCTTTAGTGACAAAATAATATACATTTTGTGTTTAATATCACTTATTTTTACAAAAAGATGATGGTCTCATGTCTTGTAATCCTCATGGGGGAAAAAGTTACTCTGTTATGAATCCTTTACATTTTCTTACAGATTTGGTAATACCAACAAACAAAATAGCATTTAAAAAGTTTCTATATGTTCCTGTGCTTCTCTCGTTCATCCATCATGTTTGACAGCGATGCATATTTGGTAAATATTTCTGGGCTAGCTACTACTTTTCACAATGAATGGTGGGACAGAATGAGTTCAATATATAGTGAATAACAATACTCACTCAGAATTCGGACACTGCTACAAAATGGCCTATTCACTATATAGTGTACTATATAGTGAATAGGGAGTGATTTCGGACACAGCCAGTGATTTTGTTCGCCATGAAACAGGAAGAAGTTTTGTAGGGACTTAAAACTCTAGAAGAGCCATGAACTTTTGCACAAAAATTTTGAATGAGAAAAGAGCAAGATTGGTTTCAATTTTACAACTGCCAGCGGGTTCAAGTCAGCTAAAACTCAAGTCACCTTACAAAACATAGTCATGGCAATTTTTGTTCGCCATGAAACAGGAAGAAGTTTTTCAGTGTCTTAAAACACTAGAGCCATTAATTCTATCAGAGTGGATTAAAGTGTGTCAAAAAGCACTCTGGGGGAAATTATAAATATGTTACAGAAGATTTGTTCACTCAGCCATCTTCATTGTTTCAATAACTTCAAACCCTTGTCCACTGATTTTAAATTTTTTTTGGGGGGGGGTTTGTACCCCATGTTTAGAGTCATTTTTTTAATGGAGAGAGAAATCAAACTTGACAGACAGCAGAGCCTTTTCCTGTGTGTTTTAGTCAAAACTGACAAAAAATATGTTTTTGTCGGCTCTTCATGAACTGTAACATTGCTTATATTCTGATTGGATGTACAATTTCAGAGGGTGTAATTTAGAACCCCTTGGATTTTGCAGAATCCTCTCTCCTTTCCTTGTTCAAACATTTTGTGATTCTTGGTTCTACCAGTTTTTTAAGAACCTTTGACATAATTTTTTTTGATTTCCACAATTTCTTTATGCACAAACACTTCATTTTATCTGAAATCCTTCAGATCACACCTACTGTATGTCAAAATTGTGGCATTCATTCACTCCTTTGGAGTGCAGTAAGCCATCATAGTCCCCCTATTGGAAACTAATATTATTACACGAAAAAGCTCCCTTTGACAAATATGACCAAAGGACATAATCTGGTAGAAAACATTAAAAACTACAGTTTTCAGTGTTGAGTTTAGAATGAAAGCCATTTCACCTAAATTTTTATTATTTGATACTAAACAAGGAATGAAAAAATGTAGTTTTCATGGGTTTCAATTGGCCAAATGTGGCCATGCTAGAGCTGAGTGGTACAGTTGGATGTATAGAGCAGTGGTTCTCAACCTTAGGGTTAGGAGACACTGAGAGGGGGTCACCAGATGCCTTAAAAACATCTAGCACACTTGTAGAGCCCCAAAAGTCCAAGTTTATTTATAGAACCAAAGTAGGGACGTTTTGAGCACCACTGCTTTCATCAGACTAGAGTGACAAGTGTGTAGCTCCTTATTATGTACAGGTAAAGGAAATCACATGAACAGTCACATGACCAGATACTTCATTAATCACGTGAGCAAGTTTCAAAAGCAAGTACCAACAAAGGATGTGTAAACCCAGTTATAATAAATAATGTACAATTTCAAATGTTCTAGATACTGTAGGCCTACTTAATTGTAAGCAGTATTTGTTTTGAGATATTACATTGTAACAAACTGTGCACGCATAAGTCTATGAGCACATGACATTGTACACCAAGATAATACTTTTCAATAGCGCTATTAAGGCTACAAAAATCCCAATATATCAGAGGGGAAACTCCATAGAATGATGTGGCAAACATTATGCTGAATGCCTTCGTAAAGTACATAGCCAAACTAAAGAGGCCCCTCTGTAAGATGCTTTTCATATTGTCAGAGATAAAGGGTCATATATGACAGGAAGTAACTAGTGCTTTACAGTTCATTCATTCAATTGCAATTGTGATATCAGGCTATGCAATTATATAAATTCATAAAAGGCTGCAATAGTTTGTAACAGACAAGTATAAAGAAATGCCTGCAGAGAGGCCTTGATTACATGTATGGTTCATACTGGCTTGGTTTTCTAGAAAACAGAGCAATAGTTTTTAAGTGTGTATTTTTCAACTCAAACAGAACTTGATATTTAGAAAAAAAACAACGAAAATTAAATTCAAATTATATATAAAAACATATGACAACAAATATGATCAGTTTGAAAATTAAACGTCTTGTCTTTGTACTTTATTCAGTTGAATATTGGTTGACAAGGATTTGCAAATTACCGTGATCAGATCTTAACATTTCACATGGCGTCCCAATTTTTTTGGAACTTGGGTCTATAGAGGAAAAAATTAGTTAAACCATGGGATGTTTTCAGCTATTTAAATGGGAGAGTTACCAGCAACAAGATATTTTGTCAAAGCAGTAACCACGATGGGTGGGGCTTGACAAAAGGTGAATTATTCTATCCTATTCTTGTCTAGTTGTGTTTAAAAGTAAAAAGGGTGAATTTAAAGGCTGTGGATTTGCTGTAATATTTTAACGCACCTTCAGGACTCAGAACAAATTAAAAATGGTCACAAACATTAACAGGTATAAGAGTATACCATCACTTTAGTTGCCCTGTGAGGCATTAGTAACATTAGTTACTTTGTTTTATAGATACTCAAATGACATTTTTTCATTGTATATGTAAGGGATTACCTGCCATGTATTCCCCATGGCAACCCAACCAGTGCAGCTGAAAAGACATCTAGCTCTTAGGTCCACGGGAAGCATACATTAAGCAATTAACATAAAACTTGAAGTGCAGCCTGACTCATGAAGTGTAAGGGAAACACTTTCTCCTGTTAGAGCCTGTGATTGTCTAGATTTACATCCAGAGGAAAAAGGCTCACAACCTCACAATAAAAGATAAAGACAACACGTATGAGTGTCTCCATGCTTTGACATTTTAGTAATGATTTATGTCAAACATGTAAAGGAGAAAAATGATCATATATCATCATTCCTCATAGCTTACAGCAGCTCCTTAAAATCTAAACAAGTACTTGAACTTGAATAACCCTTCCTTATGCATTATTGGCTCTTTTTTTTCCAAAATATATTTTTTAAAGACATATTTGAATTTTTCAAGAAATGAAAGATCAGGGAAGTTCTTAGCTGTGCATTTAAGATAAAAAAGGCAGGTTGGTTGTAAAGGAAAATCTGAATAGTGAGAGCAGTATTTAACCTCCCTGGTTAGGTGCTTTCTAGATCTATGGAATAGTATTTTTCAGTATTATTTAAGTACAGTAACAAAATCTCTTCATAAACAAGGCATTGCAGTTTTATTCTGCTCAAAGTGTTCACAGTGTGAGACACATTTGTTTGCAGGTTAGCATTTTATTCACAGCAGGGGGCAGTAGTGAATAGAGTTTTTACTGAGACACAATGACCAAGACCGCACCAAAATCTGTTTGCAGTTAGGAGTTTATAAGTCAATAATTTTGGGCCTCTAAATGTGGTGCCTCCTCTACAGGTACAATAGACTGTGATGGCTGATAATAACAAATATATTGGTGACTCACTCTCTCTCTCAGAATATCAGTTTGCTACCAGTTGTGAGCCTAAATAACAAGGTTACACGTGTCTGTCCTAAAGAGGGGCTACCACAGAAACATGCCTGTAAATTGCAGGAACTCTCTGCTATTTTAAGTGTTTACTCCTGCTCACCAAAGAAGTTTTGCACTGATTTTTCCTGAAGTCAAGTCTACTGCAGATGAGGATTATAAGACCAGGTGGTCTCTCTGCTGTGTTTCTTGCTCTTACCCTGCCTGTTGGCTTGATTTGAAGCTCTCCTACTTAAGAGGAGAAGCATGGCTCCACAGGGTGGCACAATGCTGTTCTTCCTGGCTGGCTGTTGTTAAACCGAGGCTCCCTGGGTTGTTCAGCCACCGTCCAAATCCTTCATCCTTTTTTTTTTTTCTACACCTGTTTCCAAGACAACTGACATTTAAAGGGGTGGCTCTGGGTATTGACTGTTTGCCCTTCACCGGCACTCAGTTTGCACTTGAAAACTGTTTGCTTTGACCTGTGACTGTTTTATTATTTTCACTGAAACTGTCAGAAAACTCACTGTCACTTTAGATAATAGAGGATGATGGTGGGGAACTTCAGACTGTAGATGGACTGACAATTGTAGTTGGGGGACTATTAAGTAATTTTGTGAATTAGATTAAAAAAAAGGGTATGGTAACAAAAAAAAACAAGTCTGGCATATCTATAAAAAATAAAATAAAACATTTCAGTTTTATCAATTAAGTTTCAGTGATGCCGTGCTAATCACTGACTGCATAAATTATAACAATATGTTAATTCCTGTGAATTTTCATCTGAAACAGCACAGCTTTCACTTCTTTTAAACTGCACAGATTTTCTTGACTTTACAGTAGAGATTATCATAGGAATGAGCGGTAATACAGTATCCTGGGGTATGCTTAAATTACCGTCATGAAGACTGTGCTGCGTAATGAGCACACGTTTAAATAGCTTGAGAGTATTTGTCCATTCCCACCAGCGGCGCTACTGTCTGTGTGTGACGGTGTTTGATGACAGAAATCCTGCTAATGATGTCAGGACAATTTGGCAAACAACGATACAGTCTCCTTCAAAAGTATTGGAACGAGGGCCCAATTCCTTTATTTTTGCTGTAGACAGACAACATTTGGGTTCGACACAAAAAGATGAATATGAGACAATAGATCATCACTTTAGCATCATCCACACTAGTGTCTACCGCCATAAGTGCAGCGGTCTCTTGTTGCTGCTTGTGTCCATTCGTCTCTTGTCGACTCCGCTGCACCCGAGAGTACTGCCCCTCGATGCTGATTGGTCCTGTCACTTTCTAACCAGGACCAAATGGTTCAGACTGGAGCTTTGCGAGATGGATTCGCCAGTGGGAAACAGGGCGTATCCATCTGCTTTGCTAGGTTTTCTTCCTGCAATACCTTTAGTCTACTTTTAAAAACAAGACTAGGTTAAAACCTAGTATATTGCTGACTGCAACTATCTGGGATGCCTGTAGAAATGACTGAATTGTGTGTTCTGGCTATGTTTTTTTGTTGGGATGTGTAATTGTACTGTCGCTTATGTCTGTGGGTTCAGAACTGAAGGATTCCAAAAGTTTAAAACACAATGCCCTGTCGGTAGGAAACAGTTAACCTGACTGCTAGATTGACTCATATCCATTGCAGGAATATATTTGACATACATCTGAGAAAGCTAATAAAACAAATGACACTGCTTAGCAAAATATTTCCCAGATACATCAAACTCTAAATGGAGCATAGGGACAATAAATAACCATTAAACTGAAAGACTACTACATTTTACATAATACTTTGTATAAAAATTATGTTACACAACCTAGTACCGTCCTCATTTATATGGAATTTATTGTTACTGGTCACTTAAATTTATATTGCTCCATTTCACCTCTCCCTCTCTCTCTGTGGAGACTGAATGGTACATGGAGCCCTGAGCAATGTCATCCCCCCTCCCCTCCTGCTTGTCTTTTGGTGCATTCGATTGGCTACGCAGAAACACATGCCCCTACACAGACACATTGAGTCAATCACAGTGCTAATATTGTTAGCAGAATGGTGAGGAGAAAATATCCTCCCTTTACTCTGTGCTCTTTTGTGTGGGGAGGAGACACATCACTACAGGTGATACACAAAACATTACCGTCCTCAACGCAACTCTGTATGTAGGGCTCTATTTACCACAGTGGAGGCAGCCATTACCAACGGCTTTCAGTTCAAGAAGACCCAACTCTGTATGGTAGGACTCTGAAAGTCAACGTCGGATCAGTCACTCATTCAGTCAGTCACTCACTCAGACACAGACTGAGCCATCTGTAGGGCTGAACTCAGCGGTCAGCCAAAAATGTAAGGAGACCAGCTCCCCCAGACATTCATATTCCTGCAGTAGACTCTTAGCTGCTGGAGCAGCATATTCAAAACACCTTCTACCCATTATGGTCTATCAGACTGTTTTTTGGGTCACATTAAATCTAGTTGTAAGGTATTTGTCTTTCTTATTGATAATTATGGCTTCATTGCAGAGGATGTACATCTGTACTTTTGTGCCTTATATTTTTTAAATTGTATTTCTCTATGTAATTTTTGTATCTGGAGACACTTTTAATATGGGGCAGACTTCGCAAAGCCAGACAGAATAATGAAGGTAAGGACAATTGAAAGGTGACTGCCTGACCAAGTTGCCACATGGCATTAACTTACAGTTTTGATGCATGTGGAAGGAAGCTACTGCTGCTATGTACAGTGTCTCTTTGGTTAACTGTAGCCACAGCTAGCAGAGTTTTGCTAGCTAGGAGTTACGTTGTGTTGCTGTTTTTATAACATGATTATATTAGTGTTTGTCTTTTGTGTTGTTTCTTGTTTTCCACTCTTCTGTAAAGCGACCTTGGGTCTCATAAAAGGTGCTATATAAGTCCAAGCTATCATTATTATTATTATTATCATATTATGTAATGTGAGTTGAATCTGCTTTATTACTGAGTCAGTGAAGTTGTTGCAGCTGTGTTTGCCTTCAGCTGTAATATTCTAAATCCAAACCACAGATGATGTATTTTGGTTATAATTTGGATTTCAATGGTTCATATTTGTTGTGTACTTTTTCTATGCATATCCATATCTAATACATTGAATTAGTTGTGGTTGCATTGTTCATGTAGCAACATGCATTTAAGTGGTATACCTTGAAAGTTTTGCTGTGTCTCCAATATCGTAATTCTAGAAGAAAAAATCCAGTAGGTGGGTTTGAGTCATCCGCTATGTCTAATGTGGGAAATAAGGGTGGCAAGCCAGCAGCTTTAAAGTAACTGAGAAATAGGTTTATGTAGACACAGGCACCCTACGGTGTAACCACCATGCCACCAAATTAAAATAAAACCATATAAGATGAATGTTGTGGGTGAGTTGTCTCCCCTCCCGTCTTTTTGAAATTCTCGGTTGGGTGCCTCTTTCAGTGATCTTTCAAGTTATCAGCACAGAGCCTGATGTCTCAACCCTACCACTGTTTCCTTTGGGTGATGATGCTGAAATCACACAGTAATAGGTGAAACCAGTCGAGCAAAAATAATGGGATTTTGCACCTCAGATTAGAAGCACGTGCAGGTTTTTTCCAAAGAAGTAAGAGTGGCAGAAAAATCACAGAAAACAAATAGAGTATGTTGTTTTTCTTTAACAATTTTCATCAGGGGTAAAGCTGAAATACTGGAGCCTTCCTCAAAAATATTCTGAATTTAGCAAGGGTTGTTATTATATCATATAAAGTGATCCCCACCAGACTGGTTGATTTAATCTTTGCTCAGGATCATCTATAAATATAGAATGATAGCAGCATACTTGAAGAAACAATATCTTCTGGCTTTTTCACCGAAGTGTCTCCGTCAAAAAACTGGTTACAGTTCCTAGTTGAGAATGAGGCACTTAGCAGTGCGAAGTTATGTTCAGTAGCATTGGGGATTGACTTATTTCAGACATTCAAGTTGAGCAGGGGCCACAAACTCACCACTCCGTCTTTCCTCCGGTGTTATGAAGGGGTTGGTACATGTTGTGGATCAAGGAGCAAGCATTTAGTCCACTTCATTTTGCCGAGCGTGGTCTGCTGTCATGTAGTACTAGCATTTAATCTGTCCATAGCATCATACAAAGTCTCTATGACATTTTAGCGAGAGGCGCTGGTGCTCATGTTTGTTCTTTTCACTTTGAATTGCCTCTTTACTCTGGTAGCTGCAATAACTTTTTGCATGTCCCACATCATGTGGTTTTGTTCTAAATACTTAGTATTTTGAATGCACAAGTGAGTGAAGTGCGTTCATACTGAGAAGTATCTCAAATGCAGTGTAATGCTGACACAACTGTCCAAGAATTGAAAATGCAACGATTGATACTTCACACCCCCAAGGAGCACCATATTGGTGACATAGCACACATGGTATTGTTAGCATTCTGGCATACTTGCTAATGTTAGCATATGCTTGCTAGCTAAAATGTCGATACCAGTGGCAACACATTTTAATCACGTAAAAGGCATTTAGGACAAGTTTATTTTCTATGAGGGATTCATGTTAAATGTTAATGCATAAAATACAAGTTAAATAAATTTAATAGTGGGTGAAAACAGCTGTCTGTTTGTAATTTGCTTATAAAAGAAGTAGAAGAAGAAAACAGAGGCAGTTAAGCCATTTTCACTGTTAGTGCAATCTGGGAAAACACTACCCTGCCGTGATAAGGTGCTGTGTACTACACTGAATTATACCGCAATAAAGTACACACTATCGGTGTCTGATGGTTGCCATGCTCTGATTGGTACTATCCTGGATGAACCCGTGTTACCTCTATCACTGGGACAGAATAGCTACTTGCCTTGTTTAATGCAGGTAATAAGCAGTCCAAGCTAATTCTGCAGGTTAAACAGTGGAGGAGAATGAGTCTAACAACTGTGCTAACTTTATTATCTAACTTTATTCATGGTCACATTGAATATGTACACAATCATGTCTGTACTTGATCATCAGCTTTAAAACTTCACCTCAGCCTCCTGCTTCAAGGCACAGCCCCAGGCTGGTAACATTTGCAACAAATCGTATTCAGATCATTTTGAATTTGGTTAAGATTTTGTAATTGTTGGGCTTTAATTATGCAGAATAAAACATTTTTCATTCTGATAAGATAAGCATCATAACCTCGAATTATTGAGAACATACTGAATACCAAGTCCCCACATGTCTTGGTTACAGCATGTAGAAATGATACAGTTAATTAATGACATACTTCAGTTTGAAATTAGAAATTGTGTTTTCCTTTACAAAAGTAAAGATGACTTCATGACTAATTGGTACATAAAACACACAAGAATACAGCACTTGCTGTTTAAAATTTCTCTGGGAGGTCCTCTAGACTTGTTTGAGTGTGCATGCACACAATGGATTGTTGAAAAAATAATAAACTCCTTCACTGATAAGACTGTGCAGATCACTGTGGAGAGTTGGTTAGAGCTCTGGTGTGGGGCTCATTTTAAGATCCTTTATAAATGTTTGGAGTATTGCAAGTCGTAATTCCTATAAACAAACAAGATACAAATACAAATGAAATGTTTAGAAACAACACACACACTATTTAGAATAATATGGTGAATAACTCACTGTAACAAAGTGTTAAATTAGACATCAAAGATCTCAATTAGCATGGCACATTCTGCCTTTGATGTAGTCACATGGCTTAATTGCTCGTTAAAGGTGTGCATGTGGGAGGTGCATGACCTTCTCCTGCTACACATTTAAATATTGCCTATGGTAAATACACAGAAATGGCTTGTAAATCAATCTTACAAAAATTTAATCCAGATTTACATGAACAATATACATTTAGGGCTGCATGGTGGTGTTGCATCACAGCAAGGTCACAAGTTGGACGGAGTCTTTCTGTGTGGTGTTTGCATGTTCTCCCTGGTCATGCATGTTTCTCTTCAGGTACTCTGGCCTTCTCCTGTAGCCCAAAGACATGCTTTGTAGGTTAACTGGTGACTAAACTACCCATAGACGTACGTGTGAGAGTGACTGCATGGTACAGGGTGTACTCCACCTCTCGCCCAGTGACATCTGGGATTGAAGTAAGGTGGACAATGAATGGATGGATAGCACATGTATTTAGCTCCCAACCATCTGCATCTCTCTTCCTTGCTGCAGCTTTTCGATGCATGCTTCTTAGTTCATAGTTTACTGTCAGTCTCAACAGTCTTACAGGGGCAGGCTCATACGAGCAGTCTTAAAGGCTTTTTTCCCTTTTAAACGAACGCCATTTAATACCCTTACTGTCTCCATGTATCATTTTTAGCTTCATACAGTAATCCCACCTGACAGGGGAGAAAGAGGCCAGAACACAACCATTTCAAGTCTGTTTGTTGACCCATAAACCCACCGTGTCCCTCCCCCACTACTGTGTTTTATATAAAAAGTTGTCTTTTTCTCTTCTTATTCACCTATTGCTTTTAGCTGAATACCTTATGCTAGCATTTGTCTCCTGTTCAAAGCTTTGTGAACACAATTAGCACAAAAATATCTTTTCAGTGTGGTGGTTCTAAGAGGGTCTTCTTGGCTGTACCATTTGTTTTAGCTTATGTAAGTAAGGTTGTAGCTTTCTTATGTTCTACCCTGATGATGAACAGTTCTACCCATGACATTTTATTCTAAAGCACGATAGACAGTCCAGTGTGAGATATGATTTTATGTGACAGTCTGGATTCTGTCTTACATATATTTTAGTGAGAATAATAATGTCCATTACTCTGTTCTGTTTCACTCAATCAGGCGAATCAAGCTCAGAACTTATGCTTTTAAAAGGAACAAAGAGATGGAGTAATTTCCTTTTAAATTTAGTTCCTTTCATAGAGGCAAAGTTGGTTTTAAACATATTAAAGAGACTGGATAGTCACTGTAGCTTGGACCCAATTTACATTTCTGAACTCTTAACTTCCTGTTAAATGTCTGCAGGTAAAGATATTCAAAACTCAGCACAATTTTAACTTTAAAAGACGACTCCATTGGATACGATTTACTAAATAGTACACGAGTCACCCTTAAGATAAATGCATCTTGCTTTATAAAGAAATGATTCAGAGATCATGGCTGGGGTCTTAGAATTACTATATTGACAGCATACTAGATAATAACTACAACATCATTCGTGCAGTCTCATGGGCCTGGTTAATCAAAAGGCTTTATTGTGATAATTAGGATGTGCTACCCACTTTTTTTCTGGCAACAACCAGGTACTACAGCTTATTTTAAGCCTGTTAGTTCAAATAAAAACTGGATCAAATAAACCTGGTCAGGTTACAGAGCTGTGTGATTACCAGATGCAGGCAACCACTATTTTAAATGGGACTTCACACGACATATGATGTCAGCCGGGGTGCCAGGATCCACAAAAACAGATTTTTTTACAGTTACTTTGATAGATTTCATGATTGATGTTGATGCTATTCGAAGAAAAATCTTATGAGAACAAAATACTAACCTAACATGTATCTTATCTAATCTGTCACTGAAGCGAAACAGCTTTCAAGATTAAAATATATTTAAAGAATAACTACACCCTCAGACTGAAAACCTATCTATATGGATGCTTAGTTGTGTTGTTGATTAGATAGTGTCCAAATCTCAGCTTTTCAGTGTAAGTATATAATTCTTAAGTTTATGTTAGAAATATGGTAGTACAGCCTCTGCAGGTTGAAATCTGGCTACTGCGACTGAATTTTTTAATTGGCTGATCCCTTGGCTGGTCTCATATATAGTGCCAGCTTTCATCACCACAGAACTAAACAGCTACCGGCAACTTTTTCCATGACTGTGAAGTTCACTAGTAGCAGCCAATAGCCAAAATTTGCAGGTATAAGAGGCTCCACCAATCAGATACATTGCCATGATGCTCTAGGATTGTGGGTAGTGCAGTTCTTTTACCTCAGATCGCAAATAAGTCCAGTTTTTCTTCAGAGAAGGTTGATAACGTATAGGCATGTGTCTCCTTCAGATGCAGGTGTGCTCAGTAGATCTCTGGCTCCTGCAGCCACATGCTGATGCGTCCTTGGGCGAGACGCTTAACCCTGATTGCTCACACTGCTGTGTTAGTGTCATGTGACTGTATTTATGCATATAAATGGGATTAGACGCTGAAGGCCTCTCTATATATCAGCCTCCACAGTCCCTGCGTACATGTGAAATGAATAGATAAGTGACCAGTGGTGTAAGAAGTGCTTTCATATGTAGTTGTAAAAACCATCATTAAATTTAGTGTAGCAGTTAAATGTGTAAGCTTGCAGGTAAAAGTGGGCTCCACTGATCAGTGATATAACCGTGACACTTTAAAATTGTGCGTACTAGTAAGCCTTTTCCCTGACATAATAGATTGTCAATTGCTTTCTTAAGAAGAGGTTGATAATGTACAAACTTGTCTTCTACAGGATCATATAGCATCATTTCACACCCAGGTATTTTGTCGTGCGTCTGTCTTGCTTAACTTTGGCATTATGGCTAATAATCAGACAGCACAAAGAAGTGAGCATGCATGTCATATCCCTGTGCTGAGTGTAGAAAGACAAAATCTGACATTCCCAAAGGAAAAAGGATGTGCATCTTGTTCAATGTTTAGAGGGAAGGAGACTTTAATAAAATTTGAGTTGTTAACAGTGAGGACCTATGTTGTCTACTTTTCCTAAACAATAATTCCCAGGAGGGATGGATAAGAGGATCCATCAAGAATTGTACTGAAAGGAAGAATCAATAATGGCATCAGTATCAATAGAATTGCATCAATTCCCATTGCTACTTTTCATTGATAAATCTCTAAACAGATCACACTGCTATCATGTGTTACTTAAACATTTTATCAACATTGCTGTTGGCAATATTTTCCATTCATTTATACTGGATAGGTCTGACTTTTTAAACTTACACCTGCTCCAGTTGGTGCTGGGCACAGGATAAAACTTTAAACCAGTCCTAACCTTCAGCTCTAAGTAGGCTTTAATGTTACATCCAGGTGTAAAACCAGCTATAGTACACTGGACCACTAGTTCAGTTTACTCTTTAAAATATGTCTTAAATATCCTGTAATTTGTTGGATTCTTGTTTTCTTTGACTAATGTTATATTTTTCCTACATTTTACCTTGTAATCCATTATGAATCCAGCCCTCTGCTATGATCAGGATGATTTTTGGATCAAAGGAATCCAAATCCTACTTAAAAGTTTTGAACAACACAACCGTAGATGTTATCGGATATAAACCAGAATTGCATTACTGATACCTGATTTTATCTGATTGCATAATCCTTTCTTTGCTTTAGAAGTACCTGATTTCAAGATTTGATCCTATCTGATAGCTTTAATCCTGTTGAAATACTTCTGAAGAGCAGGTTGTTGGTTTTCCAAAATTAGTGGCAACATTTTCTGCAGATTTTTGAGGCATTTTGGTCCACAGTTGGAGTGTCAGGCAGCACAGAGCTCTATGGGTCTTGCTATAGCACATTCAAATAAATAGTAAGAGACATTTTACTGAGTCATCTCTTTGCTTTTACAGCACCCTTTTGATAATTTCTCAGTAAAGCAAGCAAAAGTTAATTAGATTGAAGACTAACAGCTGTATGAAAAAGGAGTGCTAGAGTTGTGAGTGAGTGGAGTTATATGTTTTGTCAGTTAATTCTGTCTCAGGCTACATCAGTCTGTGAATTGTTGAATTTAGTGGATGCTTTGCGTGTTGTTTCCCTAATGAGGCAGTTATAATGTCAAATCTTGGAATAGTGAGATCAAGCAAGTAAACGAAGAGGACAGAACTGGATCATACAAGCTGTTTTGCTGCATCCATTTACATTTTTTGTGTTTTGTGCCAGCAGAAGAACACTTTATCTGCATGTTTTCTTTTTGTGATGAGTGCAGACATTGTGTCTGTAAGGGTTGTTTTTTTTTTTTTTTTTTGTACAGTTTTATGTATGATCTTCCAGTGAGGGATTTTTCATTGGAGACAGTCCTTGCAAAATGTCATGTTCTGTTGCAATATTCAAATCTCCTTTGGATGCCATGTGACATGTGTTTAAAGGTCATGCATACAACATGTTGTCTTTGAGTAAAGTTAAGGAGAGACAGCTGAAAGGCAGGCAGACGGATACGAGACGGGCTAATGGAGCAAAAGACAGCCCACTTGATGCATATTCACCCTAATGTTCGTCTCCTGACACAGGCTTTCAAGGTCACCAAGATGAAAAGGCGAAACCATAATCTTGAAGTCCCACTTTTCCCTCTCCAGAGTTACACCAGCCTCTCTCCTCATCCCTTTGTTTTTTTTTTCCTCCTCTCTTTCTGTCTCTTTCACTCTCCTCTCCCTGTGTCGACTCCCTGATCGGGCGGCAGACAGCGTGTAAGTGCTCTAACCCAGAGAAGTCTCCAGGAGCTCTTGTGATTGGCTCTGCTTTGCGGCACAGTTCACAATCGATTAAGGCACGGTGAGCTCCCGTTAACAGCTTTTCTCTGCTGCTCCTGTGGCTTTGATACTGTCACAGAGACTCCAACTTCGCCCTTAACCCTTCAGCCGCTGTCCTCTCTCTCTCTCTCTTTGTCTCTCTCACCTTCTCCCTTTACACCTTTCCTTTCATTTTCAAAGCCTCTGACTCTCTCACTCTCTTGCCTCTCAAAGACGTCTCTTACAAGTCTCACTCTGGGCTTGTGTAACTCTCCTTTTTTCAGAGTTCTGACTGTTAAGTTACTTAAAGCCTCCTCTCCTCACACTCACCTTGTCCTGTCATCTTAAATTTCACTCAGTTTCAAGTCCCCAGGGGAGAAAGAGCAAATGACGAAAAAGAAACTTAGATATAAAGGGAGAAATGTTCTTTATAGCAATCATGGGATAAGTTGCCAAATATAATGGATGATGTCTTGTATAATTTTGGTGAAGTGAAAAGGTATGCAGGGGTGTCACAGTCAGGAAATAGTAAAGCTAACCATTCACTGCCCCACAGCTCAGTTTCCCCAATAATTAAATTCATTTTGAACAATTTCACACTTCACAATGTATGTCCAGGGCATATTACAGTGCAAGTGGTGCAGTGCAAGACTTATTCCTGATAAAAGCATAAAAATAACAGTTCAAAAAGAGAGTAAAAAATACCTACTGTAATATTTGTGCTTAATGAAGTTTAACCACAGTCCAAGGCTAAATTTAAGCATACAAAGGTTAAATTTAGCCCTGTAGTCATCTATTTTGGCTTTTCCATTACACTGAGCTGCTTGGCTCTACCTGGTTTGACTTGGCATGGCAGCCCAGCGCAGCAGTGGATTTGCTTTTCCACCACAACTGAGCTACCCCTTTGTGGGCGCGTCTATGTTAATGATGATAAACAGCTGTGCTTCAGTAAGCGCTGTTTTTTTAAAAGAGTTGGCAATTGTTTCTGTTTCAAAGTTTCTTCTTCTTCTTTCCTTGGTAATCCAGCAAGTATTTCAAAGTTTGGTGCAGTGGTTGTGCTTAAACACACCTGCGAAGCATTCCCAAATGATGACAGACCACTGTGATGTCACCGAGGCACACTTGGAAGCAGGGTGGGCGCACTCGGACCCTGCTCCAGAGCATGACTGTTCTGGGCGTGGCTCAGCGTATCCCAGCGTAGCCAGTAAATCAGCATGGCTTGGTTTGGATTGACAGTCATTGTGGAAAAGTCCTAAATTCATGAAAAGGATGGACCCTAACCTGGGGGCATGAATTGGTGCATTCTGATGCGTTTTATTTTAAAACATTTTAACAATAGGCTCTTGTAGAGCCAATAATAGACACCCTCCAGCCATATTCTACCCATCCAGGGGTGGGTGGGGATCCTCAGGTGTTTTCACACTGAGAGTGTTCTGGACCTTAAGCATCTGAAGTCACACAGTCTGATCCAGACAGAAAAAAGAAATGCTTGTGCTTGATAAATATGTGTAAATATGTCTTTGTAGTGCACATTTTATAAAAGGAAAGCGTAGAATTTCAGTATTAGATGTCTGCAGATCTTTTTATGAAGCATAAAACAGCATTTTTAATGTTTTCTTTGCAACAGAGCTGAAAACATGATCCTGTTTACAGGTGACTTTAGACTGCATGAGATGTTGAAAACAAACAGCAGTCACAATAGTTTCTTTGTGTAGTCTGATAAACATTTTTTGACATGTAAATGAAACGCTAAACAAAGAGGTATTGATGAGGACAGCTACGTGGGCATCAGAGCTTTTGTCAGCTGCAAGATCTCTGCCTGTGTACAGACAAACACCTCCTCAGTCTGCTCTTCACAAGTTTCTTTGTTTGTGACTGCCCTTAAAGTTTTTTATTTTGACAGAGTCAGTGACATTTGTGTCAGGTAGGTTGAAATTATTATGTTACTTTCTCATACTGTCATTGCTGTCAAATACACCTAGAACATAATTGTTGACTAAAATGCGTGGTACTCTTATGGTGACAAATGTCTATATGATGTCTCCAGCATGTTCTTGGTTTAGCCAGAGGTCTCCTCTGATTTCCAGAGACGACTGGTAGGCGTCCTTATCTGATGCGCCAACAACCTCACCAAGCTCCTTTTAAATGTAAAGGAGCAGCAGCTCTACACTAAGCTCCCTCCATGTCTGACCTCCTCAACCCATCTCTAAGGCTTAGCCCAGCTAGCCAACAGAGGGAGTCGGTAAGAAACTACCAATTTATTTTCTAGCCTGTTCAAAAAGGTGTGATGACCAACTGGCTTTTGGAGTGGAGTGACTGAGCTAATAACATTATCAATTTGCGCAGACCAAAAAATTAATCAATTTCTACTTGTATTGCACCAAATCATGAGAGGAGTTATTTCAGGACACAGACTGTTCTCTTTGTTCTTATTTAGAGAGATCCAACATTAAGCAAGCACTTGACACTCTGCATTGAAAAGCTTCATTTCAATAGGCAGAAACCTCAAGAGGAACCAATTTCATCAGTGATCAGCCGTTTACTGCCCACAAATGGGCTGAGAAAATTCAAAGAAATCTAGAATAGGATGAGTGGAGACAGAAAAGAATGCAAATAAATGATTAACAAATAACACAGGCTTATGGTAACTAAGTTGTCAAAAATGTTGATACTTGAATACTTGATGATACCACGTGTTTGCCAAATTGGTAATGCTTTTTTAGTGGGCTCTAATTAGCACGTAACAAGTTGTAATTTTCTCACAATTTCTCCAGAACAAGGTGGTAATGAACTTACAATAAATTGGCATTATACCAAGTACTAAGTTGGAAATATGGTAAAATTAAGAACGTATTTAGCGAGTAATAATGAATTGATTATTATTATTATCAGAAGTAATTCCTTGTAATATTGTGGCAATTCTCTGTCAGTTTGGTTGTATTTCACCCAAACCCCCTAACCAGAAAAATTACTTTAAAAATATTCAGGAAGCAACTTACATTGAAAATTGTCATCTTATTTCTAAGAAATTACTTGGTGTAATACTACCTAATTAAGGGAGAATTGCCATAATATTATGAGGAGTTACTTGATAATTAATATATTATAACCACATAAACACTTCCATGACATTACCAAGATATATCCTTGTGAAATGTCACGTTATCACTGGGTAATTACTACCTTATTCTTGAGGAATTATTTGATAATTACAGTTACTGCTATGAAATTACTTGGTTATTAAGGCCCACTAAAATAAAGTGTCACCAAAAATCTGTTACTTTTATAAGACAGATCCTTAGGAGAGGAATGAATCAATCAAAAAATTGCATGTGAACTCTTACACACTGTTTTGATACTTAGATGTTGCCAGTGTATTTATGAAATTTAAACAGTCTTTAGGAGTTTGTCTGGATTTTTTTTTAGCAAATTAAAACAAGAAAGTTCCCAGTATTGGGTGTCTAGAACTTCTATTATTGTTGCCAAGGTATCAAAAAAGTAATTAACTTTGTTTGATTTTGACCAGATTCATATCAAAAATAAAACTCTGACATCATGATAGTAACAATGCCAATGATAATGGAAGACCAAAATGTTTGAGCTTATTACAGCTAATCAGCACAGCAAAATGTGTGATAAGATTTAGACTGCTAAGCTAGGTGAGAAGTGATTGAGTCATCATTACTGTATGATTGTCCTGAAACAAACCCTCCAGCAGAGCAGTCATCCCAATCCTCTGTGCATCTGACTGGCTTGCCAGTGCTTCCTGCACCTGCAGCTGTCCTAAATGATATCCACATGTTTTTGAGAGACCTTTTGTGCTTTTTGTGGGATGTATGAAAATTGAAGGGGCCTAACTGACACAACTTATTCCAAGGACATTAATACTAGGGCTGGATATTGCCACTGATTTCCTGAATTGATTCAATTTCAATTCTCGATTCGATTCAATTCGATTCATGTAGAGATATTTTAGTAAAAAATCCTATGTTGCTTCTACATTTAAGAGATTCTCAGAGAACTTAAGTTGGAAAAAGCACAAAGAATGTTCCAACTAGGCTCATTATTAAAAATTTCAGGGTTTGCATTAAAAATTGACCCTAGACTAGTATTTTACCTCCATGTGGCCCATCCTGGATATGGTCTTTTTTGTCCAGTTTGCCTCTGTATTTTTAGTGTTTAAATCCAAAATGCAGTCAAGTTTGGAGGTTTCTTTAGTGGAACAGAGCTGCCAGGCTCCACCATGTTTGTTTTTACAGAGATAAGTCACTTATTGAATGTCCAAGTTGAAACTCTTGTTGTTAAATGAATAACAATAAAAATGAGTAAATTTGATAAATTATTTGTTAACTAAGTCTGATTAAGTCCATGATGTATAATTACACTGAAGATCTACATGAGATGTGAGTTTATTACTGATATTTCTAAATGACTGAGCGCTAAAGCTGTGAAATGCAGGGATAGGTGGTTGTAAAATTAAGCACACTGTATGGAGCGACATATACTTGGGGTTTGCTCCTCTTAAACATAGCACCTCAGGTGATCACTATTGTGTGTGTGAGTCTGCCTGGTCTGTAGCAGCAGCGGCTTAAGCGCTCTCCAACTGTAGAGCTCCGCTGCTCACGCTGCACCAGCAGAGGTTTACGTTTGAGGATGAGATATCCAGCTCGTATTAATAACGCGCCCAGCTATCCAAAAATAGATGGTTGGGCTTGTGATTTAAACCTTGTATCAGTCTAACCGCTTTTAGAAGCAAGTGCCGGTCAACTTTCAGGAGTGACGTAAGTCTGAGACTGGTAGGACGAGGGGCCGACAGGAGAGGGAAGAAGCATAAATTAAAAGATTGATCTTTGGATCTTATGGATCAATATTGGATTTTTAAAAAAGAATCGATCTGAATCGGAGAATCGATCTTTTGAACCCAGTCCTAATTCATACTTTTGCATCTTTTCTGTCTGTTTTGTTGAGTTTTTTATATTTGTGTTAACAGTCTGGACAACATGTAATGTCAAAAATGTCACAGGACACGTAGCTGGGACATTTTGTATGTAGGAAACAAACATGCTGAAGTGGTTTCAGATGCATGGAAGCTATGCAACAGTTGTGTCATGACTCAGTCTTCATTATGGTGTGCATGTTGACAAGTCAGAGCTCTTAATCATTGAGCACTGTGTCTCACACCCCTAATACGCATATTTCTAGCACAGAGAATCTAAAGAATAGAGGGCTTGCCTATTTTTTTACCACAAGCTGTGTGGGTCTCTTGGCTAAAATAGACATGAAACTGACGGAGAGCCATATTTACCTTGGTTTAGCATGGGTTTGATATGACCTCACCCTTTGCAGTTATAATAGCTTCAACTCTTCTGGGAAGGCTTTCCACAACGTTTAGGAGTGTGTTTATGGGAATTTTTGACCATTCTTCCAGAAGCACATTTGTGAGGCCACACGCTGATGGTGGACGAGAAGGCCTGGCTCTTCGTCTACGCTCTAATTCATCCCATTGGTGTTCTATCGGGTTGGGGTCAGGACTCTGTGCAGGCCAGTCAAGTTCAGCCACACCAAACTCTCTCATCCATGTCTTTATGGGCCTTGCTTTGTGCACCGGTGCACAGTCATGTTGGAACAGGAAGGGGCCATCCCCAAACTGTTCCCACAAAGTTGGGAGCATGGAATTGTCCAAAATCTCTTGGTATGCTGAAGCATTCACAGTTTCTTTCACTGGAATTAAGGGGCCAAGCCCGGCTCCTGAAAAACAAACCCACACCATAATCCCCCCTCCACCAAACTTTACACTTGGCACAATGCAATCAGACAAGAACCGTTCTCTTGGCAACCGCCAAACCCATACTCGTCCATCTAATTGCCAGATGGAGAAGTGCGATTCGTCACTCGTGACAATGTGTCTCCACCGCTCTAGAGTCAAGTGGCGGCGTGCTTTACAACACTGCATCCAACGCTTTGCATTGCACTCGGTGATGGATGCAGCAGCTGCTCGGCCATGGAAACCCATTCCATGAAGCTCTCTACACGCTGTTCTTGAGCTAATCTGAAGGCCACATGAAGTTTGGAGGTCTGTAGCGATTGACTCTGCGTAAAGTTGGTAATCTCTGCACACTATGCGCCTCAGCATCCGCTGACCCCACTCCGTCATTTTTGGTGGCCTACCACTTCGTGGCTGAGTTGCTGTCATTCCCAATCGCTTCCACTTTGTTATAATACCACTGACAGTTGACTGTGGAATATTTAGGAGTGAGGAAATTTCACGACTGGACTTGTTGCACACATCCTATCACAGTACCACACTGGAGTTCACTGAGCTCCTGAGAGCGACCCATTCTTTCACAAATGTTTGTAGAAACAGTCTGCATGCCAAGGTGCTTGATTTTATACACCTGTGGCCATGGAAGTGATTGGAACACCTGATTTCAATTATTTGGATGGGTGAGTGAATACTTTTGGCAATATAATGTATCTATGTACACATCTATAGAATATGGTTATCACAAGCAAGATGAACAGCATGGTTCCACTTCCTATTTATGATTTTCAAGATGAAACCTTGGTTTGGTATTTCACCTTGTTTTCATGCTCTGGTAACAAATTTTTCCTGGCTCAGTTTGGCTATACAATAAATCAGGTCACTCATAAGGAGATTTATTGACATAAAGACAAGGCTGTGACAGCAAAGAGACAGCCAATGAGCAGCACACACACCTGGTATAAAGACAGTGATGCCCTGAACTGTAGTGGACACACGTTACGGCCATCATGCAGCGAACATGTTCTCAGACTGAAACAGTCCTAAGTTATAAATAACCTAAAAGAAAAGGTGGGGGCCAGGTAGAGTTAATGTAGGACTTTGTTTCCTTTTTGTTTTTAGGTGGGAAAAGAAATACTGATTTGCTGAGAAAAGACGAGAAATGATCAACAAACCCGTCATGATTTCCAGGTTCCAAAAAGAAATAGAAATAGGCATTTAAACAAAGATCAGACCTCTTTGTGTCTCTCAGTGTTAGTTACAGCCATGTGTTTTGCTGTAATGATAAATGACACCAAGATAAATATCATTTAATAAATCTGCCTTTGCTTTTGTTTTCCCTCCCCGGCAATTAAATCATCATTGGTTGCGGCCTTTTTCTTCCACCAGCTCATCCCTGCCTCCTCAGGATGACAGAGAAAATCTCTATGGTTATGCAGAGTAGAAATGCAATTCAGACACAACTACAATGAAAATGTGAATTTTACAGTGTTTTGTGAAGCTGTTCATGTAGCATGCAGCAATGGAAGACAGCATTGCCTGAAGAAAATTATGTGTTTTTTCCCCTCTGGTTTTTATTGTGAAAAGGCAGCGAACCATTCTCTCTGAAACACAAAAGACGTGCAGTGAGAGAGGCCAATGGCTCGATCTGCCCAGACTGAGTGTTCTTTTATTCTCCCTTTTTTCTATTTTCTCTATTGTGGCTCACAGAAAAAGCTTTAAGTGGCATTTAACTTGTGGCAGACATTGCCTGAGCAGTTAATGTCTATGCTCTTTGCTTTACATGAACATATCTAGGCTGTTCATGTAGGCTGTTCCAGGTGTATTTGTATGCTTTCTATTTTCAAGCACTTCTCTTGAATAAGACTAATTCTTTAAAACACCAGTGAGGAACATTTCAGATATCAAGGTTCACCTGCTAGCTTCCTCTGAAGCTTTGTAACAAATCTCTTGGCCTTGTACAGCACACCGACTTGGCTCATATGTTATCATTATATATTAACATATATTATCATTATCATGTCAGCCCCAAACTTTGGCCACATGATAACTAGTGAACATATATATTGGCAAAACAGCACAGTCAGTGCTGCAGTAACATTTTTAACAGTTATAAAGGTGAGTTGTCTGACTAGTATTTATTAGCAGCAGCATGGATGCATTGATCTGAGCAGTGGATTGGATATCAGTTTAATACTGACAGGAGTAGCTTGATCAGGTATCAGTCGTGTTTACAGTAGTAGGTAGAAAGTACAGTATGATCTGGTGGGTGACGCTATCCCGTCTCTAAATATCAAATGTGTTTGATATTTACAATTCAGTGTCTGGGAAGCTCCAATGCGATTTGGAGCAGTAAAGTAATCATGTTGACGCCACACACATTCAGATTGTTCAGACAAATAGCCGTTTGCGACAAGGCTCCACTCGGTATATTTCCCCACGATTGTCGGGGTAGGCAAATCTTGGCTTAGATTGGGCTTAATATCCTGTAGTGTGTGGCTAGCCTAAGGCAGGGAACTCTGGATGGAGAGTGATGCAGCTGTGAGCCACTATCCTCAATGAGAAATGTCCTGAAGAATTTTTGTAACTAGGGCTGTGCGATTTTGGAAAATAATGTAATTATGACTTCTTTCCCCTGTAACATTGCAATTGCAAATTCATATGCAAATATTTGTTAAGTTCCTAATCTTATGTGTTTTTCAGCAAATACAAGCAAGGAAATTATTCAGCAACATTACCAACCCGATATTAGATAGATTAAACTAGGGCTGAACAATTCTGTTAAAAAAAAAATTCAAATTGTGATTATTTTGACTCATATTGCAAATTTAATATGAATCGTTGTATTAAGGGGAGTGAACATTTTTATGTCAATTTCATTGTGATTAAGAAAAACATACAAAAGTGACTTTTTTTTACTTTTATCTGATAATGCCATTTTTTGCTGGTGGCTGTTTTTCAACAGGGCCAATATCAGCTCTGAACTATGTGGGAGATACCTGGAGCTATGATGTTACTTCATAGAGCAGATCTACAGGCTGAAAAATTCCCCTGATCACACATCAGTGACTTGATTCCAAGGGTTCACTGAGACAGCAGAGGGGAGTGAAGCAATTGCAAGTGTGATACTAATCTTCGTTTATATAAATCTATTTATCAAAAAATGTTTCCTTAAGTTGGGAACACTTGCTGCCTTACACATATTCATATTGAACTCTCACAGTGAAAGATACAGATTATTAATCTGACATCTGTATTAGATAAGTATCATTATCAGCAAATACTTGAAGCTAAGAAATCTGAGCTCAAAAAATTGCATCTGTGCATTTCTAAGCAGCAGCAGTTAATCAAGCTTGTGGTGTTTTTGTGTTTTTTTTTTTTGTGTGTCCTGGATTTAAAATGAATGTTCAAATAAACTTTTAAAAGCCGGTATAAAATAAATCTTTGAAAGGCTTGAGACTGAAGCGATTGTATGACACCTAAGAGGATCATGTTGTATAATCTCCATGAGAGCTGCTAAATGGTCCTTGTGGCGAGCTCCTTTTGACTCTGCAGCTTGCGTTGTGTTGTAAATGGGTTTCTCTGCCTGAAACGTGTAAGCCATGTTTTTATGTCTCATGTTGTCATGTGAGCATCTCCTCTCACTTTGTGCGTTACACCTTGAATGCATCACAAAGAAAAGCTGTCAGGCTCGATGCCACACTCGATATCACCATTGCCAAGATGAGAATATTTTCATCTCCCTCCTGCTGCAGCTCCATGACTCAAATTGAAGTGAAGTGTCACATGGTATTCCTCCAAAAGATGCAGACTAGTGAGGATTATAGCGGTGCGGTGCGTCTGCCGTGTGACAGGTGATGAAGATCTTCAACACAGAATAACTGCAGACAATCAACCTGCTGCTGTCTGATTTGTGCCCAAAGCCTTCTGGGTGTTGTAGTTTACACTGATCTTTCCATCGGTATGGCAGCTAAGCACTTCTGATGGCAGGTGCTGTGTGTAATGGAGGGATGAGGATGTTGCACACGCTGTGGGAGCAGACATGACCTCCAGGGCCTCGCTCAGCGTGTTTGTTTGGAGATGGATCTTGTTGGGACCTTGCCGGTGTTTGGCGTCCCCTGCTTGGCTCCTCTCTCCTCAGAGCTGTAATCACAGCAGACTGCGTGTCACAGCGCCCTGCTCTAATTGGCCTGTCACTCTCCGTGTGCTGGGGGGGCGGTGCTGGCCTTTGTGGTGCTGCCATGGCGACTGGGCCATTTAATGAGAACGAGCACGCTGTGACTAATGACATCCCTGAGCCCATCGGATATACTGCAAATGGACAATTTGCTGCATCACTCACGCACTCGCACAACAATACACAATCCTGGAGGCACACACCTCAGCGTGGTCAGACCTCATTGAATACAGGACAGTTTTCACTGTGAATCAATACTTGACAAGTGGCCCTCAGTATTAGTGCTCCAGCTATCATCTATTCTCATACAGTTTAAGCATTAATAATTTTATCTAATAGAGCTGATGCTAATGTTATGTGGCGATATTAACTACAGCTTAAAATACACATTAGCCAGAACGAAGGTCATTGCTCAGGAGACCTTAATGGAAGACATAAGAGAAATCATCCATAATAGGAATATGGATTTAAAGCAAGGCGTGATAACACACTGGGTGCTGTTCAGAGGAGAGGAGGAGAGAAAAACAGACATCTACTCGTTCATCATCTCTGCACATCTTTCTGTTTATTGGTCCATTAGTGACCAAGTCATAGCACAAAATGTGTAGACATCTATCAAGTACAGCACTTCCTGAGCTGGACCCAAACGTGCCAGAGTAAAAAAAAAAAAAAAAAAACATTTTTAGGATGACACATTGTGAGCAAAATGATAGGCCTTCAAAGGTGTTTAAACACTGGTTCCCATCCTGGGGGCCTCTAGGGGTTGTACCAAAAACCTCTGAGAGTGGGTATTATTATTATAAAATAATTATGACATCAAAAAAACAAGGACACACTTACTGAATGGATTGAAGTATTGCAGAAAAAAATAAGATTCACATAAAATTTAAGGGCAGACATACTTATAATTTCAGTTATAATGTCATACATTATTACTTTTTTTTTTTTTTTGCATTAACATATCATTTTAGTGTGAGATTGGGGGTCAGCTATATAAGAGACATGGCCCAGGCTCATGTCCACCCTGTGGCTCTTTCACTGCATGTCATTCCCCACTCTCTCATCTCTGTTTCACTGTCCTATCTCTGATAAAAGCAAAAAAAAAAAAAAAAAAAAAAAAAAAAACCAAAGTAAATATAAAAAAAAAACTTTAAAAAGAGCCATTTCAGTTGATGTTATATCACTGTTTCAATTAAAAGTATGATGACAAAACAAGTATTTTTTTTAACTTGATGTTAAGGTGGCACAGCTAGGCTCTTAGCTCAGTACAAGACTCCTCACAACTCGTCTCCCTTCATCTGGCTTGACAACACTAGAGGCTAAAAGGTCTGGACTGAGTAATTTGTGATATTGATCACCACCGTGCCAAGTAAATCTGTTAAACTGTAGGAAAAAAACACACTTTTTGGTGAAATGTAGGGATCGTATTCAATGTATGTAGACATTTTCTGATGATTGCAGGGTACAGGTCCATACTAAATCTCCTCTGCTCCCATTCATTCTTAATGACTGTCTCCCATCAGGCATTTAGAATCACGTGAAAACGTATTTATCCTTCACAGTCCGAATGCATCTTCAGCCTTGTTGTGTCTGCTTTATGCATACCCACTCCCCACCCCAAAAAATCATCAAAGTAAGCTAAACCAAAATATTTGTCTTGAAAACATTGCATAAAGGTGAAATTCAGATGTAAATTCTTCACATGATGTCAGTTAAAAAACAAGAAAGCATTAACACTTTAACAAGGCAGCTTAAATGTGTACATGTGTATGTACATTTTTTTGTTCAACACAGACTGGAAAATATTGATAAAGCCCTTGTGTCATCTAGGATTGTGTGGTATTCATTTTTTGATACCGTCTACAGTTTATGAATTTTGTCAGGGTATACGATATTACCGCCATATGGTCACATTATACAGTGCTTAACAAATTTATTAGACCACCTTAACCCTAACCAAAGTAAGATTTATGCCTCAGCTGCCCTAAATTAACAGCACTGGTAATTAACAAAATTATTTTTTATGTTTCTGCAATGGTTAATACACCAATATGTAGAAGCTCTTTAACCAAAATGATATTTTTAATGCTAAAATATAATTATTATTGTTATCCATGAATTTTCAAATGCACTGATTTACAAAAAAAGTTGAAAAAATAGTAAAGCACATTAATATTTCTTGATTAATATGTCAAATTATAGTTATTTACTTGCATTCCTGAACAGAAAAATGAGTTTTAGTGGTTGAATGTTATGCTTGATTAAATTCTGACTTCTCAGAGAAGCCCAGTGAGCCGGCTCAAATTTGGGTGAATTCAGTTTGAAATCCCTCATTCCTGTTCAAAATGGTATAACGTGGAGAGCTGACTGAAAATGAAAGAGTCTGCATTAAAGCACTTCATGATGCTGGATGGTCTTTGAGACAAATATGACAGGTGGTTTAATAAATTTGTTAACTACTGTACATAACTTCACACTATACAGGCACTTGTCAGCGTGCACGCACAAGCACAGAGCACGTGCCTTCCCTGGCCTTTCATTAATCCTTTATCAAATCGCTTCAAGTTTAAAAAAAAAGATTATAAGGCAAGGTATACGTCAATGTTTCTCAACCTTTTTTGAGGCACGGCACATTTTTAGATTAAGGAAAACCACAAGACAAAAATTTTACAAAATGACACATTATGAGTTCAGCTACTGAACTGAGAGCTCTCTCAGACACCTTTGTGGTTTTTTTTATTAAAGTTTCCTGTTTCTCACTTTGTTCCCATCTGTGTTCTTGTTTTGAAGTGATGGGGGTTTTGTTTAGAGATGCTGTTTAAGCTTGCTTGGGACCAGGGCACTGTTAGATAGCTTTTCCCCACACATCAAGCATAACGGAGTTGGTACAGTCAGATCTCCAGTGAAAGTAAATCAAAATTAAAGGTAACTTTCGCTGTACTGCCTCGAACTCGCTGCTTTTGGCTTCTTTTGACCTCTGCTCACACTCTGCATCTCATCTGGGTTAGAATTTTGACCAGGACCCTGGTAGGAGTCTCCATTTTTCCTTTTCAAATATTTATCCATTGCTGTTGTACTTCTCATCACCGCCACATTTATCATGTATCACTAATTCTGTTGTCTTAAATTACTAAGATAATTACTGCGCTCCCTACTGCCACCTACTGACAGGAGGGGGAGTATATAGAGGAGTGTAACTCTTACCAGCCACCGCATTGCTGGCACAGGCACAGTGACTATACAATATGTTTTTGAACCTATTAAGTGAAATTGGATAATTTCCTACGGCACACCTGGCGATCTCTCATGGAACAGTAGTGTGCCGCGGCACAGTGGTTGAAAATCACTGGTTTACATGAACGCTGGATGTGATTTATAGTTGAAGAACTGTTATTCTCCTTTATAAATACTTTAAGTTAATTCAGAGCAGAGGAGCAAACAAATTTCCTCTCTTTTTCCTCTGTTTTTTGCACATACGTACACCCTTTTCCTCTCTCTTCCCTCCCCTACTCCTTAATTTAATATGAGAAATGATAATCAACTCTTACATAGGGTCTGGGAGTATGACGTAATGTTTTGTGGGCTTTTAAATAGACGCAGATAGGCCTATATTGTTATCTATTTCCACATTATGTATAGATAGCAAGCTCTGTCCAGCCACAGTTCCACTTCACAGAAAGCGTATAAAAACCTTACAGACTGGGCCTATAATGATCAAGCTAGATAAACTTTATCATTTCTCAGGAAAAGGGGATAAAGGTAAGTTTAAATGTTTGATGGTTTAAATTGTGACTGTCGTTTGCAACTGAGAGTGCTATGAGTGCAAAAAAAAAAAAAAAAACAGCTGATGGAGAAGGCGTTTTTGCTCTGCATTGGTTTTGTATTGAAAATGAGTGCTGCCAGCACAAGTATTAAAAATAGGCCCTTATAGAAGCCAAAAATTAATCAGGATTTTAGTATTCTCAACTTTTGGTGATGTCTTGTCGGGGTTCTGGCATGGCCATTGTAATTCATGGTGTGACTTTAGCCTTGTATAGCCTCATCATAGCGGCTGCTTTGACAGGAGCTGAACTACAGCACATTGGTTCAGACAGGCATATGGAGGAAATCAAAAAATGGGACCCTGCTGTTATCACACTCTGCGCACTTAGACTCATTACCATTAATTAGTGCCTTGGTGAGGCACCGTATCCAGGGTTCAACATGCTTGCGAAATCAAAACATGAATCGAAATGCCAGGGAAAATCTGGCCCTGGTTGCAATCCCCAGTTAATCAGCAGTGATAATGTTTTGCTAAACTCTAATCTTGTCTGTGAATATTAATAAGGGCTCTGAGGGATCTCAGCCGTGATAAGAGAGCACTGGTGGCTCTGGTCTAAAAAACGGCCAAACCGCTGAGACAGATTGTTTAAACCACTCATCTCTCACTTTGGCCGTCTTTGTTTCCCTCAGCGGCTCTTCAGTGTGAAAGTGGCTGTGTTTCAGCAACAGCAGTGAGATTTTGTCAACAAACGGCCATTTTGCATGCAACACCCACTCTGACAAAACACACACACACACACACATGAATGCACAAAAAAAGATGGCAAGCATGAGATTAGTGAGTGCACCTCTCTGTGTAGTAAAGCCTTTTTCCTCCTGAACATCCTGGGATGATTAGGAATGATATCTCTGAAGGGCATCAGGACTGTTTACAGCCAGTGTAGCCTTTGAGAATCGATAATGACATGAAGACCCTGGGCAGGTTAATGGTGTGTGAAGGGACTGTTATGTATAAAAATCCAGATTGTTGCTTGTGCAAACGGTGCATGCATCACATCATGAGTATTGAGGTCTGACTGCTGCGGCTGATCTGAGTCTGGCCTGTGACCCTCGTCGAGATGCAACGACAAATAAGCAGAATCAATCACAGAGACAGCATTTGGCTATTACGGACCAAATGAGATGACCATCACAGTCGTTCTTGTGGGTTTGTCTTGATTTGACAAACACATTGATGACAGTGGAGGAGGGTGGACGTGTCCTGAAATAGCAGGACACAGGTCAAGTAATCATAACAATAAAACAAATGGAATAAAGGGAGTAAAAGCACCCTGAGATCAGCACCTAACAGCAATGGCCGCCTGTTTCGTGTGGTTAACCATCTATGGTTCGCTCTCCAGGAGGGGCATCCTTGGCTGATGGGACATGCAACCCCTCAGAGGTGAAATTTATTGGTATGGATTTTTTTCCTGCTTCTGGTGCATTGAATCAGTGTGACCAAGCAGGCGGGCAGAGGGAAATGGGGCTGTTCTGAGAGTGAATTATACGCAGTCACACACTCAATTTACCCCTGCAAACCTAGTTAGGGAGGGAGCAGACATGGCGGCGTACACATGCTGTGTGGTAGCATGTACGCTTTTATAAATACAATCACTTCAGATTAGTTAACAAGATCAAGGACGATAAATGAAGACAAAAATTAGATCTTGTTTCTCATTTCCACAATAAACTGACTACCCTATAAGGTTATCTGTTCCAAAAGATGTTTGAAGTATAAAAACATGTTCAAATGGATCTGAACATTACTGATTTAGATGTAGGTAGAAGTTGCTTGTGTCATTAAATTCCAGCAAGAACAAAAGCCCCTCATGCATATTAAACCTCGACTCCACGCCAGCCCACCACATAATTGACCGTGTTACAGCCGGCAGCCTCGCACACAGACAGAGGAGAGCTGGGTTGCCAAGCTGTTGTGTTTGATCTGGATGACTGTGTTGAAACCTCTTAATGCCAGTTTGTATAAAATATTCATCTTCATTTCGCAGGCCATGAATCATCAAGGTGTTTCTGGCCCTCCGCCCCCGCTCCTGTCCTGTGGCGGAGCAGACAGCTGTTTGAAATTAGACACCAGATTGTGTTACTTAAACCGCTAGCAGGAGTGATGCTGATCGCTCTCTAACCCAGCGTGCAATCTGTTAGCGTGCTGCATCGTGGGAATGTGATCATGAGTGTGCTCTTGTAGTATTTAAAGCCTGGCCTGCCTCTCAACCTACAATTCACATCAGACCGTTCGCGCTGTGGTGCAACTCTGTGACAGTGGATTGAGGAGGACAACATTACATTCTAATACTTAGTGTTGTTTAGGCTGTTTTGTTGCTGCCATCCTTGCTGAGAAGTATCAGCAAAGTTTTTTGTTTCTTTCCTCTAAAAATCAAAACTGAACTACGTAAACTGATCTTTGACTTGTGCAGATTGAAAAAGTTGGTCTCCAACAGGTTCCATTGTTACAAAAGTCTTAAGCAAGGTGCAAAAGAAGTAGGGGTATATCGAGCCATTAATGGATATCGATACAAGGATTTGTTGATTAATTATCCAATCAGATCAATAGAAGGACAGAAAAATCTATCTACACTGGTACATTACAGCTACATTTTTATTTTGAAAATCCTCTTGCATGCTCCCAGAAAAATAGTTTGCTGGAGAGTTAAAGATGATATCCACTCATCTCATCTTTGTGGACATATTTTGCACAAAGACTTCAGCAGGGTGGACCTCTTGCATTATTTTCCAGACTTCATCAGCATTTCTTTATCCGTAAACCACCACTTTATGGGTAACCGTGCAAAGCAGAATAGTTTGCCAGACTCCATCTTTGTCATCAGGCAAATCCAGCTTGAAAAGCTCCAATCCACAAAGTTTGTACCAGAACCAACACTGTTGGACCAATCAACGTCACTTGAGGAGAACGAGTTGGTAGCTATGGGTGGGGTTTAGTTTTACTCAAAAGCCATTTGCAATGGCTGCCTCCAGGGTGAGCCGATTACCTCGGCTATAGCTTTAGTATAGCGTCAGCTTTACTTGAACTAGATCGTGTTTCCGTATGAAATAAAGAATAAATAACACTGAGAGTTCTTCATGATGTTAGAAATGTTTTCGCTCTTTGCTGACCTGCTTCAGCATGAGTCTGTGAAAGTTACAGGGGTGAATGGGTTAGTTGTGTGAGTGGGTTTAGACAATGGAGACAGTGACAGTAATAGACAGTGGAGTGATTAGCTTGGATGTAGACACGTAGGTGTTTTCAGAACTGGACAATATATCATTATCAAAAAAAGGGCGGAGAGCTACACTTATAGCTTTTTGTGACAGAAGAGATGTTTTCACTCTTCTCCGGCATGGCTGGTGTATACAACGGCTGCTGCTGCAGTAGCTAGCAACGACACCATTTTAAAGGACTGACTGAAAAAACCCAAATGATACCCAATCCTATCTAATTTATATATCTGTCATGTAATGTCACATTCATGGAACCATCCTGTGGTGGGTTACAATGGATTTCTTCTGCTGTACACTATAGAAGAGTTGATGGTTTGGTTGCCTCCTACCTGTGTTAGACAGTTTTGTTTTAATTATTTTGAAGAAGGAAGTTGTTGATTAACTGGATGCTCTAATTCAGTGATTATGAAACTTTTTTCTTCCAGGCCCTTCTTCAGCAGATGAAAAGATTTCGCTTTTACATGAAACCGTCCATACTGAGACTTTCTTCCTGATGCCTGTATATGAGGGAGGATTCTCCATTATGGCATAGCGGTATGTAAACATCACCTAAGTAAAGTCCTGGCTGGGACTTTTTTGATTTTAGTGATTCAATTAGCCCCAGGTGCTGTATACAAGTCCATCAATTTTGTTTAAGCCTTTCACACCAAGACTGTTTCCTCATGTGGTACCACGTTCTTTTTGCTTCCTTTAAGGATATTTCTATGACAGATGATCTACAGTACATTGATTTTTTATGAGAAGAGTGGCGCACTGTGCTGTCCGTTGATAGTGAGACTCTGTAATCCAAACACAATCTAAAGACAAGCAGAAACCAGACAGAAACATTCAGCACTATCTCCTGCTTTTTCTCAGTTTGTTTCTAAGATTGTCAGTCTTGATAGGAAATGCTTTTACAGCTATGAAACCAGACAGTGAGTCTCTCAGCAGAAGCAGTGTCAGTCACTGTGGATTAGATCATTGAAGGAAAGATTGTCATCCTTGAGAAGATGTCTGACTTTTACCTGGGTTAAAGTCGAGTCCCATTGGCGGCACTCTGTCCTGATACCAGCCAAAATAACAAGCGTATCATTTAAACAAGCAGGGGTGAATCTTTACTTTTTGGACAGGGTCTTATGCAGGGGTGGTGCAAAGTTTGTGAGTGGAACAAACAAAAAATAAATGATAAAAAAATGTCTGTTCAAGTGTGTCCAAGTACAATTTGTTCCCCGTCCACACACTCCCCACCCCGTCCTCCTGTATTAATATTTTATGTTGATGTTGTGATCTAAAAGCACGCTTCTTTCTCATGTACTCTGTGCCTCAGGCTCACATAAGCTACAGCTGGCGGGCAGCTGCAAGCTAGCAGGAATTTTGTATCAGTATTTACATTGCAGCAGGAGTATTTTCAAAATCTAAGATGTGTTTGAATGTTCCAGCTCTTAAAGAAAATAATGGCATCTATCTGTCACATTAATATCATTCTTTAGTAAACGTGCTTTATGATGATGTGCTCTTCACTATTATTATCCACACACGTTGCATGTCTCCTTCTCCCCCAGCTGTCTCTGTGATCTTTTGCAAATACTCCTATGTTAAGAGTTTCTGTTGTGATCTGCATGTGGACCAGGTTTATTTAAGAGATTGTAATGATGGTAAACATCGCTCTATGGGCAACATGCACACAAGGAATAAAAAGACAATAGGGATCGTCCACCGGTTTATGGATCCTGCATAAATGAAAACTAAAATGATAAAATGGATGCAGGTGACCTGCAGATGAGCCCCTGAATTATAGTCTGTAGAGAAACCAGTGCCCTCTGATATTCACAGCATACCTGCCCTCACACACCTGTGAGGGGCTGTGTTTATTTCTGCCTGCTGTGGTGCGAAGATCAAGAGGGCATTTGTGTAAAAATGAGCCCAACTGTCTCTCATTTTAACCACGCTTTCCACCAGTTTGTCCCATAGGCTACTTGTCTGTGCAAATGTTTGCTGCGTAATAAATGGGGGATTGCAGGATTTTCTTGCTTTACAAGTATCAGAATTGTTGTGAGAATTGTGCGCAGTTGCTGCAATCTTGCGCTGAAATCTAGCCCTATTCGGATGTAAAACAAGCAGGACATTGGTTCAAACACAACTTTACCAGATGGACCAGTTGCAGTAGAGAACTCTCCGTCATGATACTGAGTCAAAGCGTCCCAGCACACATGGGACACAGGGAGGAGGAGGAGGAGGAGGAGGGGGGGCTCTTGTCAGTAAACGTGTGGGTCTACTTGGCTCTGCTCATAAAGTCAGAAGGAACAAGCAGGAAACTGGGCCTTAATTTATCCCGTTTTTTTGATCCCCCCGTTTCAGGTAGGGTGAGCAAATTTACCCAACACTGGAGCAGACATGTAGAGCGCACTACATGTCTGCTATTTGGTAGCTTCATCTTGCAAATCTTCAAACTGAAATGCACGACCCTCAGAGGATGACTAGACTAATCAACATCCAACTGATTCCGCTGACAGTGAACAATGATTGTGGCCGCCACAAGCTTATATTATATAGCGTGGCACATTTTTCAGTGTCTCACTAACAGTTATTTTTAACAGGTATCTGAGTGTATATGGTCCCAACCAAAGATGGTGTTTAATTAACTCTTTCCCTAGAGTTCAATTTTTAGAGTTTAAGTAATCCTATACACTCCCTTTTAATGTATACTGTTATTGAAACTTACCACTACAGGTTAGTAAACTTGGAATTACTGTCAGTAGTGTTAATACTCTACTCTTCTGTTAAAACAAAATAACTCTAAACTGCAAAATCTTCAGTCTTAATTTACCTTTTATATTGTTAAATTTGACACTTTCCCTGAGTTTAAATATTTTTCACAAGTTCTGAGTTCTCTAGAAGTGTTGGGTATTAACACTCAGTGTTATTTTCTGGCACAGTAAGGTATAATTTTTACACTACATTATCATATCCCTCTCAATGAAGGTGGTAATTTGAAGCATTTATTCTATTCTGACGTGAGTGATGTCTTAATTTTACCTTGCTAATTGAATCTTGCCAGCAGATTTTAGTGTATGTATGCAAGAATGAGACTGACAGTCAAGTTGATTACCAAAGAGTGCTCATCCCTTCAAATAAATCGAATATATTTCCAAATGAACTCTCCTAAAAAACCCAGGCAGAAACTGACTAACTCGTTGAACAGCCTCACTCATGGTGCAGAAGTTTTTAACATCCAAAAGAACAACAATCCTCCAGAAACATGAGCAAAGGAATTTCAGCAGTGTTTACTGTACACAAGGCAACATCGAAACATATCTAAAATGCATAGAAACACTCTGCCCAGGGGCATCATGGGAAAACTCTGCCTACCTATGCAGATTTGGAATGGAAGTAGGCGGAGCTTAAATCAATCTACACTCTACGGAGTTTGATGGATCAACACTATCAAGTAACTCCATCACTGAAGGCTATTTAGCTCTGAATGGAGTTTGGGCCTTAAAACTGACATATTTAACACTGAGATATCAACACTCCAGTTTTCGCTGTGGACTATGTCATATGTTTTGTTGCTCTTACTGGTCTGTAATGATTGCAACAGACAGAACGTTTTCCAATCACCTGCTTAGATTTTTTGGGGGGATTATACCTTTACTGTAGAGACTGGACAGTGGATAGAATCAGAAACTGCAAGAAAGGAGCCACAGGCCAGATTTGAACCCTGCCTGTCTGCTTGAGGACAACAGCCTACATGCAAACATAACAAGGCTACCATTGATCTTTCTACATTTTTTTTTACAAATCACCTCTTATGACTTGTTAAAAAACTTTAACTAGTCAATACTGTGCAATTATATGCAGGATAAGATGCCCAATGATAATCCCCAGGAGCTGTCTTGTAAAATCAATCAGAGTGTTGAGGCCCAGAGACAATAATTGTGAGATGACTGGTGAATACTGAGGTGTTTTAGGATGAGTGAAGGCTTTGATAGATGGATATATTCTCGGCAGCAGGCAAGAAACAGATTGTGATTAATTTTCTAACAGAGCGAGTCATCTAGTTGTGAAATAGTAAAAAAAATGCTGCCGTTATTTCCCCTTTTTTTCTGCTAATGCTGTGTGTACCCAACTAAAGTACCCTCTTTAATGCATCTTTTCATTTTGTGCAGTGCAGTTGTAATGCAAATCACAGCGGCCCTCGCTCTCTGGGGTCGTCTTATCGTTTTAGTGATCCTCTTGTAACGACGTTTAAGAAGAAAATGAATAAGTGTCCCTCGCTGACAGCCAGTTTTGGCGAGCATTTACTCAGAACAGATGAAAGGGAGCCAAATGACACATGAGCTAATCAAAACTGGATATTAAGTATTGAATAGACGCTGGGCTCTCTCAACAGTCAATTCTTTTGACGCTCTTTAATGTTTGGTTACATGAATCAAAACTCACATTAACCTTCAGCCTGTGTTTTCCCAGCATTCACTGCCCTGTTACAGAACATGCAAGCTAGTGTTTTTACGTCTAAATGTTTGTGCAAAAACAGACAGCGTTGTAGTATTGGTAAATGTGGCTTGTTTATCCTTCAAAAGAAACCATTAGTCAAACAAACAAAGAGCGCTATGTGAGCAGACGTTTCTGGCAGAAGCATTAAAATCCTCTGCAACTCTCTGCCAGGTTAGTAATTGCTCTTTTTATGGTGGTAATTATTTCCTCTAAGGTGCGCACTGTTGCACACTGCAATTATACATGTGCTGCTATCTCTCTGTGGAGGGAAATGTGGGTGGAGAGATGTGGGACGTATTCTGAAAAAATTCTACTTTTCATTTTGTGTGTGGGTGTTGGTGTGTGTGTGTGTGGGATGTGCAGTCAGAGAGAAAAGGAAAAATTGAAGCTGCTGAGATCTGAGTTGATGGCACATTTTCCAGCAAGACAAAACAAATTCAAACAACAGTGTGATGCGGCTCCAGTTTTTGGATATATTTTATGTATTCCTGTCTTCTGTGAAGTCCACGCTTCAGTAACACAACCCTGCTGAAAGGCATTGCACAAAAAAAAAAAAAAAAAAACAGCGTGTAAGCATGATAAGGCCAATAAGCACACTATTCATAATTCTGTCTCCTCTAACCTCCCTGTCCTCTCTCTGCATCTCTTCCCCCGTTGTTGTTTTTCTCTTTTTGCTCCAGACAGTGTGACCTGCAGAACCGGGCCATTTTATACACACCTCTCACAGATAAGGTCTCCATGGGGAAACGACACAGACAGAGTTACCTGATGTTTCTCAGACGCCATGAGGATGGCGTGGCGTGGGAGCCTCTGAGCGGAAGGGCAGAAATTCATATGGATGATTCTGTGAAAATGCAGCTACGGCAGCACTCCCAGGTTTCAGCTGATTACAGGTGGAGAACTCACATTTACATATTATTCATTGAAACGTCTATCTACACCTTTTGTCCCATGGAGCAAACACGGGGGCTGCTTTCCTGACTTTTATTTATGAATAAATCCATCAAGGCAAAACCCTAACCTTGCAGAGCAGATGGATACGCCCGTTTCCTTGTTTCTTGCTGGCGAATCCATCTTGCAAAGCTGCCGTCTGAACCGTTTGGGCCCGGTTAGAAAGTGACAGGACCAATCAGCGACAAGAGGCAGTACTTTCGGGCATGGTGGAGTTGTGACATAAGCAAGCATCAACAAGAGGCCGGTGCAATTATGGCAGAAGAGATCAGCGTGGATGTTGCTTAAGCGCCATTTCTATAAGAAGTTGACTACATTTCTTCATTAAAAGAAGAACAAAGAACAGCAGTGAGTTGTATTCTTTTCAAAAACAACAGAAGTCGTGCACTGACATGTCTATAGTCACCATGGTTCCCGTTATTCCTCAGTAGCTGCGCATGCGCACCTCAGCCGCGGCTAAGTCAGGTGTTTTGTTGCTCTGATTGGCCAGTAAAGATGTGACAGACAGAACGTTCATCCAGTCACACTCCGAGTTTTTTTCAAAGCCTCTGCCTTTTCTCAAACATTTCCCACTGAAGCTTTCCCAGATGGATGTGTGAAACAAATCCACATTATAAAGAGTCAATAAACTAACCTCTGGTGGTCATATAGCTCCACAGAGTTTCTTCTGCTGCACAGTGAGTATTAACCTGACACTTAACCTGATACGTCAAAACTCCACTGCGCCCAAAAGTACTGCCCCTCGACGCTGATTGGTCCTGTCACTTTCTAACCAGGCCCAAACGGTTCAGATGGGAGCTTTGCAAGATGGATTCACCAGTGAGAAACACAGAAATGGGTGAATCCATCTGCTCTGCAAGGTTAAGTGAGTATAGTGTTGGGTCAAGAACAAAGCCCAGGGTGTTATTCATGGTGCAAATTCTATATGCAAGGGCTGATCATAATGTATTTAACTTTGGCCATCAATATCTAATCATTTATCCTGAAGTGAGAGGGGACATACTGTATGTGCAAAGTTCATTGAGTTACCTCAAAAATTCATTCAGTGTCTTGAGATGACGCATTTACAAGCAAGGGATGCACAAAAGCCCCATGACTGCAACAAAAATTTCTACTAAGTTTAATAAAAACTTCTTGAAGCATTTGTCATGTTCACAAAAATGACTAGGGAAGTAAGGGATGAAAAGAAGGCCAAATGATCCTGACCCTGACCTCCAAAATCAAATTAGTTGATTCTTTGGTCAGAGTGGGCATTTGTGCAGTTTGCTGAAAATTCATCAAAGCGTTAATGTAATTTAGGGGTAGACCTAATATTTGGCATTTTGTGGATTATCTGTGTCAACAGTGTATTTTATCCATAATCGATCAAATGAACTATTTAATAGGTTTTTCCACTCCACTGTAAGGTTTGTCTTCCTCTCCGAGTTTGTTTTCACTGTCTACAGTCTAATGTCCTGCCCACGAACATATTTCACTGGCTTGATGTCACACAATTACCAGCCAATCAACATTTAGGCTTGTGTGGCACTGACACAATGAGTGAACAGCAAAACTTAATTAATCTTCTTTAATGCAGTTTTACTTTTGTCACATTATTACGTTTTTTTTTTTCGTCATAACATGCATATTGATTCCAAATACTGGTCATAATGCTCATCCACTACTAATAATGCTACTAATAATCTGTACTGATATCGCCCCTGGAAACCCAGTACTGGTTGACTCTTCTTGTGATATCCCATTCACAAGAACGGCTTGGACAGACAGATGGATGGATGTGCAGACAGATAACCCATAAATTTGATGCCTCAGGTCTCTGGTATTACTAGTATTGACAAATGAAAATAGTGTTACTAGTAATGAAAGGTGAGGCAAATACATTTTTTCTAAAGATGATATACAACTGAAGTCAAATATTTCCTCTGATTTATTATTAATAATCCAGATGAGGAGTGTGCAGTGATTTTGTTCTTTGTATTTTCCAATACTCTTGTTGAGGAGATTTTATGGGAGTCAGCATTTGTGCAGAGTTGTTAAGCTGTCAAGAGTTATGCTTACATTTGCATAATAAGAGGGTGAATGATATAACTGACATGGGGGCGCGGTAGCTGTTTGCCAGGAGGCTTCAGGCCCCCCGCAGTTCCTCCCCTTTCTCTCCTGCTGGACTAATTGAAAAGTTAGGTTGGTATAGTATTCCTGCATAGAGGCTACCATTGTTGGGCTTTAAAATGCTACTTTAGAAATCAGTGGATAATGTCACTGGGACTACATCCATATTTTAGAGGCTGTAATTTTATTATGCTTGTGGGGGACTGAGAAGATCCTTCATAATAAAGTAAAATAGTTCTGTCATTTCTGAACTTTCCCCTCTCAGCTGTCTTGTAAAATTATAGGTTTAGTTGATGTATGAAGACACCAGAAAATATTCAGGAAAATCCACTGTGAGCTAGCACGGCAGGGTGGAGGGTTGATGACGTGTATATCATGCTGTGTGGAGCATGCACTATTTCTGCTCACCAGTATGTTCTTCGCCACCTGTTCATTGATTCTGTGAATAGTAAATCCATCAGTTATCTATCCTTATTCTATATGGGGTTGTGGGGGCTGGAACTGTCAATGGGCGAGAGGCAGGGTACACCCTGTACTGATCTCAAGTCAGTCACAGCGCTGACACAATCAACCACACTCACACCTATGGGCAATTTAGAGTCCCCAGTTATCCTAATGAGCATTTCTTTTGACAGTGAGAGGAAGCTGAGGTACCTGGAGAGAACCCAGGCATGCATGGGTAGAACATGCACATAAGCCCTGTCTGACCAGGATTCAAACCAGGAAACTTCTTGCTGTGAGGCAACAGCAGAAACCCTTTTTCCGCCATGCAGCCGTCTGTGAATATGCCCTGTTAAACAAACTGCATGGATATATAGGCAAAAATGTCACTTCATTTGCCAAGGTTTTTTTTTTTGCCCCCCTCCTTCAAGAAGACTTCAGGCTTCAAGGGATGTGTGAATAAGCAAATTATCTGGAAATGTTCTGGAGTGCATGTGTGGAAACAGCTAAAATACTATTTTCAAGCTAGAACTAGTGATGTAAATTTACCTGTCCAGTGAATTAAATTACAGCAAATACAGGAGTTATTATAACAAATTATAAAGTCTCTCAAATGGAGCATTTATTTTTAAAAAATGAATGATTACAATGCATTTAATTCTAAAGATATTTGTGTGTAATATGTATTTTTAAAACTATAAAGAATGTATTTTTAATGTTGATGACTTGCATATAGTGCCCTGTAGGGAGCTTTTATCATCATATTTTCAAGCAGAGGCTAATAATGAAGAAGATATGCTTGATGAGATGATGTTGCATGTAAATGAGAAGCCATGACCTTCTCCTGTGGCTTAAACAACGTTGAAATATTAAGAGTCATGTCAGTATCAGTTGATTGAATGTTTCGTTCACCCCTGACTTTGTCTGATCCTGGTGAAAGCAGTCTGAGCCCATGGGGCTTTTATCAATCACTCAGCGTGGTTGGATGGGAGGAGATGAGATAATTGTCCCTTCCTCTATCTAACACGGTATCATAACCTAATTCTGAGAGATAGTGTCTCCTGGGAGAGCTCTCTCTGTCGTTGCTGCTCCAGATTCACATTCAACTCTACTGGAAGCTATATTTATCCTATTTTTCTCCCTCCTGTTAACATTTGGAGAATTTGTAATCATCATTCAACCTGAGATTTGCTGAGCAGCTGCCAATTAACCTGCCTCCCCTCTCTCTCTGACCTCATCAGTATGCCATTAAACTCACACGGTCACCAGGGCCCTGTGCTGGATCAGGTAACTGTACAGACGGAGAGAGACAGAGAAATATGTGCCAAAACTCTTTTGTTGTAGCCGTCAAATGTAGAAAGATGTAGGATTTGTGCCTTGAATGTCTTAAAGTGTCCTCCCAGTGTGGGTATGTTTGAGTGAGGGAGAGGGAGCGGTGCAATAGAGTTGAGTGAGGTCTCGGGGCAATTCAGCCTTCACTTGACTTTATTCTTCACTGTATGTAAATTCTGTCCAACCTCCGTCCACCTCTCTGCAGCTACCTCTGTCTCTCTGATGTTCTGAATCTCATTACTCTGTTTGTGTGTGAGTGAGTGGGTGTGTGTGTGAGTACATCTCGGTATGCGTGCGTCCTGCTTGTGTGTCTGTGGATTGTAATGCATTAGCTCACTCCTCCCAGCAGAGTGCCAGTCTAAACTAAGCAGCGTGATGATGATGCTCTCTGTGAGCTGACACAACCCATTTGGCCAGCAGGAGTTGATCTACACCAGCGCTGCTCGTTTACAGCATGGGAGGGGGGTTCTGTCTGTGTCTCACCCTCCTGTCCTTGTCTGATAGAGAGAGGGAGGGAGAAAGATCATAATCTGTTGATCTTTAAGCACAATGTAACAGTTTGGTTTTCTAATGAAGATCGAGTTAAAGACCTTAGATATTTAAATCTATGTTATTTTCAACTTTAATTTAATGTAGACCTAAATAATGGCACATAGAGGAGCTACATATTACACTTTAAACAATCAAACAGTTGATTGACCTTGCGTCATGTCCGAGCAACGTAAGCAAGGGAGCATTAGTGACAGAATCAGCTTGATTACATTAATTCCTTTCATTGAATCTTGAATTATGTGAGCAATGCAATGTAAAGCAGAGTGATGCAGCATAATATTTTTCCCAATGTCACCCTGCTCCTATTTTCCTCTCTGTAGTTCACATTGAGGTTGGCGAGGAACAAGCAAAGATGTAGATGACAAGGTACCAGGAGTGTCTGACAGAACAATTTATTGGTTTTCTTTGACTTTCCTCACTCAGCAGAGCTTTTAAGCTTGCTTTACGCAGGTTGAAATACTTGTTATCAGCCATTCATTCCAAGTTGGAGCCCTGACGTCCAGAGGGAGCTCAAAGTAGAGACGCTCGAAAGGAGCCAGTTGAGGTGGTCAGGGCAGCTGATCAGGATGCCTCCTGGGTAGACCCCAGACTCACTTGAGGGAATATATACACCTCAGAATCCCCCAGTAACAGCTGGAAAATGTTGCTGGGGATGTCTGCTCTAGCCTCTCTGGATACCTGATTTCAGTGTTGGATTTACCTCATGCACATCATTCTTGACTTAATATGTCACCATCCTCTTCTGTCTTTTACCCTCAGCCATTGTATCAAACCGTACTGAACCTGAGCTAACTGGCTTCTATTCTGCTGAAACTGGTGTGTGAACTAGTGCTGTAAAACCGTGTGCACTTCTTGGAAGAGACAGGATTATATTGTTGATAAAGACAACTTTAGCACACGAACGACAATCAGCAAAGAGATAAGATGCTCTTCCCTGTCTGCGGTGCAAAATCAACATAAACTGCAAGTTTCTCACAGGAGCTTTAAGGTGGAATAAGTCAACTTTCTTTGGTAAAACTCCCTCAAACATTGAGGTACATGCTGTGCGTTTTGTTGTACATCATTATTACGCAAAATGTTCTTTTAATATTTATTTTCAAACATGGAAAACTACATGGTTTATTAAAGTTGAAGTATGAATTATTGCAATGTCTGTCGCCCTTATTTTTACACTATCCTTAGTGATGAGACCTCATCATGATGACTTCATGTACTTAAAGGGGTAATGAGGCTTACAGCAGGAATAGGATACGTCCTGTGGAGTCTAGACACTGGTGGTGATGTTGATGAGGGATGCAGGATCAGATGAGGAGTAGAGTTCTGTGAAGGTGCACCGGTTCACCAACGAGATGGCTTGGAGGAGATGACAGGGAGTGTGCAGGATGAGATGAGCAGATGACCTGTGACTAGAAGCTGATGAACTTGAATGGAGGTGGCTGGGGTGGAGGAGGGTTACAACATCCATACTGAAATGACAGGCTGACTGTGAAGAGAGAACAACAGATTTAAAATGTGACAGGTCCAAGACGATTGGTCAAACTCAGTTGTGGCCAAATCTGATAAGGTTAGTACAGAGAGTGAACTCCCATGATCAGCTGATCACCAGAGTGGACAAGGGAGAGAGGGATGAATGAGTGGTGACTAATGAATGAACAAGAAACAGTCTTCCCGTTTGTACTTCCTCTGAGCTCCATTAATGATATATTTATTATTTATTATGCATCTAATCGATAGACTAATCAATTGACCTAGTCCTTACTGACTTAATTTTTGATGCATTTCTGTATTTTAATATTGCACATACTTCTTTTACTTGAAAAATATTTTTTCCCCCACTACTCCATTTAAAGATGGATCAGTGGTCTCAAATCTTAAAGTTACCTCTAATTTCCCTCTCTGGTAGGTGCTTCAGATCTCTGCATGGTAAAACTAGCACATTATTCTGCTCATTTCCTCACTCATCACAATGCAAACAGTGAAACCAGCTATGTTAGTCAGACCAAAGCCCCTCATGGTTATAGCCAACCAAATAGTTACTGTTCATTCACATTTTTTTTTTATATTTTATTTATACTTTTCCAATTTTACAAATAAACAACCCCATGTGAAAGGGAACATACATTTCAAAAGGGGTAACAAAGACAGCACTATAAAATAAATAAATAAAAAAGGGCACATTGCACATAAGAGTGAGCAGAAAAATGGTTGCCACATGTTGTCAAAGGTAGCAGAGTTAAGAGAGATACCTGAAGTTCCCTCTGCTGATTTACACTTTGGTCAGATTGGAGAAAAGGACGGGTAAAAAGAGTGCAACTTGGTGCAGGAATAGTGAATCCTGTGCAGTATCTTAAATGGAATTAATTGGTGTCTAGAGTTTATAGAACGAGAGTAAATATTTTCAAGACAATTTTCCCGGGTTCCATTATCAAAAGTAAGGCCAAAATCTTTTTCCCAGTCTTCTTTAAAATTTTGAGTGGAGACTGGGGTGTGTGGTGTAAAAAAAATCAACGAATTTAGAGACTAAGCGTTTTGAATCAGGCTTCTGGTTAAAAAGATCATGAAATTCACATAAGGTTAGGATTGACTGAAAGTCTAGTATGTTTGAACAGATGTAGTTTCTAACCTGGAGATAATGGAAAAAATGAGTGTCAGCTAATGTGTGCTTTTCCTTCAACTGTAGGAAGGTGGCAGAAGTATTGTTAATATATAGATCTGGATGGATGGATGTGACACCTTTATTTCTCCAAAGCCTGAAAGTGTCATCAGCAAGAGAGGGCTGAAAGGCATGGTTGTAACAAATAGGGGTATTAACAGAGACTTCAGGTAAGTTAAAAAAATTCTAATTTGATGGCAAATTCTTAGGGAATTTGAAACCATAAAATTGTTGCCAGTGACAATTGTTGGGGATCCGGTTTGTGAAAAGAGGAGAACTGGAAGAGAGGTTTTGCATAGATTCTGTTCAATTGCAAGCCAAGGCAGGGTTGTAGGATTGACAATGTCAGGAGAAGCATTTTTCCAATATACAAGCGCTCTAGAGTTTGCAGCCCAATAATAGTATCGAAAGTTGGGGAGACCAAGACCACCAGCCGATATGGGCTTAATTATATGTTTTTTAAAAATACAATGAGCTTTGAAGCCCCATACAAAAGGTTAAAAAATGGAATCTAAGAGTTTAAAAAAAAGCTTTAGGTAGGAATATGGGTAAATTCTGAAAGAGATAAAGAAACCTGGGGAGTCTATCATACATAATTCAATTTATAAATTAATCTAGGATTTTTGGAGATATCTAATCCTAAGTATTTGACTTTATCAGTATCAATACGAAAGGGCAGGATTCTCAAAAAGTCTGGGCTAAAGTCAGTGTTCATTCACATTTTAAAATGTATTAAAGTGTTAAGTCATATTTATTTGTGCATTTTCATCCGGTGGCGGGTACTGTGACAGGTACACATGCAGTTAAATACTACATCAATACTGGATCACCTTTGTACAGATTACCAGAAGTGCTAGGCCCTTTAATTTATGTTGTACCAAAAAGAAGATACTGAAAAAATGCTTCAAAACAGTACCAAATAACAAGAAACACCTCTGAATAAACTATGACACCAATAACAACAAACTATGAGCTTGGTGCTAAAACATAATCTAATTAACACCTCTGTGGCAGTGTCAACAAAATGTGAATGTTAAAGGCATCATAAAGACTTTACTGCTGTGGACAGGTGCATCTAATGAGGTGGACACAGGGTGTAAAACAGTTCACCAACACAAATAAATGATCTCTAAATCGCCCTGTGATTTATATTACACCTGCATGTAATATAGTTGTAGAATAACTAACAATGTGCATTTCCAGGAATACACATCAGTTTTGATCTCTACATAACAAACATAGAAGACATGGGTTTTTTTTTTTACTTTATTGCCTTTATTTGTGTATTAACAGGCAATTAACATCACAAAGGAAAAGAAAAACATCTTGAGATTGGGCTTCATTCATCATGTATCAATAACACTGTCTGGAGATCGAGCATGTATGCTTTTTAGAGGGTCCAAAATTGTTCACAAATAAATAAATAAATCATCCACATAGAAATCAAATAATAATATTATTAATTTAAATAAAGTCTGACTTATAAGGGTACAAGAATTTTTACCAAGATACACATTAACTGGTGTCCATCATCTCAAAAAGATAGGTATTTTTAGTTGGGACTGGACAGTCATATATTCCAACATGTAAACATGCTTCACCTTCTGCAGCCATTGGGCAATAATGGGAGGGTTAGGCTTCATCCAATTAATAGTAACAGAACATGCAATAAATAACACTGATCTATTTTAAACTGGTGGTTGGGAAACACATCTATAACAAACAACAAAGAGTCCATGGGGAGATCTATATTTTCCAGTTGTTCTTTGATGTTTTTACAAAATGTTTGTATCGCTGGGCAGTCCCAAAAGATATGAGTATGGTTGCCGATCATACCAAAGTTCCTCCAGCATTTATTGCTAGGATGGCTTTTGGACACAAAAGTTGTTAATGGTGTCCTGAAGAACCTCACTTTGACCTTCCAGTCAAATTCTTTCCAGAGTTGGCTTCCAACCCCTTTGTGGCATTTAAAACAAATGTTTTCCCAGGATTCATCATCTATTATTGTATTTAGTTCCAGTTCCCATTGTTGTTTGATGTGTAACATGTTCTCTGACATATACAGCATTAGTTTCTTGTACATATGAGATTTATTTTTTTGTTGATGGGTGAGTTTCAAACATGTGTATGAGGTAGCTTTCTATATTTGTAGGTTATTTCCTAATATTTTCCCCGTCCATATTTTTGTAACATAGTGTTTATTTTTCAAACATCGATTTAAATGTTTTAAACATGAGAAGAAAACCGTTGAGACTGAGTGAACTCCAGTCTTAATGAGCCAGTATAATTCACGAGTCAAGATCAGTGACCCTGGAATCAATTTACACCACCATCTCTGCCCTCTGTTGTTGGAGGAATGAGATAAAGAAAGTGATGCAGAAACACAAAGTGTTTGTCTGGCTGCAGCTTAAACAGGAGAAAAGCTTTCCATTAACACTGAAAGATCAATCCAGGTGGTGGAGTTACATTACAAACAACTCCGCCAGCATTTTTCATTTACACAGGCGAGGTTCCCGCCAGCGCAGCTAAGGACACTTAAGCTAACGAGTACAGTTTACCACTGGTATGTCCACCTTTCATCCAGCACAAAGTTGTAGGGGTAGTGCAGAGGAAGAGGTATATTTGCTAGGGATTCACGATAATTATCGGTACCGATAAATTATCAGTCGATATTGCATATATTTTACATATTTTGATTATCTCAATAACAAAATATTAACCGATAAAATCTCATAACAAAGGCGTTTGTTTTCTATCTCACAAGACTACACATTCCGAATTAACAGGTGGCGCCGCAGTACATGACCCGCTGTTAAGCACCAGAGAAGAAGAGGAAGCAGCCCCGTGCTAAAATGCTAACAACACGGTGGCAATATTCAGTATTTACGGGGAGGATGTAGAATTTGCCTTGCAAAGGTCCCAAAGAATAGAAAGAAGTCCTTGATGGATCTTATAAGTCATTTAAGAGTCATCATCCGAACAACCTTAAAACGAAGCGGCAGCAGCCACTAGCCTCAGCGGCGGGCATTAGGACCGAGCCAATGGCTAACACCAGGCAGAGCGCTGACTGTAAGCAGGCATTGAAAACTGCAGAAAGTTTGCCAGAGCCAAAAGGTGCAATGTTATAATAACAAAATCAGTCTGACAGTCTCCTGATCCATCGCAACTTTCACAGACGTATACCTGCCTGCTCTGTTTGACGTGGTTTCATTCAGTCAGATCAATTAAGAACAGAAGTTTAGCCATGGACCACGGTGGACTATACATTTTTAACCTATTTCTGATATGACTTATACCAGTGCATGTTTTTAATCTTTATGTAAAATATCAGCTCTCTCAAATATCTCCATTTGTTAAGCATAACAGCCTGTTATCATTTGGTTTTAGGGGGGAAAACCTATGTCAGTTGTTTGTGTACGTTGTACTTGGTACACAAATGTTTAACTAAAAAAAGTTAACTATAATAACAGTTATAAAGTCAAAATAGTTGTTTGTTGTAAAACACATAATAAACACTATGGAAGAATTCATAAAGCAGTGCACACCAGCATATTATTTAACCTTGCAAAGCAGATGGATACACCCATTTCCTTGTTTTTCACTGGCGAATCCATCTTGCAAAGCTCCCATCTGAACCGTTTGGGCATGGTTAGAAAGTGACAGGACCAATCAGCGACGAGGGGCAGTACTTTCAGGCACAGCAGAGTCGTGACATAAACAAGCAGCAGCAAGAGCTGGTGCAGTTCTGGAGGAGAGATTAGTGTGGATGCTGCTAAAAACCCAGTTTTATCAGAACATGATAACATTTCCTCGTTAAAAGAAGAACAAAGAACAGCAGTGAGTTGTTTTCTTTTCAAAAACGACAAAAGTCGAGTACTTACATGTTTATAGTCACCATGTTTCGCGTTATTCCTCAGTAGCTGCGCACGCGCAGCTCAATAGCTGCTACTCCACGTGTTTTGTTGCTCTGATTGGCTGTAAAGATGTGACAGACAGAACATTCATCCAATCACACTCCGAGTTTTTTTCAAATCCTCTGCCTTTTCTCAAACGTTTCCTATTGAAGCTTTCCCAGATGGATGTGTGAAACACATCCATCTGGTGTGTTAGGTTGCATGTTATTACCTCCGCCAAGGAGGTTATGTGATCAGCAGGATTTGTTAGTTAGTTTAGTTTTTAGTTTGTTTGTTTGTCAGCAACATAACTCAAAAAGTTATGGATGGATTTTGATGAAATTTCCAGGAAATGTCAGAAATTGCACAAGGAAGAACTGGTTAGATTTTGGGAGTGATCTGGATCATCATCTGGATCCAGGAATTTTTTTAAAGGATTCTTTACTATTGGGAGATAGGGCTAATGGTGGAGGTCTGCGCTGTTACCACTTTACACCAGGAGATGGCGGACATGAGAAACTTCAATCCCAGGAGCATTTTTGGGTGTGTTTCTAGAGACGCACGCCCGGTTGAGTAGACGAGTCGGAGCGTAACAGAGAATAAGACAGCGAATTGTAGCGAGAATACTCACAATGCTGGGAGGAATAGAGGAATATTCACCCTCTTGACTTCCAGTCATCCGGTGAGACCATGGGTGTGAGACTGTCAGTACGTTTGTTGGCAACCGGCAGGCAATGCTTTTGCCATGACAGTCCACCCATAGCGAAGCCCATGCTTTGCCTCACCATGTTTCCACCCACTGGGGAGGGAGTAATTGGTGAATGCTGTGGTGGGGGGCACATGGGGATGGATCCAGGAATTTTTTAAAGGATTCTTCACTGTTGGGAGATAGGACTAATGGCGGAGGTCTGTGCTCTCTTTTTTTATTTTGTTCTTTTGATGGCAAAGACAAGGAAGAGGGAGGGCACAGTGAAGCCACATGTTCCTGATTGGCTGAAATCACTTAAAATGCCCGCTCTGTGTCTCTTTGCAGATCTCTCATCAACACTGCTAGTTTAAGCATCATTTAGTAAGCAGTGTCTCTTTAGACCAGTTGGTAAAGCTTTCTCCTTTATATAACACCCATGCCAATTTGATGCACATCAACCCCTCTCTTACCCATAATTCCTGTCTGTCTTCAGACATCCTAACAAAATAAGCAAGGCTAAAAATAACCAGAGAAAATACCCAAGAATGAAAGAGGATTCATTTTTAGCACATATACAGAACAGTTAGAGAAACCTTGAGAAGATATTTGGTCAATTTAACAAAAAGTGGATTACAATCCCTTGTCCAACCTTCATGCAGCAGCACACAGTGGATGAAAACTGAAAAAAAAAGTACAGGGAAAAGGACATTTTTTAACCTATTTGCCACTGTTTAATCCCATTTCACCAAACTCTCTGGCCATTTCTGCAACTTCTAAGCCATCTTTGCCACTTTTAAACGCTTCCACCACATATTCTGCCCGTATTTTGCTACATTTTTTGCCTAGCTTTGCCACTTTCTGCCTGCTGTTGCTCTTGTGACCAGTTTTTGCTACTACTAACCCCTTTTTCACCATTTTTAACCCATTTTGCCACTTTAAATCCAGTTTCACCTTGCTTTCTGTCTGTCTGTCTGTCTGTCTGTATGTCTGTATTTTCAAACCTCCATTTTGCTCCAATTGTCATTCTAACCTCTCAGAGGTATGAACCAGATATACTGGTTCAATACCTGAACCATGACAAATTCATATACATACAGTGCTTAACAAATTTATTAGACCACCCTAACCCTAACCAAAGTAAGGTTTATGCCACAGCTGCCCTAAATTAACAGCATTGGTAATTAACAAAATCATTTTTTAAATGTTTCTGCAATGGTTAATACACCAATATGTAGAAGTTTTTTAACCAAAATGATATTTTTAATGCTAAAATATAATTATTATTGTTATCCATGAATTTTCAAATGTACTGATTTACAAAAAAGCTGAAAAAATAGTAAAGCACATTATTATTTCTTGATTAATATGTCAAATTATAGTTATTTACTTGCGTTCCTGAACAGAAAAATGAGTTTTAGTGGTTGAATGTTATGCTTGATTGAATTCTGACTTCTCAGAGAAGCCCAGTGAGCTGGCTCGAATTTGGGTGAATTCAGTTTGAAATCCCTCATTCCTGTTCAAAATGGTAAAACGTGGAAAGCTGACTGAAAATGAAAGAGTCCACATTAAAGCACTTCATGATGCTGGATGGTCTTTGAGACAAATATGACAGGTGGTCTAATAAATTTGTTAAACACTGTAGATACATACATAAACTTACAAAGTATCAACATTAAGACTGAGATATGTACAAGCTTTTTTGGTATTATTTCTAGTCCACATAATAAAAAGAAGAGACTTTATAAGCACATGGACAGAGGTTGAAATTAATAACCAGCCATTTGTGTATAGATAGTCCCTAGTTCTAGAGGTTGACTCTACTTTTAACAACATTTGCACAATAACAACAGAAGTTGTATTAAATCTTGACTTTGTGTACATATTGAACTGAACATCTTCACAGCCTGGATTAGAAGTGGCCTTATAAACTCCCACTGCAGCCACCTTCACCCAATCACCTCACAACTGCCGCTCCATTGTGTTCATAATTGTAATCCCCTGGACCGATGAAAGGGGCGAACTATGCCGGTTAATTAAAACAGCAATCAAATTTAGCCCTTAAACTGGCTGCAAAAAGGGACCTCATTCAATTAAATCATGCATCACTTTCCTTTCAATAGAACACAAACAAACAAACACACAAACAAACAGTGAGGGGGTTGGAGTTGTGTAAGTCCACACGCTTGTTGATTGCCTTCTACTGCTGGGATTTTTTTTTTTAATTTGGTAAATAGCGGCTGAGGTGGCATGGAGGCAAGTCCAGGGAGCAGAGGGGGGATTAAAGACCCTTCCACTGGCCTTGCATTGGCACTTGTCATGCACTTAATTTGATGCTGTAATTAAGTTTTGAAATCTCATGGCGTTTTACGGCATGTGTACATGGGATTCTTTGGAGATAAACGCAGAGCTGAGGCTGATAGAATGGAGTAGCTGACTGCTGCAGAAAGCGTTTCCTGTTTATCTCATCCGTTACAACAAAGAGCACGATCTTGGAGCCTCTCTAAAGACCCTGTGTTATGCATCCACATTGTGTGCTTGTGTGTGCCCACGTGCATTTGTGTGAGAGTAATTATATTGATGGAGAACCTTGTGTTTGCGGTGTTTCCTTCCATTTTATGCCTCACTTTGCGGAGCAGATGTTGTCCACCTGCTACCTGCTATCTGCCCGCATGACTGAGAGAATATAAAACAGTCACAGACCTCGTTGGGTGCAGTCAAGGGTATACTTTTTTTTTTTTTTCCTCTACACACATTAATGAATACACTGATCAAATATGAACAAACACTGAACACAAAGACACTTTCGGACTCACATGTTCGCACAGGTGAATCAATTTATTCACAAATCCAGCAGAGTCTCACAGAATAGGAGAGAGTGGGTGACTTTTTCATGTGGGCCAACCAATCATGCGATAATTGCTTTGAAATTAAGTACCTTCTGTATTTGAATGCTAATTAACTGATGAAAGAAAATACTCAATAAGTCATTAACAGAAATCTAAAAGGAAATGTTGACCAAATGAGTGCTTTAAAAATGTGAAGTTCTTTTTATTTTCAGGCAGATAGATTAACTGTTAGAATGAAAGAAGGTAATAAATTGCTATTGACCTTGATACACATTCATTACAGTGTAATTAAATCAATTTCTGCCCTGCTGGTTATTTACTGTAGGAGGCTGGATATTAAATTAAGTTTAGAATCCCAGTTAATACATTTAGAGTTGCATTAAAATGAGATAATATATTTAAAAACATCCAGATTGGAGTTAACACATATAGTCAGGGGTTTGGCCCTCAGAGCTCTCTTCAGTATTGCAGAAAAACAATATTTTGAGGGTTAATTTCACATTTAGACCCCACTGCCCTCTTGCCTCTCTATCTAGGGTGCTGTTTCTGAGCTTTCTGGGTCCCATGTCAGGCTTCCTACTTTTTGCAGCAGTAAGATAAGAAAAATCTTTGCACACCATTCCTTTTAAGATGTAATGTGCATGTGTCATAAAAATCATTTGAATATCTTCATGAAGAAAGGATTCTGTAATTGCATGGGAAGGACTATGTTGAACTGTAAAGATGTCTTTAAAAAGATTAAATATTGATGAATGTGTGCAGCGTCACTGTTAATTTTTCCCTTCTCTATTAACATCCCATGGCAATTTAGGTTTATTTTGTGACCATTTGACCCTTTCAGAAACACCACTTTGCCGTTGTAAAAGAGTTTCATGCTCCTGGGAATTTGGGAACTGTGTTGTCAGCAGCACAAGGCCTTGGTAAGGGCTCCAGATTCAAAATGGTCTCATGAAAGGAGCCAGACCAAGAGCGATTCAACAAAGCCCAATAATACTGCCGAAGTTTAAGAGGAAAAATCTTGCTAGTCGGACGGGCACCAGGGCATGCCCCTGGGGCCATAAACGGGATTGGAGGGTTTCAATCCAAGTGCCTGGTGGCTCGGCTTTCTTTAGTGTGGCTTTGCTTGAACAAGGCAGCATAGAGCTGCTGCCTTGTGGACCCGCCACCTGCAGGGATAGGCACTGGAGTTGGCTGCAGTGTAAGCTGGGCTGCAGGTGAAGGTGGGGACCAGGGGGTGCTGACTGACAACAATGCAAAGATGGTTTTTGGTACACGGAAGGTCACCTGTTGGCAGGGAAGGAGTTGCTATGGGAGGTTTAGTATCCCGGAGAGGGGTGGACCTTCTTCTTTTAGAGTAGTCCAGGGTACCACAACCCCCTGTTTAAGCACCTCTGTGTTGGCATTCTCCCTGGTGAAAAGGAAGGTAATCTTTAGTAGCAGAGAAGAAAGTCCCAAAGCTGGGTGTACAGTGCAAATTTCAGCTGATTCAGATATGAATTTTGGTTGTGCAACTCCAGAAACTCCCACAGTGAGAGCAGAACCATGAGCAGAATCCTCAACTTTGGGGCGTTTTTTTCATGTGACCTGTTAGACAGCATCTTAAATTACCATGACAACAGCAGGGATTACTACCTCCAGCTGACACAGATGACGATGCTGTCTGTTTGTGTGTGGTAGAGAGAGAGGATATGACAAGATGCCACAAGTTTGTGAGAATTTTTTTCCAGCAGTTTTCATGGTTATTTAGGATGTTATCAGACACTTTACAAAGGAAAAATGCCTCAAAGTTGCTGCTCTCTCTTTGGGCGTGTGTGGAGTCGTATGACCAAAATATCAAACATGCCAGAATTAATCCCACCATTATGGTCCAACCAAGAGCTGCTGGTCAGGCCATGCTCAGATCATGGTCTTCCAAGTGTGTTGTTCGACCCAAAATTCGTGTCTGAATCCGAATAAATTTGCACAGTATTTGCCCGGCTAAAGGATGGGTCAGAGTCTAAAGATCAAGGGGAATCCTTGAATTCTTGAGGTAGTAAAGAAGTAACAAGGCACCAGCTGTAGATGAGATCAGCCACAAGCTGCTCAAAGCTCTGGACTTTCTTGGTTGAAACCATGCCTTTTCAGTGTTGCATGGAGGTTCCTCTGAAGAAGGGAGATTTTCAAACCTCAGGTAGACATGATACACAATCTCTGCAGACCGATGGACAGTGAAGCGTCTGGGGGTAGCATAATGCTGAAGACATGATGATCCCTGTGTTTTGGTTTAATGAGTGACCATGCTAACAGGAATTGTCATGGAAAACCATGTGTCCTTGTAAATATGGAGTTTTTCATTACTATATCCAAATATACTGATCAAACATGTATTTAATAAGGGCCCACTTCAACCGTTTCTGCTTGTGAGCATTGGTTAGGGGTGGCTGAATAGTAGGTTTATACATGACTGTAAGCCTCTGGAGGATCCTACACCTTGAGGTTGGTGGGACGCCAGAGGCACCAGCAGCTTCAAATACTTGTTTGCTGCTTTGTAATGACATTTTAGCAGCTGCTCTCTTAATCCGATGTATTTGTCCGTCAGAAACCTTCCTCATTATGCCTTTATCTGCATGAACCCGTCTGTGCTCTGAATCAGCCACAAATGTCTTCTTTGTTAACATGTAACTTTGCCTGTTAAGATGTTTTTGATTAACCTGACATGCCAGATGGATGTGTTTCACACATCCATCTGGCAAAGCTTCAATAGGAAACGTTTGAGAAAAGGCAGAGGATTTGAAAAAAAAAACTCTGAGTATGATTGGGTAAGCTACTGAGGAATAATGCGAAACATGGCGACTATAGATGTAGTCGCTACAGGTGGACTGACATGGCGAAAGCATTGCCTGCCGGTGCCAACAAACGTACTGACAGTCTCAAACCCATGGTTTCACCGGACGACTAGAAGTCATGGCAGAGGGTGAATATTCCTCTATTCCTCCCAGCATTGTGAGTACTCTCGCTACAGTTTGCTGTCTTATTCTCTGTTACACTCCAACTCGTCTACTCGACCGGGCGTGCGTCTTTCAAACTCTATAAACTCCAAAACTTTGAATAGAAACACACCCAAAAATGCTGCTGGGATTAAAGTTGCTCATGTGTGCCATCTCCTGGTGTAAAGTGGTAACAGCGCAGACCTCTGCCATTAGCTCTATCTCCTGATAGTAAATAGAATCCAGATGGTGATCCGGATCAGTCCCAAAATCTAATCAGTTCTTCCTTAAGCCATTTCTGACATTTCCTGAAAATTTCATCAAAATCCGTCCATAACTTTTTGAGTTATGCTGCTGACAAACAAACTAACAAACCCTACTGATCACATAACCTCCTTGGCGGAGGTAATAACATGTAACCTGACACGCCAGATGGATTTGTTTCACACATCCACCTGGGAAAGCTTCAATAGGAAACGTTTGAGAAAAGGCAGAGGATTTGAAAAAAACTCTGAGTGTGATTGGATGAACGTTCTGTCTGTCACATCTCTATGGACCAATAAGAGCAACACAACACATGACCTAGCAGCTATTGAGCTGCGCGTGCACAGCTACTGAGGAATAATGCGAAACATGGCGACTATAGACATGTAAGTACTCGACTTTTGTCGTTTTTGAAAAGAATACAACTCACTGGTGTTCTTTGTTCTTCTTTTAACAAAGAATTCTTGTCAAGTTCTGATAAAACTGGGTTTTTAGCAGCATCCATGCTAATCTCTTCCTCCAGAACTGCACCAGCTCTTGCTGCTGCTTGTTTATGTCACAACTCTGCTGTGCCTGAAAGTACTGCCCCTCGTCGCTGATTGGTCCTGTCATTTTCTAACCCTGCCCAAACGGTTCAGATGGGAGCTTAACAAGATGGATTTGCCAGTGAAAAACAAGGAAATGGGCGTATCCATCTGCTCTGCAAGGTAATTTTTTGAAATAGGTTTTGATTTCAGTAACTATGACCTCCTAAAGCTGCAAATTCAATGAATGACCATTTTTTTGTTCTTTACAACCTATAAAATCTTTTAAAACTCTGTTTTGCATAATAATGTGGAACAGTGCATTTTGAGGTTTTTATTTAAAAAAAAAAAAAAGGTTATCATTATGAAGTTTGTTCAAAAAATTTGAATTATGCTCTAACGGCTGATGACTTGAAAAATATTCTGACTGTCATTTACATTGATATTTAGGAAAACGAGAGAAAAATGTCATTTGCATAATAATGTGGAAAGTGGTGTAATTCGATTTATAGTAATAGAAATCATAGTTATTTTTTTCTATCCCATAAATGTGTGTATGTGTGTGGCTCTGTGGTTAAGATGACTGTAGTGTCCCCTCCTGATGTTCTTTGGCCCAGTCATTAACCTGGGATTAGCCTGGCACAGATGGAGGTCAGAGGTCAGGCAGTAAGTGAGTCCCCCTGCTGCACAGTCTGCTCTCTAAAGCCTGAATTGAAATTTGATGTTTCCTCCTTATATATGTGAAAAAAATCAAAGAAAACTCCTCTTACCTCAAGGGTATTTGCGCAAGTGTGTTTTTATGCCGATGTGCATCAGTTATCAGATTAGCTCGAGTGGTCGGAAGGTATTTCTTCAAGTTGTTAGCTTCGTTTTAAGCTTGAATATTTATTTGTGTGATGCTTATAAAAAAAGATTTAAAAGCTACTGGAGAGAGGCACAACAATCTCAAAGTTTAAACAGAGTTGGGGCTATTTGGGCAGCAGAGAGATATGAGAGGTGGTGTAAAGATGGTGGGGGGGGGGGCTGGAGTTTGGCTGAAGCCTCTGAAGGGGTGCAGAATTTGTTTTAAGAGGGTAATTGATGCTTTGCAGCAGGAGGAGAGGGCAAAGCAGGCATGAAATTGTGCAGAGGATCAGATCCGTATCGGAGCATACAGGAGAGCTGAGGGAGAACAACGGAGCCTGGCAGCCTCAGGGTGGCTGGATTAGGGTGCAGCTCTCAGCACCGAGGTACAGTTAAGAGCCAATTTTATTCTCTAGCAACCCAATCAGTGGAAAAGCCCTGTATCCTATTAGATTCAAGTTTAGGGCGGAGAAGCGAAGCTGCTGGAGAACAGCCATCAAGACGTTCATATAGCCATCAGAACAGAGGAGAGGCACCAAGAATGGAGCCAAAACTGGGGGAAAAAAACAAAAAATCTAACAGAGGAACTTCACTTTATCTTAAAGTAACTGAAAGTAAAGCAGATCTAACTTCATACTAACATTCAGCTGGCATCCAGCACTAAAGGCTAAGAAAATGAAGATCTAAGCGGGGGGTCAGTTTGTCATTTTACACCTGAATAAACAGCTGATCTTTCATTGTGCTCAGGTTTACACCATATGAGCACAGAGCAGGGTCATCGGTCCAATTCCCTCTGTGTATTCTTGTAGCACTGCAGTGTTATTGTGTTTGCAGTCTGCGTGCAACTCGGCGTTGACAAATGCATAGAGGGCACAGCTCATCAGGATTCCTTAGCTGTCCGTCTGTGAATAAGAAGAGGGAATTGGCTGTCAATCCCTAATTAATAAACTCTGCTCCTCTCCCCCCTCTCTGCACGCACTTGTCTGATCAATAACCATTGTGCAGCGCCTCAGATGGAAGCCATTCAGATTTATCTGCTAATATCCTGGGTGATAGCCGGAGCTAGACTGGAGATGACAGTAGGCTCAAAGCCTATTACCTCCTTATTTACTGTTTTAAATTCTGCTATAGTCACAGCCAGTCGCTGTCTCTCCAGTAACAAATCGAGGAAAATATCTTCCCTCTTCCTGGGACAAGTCAAGGACAAAGCAGATAGAAAACGTATGAGTGTCTCTTTGTTTTTGCTGCTTTTCAGGGCAGGGATATGCTTGTAAAAAACATGTGCGTATTCAGATGTAGACATTTCTATTTCAATTTATTCAACATAAAATTTGCAAGTTAAAAATGCCAACCTTCCTTACATAATCTACAACATTTTTATGGTAATGAAATCACTCCCTGCCTCCTCTATTGAACCTGAAATCAATGCCCCATCTCCTCTTAAAATGACACCCTATTTCTAAATGCACTTGTTAATTTCTTATCTCTCCTCTTGTCATAAATCCTACTCTTTTTTTTCACTTTATCTTTGGCCAAGTCAGCACCAGCCTCTGTCCACATCCTGTTCATCTATCTGCCAGGTTGATATTTGGACAGGTCTTCCGTTATTCCTGTGATCTACAGTGGTTGAATAAAGCAGACATATGTAGCGGGAAACACAGCCAGAGAGCCTCATGTTAAAGAGCAGCACTGGGCCCGACAACAGTGTTTACTGTGGAGTCATGTAGAGAGCCTTAAAGTGGATTAATGTGTCTACACCTCTCTCAGGTTTAGTGTTTATTGAATTAAAAGAAAAATCACTTCCTGGTTGCACCTTCTGAACAGTGGGTTCATTATGCTGTGATGCAGCTCTTATGGTCTTTGCTGATGTGCATGATTTATGTCTGATTGTGACATGTTTTTCCTCTATGTTTTCATTTTCTCTGTATTAGGACACTAAAAAGCTTTGGAGAACAGTTATTAAACATCATCTTTGAGAAAAAAAAAGGTCCCCAATTTGATAAACAAACTGAAATGATGATTTATTTTAGCCTTCTTTTTTCACCTTACTTCCTTATTTTGTGGAATCAGTTCAAAGACTGATGTAAAAAGGATGTGAAACTATTACGTAATAAAGGTCTTATTGTTCTGGCTATTCTACTATGTTTAAAAATCAAACTGTTTTCTGACACTATTAGAAACTTAGAAAGCTGTGAAAAGAAGTCAAAGAGGGAGAAAACAACAATGTTGGATAATAAAGACTTTATTGCAGATTTTCTGGTTTGTCAAACCGTATTACAGGAAACAAAGAAACAGTGAAATTATCAGTCAAATTTTCTATAAACTGTGAAGGATGTAAACCCACACACACTGACATCCTGGCTCGTCTTAAACCAGAGACTGTATAGAAGAAATGGCAATAGAATCAACCATTGATTTGAGGACTTGGTTTGAATCAGGGCTGTCAAACAATGAATTTTTAACCCCAAATATCAACATAAGAATAAATTTAACATTAATTTATTTGCATTTCAAAATAGAAAAGTCCATGTTGACAATGTGATGCAATCTTTTACAGTGTCTTAAATTAGACATCAAAATGCAAAGAGATGTATTTTATGATCTTTATTTTTGGATTTGTTATTTAAATGAGAGCTGCAGTGCCACACCAGTGTGGTGTGAAACGTTGACCTAGAGGTGGCATACAGCTTCAATAGGCTTATTTTGTGGAAAACAGTGTTTGACACTGTTACACGTTATCCAAGAACAGCAGAGCTCCCACATGACCCACACAAATTGAAAAGTGCTAGATTGCTGTCCAAAATATCAACATCAATTTTAATTGTTTCATGGACAAAACCCTATGAGGATAGGTCTACAAATCTTTATCATACCAAAGACATTTATTTAACCTATAAACTATTCAAGTAAAGTTTTGCTATGATGCTAGTCAATATATGGCAGGGCTATTCAATTAAAAATTCAGCCAAATTTTAAAATCAAGAAATGAAGTCAGGCCAGACATGTTCAGCGCCTAGAAAGCAGCTGGTAATGTCAGATTTTGAACCAATACAGATCAATTTGTTAAAAAAATATGCACTTTTTATTCATAGACTCACTTTTAAATTTGGCAATATGACAAAAGCACATCAAAGTTTATAAAAAAGTGCTTAAAACCAGAGCAACAGAGCTTTATTTGAACATAACCTAAGGTAGTAGAAATTTATTTTTCACTTGAATAAAAATAAAACGAATAGAATAAAAAAATAAAATGAAATTCTATAAATTATGATTTAGGTTACATCTTACCTAGACATATCTTAAATTACTTAAAAACTAAATTTGCACAGTTGTAGCTACGCTTCAAAACAACACAGTGAATTGTAGATAGACTGTTTCTAGTTTATGCAGAGTGCTGCATTCACGGTCTGAAATACTGTGGGAGTTTGTGAAAACTTGTGAAACAGGTTGCCCTCTGCATCTCTGGCATGGCCACAGGCTGGGCCATTTGGGGGTTGGTTCTGGGCAGCATGTGGCCCCCAGGCTGCTAATTGAATAGGCCTGATATATGGCAATCTAATTTTGACAATCTTCAAGGAGACACAGCCTCGGGTCCTCCCTGAGATCTCTGTGGAAGTTACATGTTTATAGTAAGTGTATAACAGGCTACAAAAAACTGAGTTAGTTTAGACTCAGTATTTCTGAGTAGAATTGATGCTACTTTTTACAGTGTACAAAATGACTCACTGATGCTGTTAATGCGACGGCATGTGACCTTAATCAATTGAATATGTAAGCTAGCAAAGTAATACACTCAGATCTTCTTGTGATGAGCTGCTCTTTACAGTGATCATATTCCTGTGCAGCAGAGCAGACTAGTTGTGATAACTGTTACCATCATTGCTGAGATGAGACTCATAAACAACAGTGATGGAGCAGAGTTCTCACTAAATTTAGCAAGACTTATCAAAGTAAGCCAAGTTAACTTGTTATCCACCTTCAAGGAATATCCCTCTTATTTTATGACTTCTTTTCTTTTACTATTCATTTTGTTCTTTTTGTTGTTTTTTAATATCAGAATTTCTTCTTTGTAATCAAATCTCAGAATCAGCTCATAGGATAAAATGTCATCATGTCCAGAATCACAATACATGATATAACTCAAAGTAGGATAACTTCTACACAAATGTTTGAAGGTGACCTTTCAGGGAGAATTATGTGTTACTCATACTCATAATGCACGGTCATTTGCAGAGCAGAGGATTGTTGACTGGCTGAAGTTTCTTTGTTCATTGCAGGACATGCTTCAGGTGGCCCAGACAGAGGAGATTTTGATAAGCACTCCTCCACGATCATTATTCTCGTTCAATGGAGATGAACGGAATTATCACAACATCCGTGGATGGATTTGAATTCGAGGTGTGCCTTTGTTTGTGCTCTATCACCCCATTTCAGAGGAGCAGAAAAAAAAAACTTGTTGTTGAAGCCGTCCTGCAGAGCGAGCCCTCCTTGATGTTTATCTCTGCTGATCACTCCGGGATGATTACAGAGACCGGCCTGCGATACGACAGCCCTGGCACACAAATTCTATGTGTGAAGGAATGATTGAGCTACCCAGGAGAAGTACGCTCTGAGATGACATGTTAGTATCCACAACGGTCACCTTTCACATCGATGTTGCAATTTTTGAAACTATCTGCAGGATCACTGCCTGTCAGGGCTCGAGGATTACTCTGCATCTATTTACAAAGCTTAAAAGTGACATTTTTAATGAGTATGTGATGCTTTTTATTTGTTGAAATGGTTGATAATGTGTGTATTTAGTCACTGACTCACATACTGCAGATAAATATAGTGCATATGTTGTTTATATTTATATATTCTTTCTGTGGAATGATGTATAGAGGTTAAAAACATACATTTATCCATATGAAACAAACATTCAACCATCCCATACACACACACTCATACATAACCAAACACACACAAGCCCATTAATCTGCTTTTTGATTCAGGTCTTAATCTCCTGTCTGTTACTCTGCTGGCAGGTCCCGCCTCCCAGCTTAGTAGTAACAAAGAAGCTGGAGATTCATGAAGAGGCTCAAACAGGCTGTATGCATCATAAAACCTGTTTATCTTTGTTGTAGCCTTGGCGTCCAGGCATGCGTGTACAGGGACAGGTGTTAGAAACATGCTCAGCATTACATTTGATGGTCAAGTAAAGTTCTGGTAAAACTATGAACCCAAAAAAGAAGACTCTGGGGCACCTTTGTTATATAAAGTATTTATTTCACCAGCAGAAAGGTCAGTCCAGTGCTCCTTTCACATGCTGCATTTTCACAAATTAGGATGTCCCTCTTACATCTTCAGCATGTTCATGATTTCTTAGAATTTATGATGCAAGAGCACTTGATGTTTGACTGAGTGCTCAGAGCTATTGAACAGTGCAGTAGTAGTGTTTATGAATGGTCTGTTGGTCTGTCCTAGCTCTTGCTGCACCTGCTGTATTCTAAAACAGCCAAAATAACTACTGTATCTGATAGGGATGCACAATGTTGAACTTTTGCTGGTATCTGATGTGACTTAAGCAGGGCTTAGAAAGGACGAACAGTGTTTTTATTTTATTTTATTTTTGTTTTTACATTTTATGTTTGGGGCTTCATTCAAAATGTTCAGGGCTCACTTTAGGCTCCCTTGAGTGTGTGGCACCCTAGACAAACACCTTTACCTGATAGCATGGTTGTGCTTTTACGCCAGTACACTCCTGATCAAAATTTTAAGACCAGTTGAAAAATTGCAAGAATTTGCATTTTGCACTGTTGGATCTTAAGAAGGTTCTAAGTAGACATTCAAAATGCAGAGATGAAATGGGAGTGAGACAAAAAAAAAATGAGTAAGCAATTTATTGAAAACAATTAAACTGAATTAGGCTGTTCATCAGCTGATCAAAAGTTTAAGACCACAGCCTTTAAAAGCCAAAATCTGCACAATGTGGATTCAATGTCATTTTCCGTCAGATACTCACACTGTCATGACCTCCTGATGGCAAAGGCAAAAAAGCTTTCTGTCTTTGAACGTGGTTGGATTGTTGAGCCAGAAGATCCAATTGGTTGTCCATCAAGACACAGGACGATCCTCGACCCAAATTAAAGCCCTTATTGGTGCCGACTGCAGCCCCATAACCATCAGACGGCATCTGTGATGGAAGGACTTAAAAAACAAAAAACGTCTTCAAAGGCCTCGTCTCCTTCATCGCCACAACACTGCCTGTTTGGACTTTGCAAGGGAGCACCAAACATGGGACATTGAATGGTGGAAGAAAGTTTTGTTCTCTGATGAGAAAAAAATTTAACCTTGACGGTCCTGATGGCTTCCAACGTTACTGGCATTACAAGGAGATCCCACTTGAGATGTTTTCTACGTGGCACAGTGGAGGGGGCGCCATCATGATCTGGGGTGCTTTTTTCCTTCAATGGAACAATGGAGCTTCAGGTTGTGCAGGGGCGTCAAACGGCGGCTGGCTATGTGGAGATGTTGCAGCGGGCATCCCTCCTGACTGAGGGCCCCCGTCTGTGTGGTAATGACTGGGTTTGTCAATAAGTGTCGTCTTGGTGTCTGCTCCATGCAGCGGAAATTTCCTTGTTCTTTTCAATAGTGTTTTGTCTTGCTGCTAGCAACAGTCTCCGGAAAAATCTTGCTCTGACCAAAAGTCACAAACCTTCTTATTGTGTTGGACGTCACAGCAGTTTCACAAAGTATGCTAAACCAGGCCTATGTTTAACCTGACATGCCAGATGGATGTGTTTCACATCCATCACACATCCATCTGGAAATCCTTCAGTGCTAAGCATTTGGGAAAGGGCAGAGGCTTTAAAAAAAACTTGGAGTGTGATTGGATGAATGTTCTGTCCGTCACATCTTTACGGGCCAATCAGAGCAACAAAAAACATGGCCTAGCCTCGACTTAGGTGCGCAGCTACCGAGGAATAACACAAACCATCGTGAAAAGAAAATAACTCACTGCTGTTCTTTGTTCTTCTTTTAACTAAGAAATGTCGCTAAGTTCTGATAGAACTGGCGCTTTGCTCCTAGTTCTGCAAACCATCCATAACTCTTAGCTTTGATAAAACCAGACAGGTTATAAAAAACATGATCAGATCGTAGCCAGGATTTAAGCATGTTTATCTCTCCGGTAATATTTTGCATTTTGATATGAGGCCTAATGGAGATTCTTATGTTTCTGCAGCCAGCTTCGTGTGGACACTTGAGGAACTGTGTTTTTTTGCAATATCATGTTGGCTTCATTTTCAAGCACAAAAGACTCATGCTTGGGAAAGCCATTTCCTTAGTCAGAAATTAATTGTTGTAAATCCAAAAGGACATAAATTAAGGAGGTTCATATGCGATCAGTAAGATGCCTCTTACTGCTAAGGTCAAGTACATATGAGGTTGGGCCATGTGTGTATAAACAAAGGGCTTTCAGATAGGTTTTCCTTATTTAGAGAGCAAGTTGCAATTTTCACTTCATCAGCAGAAATGTATATATAAATGGAGTCACACAGAGCTTTTTTAACATGTGAAGTAATTCTCTCAGTAACCTGGGAACCGATTTTGAATGATCGCTGGAAGGCAACTCTAATATGTTTTGGGATTTCTGGATTTAACTTCAACAGTTTACAGGGAATTATTCATAAATGTTTGGCGTCTTAAGTTCTGATGTACACAACATGTGCTTAGAGCTGTCACACTGCATGTTGGACAGTGTTGCACAAATGATTCAGACTTTGACGTTGATCCAAAATGTAAAAGCCTGATGATTTGCTACTAATAACCATGGAGGGATTGCTGAGGCCTGTTTACTTGTGTGCAGATGTCTTGATTACCGAGCCATTAGAGATAAGCTTCACCATGTTGCTCATGGATCCTGAATATCCCCTGCACAAATAATCAGCGCTTAGCAGTGTAAGGTTAATACAACATTGGGTGGAGGCCGGCGAAAGCAGACAGCCCAGCAGACCAGAGGCAACACCAGAGGTGAGAGAAGACACCCGCCATAAAAACTGCAGTGAGTCATGTCTGCAGCCTCATGGGACCAGTGGACCATGTCCTAACACTGATAGTTTGACAGATGATACATCGCCATCGACTGCGAGGTCTATTGTTATGACAGCAGGAAAGATGGTATCACACTGCAGCAATATCCACAATCTGACAAATACAGAGATCTCCCCAGCACACTGTAACTACAATTACACACATGCTAAGAGAATGACAAATTAAAGTTTTTTTCCTGCACAAAGACTGTATCTGGCAGATCAGATTAAATAAAGTTTTCTTTCCATTGTTTTAAAAACACAATAAGTCACAGCTTGTGAGGCTGATTCCTATCATTACTGAAGTACTTCACATTTGCCACTAGATGTCTCACTGTGTGCTGCTTTTCCAGCCACAGTCCCGCGTGCACACAAACGGAGTCACATGCAGAGTGCACATGGTGTGTTTAATATGACCAGCCTAGCCACTCTCCACATGTGTTGCCGCCTCCTCTGGGAGGACAGGAAAGCATCTGCCTCCCCCTGTCTGTCTAACACATTTCTGGGAAAATAGCCCAAACCTGCAGCTCAGGAGGAGGAAGAACACACATACAGATTGAAAGAGAGAAACACATCTATATACCTGAACAAAACAAAAAATCATCAATGCAAATTTATATTTGCACAGTCATTTTTGTTCATACTGTATGGAATAAAAAGATAGAAGACTGTCTATCTCTACATGGTTAAAGAAATGTAACAATAATCCCAACAACCGTAATAATTTATGCTGAAAATAAGCACATAAACAAACCATTAGCTGTAATAAGGGAAGACACTGCTGGCTTCATTAGGTGCTCAGATGCAGCATCCACAGTAAAAGCTCTGTTTCACCTGGTTGGTTAGTTTCTCTGTTTGTTCTGATACGTATTTTTATTGTGCCCTGCTGAGGGGAATTAATGCCCTTTAGACATCAGAGCAATGTTCCCTTGAAGCAGTAGTTAGAACAATCAAAAGACAAGCTTAACAATTCAGTAAAAAAAATCCATCATGAGTCCAATTTGCAGATTAATTACAAGAAGCATACAGTTCAAGAAGGCCTTAAGACATAAGACTACACTTCAATATGGCTATGATGTCAACCTTTGTGCTGGAGCAGTCAATGAATTGACTGGCAGAAAGGTAATCAAGGACAAAAATGCTTATTTATTAACTGTCATTTAATAAATCAAAATTGACAAACATTCACCTTTTCATATGTGAGGATCTGCTGATTTTGTCGATGTGGTTTTGTTTACATTTTGCTTTTGGACTACTGGTCTGAGAACACACAGAATATAGAGATGTCACCAGTCTGTCCGGAAGGTTCGGGTACTTTTTGGTCCCCCTTTTACATGCTAAAGCAGTGGTTCTAAACTGGTCAGCCACCAGGACCCACCACCACCTCCTAACTGAGAAACTATGACCGAAATGTATACAATTTTTCGACCAATCACATTTTTAAATGATGAAGATAAGCTTGACAAAACGAACATCATTACAGAAGCCACAGAAGGACATGTAAGTATACACCTTTCCCTCTGTTCCCAATAAAACTACTCTTTTTTAATTTATGTTTATCTTTAAATTGCATGGACATGTAAAATCTGTCGCTATAGTATGATGTTTCTGGGTCATAATAAATTGACTTGCTTTCCCAAGAATGATTGTAAACATAAAGCTATTAAATCTGTCAGACTGACGCACTGGCAGGTATGGTATGCTGTCCATCATTTATCACAGTTAATGATGTCAATATATTTTGAGCATTTTTGACAGGAGATACCCAGATCTCTGAACCATCATATTTTATAACCAGGACAGGATTTCCAGCTTTATTGCCAATAATAAAGTCTTTATCACCTTCATCACAGTTTGTGGGAGGTGCTACCACAAGAATGCCACTAAAGTACTGAAAGGATCGCAACATTTACTAGTCGTGCTGTCAACCAAGGTGGTGACAATAAAATAGATACTCACAGACGGACCCAAATATTTAATATTTGTGATGTTACTGTAGTTCATAACTGAGAGGGAGAGAAATCACTTTTTTGGTCGACATGTTTGAAAAATTCTGACAAGGTAACTGGAAACAGAATCATGAAAAAAACACCGGAGAGCTATGGCGCATGAGCAATGTGAACCTACAACAAAGCACCTGCATGCTAACCTGATGTGACACACATCCATCTGGGAAAGCTTCAATAGGAAACGTTTGAGAAAAGGCAGAGGATTTGAAAAAAACTCTGAGTATGATTGAGTAACGTTCTGTCTGTCACATCTCTACAGGCCAATCAGAGCAGCAAAACAGGTGACGGAGCCGCTATCAAGCTGTGCGTGCGCAGCTACTGAGGGGTAACGCAAAACATGGTGACTGCAGACATGTCAGTACTGGACTTCTGTTGTTTTTGAAAAGAAAACAACTCACTGCTGTTCTTTGTTCTTCTTTTAACGAAGACATGTTGTCAAGTTCTGATAAAACTGGTGCTTTAGCAGCATCCACGCTAATATCTTCCTCCATAACTGCACCAGCTCTTGCTGCTGCTTGTTTACGTCTCGACTCTGCTGCGCCTGAAAGTAGTGATGGGTCATGAGCAAAAGCTGCGGCTCTGAGAGCTGATGCTTTGTAGTGAATCAGAAGAGCTGGCTCCCAGTTTTTTTTCCTTTCACTGCTTGCTCTCATAGTGCTCAGTCCCAGCTCTGGTCAGAACTTTGTTTTGATTGGCCAGCATGTTAGCCATGTAGCCAATCACATGTGAAGATAAAGGATTATACTATTATGTGAAAACAGAGAGGGGGTTGTCGCTACCCGATCCTTACAGGAAACCCTATTTGTACTGCGCATGTGCAAACATGCGTCTACATCCGCTTGGCATTAATTCTAACCCTAACCAGTGGAATTTAAATGCTAAACCTAAGAATGGTTTCGTAACAGAATAAATGCACAAAATTAGGCAATTATAAGGCTTCTCATAAAAACACTGAATGCAAAAGGGTTTTCAACACACTAACCATTATTTTTTGCGAAATTAAGGTAAAATATAGGGCTACAAAAGATCCTAAATAAAGAGTCGTTCGTGAGTTGAAAGAGCCGGTTCTTCTTTGGGAGTCGAGCCAAAAGAGCCGGCTCTCTGAAAAGAGCCGAACTTCCCATCACTACCTGAAAGTACTGCCACTCGACGCTGATTGGTCCTGTCACTTTCTAACCGGACCCAAAAGGTTCAGATGGGCGCTTTGCAAGATGGATTCACTAGTGAAAAACAAGGAAACGGGCGTATCCATCTGCTCTGCAAGGTTACCCGTGTGCTGCTTTCCTCTTTCAATAGGTGACATCTTCTGAGGATAAAAACAGCTGCGTCACAAGTAAGCTAAAAGCCAGCACGAAAACACATGGTTAAACCTGTCGTTCTCAATGTGACGCTAACTCTAGTGACTGCGTGTAGTGACAACGGTCTATTTCTATGAAATAGGTGTAAAATAACAATAAGGTTTTCGGACACTTGCTTGTCTGGCCTAATTAAGATAGCAAGGTAAGCTGGGTGGGATAATTTTATGGAACAAAATGTAAACGTTAATGATATTGATATATTGATATGTGTAATGAGTCTACATAATATATGGGCCTCTTATTTTTTGAGATGTACCTGTATATGGCATAATTGTTGCAGGACTTTATCTAATGGATAAGTGCTTATTTGATATGAATGCTGACTTCCACATTTACTTAAACGCTAAGATGTGTAAAATGTAAATTAATACATTGTTAAGACTTTTAAAATATTTGAAACCTAATTTTGAATTTAAAATAGTACAAGAAAACAAAACATCAAACACCAGTTTTTGTTGTTTTTGATAAAATGTATGCCATTTTGAATTTTATGCCAGCAAAGCTTGTCATAGATGTAAGTACAAATACACGGGGTTCCTGCAGAGCCTTGAACAGTCTTAAAAAGTCTTACACATGATTTTTCAAATTCAAGGCTTTATAAAGTCTTGTTTTTACTTGTAAGAGTCTTACATTTGTCGATGGCACTTTCAGACATACCTTTTGTTTTCTAGCCAATTTTTATCTCATTTTTATTATTCTTTTATGCGTACATGGACTTTCATATAGCAGCAGCATTTACAGCAGTGCAGCCTGTACTTAGCCTGCCTGAATTAACTGTTCAGAATCTACTCAGCAAACCTCTTATGAGAAATATCAACCATATTGCATATTAATAGAATAGAGGCATTAAATGTACTAGAAATCTTCAAATTTTGGCATTTATGGCCAAAACAATAATTCTCCCTATACTATCTAATAGTGTACAGTGCTTAACAAATTTATTAGACCACCTGTCATATTTGTCTCAAAGACCATCCAGCATCATGAAGTGCTTTAATGTGGACTCTTTCATTTTCACTGAGCTCTCCATGTTTTACCATTTTGAACAGGAACGAGGAATTTCAAACTGAATTCACCCAAATGTGAGCCGGCTCACTGGGCTTCTCTGAGAAGTCAGAAATGAATCAAGCATAACATTCAAACACTAAAACAAATTTTTCTGTTCAGGAATAAATAACTATAATTAAGCTGGCGCTGGTAATGGTGACAGGCAGCAGAGTGTGAGTGAGCTTTTTCAGTGTTTTTAGCCCTGATTTCCTGTGTCTCTGAATGTTTTCTATGTGTCTGAACTTTTATTTTATTCCTATTGTGAGTGAAATTGTTTGTATGGTAGTGCTGGCTGTGAAGCAAATTGCCCCTCAGGGATAATTAAGATATTCTTGATCCTTGATAAATTTGACATATTAATCAAGAAATATTAATGTGCTTTACTATTTTTTCAGTTTTTTTGTAAATAAGTAAAATTGAAAATTCATGGATAATAATAATAATTATATTTTGGCATTAAAAATATCATTTTGGTTAAAGAGCTTCTACATATTGGTGTATTAACCATTGCAGAAACATAAAAAATGATTTTGTTAACTACCAATGCTGTTAATTTAGGGCAGCTGTGGCATAAACCTCACTTTGGTTAGGGTCAGGGTGGTCTAATAAATTTGTTTAGCACTATACAGTACATCAAATCAGAAATTACAGCCTTGGTTTGGTGTTCAGGGAAATTGCACTTGCCTTTCATTTTTGACCATTTGCTGCGAAAAAAGTTGTATTAATTCTTGTCAGTTCAGGTCTTAAAAAGGTCTTAAATTTGATTTTTAAGAGTCTGTAGGAACCCTTAATACAACAAAAGACTGGAAAAGTTGGAGACCAACAAGTTGAACATCCTAGAAAAATAAAATCAATTGGCAATTCAAGAAAAGATTGAATTGCAACAGGTCAGTGACATTAATTATTTTTTAAAAGAGCATCCTAGAAATCCTGAATCTGTCTCAAGAAAGAATGGGGAGGGAATTACAAATTTGTTTACAAGTCAGTTCAATTTAAAAGACTTAATCGGCAATTCACAATGAAAAAGACTCACAAATTTACACATTCAAATGCGCAAATTAAAAGATTCAACATCCATTGTTGATGTTAAAAGATAGGGAAAATGCTTATCCCAATTGAAGATCCAGAGGATCTCCTAAAACTGCTTGTTTTGTTTTTTTAGCAGCCCCAATTTGAATAATGTAAGTTTTGATATAGGATACCAGAAGATGAACAAATTTGTGTTTTTCCTGAAAAAAGTCTTTACTCATTTATTGGTTGGCAGGGTAAATTTTTGATAAATGTTGTGGTCATTAGTGAAATAATCTACCTCAGGAGTTGATTACGGTCAGACTAAAAACCTATTTAAAAGATGAAAGTGTTGACCATGCACTGCAACAGTCCTATACAAGCTAAAAGATCTAGCTCAATGGGCTGAAAAGGTTAGCCGTTGTCATGCTAGGTGATATGTTGTATTAGAGCCTTTCAGTGCCGGTCCTGCCTCTCGCTGCAGGCCACCTATTTCCTCATGAATGTTCACTTGCTCTGTCTGTGGGAGTAAAATCTGCCACTTTGAGTACAGCTGTGTGTGTGTTTATATGTCTGTCAGAGTGTGACTGTGGAGAATAAGCTCCAGAATGTGTGTTATCTATTAATTCCTTCATTAAGCTCTTATCACCAGTTTTAATGCCAATTAAGATGCGCTTTAATGTGACGGCAGGGCGGGCAAGCGACTGTGCACTTCTCACTCCACAGTCACAAGAGAAGAGGAGTAGACCACGCTCAGACAGGACCACCCGCTCGCTTATCAAGCTTCTAAGGCGCCGCAGGCCTGTTGGCTTTGCCTCTATAACAGTGATGCTGTTTTATATGCTCTATATGGTGACACCTAAAATACTTCAATCACTGCAAACTCATTGAAGGCGAACCTTATGTCGGCATAATACTGTGGAGCCACTTTTGATTTTAATTCGGTACATTTCACACCAGTTCTTCCAATCTCTTTTTAAACAGTTAACTGCAAAAGCATTAAAAAAAGGCTAAGTCTCTGTTGAACTGGTAGGTTGGTTGAAAATCATTATACATGGCAGAATTCACATGCTCTGCTGCACATTGGAGGGCATGTAGAGGTTGCAGCTTTCTCTGAATGAATCTGAGCCATGCTTTACTCACACAGGGGGGAGAGCACATTCAGGTAGATGGTTAAATAGATGCATACATGCATACTTTACACACAGTAGCTACATACAGACAGGGGTACCTAACATATGGAGCAAGACAAACTCTTTGCAGCCACAATCAGGGTCACTAAGAACATTTCTGTGTGAATAATAATTAGATAAACATTGACAGATCTGCAATATGTAGACTAAGCAGATGGCTTATAGACAGTGAGGAGAGGTGGGGGTGTTGTCGAGCGATGGACCACAGGTCTTCTGTTACTGCAGCTGGCTGACAACTGTGGGATGCTGCATGTCAGCTAGTGAGAGACGGAAGAGAAATGGCCATAAAGTGGGGGAAAAAAAGGCTAGAGAGATAGGGTAGATGATTGAAGATGAAAAGATGGTGTAGGACTAATGATTATTTTCATTTTATTGTTAAATATCAATCATTTTGTCAGTAAATGTCAGGATAATGTATATATATTCAATCACAGTTTTAGGGCCAGAGTGTGATTCAGCTAGATTACTTTTTTTTCTTCTTAAACCAAAAGTCAAAAGCACATAGCTGATATTCAGATGACAAAGGAATGTGGCAAAAGTTCATTTTAATGGTCTAAGAGCTGGATACATTGCCTATTTGCTTCAAAAATGACTGAAATTATTCATTTTTATCAAAGTGATCATTTAAAAATTATTTTTAATTAGAGGATTGGTTTTATGACTAATCATCTTAACTCTGATTATGCAAGGGCATGCTTGTGAGTCTTTGGGGAAATTCTGAAGATAAGACAGAGAAGCAGCTGACAATTTTAAATTTGTTACCAATACAGGGAGACGGCAATGATATAATTTTTCCCCAAAACTAAGGTAGCCTGAGTTTTCTTGTGTTATATTGCCAGGAACCATGATCTTAACAGGAAATTTGTCAAGTTAGTTTATAATAGTCAGAACTTATTGTCATAGATTTCTGAACAAATAATCTGTAACCAAGACTACAAATCCAAACAGGCTCAGACGCCCTTGTTAAATACCTAAAACATATCCATCCTGATACAGAGACAACAGATTTAACATTGTTCCACTGATGCTGCTTAAATCTTAAATAAGTTGGATTGACCTTGCCAAATCTGTACTAAGATGAATCCCTATACGAGCTCCCTTTAGTGTGTTAACTTCATCTCCTCTCCCTTCTCCCTGTGTGGCACTGATGTCTCTTTCCTCCCCTCTATTTCCCACTCTCTATCCTTCTCAATCCCAGCTTTGATGTATGCATGAGGGAGGATTTCCTGAAGACCAAAGAGGCCATTACCCAGGGGCCATTAGGCCTCTAGTAGAGCATGTCAATGAGCGCTGAGTCTTGCTCTGTTTTCACATGCATCCACTTTTCTATGTGAGTAGTGGTGATGGGGGGGGGGTGATTCTCTGGGGATGATAAAATGTAGCCTTAAATGTAAATATCTCTATCATATCTTTCTTTGTTTGTATCAGATTTGTTGTGTGTACAGCCTGCTGTAACATTTGATATAGTGGTTTGTTTTCCTACTGTTGCACGTGAGGAGGTCGGGTCATTAATTGCTGCTGTTGTTCTTTCATGCAGACTAAGAGCGAGGGAAGTGAGTCATCATCATCAGGATGAAACGCTCTGACATTTGAGCATGAAAGTCCCAGAGTGCCTTGCGGCCCAACATCGCTTGGGTATGTTTGTATTTTACAGTGAGGGAGGTATGCAGAGTGCAGCGGTCTGAATGAGATGTATTAGATATTAGCAATGCGTTGAGGTCAGAACATAACAGAGGAAAAGCAAATAATGAGGGATATGGGGTATTCAAATATTCATGTAAACAAGGTGGTCTATGTGGTATTTAGATGGGATCTTAGTGTTGTGGTGAGGCGATGAAACTAAATGGGATGATAAGCTGTGAGGTGAGCAGGGAGTGCGCTGAAAGGGACACAGAGGGGAGATAACCTTGATTACTGAAATCACTCCGCCGATCTCTTCTGTATATCCACATAGAGGACAAGGACGAGCAGGCTTGCCTTTGCCGTGATTTAAAAGAAAAGGAAAAAAATGCCCTCAAAGAAAGTGTGAGGTAAATGAGTGACGGTGTATCATGCTCCTGTTTTTACAGAGAGCACTTTTGAGGATCATTGAAGTTTGCTGAGAGCATCAGGGACTCTCACGCTCAAGGGCAGCTGGCTCTGTCATCTGTTGTGAATGCGTTGCGCTGTTTTTCTGTAATCAGAAATATAAAATCTTAGCATTCGGCTGACTAGAATACATTTTACTGAGTGTGATGCCTCTTTTTTTATGTCCAGCGTAGCAGAGCATCATCATACAGGCCACAGCAAAGGACAGCTGAGGAGGTTAGAGAGGTAGAGAAAGATGGATAAGGTTGAGGAAAGGGAAGATAAGCAGCCAGTGTGAGCGTGTTTGTGTCTGGATGTGTGGGCTGTGCCTGTACTGGTGACTTCCCCGGGGCCTGGAGACAGGGGAAACAAGGAGTGATTAATTTTACTCCAGCCTACTTGGCCTCCGTCTGGGGGAGCGGTACCCTGAAAGTCCGATACAGAACAATGAGGCCCGTCTTCTTCCGCTCGACTCCCCAGATCAATAACAGATTGGCAGGTCAATCGCTTCTGGAGAAACTGCAGGGCCAATGAGAGAGAGAGAGACCCTGTGCAGCAGAGACCCCACCCTCTTGTCTTCTTTTCTCACCATTTGTAGGACCAGCTGAGCTTGAGGTCATTGATCTGTGTGTTATTCACCGAGAGGATCTCTTAGACGGCCTGATCGATCAGCTTTAATAAAGAGTAGATTCTCTGTAAGCATCACGCTGTGTTCAGTGAGATCCAAAGCTGCAGGATGGCAATCACCCTTTTATCTGCCGCTCTTACGCCCACCTCAACTACTCTTACATGCAGGCAGATAAAATTTAATTTGCATTTAAGGTATTGGTGTGACAAAGTCGAGTGTGACAAAACCATTCAGCAGAAAATAAGTGCATAAATTGGTGGCTGATCTTCTGTTGTCTGTAGATATTGTAGAGCAGCCTGAGGCATCCCATCCATCCAGAGACATCTCTACCCTCCTGATGTTCAGTTTGCACAGTTAAACCCTCCTCATCCCTGGATAGCTGAGGCAAAACACATCTGAACATTAACTCAAACAGAATTTGAATTTATTTTCCTTTCTTCTGAACCTCATGAACCAGGTAAATAGAGTTAACTTTGCTTTATGATTTGATCGAAGGAGGAAACAAGAGGTTGTGAGTCAGCAGAAATGTTTATTGTGAGTCAGCCAGCCTACATCTTTCTACTGGTATCTCTTTGTAGTTATCTTGCTGATCACTGATAAGAAGTGTGCTGCAGTAAATTTATGTTTCAAAGTGGCCATTGCATAGGAAATCATAATAAATCAAACAAGACTGTGTCTTGCTTCGCTGCCTCCCATTTGTTTTGGATGAGAGGGAGTCACTTGTCTAAAAAATTAGTAGCTCAGGGGAATAAAAGCAGATATTTTCCCTCCCACTTCTTGAGAAACAAGCCTTGTTTGTTCTGATGGAATGATCCTTGGCATCTATGCACACGAGCAAGAGGAGCATCGTTGTAGCTTTTCATCCCCGCCATCAGGTGGGTTCTTTCCTTCCCCGCTGAGGTCTGTGCCCCGCAGTGTGTCCTTTCTACCAAAACAGCCCGGTCTCCCCCTGTCAGTGAAGAGACAGAAATTCTGTGCAACAGCCCCGCCGACTGCTGCGTGGCTTTCTGTAGCAAAGCACCTGCATGTCCCCTGCTGACTGACTGAGCCAAGGACAACACAACCACAAGACGGGCTGTCGTCTCTCCCCCTGCCTTGCAAATGAGCTGAGAGATGGAGGACTCAGCCAGGTGCAGCAAGGGGGCACAGAGTCCTGAACTTTGGCTTTGACTGAGAGACAGCTGGAAAAAAAAAACTGAAGCCCTGAACATTTGACCTCTATTCTGTGTTCTGCAAGGGAGTGTGTTGACACATAAACACACCTGTCACACAATCTAAATCTTTATTTTGTGTTGTGTTCAGAGTGACCCAAATAACATCTTTGTTTAGGCGCAAGCGTCCCACCTACTGTGCACCCAGGTTGAAATGGGAAGATCAGAGAACAAACAGCAGTGTAGGGAAATGAAATGAGACAGGTACAGGTGCACACACATGTGCACGCTCACTCCCACAGACACACACAGCTGATGGAGAGAGATATTCCCTTCCCTGGGGGGTAACTTCATGCTGAATTAGATTTCCTCTGAGGTTTCAGAGCATCTCTCCTCCGTGTTTACCTTTAAAACGAACAGTATCTGACTTCTGTCCAGAGGAAAACGTGCTCCACTAAAACACACCTTATAACCAAGCTTAGGATTATCCAGAGGTTCCTTCTTAAGAGGACACTTGCTCTACCTTTCTATGATATTACCCTCCTGCTTAAATAAGTGGCGACAGCATGAAATAACAGCAAGGTATTTCAAAATATGTGGACATAAATCCTCCTTCCATTCATTTAAATGTGCATCCACTGGACCAGATGCGCTAATAAGTAGAACAAATGTAGTTGGAGAGCAGCCCCAAGGTGATTGCTGAATGTTTACACTCCAGTTGATACAGTCCGCCCCTCTAGAGTCAGGCCTCTAATTACCAAAATAAAGCCTTGATTTCTTGTTCTTATCCCGAGTTTGAGGAGGACAGACGATGGAGAGTGGACATGAGGAGGAAGAGGAGGTGGCCTGATGCGCGCCCCCGTCTGTCGCCCAGGAATAGACTGTTTGAACGGAGGAAGGACCGCTTATCAGGAGGGAGTCAAGAGTCAGAAATACACTGGATAAATACAGGATGTGGAGCGATTTGACCTTCAAAATAAGATTAATCACGTTATTGGCAGCCGTGGGGCAAATCTTTGATGTTGTGCTAATCCTGTGCTAAAAAGTGGATTTTATTTTTAAAAAGCAGAATTTGTCTGAGTGGCGTGATTTTATTTATTTGTCAAGTAATACCACTACACCATTATTGTGTAGTAGCACTACAGTTATACATTTATGGTGGAAACTACAAACATGCTTAAACTCGTTTAGGTATCTACGTTTGTTCCTGCGTAAATTCTCGTTGTCATTTTAGAGGCAGTAATCCTTGAAAAGATCCACGGTTTTACTGTGAAAACCACGCTGGGAACGTTTTCCCCTCTTCACCGCTGGCTTTACAGTGCATGGTTGTTACATTGTAGAGAGTGGGAGAGAAAAGGAGCAAATGTGCGCGGCGGCGGAGAGGGAGGGAGGACAGAGAGTGCGCAAACAGGCAGCCAGGCACATCAGCAGCAGCGGCAGAGCATCTTCCTGATCCTCATCTCCCGTGTCTTCAGCTGCCAGCCCTCTGTGCGTCCCTGATTGAGATTTCACTGCCGGCTCAAGTGTCCAGGAGCCTCCGCCAGCCATCAGCTCCCACCAACACACTTTCTCCAGAGCTCGGCTATTCTGAGCCTCAGCTGCGAGAGACTGTCCTTCCGGTCCTTCTCTTATTTATCCCAGTTTCTTGAATATTTAATGGAAAATGGCGATCTGCGCACAGTCGTACGGTATTTTCTGCCTCTTCACAATCCAAACTGTACTTATCATATGCGTCTCTACGCCGACAGACGGGACCCACCTCTTCCCCCAGCACTACACGTAAGTACCCTGCACCGTTTTTGGGGGGTAAACCGGGGTGCGGAGCGCGGAACTAGGACAGGTGGCCCCGACAAGCCTGCACATGCAGCGCCGTGTACCTTGGCGCTGCTGTCCCCTGATGTTCAAACACAGACGCAGATTCTTGTCCTTGATGCTGCGTTATGAATCCCACAAAGCCTATATTATTGTTGTCGACGTGGGCATTGGCATTTAATACCCCGAGCCTGCTGTCACCGTCAACACGGACACAGGATGCAGGGAACCCGCACAGGTGCCACTGGCGGCTTAGCCAAGCAAGCAGTAATTTAATAGAGCATCTATAGGGGTAAAAATAAGATGATGATAACAGTGGATGTGTTGTTTTGCTGCCACTGCATGGGGGGGGAGAACAGCCCAATTACTCATGATGGATAGCTCGAGCTACAGCGAGGCTAAAAAAGTCCTCCATGGACACCGTGGACATAATTAGCCTATCTCTATCCCACTGCAGGACACGCGGCTGTTTGTGACTGGATACTTTTGATTCACAGACGAAACCAATTAATTACTGCTGCGCGAGCGCGACAAACGTGCAGGTAAAATCCTCGTGTCTCATCCAACTCCTAAACTACTTTTGGGGAAAAGTGGAGCTATATGGCCCCGATTTTAACACGTGGAAATGTTTTCACCGCTCAAGAGGTGCACTTCCTTTCTAGAAGGAGAATTACTGATAAAAATCAAGAAGCTGTTGCCAAGATGATCGCTCACTTGGCTGTGAAAATTATCCTTAAACTTTCCACTGTGCACCTGTTGTTGTTTTTTTTTTTAGTAGGCTATAGTTTTTTAGCAAATTACGGTCATAAAATTTCTCTGAATGAGTCATGCTGAAACATAATGCCAGCCACACATTTAATTCGTTCGATCATTCAAAAAAGAAGCAACTATTATTTACTAAAAATGTGGCTGCGTTTCCAAGTCAGAGCTGTTCCCTTAAAACATTCCGTGTCTCGGTCCTTACATTGTAGTAATGAACCCGGTGAGGCCAGAGAGAGCAACAGTTCTTCACTCAACAACACGTGATGACGTGATGATCTGATGTGAACATGCTGTGTAGCCCGTGGTGATGATTAGTCAGTCAGGTTCACACAAACGACAAGAATCTAAATTGTTGCTCCCTGATGCATCCATCACATGAGCGCTTTGAAATCTGTAGGGCTTTGTTGTTCTTGATGGCCAAGGTGACTTTCGGAGGGAAATCAGTTATTAGCTTTATGTCTCTGTTGATTGGCTCAAAACGACAATTAGCTGCATCATTGATTTGATCACTTAAGCACGAAAAAGGCAGTGACAGGAATATATATATATATATGAATATATGTATATAGAGAGAGTTTTTTTTGATGACTGCAAACCCATTGACAGCTTTTTAAGATTTTTAAATATCCGTTACATAATCTCCATATTTTGTTGTTTAATTTTTAAAACGTTTTAATGTAATAAATCCTATTTTATTTTAATTATGATCGCATTTCTGTCATATTGCACACGATTTTTGAAAAAATAATTGAAAATATTTTCTTATACTAGGTTTTAATTGAATGTGAGGATATAATTCTTGTTAATTTTTATTATTTAGGCCAGCTGTCCTTGTTTAAATAGTTCAAAATAAGATCAATCATCCTTGTCTGGTTAGCTGTGCAATCTGAATTATATTCAGTGATCTCCTGGGTTTAAAAACTGGGTTTTGTGTCACCCACATCACTGCGCTATATGCCTTAATTTGACAGTAACCTAATTGAAGTGTGGAGCATCTGCTGTGGTCGGATGGAAGTAGAGTGTGTGTTGGAAATGTAGTTTAGGAAGTTTATCCAGAATGCCCTCTTGTTCATTTTGACTGCAGGTCCAACAACAGGTCTGCCATTTCCCAGATTATAAGGCAATAATTTCTATGTGGTTATTTTATTGCCGTTTTGTTTGTGTGAATGCTATGGTGTTTGTGTAGTGGTGGGGTAAATTGCTTCCTTTTTTTTTTAGATAATATGGAGGAAACCTGGGTCGATATCTAAATGGACACCTGTACAGTTTTCTTCAGGAATGTAAAAAATGATCACTTACCTCGGTGTAAATGAAACTCAGAGCAGTTTCTCCCACATTTTGTTATTTCCACATATTCGAATATAGTCCACCTTTTGCCCTCGAAGATATTTTAGCATTTCAGCATTGCTCTTGGAATGATACGACCCATTGCAGCAGACTGAGCATGGTAGCAGTGTTTGGCGGACATGCACGGCTCGCCCATCCAAACTCATTTCATCACATTTGCTGCTTTTCCGTAATGTTTTGCTGTCATAAATCTAAAGCACAGGTGGCAAATAGCAAAGTTTTACTACTACATCAGACTACAAAGAGCCAGAGAGCTTCAATGGGCTTTTATGTCACACACAATGACAACTTCTTTTGTGTTGTGAAAGCTGTGATCTGTCTTTAAAAAACAGAGGTTTACAAGCTTTTATTCAACACCAGGCCTCAGCAGTGCATGTCATTACCCGGCAAACGTCTCCAGATATTTTTGTAGCTGTTATGGAATAGTAGGATATATTTTCTCCTCCAATATAGGATTTTCAAAGATAATGCTACATTATACATAAGGGCTTCAGCCTTTCTGTGTTGTAAGGTCAGATTCATGTGATTTTGCCAGATGTAGGTCAGTTGTGTGATAGCGTCTTGGTTGATTTTTTTGCTGCCTGTCTCAGTGTCATGCATATTTGTCTCCATATTGAAGCATTACTGATTGTTCTTGATGTGTTCAATAAGGGAGCAAGAAGGCTAATGGTTTGTAGATCAATTGATGCTGTAAAATGAAACTAAATACTGTCTGAAAGATTTATAGAAATAGTATGAGAATAACAGAACACATTTCCTTTTAAGACATTTCAGTATTGCACTTGGGGCACCACTGCAGCAGATTGAACCTGGTGATGGTGTGTGGTCATCCATTAAAAGTCATTACATTTTCTTAATTGTGTTTGATTGGGGTGGGCAAAATGGGCAAAATCCTTATTGCAGTAACTGTCACTTTGAATTCTAAAGTATTAATATCACATGCTTGAATGTTTGACTTCCAGTCATACCTATAAGGTAATTAGGTTTTTAGTGGATTTATGAATTATGGAGACGGTTCTTGCTATCACAAAAATGTACATGTGTGATACAGAGATCCCCATATGAGACTATTATTCAACTGAATCATTGCTAAGCCTCAGTTCTAGCTGAGTGAACTGAAATAATTAACCTTTATCTCCAAGAAGATGGAGTCCACATTAAAGACAGTATCATCCAGCCATAGTTCAGGTTCAATATTATGTGAAATCATCAGCAGTGTTACTGAAATGATCCGTTTCCCGGTAAACATTCTGTATTTTGACAGTCAATGACATGATTGTTGCCCTTATTTAAGACTGTCCTTCTCCGTAGTCTGTTTCTGTTTACTTGTAGTCGCAATATAAAATAACATAAACCCTGCCATTGCCTGTCATTCTGCCAGAGCTTTGTTTATATATATTTCTACACAGTATATGTGTCTGTGTGTCGACTAATGAAGTTGCATAAGAAGTCTGCCTGGCTGGAGGCAGAGGTGATGTCCCTTACTGTTAAGATCACCGCATCCTGCTCGCCGCTGCTCTCACTGTAAGCTTGTTTTCATTTCATATCGAGGTGACCTTTTCATAGTCCTCTCCCTAGCGGTCCTGCTCTGCACGGCCCTCTTTTAGGCCATCCTTGCTTTCTCCTAATCTCGTCCTTAAAAACGTACAGCCATCCTGTACACATTTTGCTGTGTTCGCTCCGCTCCTGATGAGCCCGGACTCCAGCTTGATGATTATATAGCTGGTTGCTGTCACTGCTTGGAAGATTTGTGCTGTTTAATAAATCTGTCTCTCCTCTTGTCTTCTCTTCAAATCTGACATTTAAAGATGACATTTGTTTCCGTCATCATATTAAAAGACAAACGACTCTGTTGTGTTGTGCTGTTGATGCAAGTGATTAGCTATCTGCAGGCTGCTGAAAGGAAAAAGGTTGGCATGGAGTCGGTGGTTGGCTCTGAAACACATGACAGACTTTATTCATCTGATTGGTGAAGGATCAGCTTTCATAACAAGTTTTTTTTTTTTTTCTCTGGGTGAGAATTTCTGGTTGGATATGGATGGCTGTGAATTGTTCAGTGTTTATCTAAGTTGGCAGGTAAGCCCTGCTGCTGCTTTAAAATGATCTGGGAGAATCTTGATCCATTAAGTCATTTGTTGCTTGCCGAGAGATATAGGAGTGATGAGCTCGAGCCGTTTGATCTCTTAATTCCAAACTTGGCTCTGGCTAGTGGAGATCAGCCCCTGCTTAGGGTGCATTTCTGTCAGACCTGAGCAGTTTTATTGCAGAGCTACTGATTTCAGCCAAGCCAAGGCAGGCACGTTCCCCGCCGATCGTGCCAGGGCTGACCAGATATATGCAGGATGTGATGGGGAGAGAAGGTGCTGATGGGTAGACCGGACATTAGGAGACTTCCAGACAGGGAGCCTAAAAATGAGGGGGAGTTGGAGCTGGATAACATCAAAATAAACACAAAAACGAGGACTCACCCTTTCTGTCACAGCCTTACAAACAAACTCAATGACAGAGTAATAAGATGCTTCTCTATAGTCATGTTCAGGTGATGCAGATTGAAAATGTCTTGTTTTATTTTACAGAATGATTCACTGGGCGGGACGCATTGAGAAGGAGCTGGAAAAGGTTCTGCAGCACGTCACTGGGACTCAGCAGATGAGATCGGTAAGTTGACGTCACACTTGCATGTGATGTGTCCATGTTTTCCTGCATTATTAATACAGTGAGATTTCACTGGGCGAGGTTATACAGCATTAGAGTCTGTGTTTGTGGGGCACTGAGTTTGAATGATCATTGTGAAAAAAGATGATCTTTTAAACATATTCAGGTTTAGATATTCCCTGAAACAATGTAACTGTGCTTTTTTCAGTGTAACTCAGCCTTTTCCAAGAATTTCCTTGAGCTTAATCTCACTGATACTTTTGCACTAACCTCTAGGAAATAAAAAAATTAAAGCAAATGTAGACTTAAAAAGCAAAATGATTCCAACAATTAGGATACTTTTTCAAAGAAGCATTAGATTTTGAATTCTGTGACACTAAATGACCTGTAAAGACAGACACATGTGGCAGGACACAGTGTTGGCTGTTTGTGCCCTGTATGAGGCTGTGTGTTACACGTGTCTGTCTTGTGGTGGCACAGATGGGTGAGTAGGGTGTGATTGACACTGTTTCATCATATATCTGCCATGTGCGCATGTTCTCCATGCTTCCAAGGTTTGTAATGCACCCTGAGATAAATGCTTCATTACTGCTGTATGGCTGAGTGTGATTCATCCAGCTGGTGTGGTGCCTGTGGCGGCTTTAATGCTAGCAGTAACAGTGGTTAGTGTGATTGCTGCTGGTACGCCGGCGACATTGATGGATCCCAGAGAGGAGGAAGTGAGTTGACAGCAATGGTGCTGGTTTAAAGGTTAATGACCATTAGAGGATATTAGGCAGACACTCAGACTGCATGATGGAGGGAGGTGGATTTTTAGCTCTCACCCAGGATAAACAAAACATTACAGATAGTGTTTACCCGTCAAAATATTTGCCATTTGCAGTTGGTGCAAACATTTTTTCAGTATTCCCACAGAGCAATGTGGGTTTCTAAACAGCAGTAGACTTTAAAAGTAATAATACGCACTGTTTCAAGGTGAAAATGTCATCATTTCATAAACTGTGAAAAGCAGTCCAGCTCTGAGCTGGGTGATGATGGTTTTTGAAGTAGCACAAAGTGGTTTTGAAATACTTGTAAGAGCTGAAGGGGAAATAATGTCCTAGATTGATAAAGAAACTAGCCTTTCTTCAGCTTTCCTGATACTTGGAAATCTTTACCAGGTCATATGTTTCTTGTATATACAGTGCTTGACAAATTTATTAGACCACCCTAACCCGAACCAAAGTAAGGTTTATGCCACAGCTACCCTAAATTAACAGCATTGGTAATTACCAAAATCTTTTTTTATATTTCTGCAATGGTTAATACACCAATATGTAGAAGCTCTTTCACCAAAATGATATTTTTAATGCTAAAATATAATTATTATTGTTATCCATGAATTTTCAAATTTACTGAATTACAAAAAAACTGAAAAAATAGTAAAGCACATTAATATTTCTTGATTAATATGTCAAATTATAGTTGTTTACTTGCATTCCTGAACAGACAAATTAGTTTTAGTGGTTGAATGTTATGCTTGATTCATTTCTGACTTCTCAGAGAAGCCCAGTGAGCCAGCTCAAATTTGGGTGAATTCAGTTTGAAATCCCTCATTCCTGTTCAAAATGGTAAAAGTGGAGAGCTCACTGAAAATGAAAGAGTTCGCATTGAAGCACTTCAGGATGTTGGATGGTCTTTGAGGCAAATATGACAGGTGGTCTAAGATATTTGTTAAGCACTGTAGTTACTTTAACTTTAAATTGGTATATGATTTTGACATATGTATTTCAATATAAATTAATATTTTTATTTTACAGGACTTTGGGAAGTTTACTGTGATTTCAGGAACACTTTTCATGTACTTTTTTAGCAGATGAGGAGCAGCTACAGTGAGTTCATACTAGGGCTGCAACAATGAATCAATAAAAAAGATAAAATCAATAATTAAAACTGTTGGCAACAAATTTTTTTATCAGTTTGTTGCATCGCATGGTTATGGCATCACTTGGCATGGCATGGAGCTGTTTAGGTTACACACAGAGGGTCAAAGAGAGTCATTAGCTATAACAGAAGTGCTATATATGATGCTAGCGGTCTTTTGCTCTGAAAAGAAGAAATAAATAAAGAAATTGTGACTTCAGCTGTGTGCCTCACGCACAGACACTCCTCTCTCCGTGACTCTCTGGTGTGGTGAGGTAAAATAACTCGAAGCACGGATGAGTTTTCTTGTAGGTGCAACATTATGTACTGCCCCATGTGGAGCTACGTGATGTTTGCCCGTGTCTCATGCAGCTGCACTGACATGCATACATAAACAGTAGATTCCATTTTTATTGGCCATTCCCGCTATTCCGTCCATGATTCCATTGACACGGAAATCATAGGGCCCTAGTATCTACACAAACGCACCTGGACAAAATTGTTGGTACCCTTCAGTTAAAGACAAACAACAACAACAATGGTCAAATGAGAACATGTGACATTGTTTGATGTCACTCTGGTAAATGATGATGCAAAGATAAGGTTCAAATGCTTTCCTATTGGCAGGCATCAGGATTCATGTCATTGACATCGAGTCAGGGTGTCAAACTAGGTGACAATGCAAGAAAAATTTAGACAAGCTTTTCCTTCTGAATCGTGGTTGTGGGGCATCTTGGATGCAACATTAATTATGTCACACTACAAGAGAGTTTGTCATTCCCATCACTCACAGTCGGGCCCGTGGTTTGAAGATTATGGTCAAAATCTGACTGCATATGTGTAGTCTGAGCAGGCCTTTAGGCCTACTTGTTTGTCTGTGACTAAGCTCTGAACTCCAACAGACAGTGGCAGTGAGTGGTACAGGCAGGCTAGTGGAGGATAGAGAGAAGTGATGTCTTCTCCTCCCTGAGATGTTCCTTTAAGTCAGGTCAACCTGTTTTTTTGATCCCCATTCAAAAATGCACACAAGTCATTTTTTGCAAGTCAAAGTCAAGTGTTAAGTCTTTGGTCTTGAGTCCAAGTCAAGTCTCAAGTCTCCGATGGTTGTAATGAGCATTCTGTGATCTGCCTCTGACGTCCAGTCTGCTTAGACCACTGCATTGTTCTATCTAAGGAATTTAAATCCTGTACTGTATTATCACCATCAGTAGGGTGGGGTATTGTCTGTGGCCAGCTCACCATGCTGTGCGCATGTGTACACTTAGGCTACATATGAACAGGGCTTGACTATATATCATATGTACCTCTGCTATAAGATGAAACACATGCTTTCTCTTTTTTTCCCTCATCAACATGATCAATATCAGCTCTCCTCTTAATAAAGCTCCTCTCTGTGTACATATCAAACACTACAGACAGGAGTCAGACTTCACTGATAGAGACAGACACTGAGACACTGGAGATTAAATATTCTTGTTATTTGTCAGATATATTTCTTTAATGGCAGTAATTTTATACTAACACAAAAACACTAACTATTAAAAAATTGTTTATGCTGAAATAAAATAAAAACTCAATAATTTCTAATTCTCACTCAGACAGATCTTCAACAGAATATGCTGAATATTTCTCCATTCTCCTTAAGAAACTTCTGTCATCATTTATGGTGTAAATTTCTTTATATGGGTAAAATCAAGCAAAATTTTACTTTATTCAGCTGAAATCTCCTGTAAACCGTATTTTAAGTTTCAATGTTCCTATCAACTTTTATATCCGCTCATTTTCAATAAGCAGCAATGCAGAGGTTCTAACATTAATTTGTTCCCTATAACACACACACGGCTCACGCAGGCGACACGGAGGCACACACAGCTGGAGCGCACACACAAACAGCGCTGATGCTGATCCTCTGTGGTCAGAGAGAAGCTTTCATGCAGGAGAAGGAGTTTAGGTATTCTGAAACTTTTGCCCTCAACAGACCGAAATCTGCAGTCTGCACTACCAACATTTTAGAGTGTGTTTCAGAGTAGGTGTGTGTGTGAGCATCGAGGAGGAGAGCAGCCGTTGGTGCTGCTTAGAAGATGCACGAACCATCAAACAGAGGGGGAGGAGTGGAGGAAAAGAGTGACAGGGGGACAAGAGATCATGATGGAAAAATTAAAAACCGAGTCCCAAATCACGAGTCCGAGTCAAGCTGCGAGTCTTTTGCGCATGAGTCCAAGTCGAGTTTCAAGTTACTGATGTGTGTGACTTATGTGTGACTTGAGTCCAAGTCCCGATCTTGAGTCCCCATCTCTGTCCCCATTCACCTCAGTAAACAAACCTTTGTTGCATGTTGTCTGGACGTTTTTATCGTGGTTTTAAACTCTGGTTATTTTTTACAGTTTTAATGATTAAAATATGCACTGCTTGATAACTGCAGGGGAAATTTATTATGGTTATAAATAAGGCTTTTTCTAAGCGTCTATTTCCCTATTCGGCTAAACGCTCATTTAAATTTCATTTACATGTACACGGGTGAGATGTTAGCCTGATATACTCTCTACAGCGTCACTAACATTAAAAGCTAGCGCTGCCATTCTTTGTTCCTCTTAGCAGATTAATATCGTGCTATGATATGTGGTCTCTTTTTACTACGTGTGAGTAGTTTCTCATGAGTTCAATCCTCGACAGCCTACAAACCACTTTATTTCCATTTACTACTTTAAAAAACGGTCATACCAAACTGTTCCTACAACACGCTAACCGCCAAGCCACCGCAGAGCTTCTCACATTTACATCCAATGAAGTGCCAGACAGGATGGAAGCAGCCATGAACTGAAACTACAGCGGCCTCTAGTGGCAGGATGTTCATTACAGTTCAAAAGAGATGTACCGTGATTTCAAGCCTGTGTTTTTAAAAAATAATAGGTAATTCTTTTAACCAACTCATAAATCCTGCGCCTGTTAATTTGATAGTTACAAAACTGATAACTTATCTCTGTCCCACACATAGATGATCCTTGGGCAGGCCACCCAGGGAACATTTTTTTTTCTTACTTTTTTAAAGCGAGGGTAACCATCCATACAGGAGAGGTTTCCACTTCTACATTCCATCAGGAATTTCATTATTTGAGGAGCGATGTCTCACAATTAACTCAAAGCTTCCTATGCCATCAATCAACCATTTTTCTGCATCAGCTTGCTGCCATTATCATCCTGTACTCCTGCACTCAAGGTTGATGGTTACAATACGCTACCTCTTCAACAATAAAACTTAACATATGAAGATCCCCTGCAGTAATTATAGATTATCAAGAGAAACTTTTTCGACAGGCCTGTGATGTTATTTGAACATCTTTATGCGGTGTATTGCTGATAATTACTATCAAAGGGCAGGAACACACAAATAACATTAACCTGGGATGGGACGTCCCCCTCTGCCCCCCTACTGCCCAAGCATAGAGAGGGTGGGAAACACTGTAGTTGATAAACTGATTCAAACTTTGGTGGGTGAAATGTCAAAAAACAGCCCCCCCAAAAAGTCAGTTCACATTTTCCTCGCCCAGGCGGCTGCCATTAAATTGCTTGTGCCCAACGGTCCAAAACCAGAAAATATTGACTTTATTATCACATAAAACAAAGCAAAGGGCAAATCCTTACAAACTAGAAGCTGGGACTAGGGAACAGTTGCCAAAAAAGGAGCTGCTGATTAACTCCTGTCAGCTGCCTTATTGATTTGTTGTGTAAATGTTTAATTGCTATGCATTTAGAGGGATGAACTATACGTGGGATTAAATTAGTTACGGTCTCTCTTGACTGCTTGCAGTTAAACTTGCATGCACACAGCTTAATAATCCTTGGCTTAATGTTGACCCGATGTTAAGCGCTCAGTTGATTTCAAAGTTCCATGGATTAAAAAAAAGTTTTCTGTCCTGGCCCAAGTCAATGGAGCCAGTCTCTCTAAAAACATTACATCCATCCCAGTTAAGTCTTGTGTAGGGTGTCTACATGGCCATGTTTGTGCTGGCCTGACGGTGTGCGCTGGGCGGTTAAGAAAAGAACATTTATCATGGCCCCAAACAGGAGTCGTCACAGGGTGTGCTAAATGGCCCAGCATGCCTAGAAAAGCTATTTTCTAAATGGATGCCTCTCTCTATACGTGTGTCTGATAGAAATCTTCCCAGGGCAATGCTGGCTGGTAACAAGATTGGCTCCTTCTGCACCCCCTTTTCTCTTCATGCGTAGTTTATTCTCAAAGACAAAAAAAGAAAATGTAAAGTGTGTGCAAATTATCTTTACGTCTGTCTTACGTGGGAAGAGGCAAGGAAGCAACTTGAATATAATGTGGTCCGTGCACTTCCTCTCAGTTGAGATTTTTATGTTTTCTGACAAGCGAGGTAGCGGGTGAAAGAGAGAGAAAGGCCAAGACAGGGCAGCACGAAAATAGCTGAGCATGTTTTGAATTGGTCGACTTGAGAAACAGCACACAGATGTACAATGTTTTGATGTGTTTTAGTTGTGCATACTGCTTCCAAGTTACAAGCTGCTCCAAAACAATCAAAATAAAGTTATTTAACTTTTTGAAATCACATTCTAATATATGCTGCTGAGGTTTGGTCAAGATGAACTTTCTTTTACGGGGGAGTGAAAGGAAGATAGAGGGTGAGTGATGTATCGGAGGAGTTGGAAGTTTCGAATGGAAGAGTGTGGAGCGCGGATAGACAAGGAGAGTGGGCGGCTTTTTGAGCGGAGGAGGGAGGGTTTTAGAGAGAGAAAGGATGAAGAATGGCCCTGACAATTGAGATGGATGCTCAGGCGGTTTGTGTGTATATTTAGAGTCAAACTACTTAAGATGGACGAAATGATAGAGGGAAAGAACAAGAATAGGTAAATTCAGATTCAAGTAGATTGATGCTGTTTTTAGACCTCATTATCCCGTGTGTTGTGTTTGATGTGGGAATCAGTATGTGGAGATGAGAGGCAGCGGTGGACACTGGCATAGGTTCCATATCTTCAGGCTTATTTACAACACTGCACAGTTAACCTACACCTACGCACTAACATTGCAGCGGTTTGATCCTTTATCATATATAATAAAAATATCATGTATTTATACATCACATGGACATACAGTTTACTGTATACTTTAGCCCTGAGATAACTGCTGATGTTTAGAGTGGCTCATATACTGTACCTGTGAGTCAGAAGTATCTAAATGGTGATAGTTAGAAATAACCGAATTGTTCCTATAGTTCCTTGACTGCATCCCCATTTAGCACCAAGCTAGAGGGATTGCTAATAGCCAAGATTAAGAGGATGAAGAAGATATCCACGCTTCTTTTGGTTGAGTGGAAATATCCTGGGCATAGACACACCAGGATACATGAAGATGGGCCTTCCACCTTTTTGCCAACGATGTTTGCTTTTTTGAATCCATACACAATCTCCCTTTTAAATATTTTAAAGATAGGAATAAACAATCTCCTCTCGCCCTACGTGTGACTGAAACAGTCATCATTAGACTATTCACTTTTTCTGTTGCTTTCTATTAAACACATTTTTTTGGATGTTGTTTTCCCCCTTTTTTCATGTTTAATACGCCGCAGGGTGTACCAGCTATCACAGTTGGTTCTCACTCTAGAAGAATCAAACCGTTAGCTACACTACTACAATTAGGTCTATTAATTTCGGACTTTAGTTTCTTTTTCACAGATGAACTGAACCCATGCCGAACCATGACCCAAAAACCAAGGTACAAACCGATTCCGAATTGGTACAGCCCTATACTTGCTGAATAAATTTATTTCGTTTTGACTTTTATTTTGTTTTGACCTGTCCAGGGTTTTTCTGGGTTTTTTTTTGGCCATTAGGCCCGCCCATCTCCCATTTTTCCATTTCTCCTTAGAGACGCTCATAATTTCATGGCCCTACTGCATAACTTTGAATAACTATACACATGTATCCATATGTTTTTCATATTTGTCTGAAGATATCGAAGCTGCCAGATCATGTATGAATCACAACACACACAATCTACAGCCACATGAAATGTCAATCCCCTCTTCTCTTACGACCTGGCAACCCTCAGTGAGAGAGAGAGAGAGAGATCAAAAGGGGAAAAGACCTGCATTACTCTATACCAGACAGACTGACAAAAGATATGCCTATCCATCTGGGCTAAAATGCAATGTTTTTCTCCATACGCTGAAGGTCTGGATAAAATCATAGAAATTAAAGGTTTCTCCCCCTGATGTTGATATCTGAATGATCAAACCATTAAGGAAAACTGTAGAACTCCTTGGTCAGTTTTGCACAGGCATTATAAGACCTTGAATGAAGGCACTAATTTAGAATTCCTGTGGGACATGCAAGCTTGACATTTGGGCTTTTTCAACTTTAATAAGTGGTTAGTTTAAGTTTGGCACTTTTTTTGACCCCTGCCCTTTTGTGATGAAAAAGAAATGTTGGCAGCTGTGAAACTTTATACAATGTGTTAAATGATGTAACAGTAAAAAGCATAATGAAAGAACCGATATCAGGACTGACAATCAAGTTCAGTCTTGGGTGTATCATGCTACCAGCTGTTATGCTCATTTAACAGACACTGGCATTAATGAAAACAAAAATGTTCTATAAATGTCTCAGAGCAGCTTGAAGTTAGAATCAAAGGTATTAAATCTATAAAACTCTCTCTGCAGCTAAACGTTGCTGGCACTGATAGTGAATTCATGACACTGTTTGATTGTTTACGCTGATCTATTAATATGTTCATGGTCTTAACAGATGTTACTTGTCATAATGGATGGAGATAGTTACCTCCGCTCACCTTTTTACAGTTGGATAGTTCTTGTAGTGGTCCCAGACCTCTGCCAGTGAGTATTAAGATTAATTTGAAGGGCCAGCAGATGATTAATGGGTTTTGAAGAGAAAAGGAAAGTACATTTTGTATTCAATTTTTGGGATAATTTGACCTCTTCTGCCTTGAAGTGCAGTTTAAATAAAGTCATCTAAAAGTTGAAAAGAGAAATGTATTATTGCAGCTATTATAATAATAGACATCTTCAACATGACAGGAAGTTCTAATTTGATGCTGCTCTTTTAAGAGGAGTCATAAGTTATTAAAGATGGGGACCCCTGTCTTAATATTTAACAGTGGTCTGCATTGTTTTTGTCAAAGGTCTTTTGTGTAAAGTGTTAATCTGAAAACTAACTTTCAGCTGTAGCAAACATTAATTCTTTGTGGAATAAAAGTATTGGTGACACAGCACACGTATCTCATAGTTAAACTTCAGCACAGTACTTGAGTAAATGTACCTTCCAGCACTGCATAGCACAAACATGCACATAAAGTTGCTCCCATTTCCACAGCTTCCATTTACCCAGACTCTTTAATGGCGATGCCAAACAACACGTGTTCAAGTCTCTCAAATTCTTTTTAATAAGAGGAGTCTAATCAGCATGAATAATTCAGTCTGGTGCACATGACTGCTTCTGAACAGCTCCTCCTCACAACGCTGCACTGTGAGGATCCGTCTGTCTCGCTCCATGTTGTTTGTTGCTCTTGATTACTGGAAACTTAAGACTGACACACACCCGGATCAATATGACGGCACGTGGATGCAAAGCGGAAAGAGGAGTGTAAATGACTAAATGTGGGACTTATAAAGTTTTCATATTTGCTTCACTTTTTATTGAGGTCAAGTATCTTTCCTCACTCTCCCTCCCTCATCTTATCTAAGTCTGTTTATACTACCTGGCCAGCACTACATCAGTAGGCCTGCTGACCACATGCTGGCTGCAGGTTTATCTCAGTTCAGCACAGACCTTCTTGACTCCAGCGCCTCCAGCATGTGTGTGCACGCTTCTGCCTGTGTGAGTCTATGTGCACACAGGACGTCATCTTATTAGTCATTAACATGCTGAAGCTGTTGATCTATTTGATCTGCACAGGTTTTCTATGACTTGAGGGAGATGTTGTATACGGACTAAACGTGGTTCCATATGTGTCTCCTTCTTATCCAGCGGTTCCCCTGCTTCCCGGGAAAGGAGGTTACTCAAGGCCACTGCAGCCAAACAGATATCGCTATAAAAGTGCACCGGTGGATTTACTCACTATCGCTGACTACAGAAAATTCCAATAATCTGTCTCAAATGCCCAGCACTATACTAGACATCACCACTGCTTTCAGACCCCCCCCCCCATCAGTTTTGAAGCTGATGTCAGCCCTGCACCCTTGCTTATCCATCAGTAGAAGATGAGGTGCTACCTGATCACAGCCATTTGTTTCTTGATTTAATGCTTTCTTACGCCCGCAAACAGTTTACAGGAACAGTTGGATTTCCCTCCTCCCACCACAAGTAATTACCTTTAAAGGAGAGAGAGACAGAAAGAGAGAGTGAGCGTGCTCAGGCCTCCTCTCTCAGCCCTCTCCCCCCTTCCTTTCTCCTCCATCTTCTGGTCTGGACTGTTCACAACAGCACAGCTTGTTATCTGGCTGTGTGAAACACCACAGACTATTTCTGCAGAATAGATAGTTTACTCTCTGGCTTCAGGTTTCTCTCTGCCAGCTTGTTTTAAGTGTCCTTCAGTCATTGTGTAACAAGCATCAACACTCTACTCTTATTGAGGCCTTTATAATAAAACTGAATCAGTATAAATGACTGCTCTTTTATGATGTCTCCTGTGAAGCAGCAGCAAACCTGAGACCGCTGAATCTACTAGTATATGGTTGGAAAATTCTCTAGATCCATTTTCAGAAACATACTATTGGTTTGTACAATGACTGTTTAACGATGAGACAGTCCACAAAAAGTCAAAGCCGAAACCGTAAGTATCCCCTGACTGATTACAATGTCATGAGCTCCTCAACCTCCATGTAAACAGATCAGCTATAGGTCTACCTATTTTGGTGAACACCCATTGTCTGTGTTTAGACAGAACCTTTGAAAGAAGTCTCAGCGCATGATTGGAGGAATATCCTGTCTGTCTCATTCATAATGGGCCAATCAGAGCAACAAAACATATGACTTAGTGGGCGTGTGTAGCCGAGAGAGGTAAAATACACACACACACAAAAAACATTTTCCACCAGGAAAAGCTTTCAGTTTGGTTTCCTCATTCTTCTTTAAATAAAGATGTGTTTTCCAGGTCTGATAAAACTGCTGATATAGCTACATCTGAGCTAATTCCTCCACTTGCAGCCATTGTTAACTGACTTGCAGAACAGTACCACACTTGTAGCTACTGCAAAGGCTGTTCAGGGGAAGAGGAAAAAGAATATCTCTGACAAGAAAAGCTTTCGATGGGGTTCTGTGCTCTTCTTTCAACAGAGAAATTAATTCAGTTGTGATTAGATACTACTGCTATGGCTACATGCAAGCTCCAATTATAACTAAATATCCTGTTCTGACAAAATGGAGCAACCCCTAAAAATACTAGTGCATTTACACTCAAGAACACTGATTTCACACCTGAGTTGCATCATCATCAAATTACATGATACATCCCCCTAATATGGTGGTCTATTTAAGCTGAAAGATTTCCGATCTCTTCTGAGTTAAGACGTTACTGCTTGAGTGATGAACTTAAAGCCCGAGGCCAAAAAAATAAAGTTACGCTGCCTAGTTTTGTCAGGATACCAAAATTCTAACTTTGATACTGGTACCAAGTTCAGTTTCTTGATGCTCATTACTAAAATTAAACTTGAAATTATACTGGTTTGATACTTAATACCAAATGAATCAGAAGCAGGATGTTCACAAGGGCTGGTTACATTTAAAACTGAATTTGTTATCAACTTTAACTGTAAGGTATATATTTAATAAAGTTTTGTTACATAATATTAACTTTTTATATTTAATAAATAAATTGCTACTCTAAATGTATTATTCTTATGTAGTGTGCTTATGCAAAACTAGGAGACTGAATGAATAAAGTACATTCTCAAACGTCTTAACCTTCATGGACATGAAGGCTAGCAGCTAATTGGCTGTTTGGTTTTATTTGAATTGAATGTGATAATGTGATCTGATAACATTCAATGAATAACATATTGAGTATTTTCAGCCTGCCCTTCCTACTGCTCATATAATTCTATAATTAAAAAAATAGACTATAAATCTGTGAGCAGGGCTTTTACACTAAAACATTGCTCCAGTGACCAAATCATATTTTATTTTAGTATTTATCTGGAGCTTTATTTTCATTTTGTGCACTGAAAGATTTATTGATGGAATGTGACTTATTTTTGACTAATTGTTATATGTCACGCTAGAGAGTCACCGTAATGACATGTAACACAAGTTAGTTGCCCTGTTCTAAAATATGTAGCTTAGTCATTTTGAAAGCACTTAAATGAGACACCAACTAACCTGAGCATCATAAATGTTTCAATTTAGGTCTCACTTTCACCTGTAAGCCTGCCAGGCTTTTTATGCTGCTGGATGGAGGTGATAAGAACGTGATGTGATTTGCTAACTCTACATTTCGCGTCTAACATTATTTAGAAACTCATCACCTTCCTACTAGCAGGCTAGTCGGCTAGCTTCTATGCTAACCTGTCACTGGGATGCTTGGTGATCTTGTAAATGCGTGCTGTTTTGACTGTTTGGTAGCACCTTTAGCATGCAGGTTCATTGGTCTGTTGGTTCAGTATCTCTGTCCTGACAATAGATATAGAATCTGGCCAATTCATCAGCTTTACAAAAATCTGTTAGAGTCTGAACTGTGCAAACATGAGGGGCGTCGGACTATTTATTGTAAAGCTGTTTTGATAAGTGAAAGAGGTTGAATTTCAGCACCTGTTGAAAGGGGGTTTTGGCTTCATTATTTTTCAGATAGGAGGAGAGATGCCTTCCATCTTTATATACAGTCAAAGGCTTTGTAAAACACTTTGAAACAACAAAGTGTTAAAGTTCCGGTGTTGAATATTATCAAGGCATAAGCAGCTGAAAAAGCACAGAAAATATGGAGTCTGAGTATGGAACATTTTTTTATTTTATTTTAGAAATTCATTGTCCGTGAATTAGTAAAGATGGCTTTGAATCTTAGAGGATATTGATGCCAGCTTGGAGTGTTTTACAGTTATCAACACTTGTGATATGTGGGTGTTTGGATTGAAAACATCTATGAGTTAGATCAAGGCAAGGAGCTGAACTGATGGAGGTGTGTCATTACAGGTACTGATAAGATGTTGGAATACTGACCAGGAAATGCAGTCTTACTGGTAGATAAATGCATTTTAAGGTTTATATAACACTTGAACACTGAGTGAAATGAGAAATGTGTGGACGGGTTGTAGTGCTCAGGAAATTAACCAAATGTTGAGGTTCAATAACTTCCCCTAATGGTGATATACCTGATTAGAAGAAATAGATTGTGCAGTCTTGTTTATCTTCTTTCTACTTGTGTGTTTTCATGGCTCCATCTAGTTTTTAAACCCGGCTACTTTCCTATTTAGTGACAGTCCCAGCAGACAGGGCTCCTCAGGGTTACACATCAGGGTCATTAAAGCTTAGACATGGTCTGTTAGCAAACTGCTTTTTACTTTGTTTGTACCACACATTTCTGTTTGTGTGACAACTGTAGCACTTACTGCGTATTTACCCCAAACAAAAACAAAATAAAACACACCACAAAATACCTGTTGGACATTAGAGACACATAAAACCAGTAGCAAGCCAAACGTTTAGCTGTCTGAGGACTGGTCAGCACCATTACTCCCAGCCTCCCAGCCTCCCCTGGGCTGACAGGAGAACAGAAGGGCACACAAACATTCTCGATTCATTTTTCTGCCTCTTTATTGGTTTTCTGACACCGGGGAAGGTTACAAGGATTCCTCAGCTCCCCTGCTTGATGGCCTGGCACTGCTCGGCAGTGTTTGTATAAATGAAAATACATATATCTGCGGCATGCAGCCCTGCATGCAGATATCCCCGGGTTGGTGTAAGAAGGAATTACTTTAAATAGCTGTGAAATAAAAATGTGACAGTTTAGAAAAGGTAGAACTAGATTAAATAGTGTCAGTGCCCTGTCTCCAGCTCCATATGCTGTTTGTGTTTAAATGTAATCAATGCTCAAATTCCAAGCAAACTGTGGAAAAAGTTTGAATGTGTTAAATGATTGAAGAACTTGCAAAAATGCAACTGGTTTAATTTAGTTAACCCTGTGAGGAGTTTTAGCTGATTCTGATCAAAGTTATAAGCGAAAAATTGAAAACTCTTCTTTGTGGCATACAAAAGCAAACATAAACAAAATCAGACGCCACTGCAGGGTAGACCTTAGACTCGACAATTTACGGTGTGCTAAAGAAACAAACAAACAAAAAAATTAAAAGCAATGTTATCATAATGATATGATAAGTTTGTTATCAAAAGACAGCAGGAGAGAACTTCCCATCATTAAAACAACTCCTGCGAGTTCAGGACAAGGCCAAGAGATAAGGCGTGTCACTTTGTCCACAGAGGGTGCCAAAATGACCACAAATTTTTAATTTAACTTATGATATAGTGATTATCTTACAGTTGTTACAATACAAGAATTTTACACTAAGCTGCTGTTGAACAAAAATGAGATTTGAACCTTTTTGTGTACAGTGGCAACAGCAATGTAAGTCATGGCCTTAAAATGGAAACTGATGTCAGGCTAGTCATTGCTGTTACAGCCAGTGAGTGGCAGAGAGCATCTGGTGGCAAGAATCAATAGGAAGTAAGCGGAAATGGCTTTAACTCATCTGAAAGTGCTGTCTTTTTTATTTACATCTCTTAATGATGTTCTCAGTGGACAGTATACGTCCCCAGTACATTTCATTTTTAAAAAATGATTACATTAACATAACTACAGGGTGAAGCTGTGCATTGGCAGTAGCTTGCACATGTATGCATCATATTATCTAGTGTGCTTGTTTTCAATTAGCGATGAATCTAAAACCCTCTACATTTTCCACCTCTTACTTTTTTCTGTTTGTTTCAGGGAAAATCCAGACATTACATTTCAGATCCATTATAAAGACACAGAACAACAATGGAAATCATTTTAGGTTTTCATACTTGTACATAAAACCCTGCAAAGCCCAATAAGCACTTCTGGTTTCACAGTGAAAGATGAGAAAAGTTTAGTCCCTGGATATTTAACACAAAGAAATCAAATCAGTAAACTGCCTTGACTTCTATTTGGTCTTATACTCAATTTACTTTTACATATTTTTCATGAAGTTTAATTGTCTGACCTAATAACTGTTCCTATCTATGTAACTGAAATAAGCTATTTCTGTCATGGGGTACATTGTTTTATTTTATATATCTGCAGTTGCAAAGAGGACAGTGCAATATTACACAGCAGATGCAATATACTGTAAGTTAGATCCTGTTACTCTCTATGTCTCCAGTGACAGTGTAGACCCCGTTTTTGTCCTTCTGTGTGCATCCTTTTGTTTGTAGTCTAATTTGTCTGATGGATGTTCTGATTGTGATAACAGCTCTGCGTAGCACTGATGTCTATGACAAATCCCCCTCAGGGTACAATTATGTTTATCCTTATCCTTAAAAATTGTACTGTGTTGTGTTGTCACATTGAAAATAAACAGGAGAAAGCAATAGTTTAATAAGTGTAAAACAACGAAGCCCACTAACACTAAATGAAAGCATGGGTATACAAACTGCACCCATTGGTGGTGCAGTTGACTGTATAAATAGATTCAACATATGCAGTAGATCTTCTTAAGGACCACGAAGCCACATGAGTAAAAACTAGATCTTACCCTCATAGCTGGTCAATCAGATGTACCTTCCAAGCTTTGAAATCAGTGATTGTACATGCAGGAAAACCCACTTCTGGCAATAATGTGCCAGTGTCAATGGTCCACTGTGTCTTTAGTGAACAGTTACTTCAGACTCCAAATGGCCTTGATTTATACAGATAATGGTCTTCATTGGTACCAAAAGCTGCCTGTCCTTCACTAGAGGCAGCTTTTGGTTAAAATATGACTGAAAATATGTGGGGTTTTTTTTCAAAGCATGGGCAACTGTGACTTGTTAAAGTCTGTCATGTTGCAATTGGAAGGTTGTGGGTTCAATCCCTATCTACTCATTTAATTTAAATGGGATAAGCTGATACTGATGGCTGGGGTTTGACATTTGAATCTACACAATATGAAAAACTGTGCAATTTTACACAGCATTGTTCAATATTGTGAAAAGCATACAATGTGCCATAATTAAACAAAAAAATGAAAGTGCTATTAGCTTTGATTCCCATTTTTTTTGTCTTATCAGCTATTCCTTTGGTTTTACACAATACCCATGTTTCTAACATTTTTACCCTGATTCTAAAAGAAATCAAAAAAGCAAGTTATCACAATTTGCACCAGTTAATCTTCACCTACCTGCAGAAGAATTATGCCTATCAAATGGGTAAAATGTTGGCTTGCAGAGTAAGAAAGCTTTCCCTTTTCCTCTTTTAACATTGTGTATTACGGTTATTGCAACCTTTTCCGTGCACTTATTGAAAATACTCATTTCACAGTAATGACAAAATCGCATTTGACTTTGCAGCCATAGTTTGTACTGATTATTACCGAAGTAAAGCCAGTTGAATTAAAAGTACTAATGCAGGCTTTAAAGACATGCCGTTACATTCAGCATGCTGCAGGCGTTCTATGTCTTCTCTAGACACATTTAAAACATCTCACGGTACATCACAGGGCATGTGCTTGTTGATTCCATTACAGTGAATTAGCAGGATGAAGCTGTGAAAGGCCCACTGGGGGGGGGGGGGGGGCAGGCCCAAAAGTGTCAGCACAGAACAAACCAAGATGGTCGGAGTGTCTTAATCTTGCTGACATTTACTGTGGCACATTGGGGGACTGTGTTTGCGTAACTAATTGTTGCTTGATGAATTCAAGGAAAACAAAAAAAGCTGATGCATTCATGCTCCTCGTGGCTTCTTTTTGGGGGGAGAAAAGAAGGCCTTGCGCTTGTTTAAAGGAAGACAATATAGCATTATGTGTCAAAATAGGATTAGAGGTCTGCTAAAGCTACAGCACTGTCAAAGGAAGATGCTTTATTTTGCCTACGCTGCACATCTTTTCTCCCCGTCTCCGTCTCTCTACACACTATTATTTGCAGAGTGTGTGTGCGCATGCTTGTGTAATTTTCATCTGTCTTGTGTTTGATGTTTCAGCGAGCGCCTGACCTGTCTTTGCTAGTATCTGTGCTTGACAGAGAGAAAAAGCTGGGTACAGTTTCCTGAGTGGGTTGCCGTGGTAATGTGGAGTGGCGTGATGCCCTAGAAAATTCCAGGTGTGAAGTGCTTTATTCATTCCACTGCAGAGGGAGTGCTTCTCTCTGTGTGAAGTGGTAGGTGTGACGTTTATATTCCATTGTGAACAAAAATGATTTTGTTTTTTTCTTTTATGCATGTGCATATAAAACAGAGAGGTTGGTTGTGTGCTGAAGTCACTTAGGTTTTGTCCTCCTCTTTTTCTCTGCCTCCTCCACCTGCACTAGTCTGTGATTGATTGGTCACAGTTCTGAATAACTTTAATTGGCTTGCCTCAGCAGTGGGTGGTTCTCAAACGCCTGAACCACTGTGGAATACCCAGAAAAGCGTTTTAATTTCTGATCTTGTAGGCAGTGAGGACTCTCTGCTGCCATCTGAGAGGGCTCTTGAGAAGCACTACCTACATCTCTTTAATTCTGTGCATTGTAGTGTCTGCTGCTTTGTTCCTGCTTTTTTTTCTTTCTTTCTGCAAAATCTAGAAAAGAACCCCCCTTCCCTTCAAATGTATCCACCCCCTTCTTTGGCTTCGAACTGGACTCACTCTCATCTCTGCCTCTGGCCCTTTTCCCAGTGCTCCCTTGTTTGATGGGATTTGTGCTCCACCATTACTGTTGCTGTGTTACACATATACTCACGCATGTGCATGACATACTTACACTTCATCCATAGAGTATACAAACCCTGTCTCTTAGAACTAACACTTAATAATCACCATTCTTCTCTTCAAAAGAGTTCGTAAAAAATATGTTATCTCAATTACAGTTTTACTAAGAAAAAAGGCCTTGTTACATAATGTAAATATGTATGGTCTGTTACATTTTTAAAAAGTCAGGAGTACTTTGAGTCAGAAAGAGAGATACAATTTCAGACACTATGACCCTCCTAAACCACAGTGCTCATATTTTTTAAAGCTAACCACAGGCAGGATTCAGGATTTGAACTCCATGTTAAAGCTCTGTGGTTTGTAAAGCAACGATACCCCCAAACCACCCTCGTACAAATTGCTTGTTGCATAATACACACTGTAAAAAAAAAATCAAGTTGTTTGAGCTTCAAAAAGTCGGCATTTAGGGGGCCTTTAAATTTAAGTTGACTTAATCTTATCGCAGCATTTGCACCAACTTCTTTTATTGATATAAGTTTATTTTTATTTAAAAGCCCAACCCCCAATTCAACCAGATGAGATCAACATGAACAGAGGACATTTTACTTAAACTTTATGCCACTATAAATGGGACAGTAAAGCAGATAATAATTTTCATCCTCATATTACATAAGTCACACAACCAACAAGCTCTAATCTATCCTTAACTGGAGTTACATGAAACCTGCTGCTCTCTGAAGCTAAGAGTAAGTTTCTAAGCATAACACTAAACAGAGGGCTATGTGTAGGGGTGTGCAGTATATGCGGTAGACGGTATAAATTATATAAATTTGGCCTACGGTAGAGATTTGGACTCTACCAACTAATCTCATTAACGCTTGTTAATGAGGTCTGGTATCTGCCTTGGTGTGAGTTAGCAGGCAAAAACATGTGTTTTTTCCTCTCAGAGTCTGACGGCTGTACCGCAACTAAGTCAGTGTGCTGTCTCTGTCAGTCTTCCTGGGACTTTAACGCAAGCTAAATGCTGCTTTGGCTGGTTGCAGAGGCCAGCACTGCAGCTCTTCCTCTTACAACAGCATAAACAACCATTTAAAAGTCTATTTTAACTTATGACTTTCTTTTGTAAGTCCACAGTGAGTCAATGATCCAGGCTGCAATATTAAATGAGGTCAGAAAAGCTGCTGTAAACTAGCCGTATTCTCTGAACGGCAGCCAAAGCAAAATACTTGCGTCAAGCACTTGAAAATAAAAGTCCGCGGCTGTTGTTTTTCTGAAATCCTTTCATTGTGAATGCCTTCACTAGGGAACGTGTTCAAGTCACTAGCTTAACACACCTCATCAGGTTAGAGATGAAATGTGAAAGTTAGAGCGCAGTAAACCTAGAGAGACTTAAAAAAAATAAAACATGTTTTCTGAGTTCCTATAGGCTACGTGGAGATAAACTGAGTATGCCATCAAAGGCTTGTTTAAAGAGAAGAAGGGGGTTAATAACACTTGAATTTGGATTAAAAAGCATTATCTCTTTTTAATTTTGCAGTACCGTGATATAATACCGTATCGTCAAAGGCAAGAAAAATACCGTGATATGATTTTTAGGCCATATCGCCCAGGCCTAGCTATGTGTTATGCTTATACTTTCTTCTACAACAGACAAAAAAGTTTTTAGTTCATACCTTTACATGTTTCGACGGAATGCTTCCGTCTTCGTCAGAAGTGTCACCTGATGGTAGTGTGACGTGTCCTTATCAGCTGATCTTAGGAAGCCGTGATCATCCTGTCAGATTTGACAGGTCGATCACACCTCCTGCTGTCTGGTCGCTCCTCCAGGACGGCGCTCCAGGTTTGTGACAGTCTATTCCAAAGCTGAGGCATTTCATGCTTGTGTCTGATATTCAGAGGCTCCCATCCCATATCTGCACTCACGGCAGGTGCTGATGTAAATTCATTGACTATCATGAAGGACCTGATAGCCTTGTGATGCACAGAATTAAAACATGTATTCCAACAAAATCCTCCAACAACAGAAGCATAGTCTGTACTCAGGGTAATGATATTGAACATTCATGAATTTTAACATCCAAATTTTGACATCCCACAAGGTTTACCTTTGTTCAGTGTAGTTCCAAGAGCTTATTAAGTACGCACCAAGCTTCTTTAAATGTCATGTTTTCATCCAACAGCAAACCAATCTCACACATTGATTGTCATTAGGATTTTGCTGTTGAACCTAAATTAGAGACGACTGAACTTGTTTAGTTAAACCAGAAAGTAATTTCAGGTAACCACAAGTAATAGTTTTTACAGTTGAATAGCAAACTGGAAAAACCATTGCCAAGACAAACAGCTGTTCAAGCAGAGAGCAGGTTAGTGTTAAATTAGAAATGCATAGATCCATCTCTGTGCTCTGACACCAATCCAGGTCTTCCTAACTTTGTAAAACAAAAACGAATAAATAGAAATAAACAAAATGTGTTAGCGCATTCTGCCTCACAATCTGTTGTAAGATCATCATTCACCTTCTGTTCTCACAGTTAATCCTTGTTTAGCTGCAAAGCAGCTGAAGCTGTGCACTCCTATCAAATGGGTGAAATGTTCTCCATGGATTTTTTATTTGATAGCAAAAGTCTCTTAAAATGTCATGAATTGTAAACTGATAAAGAATTTCTGTAATGGCAGTTGAAATTGAGTCGCAATGTGTGATCGGTTGAGTTTTCTTTAGTCTGTTGCAGCAAACTGTGTGGTACATCATGGGTCTAGGTATCTGAGATGAAACCTGGAACTCTGTTAACTCCCTGACAGATGTTCTCATACGTCCTACTAGAAGTCAGGAAGACTCAGAGTGCGCTGACATGGTGGCGATCTGTGCCATACTACCGAGTGTTTCACCTATCATTGCAGTACAGCTGACAAAGTTAACAGCTCTTTAGGTTTCATCTGCTCTCTTTATTTGTTAAACCCTCTACATTTCAACTTCCTGAAACTATAGCTCTACAAATATTTCTTGTTATTATGAAAGTTGTAGGTGTAAAAAGCACGAACTTTTTCCGAACTGTTTAGCTTTTGTTGTCTGTGTCCTCCATGTTATCTTGGCTCCACCTTGCAAAATACACAGGCCCATCACTGGACTGACAACAGCGTGACAAACAAAAGCATTGCCAACTGTGAAGATGGAATAAGTTCAAATAAATCTGTTTAAAAAGAAATATTTAAAGCCAAATAATTTAGTAGTTGTTTTTTAAAATACAATCACTTTGTTAAATTACCAAACATGCAAAGACAATTAAGACACAGGTAATAATGTAAATACTGAAGTTTGAAAAAGTTGTTTAAAAGCAGCTGTTTAAAGGGATTTAATTTCATCAATGTGGAAAAGTGGGTATGATAATGACACTATATGTTTGTATTTCCTTTGCATTGAGACACTTTATCGTTTTCTTGTTTGCATCAAGCACACATGCACAGATATTTTCCTGTTTTCTTCAATTTCAAAGGTTTTTCACCTTACAAGGCTAACAAAACTAGCCAGATGAAGGCAGACAATAGTCTGGGGGACTCTTGAACTGAGCCAAGAGGGTAACTAGGCCCCTTTAGTAATAATGATAAAACACATAAACATATAGAAAAGATCTTCATTAATTGAAGTGGTGATCAATCAACCAAATAAACTTTGTGGGGTAAGAGACCGAGTGAAGATGTTCCATTTAAGAACAAGCTTGTGCTTCTAAATGGCTCTTTGATGTGAGCCACGGGAGCTAGTTACTGCTCAGGTGCCAGTTTACTTTCCTCCATCCTATGTTTTTATTAACCTTGAAAAGCAGATGGATATGCCCGTTTCCTTGTTTTTCACAGGTAAATCCATCTTGCAAAGCTCCCATCTGAACCGTTTGGGCCTATTTAGAGAGTGACAGGAGCAATCAGCGATGAGGGGCAGTACTTTCAGGCGCAGCAGAATTGAGACGTAAACAAGCAGCAGCAAGAGCTGGTGCAGTTATGGAGGAAGAGATTAGCGTGGATGCTGCTAAAGCGCCAGTTTTATCAGAACTTGACAACATTTCTTTGCTAAAAGAAGAACAACGAACAGCAGTGAGTTGTTTTCTTTTCAAAAATGACAAAAGTCGAGTACTTACATGTCTATAGTCGCCATGTTTCGTGGTATTCATCAGTAGCTGCACACATGAAGCTTGATAGCTGTTACGTCACATGTTTTGTTGCTCTGATTGGCCCATAGAGATGTGACAGACAGAACGTTCATCCAGTCATACTCTTGAGTTTTTTTTCAAATCCTCTGCCTTTTCTCAAACGTTTCCTATTGAAGCTTACCCGGATGGATGTGTGAAACAAATCCATCTGGCGTGTCAGGTTATGTTTTTATGCAGTCCACATTTAAAAAGCCAAACTGGTACCAAATGAAGAGCTTTTTGAGCCAAACAAACTAACACTGCCAAGTGATCTGGTTCTCTATAAAGAGACAGATTTCCCATCAGAGTTTAATGTGCTTAACCATGGCAAAACTACACTGTTGCATGACATCATCTGCAAAGATCCAAGAGAGCAGCCTAGAGGATTGTCACATGCCAAGATACCGGGTCTAGCTGTTCAATTCAGGATCGAACCAAAATCCAGTGTCAAGACTGGATTGGTCTATTCCTGACTTAAACCATATATACATATTATACAGTGGATAATAACATTTGTAGGAGGTACAGTGCACATAAATGAATGGTCATAATAAAGTGTAAAACATATTTCTTGAAATAACTTCTGTTTCAGACATTATTAGTTTTATGAAATATATCACCCTACATTCTTAGTTTTCAACATTAAGTGTTTGAGAGCACATCACAGAATGATATGAAATATTAATGTAAAAGAAAACCAGATACACTGTAGTAATTGTCAGAAACTCAGATTGTACAGATTCGACTTATTAGAGAACATCTTTCTCACCTGTCTGTTGGTTCACAGTGAAATTGAATGATATAAAAACATACCCTTTCCCCCAGCCAGTAATCTTTTTTTTTTTTTAAACTACAACAGATTGTCACTTACATTCTTATCAACCTGAAAATCATGTTGGTGCTGTTTTTGTGTTATTTTTGTAATAGTTTCTCTTTCAAATAGCTTTAAAGTTCTGCTACCACAAAATCAAATCAATGATGAATGCTTACATAAGCCTGTTGTTTATATTCATGGAAGCTGTGCTTGGCTCTGTGTTTCTGGCTTGACTTCTTGTCCAACAGTTTGCTCAGTAAACTGAAATCCAAGAGCACAGTTTGTATATAAATATTTCTGGCATCCATACTCACTCCTGTTTACTTTTTTCTTCCACCAGTTTTGATGTAGGGGCCCATTACTGCTGTCAACATTGCTATAACTTCACTCACCATGTTTTTGTAAATGAGCAGTTGGCCATTGAAACTGAGTCATATGCATAACTTACTAATTATATTTAATTGATTTATAAAGACATTATTGACTGTTTGGATGTCATGGTAAAGGTTGTGGCTCTGTGAGGAAACATTAGTTAACTGCATATTTTTATGTAGAAACAGCTCAAATTTGATAACTGTCTACAGAGAATAACTCGGACATGTTTGTACATGGGAGTAAGAATTTCATTTTTACTATTATAGCAGTACAGCGGCAGTATCTGCTTTACATAGGTATTGTGTGTGTAAGCCTGCAGTCTGTTTTTGCCTACAGGCAGCTTAGCCTCCTTTGTCGTGTAGATGTGGATGGCATGTGAGTGAATGTTTGGGGATGCTCAGCAGTTAAATCCAGAAGAGAGCAATGGATTTAAGACTCACTGACACAAGGAAGTTGAGCTTTTTCTGCTGTTTTGCTGCTTTACAGTATTTTACGTGAGCAGAGGTTTTCCTTTGGGTTCTTGATCCACGGGTCTGCACGAGTGGTCTCCTGAGTGTTTCTGCTGTAGTGATTGCAACACGTGTTAAACGCGCACACAACCTTGAACGTGTGAGCCGGTGGAGTGTGTTTGTGTGAACTCTGGACCACCAGCTCATTTCACACACAGGCAGACATCAAAGAAGGTTTGAATTAACCCTGCGTGTCGGGGCCGCTCTGCACGCCATCCGCAATTTCACATCTCTGCCGCTCTAGCAGCACCAAACCTACATGGCCCCATTCATATTGAAATGAACTGATGGAGTTTTGCCACGCACCCAATCGCCATCCTTCACTGAGAGAAGATAAAACTTCAAAAAGAGCAGTGATACATTGGGATCTGTTTGCAGGTGGTTAGGCTCTGTGTCGTCGTAGGTGAAGGGAAGGTGTTCTGTGTCTCTGTGAAAGTGCGCTTCAAAGTGTGGGTATCATTTTTTTCTTATTAAAGCAGGTCAATTGTGTTTCCATTACAGCCCTCTTGGATAGCGAGCTCCTTTTCTCCTTGATTAGACTGCAGGAATTATACCATGGTCACGCACACACGGGGGCACACATCAAAGTGTATGTGCCAGCTATTTTAACTCAGTGTTAAATCCAACAGGAAGCAGCGGCCTCCCTATATCATTTGCGTATGTGTTCTTTATTTATTTATTGTTTTGACTGGATAGCATTGCCTCCAAAACAGTCATTTTCACATTTTCACCTCATCTTGGCAGCTAATTTAATTTTATATTGTATTTATTGATCTGGCCAACTTCAATTTCCTGCAGCGGCATGTTTCTGTTGCACAATGAAAGCGATAATGTAGATGAACACGCAACAGTGGCGAGGACTGGAATGGTGATGAAGAGTGCGATGATGATAATTTCTGTGGGTGATTGTAATTGTGATGAGTTGTATGCTGATTAGAGCCGAGTCTGAAGATGGCCAGGGTCGCTGCAGTGTGGGTGAGGCCATCAGCTGCTCGGTGTATTTTTAATATACCCCGGCCATCAGGAGGCTGCCACGACAGCCATTCAGTAAACACATTCATATTTCATTAATGTGGCCTCTCCTACCCCTGACAGCCCTTTATTGTCTCCTCTAGAGGTTGTTCAGTAATCCACTGAGACCTTACCTCATCTTACTGTGTTACCTGCACCCACGCACACACACACACACGCATACGCTCTCTGCTGTAAGTGCTCTAGTAAGGAGTCCTTTCTCGTGCTTGTTCTGCATACTCTTCATGAGTCTATGGTGGTTAAATTTAACCGTGTATAGGACGAATGCTAACACAAATACACCTACATGCAGTATTCATCTCTGCACTTGTATGCCTTGAATTGTGTGCTCTCTTATAAGCATGCTCTTGTCATCGACACACAAATACACATGAAAAACGAATTGATTAAAACTACTTTTATAAGTGGCAACAAATACAAGCTCATTCAACAGTCTTTTTCAGTATTAGATGGATTTATAGTAAAAGTAGTACATCTGTGGATAGAGAAGTTGTATGTTTTGTCTGTTTTTTGCTAATTTGTTTTATCTGCTCACCCTCATTGTTGTTGCTAGGACGGAGCCACACAAAAGAAATAAAAGGTAAAATGTAGTTATGCAACACTAGCTGGCCTAAAGGAGGTGCTCCAAGCACGGACTAAGCTGGGGGGCCTCTTAGAAAGTGTACACCTCTCCAAATAAGACTGACCATGCGATCTTTCATAAGCAAGAATGTTAGAATATTTAGTATCTGGAGTTTATTTGGTACCACTGTTATCTCTTGTTACTGAGTCAGATCTGTGATAAGGTTGCTGCAGTTTCTGATCATAATTTGATGGGTTGTTTATGGCTGTGATAATTAAATAGAGCACAAATGTTACCTCAGTGATGAAGTTGATTAAGAATTTTTAGGTTTATAACTTATCTTGGGCTCACAGAACAGCAGCTGATAATTTTATCCCCCATACAAGGTGGTGGAAATTTTCATTTAAAGAAACTCAAAGCTATGGACATTGGTACTGAAGTTATCAATAAACAATAAAAGGGAGAACTGACAACTACTACTACTACCTTTATTATGATAATAATAAAAACAACAGCAACATTATTTAACATCATTATGGCTGATATTGGCCTGTTGAGAAACATTGGCAAACAGCTGATAAAGCGGCGTGAACCGGTAACAATTCAGTCTGGACCACTTTGTCAAGAGACACATGATTTGTGGGTTATAACTTTTCTCTTTATTAGCAGTTGTTAATTTTCTGTTATTGTTGTTTTTGTTGTTATGTTTGGAGGTGTGGCTGTTTGGGATCCCCCTGCACATGTGGAAAGCATCAAGCAGGAACAGCACGTTCCTGCTCTTCCTGTGTCTACAAGAAAAGCCTAAGGCAGGGAGATAAAACCAGAGCAGAGCAGGCATCAATGACAATGGAATGACACTGCTAAAGCATAGAGGAGGAGCTTGGGTGGAGGAGGGTTGCAAAATGCAGCTTGCAGAGGGAGCAGCCAAACATAGCCAGGCTAGAGCAGTTTAAATATGACAGCATGAGTGCAATTAGCCAATAGTGTGCCAGTAGACTGAATTAGTGGGCCGTCAACTGATGTGGGCTTGTCAGAAATCAGCAGATCTGTGGCCTGCCTGAACTAATGCTATACGCTTTATTTGTCAGTACTCACTAGTTGTATCCAATCAATTTAATCCTGGCATCTTGAATACGTTATTGTTGAATTAAACATTATTTTTTCTGGGTGTAAGAAGTGATCTGTTGGACTTTAAATACATCATAAACTAACCATCTGTCAGCATGTAAGGTGAACTAATTAACTAACTATAACCATTTCAACACAGATTTCAGCTCCAAAGTTTAGAACACTTTTAACAGTGATCTAAGCAGATTAGGAGCAGCTAAAGCAAGTGAGTGCATGCCACTCCTACCTACAAAAGTTGTTAGTTTTTTTCAGTCCAACAGTTGGAGGTAGGCTATGGGCTGTGTTGCAGAGGAGAGGCACAGCGATGCTTCATGTCCCTAAAATGTGTTCTCTAAGTCCCTGGCTCAGTGAATAAGGCTACACTGCATCCTGTCTGGACATATTTTACTGTCTTATTCAAGTATGATTATTGCTTACAGTTTGTATGATAATTGAATTTGAACAGTATGATGACTCGGGTGGACATCAAAACCTGGATCCGTAAAGACCCAGATCTGTATTTTTTTTCAAACACCTGAAAATCAATAACACTTTAGCTTATCGATTCTGCCATCGAGTCTCACAGGCTCTGTGATGTCACGTTATTTTACGATTTTACTGGAGTAAAACATAAATCAGCTATTGCAAGGGGAACAAAAACTAAAAGTGCATCAGCACTGTCTATCTAAACAAACCAAAATACGGTACCTTCAGCTGTGAGGATGAAGAAACATGCACCCAAATCTCTGGCTTCAGGACAATTTTCTTCTTCATCTGCTCAGATAAATGCTGAAAAGTGCTGTATTTGAATCAGCTGAATTTTACGTTAATTAGCTGACTTAGTAAGCTGAAAGAATGTTTTATATGGTGCATTCAAAGAACCTCAGTAAATAAGACACGTGTATCCTGTTTGTCATGATGTGTTCAAATGTCATAAAAAAACAAATTCAATATTTGATAAGAAAAGTCAATAAATACAGTTGTGAATATAGGGAGTGTGTGTGTATCAGAGGGATATAGAATAGATATAATAGACTGAATCATAACTTTTTAACCCAAGAACTACTCAGTTCAGACCACTTCTGCTGTAAATATTTATCATCATTTTGTTTTTCCACCAAAGAAAAGAAAAGTAGAGATAGTGGATAAGGACTCGGATTGATAGGGAGGATCAATAAGGGTATCAATAAAAATGAATGACCTTCATCCCTAAAAAGGTAACTGTTTCATCCCCAGGCTGTACAGACACCCGTGTGGCCCAACCGAATCTCAAATGTATCACAGCATGCATCTATGAGTACATCTTATACATGCATGTACTGTACATATGTTATATATAGGTTATTAAATTTGACTTTCTTGCTTTTTCCTCTACTTTTGTCTGTATCATCCATTTCTTTTAAGGCTTAAAACATCAGATGTCCCATTCAGTGTACATTGATGGTCACACTGCCAGATCTGTTTGATAATTTGGCTTCACATGTGACAAAGCTTTACAGTTACTTGCGGGAGCACAGTCAAAGGCCTATTGACTTGTCTGAGATTTAAAACTTTATCAGATCAACCTTTATGTTCAAGTATAACTTTTAAGCCAAAATTGACGAGAAACTCCAGATACACTCTTTTCACGGCAGACATTTTGATTTGTAGTAATGCGGACAGTCAGTTCTGTTCAAGTGTCTCAGTAAGCCATGACAGTGTGACAGTGAGCCTGCATGCACAGCACCAAGACTCTGAAACTTGAAGTTGAGATGAAATTGAAAATAATCCTCTGCTCGTTTTAGATCAAATAAGGGTGTCCACATGTATAATTGTATATGCCACAGAAAAAAAATATATAAGGCATTTTGTTTTGTCATGTAATTATCCGCTCAAGTTTTCTTACTCTTAATCGAAGAATGAATGGAGAATTAAATCATATGTTCTATGGCATCCACACATCAATCATCGATTTTCTTCATGCATGGAGGGCCAGAATGTCTATTTTATAAACAATACTATCCTCAGTAAGTGACACTTTCAACCATGTGATAATCAACCATCTGTAATCAAATATAGGCTAAAGGTTGTTACGTCCCAATCTTGTATTTATTTTAACCAAGAACACTTGCTGCATATGACTGAAGTGATAGTGTTTCTAAAGGAGTCTTGGTATGTTCTACCATTTAAACAGTATGACTGCCAAAAAGATTTAAATTAAAGTCATGGCATAGATTTGTACTTAATTGCTCAAGTAATTAGATAAGTTAATGACTCAGCTTCTCTATTTTCATTTTGAGAACAAATACAAGCAAATTCTCTGTAAATACAATTCTAAATTAACTCATTATTTTGCACTAATGGTCCATTATCATTGAAAATGTAAAGATCATTCTGATGTTTTAACAAAGGCGCTATATATCACACTGCCTCTTGTGTCATGACCTGTCAGAATATTAGTATTATTATTTTTTTTTGTCATTGCAGGGTTTTGGTGTTGTGTTGTTTGTGCTATATCTTCCTAAAGGAAGCAATTAAAGTCTCACATAGTTCATTTCAGTCTGATTTCTTGTGTAATTTATTGCTACATGTCAGTGAAATGGTAATGTGGCGTTCTAATTCAAATCTGTCCTGTAGTTCATGCACCTCACTGAAACCAACATTTGTCTCAGCCTGTAATAACGGCACAGTTGTAAATTTCCTCGCATGAATTATTCAACTGCACTCAGCTCAACTGATCTAGGTGAATTTGTTCATTTTGTGTGTTGTTGTGTTTGTTTGTTTGTAGCTGCTCCTGAGAAAGATGACGTTACTGGTCTTCAGAGCAGTAGAAAGGGGATAAAGCTGTTTGTATAGTAAAGGATTTAGCATTAAATGAGGAGGATAAATAGTCCATCCAGGAGTGATTGAGCCTCATAATGTTACATGAACACAAGAGCAGAGCCAGGCGTGTGTGTTTGCCTGCATGGAGCTTAGGTGTACGTCTGTGTGCATAAAAAAGATTCAGTTAAAGCCAAATCAGAAGGAAAGAGATATCCAGTATGTAAAGACACAGTGAAATCCTGTTTTTCCTTGCTTGTGTATAATATTTTGTGGACATCTTTTGGCATGGAAGGTGGCTCAGGAGTGTGTTTTGGGGGTTGGAAACAGTTTCTTCTGCCAGTTATGTAAATAAACCCTGCAGAGAGTCAGGGGTTTGTAATAGAGCCGGGAAATATATGGATTTTTTGGATGTATTGATTTTTTTAACCAAGATATAGTGTCAGACAAAATGATTTATACCAAAATAGTTTATGTTGATCATTAAAAAAGGAGGACTTAGGCTCAGCTAAAAGATTTACAGTAAGAGCCACTGACAATATTAATATGATCAACCACAACATAATCTTCCGGTTTGAAATGTTTAATCTTATTTGGGAATTTTCCATTTTATTTGATTTCATGGGGCATTTTCATACATTTACTTCACACACAGGCTGGTTATTTTGATGTCATTGTCCATATTAGTGCCCATGAAAAGTATGCATTCCTGGATTTTTTTTCTAGTTTTTAATTTTAATTAATGCATAAATACACCCCTTCAAGTCAGTATGTAGTAGATGCACCTTCTACTTTGTGGATAGGTATGGATCAGGCTTGCACAAGTGGACACCGCAAATTCACCTCATTCTTCTTGGCAAGATTGCTCAGGCTGTGTCAGGTTTCCTAAATGAGGATTGAGGGTGAACAGCCTTTTTCAAGTCCAGCCACAAATTCTCTTCTGGACTGATGTCCAGCTTTGACTCTGCCACTCCAAAACATTCACCTTGTTGTCTTTAAAACACTGCTTTGTAGTTTTCGCTCTATGCTTCAGTTCATTGTCCTGCTGGGAAATAAATCTTCTCCCAGTTCTCTTCTTAGTTAGTTCTCTTCTCTTACAGACTAAATGGGATTGTCTTCCAGGATTTTCCTATATTTTGCCATATTCATTTTACCCTCTACCTTTACAGGCCTTCCAGTGATGGCTGCTCAGAAGTATCCCCACAGCATGATGCTGCCACCACCACCGTACTTTACAGTGGGGATGGTGTGTTTGTGGTGATGAGCAGTCGGTGTTTGGTGTCCGCCAAACATAGCATCTTGTCTGATGGCCAAAAAGCACCATTGTAGTCACTCCACTTGACCATGGAGTCTCTCACATGCCTTTTGGTGAACTCTAGTCTAAATTTGATTGGAGTTTTCTTCAACAGTGGCCTTCTCTTTGCCACTCTTAGATGAAGCTTCGACTGGTGAAGAACCCGGGCAACAGTTTTTGTATGCAGTCGTTCCCATCTCAGCTGATGAAGCTTGTAACTCCTTCAGTTTTCACAGGGGTCTTGGTGGCCTCTCACTAGTCTCCTTCTTGCACAGTCACTCAGTTTGTGAGGACGGCCAGATATAAGCATTTTTTAATGCAGCCACTTATTTTACTTTACATATTTTTGTTGTGCCATGTTGGTTGGGCTCGTTCTCTTCCTTTTTGAACAGTGGAAATAAGGTATATATAATGTATTGCCATTTATCTAAAAAATACTGAGATAACAGATATGATGTCTGTATTTCCCAGCCCTAGCCTGTAATGTTCAACTTACTGTTAAATGTGCAGAGTTGTGAAAGCTGCTGCTGGGACTCCTCTCAGCACCTCAGCTCCATCAACAAGACCAGTCGACATGAGCTCATGACACACAGCCATGCACACTGCACACTGACTCTGTGGGCCAGACACATTTCAACTGCCCTTTTATTTTCTAACAATGGGTATGCAGGTCTATTTTCAAACAGGCACTTATTCACATGCTTTTCTATGGCTCTTATATCACTAAGATATGTTTGTCTCAAAAGGTGTGTCTAACACATTCAGAGGTTCTCTGAATCAAGTGGACTGCTACACTCAAATTAGCAGCTTTTAGTCACAGCTTAGTGTGTGACTCAATGCTGAAGCCTCTGTGTCAGTTGATAGCCAAGGCTGAAGTCACCTGTGCACTTCTTTATCTGTGTATACCACAAACTTCAATATATCTCTCACTGCAGAGAAATAAATGCATCAGTTTGTCTGCAGATAGTTTTTACTTGTCTGAAAAGTGTGTGGACCTGTGCAAATTCAATCTAAACCCAATTTTAACTTCTCAGATTTTTATGTGGATATCACAAGGGCTGGAAAAACAAATTGATTAAATCAAGGAAAATGCATTGTTAAAAGTGCTGGGAGTTAATTTGATTATTTAGTCATTGTGTTGCAGGATTAACACATCACTCACTGTGCCATTTAGTTTCTTTTAAATCATTATTATTATTTCATTTTAAGGGCCCGTGGATTTTCAAGCACACCAGTCTGTGATGACCAAACCTCTTTTTGTATCAATTTATCTAAAAAACGCTCCATTTCATTATAGAAATAATTGTTAGTTGCAACCCTAGATCAGTGGTTCTTAACATGCAGGTCAGGACCCCCTTAGGGGTTGTAAGACACAGAGAGGGGGCCGCCAGATGCCTTCCAAAAAATATTTGGAATACTTTGAAATGATTTCAAACCCTGTATTTTACTCGTTTTATCAAAGAAAATATATGTGTAAGATTAGTTTAATGATAAATAAAAACAATGTGGTGAGATTTTATCCTGAAATCAAAGTTGTGTTTAACAAAACCTTTGAATGTAAGTCTGCATGACACTGTTCTTAATGTGCATAGCAGTGTCCAGCTATGCTCCAAACACCTTCAGATACAGTGGGGGTCTCTTAAGTTGAATCCCTACTGTTATAAAGAAACATAATATCTGGTGTACAAACACAGATATAACCAATAGAATATAACTCAGGCTCTTATAATGCCTAATAATCTAATTTACTGTATCAAATTGTTTCAAAACCATAGTCTAAGCCTTAAAGTTATGTACAACTTTGATAGATAAAACCTCAGTTATATCTCTTTTGATAGTCCAGCAGACATCCTTCTAGTATGATGTCATCCATGAAAACAGGACTTTCATTGTTTAGTCTTTGTCTCCTGCATAATTGGGAAGTTGCCATGCACCAATAAATGAATGCAGCTACTGTGACTGCAGAGGAGCTTGATAGAGATTTAAAAATAGAATTTACCTCTGAATAAGGCCTTGTTCAGCAGATTTTGAATGCAGATTAAAGCACTGAGAGAAATACTGTCAAAACAACAAAGTAGCGTATCACCACTAACTGAAAAGTAATAGTTATACGACTCCAACTTACGTAGTTTCAAGTATGCATCTCCAACAAACGGATTCACATATCAGTGGCATGGGATATATTTCAGATCCATTTAGGCAGCACACATAGGCTGTGTAATGTTCAACTGTGGCTGTGTAACCTTAAAAACAGCCAAATCTATATGAGCCAGAGCAGCAAAACATATATATAGGGGCGCGCCATCCTGGGGTGTAAACTTCATAACACGAGTTCAACGGGCAGCCATAGTCAAGTTAGTTCATTACTATCAGTGGAGCCAGATGAGCAAAAATATCTTATTCCACCATGAAGTTTCAGTGCAATTCTTTGCTATTCTTTAATAAATACGTCCAGTTTTTTTAAAACTACTGTTCTAGCTGCATCCACTCTAATCACTTTACCAGCTGCCATGTTGCTTGTACAACTAAACCACACTCTCAGCTATCGCTTCTCTCTCCTCTGTTGACACTAGTGGTCCGGTCATTCTCTGACTGGGAACAAGCGTTTCTGGCCATACACTGGCTTTGAAGGTTAAGTCATCGTCACTGGCCCCCCAAAAATTAAACCTAACCAAAATTGGGATTTTTTTTATGTGTTTTACAGAGGGAAAAGGAGTAAGATGGAGACATTTTGTGCTGCCCTTTAAAATTGAGCTGCTCCATAAAATCAAAATTATGAGTACTCTGACTGATATTGAGATCATGATTATTCTATATACCACTTCAAGCTCAAATTTCAAATGATTGAAAATATCTGTTATTTGGCCTTGAGAGCAGGCTGCATCCGTGTAACAAATTCAGCAAGTTGTTTTGAACTGTTCAAGGTCAGACTCCTCAAAATGTTAGTGGTTCCAGGCAGGATAATATGGAAAGAAAATGCTTAAGACAAAAATATTAGTGATGCAGTGAAAACCAGATGCCAATGTTTAAAATATTTATTTTTCAGATCACAGAGTCCTATACCAATGGTTTTCATCCTAATTCTTTGACTGTGACTGTGACTTTGATGTGATTTTAAGTATCGCTGAGAACCTCTTCTTGAAATGTCACTGGAACATGTATTACAAACAGCTTATTGCTGATCTTTCCTAGAGATGGAGCAAGGCTCACACTCTGCTGACATTTTCCTTCAAGTTGGCCATGAAAACAAATCAGTTTGTCAAACAGGACTTCTTCACTTTCCTGAGTCAGTAGTTTGTACCAGCTTGCCAAGAAATGACAGAGCTTGTACACATTCTGTATTGACATTGATATATGGCCGTTACTCCCAGATTAGCAGATATTTTTAAAGAGCTAATCGTGACTGATTTTGACTTGAACTACATAGCAAAATAAACTTTTCATTATTCACACCTTGTTGCTTAAATGTACTAGTGATATTCCTAGGCAAATAATTTCAATTCCGGTTAAATTTAGATTCTTAGCATTTGGTCAGTTAGTGAAGAGCAATGAGTTTCAACTTTTTTTTGCCCAAGGCCCAAGATTAAGCCAAACTCTCAAGGCACACCATATCAACATCTGTACAAAATAGCCTCTTTAAAACATGTTAAGATTACTTAAGTTTTTGTGTGATTGTAGTGATGAAGTCTGTTGTACAAATTCCTACAGCACTCCAAAAACTTAATCTCCCCTGCAGCATCATTGAGAAACATTGGTCTAGAATCAAGAAAACCCTTGGGAAATGGTAAAATGAAAACAGCTTCTATAAGACTGCCATCTTGGTTATCCACAATATGAGACTGGATTGCTAAAGTTAGCAGTGCTTGCACCGTTGACCATGAAGCCACCTTGTGGGTAACGTCTACATTCCTGGTGCTGAATGCCATTTCTTTGTGCGTCAGTTATATGTTAGTGTAACCTAACACAGTCTGTATGTAGCTTTATAGCCGCTTTTCTAGATCAAAATAGAGCTAAACTGCACTGTCTTTACAAGATGCTATTGGTGCTATCAGTTTACTGTTATTACATCGCGTTAAAGAGCATTAAACTGCTATTAAACTGGTGCTACAGTGGCTAGAGCAGGGTTCCCTAATTACTTTTTCACGTGGGCAAAAATATTTCAAGGACAGAAAGCCGAGGGCCAGACATTGAATTTTTTTTTTTTTTCTGGACACCATTACAATTTCTTGGATGTTTGCATATATATATATATCTATATCTATATCTATATCTATATATATATATATTTATATAGATATAGATATATATAGATAGATATAGATATAGATAGATAGATAGATAGATAGATATAGAAAGAGAGCAAGATAGATAGATAGATAGATAGATATAGAAAGAGAGCAAGAGAGAGAGAGAAATAGAGAGAAAGGGGGAGAGAGAAGAGAGGATCCTGCGGAGATGTTTCCCTGACTGCTGCACAGTTACTACTCATAGAGCTACAAACCCTCACCTACTGAGTAAAAACTACTTAGAAGCCCGTATTTGTGCTCCAACAGTCATTCTTCTTCTGTATGTAAACGTAAGTGATCAAGACCATAATTGCACGTCTTGTTGACATAAAATTATATTGTATGTAATTAAATTTAGTTGATATTAGTTTGGCATTACAGGTTTTTTTAATGAGGGATTAATCAGTCTGACATTGAACTCACCAAAGCGAGATACGATGTCTGCGTATGGGGCTGATGGACAGTTACGCAGGGAAAGTAGGCCTATTTGCTATCATGAGGGCAGCTGTTTTATTCCCACACAGGGATAGAAGTTTGGTTTTAAAAGGCAAAAACCTCTGAATTCCGTTAAGGTCTGAGATGCAGAAAACTAGTCAGAGGTGCGGGCAGGGGTAGACTATGAGAGTCCGTGCACGGTGGTTAAATTCTTCATCTTAAAAAAAGAAAAATCAAAATTAGACAAAAAAATCCTCCTCCTTCAGTCTTAAAAATCATGCAGTCTGTTTCAGACTCTTTTTGGACAGCATGTTTGCAGAGCTGAGGTGATGAAGCAGTTGCGCTGCTGTGCGCTCTGCCGTGCGTCTTTTTATGATGTTCCTTCCTGCTCTAAACAGAGTTCAACGTACCATATCTAACTCATTTAATGCATCCTTGCTATGATTATAGATAGATCATGATAAATCAGTGAAAAATTTTATTTTAACCACCTAAGAAGGTAAATATTGAAAATGAATATATTTTTTTAAATGTCCATCTTTTTCCCAAATGTCTTGCGGGCCAGATGACACCTACTGGCGGGGGCCCGCGGGCCACCATTTGGGGTAGGCTGGGCTAGAGGCAGGCAGCTGCGATAAAATTTAGAAATTGGCTTGGATTGCTGGCGTGAACTGATTCGATTATTAAGAATTGTGTTAACTGACTAGTGCTGCCGGTCAAGGGAGAAGGTGGCCAATCATGTACATCCCTGAAATGTACTTTGAGGAATTACATTTTTATGTTTTACACAAGCTTGCGAGTAACTGACGATCAGTTAAAACATGCAGCTGGTTGATTTTCTCAGTATTTATCGTGTTTAAATGACCGCACTTTACTTCCCATCATCCTGCATAGCTAGAGAAATGATCTAATATCTGCTCTTACACTCCGGTAGAAGAACCATGGTCAGACTCTTGTGTCTGCCTTTTTTTCTCACAGACATAAAGAGTTCACAATGGCACACTCACCCTGGTGGAAATTAAAACTTAGAGCTTGAAGAAAAGAATTTCATCAAACCTTTTTCCTTTGTATTGTAGCTTTGTGAATTTGTGCACCAAGGCATAAACTTCCTGGCTGTAAAGAGGATCATTCTTTTCAGCCATCAGTCAGGCTGGTCCACAGCTCCTCCAACTGGAATATTTCTGACACACACTAACACTGAGGCATACAAATGAGACATAAACGATGAAACAGGGACATCTTTTGTCATCCGTATATCACTGTAGCTCTGTGCTGTACTAAAGGGGTTATTCTAGCACCCAGTAGACAATAGTCTGTTAATCTGGTGCTGTTATTTTATGTAAACAACCTTGATCATTTTCCTTGATGGAAGATTCAGCAACCTGTGGATTATTTTGATATCAGGATTTTGAAGAACAATTTAGAGTCCCTGGAGATTCTCCGGAGAAGAAACTGTTGATTTAGTTTAAAATGTTTTGATAAATTGAGGATAACGACGTTGTGTTATTGTGAAATAAAAGGCTGTGCATGCACGACAGAGATATTACAAGCGCATGTTTATTACTCAGGGTCACAGCCTTGATTCTGAGAGGTTGTGAAACATGTTTTTGTTTGGTTTCCATGAGTAGAAAGCAGTGGTTAGGATGCAGTGTGCGTGTTGTATGATAACATAGTGAGCAAGGCCCTGCATTGATCTCTTTCTTAATGGTGTGTTTGTAGAGCTTTTCAAAGTGCAGCCTGTGTGTTCAAGGCATTGATTGTTGCACAGACACACACTTTGTACAAATGCTGATTGACAGCACTTTCTTGAATGTTGTCTTCGTTTATACTACACAACTTCAGGGGATTGAAGCTGTCTCTCTTCAGCTGTGAATTTGTTGGGTTTTTTGTTGTTAACAAATAAAACCTAAAGCATGAGATGTTACATCTTGTGATTGCTTCCCTAAAAGTACTTTTGAGTGCTGTGATTGTCCACCAGTTAAAGCATACATTCCTCAAGTATTCCTGTATTCACTGGTTAATTTGTGTTATATAATGTCTAATTTCTTTTTGATAAATTATTTCCCTGCTTTTTAAAAAATTGTATATGCTTGTAGATGTGAGTGAAGAATGCAATGCAAATGAATTGACAGAGTCCACTTAGTAAATCTAAAGTAAGCTCTCATTTGTCTGCGTAAAAGTTGCAATAATACTTGGATAGGCAGAGAAAATAAAGACAGTATTGTGAAATACAAATGCATGTTGTCAGTGGAAAACTGTGGGGTAGAGCCTGGAAGGACAAGAGCATCATTACTCGTTGAAAGTTAAGCCATAGAGAGCTCAATTACACACTTCATAAAACAGGTAGACACCCAACAGGAGTACGCACGCGTGCTGTAATCAGTTACAATCAGTTGAAGCTGTCACAGATGAAAGAAGCAGAGGAAACATGTTCGGTGTCTGAAGGAAGCAAAGAACGATCATGGCACATTTTAATTTGAACTGAATCTAATTAACAACCCTGAACAGATCGTTTAAGGGAGAGAATTTAATAAAATATTACAGCTTCAGACTGCAGCTCAAAATGGAAATAAAGCCAAATAATAAACAGAAAGAATGAATACATTTAAAGGATATGTTTATTTTCATTTCATTCATTTTTCATTTCGTTTATGTGTGTGACTCAGACCATGATCACATAGTATATAGAGCAGTGCTTCCTAATCTTTTTATTTCTGGTGACCCACTTTTCACAACATATAAGCCATTGCAACCCAATAACTTTGTTTTTTGACTGTATTGCTCAAGTCTGCCTTCTGCACCGTCCATGGTTGGTTGGTTGGTTGAGCTGATTGCTGGTGCTGGCTTGGATAATGTTAATAATGGACTCACTCTAGCCCTGACCAGATGTTTTCTGTTTTACAAACTTGAAAGAAGCCACTTCACCTCCGTCACAAATGCTTTCTGCAAATGATCTACCCCTTGAGCCTTCAGTGGCTGTCTGGTCTGAAATAATACGTTTCTTTTATATTAGCCAAGCATCAATAACTGTAACTTCAACTCTTTTGCCTTCCAGTGGCTGATAGACCCTTGATTTGTGTTTAATTATGGTGGAGAGGATGTTATTAGGGTACAGCCCCCCATGTGGCTTTTAAATGTAGACTGCAGACTAAAATGAAATTTTAAATACTGTAGCAAAGAAATGATAAAAAATAATCTCCTGTGACCCAATGGTGGGTCCCAACCCAGACTGTGGGGACTGAGCACAGACAGAACATACAATACACATAACAAAAAGATAGCTCATGTCACGTCTGAAATACAATACCACTACAGGACAGTTTTGGATAGTACTTTGGTGTGTACATTTCTCTATCGATCATTATGTTCACATTCTTACACTCATAAAAAAGATGGTACTCATCACCTGAATGATTATCATGACAGCTATTACAAATCCTTTGGTTTCTGTCCAGCCCTTTATACCTCCCAATGACCTTAGGGATCTATGTTATTGATGGCAGCTTAAAGATATAATGTAGTTAAAAAAATATATACCCTATGTTAAAATAATGTAAAATAATAATTCCCTCAAAAGAGAGTTCTTATGATTCTGTTCTTTAAATGCTTTTAAAAGTTATTTTAAGATGTCAAAAATGTCTATGGTTAGTACAGGCCTGGGAGGTTTGCCCTACATTGTTAATTATAATTAGCCTATTATTAATTACGAAAAAGTGCAAAGAACATACAAACACTGAGCCGAATGTCAGTGGTATTATAGTCACTGACAATGTTAAAATCTCATTGCTCATGACAAGTTGCACATTATCCCTAAAGCTTAACCAGGCCTTCTGTAAAGGTTGAGGTAGGTGGTCTAACCTCATAAACTTCTTTCCAAACAAAGCTGACTGTTGTAAAACACAAGTTCAGAGCTGTTCAAGAAAAAGTCTAAGGTCTACAAACACAAGTATTTGAAGCTTATATAAGCTAATGCCTTAAAAGGTCATCTTATGACTGCAAACAATAATATAACCAATAGAATATAATTCCATCTCATATGATGCCTTAAAAGGTCATTTCTCACTTAATTTACTGAATCAAATTGTTCCAACACTCTAGGCCTTAAAGTTATATACTACTTCAATAGATAAAGGCTCAGTTATGTCTCCTTTGATAGTCCAGCAGACATCCTTTTGGTATGACATCATCCATGAAAACAGGACTTTTATGTTCTAGTCTTTTTCTCCTGCATAATTGGGAAGTTACCATGCACCAATAAATGAATGCAGCTACTGTGACTGCAGAGGAACATGATAGAGATTTATGAAGAGGTTCTTGTTCTGAATAAGGCCTTGTTCAGCAGATTTTGAATGCAGATTAAAGCACTGAGAGAAATATTGTGAAAATCAAAGTAGCAAATAACTACCAGTTGAAAAGTATTTACAGAACTCCAGGTATAAAGGTTACAAATCGGTCATGTAGTTGAGGATACATGGAAAAATCTATTTGATTTTTTGTTTCTACAGCTCTAGACTGCAACTCAAAATATCAATAAATGCAAATAAATAAAATGAATAATAGTATTTTGATGGCTAAGTATACCATTAAGATGTTTCAAAGATTAGTAAAGCAAAAATCAATTTGTCCAATGTAGATATAATGTGGAGTGATGATTTCCTCTAAAGAGAGGGAAGCAAAACTTCCCCTGGCTTTGTTGTTCTCAGCATCGCGTTCACATAGTTGGGATGACACTTTAGCTTGTTTGCATGTCACTCAGAGTCTAAAACATGATTCATACATGTTGTTAACACACAAACCTCCACCCTCTCCAACTGTTAGCCCTGCCACCAGGTGGGGATAGAGACGAGTTTGCCCACTCAGGGATGCCAAACGGCACAGTGTCATTGCAAGAGTGCAACTGAAGAAGAACTAACAGACTTTTCAAACAAAGAGAGGTTTTCTAAGGCCTGCAGAGACAAACATATAACAACTGAATCAACTTTGAGAAGACAATAACTGCTTAAAACAATTGCAGCATTTCGTTGCCAATGTTCTTGTTGTTCTTGTCTTCTGCTCTTAGTGCTTCACAGAAACCTGAAAGTGAAACAGGAGGGGTGGGGCGGTGGAGGGAGAGAAGGGCAGGGAGGAGCGGAGCGATGAAGGAGGTGTGTCCAAAGTGTTTCTAGTGGTTTCCATTGCCAATCGATCACAGTTTTGTCTCACAGAGGTTGTTGACGTTTTTAGTAATGGACCTGATCCATGTAGCACTTGTGTTAATCCTGTTTTCTGCAGGTTTAATGGCGGTATAATTGCTTACTTTATGAATAATCAGATCAGTTGGCAAAGAGAAGTGACTCTGCAAGCTTTTAGCAGCCAAACAGTGCTTGTTCTTACGGGGGTGATCACACCCAGTTATGAAGAATCTGGAGACTGAGCTCTGAGGAGACACATAACAGCACATTAAGAGTGTGTTTGGGGGGGGGAGTTATGTAAGATGTATGCATGTGATTCCTTCTTTAATGAAGTGATTTCAGACATTTTTTTTTTCATATGATCCAAAATTATTATTAAGTAAAGTTGAGTGGTTGAACATTTTCTAAAATCTAGGTTGTGATTTTCTTAAGGTGGCTGTCTTGTTGATGCCCAACCAGTTGAGAACCACTGCTCTGGGTTAAGGGAGAGTTTTTTTAGGAGTGCAGTTTTTATAATTTTCTTTTTGTTTTTTAATCTTTTACATTTTAAGTCCATTTCCGGGTGTTGGTGTGGTCTGAGCTCAGTGTTTTATCAAGGCCTTGGTTGCTGTTGTGGGGGTGCTTGATGAAATGGTTAATCCCTGGCTCCCTTTCTGCACTGCAGAATGGGTAGGCATTAATCTGGCCCAGCTGGACAGAGGGAAATTAATGATCATTTACACTGACGACATAATCAGGCTTCACGCTGTCCTCCGATACTAAATTGCTTCTTTTGTTCCACACGATCTCCGTCTTTCTCTCTCCATCTCTCTCTGTCAGTGTCTTTTCTTTTTCTCTGTCTCTCTGCTCTCTCTCTATTCCTCTGTCTTTTTTTCCAGGTCGTTCTCTGTTATCGGTCATTAAGTGCTACGTTTCCATGGAAACAGCCAGTTTGGCAAGAATTGGCATGCTGTAAAAGCGTCCCTGTGATGTTCAATATGGAGAACTATCTTCCTTCCACTGAGAGCTTGTCCAGTTTAGTGTGTCATCGTAAAACCTGTTAGTGCTGCGAGACGCACTGCACAGCTCGGGGAATTTTGGACAGAGAGAACAAGGACTGATCCTACGTCTCTCAGCCAGGCAAGATATGGAAGGTTGTTGAGGGTGCACCCCCACCCTCACAAAAGGCACGCACACTGCACGCTGAAGACGTCCCCTCCGTCCCTTATCTCTCACCCGGGGTTTGTGTAGCTGTTCCCTTAATGCCGTCACTCTTAAGAGCACTGACCCTGTTGGCAGGTGACACGGAGGGCTGTCTGTGTGTAATTAGGCTGCGCTCCGTGTGTAATGACTTAGCATGGAGCTGCTCTCTATCAGGCCAAGCAGACGGCCACTGTTAGCGTCTGACAGTGTGTGGGGGGGAGGAGGGAGGAGAGTTCTCGGCCATCACCGAGGGCAAGCCTATAGGACGTTTGGGCGGCCTCATCTCTCAGAGGGGAGGTTAAATTGAGTTCCTGAGTCAGAGAAAATCCCCCTATCGCTTATCAAGAGGCAAGAGGGTTAAATATTCAGTCTGGAGGTTTGAAATGTAATCTGCACTGTGAGTTTAAATTGTCTTTGGATTCCTCCCTCTCTGCTCTGTTCTGCCTGTGGAAAGACAGAGATAAGTGGGCCAGAACAAAATGGCTGTCATAGTGACTGTCACTCAGGTATGTGCTAGGTCTGCACAATCACACTTAAACCCAACTCACCAAGTGATATGCTAGGCTTCAATCCTGTTTTCAAAAATGTTATCTCTGATAAACATTCAGGAACTGCTTCAAAGCCAACATGGAGTGAGTGTGTGATCTGTGCTAACACCTAAAAAACATCTGATCTTAGGAGGTAAAGTGATGTTAGAAGGAGTTATCCACATTTTTTGTAAAATGTGGTATCACTAACTTCTCATGTACAAGTCTTTGCGGGAATTTTTTTTTCATGTCTCTTGGATTCTTACCCAAAGGTTTCTGCTTATGCTTTTACATTTACATTTTTTTTTTTTTTTTTTTACATCCCTTGATTCTTAAGAAAAAACCAGGAAACTAATTTGGATTGAATGAGAATTAAGATCAGGATTTTTTCCCACTGTTAAGCTTTTTGAAAATAATCAAATATTTAAGTACTTTGCAATGCATTACACTCCATCAAAATCACATTCTTTCACCCATCTGAATGATGTAATAACACCTCAGTGGCCTCTGCTGCTGTAATACTTCAATGAAATCTCTTCTCCAAATTATTGCTGATCTATGCTTAGCTGTCTCTGGCTTTGAAACCTTCTACACTCAGCTCATTATCTTTTTCACATTAGTGATATGCCACTAGTGGAGAACTTAGCAGAGATACCACATGACTTGTCTTAAGCTGCCAGTGAAGCAGTATTTTGTCATACAACACAGTGACAGTAGTAGTTTAGGGTTTAAATGTAGTTACTGAGGCTCGGCCGATACGGTCGGAGATGTGCAACACAGCAGGAAATGCATTATGGGAATGGTGATGAGAGGATATGAGCTGCAGAGGAGGAAAGACAGATGGTGTGAAAGAGCAGCGGTGCCTTTACTTTTTGGCATGGCTGACTGAGAAGCTACATTATGAGAGTGCATTGAGCTACAAACTCCATGTAATGCAATTGGACTTTGCTTATTTAACAACAGAATGAACCAAAAACAACGGCACTACTTTATTAGTATCAGGGGGTGACACAAAATGCTTGTCTAGCTCTTCTGTTGCATTTAAGTTAGCATAGCGAGTGTTTAGCTTGCTGTTTGTATCAATAGACCAAAACAAGCCAAGCTCACAGTTAGGCTGATGGACAGGTGCCAGGCTCCGTCAGTGGCGTGGAAGAGGCGCAGTAATTAGTCAAATGAGGGGGAAGTGGAGGAGACGCTTCAGAAGGAGAAACCCCCTGGGGCTCGTTCTCCTCAACAGGAGGACCTCCCACTCAAATCAGACCCAGACACGTGCACTACAAAACACAAGCATGCAAACACAAAGTCACACACATACCAAAACATATTGTGCACAGTTTCACACATTAGAGGTCTTTTGGCTCCAGAGACGAGGAGCACCCATGCCTAAAAAAAATGATGCACACGCCCACTAACACACACAAACACTCAGAGACGCACACTCAATTTGTGTCATTTCGCTACAGCTAAATGTAAAAGGATGGGAGAGTGAATTTGGATGATATTTTTTTTGATATATGGCAGCCCCTGCCTCAGACATTGCTGTGACAATATACTGGCAGTTTTAGAGCTACACCAAGTATTGAAAGGGGGGGTTGGGGTGGCAAAGGGGATTGGGGAAGTCAGGAAATAAGAGAAATAGTGGCAGGAAGAATTATAAAGGGGTATTTTTTTGCCTGTCTGTTTGAGAAAACCTAGTGGATGGGGGAAAAAAACAATTCCCTACCATCAGCAAGTTAATAAAAAGGCTGCAGTTTATCTCTGTCTCAAAGACAAATACCCTGACTGCGGATGGAAGGGAGGAGAGGAGCAAAGGCGGGAGGCTGCCCCACATATCTCCCCGTCCTCGCCTGCTCCAACAAGTCACTTACTATGAATCCTCCTGTCCCCAACTGGTTGAGTGTAGTATTTTTTTTTTTAATTCCTGTTGAATGCTGCAGTCCTTTTTTACCCTTCATGACCCTTTGGTTCTGATGATCAGAATACTTAATGGTACAAAAACCCGGCAGCTAAAAGATCTCAGGACGATCTGTCCAGCTGGTCTTGTTTGCCTGTTGGTTAGCTCCGTCTGTAGCTTTGCATAGAGAATATTCGCTCTCACTCAGTCATCCTGGCATGTTTTATAAGCTTGACTCATATTTTTTTATCTGCTCATTTAGATGCAGAGATGGATCATTCAAGTTATAAGACATGGTGTTCAAGGTCAGCTGTACTAAGGATCTTGATTGTCTCATGGTCAGTTAATCTGGACTATGATGATGAATCAGTTATGGTTGGGCGCTTCCTGAATCTCCAAGGCACAGCAATCACTAAAACCAGATTTACAAGCACTTTGAACAGCCTCTAGATCTTGTATAATGTGACACAAGAGAGCCCTGGATAGAGATGATAATCACATCACTTAGGATGTTGGTAAGATGCAGTGAAGCAGGCAAGACAGCAAGTTTAAATACACTGATTACATTTGAATGAGACCTTACAGTACCTGCAGGTGAATACACCATTTCAGAGCTGAGATTAGAAAAGGCTGTGTGCATTCAGAGTCCCGTCTCTGTGGGGTGTTTGTTCACGTGTGTGTGGTTGCGCACATGTGCGCGTAAATAATGTTTTTCTTTGTTCTGATATCACAAGCTGACAATCCCTCTGATAATGTTAGAGAAGACATCCCGCTCCATCCCCCCTCGTTCCATGTCATCTTGCTGTTTCTTTCTCTTCCTAATCTCAGACTCCCCCCATTGGGGGTTTATGTAAATATTTAGCCTAGCTTTTGTTCCTTAAAACCAATGCCCGGATGCATGTTGGCACCAATAACCTGTGTCTCACGTCTGTTTTTTCATGTATAACTGTGGACAGGGTTCCTGCATATGCTTGGAAAGTCTTATTATTGCACATTTAAAAATGTATGGCCATAAAAAGTATTTAAGAGTAGGGGTAAGTTATCTGATCTTTGGTTTTTAGCCAACCTTGTATGATTTTAATCATCCTAGTCTGCAAATTATTGCAGAAATATTCTTCATAATTTAGGGAATTCAGTGTTGGATGTTCTAATGCTGCACATCAATGTGCCAGAAATCATCAAATATGGGTGTTTATGGCAGAACAAAAACATATTTTTTGCCTAAAACCATTTGACATTTTGTAAGCAGTTCAAAAACAGAAAATTCAACAAAAAGCCTTTAATCTGATTAATAAACACATGTAGGAACCCTGTGTGGATGTTAGATGTTTTATTTAGAAAAATTCCTACTAATTCTACATGTATGCATACATTTTGGAGTGTTCAGCTTGTTTGTCAGGAAACCAGCATTCTAAATTTCATAACTCTTAAATTGTCCCAATACCAGATTTTGAATCTCAACACAATACTAGTTAATATCAAATGGGTATAGGGATCTATTTTGATACCATGGCAACAACAATGACCTCCTGGGCACCCAAACTGCTTGATTTGATTATATATAGTTGTATAATTTCCAACCTGCACAAAACAAAGGTTTACTAAAAGTAAACCAAAATTTGACATACTGGTCATAGTGATAAAAAACAATATAAAGAAAATGTTCCTATGAGAATGTGTAATGCCTAACTAAAATAAAATATTTCTTTTGAATTATCATTAATTAACCAGACTAAGTGTCTGCAGTGACACCAGGACACCAGCACTTGTTATCATTTGATCACTCATCAATGCATGCTGTCTCTCTCTCTCTCTGCTTATACCATCTTTGAGTTGAAATATGAATGTGTATTTACCTTTTCTTTAAAACATTGGTGCTCTCAAAAAAATAATGGATTACATATCGCTTTAAAACATCTGGTGTCAAAAAAGAATTGGAGTGAAGAACATTTTGACAACCTTAATTACTATAGAAGTAAAAATCAAACAATATTGATACCAAAGCCACAGTTAGGACACCTAGTAGGAAGTTAGTAGTTTTCAAGTATCAAAAAAAAAAAAAAAAAAAAAACACCTGGCAAAGTTTTGGTGCTGACATTTTTCCAGTACTCCCTCTCTCTCTCTGGAAGGCAGATTTTAGTTAAAAGTATGATTGAAGCTCTCAGACTTTTTAAAGCTTCAGTACTTTCAATACTTTCAAATAACATAAATGTGGTTCTTTTAAACGTGATAATAAAGTAGCAGTTAATTTGGACAACTTTAGTACGGATTTTGTTTTTAAGCAGGATGTAATAGTTGATCTATCAGGCAGTAGTTGTGTTTGCTCTTCACTTCCCAGGTTTTTCCACAAGATTTTAAGCTTCTTTTTCTGACATTTTTACACTGATAATTGTGGCAGATAATCTTTGAAGTGTTTCTTTAGTCAAAGGTTACTAAATTTTAGAAGGCTGCTGAGCAACTTTTTGATTAAATAACTGCTGTTGAAAAGTTAGCACCTGTAGCACTCCAGCTCATTGGGTATGGGTAGTGCATCAAGTTAAAAGCCTGATATCCTGCTGACTGTCTAATATTTCCATCAGTTAATTCACTTGATGACTAATTAATTTGAGACTGTACTAAATGATGGCGGCTAAAGCATGCCTCTTGAAAGTATTTCCACATTTAATGATGAATTTAAACGGCAAAAAAAGTAGGAAATGGCATTGCTCCTGTATTGCATTGTAGATGTAGCTAGTGGTGATATTATGAGTATGAATAACTAATAAAAACATAATAGATTTATCTTACATCCCTGCTATAAAAGTTAATTAGCACATTTCACTTACAGAAGCACAAAAGCTTTTAGGTTGAGGACTATCTAACCACATTGCCTTGCTGGCAGCGCTGGCTGGGGTCTATTAAAGTGTGTGACAGAGCTGCTAGTGTCAGCATCTGGAGCAAAGTTGTGCCAATACACATTCAGGAAATACTACAAAGTGGGATGTTTTAAAGAGCCAAATACAGAACAGGCTTTGAGTTCTTATTTTTAGCTCATGTTGAAGTACACTTCACTTTAGACATCACTTTGTGGCCCTGATAGTAAGAGGGAGTATTTACTATTAAAGCAGCTTGCACATTATCTGTATCCATGTTGTCCACTGCTGACGCACCCATTGGTCTCTTTTCCTCCTCCTTCTCATCTGGTAAGAAATCCTTATTGATACACCATCTTTACAGTGGCACTATCGGTTTCTTCTTTTCTGCATCTCCCCAGACTTTCTGGAGCCTCCCAGTCCTGTTGAACCATGGGAAGCTTCTGGTGTGTTGTGTCTTATCTCGCCTCTCCGAGGGGCTGCTGCTCCCTATGTGTTCTCTCTTATTGAACTCTTCCCGGGGCCCGGAGAAGCTGGGTCTGCTCGCAGAGCCCACTAATATTCCTTAATGATGTGGCATCTGTCTCTGTCAACCTTGGCGCTGCAGCAGCCAGACGCGGCCTATTGTGGCTGACTTCACAGAGAGATAAGCAGTCCTGTCTCTTAGCCACAGACGATGGGACAATAACATCAACACTACCACAGAACATCAGTCCTTGCTGCAAACACTGTGGAAAAAGTCAACAAATAAGACTTTATACGGAGTGGTAGGAGCAGACAAATCATTTTCATTTTATCATCTTTTCTGCTTTGACTTTTTTTCTTCTGTGCTCATGAAAGGATGACCATTTGGGAAAAAAATAAGGCTTGTAAGATTGAGTGAGTCCGTCTGTTGAATATCTGTGTAACATTCCAAGTTGTTATCACAATGTTTTGGAGTTATGGAGAACAGGGATTGACAAAACAGTGGACTGATGAGTGATTAGATGAGTGTTGGGAGCCTGCTGGATCTTCATGACACTTTTTAACAGTCATTTTCTGGAGCATTGCCACCCTCTGTCTTCCCATCTGTGTGTTTACAGTGACACTCAGAGCTCGGCATACTGGAAGCAGTCATCATGGCTAATGATGAGAGCGTGAGTATGTGTGACATGTATGAGCTGTACAGAGGGCGTGAGTTTTCAGTATTTGCACATGTACATTAGCCTGACTCTATGTGTGTCTGATTTTTGATGTGACAGTTTTGACTGCCAGAGAAAGCATATTGGTCGCCATTGGCCCAGCTTCTTCTGTTGTATCCTGTGTGAGCGTTAGCAGCAGAAGGTTTCGATTGGCCGTCAGCGGCGCTCTACAGAGCCACCTCTCCTCTTTTCCTGTGAGAATGACAGGCCTACACACAAAGCTGTCCAGGCGTCACAGCCTCGAGCCAGCAGCAGAACTGATTAACACTGCTAATTTGCTCCAGAGCCTTTCCAAACTATGAATTATCATTCCTCTTTACAAAACGAACAGCAACACAAAGCACTCACATCCATTTTATTCTTCTGTGTAGACTATGTTCATGTGTTTTACGGTAAAATGCCGTATAGAGCTGACATGTCTTTTTAATATAAAAGTGCCCTTAATCTTTGCTGAATAAAAAGAACATCAATCATCGCATGTTTGAGTCAATAAGGAGAAAAATTGTGGGTGTTTGTTCCCACTGGAAAATCCTGTGTGCTTAGTTTTGTTGCAGGCAGAAAGGATGGAGAAGTGGTACAGGCGTGGAGTATTTTAGAGCATTAACAGGCTTCAAAATATTCTGAGTTTTTGAGTATTTTTGGTTTGAGCCTTTTATTCCTACTGTGAGCTTTTCTTAATTTTAGATGGCAATAATGTACAAGGGCCAGATTTTTTCTTAACAGACGCTGTGGGGGTCGAACTTTTAAATAATCTGGATGGATATTTTGGTCCACCAAACATATTTTTGTATTATTAATACTATTTTCTAGGTGGCTATTCACATATTTTAGCTACATTTCTGGGGCTGCTATTTTGTCCGTCGCAGGGTTTGGGTTTGGATAATATGGTGTATCCTGACTGGTGAATAACACAGGCAGGAAACAAGTCATAGTGTAACGTACACTCTCCAAGAGTCTGAAGTGGAAGGTTGACACAGAAATCAGCAGATTTAATCAGTGGACTGGACTGATTAGTCTGTGTTATCATGCCTCATATTCAATAATGACTCGTAGGGGGATCTCTATAAAAATGATCAAACATTAAGTTGTTTCTGATAAAACTGTCCCAGTATCGGTTATTTTTGGGGTGAGTTTATTAGCTGAGGGATTTAAAGACAAAAGATATACTCTGAAAATCACCACATCTTTTTCTTCCTCACATTTTCTGAGTTTAATAATCCTTCAGTGGCCAGACGGAAAGCTTCTGGGCCTGATGTGGACCTAGGGCCGCAAGTTGAAGATCACTGATGTACATCCATTAAATTTAACAAAATTGTCTAAACCATAAAAATTATACCAAGGTCAACATTTTGATTTATCAGTAAGAATTTGCTGTATCAAAAATAAAGCAAACGTTGTTTATTCTTGTTTATTCTTCATAATGACTGATTTTACTGCATCAAGCTCATTTGATTACCACTGGAGTTTAACTAGCATAGCAGATTATTTGTTCAGTGTTATATTTAAATTTAAACCCTTTGCCTTCTTGAAGTCCTAGAGAAATTTCCCTGAGGGAACAACGTTCTGTATTGTATCAGATCATCTCGTCTTGTATTTTTGTGGGTTGGGTTGTGTCAAGCCACTCCTGTGTTGTCTTGGCTTTGTGCTTCGGGTCATTGTCAAGTTGGAGGGTGAACTTTTGGCCCTGTCTGAAGTCCTAAGTGCTGTGGAACAGGTTTTTATTGAGGGTATCTCCATACTTTGCTCTATTCAGCCTTCCCTCAACACTGACCAGTCTCCCAGTCCCTGCTGCTGAAAAACACCCCCACAGCATGATGCTGTCACCACCATGCTTCACTGTTGGGATGGTGTTGGGCAGGTGATGAGCCGGGATGGACATAATGTTAAGCAGGGAATCTTTTTTTCTCATAGCCCAAGAGTCCTTAAGGGGCTTTATTTTTTGCAAACTCCTAGCAGCTTATGTGCTTTTTACTGAGGAGAGGCTTCTGTACTCTGCCATAAAGCCCAGATATGTGGAAGGCTACAGTGATGTTGTCCTTCTAGAACTTGGTCCCATCTTCACACAGGGTCTGTGGAGTTCAGTCAGAGGGACCATCGGGTTCTTGCTCACCTCTCTTACTAAGGCCCTCCTCCCCTGATGGCTCAGTTTGGCCTGGTGACCAGCTCTTGGAAGAGTCCTGGTTGAGCCAAAGTTATTCCATTTGGGAATTATGGAGGCTAGTGTGCTCTTGGGAACCTTCAGTGCAGCACAGATGTTTTTATGTAGCCTTCTCTAGATCTGTGCCTTGCAACAATCCTGTCTCTGCGAGTCCCAGATAGCAAAAGACATTAATTCAATGTTGGATTTTGGTCAGATTGGTTATTTTTGGTTGAGGTTGAAAAATCTATGCTGTTTCAATGTTTGATTACAGTTACCATTTCAATGTTTGAAAAACTGTTGTTGAATCAGTGTGGTATAGATGATGATTTTTCAATGTTGAAATGCCCTACAATGAATTGACATCGTTTCAGTGGTGCTGATGGGGGGGGGGGGGGGTTCATATAGGCAGCTCACGAGACCAGCGAGATCTCACGGTTGAAAAGTGTTGAAATGGCCCTTCAGTATTATATTTGGGGGTGGCAGTAGCTCAGTCTGGAAGGAGTTCAGCTGGAAGGAATTGGGCTGGTGAGCGGAAGGTTGCTGGCTCGAGTCCCGGTGGGAGCAGAGCTGGACCCCAGCCTGGTAGCCAAGGAGGTTCCATCACTTGAGCACTGTCAAAGTGTCCTTGAGCAAGGCACTGAACCCCCCAACAGCTCATGGCAGCACTCAGCAGTGAGCAGCAAGGCCATCACTGTACGTGTGTGTAATATGTAAAAAACCAACAAAAACAGTGTAGACTATGAATTTCTTTTTGGGGATGAATAAAGTACGACTTTACTTTATTTAGTAATAACATTGTTTCAATGTGTAGTGCAGTGCATATTCAATCACTTTTTGCTATCTGGGAGTTCCTTTGACATGACTTGGTTTTTGCTCTGATATGCATTGTCAGCTGTGAGGCCCTCTGTAGAGAGGTGTGTGCCTTTCCAAATCATGTCCAGTCAAGTTTGGTGTCCTATTGTGTTTTTGTTATCCTGTCTCGTTTATGTGTGTCCTAATTTGTCACGTCACTTGTACTGTTTGATACTGTGTTGTATTGTTTTGAATCATGTCCTATAGTCATCTCATCTTATTTCATCCTGTCTTGTATCCTATTGTGTCTTTTGGTATCGTATCTTACCCTGTCATCATGTCGTCTCATCTCGTATTGTCTCTCATTGTGTCCTATTGTGTCATGTCATGTTATCTTGTCTCATATCATATTGTATCCTATTGCTTCATGCCATGTCTTGATATCATATTGTATTGAATTGTCACGTCTTCTCATCTTATCTTACCTCATCTCATCTCTTCTTATCTTATCTTGAGTTGTCCCATTTTGTATCCTCTTGTGTCTTGCTAACTTGTCTTGCCTTGTTTCATCTGATATCGCACTGTATTGCATTATATCACATTAAATCTTAATGCAGCAGTAAACTTCAGCAAATTGTAAGAAATATCAAACAAAAGAAAAATTAACAACTGGGTGGAATCATACTTAATTTACTGTTATTACTATAATACTAGCAGATTATATATTTGAACGTTTTTGGTAACAATAGGCATATGCTTTTTTTTTTTTTTTTTTTTTTTTTTTTTTTGCAGCTTCTTTTTTCCTGCTGTTTGTTTTGCACGAGTACCTGCAAGTGGTCATCTTCAGCTCAACCCCTTCATATGATTATCAGTAAAGTTGCCGGCCACAGTGCTCTGTTTTCCCTCTGTAGCTGCCCCATTACCTGTGAGTGAGTCAAGCTCTGAAGCCCTCAAATATAATTTCAGGCGGGTTGATGTGCTCACAGCCCTTCAGTGATGATGGTCACTCATCTCCAACCTTTAGCTAAAGGGGGATTTAAAGCCCCTCAGGCCTGTCGTTGCCAGCATTACCATGTGCTGCTGCTCTGCACACGCTTCTCCTCCAGCCTAATGCTCATTGGCTGGCTGCTCCTGTCTGGGCTGGATCTCTGTCTGGTTGACGGCACAGCTAAGTCTTTTCCCAGAATGGACAAAGAGCTCATCTGTCCATTACGGGAGCCTGTAATGACCAACCTGTCGGAGAAATGAGTGCCCTACAGTGCTATCTGTCTTGATTTGTATTTTTATTAGTCCATGTGAAGTAATAAAAAGAATGAAGTAGATGCTCCTCAGGCAAACATCTATAGTCATTCACATACAGAATGGCAGAGTAACTGATAGCAGGGCTGTTTATGTGGCAGTCCCTGATAAACAAAAGGTGTACTAGGTCATTGGCAAGGAGGACAAACTGTGTAGGTGGATATGCTACGCTGGAGCCTATTTGGGAGCATGCAGCAGCTCTGGTATATGTGATATTGACTTTTGAACTGTTAGACTTTATTTTGATAAAACAGAGTATCAAATTCATAATAAAACACTTAAGTAGGATTCAGTGACATTAGAAAAACGCCAGCATTATGATAACACTTCTTTGTGAGATGTTCAAGATGCTTTATTAGCCACACTGGAAGCTTGACTTTGCAGAGAAGATGTTTTTGCAAGTCTCCTGACCGGCCTTGTTATCAATTTTAATTCACTGAGAAGCTCCAGCATTAACAATCTAAGGCAGCGGGAGCCTGTCAGCTCAGGAGAGGCGCATGCAAACAACTTCATTTTGTCTTGTTGCAATGATTGGCCTGTTACGAATGTGACAGACAGTTCCTCCAATCACCTTCAAGATTTTTTCCCAAATGCTTTGTGTGGGAGCTTTCCCAGATAGATTAGGAATATGTCCATGCAATGGATATATAAGACAGTCTTATCTGGCATGTCAGGTTAAACAACCATTGTTGCCAAAGCAAAATATATAAAAAAACATTGAACAAACATTTTGATTGAATATAAAGGCATAGAGATAATAATATGCCATATGGAAAACAAAGGAAGTTATTCCAAATATAAATGCTTGAAAATGGGCAAATGATATTTAAACATAAATACATTTGTATATTTAACTTGGGCCTGAACTACATGAGAAAAAACATGAATGTGAAAAAATATGGTTATAGATATTTGCAGCATGTCTCTCCTGATTCCAAAATTAACCCAAAAGCATTTTCCACCTCTGAATTGGCACCATTCAGGATAGCTGATAGCTAGTTTGAGCTTAATGTGACTTTATCAGGATGGTTTGAAAGCATGGCCGTAGCACTCAGATCTCCATTCAGTGGGTAAAGTGTACACAGACTGGGTGAGAAAGCATTGCTTGTTTCCATTAAATTATCTTTATTAATGTGATAAATTCAGACCTTTAGTGCATCTGTCCTTTTAAGCCTTATGTGACAATGCTCTGATAACTATTCCAAACCAAAATATTTGCATTAATGTTATTTTTCCTGTTTTAGTCAAGTGAAATGTATTCATGGTGGTATTGTGAGGCGGATTTTGCTTAAATTTGCTTTCTGTGAACACCATCCCAGAATATATCAATGTGCAGACTGGTATAAAGACATGATAGTGGTAATAAAAACTAAAACTGTGAGGCTTTATTTCTGTAAAACAGCAGGCAAGATCTCCAGCATACTCCTAAAAGAAATAAACATGACTCCTTAGTTTTTGCTGAATTGATATTGTTGAATCATTTTAAAATTAGTTAAAAAGCTTCTGTGCTTTTATTTGAGACCTGGGTGCTGGTGTGCATATTCTAACTGAGCAAGTGTTTCTGCAGCTAATTTTCATTTTGGACCACAATGACAGTGGTTGACTTAATTTCTCAATGGTTGTGCTGGCTCTGTGCTTAGAGGAGGTAATTAAGCAGTGTGTTTTCCAATGAAACTGTTTGATGATTGTAGCAGCACTGGCTGCAGAATTATGCAGTATACTGGATTCATTTTAAATCCTTAAATGTAGAAGGAGACTGCAGGGAAAGTGAAGCAAGTTGCGGTAAAAAGTTTCCCCTGAAGAATACTCCCTAAGCTTCTTTTCTTCCTTAAAAAATGTTCAAAAAGCACAAAAATGGACCTTACCCTGTCTTGTGACGAATAAAAAAATATATATTTTGGAATCCCTCCAAGCAATATGAGTCCTATTGATCCCTGTCTTTGTCTTTGTGTTTTGTTTCTAAGCTCAGAGTAGAGAAGCTCTGCCTGTAATGTCATGGTGACTGCCATGAATCTTCCAGAGAGAGAGAGAGGCAGTCGCAGAGCGCACTCGCACACATTAAGGGAATGAATATTGATTTAAAAACAAATTTGACATGGTTTTTAAATCGACTTGAAAAATGCATTGCTTAAAAGAGTCAGGGGTTTGTGGACCGTCAATGGAGCGGAGAAAAGTTCGCTCTTGTTTTATGGTTTAATAAGATTCCATTAATGGCTTCTTCCACCTTGACAAAAAGCCCTCTGAAATGGTGCGTGTCACTGTGTGTGTATGTTTGTGTATGTGCTAATGTGTGGGTATATTCATGTGTGTAAATATTCACATGATTATGTGACTCAGGTCTGAAGACTGCCTCGTTTGAAACTGAGGGATAATGACTTATTCCTGTGTGTGTGCTTTTTTCATGGACTGTTAAATTGCAGACTAATTACTTTTTCAGGATGAGTAGCTGAAACACAAAATTAAAGCAACAAAACAAAAAAGAATGAACCACCTGTTTAACTCAACAGAAGTCATTTTGAAACATTTTTGGTGGTCATGTCCTGATGGAGAGTGCAGATTTCACCTTCATGTTTCACTTTGAGAAGTAGTTTAAAGTGTTGTTTGAAACTAAGCAGGATCCCTGATCCCTCAGAGGGCGGCCAAAATAAGACACCAGGCAATCTCGTCAGAGTGCTTGGCTGGCACCGTCCGAGCTTCTGGGGCCAGGTTTGACTGCTCCGTTGGCCAGTGGAAGGAAACCGCCTCTGGCTGCCTGCCCAGTGTCCAGCCTAACAGAGACGGATCATATGGACGCCAGTGCTTTCCTTTCCTAATTGCTGCACATCAACACATCAATGTCACAGACACATCTTTCATAACAAAGCAAGACTCCCATACTTTGGCTGTTTTAAAGGACAACAACTGTTGAGGTTTTCATAAGAAATAAGGGATTTGCTGGATCATGCAGCGTGATCTCATTGATCACAAATTGAATCTCAAACTCTGAAGATTATTACAGAAAGCCAAGGTGAAATACACTAGTTTAACAGTACGGTCTTAGTCATGAGGCAGAAACAAATAACATGTTTAACAGTTCTGGTCAGCTGCTTGACCGTTCACAGGTGTGTTATCTCCTGTTATCATTTCATTTTTTAGCACTGACAAAGCAAAAACAAACAAAGATCACTAATTATTAGTTTGGGCTTCCATGTTTGTTTTCTTGTTGTCCTGATATGTGGATGTTATGTGTAGAAGCAATTCTGAAAACTGAACTTGCCCATAGGATGACTACAAGATTTATCAGATTCTTGTGGGATTTAAAAAAATACAAACAAAAAAAATATAAAAAAAATAAAACAAAAAACGCATGGCTTGATAAGTGGCTTGTTATTTTGGAAATGCTGTCTATTACAAGCTTCTGGTTGTATGTGAAGCAGGCGGCATGATGGAGCTGATGCAAATAAAGATATAATGCTTGCTTTTGGGGCCGACCTCAGGTGGGCACTCAAGGGACCGCCATATTTTGCACTCCTGCATAGACTTTATTGTTCACCACTTAGGTCGCCACTTGGTTGAACTTTTTCGATGGAAAGAAAATTGACCAATTACCTTGAATCAGTTCTTTGTCACAGTTTCAAAAGGTAATCGTCAGGTTAACCTGAAAAAATGTATGCCTGAACCTCGGGGGGGCTTAGATACCCTGTAAGCTTGTGTTTTGCCAGATTATGTGTAAGTGTAGTGGTTCTCAGCTTGTAGTACGGGACTCATAAGTGGCTTGCAGAGCCATTTTCAGTAGGGTTGTGAATGTATGTCTGGAAAAAAATGGGAAAAAAAGTCTATCAAGTACTTAATTCCTTAGAAGACATGCTTCATACATTTTACTTTACTTGAGGTAATCCCTCAAGATCTTTCAAAAATCGGCAACAATTTACAAATTGTCATGAATAAAACAAACAAAACATGTAAGCCCTGCCTTGAGTAAGGCATTTGTGTCAGTGATTTAAACAGCTACATTTTCTATTGAACAGACGTGTGGTTGAAAGTTTTTGGAAATCTGTGTCACGATTTGGCATTAGACTGAGACTGTCTGGTCCTGAGGCTAGACCAGTTGAGAATCACTATTGTAGTGGACTTATACATTCACTAAATCTGTTAAACAACTTGTGGTTATTTTAAAAGAAGCATCAGTTATTTCAATTTATAAGTAGATTTCAGTTTACTAAGAATTGATGGATCACTAATCCCCGCCCTCTGAGCTTACTCAGACAAACATTCAACATGCTACCCAGGTCACTGGTAATGGTTTTTAGTCTGCTGGGCTTTACCTCCCAACTTTTTGCTTCAGTGGAAAGTGATGACCGACGTCAAAGAACAAAATTACTCTGCTGAAAATGTAAGATGAGCTTGTTTTAGAAAGCTACAGATGGTAAAGTTAGCAACCCTGAGCCCAACAGTAAATGCATATATGACAGAAAGTCCTTATTTTATTTATTCGTATGTACATGGTTGACACAAACATAAGGAAGTGTGATCAGCTTTTCCTAACACACATGCAGCTCGTTGCACAAGGTACGCAGCGTTTAACACATAAACAACAGCGCTTAGCTTAGCATCAGTTAGCACACTAGCAGCAACCATAATGGGCATCTTACAACAGCCAAAATAGATCCTTCACAGAAAACCTAAACACCAACAAATCATTACAACAAATAGCTAACCAACAGCCTGTTAATGATAGACACCATGTTGAGCTCAACCGTTGAGCAACTGCTGTTAATTTAAAACTATAAAATTCTTTTATTGTTTTATTGAAGAAAGAGAAATGCGTGAATAGTTTACAGCTAAACTCGTCTTGTTGATTTTTCTTCCCTAAGCTGAGGCTACATTCACTGCTGCTGCTTTGAGCTCTATTAGCATCAATGCCCTGAGCACCACACCAAGCCTCAGGTAACTGAGATGTTGCCCTCTCCATGAATCCAAAAGATCCATGTCTTTCTGTGTGATTTGATTCCTTGTTGAATACATTCCTATTTCATTTGAGAATTAGCCAAGGTAGATTTTCCAAGACAACAACTGAATACAGATTGGCTTAAATAAATTGTAGGCCCCTTTCAGGTACCTGTGGCTCTTTCCCACTTTGCTACCAGAACTCAAAGCTTAGATTTAATTTTTCTAGATTCAGTGTATTCCTAATATTTAGGAGTCTGTGTGGAGTGCATTGCATTATGTAGAAAGATTGAATATAAAGTGTGAGTAATTACTTGAGTCAATGACTGAATGAAGAGGTGTGTTTGTAGTGAATCAGACTAAATGAAATTAAGTAGACACACGCACAGCCTGAGCTAATGCAACATTTTAGCCGTGCATTTATGATTTCAAAAGCCCCTAATTGCTTTAAAATATTCACCGACAACAGGCTTTTCCTCGCTTTTCGGCAGAAGAACTGTACAAAATGGTTTTATGGTGAAAGTGGGTCTTGCAGTGTCTTAGGGCAGCAGGATAAGTGGTAATCCCCCGGGTGGTGCTCTGTTGTAGACTACAGATCCTATACAGAGCACAGGCCGCTGAGTCAGCCTTCACCATTCTTCTAGGGGGGAGCACACTAATCTCCCAAGTATCTCCCTCTGTCAGCGGTCCAAGCATCTGTCGTTCTGCCCCACCTCTAAACACCCAAGACCCTTTTAGCAACTCAGCCCCATTCCTCTCGCTTGTTTTTTGTGATTTACATGGCTTGTGTCTGTTTAATTGGTTTTACCTGGTGTTATTCTGGTAATGCTCCTAAGAGTGCTTTACATATTGAGTGAAAACACTGTAATTCCTGCTTGCTCTTTACCCAGGGGATTATGATCCTTCATAGGTTACAAAAATGCTCCAGCCTGTTTGGTTCAGCGTGGCCCTCAGTAACTTCAGGATTGGATTAAGTCCCAAATTAAGTCTTCGCTGAGCTGTAAATATAAGGCTGCTTGTTTGAGTTCCAAAGGAGTTAACACTGTGGGGATACAAGGTGTTCACCCAGCAGTGAGGATCTGCTGGAGTTTGCATTTATTTAATTTGATCCTGCCTGCCTGCCAGACTGCAGCTGGCTAGCTAAGTGCTTTGCCATTAGAGCTCTGTTCTGTGTTTAATTCTGCTACAGTGCAAAGGCTTATGGGTATAATGGCAGGCTGCGTACTGCTTGCTCTACACTAAATGTTTACCATCTTGTGTGTTACCTTGAGAACAGGCAAACAGCTCCTCTGTGATCTTCTTAATTAAACTAATAGTCCCTCTAACCTGACCTGTGATTCCCTGTGTTCTCCATCTGCAGATTTATAATGAGAAGAAGAGCCAGTTTGAGATCAAGAGAAACAACCCCAAGGACCTGGTGGAGAGAGTGGCACGAGACATCTCCAAGCTGCTCAACAGTAAGAGGAAAGCCTTGGAGGTAAGACAATGATATCCATATTATTTGGGTTTTACAAATGTTTGGGTTATCAATCGTGAGCTCTCGTTTAAAGCACATATTGGCAGTTTGGTCACCAAACTCAGGGTAAAAATAGGTTTCTATTACAGAAACAGGTCCTGCTTCTCTCTCAGAGCTCATAAATATCAAGTATCTGCAACTTTCCTACCATTGCTTGATTATGGTGATGTTCTGTACATGACTGCTCCAGCCAAATGTCTACAGTAGGGAGGTCACAATTACAGATTTTCTTGGTGCGATTATTTTCAGAGAAATAACTGCGATTTTACGATTATGATGATTATTTTCTCATTAATTAATTTCACACTACCATGGATAAGTAAAATCACATGAACACTCCTTATAGGTCTTGTATTTTAATTTATTTTCATCTTAGGATACTCTCATAACAAAATAATATATCAACAATGTAAAGTAACCAATGATTACCAGAGAAAATGATAATAATCCCATTTGGATGGACCACTCGAGTGGTCTTAGCTGATTAGTGTTTGAGTTAAGAAGCTATAATTTAGTCACATTTATTTTATATCCCTCAAATATAAACACATTCTTCATAATCACAACTGTATTTATTAAAGTTTCTTGTCAAAAACTAAATTTTCCCATTTTTAGTTGGCATTTGAACACATCATAACATATAGACTACAGTTGTCTAATTTACTGAGGTTACCTGAATGCATCATATTTTCCGTCTTCGGCTGTAAGGTTCGCTAATTAACTTCTATTCTGCCGATTCCACCGCGGATTTCTACACTCACTTAATATTGTTAGCAAACATGACTTGCTCAAAGTTTTGGAGCACTTTTCAGCATTTATCTGAGCAGCTGAAGAAGAAAATTGTCCTGAAGCAGCTTAAGTGAGGGATATGAGCCTGTTACTCCCAGCACTGGATAGCAGCAGGATACCGTATGATAGCATGCGACTCACAGGAAGCGTCTTTTTCCCTCAAGCTGACAGTTTAAGGTACATTCTTACTTGATGTGATGCATGACACCTCTAGTTTATGTTCCCCTCGAAAGAACTGATGTATATTTTTACACCAGTCTTATCTTAAAATGACGTTACCTCACAGAACCTGTGAGACTCAATAGCAGTATCGATAAGCTAAAATATTATTATTTCGGGTAGTTCAAAAATAGATAAGGTCCTAATGGACCGAGGTTTTGAGCCCCATCCCTAACATTAACATGACTTAACGCAGTTATTATTTACCTTTACTTTGGCGTACATTGCCGGGTTGTTATCCCACAGGTGCTGAAGTGTTGCCTGATTTCACTGCAACTTTGTTGTGGCATGTTTTAATTTAGGCTGGCCATCTTCCACAATGACACCCTGGTCATTTTTTTGTATCCAAAAAATTCCTCACGGCTGACTTCAACCGTTTATTCGGAGGAAACAGCTCTTCCTCTTCCATGCTGTAGTTTGTTTGGGACTGTGCCACGCACGCAAGCAACAGGAGGCGGTGACACGCGGTTGTTGTGTAACTTTGTGTTCGTTCCGGGCGAGTTGCGTCGACGTACCAATATGGTGTCCTGCATAATCTTTTCTGGAAATGTTTAAGAAATGTTACGATTAACTAATCGTAAAGTTTAATTAATTGTGTAAACGGGTAATCGTGCCATCCCTAGTCTACAGTCTTTGAATACTCTCTATCACTGAGCGCTGAGGTTTGTCACAGGTTGTAGTCGCCTCACACATCACTGTGAACTCTATGCCAGATCTGGCTGGCCTTCTCTGAGTGCTGCAGGTACACTCACTGGCTGACTCTGATCTACAAGGTGCTTCTTGGCTTGGTTCCTGCTTATTTATGTACCCTTCTTCAAAGAACTAAAAGCCACTAAGCACTGTGTTCTTGTAATATTCCCCACCTGCTTGTTCCTCATGTCAGAACTGAACAGGGGAAGAGAGCATTCAGTTTTGCTGCCCCCTCTGTATGGAATACTCTCCGGACTGATATGAAACTGTCAGAACTCATTTCAAGGGAAAACTTTCACTCTATCTTAAAGGACAGACAACGCGAGGCCATGGAACAGTGCTTGTGTTTTTAAATTGTTATTGTGACCCCTATTCCTGCACTTTAAATGTGATGCAGCTCTAATTCTGAATTATTGTTCGTTTTAACTTATTGTTTATTACCTGTCTTTTGAACTTGTATTATTTATTATGACGTGTGCTGCTGACCTCTTGGCTAGGTCACCCTTGTGAAAGAGATCTCAATCTCAATGGGTTTTATCTGGTTAAATAGAGGTTAAATAAATAAAAAAAATATTCATAACACCTGTTTACATACACAAGTAAAGGAGCACAGATTTCCACATTTCTTTTTTCTGTTTCAGTTCAAGACATAGAAATGTCAGCTCTTTAATGTGGTCAGTTGTGTAGTCTTAATCTTATTTTTTAAAAACAATTAGGAAAGTTGATTCTCCTAATTATGGTGAATAAGAGCTACATTAACTCTGGGGCATAAATGAAATGTGCAATTTTAACCCATTATTGTCAGCATCTTTCCAAAAGCAGTGTCCAAGATTTTTTTTTCATCCAAACAGTTCTGATATATGCAGTGCTTAACAAATTTATTAGACCACCACCCAAAGTAAGGTGTATGCCACAGCAGCCCTAAATTAACAGCATTGGTAATTACCAAAATCAGTTTTTATGTTTCTGCAATGGTTAATAAACCAATATGTAGAAGCTCTTTAACTGAAATGACACTTTTAATGCTAAAATATAATTATTATTGTTATCCATGAATTTTCAAATTTGCTGATTTACAAAAAAGCTGAAGAAATAGTAAAGCACATTATATTTCTTGATTAATATGTCAAATTATAGTTATTTACTTGCATTCCTGAAGAGAAAAATGAGTTTTAGTGGTTGAATGTTATGCTTGATTAATTTCTGACTTCTCAGAGAAGCCCAGTGAGCCGGCTCTAATTTGGGTATAAAAAGGTGAATTCAGTTTGAAATTCCTCATTCCTGTTCAAAATGGTAAAACGTGGAGAGCTCACTGAAAATGAAAGAGTCCACATTAAAGCACTTCATGATGCTGGATGGTCTCTGAGACAAATATGACAGGTGGTCTAATAAATTTGTTAAACACTGCATATTAAATAAGATGACTGCTGTTTTCCATTTTACATAAAACAGAACTATTATAGGTGAGTAGAGTTCCTTAAACTTAAATCTGACATGTTGGGCATCCTTATCCCAAACTCTTGAGGTTTATGTCTACATATAATTTTGCCTGACTGAGATATAATCACAGATTTTCTTTGGTACTTGGGTACCAAATATAATGTGAAAAGCAGAAATTACGTTGTATTTGAAGTTCTCACAAATATCACATTCTTTGACTAACATTAACAAGCTGAACATGACGGCTTGTTGACAAAAAGGAGCCTATTTATACAAGGTAGCCTGTCTGTTCTTTTTCTAAATGTTTTTGGATTACACTAAGAAGACTGAGCAGTATGTATAAGTAAACTGGACGGTATAATTTACTTTTTATAATTTATTCATTACAACTTCTACAACCATATTTAACAATTATCCATGGACTATCTGCTCTCCTACTCTCTTGGTCTATGGTGACTCAGAGTAAAGCAGTTGACATTTATAAGACAGCTAAGCCCTTATAAAAAGGCATAACCTCCAATTTCCACATTCAACAGCTGTACCGCGATGCGCCACAGAGCACACTGCAGAGTAAATCGCTCTCCCTCTATTAGGGCTGAATGATTTGGAAAAAAAATTTAATCAGAATTGTTCTTCCCCTAGTATTGCGATTTAATATGTGATTATTTTTTTAGGTTCCCATCTCATGTGTTTTTCAAAAAACAAGAAATAGATAATTTTATATTAATATTAACACAATATTTGGAACATTAAACCTATTCTGAACATTTTGTAGAAATGTCTTGTGATTATTTTAACCCATGTCAAATTCCATGTTAATTGTTGTATTGAACGGAATGATGACTTTATGTCTTTCTCCTTCTCATCTTTAATAAGGCAAATGTATTCAAAAACAAGGAAAGTAGTTTTTTTTTTTTTTTTTAACAAATTAATGATAGAGAAAATTTGACACCTGAATCTTTGCAAGATGTGTAGATGTGGAATCATGTTGAAATTAATGACAAATCAACCCCTAAAGGCCAAAAACCTGCTGTTGACATTCCTGCAGGAACTTGTAGTGTTTTTAGTGATGTTGTGCCCTTTCGTCTCAAGCTGCTCAGCGCTCTAGACATGCTTTGGGTGTGCACAGTCACTGGCCTCCTGTCAGGGCAGAACGCTGTGGGTTGGTTCACGCCACAGCCTGCGTATGTGGAAATTGGAGGTAAGTCTACAACCTGTTGCCAAATCCATACGTAACAAACTGTACCACAAAAGAAACAAGTGTTTCATGAGTTGAGACTAGATTCGTAAAGCCTTTGCATTCTGAGTCCCTTTTTGTATTTTTTTCCACTGAAATCGCCTCACTCTGAAAATAAATGCAACTTCATGTTGTGTCAATCATGTTTGCATATTGGCTTTGACACTTTGTCAGTCATTAACATATTTTGGAGCAGGTTTGTTTTTTTGCATTTTATTGCTTTCTTCCATGTCATTTAGGTGATGGTTTGACTCTCTCTCTCACTAAAACTTCACTTAAAACACCATGTTGTGCCTTTTCTGATCTCAGCTATAGAACAAAAATAGATTAAGACCAACATTTGCGCTCACAACCACGTAAAACAAGAAAGCATGAACTGAGAGGATGTCACCTTTCTCTCCAGCAGGCATTTTAGTAGAAAACTCGACACTGCGCCGTGACCCCTGTCACACCTGACGTGCAAATAACTTAAATATAGAAAAGGTAATTTCTTTTTCTTTCTTCAAGATCTGAAAGGACGCAATCTCAAGGTCTTCTGTCTTCCAAGTCTTTCTGTCTTTCATATCAATTTTTTTGCAATGACTAGAAAAATGCATCAGACTGTAAGTTCAAGTTTTCATGGATCCAAAAAAATGCATTACAAAAAAATGGAATCAGTGTGAAAAGGCATTTCTAATACAATGCTGAACCATAAAGCCAAATGATTTTGCCAGATGTAGTTTTAAAAAATCCTGTTGATAAACAGGTGGTGAGAAAATAATGCTTAAGTGATAAAGTTAAACAACAAGCGGAAACATTTTTTGACAACTCTGACATCTTTTTAGAGTCTGACTTCTTTCATGACTTTCTGCCCACTCTGAGTGAGCCTATGCAGCACGGTTTAATGTTGCAATCCCTCTTACTTTCTCTATTTTCATGCATTTGAGGCTGGTGAACTTTCTTCCATGTGGTCACACAGATGGGTGTTGAAAGGAGATCGACTTCATTCCTTCTGTTTGAACTCTTGTAGAAAGTAGTGTAATTCCTCTTTATAGTTAAAAAGTTAAGCTGATTATATTTTGTCAGTGACAGAAAATGGAGATAATCATCTTCTTCATTCATCCCAGCACTACTTTTCCAGAGTTTTCAGTCTGTTTCATATTTCAGGCGTATATTCTGAAAGCTAGTTTGGGCTGTGCATAAGAAGAAGTGTTATTTCAGAGGTTATCATTTCACTGTCCTGCATTTGGGGATATAATTATTCCCACTGTTCTACTCAGACAGTCCTGTGATTAGTTAGAAATTTGTTTTGCTCTCACAGTGGGGAACCTCTAACCCCTCAGAGGAGAAGAGACGGGGAGAGCACGGCGACAGGGGAGACAAGTGACAGAAAGGGAAATGAGAAAAGTATACACAATCAATTTTTAATTTTAAAAGCCACAGATAAAGTGAAGGAGCATTTGTGCTAATCCTAAAATTTGGGCTTTAAATCAAACTGTCTGAGTCCGCCGGCGTCTCACAGAGCAACAGCAAATCACGTTCAAGTCCTCACATTTCCAAGAGCGTATCATTTCCAAATTACCCAATTAGAATTTTTATTTATTGCTATTAAAAGCTAAATTAGTTATTTTTTCCTCTGCTGACAGTGAGGATTTTTAAAATCAGTTTGTTGACACTCCAACATACAGACAGCAGCACACACACATGATAAAGACTAAATCCTTTTAACCTCTCTGACCATCTACTGTATATCAGGGGTGTCTAACTCAGTTTTCACCTGGAACACATCAGCATTCACTGAGTCCTTGAAGAGCCGGTTGTTACTGTAAGTCTTTAAAAATCAACAACCTATTTGACTTGATTATCACCTGTTTTGGTAATGTTTTGATTTATAGTAAGGTCTGAAATAGAAGTCTTGAAAAAATAATGAAAAACATAGGCATTCAAGTGTATAACTACAGTACAGTTTCTTTATAAAATAGTTTGTCCATGAAAACCAATGCTTATATTTATGTGTTGAAATGCAGAAACACTGTAGGCTTATAAACTCACATTTATCTGTTATAATGTCATAAATCCTGGGATTATTTTGGATTATGGAATTTATCATTGCCAGCATAGAAATTTATGAAAGTAATTAATAAAGGTCTCTCTAACAGAAACATTATCAAGCACTATTTATGACTTTGATAGGGCAGAACTTTGGTACAACACATAAATATGCTCTATAGTTTATTTATTTACAGAGGTCAGTGTGCAATGACATAGTAAATAAAAACACGGTTGCACCAGATTTAGTGAGTCGCTAATTTTCATTTTAGTCCCACATAAAACTTTATTATCTGCTGATATACAGCCAATTGAAAGTAGAAATATGAGAAAAATCTGTTTTCTTTTTACTTTTCAAACACAAGGCTTTTCTTTTATGCTTGTAGGGGTTTCACTGATATGTGTCAGTGAAGTGAAAGGTATACTGTACTAGCCCGTATAAAAGACTTTTTTCCACTTGAAATACAAAGTGCGGTTGACTTTTCATAATCATAGATGGAGCTGCTTATCCGTGAAGTGAGTGTACCACTCATCACTGAGGCCAACCGTCACTCCTAGCTGTGTCACGGGGAAACACAATCACGATGAGCCCAGAACAGAGTGGTCCAGGTCAAGTTAACCAGTGATTGAGGTAAAATTTTAGGATAATGGTTATCAATTCAGCATTTAATCTGGATAAACTAGAGGACATTTGAACCTGTCTCTCGTTAATTATTGCACAGCAGAGTCATTAGTGAAAGCAACATTCATACATACAGAAAAGTCAGGCAGGTGGGACATCTTAGCCTGTTAGTTTGATCATAACAGATCATAGTAATTAGATTAGCTTATTGGCTGACCAAATTAGCATTGCAAGAAATGATCAGTGCTACTTAAGTGAAATAAGATGATCTATTTGAGGGTGAAGGTGGCCTAGTGGTTAGGTTGCACTCCATGTACGTGGGTGGCTCGGGTTCAAGTTTTCTCTCCCCCACATTCTCATCCTTGCTTCAAACTCTATCCACTGTCCTCTCTGAATAAAGACACAAAAGCCCCAAACTAGAAAAGCACTCAGAGAGCGCAGACCTCTGCCATTAGCCCTTTCTCCCAATGGTACAGAATCCTTCAAAAAAATTCCTGAAACCAGATGGTGATCCGGATCACTCCAAAAATCTAATCAGTTCTTCCTCATGGCGTTTCTGACATTTCTTGAAAATTTCATCAAAATCCGTCCATGACTTTTTGAGTTATGTTGCTTACAAACAAACTAACTGACAAACAAACAAACCCTCCCGATCACATAACCTCCTTGGCGGAGGTGAATATACCTAAAAAATATCTACTTGAGTAACAATGAATTATTTCTTAAGTTAAGAGATGATAATATATTCTTAGCATCTCAACAGTCTGTAAAACCCTACAGTCAAGTCAGTGGTCACTCAGTGAAAGGTCAGGAGTGATGGTTGTGCATCTACAGCTACATTTTCTCGAGAGAAACCAATAAGAGGGAAGCCTCACATCAGCTGACTGGCCAAAGCTGAAAGGCTTGAATACCGGCACTTCTTAACAAAGCAGCACATACTTTCACACTGGGAAAGAAAGGTATGATTTTGAACCCATGCTTACTGGATAGTGACAGGTGCTGACAGACTACCAGGTGTATTGCATTATCTTATCAATTTATGTAAACGTGTTTGAGCAGACTTTCCTCTCCAGATAATTGGAGAACCACCACTGGACATGCTTCCTGTCACGGTTAGTGTATGTAATTGGACTGAAGACTTTTAAAAAAACAGTCTTAAAAAGGGAAGTCCTTTTACAATCTGGGTCATGTTACATTTGGGCAATACATGAATTTGAATTTCTAACACATTTTCTTATTCAAGGATGATTCAGACTGAGGGAGCGCCCTCTGTTTCTGACCAGATATGGTCACTAAAAGTGGAAGAATTGTAATTTGAAACACACTTGAATCCTTACAAAAGGGCAAAAGTGTATATCTTTTAAGAGCATGAAGTCTTCCGGGATGAGAAAGAAGCAGAAGGCTCTCAAAGGCAGGGTTAATTCTGCAGCTTGGATTGTTAAAGGGAAGGAGACGTTACCGTACGTCTCCTGTGGTCATGTGTAGGATTGGATTGGTAATGGCACTGACCCCATCCTCCTACAACCCAGCCACACACATGTATACAATACAGCCCTCCCAACCTAACCTCCACAGGCCACACTGTCACCTCACATCCTGTCTGGCAGATTCACTCAGGAGGGAGGAAATGAGGTGAAAAAAGAGAAGGGCTGGAATGAGAATGTCTCCCTGGGGCGTGGAAAAATCAAGAAAACGATGTTCAGAAATTCATAGATTTAAAAATGAGCAGCATGCGGGAGGAACGGAGACGGGAAGCAGAACAGGGGAGGGAGCAAGGGAGGTTGGTGGACTGAGGGGGGGAACAAGTTTTGGTAAAAAAAAAATTTAAAGATGAAAGCACACAGAAGAGGAAGGAGAGTCAGATGATAAAAATGCAAAAAGGGAATGAGCGGACCAAAGAAATTGAGTCATTATGTCATTAGAGAACACAAACCTTTACAAACGTACGCAACAAGTTAATGTGTTTCATTTAAGCAGGTTATGATTATTTTTTCCCCACCTAAAACTAAAAATTCAAGACTGTAGGCGCAGAAATTCATGTGGACTTATTATTCATACAGGGAGAAAAGTGAAAGCCATGTCTTAATGCAGTCTGGAGATAAGCAGGTCTCAAACTCCGCTCAGCACAGTATTGACAGTGTTTTATATTCCAGCCTGTTTCTACCTCCTGTAATGGTTATTTAGTCCCAAATACTCCCTGCCACACATTTATTAAAGAAAAAATGTGTGTGTGCGTGCAAGGGGAGAAATTATTCTTCGGCAACCCATTTAAATAATGCTTGAGGTAATTCTTTGTAATTCATGTTTAAATTACTAATGAGAAAATGCACATTGACTCTAAATACTCAGTTACTGATATTATGGGGGGAGGAAGGTATTTGTCAGTGCAAGGGATTTAGATGCTTTAGTCTTTATTCCCAAATTAGAAGCACATTTTCATCATTTAAATGCTGAAAACGCTTGGGTGAAATAAAATACACTCGGTGAGCGTTTATCCAAAACCTGCTCAGGGTTGCAGTGGCAACAGGGGGATTCTAGATACAGGTTATGGTGTGAAACAAAAGGAAAAGACAGCATTTTATCATTCACACCATCCTGATATCAGCATGAAGTAACATTAAATCATTATTTAAGTAGTTTTCATAAGTGTCTATGTGAAGTAATCCAAAGCTTAATGGACTTAGATTTTAATTAAAGCTACTGTGAGTAGTTTCATCCTGGTTAGGCAGCAGTTTCAAACTCATATAAGTCTGTCTTTTTGATGTACAATAGACCAACAGTGTAAACACTAACAATTTTGTTTTAGTTATCCTTAATGCCATAAATCTCTGCTGAATAACAGTTATCAGATGAAGTAATTAACATGCATGCATGCTGCAGAAAAGTCTTGTTTTTATTCATGGCATATATCCCCTGTTCTTTTAAGCAGGGGCTCCAAACTTTTCAGCCAAAAGCACAAATCTCAGTTATTACGTCCGCAAAGTAGGTTATGTGATCTGCAGGGTTTGTTAGTTAGTTTTGTTTGTTTGTTAGCAACATAACTCAAAATGGATTTTGATGAAATTTTCAGGAAATGTCAGAAATGGCATAAGGAAGAACTAAATAGATTTTGGGAGTTATCCGAATCACGGCCGGATCCAGGAATTTTTTAAAGGATTCTTTACTATTGGGAGATAGGTCTAATGGCGGAGGTCTGCACTCTCCGAGTGCTTTTCTAGTTAACTATGTTTTCATTTGAACCAAATTTTCCCTTTTTTTTGTTTCGTTTTTGTTTTAACAATAATAGACAAACCACTTTGAGTGATTGTTTCTTTATTTATTTGGAAAGCATGCGATCTTCCCTTTAGTGCTTTGAAGAATGGTGAATCAAAAAAGGTATCAAAGTATTCTGACAGCCTGAACAAAATACCTTTGTTATTGCACATTTGATTATATTATTTTGTTTTCTTTTGATATATATATATATATATTTTTTTTTACAAACATAAAGTGCACTGTGCAGCTAATTTCTCTTTTTAAATTTAACCTGGAGAAATAATTACATGTGATGTATCAGCACTTTTGAACATTTTCAGCAAATTATAAAGAAACCATGATAATACTGATAACTGGGATATTTTAGGTCACTATAATCGTGAAATAAAATTTTGATATCTGCACATCTCTACTGTTTTTACAGGCACTGCAAAAATTAACACAAACTGAATGCGCTCTAAAAAAGCTTTAAATTGAAAATATTGATAATTGCATATCTCTAACAGTATTAAACGTAGTCTTCCTTTTAATAACCTTAAGTGATCTGGCTTTGAGTGCCTGCCCCTTTTAATGTAGTTTTGAAAAGAAAATCATTGTGTCTGCATCAAACAACCAATCAGGTTAAGCTTGCATCCAGCCAATCACAGCAGCTGAACAAACGTGGATCTCTCAGATTCTACTATTTCACTCATTTTTAGACGTATATGGATCAGTTGTAGCGACTTGTGTCCTTTGTGTCCAACATAAGCAGTTTGCAGTGACAGTGGTTTGGGCGTGGCTTTGTAGAGTGATAGAAAATAGCAGAGTGAGAGCCAAAGGTAGCTTTTTCCAGTGGGAATGTTTCTAACTTCTACTTTCATGCCCCTCTTACCTTGAAAATGGAAGTAGCACAAGCTAACTTCCTTCTTGTCAAAAGCCTCCTCAGTGCTTATTCTTTTCCTTCCCTCATCTTAATCTCCTCCACTCCACATCCCTGTCTGCTCTCTTTTTTTTTCTCGCCTCTGGCTTCAGTCAGTTTCTCAAACAATGATCTGATTCTATGCTTGTTGCCAAAATTGAAATGTAACAGACCTCAGTAGGCTGACAGGCTTGCATGTTGCCTTTGGACACCTTTATAAACTTCTTTGTTTTTGCGTATTTTTTGAGGTCAGGTTGAAAATGGTTCAGAAAAGCTTCCTCTGATGTTTTTAGAAAATGTGTTTATTTCACTGACCCTGTGTGGTGCATCTGACAGCTGGATATATTTATGCATTTTAAGCGGGATTAGCTTACTTCACGAATAGTCACATTTAAACTCAGTAACGATAAATCCTGAAAGTTTTCTGTTCTCTAACTTCCATTACTCTCATCGTTTGTTTATGCCACATTTGAGCAGAAAATTTAAAGACCTTCTTCAAGTCCCTCCCCTGCAGAACACAAGTCTTCTAATGGACTTTATGGTAACGTTTTATTTTATAGGTCACTTCATTTGATGCTGATTGCTGGGAAAATTGGCTCTTGTTATAAATTACACCCAATCAGTAAATTTGCAATCAATTTATCCTAGTTGATTGCTCCTGTAATCTAGGTAGCCTTTTAGTCAGTTCACAGGAGGTCAGATGAAAATTCAGAAGTGTCTGACGGAGAGCATTCAAATGAACTTCCATAAGAAGAATTTTTTCAAGAAGATTATTGCACTGGAAGCTAAGGCTGCCATAGTTTTCCCAAATAATAATCATGATTATATTGATCAATATTGTGATTAAAATTGTTTTTTGAGATTAACTTTTAATTTTAGGGACAAGTTTCGATATTGCTTATTGTTTATTTTGAAAAACTGGTGTCTTCACCCTGCTACTAAATCTAAATAACACTGACAAGTGTTTCTTTGATCGCAGGAAGGTCATGGTGCATGATATTGTACTAGACTGATGATATTTACAAATTAGTTTTAGCCGATACTGATATCATACCGATAGTAAAATGCAGTTCAGTCCCTAAACTTGAGTCCTCAAAACCCACTTCAAAGTTTAAGGATGAACAAAGAAACAAATTTCAGTCCAAAATGTCCAAAAACTTATTCCACACATGGCCATTATTTAAAGCTAATATAACCTGATACCTATGGCCGTTACATTGGTCTTTTTCACCTTTTTGGTCCTCAAGAGATGGGAGGACAAGTTTATGCAAAAAAATAAAAGTCTTAGTCATTATTGTTTACTGTGTGTCACACAAAAATCTGAGAGTTTTAATTTTCTTTCTTGTCTTTATAGTCCCATCACCTTTTTTTAAATAAGGAGTGACCTTATTGCAGCACACATATTTTGTTAAAAATAGCACAGGGCTCAGAGAGTTTGTACCTTTAAAAATATTCAGACAAGGTTTCATCTCTAGACAAGACCCTGAATAATGAATGCTAACCCAGTTTGAAGTTAAACAGCCATAAATACTGGGATACAAACTGGACTTGTGTTATTTGAGTGGTTACAAATTACTGTGCCACCAGCAGCAGTTCTGTGTCTGTGTGCACATCACAGGCACCAGTCTGCATGAGCTCCTCTGTACTTTCATTGTGCCTTCTTCTGTGTATGTGTTATCAGAGCAACAGACTCACACCTGAGCGCAGCTACAAGAGCATCTGTCTGACAGGCCTTTTAACCCAGAGCAGCCAGAGAGAACACAGCCCTCCATGTAACCTGTCATGTGGAGAAAACCAAACAGTTGTGATAGGCCTCCCGGACTGATCTGAGCCCTCATCTCTTTCCGTGCTCTTCTTTGTGATGCTCCATATGATCGCCACGGAGGCCAGAGATCACCCGGGCCCCTCAGAACCATCTGAGCCTGCTCCACATCCTGCACGCTGTCAGTCAAACCCAGGCGGAGTGGAGCTGTCAGTCAGACCGCTGCTGGGATTTTCCAGCCTCAGGGAGGCCACAAGCTACAGACAGAGATCATGTTACATTCCCATCAGCTGCTGCACAGCAAAACTAGCATTGTCAAAGCTCTGAAGTTGTGATTTCACAGAGGGGACTGATGGAATAGAGAGGGGACTAAGGTTGGTCTAATCCAATTACACACATCTCAATACTGTCCCAATACCACTTAGAGACTGAAGGATGGCTGCCTCTGGGCTGCTCACTGCTAGATGGATACACACCCGGCACTCTACTGGGTTAGTTATTGAGATGGTTAGAGGGTCAAAGCATGGAGAAGAGGTAGGAAGGTTCAGAGATTAGGCCTAGTATTTCTACAGCCAAGAGAAAGTAGTATAAAGAAAGAGAATGTGGTTAGCAAGACGTCAGCAGTAGGAGTACAGATCATGTAAAATGTGGAAAAAGAGCCAGCTCTGAAGCCTTTTAGTCAAACTAGTGTTCATGCGGAGGTCTCTGGTTCACTTCAGCGTAAGAAGGAAATAAAAAAAGATTGACCCATATAAATAGATATGATTCACTCGAACGTTTGTTTGCACCACGACAACAGCAGATGTGCAGAAGTATCTTTGGACCAAAAGAGAAGCTGACAGGTAGTGAAGTCACACCTGGGATATGTATATGTATCTGGCAGCCTCCCTGTGCAACAGTCACAGACACTTACCTCTTTTATTTCTCTCACTTGACACAATATAGATGATTTTCTTTTTAGCTTTATAAACAACTACTTAAAAGACATAGTGGTAAAGAGTGTACCCTACCTTTATGCAACACTGCTAGACAGTTAATTGATAAACCAAAAATTTAATGCATTTACTAGCATATTCAGGTGTTGCCCCTTCTCCCCCTTAAACGAACGTGTGATGGCATACTTAACTCACTTCTGAGCACAAAATCAGAAAAAAAAGACTTTTATAAGTGTCTCAGTGTATACTTCTGTGTAACTGCACCTTTATCTCCTGTCACTGGCAATAGCACATTTTCCCAGTATGGGAGTTCACAATGAAGACAAAGAAAAAAGGTCCGCACACCAAGGAGCTCTTTGCCTTCTACTTTGTTTTGGATCCAGCACCCTATCCACTGATGTGCTTGTTCCACCTTTGATTTTTCTAATGTGTTAAAATTGAAAGCACAAAAGTAGTGTAACAACTGTGGACCTTAATGGTGAAGAACTTTTCTGAAATAGTGCATTTTTCATTGCTTTAACTTATCTTTAGCAGAGGTGCTAGTGATTAACAGCTGCTTCTCTGACCTTTAACAAGGTCAGAGAAGCCCACTTCTTTGAATTATCATGGGTGTAAAACAGGCCAATCATCATTTGAAACACAACTTTGAACAGTTGTTTAAGTTGTTATTAAACAAATGGAGACAAACTGAGTTGACCCACTGCTTGTGTTGAAGCTCTAGACAGGCTTACAGAGATGCTCTGCATAGGGAGCATGCTCCTGTATGTTGCTGTGCTTGAACTTATCAAACTTAGAGAGGAGAGAACACTCATTTTACCTAATTGCTGTGCTTCATATTAGTTACACTGACACAAGCTGGTGACATTTTGCTAGTCACTTGGCTCCTTTGTTGTGTCAGAGACAAATATACTGACTGGACTCAGACTCAGCTGTTTTCTGTCACATATTACTCTGCTACACTAACAGGGGCATCAGTTATGCCTCCTGTGTGCACTACAACAGCAGTCCCCAACCTTTTTTGTGCCATGGACTGTTTCTATGAAAGACAACAACATTTGAAGCTTTGATTTTCTTTGCCATCATAGGCTCTATTTCTAGCTGGGTTTCCATAACACTTGGAAATGCGCAAAATCGAAATAGCGCAATAAAAAACTGGTAATAGAAACACCTGAATTTAAAAAAAAACCCTGAAATATTGCTAAAAAGTTTTTACGCTTTCATGAGGAGGTTTTTCAGGCGTTTTGATATAGAAATATATCGCAAAAGTGTAATGGAAACACTTTTTCCGCATTTACAAGTCAAGGGACGTGACGTACAGTGACACATGACCAGTCACTCCGAGACAACATGGCGCTGTACGTGTAGACAGAAGAAGAGACGAGACTTTCCTTACCATCATACTTCTACCCTTATACATGGCTTTTGCCATACATACGGACTTTACCTCTGAACTATCATCTGTTGCCTTCGTCTTTTGTTCAACATTATCAAGGCAACCACTGTAAATGTAAACAAAACCGTACCAACACGCAACAGGTTTTGAGCGTCAAGCTTCCCTGCAGCGGATTCACGCGAGATGAGATTTTACGAGAATTGCAAAGCCTATGCCCAAAACTCCCTTCAGTGGAAACGCATTCAAAGCGCAATTGTACTCAATCGAAATTTAAGAAATATGGCTTTTATTTTGCGAAAAACTGTAATGGAAACCCAGCTTCTGTTTCCTCATTGGGCTTTCTCCCCTTTTGCATCAAAGCTCTCCAGTGACTTTAGTTTTCTCCCATTTTAACTAGTTTGTGGGCTAACTAACTTTTGGGTATCATGATCGAGACAGGCATCTTGACTTTTCAAAAATAAATTTTATGGCAGAAATTATTCTTTTTCTGGTACTGGTTTACAGCCCACCTAGTGTGTGCATGTCTGAGTGTTTGTGAAGGTTCTGCTGCTAGTTTGAACTTTGTGCAGCCAATGCTTCCGAAACATCATTACACAGTGAAATCTCACTCTGGAATACTACTGTTTCAATGTTGCAGAATCATTTTAAAAGTACAAAATTGTATTGACATAAGCTTTGTAATGGCATCATTACAGAATCCCAATTTAAAAAGGCCATGTCTTTCTCAAGGTAGAGCCAGCCAAGCTGCCTGTTTCTATATATATATATATATATATATATATAGTTGTTGGTATAATGTGTGAGGTTACATGAGGCTGTAGTAAACCACCTGGCTCCTCTTATTAAAAAGCCCCCCTCAAAAAAATACAAAAATGAACTGAATTTAAAAGTATTCAAAAAAAATTTATTTGAACTACTACTAACAAGACTAGGTAAAAACCTAGTATGTGGCTGACCGCAATTATCTGAGATGCCTGTTGAAATGCCTGACTGAAATGTGTGTTCTGGCAGAGTGACTTTGTCATGATTGTTAGTAGTTCATTATTTTTACCTAAAGGTATAGTAAGGGCGCACTCACACTAGACCATCCATACCATGCCATTTTCTAATCTTGCTGAAACCCATTTGACCCCCTCCCCTGTCCCCCCTTTGGCCCGCACTCACACTGCTCAACGCATCCAGGCCTGGGCATGTGTACGTCATGCACCGACATCATCACACAAAGCATCCACCGTTGGTGCACCGTTGATGCTGTAGAGAGTATTATCAGGCTAATGTCACACCCACTCTTCTTTGTGTTCTCTCATCTTTAGACTAATTTTGACTATTCTAAATATAGATTAACATTTAATTGACTAGGTTTATACTGCTAAGAACATCCCCAACTAATACTAGCTCAGTTACACACAGACTGTCTCGTGTTAGACTACGGTGCGTTCATGGTCTACCGCTAACTGTTGGATCGGTCACTTGGATCGGCACCGTCAGTCAGATATCGGATCTATTAATTACGTCCATATTGGACCCAATACCGATATTGGTCCCATCCCTAGTACTGATCTCATATTTTTCTTTAGGTGTTAGAAGTAGCTTAGTTGGTTCATCAAAGCCTGGATGACCTCTAACCGACTCAAACTCAACAACAATAAAACAGAGCTCATGGTTGTGGCCCCCAAAGCGCTGCTGCAGAAGGTTGGAGATCCCATGCTCCATGTCGACGGGACCTCCATCTGTCCGTCCTCCGAGGTCCAAAACCTGGGCGTCATCCTTGACTCCAGCCTCTCCTTCGAGTCCCACATGAAGTCTGTCACCAAATGTGCCTTCTACCATCTCAAGAACATCTCCAGACTCAGACCATCACTCCCTGATTCTGTGGCTGAAACACTCATTCATACTTTCATAACCTCCCTGCTGGACTACTGTAATGGAGTCCTGTCTGGAGTACCCAGCAAAACCCTGGACAGGCTCCAGTACGTCCAAAACTCTGCAGCTAGAGTTCTCACCCGCACTAGACCCTGGCAACACATCACTCTGACCCTCATCCACCTCCACTGGCTCCCTATCAAGTCCCGTATCAACTACAAACTCCTCCTCCTCACAAACAAATCTCTCCATGCCCTGGTTCCTCAGTACCTTTCTGATCTCCTCCATCCATACACACCATCCCGCGACCTCCGGTCTCCAGACACTGGCCTACTTTCCATACACTCCAAACCTATGGAGACAGAGCCTTCAGTGCTGCAGCACCCACCCTCTGGAAGACATCCATAGCGCTCCATCTCTGGACATTTAAAAAAAAAACATCTCAAGCACCACCTGTTCACCACAGCCTACAGTCTTCACTAAACCAGCCCTTACACTCATCCTACCCCTCACATAGTTTGTCCTTGTCTATGTGTTCCTGTAAAGCCTTGGGTTTCTTGAAAGGCGCTATATAAATTCAAGATATTATTATTATTATTATTATTAGTTGTAAAAAAAAGTAACTGAACTAGCAAACCATAAAAATGAAATGTGGCAGACTTTTCTAGGGCCTGTCATGGAATAAAGGTAGAATATTATTAATATTATTATGTTATATCCAGTCCAATAAAGGAATTGATTGATTGATTGATTGATATGTCGTGAGTCAAAAAGTATCTGTCCAAAGCAAACCAAGTTCTCTTTGAATAACTTTGATTGATGAGACTTTTCAGTATACGTTCAAAATCAAATGAGACATGTAGTCCTGTATGTTTGAAGAGCAATCTCAAGTGAATGGTAGAAAAATGGCAGACTTTGGGCGTTTCTCGATCAGGAATGACAAAGATGTCCTCTGACTCTGCAGTCATGCTGATGGTGATTGTGAGAGATCACAGGAGATCTCTGACCGGACACTGTGCAGGGACAGCAAAAGTGTGCTTGACAGTATTAATCAATCAGACTGCGTGGGCCTCCGTCTCCCCCTGACCGAGGAAACCAAGACGACACAGCCGGGTCAGAGATGGGGAGGGGACGGGCCGCTCTGAGTCATCTGTCATCACGTTACATCCATTAATAATTCACTGAGACACACATACTCACGCGTAGCACGCACAGCCAAAAAAAGCATGCTGAAAGGAGTGTGAGCATGCTCAGGTTGGCACTGGTGTGAACATTTGGATCCACTCACCTGTGAACTTTGTGACCTGCCAAACCACATCTGAAAATACCCAGCAGAAAGTGAAGGAATTAGAGCTGACACTGAACAGTTATAAAACCGCAAAATGGCAGCAGCAGCCTGTCGGTCATGCACTCTCTTTGTTTGCTTGTGGGCTTGTTTTTAAGTCAGTCATTCTGACAGTTCTGTGTATTTCACTCTGACAGAGAACGCAGCAAAATAATGAAAAAAAGAGGCTCAGCTCTGCTATGTGTTTTTGTAATGATGCAGCCATCAGTTTAGACTTCTAATAGTTCTGATCTCTGCTGCCTCAGGTGAGATTAGGATTTGAGAACATTGGGGGGATTAGTTGGACATCCGCAGGGGGGAATTGTTTTGATAAACAAGCTTGATTTGGTTGCTGTTTTGTGCATTCAGGGCACCATATTTAAATTCAAAATACATATCTTGATCTTTGACAAATTGAAATATGGTCTCAAAAAATACTGTTTTCTACTACTGTACTACTACTGTGACTTTTATTCAGAATTGTCAAGTAAAAAAACAGTTAAAAGCATTGTTATCATCTACTTCTCTCTTTCTTTCTCTGCTTTACATGTGCATGTGTGTCCATTTTATTGTGAATTAACAGGTGATTAATCTCAGAACTTCAGCAGTTGAATGAGATTAATATGCCTTTTTTGAAACCCTTTTTTGCAATTACACTAATTTGCATTTAAAACTTTTTTTGTTGCATTTCTCATTTTTGTAGTGTCTCAAACAAAAATGTCACCGACCACAGGCCTCCTTTTTCCCTGAGATTATGGAATTTAGGGTGGATTTGGCATGAACTTTAACATGAACTTTACCATGGAAAAGGAACTTGTAATGGACTGAAACAGAAATAACAGAACAGTTAAAAGATTTATATGTTTTGTAACACAAGGTGCAGATAACTTTTGACTTGTCCACTGAGCTATGTGTGTGTCTTAACACACAAGATGTTTTGGAATAAGATTGTTTAAAACATGTAAAAACACTGAGATCTGTGTGTGACTGAATTTGGATGTAGACCGTTACAAAAGTCGTTCACCTCTTTCCCGGCTTGGTTTAATTCGGGCAGGTTTAAATATAGCCGCCCACGACATCACCAGCCGTTATGGGGAATTATCCCACCCCCCCAACGCTACAACGATGTAGAATCAACAAGCTGTGGACTTGTTAGCTGATGTCACTGCTTTCATTGAAAATCAGTAGCTACATGCTCTGTTTTTGTTCATTGTGAGGTAAATTTCCCAAACCTCTCAGCCACGGTGGCCTTAAATAAAAACATTAGAAGTGTCATAACAGAGAGATCTGGGACAGAAACAGATTTCTGTCTCTGCTCTGGCAGAGCCAGGCATCTGCGCTTTAGCCATAGTTCACCATAAGGTCAAAGCTAATTGCTGGAGTGCTTGTTTATTTCTCATTTGAACCAGACTGGACAAAAATCTTACCTGCTGGAGGTTTGTTTTAATCCTTATTTCACTTGTCTTTTGTCCTGGATCATTAACAGAAGCAGGCTGTGACTTTCTCTAAGTAGCCACGGTCCCTGTCAATTAGCATCACAATGCTAAAGTTTAGTAGAGAATCCAATGATAGACTCGTTCTATTCCTGCCAAGTCTGTCACAATAAAGCCTAATCATCATTGAAGACTTATTTTGACGAACAACATTTGGAAACTGAGTATTTTCAGCAGCGACTTAACCACAAAGATGTCTTATAAGCAGAAGAGACTTTTCACATAACTCAGAAAATGAGATTTTAGGAATACATGAAGAGTTACATACAGAATGAGACAATGAAACTGTTAATCTCTAAATTGTCTGCCTGCCATGACGTAAATGTAATTGTTTCTCTGGTGGCTTTAAAAGAGAGTTGTAACATAGCAGCACAGCAGACTGGTGATTTCTCCAATAACATTGTAGCTTTTTTTTTTATTTGAGAGGGATGGTTTTTCTTGTGAGTGGGCATGGCTTTGGCTCATTCAACCGACAGGCCCACATTATCCTAGAGCAGATTTTTTAAAATCATTTTTCATGATTTTGAAGGTTAATTTTATAAACCTAGAGATGTTTTTCATGACTGATATTTGGCCTGGTGGTTCAAAACACAGTGGCCTGTTATGCAACAAACCTGAAATACAGACTTTCTCTGACTTACAGGGCGGGAAAAGACAATTAATCATGATATTAAACTAAATGTATGCACTAATTGTGGACCTTAGTTAATTGCAATTAAAGCATTTTTTGCCAGCAGGGTTGCTCCTAAAATGGGACTGATGTGCAGCAACTGTCTGGATGAGCACGTGAGACAGAACAGGTGATAGGAAGAGAGCATGAGCTGACTAGAGAATCTGGATGATGGCTGATATTTCACATCTTGTTTCTTGGCTTCCCTTGAAGCCCCTTAGCCAGCATCCCTAGAGTTTGTGTCTGTATCAAAGACTGCATACAGCCTGGATGAAGTCTTGGAGATGTCGCTTGTTGATGTCATGAAGCATGTTGATAGAGGTCACCATACTGGAAATGCTGACTAATTTTCTATCATCCTTGACACAGGATAAGAGGTAGAGTCGAGGCAGGCCTTTAGCCTCCAAGAACAAGCTATAATATGCAGACCTTTGAGTCTGATCAGCCATGCCACCGAAACATAATACTCTGAACTTTAACAGATACATTATATACACATTTTCTCATCATACCATGTGTACCAAAAAATACAAAGGCTGCTGAGACCAAAACTGTTTCTTGTTTAACATTTTTATTTCTGCTGTAAATTTTTTTTTGTTTTTTTAATGTTTTTTTTTGGGCATTTTTGTGCCTTTATTTGATAGAGAAGGATACTGGGTAGAGTAGGAAACAGGGACAAGAGTGGGGGAGAGACATGTGGTAAGGGGCCTCGGGCCAGATTCGAGCCCAGGCTGTCCGTGTGCATGGGGCGCACCTTGACCAATTGGCCACCTGCACCCCCAAAAAAAAACAGGTATTTTAAAACGGCTGTTAATTTAAAACTTCTGTGTTGGCTTTATTTTTCTCCACCAGAAGTTACAGTTCAGCCTGCATCTGACCTTTGCCTTCGACTCATCCCAGATCAGCACAGAGCTTTACTAGCCTCACAACAAAAGAAGGACCTGTAATAATACTGGGCCATTTGTTTTAGTAGCACCTTTATGCCCTGTAAACAATGAATAAATATCTCTCAGAACTTCAACAATAGCTATTTTATTACGTATTGTGAACTTCCTTTTGAGATAACTCACTGTTTATACAAGGAAAAGTATCTATAAAGAAGTGAAAAGTGATACAAGTTTGATGAGGTGCTGCTTTAAAATAATAAGTAGAAGAGGATTTTGCTCTGATGCATATTTGAGTTCAACAAAACTGACTCAGGGAAATGAGTCTTAGATCTTAGAAGTTTGGTAATGATAATTAATGACGAGGCAGCAACTGTTGACTTGAAAGTCATACATCATATGCTGATTTGTTAATGCCGGGCCAAAAAACAACAAGAAATCAACAGTTTAATTATTGTTTCTTGAGAACACTGGGAGTATAACCACCTCCTTGGAGTGTGTGCTTGATGACTTGAGTCGTCATCCCAGCGAGATCTCAGACGCCTCAGTGCCTGGCTTTAATTGAACAGGCATCCGGCACAAATAACCAATTTATAACAGCTAAATTTAGCCCTCAGTCTTTTAAAGGGCCACCGGCCCTAAAATGAGCCTCCTGCTATCACACCGCTGTGAAGCTTGTTGTGTGAGTTGTGAGCATTGAGAGCTGTCACTCGGATCTGGATGGCTCTCAGAAGCAGAGAGTGCTAGAGCTGGAGGATTAACAAAAAAGAAACTGTGTCTTTTTCTAATGTGGCTCTGGTTACTGATTTAATACAGCCACTGGCCATTCTTTTCAGTCACTGGGTTTCCTTTTTTTTAGTGTTGTATTTCTCCTGCTGTGCGAGTAAATCGCTGAATGCCACACTCATGCTTTAGAAGAGATTCTTCAGATATGATGCCAAGCTTTCTAAATCACTTGAAAAACTTGAAGTTTGTGTCATTCCCAGCAGCAGCAGTGCGACAGCAGCTGGTGTGCGCACAATGAATTACACCACCGGCAGCAAGTGATTATGTCCCTCCTGTTGGCATGAAGTGATGACAAATGAAGGAGGTGTCTCTCACTTTCAGGGGAAGCACGATTTCCCTGCAGCCACGCTCACCTCACACCTCATTTTGGGTGACATGCAAGAATGTTTGAAAATATGCATGCCAGACTCATCATTTAAACAGAAATAAAGTGATCTGTATGGGTGTGAATGTTTTGTTCTGTCAGGATGTTCTTATACCCTTTTTTCCCTTCCTGACACTAATTCAAATAAGAAAATTTATTGATAACACATTTGTTTTGATCATATTAAGGCCAAAAGTTTTGTGTAATTGGCACAGACTGGATAAAACATGGAGGTAGTCTTAGTGATGTGGACAGTTTCTGAAACTTTGAAGCCCATAAATGGGGGTTGCTATATTTGAAATGCTGTCTCAAATTTACTTTCTGTCAAACTTGTAACAGACAAAGAGGTACAGCTTAGGCAGACCTGAAGACAAACAGTTACAATATGCTTGCCTGTCCATCAGATCAGCCATGCTCTAATTATGCCTTCTGTAGCCATATTAAAATCCCTTAGCTTACAATGTTTATGAATGGAGCGATAAAAAAATAAACTTTTTTTGAAGCAGGCTGTAAGAATGTTTAGTTCTGCTGTTATAGCTGTCCCAAACTGCACTACTTACTCTTTTCTTTGATTTAGGAGCCTTTTCAATAAAAACTGCACTATTTCAGGTGTATGTCCTAAGGCTGGCTGTACACCAGGTGATTTTAAGCCTTTTTTTCTCCTTTAATGGTTGGAGGGCATGACCTGATACAAGTCTTGATGGAACTGATTTTTTTTTTCCAACTAATCCTCAAATGTGTGGCATCAATATGATTATTGTACAACTCCTGATAAAGTTGGAGACCCACTGATCCAGACTTGAATATCAAACATGCATGGTATTTATGATTCCAGGTCAGCCTGCCTCCAACGGAATACGTGCAACAGTCAATCAGAGTGAGCAGACTGGGTAGTGTCACCAACTAGGTGTTATTAAGAACTTACCTGTGTCTTTGGAGGCATTAATTCTACTTGGAAAGAGTTTTCTGGACCACAATATACTTTTACAGAGATGAATATTAAGAGAGAGCATTTAAGTGTCTTTGCAGGTGCCTGATTAAAACAAAATAAATGGAATTGGCTCATAATTGTACTGTGCAACCCCACAAACATTTTCCGATAATGTTAATGTGTCTGAAAGCAAAGCTTTCCTGTTTATGAGAAAAATATGATAAATAAGAGGTAAATATTTAAGTCTCATGTCATGGTTGCACAAGGGTTTTTTTGGTGGGTCATCAACACCAATCATTTTCAGGTCTCCAATTTAGCCACAGCATAGTGAAGTTTGGGAAATGCTGGTGTAGTCACTCATTCCCAAAGTCTGGGTCCCAGCTCATGGGTGGGTTACGAGAAGTGTCTTGGGGGTCGCCAAACTATTTCTTTAAATTTCCTACCAAAAGTTTTTAAGATGACATTTATGTCTGCAATACACATTAGAGCCAAATGGTGGGGCTGGGGGGGAAGGGGGCTCCACCCCACTCCATCAGTCTTAATGACCATAATAAAACACAAAACAAGGCTCTACTCAGCACTGGATGACTGTAAAACTACAGTCATGAATGCTGTGCAAATTTAAGAGAAACATATTGCTCCAGACCAGACAGCCCCTAAATGCCCAAGGGGCTGAGCATGCAGATGAAGTGGCCTCTTTTTTGCTGTAACACAGAAAGCGCCATGTCAAGACCAGAGTGAGTCCAGAATTAACATTAGCCGAGCTAGCAGCAGTCATCAGCTCAAGCAACCAGCTAACTGGGTACAGAAGGCAGGCTTGATAAGCAGTAACATATGGAAAACAAAGCTGTGATGTATTTTACAAACACATATCTCATATAAGCTTGAATCAAAAACTGTGTTAGGGTGCAGAAACAGCACTGAAGTGGTCAAAAATATTTATTTATGCATAATTAATCTGCCTAATGATTAATAGATCAGGCCAGTTTTTGAGTGGGTCATGATGACCTGTACCTCAGAATAATTGGGTCACCAGAAAAATGTTTACTGGTCTAATGTGTGTGTTTAGAGGATTATAATGTTAAAAAATAGTTTCTATGGTCCATATGTATGTAGTTTTTCCATGTTTCTAAAGTTGATTAAGACTAGAAAATGTTTTGTTGTGAGGCCAGTCTAAGCCTTCTAGTGCCCATTTCCTAAAATACTTTATTTTGATGTAATAATGGAAAAAAGCTGGCAAAGATTTTGCCATCACAGTGCACACATTTGGGGCTGTATTTGAGGTTGATCCTGCTCCTGGAATAATCTTAATTGTATAAGAATTGCTTTAAAGTTTGCTCCATCACAAGACATTTCTGTCTGAGGTTCATGTTGATTTAAAAAAAATCTTAAAATCCCTTATCCTCAAACCTTTCTGGTTACTGCCCTCCTTTTTCAAAAATTTCTTATTTACTGATACCAGAGGTTACTCCAATCCTGCACCCATCATAGCATTAAAAGGTGCTCCACACACACACGCTGCTAACCTCCCTGAGGCACAGCATGACTCTCAGTTACAGCAGACACCCCTCAGTTTGGCCTGTGTTCATTTAGGGAGCTTAATAAATTACAAGAGCTTCATAATGAGCATGTCTGAGCAGTGCGGTGGGGAGGTCAGATGCTTTGAATAACTAATGAACCCATTCACCGATCCGGACTCTTAACATTAGTGGAACATTTTGCACACGCTGTAGGAGAAGATGTAGCCACATATTATAACTCCAGCCCTCCCACATTCACCAGCAGCAGCACTGTGAGACTAACAAAGTAATTTGGTTTTCCATTTCCTGTAGGCCTTTGGAGATGCTGTTATAACTCTCATGTCCCATCAGGGAAGAACACTGGAAGTAGGCCGAGCTCTACTTTGGGTAAAAATAGAAGAGAAAGCTTTACAACTTGGAGAGACCACTGATTGGTAAAAGTATATCAAATTTCTGTCGGTATTGTTCATCAGATTCTATCAGGTTCCCAAGGACATGCAACATTTATTGTATCTTTTTACCTTTGCCTTTAGGGTCTGAGACTGTTGCTTCAGTGTGATGTTTTGAAGAATGTTTCAACATTACGTGGCACACCTGCAGCGTGTCTGGGAGACCATTAAAAGATCATTCAAAAGCAATTCTGAAGCAGGGAAAAATGTTTGTCAGAAATGTTTTTGCAGCATGTTCAGCACACCTGATGATGTTTTAAATGTAGCAAACTTAGCATAAGGATTGTCTCTATTATCTGATTTTATATTACCAACCATTTTCTGCTGTTTTATTGTTTCTGGTAAAAATGCAAAGCAATTACTAAATTAGATTTCCTCAGCAGGATTGAAGAAGCACTCCTGAGTGTCAGCAAAGATGACAGCTCCTTTTGTGATTTTATTGCAATCCAGTAGAATAAGATAAACATCACTAATCAGAATGATGTATATGTTACACACTTAAATTGAGTGTGTCTATAATTTCAAGAAGGTTATTTAGCCATGGCAGCGGAAGTGTTTGGCTCTGTAGATATTGTGGTACTTTCAACTAATGGCTAAGAAAGAAATTATCATAATCTTACAAACAGAAACTAATGTTTAAGCAACACTACTTACTGTACACTTTTTTTATTCAAGACAATTTAACAGCATAACTTGCTGAGACATGCAGCTTCATGACTGGAATTGTCGCCACCACCATCACACTTTGCATCCATCCAAATATTATCCCTTCGGCGAGTTCTGGGTCTGCCCGGGGTCTCCTCTCAGTTAGACGTTGCCTGGAAGACCTCCACACGGAGGTGACCAGGAGGCATCCTTATCAGATGACTGAACCACCTTCACATTCAAAGGAGCAGCAGCTCTATTCCAAGCTCCCTCCAGGTGTACAAGCTCCTCACCATGTCTCTAAAGCTGAGCCCAGACACCCTCCTGGGGAAATTAATTATGACTGTTTGAACCCGCAATCTCATTCTTTCAGTCATTACCCAGAGCTCATGACCAAAGGAAAGGGTTTGAGCACAGATCGACTAGTAAAAAGCTTTGCCTTCCAGCTCAGCATCCCCTTTCACCACAACGGTATGGTACAGCACCTGTGAAACTGCTGATGATGCACCAATCAGCCTCTCAATGTCACGGTTCATTCTACCCTCACCCATGAACAAGACCCCGAGATACTCCTTCACTTGGGACAAAAACTCACTCCCTAACCAGAAGGAACAATCCACCATTTTCCAGCAGAGGACCATGGCTTCAGACTTGGAGGTGCTTATTCTCATACCAGCCACAAGTCACCTCAGTGCCTGCTGGAGGTCCCTAGCTGTGAGGGATCAGCAGAACTGCATCATCTGCAAACAGCAGAGATGAAATTCTGAGCTCTCCTAATCAGGAACCCTCCTCCCGCCAACTACACCTTCAGATCCTGTCCATGAAAATTACAAACAGGATCAGAGACAAGGGGCAGCCCTGGTGGAGGCCAACATGCACTGGAACATGTCTGACTTTTGCTGAGGATGCGCCACAACGCCCACTTTGGTTATGCAGGGATCCAATGGCTTGCCGCAGTGGCCCTGGAACCCCATATTCCCATAGTACCTCCCATGTGACCCCCCCTTGGGTTTAACTAAAGTGTGCTAAAAGGGACAACAAGCATGTGATTAAAAACATTTAATTCACCAACTGTAATCTTACTTAATCGTTAATAATGTATTTATGCTGACAGTCCTGATGAATATGAATATTTTTAACCATTCAGGCCAGATGTTGAATCATGCAGCCTTACGCTGCTCATGGCTACTACCACTCTATTATCTGGATGTACGCCAGCAAGTGGATGGATGCCGTCTTATAGTGTGAAGCAGTTTGGCAGTATTCTGATCTAGACAATGGAAATAAAGTTGATTGTAGGCAGCGTAAGGGTGTGTTTATGTGCAAGACAGGCTGTAAGTTGGTGTGAATGCACTGCTAACTTTAGCCATATTTAACAATTTTAAAAATCATTTACCTGCAGACAGTGTGATCTTCTGTTTAGCTATGTTAAATATACTTTCCTCAATTTTTGCTATCTTTAGAATGTTTTTCAAACTTAGGTGTACATTTGTGGACTTTGGACAGTATAAATAACTATAAATTAAATAAAAAAGCTATAACTATAATCATTTTAATGACAACTCATTCTGAAACAACTAACCAACAAACTGACCAACATTCTCCTCCAATGTGACACAAAACTCCCCTTTAACATCTTCATTCACCCAAGGACAAGAAACATCAGCTGTACTACTCTACTTTCATAGTGATACACTCACCTAATGTGCATGTGTACACAGAGGTAGACACACATTAATGCTTGCTCACACACACAGATGCACAGAATGACACATCCCTCCCCATAATCTCCTCCTCAGTCCCCTGGTCCCTGTCATTCAGATCTATGAACTTCCATTAGCAACCATCTGTTACAACCTGCAGCAAAGCTATTACACTTAACACACATACACAGGCACACACACTTATGAATGGACACACTTAGCTCACTCAACGTATGGCCACGAACATCTTCTTAGACCTGAGAGAATTTGCCGAAGAGTTTCCCATTTAACCTTCAAAAGAGAAGTCACCTGTACACTCACAAACACCTGCTACAGCGTCACTCTGCTGCAGACGCACCAGAAGGTCAGATGCACTCATACTTACACTAACACACAAAGTGGGAGGTCACTGTAAACCCACAGACGAGGAGAGGTCACAGCATTGTGATGTAAAAACAGATTGTTGTGTCTCAGGATTATTCTATCTATAGTTTTGGGTCATTCTATCATTCCTGCTGATAAAGGTCATAACAACCCACCCACTGTTCCTTGGCAGAGTTTCACGTTCAACAAAATGTCAGAACCTGATCTGCTTCGCGCTACCACACTGCCTCCAGCACTTTTCTTCACATCTTCAATGCACACATTTGTTCTAGCTCTCAGTGTACCATTTTCAGCCCCATTTGAATGCTCCTCATTCCCCCTTCTCCCCTCCTAAACAAATGTCAGAGTCTAGCACAAGATTTATATAGTTTTGCCGTGTTCCTGCCCCACATGAAATAATTCATTTGAGTGACAATATGGGTTCCAGGCAGGAAGTGGGGGAGGGGGTTTGATTCAGCATCTAATTATCTAACTTCTTCTTGAAAAGAAAAAATGCTTTCTGTGTTTAAGCAACTCGTTCACGTAGCAATAGCATCTGCTTCACTCTTTCATTTCCCCGTCAGCGAGAGACAAATGAACAGAAATGACTGCTTTGTGCCTTTACGCAGCAGTCTCTTCAAGCCGCATAAAACATATATTTCCAGTCTCACGTGTGTGATTTTGTATCTGCGGAGAGCGAAGAGAAAAGGAGATATGGAGACACTTGAATCAGGATTCGCTGTGCTAAAAAGCAGTCTTTTTTTGTTCCTTTTTTTCAATTGCAAAGCAGAACTCTTGTCTGTTTGTTGTTTTCTTTCCTGGAGGGCACAATTGAAGAAAAGATCATTTCTATGAAAAGGTCTTTTCAAATGTGCCTCTGCTATCAAATAGAAAATATATGTTATACCGCTGTGTGGTGAAAAAAAAATGAAACGAGCACCCTGTACTTTGTTAGAACAGAAAATTGTTTTTTCAATGACAAAACAGCACACTGTGGTCACCTGCCACATTTAGTGAGGCCCTTTGTGGAATTGCAAATGATTTTTATAAAATGCCATTATGGTCTTCTGCTCTAAGCAGGTCACAATCTACCCCACCTTCAATCTCACAGCCCCCCAATCTCCCACCCCCACCTCCATGTCTCTGCATCATCCTGATGATTATGCGCCAGCTTCCTGTTATCCGCATCATCAGCTGAGTGGCCATATAGCAAAATGGTTCCCATGGGTGGAAGTTGATGTGCAAACTTTGGTGGACACAGAGATTGACCTCCATTTTTAATTTATACTGAAACATTATATGATGTCATAGGTTGGAGGCCTGATGTTGGTGCTGGGTTTAATCATCCTGGTGTGAATGTCGGCCTCATGTCCGCAGCCTGCCTCTGACCTTGAGGAGCTTTAACTCCAATGTTATGGAGAGTCGGCTTCTGCCTGAGTGACTCCCTTGTAGTCTTCCTGGAAAAAGGACAAGGAAAATAAAGGACGTGTGTCCTGAAAGGGAGCTGTTAGCTCCTGACACACCATTGATTGGAAGAAGAGGGGCTGTTTTCACAGTATGACGCCCTTACATAATCTGACACAGACATAATGCACACACATGAAGTAACATCACATACCTCTGAAGGCTTTTTTATACTTTAGGAAGAAAAATTACATTTATTTATCTGTTCTTCAAATTACTGAACCTGACAAGCAGACCATTGTTCATCTGTGTTTGAGAATATTCAGTTTTAAGCACTTTCAAGTTGTTGGCAGACTAGAAAGGTGCTAATTAAGTACAGTCCATTTACTTTTTTCTTCTGACTAAAAAGATGATGGCCAAAATGAATCATTTAGTATTCTAAATGGTTTCAAGCCAGTGGGGGATATAATTGTGACTGTTTACACTGCCTTTATACATATTCTTTCTTTTACATGAAGAAGCTCCCACTGGGCCTACAGCATGCCCTATTTCTTACATTTTTTTGCCTTTCATTGAAAGGACGGATATACACAGAGAGGAGGATGACATGCACCAAATTGCATCAGCACCAGTGTGACGAGGACTGTAGGTTTTGTATAAGGATGCCTGGTCTACCTGGTGAGCTGACACTTATATCTGGCATGAAGTTTTTACTAATCAGCCACATTGGTTGTTGAAAAACCAAAACAATGCTGAAGTGAAAAATCTGCAGTACCTCAAGGATGCTCCAAAAAAACAAAGAATTAGGTCCAGTTTGGTCCCATTCTGCCTATTTTACAGCTAATATTAACACAATTATTGATCAGTTGTGGTCCCTATATCTTATTTATTCATGAAAACTGCACAAGAGGTGAACTTTTTTTTCACTTACCCACTTATATTATATGAAGGTTAAGAGTTTTGCATAATTATGGATTTTTAGGAGGAAGCTTTGTTGCTTCAGTTGACAGATGAGGGCTTCATAGCTGTTTGCCAGGGAGCTAGGCTTTATATATTTATAACGTATATATAGGTTGTTCATATTGGCTGATAACAGCTTTAAAAATTGGCAGAATGTATGAAAAAAAATGTGTAGTATTAGGCAGGACCAACAGACCTATGTCAACAAATCCTTTCTCTTGTTGATCTTTATTTCTTAATCTTTAAGGTGTGTTTTAAGAACTTAACTTTTAGGTCTGAAATACCTATTTAAATATTAGTATTAATATCTGTATCAGTTGAAAAAAAATCTTTTCATTTTCATTTAATTCAAACGTTATTTAATCAAATTATCGTGGGGATAATAGGCAGCAGGAGAGTGAATACAGTTCCAGCAAACCTACAAGAAAACATGAGATACATGAATATATCTAAAGACATTAACCCTCTGAGACCATCGTTGTTGTATAGGACAAGAGGGTTACAAAAAGTTAAATAACTTAAACTACAAAGCAAGGCCATTTACTATCTTTTCCTTTTGCTTGAATATAATTAACTCTATTACTTGGTGGTGGCTTTTTTTTTTTTTTTTTTAACTCAGAGGTGGTAGGTCCATTTGTTAGAGTCTTAACTGCTTGAGCTCTACCAAACCAGAATAATCAAGAAAAATGAACTTCACTGGACCATTTTAGATCTCTCATAACAGCTCAGCTCTGTCTTATTGTAATGTCTGTTCCTCTGCAACTGGATGAGCTCAGACAATTAGGAGTAATCTAGAGAGAAGCCGTGAGCCAGCTCTGCAGGTGTTTCCACTGAATCTATTGTGTAAGTCTGCAGCAGAAGACTGCGGGAAATGAAAAGTTCGACTGTAATGTGCGAGACAAAAAGGGACGAGTTTGAGAGGATATGAGAGGTCATGCAGCTCAGGCTGCTCACAGGAGGAGTGACTTTAGTTTCCTTCTGCCTCGGCTGCTTTTGTTTAAACATTCTCATCATGCTTAATGTACACAATCCCCAACACTCGTCCCCACAAAGCGAGGACACTCACGCAGCGAGCTGAAGGGAAACAGAGGTCGGCCTGCCTTTATTTTGCTCTTCCATCAGAGCAAGCACTTAATCTTTGCATGGCCCCAGCTTATCTGGGCGTCTGCCACCCTCGCCCTGCCCAGGGAGAAGGCTTCATAAGCTGCTCCCTTCTCTCCTCTTTCTCCTTCTCCCTCTCTTTCCCCTTAGCTCAGTTTTCCGTGGCTGGCTGGAGGAGGTGGCCGCAGATTGAATTTTTCTCTTCATTCCATTTCTCTTTAGTTTGCATTCATTTGCGGCGTGCTGTCACTTCTCTTCTGTTGTGTTTATATCTTAAGTGGAGGCGGTTAAGAGTCTGTCTCAGCGTGTTGAATCATCTCATATCAAATGTGGCATTGGCCTGTGACTGCAAAAAAGAAAAAAAGGCTTTTATTAGTGTTAGAGCACTTTTGGAAAGAAAATACCCAAAGACCCCCCAGCTGCACTGTTTTACATATTCTGGTGTTCTGTGGTGTGTGGTGAAGCTCATCAGACTGCAAGTGCGAGTTACCACATTATATATTTATGTTTAGACAATAAATATATTACACTACACTCATCTGTCACTTGTATTTACAATTAACTGGTCAATTCAACGGCTGATAATGTGTCCTGTGGTCATAGGTGGTCTAATATCACTTTACAACCCCTGGGCTACAGACATTTTTGAGGCCCCCTGAATCCATGAATACACTGTATTAAAAAGAAATTAAACCTTTGATTCCCACTGAGAAAACCATTACATGTTTTCTTATGATGCATTTCCCTTCTTTATTAAAAAACAAAATGCTTCTTATTGAATTTAGTTCTCAGATGAATTTAAATAACTTGTTATGACTCAAACACTCAGGACCCTGAACAGTGACAGTGAATGCAGTAGCTACATTAAAAGGCTAACTAACTAATTATAAATCACTTTATAAAAGAGTGTTTGTATCAGGTGAAGTATTAGATCTGATGAAAGGAATGACAGTATTGTACTGCCTGCTGTGGGAAAAAAAAAAGGTAGATTGGTTCAGAGACCTAATGTGTGTTTGCAAACTTGTGCTCTCTGGTAATTTGTCCGTGTGGGAAAAAAGACCTTTGATTTTTTTTTGGGGGGGGGGGTTAATTTCAGAGTGTCCTGCTTCAGCTGTCCTAAACAGCGTTCAGGTATTTTAATTTTCATTATTTTGGAGAAGCCAGTTTAGCTCATGGATGATGCAACAAAGAAAAAGCTGCACTCGCTGCAGAATCACAGGTGACTTGACTGTGTACATCAACTCAGGCCTCTTAAAAAGTCTTGGTCAATTCTTGATTAACATACTCCACGCTCTTTAAGAAGTTTTTGCTTCTCTCATGTGGCTGCAGATTACCCTGGCTGCCATCTGCCTCTATAATAGCCGGACTAGATATTCATTTATGATGCTTATTTACCACTAATGGCCTTTTTAATCAATGTTGTGTGTTTTCTAATATCTGCTATATTTTCTTTCTTTTTTTTTTTTTTTTGGAAAGTTTGTGCTGTGATTTGTTTGGTACTGCTGGCTGTAAAAGTGATCCTCCCTTAGGGAAACTAATATATCCTTGATTCTTAATGAAGGAGTTTTTTTGGCTACAAGTTTTCTGTGACCTCAGTGGTTAAAAAAAAGCATGTGACTGTGTCTATGTATTACTTTTGCACCCTAAACTTTTACCTTTGCCTCGAGATTAGTTGTAACAGTTTGAGGGATGTGGGGAGAGACCAGCCATAGCTCTGTGTGACTCACTGCATCACTCCCAATCAGAACAAGCAAATCAGTCAGTCAGCCTTTAGTTACATTTGAGAGATCATTTTCATTGAGATTGAGTCAATAACAGGAGCAATGAAAAGATCATCAATAAGAAATATGAACCCAGACAGACTGATAGAAATTAATTAAAGTTAAAGGATAGACAAGATATTTGGGCATACATTTAAAATACCAAAAAGTCAAATTTGATGCAGTTATCTAGGGAAATAATAGCTACTGAAATGAAATAAGATAGTTCAGAAAATTCAAATGATGAGGAAAAACATTAACCATAAGAGGTTGAGAGTTTTTAAAATAAATACCTTTAGCTTGCAGACTGAAACAGCTTGAAACAAGCGCAACAAAAAAAATCCATCTCTCCAACTTTGTAAACTTGACTTCAACAGTAGTCTTGGCATGGTTATTTCTTTTTTAATGAAATGAAAGCACTGAGGTGCATTTAAAGGCATCTCTTCTCCGGCTGTCTCTGTGTTTTGTGCGCTGCAGTCCTCAGGAAGAGTTCAGAGTTTTTCTGTCAAACTCTGGCTTACCTGCCTCTCCTTTGCAGCCTATTGCCCCCCTCCTCCACCCTCTCCTACTCCTCATTCTTGATTTGTGCCCCACTGTCTGCAGCTTTGACAGCCTGTCATAACATAATGACCTAACACTTTTCATGATTGGCAGGTGTTTTTCCGCACAAGCCAATGAAGTAGTGGCTGCTAGATGTGGTTTTTATGCTCAGGTGCCTTGTTTTCTCTACTGACTGACAGCTAGCTCCCCAAACTACACAGGAAGGAGGCCTTTTTGTTTGTTTATTGCCCAGTTAATTCTTCCTGTGTTTGAAAAGCTATATGGCAACTGCCGGCTATATCTTTAGCTTTTTGGTGGTAGTGACCAGGGGAATGGGGCACTGCTTTCCTCTGCTGAGTGACAGGCAGAGAGGCGTAGCAGTGGGAGACGAAGGAAAGGAGATAGTAGAAGCCTGGAGGCGGCATTGGCGGAAGGAGATGCCTGAGGGGGGGTCGAAGGGGGTTACGCTTGATAGAGACAGCGGAGGAGAATCTCAAATATTGACCTTGGAAAACCACCTCTATGATAATAATTATCTCCCTCTCTCTGCTCCCTTGCCTCCTCTCCTGTCTCTCTCCTTCTCCTCCTGCCTCTCTCTCTCTCTTTTTCATGTGTGTCCTCTGCTCCTGTAATCTGAGCGACCTCAGATAAAAGCAACCTGGCTCTCTTTCTTCTCTTTGATACACATTAATCCCCATCATTGATTACAAACTTACAAGCTAAGGTTCAGCTTATCACAATAAGCCTCTATCATTTGACCCCCTCTCCCCATACTGTACAGTTTATGGTGCTATCAGCCATACATTACACCTCAACACTTAGGGGTAGAGTTTATTTTCAGAGGGCAGAGAAGTGATAAAATCAGAGATTTGTGAAGTAAACCCAAAAAACAAGTGTAAACCTTCTGTTAAAATGCCTTTTACTCATCCTCGCCCAGATTTATATTGAAATTCTTTTTTTTTTTCAATGTTGAGAAACACCATTTTAAGTTCTTACATTTTATTTCATGGTGTAATATGTATCTTGCTTATAGAATTCCAACTAAACCCAGATGTTTTCATATTTACTCAAAAACAGAAGCTTAACCTTGTAGGAGCATTCCCAAATGCACATTATGGTATTTCTCTCTTTTTTTTTCTTGTTAACAAAGAGGTGTTACAAATGGATTGTGACAGAAATGTGCCATTATTATAACCTGTAAAGCCACAAGGTAATGTCTGGTTGCAAGTTAGCATGAAGGGATTATGCAATATTTGAAAAAGGAGAAAATATTTGCACCAATGCAACAGTTTAACATGGGTATCAGGCTTTATGGCAGGACAAGAAGTCCACTGTTGGACAAACTCTGTTGGGGTGTTACACTAATATAACTAAACTATTATCTAAACATTGGCATCAGCCCTCATTTTCACAACCCTCCTCCACCCTAGCTTCTTCTTTTTTCTGCTTCTGACTTCATCATTGTCATTTTGTTGTTATTGATGCTTGTTTTGCTCTGGATTTTTGCTGCTTCTCTTCCTGCCTCAGGCTTCTTCATCAATATACCGTATGTGTTTACTCAGGGACAAACAGGATTATACAATAAATGTACTTGTAATGAAATCCTACTCATACTATCGATATGTGATTCAATGTTATTGATTAATCACAAAACCTGTAATTGATTAGATTATTCTTTTAGTCCTCTGACATCTGTAATTGGTGATAAAAACATTCTACATCATAGCTTTCCACTGAGGCAGACAGCTGTTAATTGTTAAAGACTTTTGGGTGGACAGTAGGATTTCATGGAGGCAACAGAAGCGGAGGTGGCTCATCTCCACATTTAGACACAAAATGAGAATACTGCATGAAGCTGCCAAGCATTTTAGTGCTTGAAGGTGATGAGAGCAAAATGCTTTGTGTGGGGCAAATGAGCGTTGTGTGCTGCTATTTGCGGCTTAAATTATTTTGTCTTTATTCATCGGGCGTTATAATTCTATACTTCGCTGATGTTTTGGTTGTCAGCACGATTACCGCTTAGAATGTCCTCTCAATTTTGTCATGAAAAAAGCACATCAACTAATTCTGATTGTCAAAATGTTTGTTTGCAGAATCAAAACAGCAGCCGCACCTAGTGTGATAACTAAGACAAGTTGCTACAGTCAAGTATTTGGCCCCTGGGCTGTAGTTTGGACAACCCTAGCTTATCTCTTCAAACTCCCCTGCATACAACTACACAAAGATATAAAAGAAACATATGAAAACCTTTGATGCCATTACACCAAGCAGCTTTCCATCCCCTTTTCTCTTCTTGTGTGCAGCCATCACACCTGATCAGTCAAAACTACATAAGTTAATGACTGATGGAAACCCCTATCACTTGAAAATGTTGAGCTTCCAGATTAAACAGATAAGTGTTTATAGACTAAAGTGTAACATGAAGATGGTTTCAACAACAAGGGTGTAATATCTGAGAAGAAAAACTGGAGCAGCTTCTTAAAGGCAGCCATAGTGAAGTATGCTAAGTGAAGGCTCAGGAGTACATCTATTTATTTGAATTGGTGCTAATGGCAGACTATTTAAAAGTCAATTAATTGCTAGGGGCCAAAAGCACCGTGGCAGTTAGTGCTGTCACAACTCTGAGTAGTAATTGGATGTGTTGATGGGAATTGTGTGTGGGTGTGTGTGTGGGTCAGTGTGTATTTCTCATGTCTGAATCTGGATGGCCACCTACTCTCCAAAAACTCTCAATAAAAGCAGCGTCTATTCAGTGAGGAATAAATATATATTTCTAAAATCTCAGTTTCTTGTTGTGGATGAGCATCAAATGTTTCTTTTCACTGTTTGACTTTACACTTCAGTTTTAGAAATTTGTTTCTAAGTCTGTCATTTGGATCATTTTTTGTTTTTCTCAGTTTGAAATCAGCCCGTCTCCATTCTCTCACCTTTTTATCCTCTCCTGTACTTTATCATTTGGCTCTGCACGGCAGAGAGTGAGGGAGGAAGCGGGAGAAGGCCTGAGATCGATGTTGGGCCTGCGCACACGGAGAGAGCGGCAGCTGGCTGAATCGGAGTGATCGATCAGGCACAGAGCATTTGCTCTGCCAGACTGCTGGGCCTTTGTGGATGGAGATTATTTCTAAATTATTACAGGAGGCAGATGCTTGTCAGAAGATGCTCTCTGTCAAGGTTAGACTGCTTCAGTGCTGCCTCGGTTTCTCCAGTCTGTCACGCTTTCTTCATCGCCTTAAAATGGTCTGATTTCATCCTTTTATCTTTTTACCTTTTCTTTCTCTCCTGCAAAGCTTTCTTTCTATTATTTCACATATTTCACTTTGCTTTTTTACATTATGTTATTGTCTTTTTGGTGTGCAATATTTTCTCCAATCGGTAACATGTTCAGACTGTTACAGTTCAGCTAAAATGTGCAGCCTATAGCTATGAGAAAACAGAAAATGCTATGTAGTAAAATGACCTCATACATACAGACGAGGCTGTATGGAACAATCTTTAACTCTCATCATGACACTGAATTTACCAGTGGACAGTGGTTTGCTCTGTCAAAAATTTGTTTAATAGTTTAACAACTCAATTAAGGTGCATTTTCTATCCTTCTTCTTTAAGAGAGATATGCTACAGAGTCAGCTCAAGTGTGCATACATTGAAGATGAATAATTTCGACTTTCAGACGTCTGGAGAAGTGTGTTTTCACCCTTGTTAGGCTGATTAGACTTGGGAACGGCCATGTACGCCCTGGGCTCTACCTCTTGTCGATCATTTATTCTGTGCACTGCTTTGTTCTCGTGGTCAACTTAAATTAGCTTTAACATGACTTAGCACAGCTCCTGCTGATTGAACTGAAGCAATTTTCCCATCCACCATTCCTTGTACAAATGAAGATTCCTGAAACATTGTTTTTTTTTTTGTTTGTTTTCATTTCAATGAATCCGTGTTTGTCTGAGCTTCAGGTTATTGCAGCTGATGTCAGGGAGGAAAACTAAAGGGAAAGGAGGAAAATAATTGTTTGTTACCTGTATAAGGGCTACTTTGAAACTTTTAGATACCTTGTGTTATGATTTTCTCTTTTTTCCAATTAAAGATCATCCAAAAATACCAGATCTTTTAAAAAGAAAGACAATTTTTTTCTTCATAATGTAAGGTGAATCCATTGAAAAATGCAAGCACCTACACACTGTTTGCCTCCAGTTTTGAAAAGATTAAATTCCTAATATTGGATGCATTTAAGACTTTAGGATGATTCTAAAGAGGTATCAGTATCTTCCAGTTTTTTCTTGTATAATATTGAAGTTTAAATTCTGCTTTGGTGATAGTTCTAAACAGCATTGGAAAAAGAAACACAGTGTTACTCCAGTGTTGTTACTTGTTAAAAAAAAAAACAAAACATACCCTGATTTGTTTTACCCACAAACATTTGAACCGCTCAGCTTCATAGATCCAGCATTGGGGGTTTTACCAAGGTTAGCAGCAATTAAATCTTCACTTTCTTCATATATTAGGAGCAAATTTTCAGGAGGGTAATGTGCATGGTTTCAGGAAGGTGTTGAAATGATTTAACAGTTTGTCCTCCCAGATATTCATACCTCCTCTAGCCTGAGCATCCATACATGAACATGTCTCCTCTAAATGTGTCATTTATCATTTTTGTTAGCCTTTGTAGCTGATAGAGAAAATAGTGGCATTTTTAAAAAAGGAGCTTAGCTGCAAACATGGTATCTTTGAGGATATTTTTCATATTTATAGACTGGTTTAGTGTCAGGTTGTTACTAGGAATCCGTTTATTTCAAAGAAATGTTCCTCCTGTCAAGTGCTTTTGAATGGATATTTAATACGTGATTCAAAATGAAAAGAGAAATGCAATACTTAATGCAAAATGAAGCATTTTGGAAACAGCTAGCTCTGTTTGTCAAATGTGTAAAATACTCACTTAGATAACCCTTAAAATGGCATTTTCACATGTTTATGTTGCAGTCTACAGGCTAGTCAGGATTACATCCATGTTACAGCTGATTGTGTTTCTGACATGTTACAACAATGATGGCTGACAGGACTTTTGACATGCTGGGTACAGTCTCTGAATGTGGCTGTTCTATGTTCATTTTCTTTGTGTTTTCACAAAAGAAGCCATAGACCGTGTGAATGACTTAAGAAGATGTTTGGATGAAGACGTGCAAGACCTAAAGCATCTTGATGATGACGTCAGTGCTGATTTTGTCAGCTGATTCTTTGTTAGACCATTTTGTTAAACATGTTAAACCTTGAATACAGCATGAATAAGTGGGTTCCACCCTGGCTGTGGGACTGTAAACCAACTCTTTACCCTCGCAGGGCTTCTTGGGGGAGTATGGGAGTTTTGTAGACTTGAAGATGGCTTATGATCATGTGCCTGAGGGGGTCATATGAGGGGTACAGGGCCATTGCAACCAAAATAAAAGTTTTGTCTACATTCTTGGCATAATGTGAGTCACATTCCTGATGTGTGTTGGCCTCTAGCAGGGTTGTTCCCTAAAGAAATTTGTGATTTTTACGAACAGGATCTCTTGGAGCAGGGGAGGAAGGTTTTCGGTTTTGCGACCTTAACATTTCATCTCTGCTCTTTGCAGATGATATGGTTCTGTTGGCTTCTTCAGGTGGTGATTTCCAGCATGCATTCGAGTTGAGGGCAAAGCCGCTGGGTAGACGTTTAGCAACTTTAAGTCCAAGGCCTTGGTTCTCTCCTGCAAAAATGTGGATTGTTCCCTCTGGGTCCGTGGAATTCTGCTGGAGGAGATGTAAAATGTAGCTGAGGAGAACAATGTCTGGGTTGATGTCTTCCACCAATATCACTGAAATCATTTGTGATGATGGAGCTGAAATATCACGGTAAATTCTGTCCAGAGAAGTGCAACTACAGCATAGTTAAACAAAATCCTGCTCCTTCTATATTTGTGTTGACATGTCTACAGGTACTTTAGAGTATGACAGCTGTGAAACAATCAGAAATTAACGTGATATTTCTCTGCATTGCTGCTTTGTTTGTAACTACTGCTGCTCCCTTTCTCTACTTACTCTCACTGTCAATCCCCTCCTGCTCTCTCAACCTCTCTTTCTCTCTCATTCTCCCTCTCTCTCAGCAGCTTTGGGTTGAAGATATGACTATCTTTTCTTTACGTGTGTACTATCAGAAAGCATCAAAAATCAAAAATTTTGACAATCTTGGCAGTTTATTCATTATTTGCTTTTTTACTTATGTTATTTGTGTTGTGCAACTTGGTGAAATTATTTTAAATGATGCATTCTCACTTTTTAAAAAATCAGCAAACTGTAAGAAAACCGTGACACTGACAACTGTGATAATATTTCACTGCTATCATATGAAATGTTCATGTTTTCACATCTCACTTATGTTTTTTTAACCTCCAAGAAACAAAACCAGCCCAGATGGTTCCTGACTGATCTTTGAACTTCAGATAACAGTTCACCTAGGAAATTTAACATCACTCTGGTGAATTAGCAGCTCAGAAAATGGAGCACACTGTCTCCGCATCTGACAGACATGAAAAGAAAGCTGCAGGATTATTCCCCTCATCAGGACAAGGAAGAGAGTTTAAATTGAAGCAGGATGGATTGAGCTTCAATTTTGCCCACAATAGCTTGGACAAGTACTAGCTGTACTGTATTACTAAATTATCACCGTGGCTTTGTTCACTTTTTTTCCTCTATGTATTCAGGTGTGTGTGGGGGGTTATTTTTAAAAAGTTGTCCCATTTTGAAGAGTCCACACTCTGTTATCAGCCATGGCAGCTCTTGTGAATGCTGAGTGTCACCCTTCTCATTGACTATGCAGAGAATCACCTCTCTGTGGCTGAGGAGTGTCAACTGTATCAGGGCGAGCCACAGCAGACTGATCAAACATTTACACTTTCAGCCACATGTTATACGAATATAAATATGGAACCTAGCACACAAGCTAGTCATGTGCTCTGTAATGGATATGGACTGTTGTGTTTTTGTTTTTGTTTTTGTTTTTTTTTTTGTTTTTTTGTAAAACAACAAATCGACATAAAGTGTGACAGATCCATCAGGCTGTTCTTGCACCTGTATCTTTAGGCCTTTGTACACTGAGTTTTCTTTGGATCCATGTTCTGATATATATAAACTGTTGCTCACAAATCTTAAATCTAATGCATTTATTATTAGGGCTTGGCAATTTAACGCAAATTAGATTAAATCACAATATGGCCTGCTGCAATGTAGAAATAGCACAAGTTGCAATATTTCTTTAACTTGAAATGTGTCATAACACCAATTAAATAAATCCTATTTTTGCAGCTGCAGAGATTGTTTGCACATTATGCAAACATTCAAGTGTCAATTTTTTTTATAATGGTTTACAAAAATCCTCCTTTTCCTGTTTTATGTATGTTTTTCTTAATTAAAACAAGTGACATAAAAATGATAAAGTCCTCCAATAAAGCAAATGACATCAAATTTGCAATAAGAGCAAAAATTAATATTTCATTCTATCTAAAATGAAAGTCATTCCCCCAGCTGCGATCAGCTGATAGCCAACTTCACCTTCCCCACCCCAGCCGCCTCCTTTATAGCTTAAAGCTTGTTGCACCCTCATGTTTAAAATTGTGCTACTATGGATTAATTGCATCTGAAATATTTCCATTGTTTTCAATACACATTGTCATGAATGCATCTATCCATATGGAGGTTTCTAGCTATGCCCTCCCTGGAAAATCAAAGCATGCTGCTGAGCATCTTTTGAGCAGAGCCTTCTCTGCCAAGTAAAACTGCATATCCATTTTGCAATAAAATAGTTATGATGAGAGTGTTCCTGACTGATTGTAGGTTATAATATTGAATGATTATGTTAGTTAGTTAGTTAGTTAGTTAGTTAGTTAGTTTATTTGTCCCAGTAGGGAAATTGGGGTGTGACAGGAATCACAACATTTGGCAACAGCTTACAGTGTCAACACTGATACAGTGTTGAGAATAGACCCAAAAACATCAACATCACTAGAAAACACAAAACAATACACTCACAAAGAAGAGGAAAAACAATAGAAACCTTGTAGTGATGGACAGGCAGGTTGGTCTAGACCAGCTAGACCTATTTTAACTGTTCCTCATTGTTCATTTGAAAACTTGATCGCTTGTGGAACAAAAGAAAATTTGGATCTGTTTTTGGTGAACAGAGAAGCACAGTAACACCGCCTAGAGGGCAACACTGTGTCATGATCCAGGTTCTGATTTGTTAGGTGATGAGTTTTTCTAGTGTATTTCCTGTGTTTAGTTTTGATCCCTCGTGTTTTCCTTGTTCTGTGATTTCCATGTTTTTAGTTTTACATTGTACTTAGGTTTTCTAGTTTGTATGTTTCTGGTGTTTAGTTCTTAGGTGTTTCTTGTAGTCCTTGTGTTTCTGTGTATTTTGTGCCTTATGTTAGTTCATGTTCATGTTTAGTTACTCCTTGTATTTCATGTCTAGTTTATTCCTTGTTTCATGTCTAGTTTTACTCCTCGTGTTTCATGTTTAGTAATTCCCTGCTTCATGTTAGTTTTACATTCCCTGTGTTTCATGTTTAGTTAATTCCTGTGTCTCATGTTTAGTTTTACTCCCTGTGTTTCTTGTGTAGTTTATTCCCTGTGCTTCTTGTTTAGTTATTCCATGTTTATAATTACTCCCTGTGTTTCATGTTCAGTTTTCCTCCCTGTGTTTTAGTTTCCCTCCTTGTGTTTGGTTCTTTGTATCCTCCTGTGTTTCCTTTGTTCAGCTTCTAGTGTTTGGTTTTGTCATTCAGTCCTCGTGTGCTTCTTGTGTTACGTTCCATGTTTCCTGTTTTACTTTGTAGTTTGCCTTCCCTTGTGTGTGATTCTAGTTTTGCTTCCTGCCTGAGTTTCCCTCCACTGTGATTACCTTCACCAGTTCCACCTGTGTCTGATTGTCCACACCTGTCCTCCGTTGTCAATCACTCCCTGTGCATTTAAGCTCTGTGTCTCCCTGTGTCTGGGTCGGTTCATTGTAGATGTCATTCCCCGTGTTACTCCTCGTGCTTTCCTCGTGCTCCTGTGGATTTTGTTTTGTTTCTTTGATTTTGATTCCAGTGTTTTAGTTTCAAGTAAGTTTGTTTGTTTTAAATTAAATCTTCCTTAGTTTATCTGCATTTGGGTCCTTCTCTTTTTGTTTTTGGGTTTTGCCTGCCTGCCTTCTGTGACACACTGTAAATGAAGGGGCAAGGGGGTGTCTCTGATCACCATCACCCACAATGCTGGATGCCTTTTTTTAATGTTCACTGTTTATAAATGCAGTCCATATTTGTAAATGGGACGCCTGTCAGTTTGCTGGACACTGTTATAGTTTTCCTGAAGGACTTTTTCTGTGCTTCTGTTGCATTTCCAAACCAGCAGATAATGCAAAAGGACAAGACGCTCTCAATAAAAGCAGAATAAAAACATTGGAGCACTTTGCTGCTGACATTAAAAGATAAAAGTTTCCTTAAAAAGAAGAGTCTTTGCTGGGACTTTGTGGTCAGCCTTTCAGTCCATATGTCCCATCTGAGTTTGTGATCAAGCACGAGGCTGAGATACTTATATTCAGTGACAGGCTGAATAGGTTCCCTGTTAATGACAGTAGGATTTGAGGCTATTGTTTTTCTAAAATCAATACTCATCTCCTTAGTTTTGTAGGTATTTAGAAGAAGGTTTGACTTGTCACACCAGTTAAGGAAAAAATCAAGGACTGGCCCGTGGTCCTCTTCATTGTCATACAGGAGGCTCACCAGAGCTGTGTCATCTGCATATTTGATAAAGTGCCTATTTGGAAAAGTGCTGGTGCAAGAATTAGTATATAAAATAAATAACAGAGGAGATAAAACACATCCCTGAAGAGAACCTGTGCAAGTAGTCATAGAGTATGATGTGCCAACCTTAACCTGCTGAATTCTAAAACTCATAAAATCAACAATCCAAGAGACAAGACCATCTTCAAGTCAAAATTCATTAGTTAAAATGTTTGCTAAAATACTGGGCTTGATTGTGTTGAATGCAGATGAAAAGTCTACAAATATTATTGCTTGAATTTGTTGTCATACCAGAGTCTGCCAGGGCGCTCAGCTCCATTACCCTCACCTTGGCCAGAGGTGGGCCTGTGTTCAGTCAAGGGGAGTTTTAAAAAAAATAAGCATTACGGATTTCAAGCTTCTGTAAAAAAAGCCTTACATTTCTTAATTACCAACTAAAAATGAGGTAGCACTGCTTGTAATATTCCCTTTCTTTACTCTGTAACACCACGAGGTGCTCTGTCGCTTATTTGCCTTTTTACAAAGTACAATATTTAGTCTAGTAAGGAGGGCATACGCAAGAATACTTTTTTATGATTTCTAACACATCATGTGACTCAAAGCCCATTTTCACTCTAATTTAGTTGATACCTATTTTTTGAATCAGATTTCCACTGCCTGTTAGGTGTTAGTATCATGCTCTTATCTTGATGGTCACTCATGGTCTGGGGGTTTATAGCTACCAAAGGAAAGCTAGAACTTTTTTCAGACAGCTATTTTTTTTATTTTTAGGCTTTTATGCTTTTATTTTTAAGAAAGGACGGTGGATGGAATTGGAAACTGGAGTAAAGGAGCCACAGGCTTCAAATCCAGTCCACTTCAGGGCCTTCAAGGCTCCCCTCTGCACATGGGGAGTGCAGACATAACCATAAAGCTACAGGGGCCCTTTGTGTCAGCATGCTGCTTTTACCGGTGCTTGGAAAGATTTGATGTCAAGTTCACAGCAGTGGTGGACAGTTGTTTTCTGCCCTGGGCATTGTTAACACTTCACAGTTACATTTTTGTACTTAGACGAAACAAATTCAAAGCAGTGTCGCCAAGCCTCAGAAGAGGTCCTGATTTGAACCCCTCAGCCTTTTTTGTTGTCTCCTCCGTGGACCAACATAATGTGAGTGAAGTCAGACAAGAGTGTCATAAGTGAAAAGAGACATTTGGGTTGTTTTTCCGTCCTCCAGTGATGCAGATAGATGAAGCCCCCAAATTAATGCTAGTACTGGGGTAATCTTTTGATTAGTAATGGTATGGAAACAACAATGTAATGCAAATTTCTCCTCAGCCCATTTCTTGTTATTGCTCGTTATTTTCGAGGGGGAAACACTTTTATCAATAAGGTGACAACGTTTTGAGCAGGGATCAAAATCTCACTTTCTATGTGGATTTTACAAGACTTTGCACTGATTCAACTATTTTGAATCCTTATTTTACCAGGAATATACTAATATTATGTATAAGATATAATGATGAGGCCCAAAGCTGTTCCATGCTTAAGACACACAATGCTGTAATGAGTACCATTTGAGGGCAGCAGCACAAACACAAGACCTAAATACTTCATTGGATAAGTCCGGATCACTGAAGTACATCAGACATTTAGGGAACAGCATACACAAGAATTTTAATGGCCTCATTGCATTAGTTTTCTTGTTAGGGGGCGATGACGCTGAATGCTAATGAAGTGTGCGAAGTGTTAAAAATGTTGCTGTGTGCACATACTGTAGGAACACTGACTAATAGTGATTACAGAAACCTCATCACTGTGTGCTTTCATATAGCTCCTCAGTACCCTGTAGGTATTTAAATGCCAGGGCACTCAGCTCCATTACTCTCTAGTTTAAAAAGATCTCCTCTGGGAGAGATAGACAGTATTGTTGGGGGGGTTGGGGGGGAGAAGAGAGGAACAGGGAAATGGAGGCGAGATGGAGGCCGGGGAGAGAGAGAGGGTGATGAGACGAAGGGAAGTGAGAGGGATTAATTGTTCACCCAGGAGAGGACGATAACATCAGATGTTTAAAAGCCCCCACAACTAATCCTGTCATTTCTTGGACTAGAATAATGAAAATGGAGAAGTGATATCTCTTGGAGAAGTGCAAACTGTGCTAATCTGTGTGCCTGTAACCAGCACGTTTGTCATTTCTAAATGGTCGACAGATTATTGTATATTTTTGATGACGTGGTCTCATTTTCAAGTATTCTGACTGTGAAGAAATTCTTTTATTTGCAGTAGTGCTGTTTTTTTATTCCTTGAGCTTTATTATTTCCTCTGTGATTTGTTATTTGTGTAATCCTTCATTATATATTTAACATAATTTGCAATGATGGGGCTTTGGGCTTTATTTTTCCACTCCATGTAATAAAAAAAGCATTGTAAGCCCCGTCATTGTTCTCAAAAATGACCATGACAGTGCTTATGCCTGTTTTATTCTATTACCTGCAATTTGCATATTATTAACACACGAATCCTGGCAATTTAACAACCAAATATCAAATGGTTTAGATTGATTTTGAGCTGCATATTTGTATTCATCTTATTATCATAAAAAGATGCACAGACTCCTCTGGAGTTTGTTTACATGGCATATATTGTTTTGTCTGCCTTCTGTTACCGCTTTGTGTTGGAGAACCGTTGCAGAATAAATTTAGCAACACAAACAGTGAGCAAACACAGATTAAAAGAAAAGAAATGAGTAGTTTGTACTATGTTGCTGTTTGCAGGAGCTGATCTAGAGATTGGCATTAATGGCCCAGGGCCAACCTTGAAATTTGATTGGTGGCCCCAGAGGGCAAGCCCAAAACCTCTAACATTAAATGGATTTTTGGCTTTTCTAAGGTGAAGCTTCTGTTTAAATCATCTTTTCAGAGCGGTAAAATGTAGTCCTATTTCATTTTTGAGTCCTCAAGATGCTATGTTGTTTTGCTTTTTTTAAGTTACAATAATAACTTTATTAGAATAGAATATATTTCAGACAATACCAAGAAGTGAAAGCAGCAATATATAAGAATTCAGTTTTAAGTACCTAGGCACCCAGTGATGGACTCTGAGGGCCTTTTTTTTTTTTTTTTATAAATATGTGATTATTTTGAAGACTTTTTGTTACAGAATGATTATTTGTTCACTTTTTGATCACCAAAAGATGGACGAACAACTTTATACAGAAACATCTGAGTTATCATTGTTTACAGTGAATGTCTGTTGAGCTTTTTTGTTTTGTCCTTTTAATTTCATCACTATTTTAAAATTCAAATTATATTACTGAAGCACACATATTCTTAAAGCCCAGGTTGTCCTTAAAAAAGGATATTTAGACTTTTACTGTGCACCACAGGGCTAATGTTTTACAAGCTTTTTAGCACAATAAGTCCAGGTGGGATTACATTTTAAAGATGACTTACGGCTCAGTGGTTTGAACTTTTTTTTTATGAGGGACTTGACTTACTAATTTTTAAAGAAGTACTTCTCTGCTTAATCGTTCTTGTGATAGTTTTTTTTTTTTTTTTTTTTTAAACCCATCAGTCCATACCTACTCTCTCTCTGGTTTCAAACAGCCTCTGAATACTACAGCAGTGACCTTAACTAAATCATTATATTCAAATCATTTAAATTGATAAACAAGATGTCAGTCGATTAAGATAAGTTTGATCACTTTACAAGTTGTATAGCTCTTTTGTGTCACTTTATGGTGACAATAAAGAAGTGTGAGTGTTGGTTCTCTCTGTGTTACCTCATCTCCACACAGTAAGTCATATATGGAACTAACAGAGGAGAATAAAGTGCTTAGAATTACTTGTTGCAGTTGATTTAGACATTTTCTTTTAAATATAATCTATTTGTCATCATTGTCATGTACGTTGACAAGGAAAGACACATTTCTGGCCTTAGATGGGTTTATTCCTTTATTTTTAAGTCTGGGACATCATTGACTTTCTGCACCAAATAAAGCTGCTGAATATGAGACAAAGATGACACTGATATCAATAAAGACTAACATTGCATACCAGTTACCAGTTTTCAACAATCCAACAGCAACACAGCCAACTCGGCACCAGACTTGCAGCCTACTGTTTTGCAAAGTTCTTGCCAATGTTTAAAAACCAGTCCAATATTTACTGTAGTCTGGTCATTCTTGTTTTTTTCCCTCTTAACTTCCTCTGTCACTGCCCTCTTCTATCTCTTAGTTTCAACCATTGGATCAAACAGTACTGATACACCATGTCAGCACCTCTAACACTGCATGGCAGCACCTGTGCCCTATTAGACTTGAAGATGTTGTTTCCTCTTGTCTAGATCTTTGCTTGTGTTGTACCTACTCTCAGATGTGTGTCGCTTTGTACAAAAGCATCTACTAGATAACATTGTAACATAGTACTGAGATAAGCTAACTGGCTTCTTTGTTGCTGAAGGCTGGTGTGTGAGCTGGTGCTGTAAAACTATAAGCACTTCTCATAGCTGAAGCCCACTGCCTGAGTTACTCTGTGCTGAAAGCAGATGATGGGTACATGCTTGGATAATGAGGATAGACACCATTCACCAAGGTGAATGCTGTCATCGCTTTCGATCAACTTTGACACATGTCTTGCAAGGCAGAAAAGTTAAATAGTTTTGCTTTGCAGTAGATATGATGGAGATGGAAATGGTAGATAAATGTTATTGATTTGAGTGACTGCACATGTCAGTGGTAGATTCGGGCCACCCCAATCACCAAAATCTGGCTCTGCCTCTGGCTGTTTGTCAGACAACTTACCAGCTTTTTGATAGAGGTTGCAAACCATTCACTATGATGGATTACCTTAATTTTATGCAATTTTAAAGGCTCGGAGTTTATTCCACACTGAAATTAATATAAACCAGCAGCTGCCCTAAAGGTAGGAAATCAGTCAAAAAACATATGGTGTGCCTTTTCTAATCAGTTGGCAGCACGATATAGAATACACAATGTCTAGCTAATGAGCTAAAACATGCAAAATCATCTGCACGCTGTTTGAAATCCTGGCAGACACGACTCCTGATGTTCTCAGTGTGGGACCAGCTCTCTGCCCTACTTCTCTCTATGTTTGCTCTCCTATCCAAACAGTTTTCTTTTTCTCCATGACCCACACCTGCCGCTCTCTTCCACATCTCTCTCCACCTTTCCGGTCCTGCAGCTCTCGCCTTCCTCCTCCTGTCATATCTGTCACAGATGTTCAGACGCTGGTGTTGCTCTAGGCTTCAAATTTAATTTGGTTTCAATCTGCTGTAATTGCTTTGAGAGACGAGCGTGTCTGCATGTTTTTCCTCTCTTATGTCTGCTGGAATACCAGAGACTGTGTGTGTATGTGTATTACTGTAAGTGTTTATGTGTGTGTGCAAGACGAATATGACTTAAGGTGTGTACTCATGTGTGCATGTGTGTGTAAATCCTGAACAATTGCCTGGCCACGCACTGTCAATGATACACTTTGTCAAACAGCAGCTGCTGTCACTGGACTCTCTGGCACTTTGACAAGGCTTTTGTCAGACCCCGCTCACTTTCTCTTTAGAAGAGGATGCTGGGTATTCTCTAATACATCCCAAAATATCTATTCGGTAACTCATCATGACCTTTAAGTGTAATAATAACCCTGTGATAAACCCAAAATGTGTAACCACTTTCATTACTCTATCAGCAATCTAAAGTAAGAGGGAGGATGATTGAAGTAAAGGGCAAAAAGTGGACAGCACAAAATAAAGTGTTTGCCCTTGAACTGCAGACAGAGCTGTGGTGAGCTGAGGTGAAAGGGAGGTTGCTAAGCTGATGGACTCAGATAATGTTGGTGAGGCTAAGAAAACAACACCTGCCTCCTTGCTATGTTTTTATCTTTGTTTCTAGCCAACACTTATTTTGGACAGTTCAGAACCAAACTGGTCATTTCTTGTTGCATGCCCTTTTATATTTAGTTCATTATTGTATGGATGGATGGATCAATTAAAATATCAATATTTATTGACTGTCCTTTGCCAACTGTTTTTATACTGAATAGAATCATTTAATTATTATTACACTCTGATTACCACCTCTTAAATGTGAATATTTCTATTTTTTCACTCCTCATATCTTTGGACTGAGAGCAAGTTGCAACCTCTGGTGAAGCCAATGCGGCAATGCATAAACTGCTGTTTATTGAGTATCCACTTGAGGCTACATTCAAAACCAAGATATCCTAATAAAAATTTTACAATCTTAGAACCTTTTGACATTCATTGTCCATCATTGTCTGATAGATGATTATATATGCCTCTATGAATTTCTCTGTAAATCTGGTGAGACCAGAGTAAGGCCTTAAATAACTTTGGAGGAGGAGGCAAGATTTCCTTTTCCTGGTGGTTTAAATGTCTGCAGAGGTCTCTTTACCCCCAGAGTAAAGTCATTTATCTGATGAGTCTCAGTCTCACATGAGAATGTACACTATATTGACAAAAGTATTCGCTCACCTGCCTTGACTTGTGTATGAACTTAAGTGGCATCTCATTCTTAATCCATAGGGTTTGATATGACGTCAGTCCACCTTTTGCAGCTATAACAGCTTCAACTCTCCTGGGAAGGCTTTCCACAAGGTTTAGGAGTGTGTTTCTGGGAATTTTTGACCATTCTTCCAGAAGCGCATTTGTGAGGTCACACACTGATGTTGGTGGAGAAGGCCTGGCTCTTCGTCTCCGCTCTAATTCATCCCAAAGGTGTTCTATCAGGTTGAGGTCAGGACTCGGTGCAGGCCAGTCAAGTTCATCCACACCAAACTCTCTCATCCATGTCTTTATGGACCTTGCTTTGATGCACAGTCATGTTGGAACAGGAAGGGGCCATCCCCAAACTGTTTCCACAAAGTTGAGGAGCGTGGAATAGTCCTTAATCTCTTGGTATGCTGAAGCATTCAGAGTTCCTTCACTGGAACTAAGGGGCCAAGCCCAGCTCCTGAAAAACAACCCCACACTATAATCCTCCCTCCACCAAACTTAACACTTGGCACAAGGCAGTCAGACAAGTAATGTTCTCCTGGCAACCGCCAAACCCAGACTTGTCCATCAGATTGCCAGATGGAGAAGCACGATTATTCACTCCAGAGAACACATCTCCACTGCTCTTGAGTCTAGTGGCAGCAGTGGCTTGACACCACTGCATCCGATGCCTTGCATTGCACTTGGTGATGTATGGCTTGGATGCAGCTGCTCGGCCATGGAAACCCATTCCATTAATCTCTCTACACACTGTTCTTGAGCTAATTTGAAGGCCACATGAAGTTTGGAGCTCTGTAGTGATTGACTCTGCAGAAAGTTGGCGACCTCTGCGCCTCAGCATCTGCTGACCCCGCTCCGTCATTTTACGTGGCCTACCACTTCATGGCTGAGTTGCTGTCATTCCCAATCGCTTCCACTTTGTGATAATACCGCTGACAGTTGACTGTGGAGTATTTAGGAGTGAGGAAATTTACCACAAGTGGCATCCTATCACAGTACCACGCACTGAGCTCCTGAGGGCGACCCATTCTTTCGCAAATGTTTGTAGAAACAGTCTGCATGTCTAGGTGCTTGATTTTATACACCTGTGGCCATGGAAGTTATTGGAACACTTTATTTCAGTTATTTGGATGGGTGACTGAATACTTTTGGCATTGTATGACTGGTGTATTTAAAGCCTGCAGCACACATAAAGATTTCTAACATCTTAACTGATTTTTTCAGTGTGAGAGAGCCCACACATGGTGGCAAATAATCACATATTTTTTCATTTTGTTCACATAGTTTGTTGTGTAGAACAAAAAGGATCAACAGCACACCACACACTAACAGATTCTGTTCACCAACTGCTAGGATCTTTGCCAGGTCTCGTCTATCAAAACGCCAGATCTCTCAGAGTCAAACGTGACTTTATGCTTCCTGTTTCAGAAGTAAAGCTTCTTTTGTTGCCATGGCTATGTGTTTGTTTTGCTTCCTCCTTCAACCAGCTTGCTTCCTGACTGGCTATTCCTTCGTCATATGTCACAATTCTGCTCTTGTTTGCTCAGCTATCCTTGGTGCTCACTACATATGACAGGGTTTCTGATCATAAATATTGAACATGTGTAATATGCATGATCTCAAATTGTAGCTCCTCTGATCAGGTCAGAGAGGGAAAAACTCACTCGTGACACACCAGAGGATAATCTGGCAAGACAAACGTCAGAATCCAAGCCTTTGCTAACTTTGTTGAGAGGACGGGGTTCAGCCCGACAATCCGCATGATTATTGTGTGTTGGGTGGCCTGCTTAAGTTAAAGCAGCTGTATGACAAAGAAATGTTCCAGAAATAATCATGAATTTAGATAAGAAGAAGACACAAGAGACAGAGATGACTTATGTTGAGCTGTTTCATTAACATTAATTTTTTTTTACATTTTACAGGGGTGATATATACCCTGTGCTAAATTTTTAATTGAATTATTCTATATCTAACGCATTTTGATATTACCGAGTTTTTCCAAATTCTTTGCCATTTGGCTGAGGTGAGAGGGCCACTTGTGTCTTTCTCCCAACAAGTTTGTAAAGCTGAATTGCTGTGGTCTGTGGAGAGGCTCAAAAGTTTATAAATACTACTGACCTGACTTTTCCCGGCTGTTACGTTACAACAGATATTTATTTATGAATAACTAAATTACTATAAATACTGTCGATGGAAGCTGGACCAGTGTGGACATCAGCCTTGTCAACATCTAGCACCCTAAATGCTGCAGACTGACTGGTGAATGCAGCTTGGACTACAAATAAATAGTCAAATGGAAACCTGAACACACAACACGCTAAAAAAAAAAAAAAAAATCACAATTCATAAATTGTCAATTTGGACAGTCAAGATTTTGGAAAATTAAAATTTTGTTTTTTTTCTTGAACTTAATTACATTTATACCCAAAGTTAAAACTACTTTGAGAAACTTAAATTCTGTGTTAGTTTTTATTGACCCCTGTAAACAAAATAATACTTATTTACACACTGATCATGTAAACATGTAATGTCTGTCAAAGAAATTATAATAATACACATTTTTTGCTTTTAGCAATTTTAACATGGTACTGCCACAGCCGTGCTTCAGAAAATTTTTGGTGGCATCACTGACACTAAGAGCATTTTTATACAGTACTATACAAATGATGAGAAAGTTAAAGAGAGGACATCTTCTTGGCTTTCAGAAAACAATCAAACATCGCACCGTTGTCTTACAATTGTTTAGACCAGAGAACTAGTCAATAATCAAGAAAGTGATCAACAGATTAATCAACAAGGAAACGACCCAGTTGTACCACCTAAAATATAATAACTCAGCAAAATTTGTTAAAAGGATTCCAATCAAGCCCTCATCCACAGTTTTTCTTTGTTCACTTTGTTGCAGCGATACACTTCTGACCCTTTCCAACTGTGTGTTCATCCATGCTCAGCAGCTGCTCTGAACCTGCCAAAAGAAAGGGCACTGAGAACACAAACGTCTGTATAATTGATTGCATGTTGATTAGTGAGGGCTCTCTGAGCTGATTGCAAGTGTACAGTAGTACGCACATCTGAGCCGAGTGTCTGTGGGTTTCTGTGACCACTGGTGATGAAGGGTTTATAGAATCTATAAGCTCACATACCTGCTGCTGAACAACCTCTGCCTCTGTTATTGTTTGTGCGTGTGCTCTCACATTAACTATGTGTTTTGGCATTTGTGGTGTTTTTGTCAAGATGTGACACAGATGACAGATTGTTGAAGTGTACAGTGGAAGGGCACACACATCATTCTTGTTCTGTTGTGTTTGTGTCGCAGCTTGCGTGCATATATCACTCTCACCTCTGATCAAGGAGACATTTGCCCTGCATCTTGATGCCTTTCACTCTGCTCCTCCCCACTCAGCCTGCCAAGAAGGACGACAAAACATACGGGTCACTCATTCGGATATGCCACACAAACATGTATACACCTGTTCTCGTCTTTGCTGAATTAAAACCAGTCATGTGCTTTTGACTTATTTCTGTTTTTCTAAACAGTAGGTACACAATTTTCTCCAAAATCAGCTGTGAGACTGATGCCTTATGGGTTGCTAGAGAAACAAGCTGTCTGAATCTTTATTTTTTTGTAAATGGCCCCTTTAGGCTTCCTTCCTCTCCGACTCTTTGTTGTCTGACTGATGGCCAGTAGCAGCAGGAAGGGCCGGACAGCAGTTTGGGCTTGTCTCTGACTATCTGTCAAATAGCGGACAGTGAGCCAAACCAGCCAGACACTCACATGTCACTGAGCTGATCCTGGCCACATCACACACACTGCTCTGCCTGTGCACTCACTATGAGCCTCCTGCTGGACGCTGCAGGTACTACACTTGACTACCTGCGCTGCACATCAGCTTGTTATTGTCTCACGGCGAGAATCCTTCAGTGACCTTGTGTGACCTTTATGTTTTTTTTTTTTAATTTGACCTGTGTCTATCCCCACAACCTGTGTGTGCATGTGTGGCTGTGTGAGAAAATGATGTGATACAGCTGTTTATGCTATTCTTCCCAAAGGAGGTTTAATTGAATTTATAGTGGTTAATGATAATGTGCAGCACAATGGACTTTGGCTCCCTTCTGGGCTATTATGAGTCTTACACTTAGCTTTGAAGGCAGTGTGATTTAATGAGTGCAGTGCATGCTATTTTAAAGAGAATATGTCAAATGAAATAAATAATGCACCAGTAGAAGGGGTTGTTACAGAAATACTCTAGCACTTAATAGGAATTTATTAAATGCCTTCATGACATTGCTCCTAACATAACCAGATTTTGATTCTATCCATTTTATAAACTTAGAAGGGGCCTGATTAGTACACAGCAGCTTATGATCTTGGTTTATTATTTTCTCTGTAGCTCTTAAGAGCCATTATGAGTTAGTTTATCAGCTGCTCAGAGCTCCTGTATTGTTCCAAAGTAAAGACAGCTGCCTGTCTTGTCCCATTGAACTACACAGAGAAGCTGCAGCACAATGCTGCCAATCTACAGAGGAGATATGCTGTTTCTGTGAGCCTGTGTGGAGTGTAGAAAGCTGCTGTTTGATTTTTTGAAAAGCTGGCGAGTTGCTGCTGCTGCCGCTCTGGGTAGGTGACAGCTCGCGTCTTCCACATCCCTTGTCACCGTGGAAACAGCAGAGAGGAGTCAGGATTGAGTGGAGGAGAAAAGAAAGTGTTAAACATTTCCATGGGTGGGGGGGTAAAGATTATGAGGGGTGGGCGGGGGGGTAACAAAGGCAGGGATTATCTCGGCACATGCTACAATAGCACTACACACCAAGCTCTGCAAACAGGCCTGCCACAGGGTGCTGTGGATCACAGAACAAAGACAGGGTCTCCCACCCATCCATGCAGATCCTCTGTCATAGTTAGCTAATAAGGACTACAATACCCAGCTGCAAGTAGCAAAAGCAGCCGGGACGGGGAATTAAGGATCATTATTGACCCTCATTGGGGACTTTAACATTGTTTGGACACTCTGAAGAGGAGAGCCTTTTCTTATTATCTCTGTCTCCCAAATAGTGGACAGAAGTTTGTGAGAAATAAATACACGCCATAGGGGTTCAGGCTTTACCCTATATCGCTGAAAGTTCCATCCTAAGCAAAGTCAATTAAAGTGTTTTGAAGGTTTATTTCATGACTGTGGGGTTTGAATTAATACAGCCTTAAAGGAGGGAAAAAGTTTGGAGGCAGTAAAGTGAGACAGATGGAGAGAAATGGAGTACAGCATGTGATGGAAGGATAAACAGCCGAGCGAGGAGGAGCGATAAAAGGATGGTGAGAGAATGAAAGAAGGTGGCGATGGTGGAGCTGGGAGGGGGAGTGGGATGCGGCCGCAGTGGAGAGGGTATGAGGCGGAGTGAAAGTGAGTTTGTCTGTGATGTTTTAAAATTCTGGAGTGGAAAGTCCCTCCATCTGTTATTGTGGGACGGTTCTGACTCAGTGATTTCTATGATTGGCCTTAATCCCGGCCGAGTGGAGAAGACAGAATGAAGAGCTTAAAGCAGACTGCTCTCACTCTGACAGGCTCCACTGGCTGCTGCCGCTGCTGCTGCTGGAGCTTGAGGATCATGGGTATGCTCAGTTTGCTGCCCCCTAATGGACTAACTGCTGCATGACACTGCACTTGTCTGCACTACTGTAGCAGCTCTTCATACCGTGACACAGTGGTGTTATTTTGATGTGACAGGAATTTGTCAGCAGCCATAAAACAGCACTTTTCACTCAGTGTTTCAAGCTTCTCGCTAGATCTGTTATTATCATGACCTCGCTTGTCTTCAGCAACACTGCCTGCAGATGTAAAATGTCCTTCACACTTCTGTATGTGTCAGAAAAAAAACATTTTTAGTAATGCTGCATGTGGATTTTTAATTCAACAATGTGAGGAAGGCCCTTAAGAAAGTCATTCTATAATTATAGGTCTGTCTTCACAGAGCTCAGTGGCTTTCCATTTTGATTGTCACTGTCCCTAGCAGCCAATCACTGTAAAATTCACTAAGGGTCTTCCCTTGCAGTGTAAGTCGCTCTGAGAAGGTTAAGTGACCTCAGCCAGAGTCATTTCACAGTCTTTTGGTCCCCAAGGTGACTTAAGCACCACCAGAAAACTGAGCTGAGGGGGTCATTTGGAACATGTCGAGTACCTTCGATTCAGAGCTGCAATCACACATACGGACCGTGTCGTGTTTTCTCAAGTGCCCTCTCACTCAAACACACACACTGTAGGGCTAGTTTTTGGAGTGTCCCTCCAGATCACACGGACGACAATGCGGTGTGTCAAGTGCCCTTTAAGTGAACGCTCAGAGGAAGAGGCCCTAACAGGCTGCAGCAATCAAACAGGCGGCTTTGGGGTGTCAGGTTGGCGCTCATCGCAACATGACGCTGTCCGTTCCTGGTGTGCTGTCACTCCACGAGAAATAACACGACTTGGAGTGATTAAACTGCTCTTCTCTGGAACCGAGAAAAACTCAACAGTTATGAATATTAAAGATCCTAATCGTCTCATGCTGCGCTTTCTTATTTTCTTTCCATTGCCATCTTCTTGCTCTGTGAGTTCACAGCGAGGGAGCACAGCTTCTCTCCATCAGGGGTCTTGAACTTCAGCTATATGGCTATTGGACAGTTGTACCATCACCTGCACCATCATGAACCATGTTTGCATACATGATAGACTCCATTGTTTGTTGAATGAGGCTGTAGGCCTTGTGTTGGCACTTCACATGCCATGATCCATTACAGAATTGTGTTTATGGTTCCTGACCTTGCCTGAAGGCCCTATGATTAACGGCCCGGCATGTGATGCACTTCCTGTCAAGGTTACAATAGCAATAACATTAAAGGACCAGTGCGCATGGTGTTGACTCCTCTGGTGTCTTTGTGCCTATATGCTGTAGTGTTATTTGCAGTGTTGTGTGGGCCTGTACCGAGCTTATCTGTGCTGTACTGTGCTGATCTCACTATGCTCATCCAGGGCTCTAAGCTGCTTGGGCTCCAGCCACCAGCATAGATGATATATCCCTGCCCCCCTCCTTCCCACATCTCTCACTCTGATTCATTGGCTGTTTGTGTTGCCCATCCATCTGCTTCCAACACAGACGAAGGAAAGACACATGAAGACACATGGCTGTTTTGGAGCGGGTGGGGGGACTGCATTACGAGGAAGAGATAGGGTCCCTGGAGAAATTGTGGCCGACCTGAGGGAGAGGGAGGAAAAATACTGAGGGCGAGGCAGCTAGACAAACAGAGCTGGAAAAAAAGGACGTGTGGGCCACTCAGGGGGAGAGAAATGGATTTTCTAAAGGGACAAAAGTAGAGATTCTTAGTGACAGATTAAATGCTGGGTAAAAGACTGAGGCAAGGGGATGAAAGCTGACTGGATCAAAGATTGTGATAAAGTAGTTGATGGGGAAGAAAGTCAGAACATTTCTTTAGTGTAAATTATTTTTTTGGCACATTACAAACATCATATAAACAGAGATTGTGACAGAAGGAAAAATCAAATAGCTTTAATTTTCAGTCAGATCTCAAAGCAATAGAGGCAGTGAGATTATTGTCCAGCCACTGTGTTTATCCCTAATTGAAAAACGTGATGTTGATAGTTTCACCAAGAGATTACCACTGCTGCGCTGCCCTTTAGCAAGGCTGACCCCCTCTCATGAAAAGCTGCCCAATTACTTCCTTTTCTAAATGGACTCTTTGGTAATATTTTCGACGGGCTAATTAGATCTTTAATCCATTGTTTCATTTGTCTATTGTCTCATTAGGAAACAAATGGAACCTTATCGTTGTTATTTAAGGCTTGTTCAGGTGATTAAAAGCAGAATACAAAAGCAAAGGAACGCAGAGAATTTGAAATGACTCAGTGTCACAAATTTGACCTGTTATGTAAATGAATGCACACCCTTTAAAGTCCCCAAGAATCATCTTTAGGAGCACAGACTGGTCTTCTGGGTTTGCTGTATTTTTTGAGGAGCGGTTTTGCGTCTGTATGGCTGTTAATGGGAGGGTCTGTTGGGATGTGGTGGGTGGGGCTCTTAATAGAAATAGAGCAGCTTTTACTGATATGAGAGTTTATATCTTGTGTGTGTTTGGCAGATAGAAAGTCTCTAGTGGAAGGGGACTGGTTCCTTTAACAAGGCTCCATGAATGAATGAGCTGTAACTGCAGCAGGGTCTAAATACTAACCGTAATTTCAGAGCCCTGGGACTTTATGGCTGATCACTCTATTCTGGGACAGGAACAAGATCACCCCCTAGAGGCCTGGAGAAACCTAGATACTGAGGAGAAAGAGGGAGGGATGTAGTGGCTGGATGAGACTCTTCACGCTGACATAATTTCAGCTGACTTCCTATGAGAAACCTACAAACTTAAAGTGTCCTCCGAATAATCCTAGGATTCATCATGCCATAGCACAGCCATTTGAAATGGTGTTTAAATCTTTTTGGAGATGAGAACGTAAGCTTTAGTTAACATTTGACTCTAAACAACAAAGAAACATATCAGAACTCCTGAAATATCACTCTAATTGAAAATAAGGTGTCATGGGTCTTTCATGACATCTAAAAGAAGGAAACTCAGATCTAATATTTGTTAATCTGATGAAGGGGAAGCTTATAAAATAGAAGACAGAAATGTAGATTGTATGTTTGCTTGTCGGCTTGTGATTGTAGACATGTTAGGTCCTGGTAAATTACACAGTATTCAGGCCCTTTTTACTTTTTTCTCTTCGTTCATGCTGCAGCCTGATGCTACAGTAAAAAAATGCATTAATATTCTCATCAATCTACACTCAGTTCCCATAGTGACAAAGTGAAAACTCAATTTAAAAAGAAAATTGCAAGTCAATTAAAATAAAAAACTGAAATATCACATTCACATAAGTATTGAGTCCCTTTGCAAAAACCACTTGAAATTCAGCTCAGGTTCCTCCCGTTTTTCTAGATCTTTGCTGGATATTCTACACCATGATTGTAGTCCACCAGTGTGACAATTAAATTGATTGGACATGATTTGGAAAGGCACACACCTCTCTATGGAAGGTCTAACAGCTGACAGTGCAGATCAGAGCAAAAACCAAGCCATGAGGTTCAAAGGAGCTGCCTGCAGAGGGGAGAGGGGCCTCAGTAAAAGAGGCAACCAAGAACCTGATGGTCACTCTGATTGAGCTCCAGAGATCCTGTGTGGAGATGGGACAAAGTTTTAGGAGGACACCCATCACTGCAGCCCTCCACTAATCTGGGCTTTATGGCAGAGTGGGTAGATGGAAGTCTGTCCAAGTGGGCTTTCATGCATTTTGCACTTAGGAGAGGCTTGTAAAAAGTGAAGGGGGCCTGAATACGTTCTTTTTTTTTTTTTTTTTTTTTTAAATATGTGAAAAAGTGTGTTGGAATTTAAAAAAAACTGTCTTTCCACAAGGAAGGCCTTGTGGAAAATGTTAAATTCAGATCCCTTAGTCAGTTGAACTCATTCTTGATATCTTTTTGATATCTTTTTTTTTTTTTTTTTTTTTATCAGTTCAGGCCGACAACCCACATCAGATGCTCCGTCCAAACTGTAACATAGCCATCCACCACCAGTTGTCTGTGTAGCTGTTTGTAATGACTACTGCCTTGCTGCCCCAATGCTCTTTAATTTGATATAAACAAAGGCTAACTGATCGCATCAATAGAATTTCGTAGGAACATGTGGTTTAGCACTGTTTTGGTCTAGCAAACAGGACAAGTCGTCCAGTAGCTTTTTCAGGCTATAATCGCATATGGATGAAGCATCGAGTGCTGTATTCAGCACAAGAATTTGGGCATTAACCTGCAAAGTGGGGCTAGCCCTGCTAACATAAGCCACATTCTGTAATCAAGACTTGGAGCCTTACAGTTATTAAGGACCCTAAAGTAATTTTTTATTACAGTGTGAATTTGGGTTATAGAATGTGTTTACTTGACGCTAGACAATACAGTTATAGTTTACAGTTACTGGTTGTGAAATTACTTGCACATCACAATTACATCACTAGTGTCCACTAGGGGAATTGCAGGGTGATAATACAGTATATGTGTTGTATTGAGTGCTACAGTTTGTCGCCCAGGATAATCTCAGGATACAAGGATGCTGCCATCATCAATATATTGCAAGAAAGTAATATTATGATGAATCTTGATATGATCTAATTGGATAAAGAGTACTAACAGTTGTCCAGGTTATAATGTATTACTTCAGTTTGGTATCAGTTTCACTACTTATCCAGCTTTTTTAACTTCTTTTCCCTAGTTTCAACATTTTCCAGCTGTCTACCTCCTCATTAACCATTTAAACTCGATTCATGTTAGCATCATTCATGTCATAACATCCTAAAGAGTCATGGTATGGTGTATCAAATTACCTTGTTAGTTTATTTAGAGCAACATAATAAAAAAAAAAAAAAATTAAGATATGTTTTTTTTTTTTTTTTTTTTTTTACTATTCCGTTATTTATAAAATTACTGTTCGTAAGTATACCACATTATACATCACCAGAGAGCTCTGATTCCCAGAATTCTGACCATGTAAACTGTTCCAAAACAAAACCACCACAGCAGCCACAATGGATGCATTTGTCAGATCACAAACAAACAATAATAAAAATGACAGAGATCATCATTAGATGATCTCCTGTACTCTCCTGATCTTAATATTCAATCAAAAACAGTTGTGTGGCATCAGAAAGAGCTCCCACATTTTAAATCCAGTCAAGTTTTTAGTCAAAAAACATGATCAAATCTAAAAAGAACCATGGATTGGTTTTGTATGATTTCTAATTTTCCATTAGTGTTCTGAGTAGTCCACTGTATTTGCTGTATTAATGTGTTACATTTTTCAGGGCAATTGTTAGCAATTAACCTGACACGCCAGATGGATTTGTCTCAAACGTCCATCTGGAAAACTTTCAATACTAAGCGTTTGGGAAAGGGCAGAGGCTTTGAAAAATACTCGGAGTGTGATTGGATGAATGTTCTGTCTGTCACATCTTTGCATGAGTTTTGTCGTTTTTGGAAAGAAAACAACTCACTGCTGTTCTTTTTTCTTCTTTTAATGAAGAAATGTCATCAAGTTCTGATAAAATTTGCGCTTTAGCAGCATCCACGCCATAATTCCACCAGCCTCTTGTTACTGCTTGGTTACGTCACGACCCTGGCACGCCTGAAAGTACTGCCCCTTGTCGCTGGTTGGTTCTGTCACTTTCTAACTGGGCCCAAACGGTTCAGACAGGAGCTTTGCAAGATTCTCACCAGTGAGAAACATGAAACGGGCGTATCCATCTGCTTTGCAAGGTTAATTAGCAATGTCCTATAGAAAAATATCTGCAAACCTCAATCTTTAGTCTTTAGTTTAAAAAAAAAGCCTGGTCTTTTCCTCAGAAAAAAGGTGTAAAATACTAATTTTCTAATTTAGTTTTTTGTTGTTGTACTCAAAGCCAGTAGCAGCTACAGTGAGTCTTACAGCTTGGGCAGAAACATCAGTTTTAGCTTTCTAAAGACACATTGTTTGTGCTTATATCCCAAATAGTTCAACCACAGCAAAAATTTTAGTTTGCATGTTCCCGTAGAGGAGTTTTTGACTCATTTTACCCAGAACTTTTGGGGATTTCAAATTAAAATGTATGCATAAATGTGATTTTTCACTACCAGTTGTACTATGTTGATGGTTCAGTTACCCTCATGTGGTCAAACAGACTGTGTACCTTGAGCCGTATTTGCATATGACTCTGAAACTTTCTATCAGCCTGACAGGAGCTGTAGCCATGACTTTTGAATCACAGCAAACAACACCTCACCGGCTAATGTCTGTTTTTATCTACAAGTGAATATCTTGTTGGCAAACAAACGGCCACCAGGGAGATGTTTGCACAGCTTAAAAACTAACCTTCAAATGTCAAGATGAGTAAGTGTGGATTTGGACTGGGGTAGATCTACCTCAGTAACACCGATAACATTGGCCTGTTCTTTACTTCGTGTTTACATTAATTCCTGTATCTCTGCTATTGCTTACAGTAAGATGTATACAGTATTTCACACATAAACTCATCAGCAATAACTGGAAATAGTTTTCTCTTAAGAAAAACAAATACCTCCATTAAACCTTCACATAGAAGTACAGTTTACACCTCCCATTTATGTTAAAATGTGAACTTTTTACCTTTTGAGAGTGGGCAGGTTGGTCTGATATAATACAGAGGAAAGTTTTGATGGGTTTTGTGATTTGAAGCTGTACTTGTTTCTGTTGGACACAAGGTCACCATCCCCAGCCTCCCATCTGTTTGTCTGTCTCCCTCTCACTCACACAGACACACACATAAATCAATGTCCCATTGACTTCCGACACTCACACTGCTGTTTTTGTGTTTCCTTGTAGAAACTGGCCAGGGAGGCGGAGCAGCTTCAGCAGGAGCATGAATGGCAAGACGGTGTGACGGTAAAGTAGGACACCTGCTCCTCTCCCTTTGTCTCCGAGACTTCTTCATTCTTTATTTCTTATTTTCAGGAAAACTGGCCTATCTTATCTTCTGTCTTTCCCTGCCTGTTTCCCCAATTTTCTCTGTATTTAGGTGTTCCCTTATTTTACCTGTTACTCTATAATGACAATGTGATCAGCATCACAGAGACAATGTAGCAATAAAACCTTTAAATCAGGTGAAAAACACAAACCACACTATTACAGTCCACACATATGCATTGACTGCTTATATTATATTAGGGGTTGATATTTAAATGGTGATATCCAAGGGACTTGGGTCTGTTTTTCCCCCACAGTAAGTTGAACATTACCTTCTCTTCCATCTGACCTTTATAACCCGAGTGATCTGCTCTTGAAACCCCCCAAAAAGACGAAGTGGTTTTGTTTCTGTTTGTCTTTGTGTGTTTGTGCGTCTATTTGCTCCACTGATTCTCAAATTTGCAAACAATCAAATGCCCCACAAACACAAATGCATACTGATGCATGCACACATACACACACACATAATACATATATATATATATAAAGCCTAACCCAACAGATACACATGCACATTCCCTCCTGTCATATCCTCTGTCTCCAGGGAGACGAGCTCGCTGTCATGGTACACTTCCCACAAATGGATTTTTAACCCAGCGCCTCCTGGGGGATATTTGAGAAAAGGCTTTAACTGATTTAAAACGAATAATTATGAGCCCTACTTCCCTGCAAAGTCCATTTTTATTCATGGTTGCTTACACTCTGAAGCTGTAGTCTTAGGGTGGCTAGGCTGAAACCTCCCTCTCCACTGCTCCCTCTCTCCCTGCTGGTCCGAGGGCGGGAGCTGCAGTGCGGCTGTCCCTTCATCTTAGACCTGAGCAGGGTTGATGCCTGCCTCTCCCCTCGCCCGGCTCCGGTGCACTTCAATCGGATGTGTAGCCATGCAGGAAGTGGAGCTGGGGTCACGGTGACCACACACGGCACACCTGTTCATAAGAAGCCGCATCCAATATGGCATCAATATCTCCTCGTGTGGAAAAGTCAGCACTCGCTTTAATCTGCCCCGCCCCTGCCCAAAACTCTTCTCCCCATCTGTTTCTTCTCTTTCACCTCTTCTCCTGTGTGACTTTCAGTCCAGTCAACACCTTCTGCACCCCCATCACATTCATATACATTTGGTAATCTATGTCTTTAATCAGGCATGAAAACTGATTGAATATATCACATTGTTGCAAATACTGCAAATGAATCCTAATACTGCTACTTTATTAATAATGTATCACAGCTGATTTCATTTGCCTTTATAATAAGGCCAGGTAATGAATCTCAGCAGGGGCGACTATGAAACCATTAAAAAAATCTCACAAAGAGGTGGGGGTGTAGATATGCCACATCCTTGCGTGGAGATTTTTTCAGTTTGTAGATTTTTCGCTTTCCTAATTTCTCTTTGGGTGAACACTCTGCTGACTGACACTCTAATTAGATTAGGGCTGCATGCTCTTTGGGCATATTAGGAGAAATGCGTTGCATCTTAAACTAGCGGGTGGAGCAGCCTGTCAAATGAAGAGAAGAGGTGTTTGTGCATGAGAGACAGTGCGTTTTGATAGAATTCCCTGCGTGTATGTGTGTGTGTCCCAGTCCTGGGATGCTGAAGCATTATGTGTTTGTTTGTGTTTGTCTGAGAGCCGATATTTATTTGTATGTGTTTATTAACGGCAGGTTCGGTACCTGGCCCAGCCCATCTGCTCGCCTCGCCAAAATAGTGACATCATAGAAATTCAATGACACGCCTGTTCCTCACAGCGGCTGCCATCACAGCTGTTACCGTAGCAATGGGAAGATCTCAGCCTCTCTCTCACTCACACACATACACTCACTTTCATGCTTTTCTCTGCTCTAACTGCAAGACCGGTTCTCGGACCGTCCTGACTGCTGGACGTTATGGATGTCAAAATGTTGATGGTAACAACTGTTGTGGTGGTCGTCCAGGGTTTTAAATCCATTGGAATGAAATGGTCTGTGAAATAGACATTAAAGTGTTGAATTGCCATTCTCAAGGTCAGGTGCCCATCCCTCTGTGACACTCCACCATTGTGTTGGCAACAGCGTCATCCTAGGGCACTGGCGTCATTTCAGGGCTGTTTTGTGATTCTCAGAGGAACAAGACAATCAGCAAATATCCAAAACTCTTCATTGTTTTGTAAACTTACAATTGGAAGACAAAAAGCAGAATAACTTGAGCATCAGCATATAGCTTATTTCACATTTTTCTATTTGAATAAGGTTATGAAACAATCCTGGCTCTGACGGCTTTTACCAACTAGCTGAATGAGTTCATATACAATGTTTAGGAAGGGATTTAAATGTTTCTTTCCAGAGGAGAAATTGCATTTCTCTCAGTGATATGATTGCCTGGGTGTTTGCCAGTTCAGAATGCTGTACTGCTTTTAATAGTTTTCCTTCCCTGAAAACCAACAAATACTAGTGTAAGGGACTTCTTCAGCAATATCCATAGTAAGAGGCGCCATAGGGCAGCTCAGCCTAAAACCCAAATTTAAATATTAAACTGAAAAACATTTTTAACATTCAGGCATTCAAAGCACAGTAATGAAAATTCATTAATGGGCAGAAAGAAGTGATAGCAGTACACTGCCTGAGGTGAAATCGAGAGTGCACTTACACAAGGCCATGTTGCCCTGTACCATGCCAGAGCATGATTACCCCCCATTCCAAGTCCCCCACTGGACTGCAATCACACTGATCCATACCCAAGCAGGCCGGAGCATGGTTACCTCTTGTATCATGTTGTAAAACGGTATATAGCTTTCTATCAGCATGTTTACAAGAGGGACAGTCTCAGAGTCAGCACAATGGAGAACAACACAGAGAACATGACTACAGCTCTGCTAACTCTGTTATTTTGAGTGAGTTTCTTACAAGTATCTCCCTCCCACACCCTTGCATTTTATGCCAATTATATGTCATGTCCATGTTACATACCTGTGCTTGTGCTCATGATTTAGTAGGCAGGTCAAATGTGCTTGGGCACAGTTTGGGTTGCCAAGAGTGAATGTGTAACCAAACTTAATTAAGCTACTGAAGACAGACCCAGCAAAAATTCAAATTATTTACACTTAGAGTGAAACTTTCTTGACTATGTAAACTTAGGTGGAGCCAGTGAGTGGCTTACAGGGCTAAAGCCCTGAATTTTTTCTAGATGGCCAAAAATCTTTTAAGTTGATAAAAAGTCAGTTTCTGCTGAGTTTTAGGGTGGATAATTGCAAAAACAATTATATGATGATAAAAAACAGATCCCTGCTGATCACAACCTTGAAATATCTTTCATTTAGCCAAACTGACAAAATCAAACCTTTTTATAACTTCTAACATCTTATATGAACAATGCTGTGTAAAAAGAACTATTTAAAATTGTCCTTAATGGTAACTTTTCTGCATTTTTAAAAAGAAATTTTTATCTGGAAGCAACTGTTTTGTTTTTTGTGTCTTTTTTTTAAATTGATCTTTAACATGGTGGTTTCACAATGATGAGCACATTTTGTAAGCAATTAAATATTAAAATTAAGTTGTTTTAAAGGATGCTTTTTTGAAGGTGGAACTTTTCAATAGGATGTGCAAATTGTGAAAAAGCATTTTAAATTCTAAATCTACATCTGTTTGTAAGATGGCTTAAGAGTAATGTACATAACTGCCTGATGTGCAAACAAATTCTAGGTGCCCATGTTTTCAGACCCTCTGAAGTTTGGGCTAAGCCCTGGATATTTTCCTCCTTGGGCTATGCCCCTGCTATGTAAATATGGAGAAAGTAATAAAAACTAAGTTTACTTATGCTGGGATAGTTTTAGAAGTAATATAGCTAATCTGTCAAGGCTTCTTGTACTTTTTCTTTAAATTTATGATAAATGGTACAGCATTTTTTCAGGAGGCCTCCTAATATGCTAGGTTTTCTATTTAGTAGTTTGGTAGTGGATTGAACGTGGCAAACACCAGCTTAGGCTTGTGCACCATATGCCACCAGTGATACTGCCAGCTGGAACCAGCAAATGTCTATGACAAACTGTTTCACAATCACATTATGATAAAATATGATAAAAAGGTGTTCTAGTCCCTAGATTTTATTGGTTGATCCAAGACTGAAGTGTCAACAGACTTTTAAGAAAAAGAAGAGTTAGTATAAATCTGGCAGTAAGAGGATTTATTATCATAGTGAATTCTAAAATAATACAATAGTAGTTAAAATGCTTTTATTTGTGTTGCACTTTCCAAAAATAAGTAACAAAGTACTTTACCAAAGTGACAATGGAACACAATCAGACCAAAAACACACAAAAAAAAATTAACTAAAGCATACGAACAGGTATGTTACCTAAACTTAAAGGTAGCCAGTATAAGGAAGCAGGCACAGGTGTAATGTGGTCACCTTTTCTTGCCATATATTTTAAGTCCAGAAGCAGCATGTTCAAATTTGTTGCAGCCTTTAGATGTTATGATTACTGATGCCGGAGTAAAGATCTTTACTAAAGTCCATTGGTCCAAAATGACTTAGGTGATAGACTATGTTCTAGTTTATTCTGACCTCTAAAGGTATACTCAGAAAGACTGTGGTTAAATTATTGTCCTGACTGATTGTTGTGTAATTATCCCACAGTGCATTTGTAAATAGCTCTCTCTATTTTAGTCTGCTATTTATCAAAGTATCAGGTTTTAAAGCCTCTGTTTTTGACTCTGCTTGCCATGTGAATATATGCTGCTTTCAGAGCTTGGCCTACTTTCGACCAGGTCATATGTGGGTTCATTGACAGTGACTAATGCAGTGAGTTTGATAATAACTGTTGGACTCTCTTTCTAATAGAACAGTACAAACAGTATCCTGACATAATACTCCTCCCTGTGTCAGAACATGTACAATGTCTAAAGGTTTTGTCACAATTTTCTGTCATTGAAATAGTTTGATAATCAAAGAAACTTCTTTGGTGAAATGTAACTTCATAAAACTGAGATTAATTTGTGTAAACAGGTATCTTTGGAGGACTCTTGAACACCTGTAACCAATATTTATATAAATAATAAGGGAGTTTAATGTAAAACAAGATGCAAGCCTCACTTTTAAGGTACCGATCTTTCAGCTAATTGCTTTGATTTTCTGTGTAGTTATTTTACTGATTTAGTTTATCCTTATTGCATTGAACAAATTGCAGGTTACCTTCTCAACACCAACTGGCATAAAGACAAACTGACCGTCTAGTAGTAAGATAGTCTGTCTGTAGTGGGTGAAGACTAGTGCTAAATGACATAGCATTTTACACCCATTATGGTAATGTGCACATGTGCAATAGTCACATCATAGGATGTGTGATGGTAGTCACATGACATGAAGCATGTCACAGTGCCACATCTGTGCTGTTTGATGCAATCCAAACCTGCAGGTTTTCTTATTTTATGACTAATCTTGAATAAAAGTCTGTCTGATATCACTATTTGCAGTCAGAGATCTGAACACTTTGCAGGCAGAATCTATGTGTCTCCTGCATGTAAAAAATGTTCAGGCCATCTGTGACACTGCTGCAGGGTTCATTTTGTAGACTAAAACTGTGACTTAACATGTTGATCGATAAGAAAGACAAGACTGAGACTAGCTAAAAATAGATTTTTGATGACTAACACTCTGACTAAAAGTAAGTTTAGCTTTTATGAAAGAGACTAAAGCAAGACTAAAATGTAATCTAGTTTTTTGCTGGACATTCAAGATTTACAATATTTCTCTTTTGTGGGTAGATCCATCAAAACACAATTCATCTGTAGCTTTTCTGTCTCTGTAGAAGGTAAACCAGGAATCCAGGTTTTGACACAGTGCATAGAACACATTTGTATGATTTGGCACCAGATTCAGGTGAATAAGTGAATAAAAGGTATGACTTAAAGTAAATACTAAAATGCAATCCCTTTCTATGGACTAAAACTAGACGAAAACTTAAAGAGTAGAAATGACTAAAATGGGACTTAAACTAATGGACATTTTAATCTTAAGACTAAGACTAAAACTAAGAGCTGCCAAAACTAACACTGCGCTGCTGCTATCACAGATACACCACCTTGACTCTCCAGGCAGATGCTGAATTATGTATTTATTTATGTCTTACTATCAGCAGTACCTTGTCCTGTTCTCTTTTATATATGGTCCATTAAATGCACTAATATGCTGGTGGTTTATTCTTTACAGCCGTAGGCAACCACTGCAGGGTGAAAATCACAGCTGCTAAACATAGCAAGCTCCCACTTAATCAATAGTTATAGTTATCCATGTGACGTAACTTTAAATGTTGTTATGAATAGTGCCATTTAAGTATCGCAATAGCAAGCAACTGGTTTATTTGCAAAGTTTATGATGAAACGTTTTGCTCCACCTTCTCTCTCTCTTCTCTTTTCCTCCTTCATGTGAGTGTGTGTCAGAGCTTCTTAATTTTAAACAATATTTCATATTGCACCATAAATAACCATTTTGCAGACCTCCTGTTGGCTCTTGGGGAGTGTCAATAGACAAAAATTTTGTGTTTCATTCCATCTCCAAACTATTTAGTTAATGCCATAAAATGGAAAATACTTTGAAGTTATTTTCAACCTAATGAAATAATCAACTACTGTATATATTAGCAGCACCATTATCATCAGCCAGTTGTTTAACCTCTCAGTTTCCATCATGCACTTGCTCCACATGATGACCACTGTTGCCTGGCTGAAGGAGGGTTGACACAGAGTGCAACACATTGGAACAGAGACACAAGATTGGATGAAAGAAAAGGGCAGAGATTGTGGAGATTGGAGGAAGACATGTACTTTCCATCAGATTGTGATGTGGCAGCTGCTGTACGTTTGAAATGCATTAGTGCTAATAGCTGTGCCATTAGGGGAGAGAGAGTCGCTCTGTTGATGGGTTGCCATGATGAAACCAGGGAGAGGGGAGGGTGACAAAGAGCGGCATGGAGGGAGAGAGAGGTGTAAGAGAGAAAGCAAGTGTGTGAGGGGAGGAAGGTAAAAAAGACGAAGAAAACGGGAAACAGAGATGGAGCCATCTTCCAGGCCATTTACCGCAATCATCACTCTCTAATCAATCAAGCCTTTCATCATAGGACAACACAATCTCTTCTTGTGCCTCTGCCTGTGTCTCTCTTCATCTCCACTCAGCCACCCACTCTCCAACATAACTGTGGTGTTCATGTGACCTCCCTCACTCTCCATACATGTCCATCTGAACTCTGTTGTACCCACCAATAACATTTATAAAGCACAGAATCTAGAATGTAGAGTCTTTCAGATGCTAACAAAATTTACTGTTCCTCATCTTTTAACAATCCTGGAAAAACACAGCATATGTTCAATGTAAAGCAACATCTTTTAACAATCCTTTAAAAAACACGTGTTCTAGGTAAAGCAGCATTTAGACATAGATTTCAACCACATTATAAGTCACAAAAGTTTCACTCAGAGGTGGAACATGACCTTAAGTGTGAGCGGTACTGGCTAGAGAGGCAAAGTGTTTCTTCACTTGACCAAGTTGGGCTCCTTTTATAATACTTCTATTTGAGATAATTGGCTCTTCAGAGGAAATGAGTGAGAATCATTGTGGCGACTCTCTGCCTGGCCCTCGAAGCTACCGGCTCCATTAGCAACAGAATATATTAGTCTTAGGAGGGCTGCCTTTGACAGATTCAAATTCAGATTCTGGTTAAATGGGAAAAAGTGAAGAGGAAGCCTCGCCCTGTTTTTTGATTTCTGATCACTCTACCTCCAACACATCCATTTTTGTTGGGTCTCTCTCTGTCTTGATATTTTGAACATATTCAGAACATCTTTTTTTTTTTTTTAACCATATTCATTGGGAGAACTGGGCAGATATATGAGGGGTTGCACATGAACTGGGATCTGCTGAAGGGACTTAATTAGAGATCAGGACATGTTCAGTGTCCATAAAAATCCCCTTTGGATGTTTCACCCTTTTATTAATTTTATAAATCAACCAAACAGATTTATTCAAATAGTAATGTCAGAAGTGATTGTAGTATAAAGGCACATGTGTTTGAAAGGTCCAGTCACTGGCTAACATTACACCCTGAAGACAAAAAAACACTCCAAGCAACTCAGAGAAAAGGTTACTGAAAAGTAGAAGTCAGGAGTTGATACTAAACATCCCCAATGTTCAGTACAGCATCAATAAATGGAAGGAATATGGCACATGTGTAAATCTGCCTAGATCAGGATCAGCCAGCAGGATACCTTTGACTATTCAGAAGGAGTTACAAGCTTCAGCAAGGAGAGACTCTGCATACATCAACTGTTGGCCAGGTTTTTCACCAGTCAGAGCTTTATGTGAGAGTGGCAAGAAAGTGCTGTGATTTGGTTATCGAATCTACTACATACTGACTTGAAGGGGATGAATATTTATCCTATCACATATTTTACCTTGTATAATGTTATTTCACTGACATTACTTTGTAGAAATCTGTGTTCACTTTGACATTAAGGAGTTTTTTTCCATAATTTGTGAGGGTACAAAATCCAAATTGTTTTGATTTAAAGGGTAAAACATCCAAGGGGATGAATGCTTTTCATTAGTACTGTACTGGTACCACAACAGCATCAAGTCCCAAATCCATATTTCGCTAGAACTTGAACTGCCTACTGTTTACAGAGTGAACTACCCCCACTCCCCTCAACCTTTGTAAAAACAATCGGTGATGGCTGGCAAATGTACCCAGGCCAATAGCTTTGAAAAAACATAAAGAAGTGGCATCATGTTATGCTCATTTTGTTTTCTGTATTTCCTGGGCAATATTTATGTCTCTTTTAGATGTCGCATGCAGACCTTCAGAAAACAGCAGCAATGTAGAAGTGAATTCTTCCAGTTGGTCTCTGTCAGCACCACAACCACCAAAACTCAAAAGGATCTCCATAACAGAGGCCAGAGTGGGAGTTTGGAATACAGCTCTGTGAGCTCTTTTTAAATACACTGTGCTTATTTCAAACACGGATAAGCATAGCCACACATTGTGTAATCACAAATAAACTGCATCTATTTTCATTGTGAGCTGTTTTTTTACTCCTTATGGCTGCTTAGAGACAGAGTGCTTGCAGCCTGCCGAGCACGTAATGGAACTCATAAACAGTGTTATCGCTGAATCCTGAGCCATGCAATGGACTTCCATCTGCTCGCCACTGGAAGGGAAAGAAAAGAGGAGGGGGCTGTGCAGAGAGAAATTTTTTAACAGTATACAATTTTACAGAGCTTGCTTCATATCAAATGTATCTGATGGTGAGGATTCCTCAGTAGAAAGTTAATTCATACGCAGAGGTACAATGCATCCATAAAGAAAGCTAGCAGACGATATGAATCAAGCCACATTTGATCAGTTGGTATTAAGTCAATGTAGACTTTCCTACTCCTATATTGACTGAAGCTTCTCCCTCTTGACCTCTATCTTATGTTATAGGGGTATAGCAGCATTTGTATTAATCTCACAGTTTGGTGCACATAGCCACATGACGATAATGTCTAAATTCAGAAAAAAGCAGTCGCACACAGCAGTATATACACAGCAGTCTTAACTGTTTGCTAACCACTATTAACCCTCTGAGCCCTATGCTGTTTTTTTAACCATTGTGTCTTGGCTGGGATCTCAAAACCAAGGTATGTCTCCTCTCCTGGTTCCTGCCTTCTCTCTCTCCATCAGCTGCAGCTCTGCTCACAGCTTTGATCAGGCCTTTGGTTGCTGTGGTGACCCAACAGCTTGGTAATTTTAGCTTCTTGATTGCAGACGGCTGTAATTTAAGTGGTGCTCTCCAAGGTAGTAATGTCCCTTTCTTCCATTTTTTTCCTCTCCTTTCTCCATCTCCTTCCCCAAAATCACCCCTGTGGCTTTTCTTTTTTTTTTTTTTTAAGATCTCACCTTTATGATCCCCTGCTGCTTCAAGATAGGCCTCTGTAAAACTTCTGAATTTGAGTAGGGAGACTCTCTGCACAGTCTCAGGTGACTCAGAATGAAGGAAGCACTCAAGAACAGGAATAGTTTATGAGAAACTCCATAATAAAAAAAAACAGAATGATAAAAGTTCAGGTGTGTCAGTAAGCCTTCAGTCAGTAGGAGTATGTCCAACTGTGATGAAGCGCTAGCCGGGGGGAGGGTTGAGAAAGTGGCCCCCATGTCTAAATCCTATTGATCGATCTCCCTGCCTCACAGGAGATGAGAATCAATAGTCAGAGAAATCCAGCAAGCCATGCAGCAGACCCTGATTTTCCCATTTCAACACATGGCCAACACCCATGAAATATTATTTCAAAGGCCCTTCTGGTCAGGGCAGGGTCACTAAAAGAAAGAAGTAAAAATGGACAGGTTGCTTACACTCAGTGAATAGATCTATGAATTAATTCCTTTTGGTTTGTTTTGTCTAGTTTTAAAATTTATTGAGCTTCGGCTAGCTTTTTAAATTGAGAAAAATATTAACCAACACCTTTTTAGTCCATTTATAGTATAACTAAGGGGTGAACATCAATGTTATTATTGTTGCCTTACACCTGATGGAAACAAGGATACCAAACATACATTTTGATTTTTGATCAGACTGAATCATTTTAGCAGGAAATAGTCAGAAACTACCAGGTTCCAGCCAATCAGCAGCTTCTGGAGTTGAGAGATGAAGCCACTTTTCAAATACCCGAAGCTCCAGTTCTTTAAAGGGACACTTAAGGCTTTCTGCAATAGCGTGTCAATTTTTTAAGATATGTTTTGCACCCTCAGTGACCAGGGAGTGTAAAGGAGCCCTCTGTGGCTCTGGGCTGAAACTAGAGAGGAGAAAAGTGCGCAAATGTGGGACAGATATTGTTTTTCTACAGCAGGCAACATTCTGAATGTGTCCTGCTCTGAGACAGAAGGACAAATTCATAATGTCACATTTCAGCAATATTTTGGTAGAAATGTCCTTAAATGGATTATCTTACCAAAAACAAAGTTTACAATGAAAGGTTGACATTATACCTTCTCTCCCCTGCTCAGTCATGTAATCATAAAAAGGGTATTCATGTGATCCAGATCATGTTACATTTAAAAGAACACTGATAGCCCTCTATATTTCTGTCAGGAAATGCACCAAAGCTAGCATCAAAGCTACAGTGATATTTATGAACACACTAGACGCCACTAGAATCTATGACAAAAAAAAAAAAATTCAAAAGTAAAGATCCTGATCAGGTAACACGGTTGAAATACTGATCCCTGTTCAGAAAACTGATCATTTCACTGGATATAGCTAAAGACCATAGATCAACAGCAGGTAGAGTCATTTGCCTCTCAACTAGCAGGTTGGATGCGTCATGTGTGGATGTGTCATTTTGCAAAACTCTTCAGCCCAAATCGTTCCCACTGCTGCATTACTGGTGTGTGAATATGGATGGCTGGGTGTGAAGGGGATTAGATAATACTAGTGCTATTAGTTCATCTGAAAAATAAACCTGATAAGTTCTAGGCTCTGTAATTAATGAGTCACATATGTTTATAATTTGAGAAAGATAACTGGTAGATGTAATAATGGTTGTAACAAACAAAGTTACTCTTGCCAGTTGTGTCTTTTTTATATCTGTTTTCCCACACAGTGGATATCTAGCTATTACTCTGGCATGCTTTTACAAGGTGATGCTGCTTGGAATTACTGTACATTCGCATCCCTTCTTGAAACAGCAGACAATAAACCAACTGTTGACTGATCAGTGACTACTTTCACTTTTTTATATCATGGCTCTGCCTTCTAAATCTTGAAATATTGTTACTTGTCTATAATTTTAGTTGAAAATGTTTGAGATTATGTCATCCTGGAAGCTACATGTACATCGTCGTTAGCTATATTGCCCCGGCCAGTAATGATTAGAAGGTACCTCAATGCTATATTTTAGGCTTCATTGTGTCAAAGTCTATCAGGGTTTTCTAGGAACGTCAAGTTTCTAAGCAGCCATGTTGTTATTGTGACAGGCTTGTGACATTACAGCAGAGGAGAGATGCCTGCTCAGGTGTTAGTGTTTGCTTGCTGCATTCTGTCCTGGCCGTCCTTGGCACCCGTCTGCAAATATCTTAAAGAAGGCTTCCCTTTGTCATTTGAATGTTCAAATCATTGTGAGGGACAGCAAGGCATCTGATGGAAATGATTACAGGGTCGGAAATGACAGGTTTCCTTTGGCTGCCGCTGATTGTTGATTGGCCACTCTCAGTTGGCATGTAAAGAGGAGGTGGCAACTTTTCAGGACTCTATGGACTTGCAGTGGTAAAATGGCCGCAAAAAGCTCTATTCAACCCTCTAGGAAAGATAGAACCTGGACCGGGAAACACTTTTCTCAGATAAGTGGGGCTCCAGTATCATACCAAGCTGCAGTGCAATTGGACAGGCATGTCCAGGCTGAATTCTGGATTGTTTGTGATTGGTCAGCCCCAGCTACAGATGCCATAACAAAAATGTCAGACATGGATAATTGCATTTCCTTTATCAAATCCCTCTGGAATCCCATGATAGGGTTAATATTGCCATGGCCTGTTTATCTTATTTGTCTTTATTTGGTGTTACAGCACCTCTTTCCTGCTTCCCCTCCGATGATCAGATTGGGGGCTTGTTTGGGAGGTGTTGGCATGCATGTGTCATGTTGGATAGGCTTTTTATCTGGCGCTGTGTCCATGCAGTGGGGTGATGCTATCAGCGTTAAAACCTGCTCCTCAATGGAGCCCTGTCAGCCAACAATGGAGAGCTGCATTACCCAGAGTGCAGCAGGACAAAGCCTTCTTTCCTTATCGTGAGGCTGGAATATTCACAGACTGATTTGACTGCTTTTACCAAGGGGAAGTGTCAGGCTCTGAAAGAAAGAGACAGCAAAGCAGAGATGGGAGGGAGGGAAAAATGGAGGGAGAAAAAGAAGAAAGAAAAGATTTCGGTGACCTGGAGGTTGTTTACAAGGACTGATATAAGGAACAGAAATCACAGATTCTCAGAGGGAAATTAAAGGCATGAAATATAACCATGGCGTATGTAACCTTTGCATAATTTTTAAATAATACATTCAAATGTTACAATTATTAAAACCTCTCTCTTCCTTAATTGTCCTCCCTCCGCCCATCTTCTGTTGGGTTGCTGCCCATCTTGGTAAGTCTTTGAAGTGAAAGTGTTGTTAGAGGAGGCAGGACGCTCTTTGCAAAGAGGAGCAAGACATTGATGAGATGTGCATGGAGAATGTCATTCACTTTGCTGAATTTGCACTGTGTATTGGAGCTTTAATCTGGGGGCACATTTGTTTATTGGCATACAAATGAACATCTGCATGGAGCTATGCTTGGACGCCATGGTCACAGCAGCTCCCTAATCGCTTAAAAGCCTGGAGATGCAGAGCATGCCAATGAGAGAGCTAGAGAGAGAGAGAGAGAGCAAGGGGGAGGGAGAGAGGCAGCCGCGCCCAAGGCCTCCGTCATGCACTCCTTTATCTGAGTTTCGTTCACGCTCAGTGTTTCCTTCGCTTTTTTTTTTCTTCCAGGCCAACAGTTTAATTTCCACTTTGCTGCTCGACTCTTTATTGACTTGGCATTATAAAGAGGATTCGGAGTGACCTTCAGTGTTTAAGACAACAGCCATATTTTCAGAACCAGACACCTCAAACAACATGTCAGCATACATTTGTGAAGTGATGCCACTGAGCAACAAATGGCTTTTCCAAGATAGAAGCACTTGGCAAATAAAACATTGATTATGAAGAAACAAAAATAAAGTGAAAATCCTTGTATCACACAATTAAAATAAATGTTATTTCTGAATATTAGTTTTATATTTATGTGAGTAGTTGTTTTGTAGTTGGTATTCTATTAAACTTTAGTAACTGTTGTGAAAGAATTGTGACTTCATGGGTGACATATTTGATTGTTTTGAGGGTCAGCTTTTTTATGTGTTGGCTTTATAGTCATTGTAATCTTGTTGGAAATCACTTTTATGGGCTGATGAACCTGTTAAAAAGTTATTTAGGGACAGTACAATCACTTCTCAAATATCATTTTTTACTAGATTAAATGTCTTATTGAATAAGATTCGTTCTTAATGTTTTAGTGTTTAATAAACTTGTTTGAGATTTGTGTTGGTCTTTCCCGCTGCCTTTTATGTATTTATTTGTTAATACTGTTGGTTTCTCAGAAGTAGAGGGTTGAATGTTAAGATACCAGAATTTAAATTCACAGAAGGTAAATTCTGCAGCCAGGGGGCTCTTCATCTAAACACTAAGAAAACATTTCTAGAGACACTTTGCTCAGCTCCACCTACCTCTGCTGCTTACTTCTTTATTTGAATTTAGTTTTTGGTTCGCCCAAAAAGCGCAATATGGTGTATAGCATATGGTGTGTTTACAAAAAGAAAAACTGATGTTTTCATTTTATGGGTGAATTGCACATAATGATGGAGAAAAGCTGTTAAAAGTGACCATCATCCTTCATCCTTCATCCTGGTGATCAGGGGGTTGGGGCATGAGCTGATAAAGTTCCACATTACTGATAGTGCTTCAATGATAAAATGTGCAGCCAATAACTGGGAATAATCACTGTTCCTTACCAGTTAGCAATACAAACAGGAATGAGATAAAGCAACAATACAGCTTCCAGTAGCAGTTCACGCTGCTACAACTGGTAAAAAACAACAACAAAATGATCTGGCTTTGTAAACTCTTAGAAATGTTTTAGGTAATTTAGGTACTAGGGATGTTAGCGTTAACGGGTCGTCACTCTTGATTAATCTGGAAACCTTAGCGTATTAAAAAATGATAACCCAAGTGAATCATGCGAACGTACCTGGGAGTGAAGAGGTGACAGACAGGGCAGACACAGCAAGTCAGTGATCCATGAGGAGATGGCCCAGGTCTGCTTAACGGCAAATTTTGGCGAATATAAGTTTAGAGAAAACCAAAGCAGAGGTTAGCAAAGATGCTAACATCAACACAGGATCAAGCCCTGGTCGTTAAGCTGCTCTAGTGGAGTACAGGAGACCCGCATTAGTCAACAAAACAACAACACAAAGTCAACTAATGCAATCCCTAAATGGTCAATCGCCAACGATTGTAGACCATCAACATGGTTGAAGATGAGGGACTTTAAGGTGAGCAGTTTACATTCACTTTGCAGCAGACGTCATTTGGTACCTGATGAATGAGGTTATTGTAATTTACAAACCATTACAACCAAGCTGAGATGTTCAATAAAGTTTAAAAACTCCACTTTGATAGATATTTATTTTTTCAAAAACCATACTTGTACTTATTTTATCTCAAACCAAAAAGCAAATAAATGTGAGAATTTTAAATGTATGATGAATCACGATTAATCACAGCATTTGATGTGATTAACTTCATTAACTTTTCAGTTAACAGCATTATAAAAAAGATAACATAGGAGTAGTCATTTTTGACTAATGTAGGCATTTCAGTGCAAAAATTCAACATATTGTACCTTAAAAATTAATTATAATTGTAAAATTTAAACATCTCTACCTGTTTTGATACAAAATTAAAAAAAAAATGTCCTTGGTACCCAACTTTTGGTGATTTCTTGTTTGATAAAAATAACAGAGATGATAATGGTTAAAAGCACGTGAAATTGAAAGATGGTGACAAGAAACATAAATTGTAGCAATCTTAACGAGGGGAGCAGAGAAACAGTTATTTCATTTAATCGTCTGTTCTGTGTCCTTTTTAATCAAGCACATAAACTGACATGGCTGAATTGACCTAAACTTTATGGCAGTGACTGTAGTGATAGACAATATTTAGTTGTTGCATTGAAAGCTTCCATCAGTTTTGGCTGCTCCCTAAATATACATAGTTTTACATAGCTTTCAGTATTGAAGTCTAAAGCAGCGCAAGCATAGCTTCAAATATAATTAAAACCCCCACAAATCAACCGTCATTTATGTTCAACAGCCTCTAATGAGACGAAAACATTATTGTCATCAGGACAGAAGGACTTTCCTAGGACGGTTTTAATGCACTGTGTTTGTTTTAGTTTAGTGGAGTCATAAGAACAAAATAGTGAAAAATGTTTTTTGGTTGTACTTCAGCTACTTGGTCCTGCTATATCCTCCATTTAATTCTAAGCACAGTTGTAGTGAAATTAAAGGAAAAGCCATCCAAATACTGTGTCTTTTCAAATATCTGTGAACACGCATATGCCACCAGATAAAATCAGATTCTGAAATTCCCTGAATCAAAAAGACTTGACCAAAGAACAAGACTTAATATTTTATTCACAGGCACAGACCCCTTCATTTCAAGATCAAAGTGGGTAAAGAGCTTTAAGATCTCTGACAAATTTCTACATGTCGATGATTGATTCACTACTGATGAAAGGCATATTTCATGAGCTCACCTTTTGACATATGCTGGAACCTCTGGGCCGTTGGAACTAAAGGGAATGAGCTGAACAAATTTGTTTCTGATGGCTTTATGTGATTTCATTCTGACGTCTCTGCTTTCTGCACTAATGCCCTTTTGCATATATTTCCTTTACATTTCATTCTCCACATGAAATTGGATGTCAGTCATCGCACCCTTAACGTATGTGAATTGTAATACACCTGTGTGTTGTGCCTGGATGTCGTATTGAGAATGGAGTTAGCCTGAGGAATGCCGGAGAGGTCTCACAAGCTAAAACAGCCGAGTGTTTATCTAGTGCGAATGTCTTGAGTCTCACGCCGTTTGACACTCAGAGATGGGATATAAGGATGCTGTGGAATTAGAGAGACAGAGGGGGAGATAGGGGGAGACAAGGGAGGAGATTGGAGTGGAGGAGATAAGAGAAGGAGTCAGAATTTATAGCTCCATAACAGCTTTGTATCAAACTTTACGTGAGCTGCTCTTCTCTGCAGCAAATCAAATTGTTTGGTTTTCAGCTTCTTTGCTCCGGTTGTATTTTCACACCGAGTGAGCGTGTGCGTGCTCATGTGTGCGTGTGCACCTTGTGGGCTGATGTGCTCGGGTTAATGAAGAGCAGTAAATGAAATCCTTTATTGTGTTTGATATAATGTCAGCTTCCATTAGGGAAACTGGTGCTACGAATGATTGCTAGACAATCAGGGCCAGGAGAGGGGTGCTGTGTGTGTTTCTGCGTGCTTGTGTGCACACCCTAGGGCACGGCGGAGGCACAGAGTGTGTTCTGTAATTATAAAATCATTAGCAGGTGTCCAGAGGAGATATGAATATGACTGTAATCTGTCCCCACCCCTGATGGAGTGCTTGTCACATGCTCAAATGTCAACCTGTCTCAGGAAGCCCGTTGAGGGAGCTCATAGCTTTAAATTCAAAAGATTCAGTCCCAGTGATCACAGTCAGTCATCCCATGTACCCGTACATGTGACGGCTTTTATGTGCCATACACTTTTCGATTGTTACCCTATGCCTTCCTGGACTTATCATCTGTCAACATCCTCTTCTCATGCAGGAGCGCCTAGTTTTTGAGGCCTGAGTTCTTGAAATTAGATTTTATGTAAGAATAGCTGACATTAAAATAACATGCAGCACATGTCGATGACAAGAAAACAAGCAGGCATAAAAACACCCACACGGTTAGACTGACTGACAGCCATACAGATGAACAAAAGACAGGCAGCCATGTATCTGGTCAGACATAAAAACAAGCAGACACTGTAGCCCTGGCGAGGAGACAAAGTCACATTGTAATCTAGAGCACAGGGCAGTTTCTATAGCAACAGTAGGCATCTAACCTACGCGCCGCTGCTTCTGCTGAAATCTGAAATTGGGCGAGAGGAGGCTGGTACCGAGGATGGAGAGATCGGGGGAGATGAAGATAAGACAGGGCAGTGTGAGGGAGAGGAGGAGAGGAAACAGATCGAGATAAGGGTGAGGAGAGGAAGGGAGGAGGGGGGAGATTGATGTTAGGGAGCGACTGGAGATCATCACCTGACCTCAGTGTTTGTCTCCTGTTTGGAATTTGTTGGTCCACTCAGCATGATAGATTTAATTTACTGATAGCACTTTATGTCAGTGGGACTTTCTCTGACTTTGTGTGCCTCTTTATATGAGTGCATGCACTCACTCTTGTTCTCAATGTACATTTCTAGTATATTAGTATCCCTATTCATGTGATTATAAGCTGTTTGTGTTTATATGCTCCAGCAGGATGCTCAGGCCTCAGCAGAGATGGATGTGGGATAATTGCTGGCTTGGTGTTGTATTAGATTTGTGTTTAACCCAGACCCTGAGACCATAGAGACCTGTTACCAGCTGCAGCAGATGACCATGCCGACCTGAGGGGCTGCTTGGAGGGTCGCAGTGGCCTCCGATTCAACCACATGCTGCCACCTTATGTGCGCATGTCGGAGTGTGCTCTTGAAGGAGAGGTTGCTAAGTGAAGAGCTCATTTAATGATGATTAGAGGTTTAATTTTCCTCCTAACACAAGACAACATGGCTTAATACATAAGTTCAAGTACAGTTCATTTGTTGTGTCATTTGAGGCTGTAATAGCAACAAAGATGTAATGATTTTACTCTGCAGTAGCAGAGGTAATGTTATATAAAATGGGTCATCCCAGTAAATTTCATCTCCATTCTAAATTTCCCTACGGGGACATTAAAGTCTGTCTTATCTTGTCTTATCTTATCTTATTCCTCATATCCAACAAAAGACCCATTTATACTCTACATTTAAAATGCATACAGATACAGATGGCTGTTTCTGTCTGTACTCTGGGTTCATATCGTCCTTTTTCATCCATTCTCTCAAAGCTTACGGATACGTACCAAACATGGTAATGCCACCACAACCATGGGGGCAGTGCTGAGCTATGCTGCCAATAGTTCAAACCAGAGGAGCAAAACATAATGAAGAAGAATCATTTAAAAAAAAAAAAAATGTGTTATAACTTTGTGTAATTATAAAACATAAAAAAAGAAAAAAAACATTAAAGAGCAAATAAGACCCTGTGTCATAATTATTTGATACATACATTAAACCCTGATAATAGTTTGTAGTGTTTCCCACAGGATTTAAGGAAACAATGGTGGGGGACCCCAAACCTTTTAGGGGGTACTGATTATAATTTGATTAGCCAATTCTGGCTATCAGTTTTTTCCTCAACTGTCCTGACAATAAAGATTTTAAATTTTTCACATTTTCATTTCTTTAAAAAGTCTGTTAAGATTACTTTTTACTCATCTTTAATGGATTTTTATTTTAATGTTCATAATAAGATAATAACTATCTATAAATGTTTTATTTAAAAAAAAAAAACATCTTCTCAACTGCAGCAGGTCGCATGACCATCTCAGATTTTAAGTAAAACTAATCTCTATCAGGAAACTGTGTCACAGCCTTTATTATCTGTATTAGTGTTTACTTGTATTACATAAAAAGAACAGAGACATTTACAGCAGCTGTATTCTCTCTAACTCCTGAAGGAATTATCCAACAAATAACTAAAATCAGTGACTGTTTCACTCTGCTAGAACTGAGAATCTTTCACCTGACTGCCTCTTTCCCTTTCTCTGCCTGATTAGTGGGTGTAAAGGGTTTTTAACATGGTTTATATCAACTATATATAGTTGTTATTTCCTGTAAAGTGATGTGTCTTACTGAAGCTCAGTCTTCTTAATCTCACGCTCACACACTGAGGTCTTGTCACTTGAGATGTGAATATTACTGGAATATTTATTTAATTCGATTTTAAGGTAGCGCGCTACCTACCTAGTCCTCACGCATGTCAGAGACACGGCAGTAGTAGAAGAACCAATATGGATACGCAGATCCTACAGGGGTACAAATTGGAGAGGAACAAAAGTACCTGAAATGTTTCAAGGCTTTCTCTCTTGTAGCTTGAGTATCTGAAGAAAACTGCAGAGCATTTGTCCGTGCCACACTCCATGAGTCCTGCGTGGCTCACATAGAGGTTCACTATAGCAGGCCAACGGGATATCAGCTTTATGAAAATGTGACATTGGTGGGCCAATCGGACTATGGCGATAAAAATTAGGACATGGTGGAGCACCACAGTTTAAGAGATTGATCAGATAAAACAAGTTTTGACAACATTTTTATACTTTAAAACTTTATTATCCAGATACAGATTCTTCCAAGTTACTTTGGGCCACTAAAAACCTTAAAATGTCTTTATCTGTATGCCACTATTATATGAGAGATATTCATGTACTGCTTTTAAGTGCTGAATGATGTGACATGAAAAATGTTGGCGATAGCTACATAAAGAGACATAATGTGTGAGTATTTTACTAATGCGACTTATACAAAGGATTTAGTGTACATGGCTATTACAGAATGTACACTGCACAGGTTTAGCTCAAGTAAAGTGATATGAACAGTGTAAACAGTGAGGTAAACACAGCTGTCCAGCTGTGCAAACAGACATGATGCCATGACAGAAGGAGAACAAATATAAGAGAAAACCAAGCACAGAATACCTCAGAATAGCTTTTAGTACTAAAAGCCTACAGGTCAGCTTTACCTATCCTTTGAATGTTATAATCTCAGATGAACAAAAGGCATCTCCTCATTTAGATTAAATGTTTAAATGGGTCCAAAGTTATTGTCTTTTCATGGACATTCAGTGATCCCATGTGCCCTGTGTTTATCACGTGTCTCTACTGATGTATCACAGTTTCTCCTTTGATTTATTATCTGTCTTTTCCTTATATTGTCAGAAATAAAAGCTGTGTGGTAAGAAAAGGAATTGGTGAAGACGAAATACAAGAATAGAGCTGCAGTACTGGACTCACTCTTAGCTCTCTCTTCAGTATTGTGAGGTGTGTGTTTGTTTTGAGTGTTTGGTTTGTATGAAAGAAGCTGCTGGATGGTGTCCCTGGGGTGAGAGGAACCGAGCGTTTATTTACAGGAAGCAGTCCTGAATAATGAGTTGTAATGTGGCAGTACTGAGAGTAAACTCTTCAGAAGCGAGGGACCAGTCTGAGCAGGACTGGGCTTCAGATCAATCCTGCTGGCAGACACAACAACGCTGTTGCTCTGCCACAGTCTCTCTCTCTCTCTCTCCTTCTCTCTCTCTGCAGACACTTGAGCTATTTTTAGCCCCAGCAGCTCTTTCCCCTCTGCACCCACCGCCACCATCAACACCACCCATCTCTCTCTCCTCTCTGTTCATCCCTTCATATCGCTCTGACCTCAGATTCCATCCTAACCCCCCCAACTTAACCCAGTATACTCCCTGAACGACCCGCTCTGATCCCTCCACTCAGCTCCTTTCCTCCCATCCTCACACCTCCTCTCTCTATCAGAGCTGAGGAGGCAGAGAGAGGCGGGGATGCTGGCTAAGTTGAAGGGAGGGGGTTAGATTGTGCTCATCCACGATCTTGTCCACGCTCATTACTGGAAGACACAAGCTGCATCCAGGGCCAGACGGCCCCATGTTTGATGTCAGGGTGCGTTTTGATCATTTTGTGTTTCTTTTTACTGGATTGTTAGGGACTGAGCCGAGCTGATGACTGACTCTCTGATTAGCACTGGAGGCCAGCCAAGACCCTGGTCGTGGTATGTGGAGAGGCTCTCGAGCCAGAGGGAGCAAAAAGAGAGGGAGCTGATGGAGAAAGAGGATACATGTGTGGCTAGGTGTATGCGTTAAACTAAATCAGGAGAGTAAAAACAATGAAGGGCAGAGGGGTAAAGGCAAAAAGAGGCTAACAACTGTAGAAAAATACAGAGCCAGATGGCGTGAATGGTGTGTCATGACTCCTTTTACCTATACAGTAGACTCTCTTCCCCCTTTACCAGACCATGACCAGTGCTCCTCCAGTGATGGGGAAAACAGTTGCCGTGTTGCCCTTGAGAGCACGACCTCAGCCAGCCTCCTCGGGATGATGAGGCAGGCCCCCACGACCGCCGCTCACTGCATGCAGCCCCTGCCCGCCCTCTCGCCTGCCTTTACGGGAGATAAGGACTCCGGCGCAGGGTAGAGAAGTGCAGGGAAAGCTGGGTGTGGGGGGTCTTTGCTTGCAGGCTAAAGGACAGGAGCTCTGCGGTTTAAGGGCTCAGTCTCAGGATTCAGCTTGTGACTGCTAACTTTAGTTTTTGCAACACAATTGCATACATTTACATTCTTTTCCTTTTCCCTTTCTACTCCTTTCCTCCTGTGAGAGCTGATTTCCTAGACTGCAAACACAGCCAGCTGAGGTTGATAAGACTCCCAGAGAGACTAATATTTTGAGTTTATTCTTCTTTCTCTGCACTTTATTCCATGCCATACCACACCACCACACACACATACATTATTTAACAGTCTCCACAACACATGAAAATGTTCCTACGGTGTTTTAAACACAAGTTCGAACATGAGTCACATACATCACATCTTATTAACAAAAGCATTGTCCAGATGCATTACATCCTTTGATATCTTTTACAGCTCACTGCTCTCCTTCTCATAACTGTCACTCCACATCACACTACTCCTCCTGTGTTCTGTGATGCTGATTATATTCTCATGCTGAACGGTGTGATGGAATATAACCACGACTCTCTCTAGCTTACCACCGCCAGGAGTCGGGCTGATATAGACTCTGCTATATCTTTTCTCATCAACTGTCTTTTCACTTTTCTTTTCTGCACAGGAGAATGCCATTTCATACTACGATTCCAAAGCGGATTCAGACTATGTGAGTACGGATCGGACCGCTTCCCCCCGCTACCCAGTCTGCCTGCCGTAAAACCTCCCTGAAATCCCTACCCACATCCCTACCCAAACCCTGCCACCCTTTTCCTGCAACTCCAACCCCACCCTAGCCCACACTCCTTCCCCTTCTCCCGGCCTCCTTGGTGTTGATGCTCCCCTCCTCCAGTTGCAGGCCCCTGGGCTGTCTGTGTGTGTTAGTGAGGTGACACTGCTTTATGGTGAGTCGCTGTGACAGAGCAGGGGCAGGCCGACATGCATGTGACAGTGACTTCAGCTGTCCTCCCCCAGTCCAGCACCCAGAGTTCCTCCCTCCCTACTGACCCTGACTAACTGCGGACATGAACTGTAGTATTGTACACCTCCATGGCTAAAAAGACACATATGAAAGTAGGAATTATATCACACTCACATACACTAGGACAACATTTTTATCAAGTATGTCACTTATACTGAAGAATATAAATGACATTCAATGAAAAACCTGCAGGCTGCATAACTCACGCTCCTCCAGAAAAACTCTGCAAGTCACTGTTGGCATCACCATGCAGCAGCCTTCAGCTCCTCCGTAGGGTAGGTCACACTCAGAGCCCGTTCCTGCTGATTGATTCAGTTTCAAGGAAGAGCGCAAGAATCCCCCCATAGATCGCCAAAGCACAAAAAGATGTGAGGAGAGTGAGATAGAGAGGGGAAGAGAGAGAGGGAGGCGGAGGAGCAATAAATCACAGTGTGATTTTCTCTTTGTGCACGCCACTCGTGTGATTAATGACACAGCGCTTTAGGGCCTGTCAGCACATCTAATTGGAGGACATCAGTCATCATTAACGTGGCACACTGAGGCCGAGCGGGTGACACACCCCTGACCCCCACTTCACCAACCCCACACCACCCAAAGACAGCAGCAGAGGTCAGGCAGAGGTCATTCGTCATCCCTGCAACCCCAACGGTCACCCACCAGTGCTCTGCTATCTGAATCTTGATTTCCCTCAGGGTCACCCCTTCTGGATAAAACTCTGCTACTACATTAAAGATCCTGTACTATTAGGAAGATATGATTAGATTTAAGCTTTGGAAAGGTAAGTGATTGTTTGGCTCTCTTATTCAAACCTTGTCTCCTCTGTTCCCTATCCTTTGCTCCTTTGCTCCAAACCTTGTTCCTTTTTCCTCTGTCTACTGTACCCTTCATGTAAGTGTAAATGGTATATTTCATTTTAAAGGTATAATATGCAACATTTAAAAAATAAATGAAGCAGAGATCAAATATATCCCAACTTAAAACGGTATATCATTAAAGAATGTCTTAAAAATTGAGTCGAACTCTCCCTGGGTTTGTTGTTCACAGCTCTGGGTTCACACTGACAGGACAAAAATTGACAGGACTCCTGTGCTTGCTCAGAGTCTCAGGCATGTTTCATACAGGCTTTTTCATATGAACAACTTGCTCTTCAAAGGTTAGCCCTGCTTGCTGTGTAGTGTAATAACGCCACAGTTTTATCGCAAGAGTGAAACACAGTGACACTGACAGACTTTTCAAACAGAAGAGTCTAAAATACTTTGATAAAGAATCAAATCAACTTTGGGGCGCATATCTGAATGGAGATCAGTCCTGCAAATGGCTCGATCGGAACACTGCAGGAGGAGTGTGTAAGTATGGCAAAGGGCATGGTTTATTTTGATCTGAGAGACTGGTGTTAATTGTTACGTCCTCTCTGAAAGTTGCATATTATTCCTTTAAGTGAAAATGACCTCATGCAAACTCCTGCTCAACAAAGACTTGAGGATGTTGGATGTTACGATCTAGCTTACAGGTGAAAAGGGAAGTAGCATAAATGCAGATGGTATTTGTTAGGCAAAAAGGTAGTAAATAAAGTCTCTAGGGTTGGAAACACTGATCTTTCTGGTAACAACCAAAAATTGAAACAAAAATTACCAGAAAATCCAATATACAAGATGCATTTTGATGCTTGCTTTTACATGTAATAAGTGAGCTCTGTCCTGTTTATGGATGCGACCAGTGTATAACTATGAAATGCTGAGATGTGGGCTGTCATTACCTCAGTGCATATGCTCCCATCAGCCACTGCATGAGCCCCGATGCTACTGAAAGTTTGGCTCCCGTTCATTGTGTATTGAAAGCTGCTGATTGACTGCTCAAAACATTCTGGTATACATAGTGATGTACGCCAGGCTGACAGCACCACTTTTTAACTGCATTTCTCCTCCTTAGGCCATAATCAAGCATTCAAATATCAGTGGTGTACTGTTCTGTAAATGAACCTTGTGGAGTGCTGATTTGATTGAAAAGAATGACCCAAGGCAGAGCTTAACTACTGAAATGTTGGCTTGCCATAGTGCAAAGTCTACAGTGCATTCAGAAAGTATTCTGATCCTCTTCACGTTGTTAGGTTGTGGCCTGATGCTAAATCTGAAAAATTGTATTTGTATTCTGATTAATCTAGATTTTTTTTTTTTTTTTTTTGGACTTAAAAATCACACTGACAGGTATTCAGAACCTTTGCAAAAACACTTAAAATGTAGCTCAGGTGCCTCCAATATCTCTTGATCTTTGCTGAGATGTTTTTACACCTCTATTGGAGTCCAACTATGCTAAAATAAATTAAATAGACATGATTTGGAAAGGTCTTATTTACTGGTACTCATTATATTCTGGATGTTATAGTCACTAACTGTGCTGACAAATGAACACAAACAACATGTCAACAGCCCCCCTAGACCTTGTACAACCAACAGAATGATTCAAGGCCCATTGATAATTAATGCCTCTTAACAAGAGCTAAGTAAAGGATATGACATATTGTTTGGAAGCTGATCTCTTAGGAAGTTGCACCCAGACTTTAAATTGTTTGGGTGGGGGTCTTCCTCTGATTGATGGATTGTTATGGCTGGACACAAAGGTGGAAGTCATATGCGCCTTTATTTTTTTCTCCGTATTTATTTTAGATAAAGGCTTTAGGATCATTCAACTACCTTTTTTCTCATCAAGTTTTCTCCAAGTTGAGCAAAATATGACTCTCACGTTTTCCTCACCATTGGTTCAAAGACACATATTTCTCCAAACACAGACAAAAATTAGCCCCCTTAAGCCTCAGCCTCCATAAAAGAATATAACCTACGCACCAGCTGGGAGCAGACAAAACATCCTGGGTAAAAATGCAAATATCCTTTGGTCTGTATCATCCCACTTTCCCTGCAATATATTTTCTGTTGAGCACAAAAGTGTTGTCAATCGCTGTTCCTAGGTAGTAATTTACTTCAAGGGCAAACATGAAAAATATACATTATTACAAGGCTGTTTATTCTAATGTTTAATTAAATTTAAAAAGGCTTTTCCTTGTTGCTGTTTTTCTGCATTTGATGAATATGTTAAAGCAACTATTTACCATTTGAGTGCTGTTTTTTTTTTTTTTTCTAAAGGATTCCTTGTTTGTTTAAAGGACTGCCTTCTTTATCTCACTCTTCCTCTGTCTTCCCAATAAACACAGCCACCCACACTCACACATACAGGGTCGTAAGCGACACGCTTCAGGTGAGCCCTGCTTGGCTGAAGGTGGGAATGAAAGAATCTTCAAAATGTCATCTCTGGCCTCTTCAGCCTTTAATTAAACCCGGGGAACAGGGAGATAAAATTAACAAATTGGGTAATGAATCGAGCAAAACAGGTGGAGGATGGTTGAAGAAAATGAACCAATCAGTCTTTCCAGCGTGGATTTATTCAGCTCCTAATTAGACGCTGCCTCGGTTAATTATGATTGGGCTCTTCTAAAGAAAAAAAAAACCCTCTGTGCCCGACATTGACAGAATTAGTGCCAGACTGAGTGATAAACAAACACCTCAACTTCATGGCTGCTGCAGCTGAAAAGCCAGCAAGCACCTGACCCAATCAGGCAATATTAAGGTAAAGACAACCTGTGGAATTGCACCTCTTTTATTTACTGTATGACACATGTACTAAGCCATCATTAAAACTGAGGATCTGTTTGGGCAGACATTGCCATATAAACAAACAGGCCCTCTTTAAGTTTTTACTATTAGCATTTGTAGTTGAGTATGTGTTTAATTACATGTCTATTCTTTTGCATGAGTTGCTTCAGGGTTGTGTAATGTTATTATCAAGCTAAAAGCTGCTTAGAAAGCTGTGGAATTTACTCTAAATCCTGTCCTCTTTTCTTTTGCTTGTGCAAAAAAAGAAACAAGACATCCTTACAAGATTACAGCAAATACATGTTTTACCAGTGCTCTCATATCCTTATGCTAGCTAACTGCTAGGCACATTAAAGGAAAAAAAGTCTTAAGCCTTTTTATCCATGAAATTGCCAGATTGCAGCCTCAGATCGTGTCCCGAAGTTAAAAACTAAAAAAAGATAGCAAGCTTTTCTCAATACTTCTCTATACTTAAATGTCAAAGAAATCATGTCTAACCTGCTTTTGAAAGGACTGTTACCATTAAAGGTTCAATGACTGCAAGCTGTATCCTCATAAACTTTCTATCACCTGGTTGAGGTTTTTTTTACTCTTTTTTTTTTTTTTTTTTTTTTTTTTTTAAGATTTGATGGGACAGCTGAAGAGAGATAGGAAATATGGGAAGAGAGGGCTGGGGAAGACATGTGCCAAGACAGGGAATCAGTCTCGCAACCACTGCATTGAAGACTGTAGCCTCTGTGGGCACCTGCTCTAACCACTGAGCCAAACACACGCACACTCACCTGGATGAGGTAATGACAACTTTGTGAGAAAGTAAAGCACCACCGACTTCAACAAAAAAAAGTTTGCTCTTCTTTATTAAAAGTTCTAAAACATTTTTTTCTTCTTTTTCTCTAATTTGTCTTTATTATGATAGTGTTTCATTTCAATGATGGAGGTCACAATAGATGATGGAGGTCACAATAGATGTCATGATAAATCATTAGCCCATATGTATTTTCTGTGTCCTTACATTATAAAGCCCTCTCTGTATGACATGCAGATAGAACTTAAGAATATTATTGATGATGGGCCACCGGTAGCCTAGTGGCTGGTTCATGCCCCCCATGAACAGAGGCTGCTGTTCTTGAAGCTGGTAGCCCAGGTTTGAATCTGACCTGTGGCTAATTTCCACGTCGTTTTTCCACTCCCACTCTTCTTGATTTCCTACCACTCTCCTATCTCTCTAATAAAGGTATAAGGGTCAATGACATGTCAGATTTTTATCGTCAAAATCTATTGTTTTCTTTTGAAAAATACTCATTTGTTCTTCGAAATCCCTCAGTTTAAAAACATTTTCAGTATATTTGAATGATATGATTAGTTTTATGTTTTGGCATCTCAAAACCTAAAAAAATGTCCGGTTGTGGAACCATCCGAGTGAATGAACTGATTAAAAATGGCATTTTAAGCTTGTAAAGTTCAAACTAGAGTACTTTGGTTTGAGTTTCTTGTTGAAATACATTAAATAAACAAATGTTACTAAAATATATGATTTTAAATTTAGTAATATCACAAAATAGTGTTTGTCCTGGAATTTACAAGTTTTCATTTTTCTGAAAATAAATTGATAAAAACAGACTGTAGCATAAATTATCATCCATTGAACTCCAGCAGACATTCATGGCATTAAAATTGTTTATAGATCCTTTTTAAGTAAAGATAAAATAATTCCTTTCTTAGCCACAGGTGGGTGAGTATACTTTCCATGTCAAGTGGTTGCCTGTTTAGTGTGAGATTATTTGCAAATGTCAGGTGGCGCAACAAATTAATGAAGTCATTGACCCATAAACAAACACAAAAATAATAATAAAACTTAGCTACTATAATTAAATGATAAAATACTATACTAAAATACATGAGTATTTTTATGATAATAATAATAATAATAATAATAATAATAATAATAATGAACAAACAAATATTTATTTGAAAAGGGTGCCAATGCAGAAAGGATAATACCAACACCTAAATGAAAACAATAAATGAAAAAAAAAAAACAACTTTTAAATCAACATGATGCCTCTAAATCTCTGACTTCTTTGTTCACTTTTGGAGTAAAACTCTACAATATGATTTTAAGAGAAGAAAATTCCAAAATGCTTTTATTTATTTGATGAGGCAAAACCATAACTACCTATTTATTACCGGCTGTCCTATAAATATTATTGAGGTTAAATGTATATTTAATAAGGATGCACAGCTACCACATTGTTGGACCAAATACAAATGATTATTTGATAATGCAGATAAAGTTCGTAAAGCTATTTTGAAATTCATTTTATTTTGATCAGAAGTTTTTCACTTCCCCTCTCTGCGATTAAGTAGTGTTTAGTTTGCAGTCTGCTCTACCTTTGCTGTCTCCATTATGTTAAAATCTAACCAAACTGAAGACATGATTCCAGGTTTGAATACTTAGGGTCATTACCAAAACCAGTATCAGTAACTCTTCATCCCTAAAGTTTAACATCAAGTTTTTACTGTAAATGATGTACGTATTCTTGGTGAAATCTTGTATGTCCTCATATAAGAGTTAAAATGAGATTTTTTTGTTTGCTGTCATAACACCACATTGTCCCTTATGGTGACTTTCAGTAAGACTACACCACCCCCCCCCCCCCCCCACACACACACACACACACACACACACACACACACACACACCCCCTCTCTGTTACCAACAACAGCTTGTAATTGCATTTTAATAGTCAATTAAAGTTGGCCCATCAATCAATTTCAGCTGTGGACATGGGGTTTTGATTTAATTTCTCCCAAAAACAAACAGTTTTTATCATGTCACATCCAATTAACCCATGCTGCTCTATTAAAGTGATAAGAAATGTGTGTTACAGTCACACAGTTGTTGCTCTCAAAGGTTCATTCTGATGTAAAATATTTCTCTCCAGCAGTAAATATGAGGTTTTTCATTTTACAAATATTTTGTAAATGAAGTATAACTATCTCAGAGTTCAGTGCATTACTATACACTTCTTAGTTGATAAGAACGATTTACCCTTGTTTTAATATCCTACATTTTAGACTGTAAATGGGACCTGTTCACTACTCTGTTTTCTAAGAATGCATCTGACAGGTTTTCAGTGAACACTCAAAGGTTTCATGCTGAAATCAGATGAAGAATAAGCCAATAAACTGAGCCAGAGAGAGGGGGTTATATCTTTTTTTCACATCCCACAATCTCTTCCTATCCCGTGAGAACAGACACAGATTGTTCTCCATTGATACGTTATCAAGATAAAAAGCTTAAATGTCACTTTGCTTCTTTATCTTTCGGCTTTCTTTGATAGCTGACACTTTCCTAATGCAAAAAAATGTGTGCCTGGCTTTCTCATAATTTACAGTATTGAGGCTTAGAAATGTAGAAACATGGTGAATTATAGACACTTTTTTTTTGTCTGAACAAAAAAAAAGGCGAGAGAAACGAGAGTCTATGAAATAACGCTATCATTCGAGTTGGTAAGAAACTAAACCGTGATTAAGTGGTGTTGGTTTGCAGTGATTGTTGAGGTTAATTTGTAGGCACCTTGTATGTCTGTGATAGTCATCTCATTTACTAATGAGTCTCTGTTTGCTCTGATACCTGTTGTGGTTTTCTGATCAGAGAAGAAGCACCTATATCTGAAGGCAGGCAGACAAAAGGCGGAATGATTACTATTTTTTTCCACAACATTATCCAAATGCTGTGTGATTTTAATGTGTGAGTCAGACAGATAGGCAATAAACTATATGTAGCAGAGCCACAGATGGGCGCTGTAAAGTCGCAATATGGGAGGTGACAGAATGCAGCTCTATATTTGCATGTTTCCCCCGTTTTCTATCCACAAGTATCTGTTTGTATGCTCACTCAGATTTTTTGTGTTTGTGTGCATGCATGTGTGCGTGTATGCAGGCGGAGGATGGAGAAGAGGACAACCCTTTGGAGAGCGCAGCGCCTTTGGAGCTGGAGTTTGTGGACGATCCCAATTTTAAAAACAAGGTCAACTACTCATCGAGTGCGGTCCAGATTCCCACAGACATCTACAAGGGCTGTGAGTACACTGCTTCCATACTGACTGCCGTGTGTTGTGTGAACACTGCTTTGACTTTACCTGACAAAATGATTGCTGTTAAAAGAACTGTACACAAACAAATCAATAACTTCACAGAAAATGGCTCTTAAATCCATGCAACAACATATGTGGTTCTGGACATTGACAACATCAGTTGAGGTTACAATAAATGCCCAAGCACACAACAGTTAGTGCACATTGGTCTCTGTAATGGGGCAGATATTAGATTAAATCATAATAAACAGGTATGTACCATTTCAGAGGAAAGTAATTATAAATTCCTAGGAAAGTCTACAGGTCAGAAGAAAGCAAGAGCAGCAAAATAAACTCAGGTTTATGGTGAGTTTACAACATAATGAAGCTGTTGCACGACGATCTCCATCCAAAGCTCTTTCACCTGTGTGTTACAGATTATAAAATAGAGGAAGAGGTAAAATTAATACAATAGACCACAAACTATATTAAAACCTTTCCTAAAAACCCTGATATCACTCTGAATGCACAACAAGCTCACTAGTCAAGTGCTGTTAATATAATCCTTTAAATTATGGAGATAATATATTCTCCCCAAGTGCAGAATGTGTTTTTTCGACATGTCAGTGATTTTAAAGAATGTAGAAGTGGGCAATGCTATACATTATTTCTCAAAATCATATTTTGTATATTTAAATCAAACTGAGATTCCAGTGAGCAAGATGTCTGTATAAAAACTGCAATCATGCAGTGCTTGCAACGTGTTTTTCTTGTTTGCCAAGCCATCTCCTGGTTTCTAAACAAGTCAAATGGCTGTGGATGTTTTTGCCTCTTTTACTTTTTCTCTCTCTCTCTCTCTATTGCTCTCCATATGTAAACGTATGAAAGCTCCATCTCGCCCTCGGTTTACATCAGCCGCCACTTTAGCACGCTAACATGATTTCAGATGACAGAAGGTCTCTCACATCAAATGTTTACTGTATTTTTTTTTTTTTTTTTCTGTGTGGTCATGGTCTCACCTTCCTGTTGGACTTGGCTCCTCCTGCCAACACCATGTCCCCCTGCAGACATGACACCCTTCTTTGTCCCCAGAACCTGAATGAACAAAAGCGAACACATGTACCTGGCAGGACTCTGATTTTGCTTGTCATATCCCCTCTGTTCTCCACCTGTAACCTTTCAGACACTCCAACTGCCCCTTTAAAGACTCAAAAACAGAGCATGTGCAGACAGACAGACGTTTTCACAGTGGCAATTTTTTCCCATCCTCCTTTCTTTCTGTCTCGCTCGTCGCCTTCTTTGTTGAACTGGCGGCGTATGGCACCTGTCGGTAACAATGGCCCCCAGCTGTGTCTCCTGACAAATCTTGTCAGAATTAGACACTCTTGGTTCAGGAGGAGATGTCAAAGGCCAAAGCAAGCTCACAATGGAGCAATCAGGCCTGCACATTGTTCCCGAAGCCATTTTGTGGCGGCTCTGGTTCCCCTGTCTGAAGATATGAGTCAGAGAATAAAGGCCTCTTGATTGAGCCTGGCGGAGACTAGAAGTGTAGGGTGGTGTGGTGCATGGAATTAGTTTTTCCACTTCTGTTCCCTGGAATATGTTTACTATTGATGTTGTTTAGTTAGCTCCCATTGCATCGTCTGCCGTGCCAAGATTGCTTTGTGCCACCTCCATTATGGATATGATGCTGCGATTCAGTGGTCAGTTAAAATAAACCGTGATGAAAAGCATGTTGCTGCTCAAATGTACATTAAGATTTAAAAAAATGATTTGCTGTCAGATCAAGTGTCCAAATCTCAAATGAATATATTATAAGATCATTTTTTAGATTATGAGTTTGTGGCACAATTTCAAAAAAGATAACACTTCTGTGAGGATCTTTTGGTTCATGGGGATTTTTGCTTTACTTGCTGATCTTGTTCTGCAGATACATGTGTAAGCAGTGTTTTCAGTTCACATTCTTCTTTCCTTTAAAAGTGAATTGTACTGAGGGGCCAGGAAGAAAAAGGAATGAAGAAAGAAAAATTCAGAGTAAAGTTATGTTGTTCAACCAGAAAAATGCAGGAGTTTTTTAGTTTTTAGTTTAAAAACATTAGGAAACTCCTCACACTTTTTGGCTTGTTGGCTGACCGCTGAGGGCAGCCCTACATATGGCAAAGGCTGTGTCTAAGTATGTCGGTTGGTTGCGTTTGCTTGGACTGAATGCTGTCACTAATGGCTGCCTCCACTAACTGCTCTTGAGTTAACATCATTTATGTATAGCTCATCCATACATAGTTGCTCTATGGGCGGGGTTTACTCGTGCTGAAAGCCCTGTAATGGCTATCTCCACTTCTCTAAATACTCAGATATAGCTTTAGCCTCTGTTTCACCAGAACTGGGCCACATTTATGTATGACAAAGAATAAAACAACCCTATAAGCTTTTCATGTTGGGAAATATGTTTTTACTTCTCTGCTGAGCTGCTTTGGCATGATTATGTGATAGTTAGGGGGGAAAAGGGAACTTGTGTGAATGCTTGTGGCTCCTAGCCGAATGTTAGCTCGGCCTTAGCCAGAACAACACATTTCTGCATCACAGCAACACAGAAAGCTTTCTGTGAAAGAAAACAAAGATGCCACTCTTCTGAACCCCGCTTTGGCATTAAATTGTGACAGTAATAGGGGGCGAGTCAGTTGTTACAGCTAAAGAGTTGTTGGGTCCCAGCTAACGACTAGTGAGCCTGTCTTTAGTGGGGACTTAGCCACAGTGGAGTTTCTGTCTGAACTAGACAACGTGTCTGAATCCAAACAAGCACAGAGAGCAATGCTGAAAGCTTTCTGTGATGGAAAAAAATGTTCTCTCTCCACTCCTGGTCTGATTCGGCATAGCTTTCTACGACCTCGACCGCTATTAGGAGCACACACTGATGAAGAGTTAGCATGTAGCTTAAACAAAGGGTTAATGGGGAGTCCACATGATCTCATCTAATAAAGAATCCACGACATATCAGAGCAATAAGAACGGCTCATTTCCAAGATAACACCCACAGCCAGCTAACTAAACTAATGAACTGGAGAGTTATGGCCATATAGCGGAGAATGATGAGGAAATGTTCAGTAAGGAAATAGGCGAAGCTAGCAGACTGCTGCTGCTAGGCTAACAGTAGCCTCACTTTAAAGCACTCAAACTCCGCAACTGTCCCCAAAAACAGCACTCAGAGGGCATAATTAGATGATCCTATGCTGTCAGAGTGTAACACAGCAGTGTGGGGCTGATAAGTTATGAGTTCAGATAGAAAAATGACACAACTGAGGATGGTCATTAAAGGGAAACAGTATGCCCCAAGGAAAACACAGGAGATCCGTAAGAGTAAAAAACCCAAAAAACACCTCAGATCCCGGTGTTGCGCTGTAATCAGGTTTACAAAAACACAATTTTTGCCACTGGTCCAGCTAATAATGGCCACTAATGGGGCACCGATCAGAGGAGGCGCCATGGAGAAATGGAGCATTGAAAAGTTGAAGACTGCGACAGTTGCCTATCAAAAAGACTTGCAGGAGGACAACAAGCATCCCAGACAGCTGCGGTCAGCCACATACTAGGTTTTTACCTAGTCTTGTGTTTTTTCAAAGGAGGCACTGGTTTACAACTGCTAATAGGTTTCCATATACACAGGCAACAGTCTTAAACACTTTGCCACTGGTTTGATTGAAGATCTTTTGATTAGTGATACAAAATACTGGATATTTGCCGGTATCCAATATGCCGTTATTTCCATAAGTCATTTTAGCCCATACGGATATGTGCACATCCTTTTTTTCTAGAAAACACCAAGTGTCTCCAGTGCACAGGGAGGCTGAGTCAAGCTGAGCTGAGAGAGGAGCTGGAAGGAAGACCATCCGGTAGTTTTTTACATTTGACGCCTCATCTGAAATGTTCAGGGCCCCTATGAATGAGGGACTCCCTTGGCAGCCACCTGTGCCTGATAATACATTTGTGCACTGGGCTGATATTAAAAGCAGATATGTGATTAAAACTGTATCTCAGGTGTCATATCAGCAGATATGATCATTTCTGCCAATACCAATATATTAAACTTTTAAGCTGTCGATGTCATGCTGATAATATTGTACATCCCTACTTCTGATGCATGTCTACCTCACTGTTACCCTACTAGTTCCCTGATTTTTAAGCTGACCTTCTGTTAAAAATCCAGGTAAAAAATTCCTCAAAATTATTTTGAAAATATCAGTTTGTAAAGGTCTTTAATTTTATAAAACATTTTGACTAAGATATGTTATTATCTAATCTTTGTTTTCTTGCCAAGCTTATATGATTTTATTCATTTTTCTCCATAAGTTGTTGCATAAATATTCTCCACAATTCAGGGATTTCAGTGTTGGGTATTTTAAATTTCCTCATTGAGGACCCCTCGCTAATTTTAACTAGCCTGCTGTGTTTGAACACACTCTGTACTGTTGTCCATCTCTCCAACATGTGGGCTACCAAATCGCCCTCTTAAAAATCCATGCAGCCCACCCTTATTTTTACAGGTTTCCCTCAATATAAAGCATTATTCTGTTTTGTAATTGTTAAATTGTTTAGAATCAGCTTGGTACACCTGCTAAAATGTATGTTAAATATCAGTATATGGTAAATTGATAATATAGAGGCATTAAATGTGCCAGAAATAATCAAATCTGGGCATTTATGACCAAAATAATGTACTTTCCCTTTTCCATTTAACATTTTATTAACAGTTCATTAAATCAGGTGCACAGAGAAACATCATATACCTTTTATTTTTTATCTTTCACTGCGCAAAAAGTGGTTTAAATTTTTCTTCGTTCAGGTCTTGCAAAAGTCTTAAAAAGTCTTAGATTTTTGTAAAGGCTTACAGGAACCTTGTATATATCTAGTTTTAAGAAATAATGTCATTAAAACTTTCCTGGAATCAGAATAATTTACAGCTGAAGACTACACACTTTCATGAAATTTAAATCCTGAGATGTGAACAAACCGATAAAAACACCCACAGAAGCTGGATGATGCCAGTTTAAACTTGACTGTTGCTAAACATGTGAAACATTCTCCTCTTAAAGTTGGTCACTGGTTAATGTGTTGATTCTTTGATTCAGGCCTGCTACAGCTGGCTAAACTACACAATTTCAAGCCCAATTTTAGGCCAGAATTTACCCCTCTGAAAAATGGGGGGCAAATATTATTTGTCCAAATAATCCACAGTTTTGTGGTGTGCACAGAATTATTGTACTGCTCCCTACTGTGTTGAAGCTTCCCCAGCCTTGAATCCTAATTATTAAACACATGATTATGTTTGCAATTCGAGGTCAGACTGCCTCCTTTGGAATACCCACAATAACCAGTTAGAACAAGCAGCCTGGATAACTTTGCAAACCAGATGCTAGTTAGTATTTTGACTCACAAAACTTATAGCTTAAACTTTTCCTCATTTTTTGATTTTTTTTTTTGCCACAATTTTACCAAATGCTAGAAAAGCCAGCCAAAGATTTAGGTTTTCACCCATTTCTTTTCTCCTGAAGTCACGTTTGATCATTAAAGTTTCTGTGAGATCTCATGCATGGGGAATCTTCACTGTGAGATTGTTAATACTGGCAGCATCTGTGTGGTCTGTTTGAGTCGCCTCAGAGGTTTATAAGATGAAAAAACATTTGACAAGTTCCTTTTGTGGATTCACAATTTTAAATCCATTTCAGGTTTGAAAACCGTATCATATGTGGCCAAGCTAAATCTAAAACCAGAGAAGGATGCTGACAAACACAGATTAGACACATTTATTTAAATTTCATATTCAATTTGACATGCTGTGGTCAAAATTTACAACAAGACATGAATATATCAATCCTTGTGAGCCTTCTTCTCTGCTGAAGACAAACATCAAACTAGCAGCCTAGCTGCTACACGAGGTGCATCATGGGTGTTGGCTCCAGGTTTTGGCAAATAATGATGCCTGAAATATTTCTAGTAACTGTCAATTGAGAATTTGTAAGTGTTTAAAGATGAAAATGCTTCATTGGTTGGGGACTTTTCCATCTGTGTTAGCTTACAGATAATTTACATACTGTTCATGCCATGGGAGCTGTGTTTGCTTTAAGAGATGGTGAAAGGGGATTATTATCTACATGTTGTGTTCTGCTCTGGTCCCACTGTTGGGAGCCTGCAGGGTGCCTTGGAGAGAATGTCTGAGGAAACATATGTGGGCGGATTGTTGTCCTGTGGGTCTGGAGAGGTCTGAATCTACAGTGTATCTGTGGGTTTAAGATTAGCAGAGGAGAAGTGGTATGAGTGGGTAGACTGAGCTCCTCGTTTCCTCAGGGGGAGGCCAGAGGTACAGAGAGAAAAGAAAGCTGTAGGAAGATTGGAGCAGAGTCCAAAGTGCAACATAATGTTCAACAGTTGTTTAAAGGTGCAGTTTATTAGCACTCAAGCTGAGGTTTGCTGGAGTGGTTTGTACACATTGTTAATGCACTGAACAAATAGGCTATTTTACAGATAAAAGCAGCATGAACTGAACTGACAGCTGCTTCAAAAGGATGTCCTTTAGGATGGATCTAGGGAGCGACACATACAGGAGGAGATAGAAAGAAAAAAGGATGAGAGGATTGCAAAGGAGAAGAGACACTTTAATAATAGAAACCATTTAAAGCAAAAAAGGCGTTTTTTTTTTTTTTTTATTGTCATCCTTTCAGCAGCTAAATGAGGCAGTGCATGCATCCTGGTTTGATTTGTCTGCTAGGCCCCATGTCCGTTTATTGAGATTGAGAGTGTTCCCTGGGCGCTGTAATGAACCATTTTATGATTCATTATCCCACTGCTGATTCCTGCTGCCAAGTCTGCAAACTTTCTAATTAGCGTAGGTCAAACATTCATACAGTTTTCTTCTAATTATCATCGCTTATCACAGAATGGACATCGCAACACAGCCACAGAGGGATAGATTGATGTGGGTGGTGTCGTCTGTGGAAAAACAGGTTGTATTCTCATGGGCAATGTTATAGAAAATGTGAGGAATAGGCAGGGATTTGCTGAATAATTGCAAAAGGAGGGCTCTGGGAATATAATCTGAGAAGTAATCACAGAAAAACACAGATAAAAACAGCAGGGGAGTACAGAAATGATCCTTTTGTTACTGTTTTGTTGAATCAAGCTTGTGATTGGATCAATCTGGAGAATGCTAATCCAGATCGGGTCGTTGCATGGATATTAAATCATGTTAAAATATATGTTTGGATGTGAATCTTGCCATTTTAAAAGCTTGTATTGTGTGTTTAGAGCACACACAGTGTAAAATAAGGTCTGTGTTTGTGCTAGAATAGGCAGCCACTGTTCCCAGCAGGATATAAAGAAAACCACCAGAGAATGTGGGAAGTCTTTTCATTAAATTTGAAGTTTCAAATCCGCTGCATGCAGTGCCTTTTCCAGCGGCCTAACGTCATGTTGTCACTTTTCTATTGTTGTCAGAGCACTGTGAGAAACTTTGGTTGTCAGAAATGAATGTCGAGGACAGGCTAACTGTATGTGCAGATGAAAGAGCACAGCTTAACTGTTTTTCATGGAGCGATTAACCCTCCCACTCGTTCCACCCACCACACACATAGACACACAGTGTGCATACACAGACAAACACAGAGGCATTATCATCCTCCCCAGCTCTTGCCTGTCCAGTTGCTCCAGCCGTTGCTCCTTTTTTAGTTTAAGGACCCTAGTTGTTAGGTGGGGTTGTCTGTTTAAGATTTCTAAATAATGTTAATACTTGAGCATTACACAATAACCACATTTTCCTTTACCTACTGAATTTTTCAACAGATTTTTTTAATTTTTTGCTACCTTATTTTCAGTCCTGTTGTAATAATAGGTCTCAGCCAAGGTCCTCAGAGTAAAAAAACGTTTTAAGTTGCTACTTTGTTTGAAAAGCTAACTCTTTGGCCTGATCTGCTGCTTGACCATTAGCATCCAAACTCCTGTCACAGGTGTGCCAGACAGGGCTGAGACAAATATTTGTAGGCCTGAATACTGAATTCAGTTGTTGATTCAGATATTGATACTTTCTCTACTTCTTTTTATTATTTGTGTCAGTTTCTCAAACAAGCTATGCTATTTGACGTATTTAAATCACTGCAAGTAGTCCCTCCTCTGAGATGTCACTTGGAAATATCTCATAAACTGCATGTCGCTGATCTCTCCCAGAGATGGTGTAGGACTCCCACATGGCTGACATTTCCTTTCATGTTTAAACAAGAAAACTCATGAGTTTATCCAGCAGATGACTTCTGCTGCCCAGCGGAGCACCTCCTCTCTGAATCAGCAGTTAGATTTACAAGCTCGCCAGCTTTAAGTTGATGCCACCAAACAGCTGCACAATGGCTACAGACATCAGTATATACTACGTTTTTTTGCCCATGGGCTGATGTTCAGCTGATACATCAAAAAAAACTGCTGAAAGGCTACTCGCTCTTGAAGAAGGAGAAAAAGTGATGTTGGATGAAATTTTACTGTAGGGTCATCACAGTTATCACAGATACCGTCATTTGAATCTTTCTTATATTTTCAGAAAGTCTTGAAACATTTCACTTTGTGTGTGATAAAAAAAGTTTATATAGGGAAGTTTTACTTTGTTTTATTACATAGGGAGTAAGGATGATTTTTGGCTTCCGATGCCAAGTCATCCACTGATTCTGAAACTGATCAGACACTCCTGTTTGCCTAGTTGAGAATTTCACTGTTTTTTATTTACAAAAATCACTCCAATAAACAGCTTTGAAGATTCAAAAAATCTTTATTGGCATGAATGGTAAAAGCCATTGTTGCTAAAGCAAAATAATATTAGCAGAGTAATTAATTATTAAAAATAGCAACAAACAAAATATCATGAACAGAATTGCTACTTGATGTCTCAAGTTTTTCCATTTATCTTTGTACAGCATTGTTGTAAAACACATAAAATCAAATTTCTGCTCAGAATGTTGCTATAGCGTTGTTGATTTTAATGTTTAGTCAAAAAATGAAGTTAGATATTCACGCAGTGCAGTGTTTGAATTAAATCAGACAAGAATCAAAATGCACTTAGCCTGATCAAACTGCTTTACCTGAGCAGTTAAAAATATGAATTAAAAAAAAGTGAGTTCAAACTTCAGTTCCACTTAAAAGTGGTGTTGACAGCTTCAATAGTCACAACCATGAATACATTCAATAAATGAATTTTTATAGAGGAATTTTACAGCCAAAATGTTGGTTGTGAATATCAGCAAAAATGTTCATATCTGCCAATATTAATAATTAACTTTCTAAGCTAATATCTGCTGATACAGTTGTCATAACCATAATATAATGCATCCTTCCTTACATTGCAGTATAACCTGAATATCAAATTCAAGGCACTCTTGTTATCACAGTGACATTTTTAAAGTGCAACGAGAGCTGCTACATAACTTTCTGCTCACTCATTTCTTTACTCACCATTACCTAAAATGAAGTGAGGGTTCTTTATGAGATAAACTAGCACCTTCAATCATATATTCTCTGATCTTTTTGTCTTATCACTCTCTCCAGGGTATTCATCTTTCCTCTTAAAGTCCAGAGTTTGTTGCTTCAGTGTAGCAGTCTTCTCCTCTGTTGCTAAAGTGAAGTCACCATATTTTGTTGTATGTTTCATTCAGAGATGTGGGATCAAATTGCTAATATGAAACAGTCGTCTTAGAGATGCTGCAAGTTGCCGTTGGACAGTTTCCAAATAAACTTAAAACAAAAATTAAGGCAATTTGTGTTTGGTACATTATTTCTTTGTTGTAACAATGCTTCTTGGTAATAAATCTTATACTACTGGAAAGCCTGTTTATTACCCTTTTAAATGATGCCACACTGTAAGGATCATGCATTTGTGGGATGAGCAGCAGAGCTGAGTATGTGGGTTGCGCTCATGAAAAATGTGCCAGATCTTCTCTGCCAATGCTTATTTTGCTGTTGCTATTGACTCTTGTTTTGAGCTTCTGGTACCCCCAGGTGCTGCCAATCAGGTGCCTGATTCAAACTTCAATCATCCAATCCACCAAACACCCAACAATGGCAGAATCAGCTGTTTGGCATTGGCAACGAAGATTTGGCACATTTTTCATGGGCGCAACCCACATACTCAGCTCTGCTGCTCATCCCACAAATGCATGTTTCTTACAAATGTGGCATCATTTGAAAGGGTAATAAACAGGCTTTCTAACGGTCTAAAATTTATTGCCAAGGAGCATTGTTACAACAAAGAAATAATGTACCAAACACAAATTGCCTTAATTTTTGTTTTAAGTTTATTTCTTTCCTGCTGACATTTTGGCTTCGAGGTACCTATTGTTGCTACTGCTGCTTTGTTGTCTCCTTTGAGTGTTTACAGCCTGCCATAAATTGTGCTCCATTAACGATGGCTGACGTAAATGATCGGCTTGGCTGATTGGATCAAATTTTAGATCTCCAGTCAATTAAAAAATGCTTATATTGACTACGATCTAAATGGGATCAAAATTTGCATGTCCTGCAATTGCATCATTTCGGCATGCCAGCCTCTCCTGAAAACTTGGCAGACCTCCTGTGCTTAGTTATTGTTGGTTATTTGCCGTTCTAGGGAGGAGCTTAGCGAAGGATCAATCAAGAAAGTCTCCTTGAATAGGAAACAACCCAAATAAGAACCTTAGCCTGAACAAATTTCTCCTCCCTGTCCTTTGAATGTTTTCCTTCATTCTGCTGCTGCTCTCTCTGGTCTGTTGTTTGTCTCCTTTCATGCTCCTTGAAAAATATGATCAACACAAGTTCCCCTCTGTATAGAGCTCATTGAATGTGATGTTTGCAATATGCAGAGGAAATATAAGTGTGATTGACTCAGCAGATATAGAGTTGAAGAAGATTTGTATGAAAATGAAAGAAAGAGACAGATCTTCAACTGTCAGATTTTGAAAGTGAATCTTTCTCTGGAGTCTCTCATCTTGTTTGAAGTGGATCAGCTCACCTGGTGATAGAAGGACAATGTTGATTTTTGATAGATATACCCAGGACTCTTTCCACAAGGAACGCAAAGTCAAACTAAGAGGACTGAAAGTTGTACTCATCAAATTGTACACTCTGGCTGTAATTAGTGAATTTTCCCATTTTCACTACATGATAAGTTTTCCATCTTAAAGTCCTAGGCTGATAATCTTTGTGGATTGCTTAAGCTGAATGTAAAATTTCATATTTGTTAGTGTGTTTGTCTGTGTTTGTGTTAGTGCAATACATGCTGCCTGTATTTGTTTCACACGCCTCAGGTTTCCTTCCAGCGGAGGAAGCTTCCCTGTCAACCAAACTCACGCCACACTGGAGATCAACTCAGCCCCTTTCAACATCAAACCAGATTTAAATGTGTGGAAAAAAGCAAAAGTGATTTGTGAAATAAGGGGGGAACCAGAAAAAAGTGAGAGTGCTACAAAAAAAAAAAAAAAAGAAGAAAGCAATGGAGAGAGGGGGGATAAGGGAAATGGGATTTAAAGTTTAACCAAAAGAGAAGAAAGACAGAATAAACACTGCAGGCTGTATTTCTGTCATATTTGACTTTACAGACCCCATCTCCCTTCTCCCCTCCCTTCACCCATCCTCCCCTCTAGTGTGTGCCCAGTGAAGGGGCACTATCATTTACCCGCACACTAATTAGAACAGTCAGCACGGCGAACTCCACGTCACTCACCAGCAGGCTCACAAATTACATTTCATGTGTTTGTTATTTACAGCTCTGCGTTAATTAGAAAAGAAATATTTAGAGGAGTACTCTGGGGGTGTGGTGAAATCTTCCCCCTCTGTCTTTTTTTGCATATTGAATAATCAGCCCTCCTCTGAGAAATTTTGTTTCCCCTTTCACAACTTGAGATCACAATTTAAAGGTTCTCATTGAAAAATACACTCACATGAAATGCCATTCCTTAGTGAAACAGCTTGAATAAGCCTTGTGAATTTTATTCATACGTGTTAATGTCTTGGTTTCAGTTGCAAAGAATTTCCTGAAAATATTTCCAGCCCAGTGCAAAGAATACAAATGGCTTTATACAGTATCTCCTGGACTTATTTCTCTAAAGCAAAGCTACAGAAAGGCACATTTTCTCAGGGAAGGTTTAGACTTTGTTTTTGCCTGTCTGTTACGGATGTGTGAGTCGCTGCCAGCTCCTGTTGCTGCTGTTTCCTCCTCATGATGAAAGGTTTAAGGTTCATACCCTTTAAAGTTGGACAGACTGCAAAGCAGAGAGAAAGGAGGAGGCACAGAGAGGGAGTACAAGCAAGACAGAAGGGAAATTGAGTTGACAACAAGGAGAGACAGAGAAGGAGGTAGAGCCTGCAGATGCTGGGATACTAGTTGAGAGTTTATTATTAAACTGCTTTTTGAACAAGTTCAGCTCTCTTTGATGACAGCAAGGCACTTTTTTGATTGAAGCGGGTTACACACACAATAAGATAATTGGCCGATTTGGGGCCTAATTTCGCCCTTCTGAGGAAGCAAAGTCCCAATTGTGTGATGTTTCCAAAGATTTTCTTGTGGTGTGAGATGTGCTTGTAGTGATCCAATCTGCTTAGAATCTTTGGGCAGTACTGACGTCAAATTGGAAATATCAAACAAGTTTATTATTTACAATCCAATTCTCAGTTGGGTGTTGGTAAAACCCAGAGGACAGCCAAGCAAGCAATGTAACAGTCACAGGAACAAACAATGGCCAAATAGGACTTGCAGATGACATCAACAGAGAACTCCACTTGGGGGGCAAAAAGTGATTGCTGCATAGCAACCCTCCCAAAGAGACCATGTTTTGAGCTGTTTACATCTCTACTAAGTATTAAAAGTGCAAAAATAGAAACAATTTTTATTCTTAAGCTACTTTTGTGTCCTGACAGTACTGAAATATTCAGCCTCTGTCTAAAGCCTGGACGAGCAGCGTCAAACAACACCCGCATTTGATCCTTTTACACAAAGTGATCTGGTTTGGTTCAGTAGTTTTGTCATGGTTTAGTACACTGAACTCTGATCCTACCTGTGTTTCTTCAACCGACGTCCCCTGGCCTAACTAACTGTGGTGCAAAATCTGTCTCTTTTAAGGGATCCAGATCACTTCCCTTTGGCTTAGTCAGCTAAGCAACTGGCTGATAAGTCCCACACCCAGGGCAGGAACTGACCCAAGGCTCAAATCGCACTACAACCAAGAAATCCTCAGTAACAAATGTTTCTCAATGAGTGATGTTCAACCATTCATTGACTGGGTAGCTCAGTGGTTTGCATCGCATACTTTGTTACAGGAGACTGGGGGTTTGTATCCCAGTGCGGACCCTTGAGCAAGGTCCTTGGTGCCATGAATACCTGTCCTAGATGGAAGTTGATTTGGTCAAAAGCATACATTGACATGACATTGTAACATTTGTCTCAGCTCAGTAGAGCTGGTTGTTTGGCTCCAAACGGCTCGTCATTTGTTAACCGTTTGGCTTTTTAAATACAGATTAGACAACAAAAAAGGATGGAGGAAAGAAAACTGGCACTCAAATAGGAGCTGGCTACCGTGGCTCACACAAAAGAACCATTTCATAAAACAAGCTCCTTTGTGGACTGCACATGGTCATTCTGTCACTTACTCCACAAGGTTTATTTGTATGATAGTATATTGTTGTTTCAATTAAAGATATGTTTGTGACAAAATAAGGATTCATTATATGTAAAAGATGCTACGCCAGCCTTTTAGCTCAGTATGGGAATCCTCAAGACTCTGGCTTCCCTTCATCTGATAGATGATGCTGGATATATTTCACATTCATCTGGAAAAGCTCCCATACAATGTGTTTGAAAAGGGCAGGACTTAAAAAAAGGATCGGAGCTCTGACTGGATGAACTTATTTCTATCATGTTCATGATGATCATGATTCAGGATCAGAGCTCCACTTCTAGTGCAAACCTGAGCTATACAGCCTAGCACTGCTATAATGTTTAAACAGTGGAGCTTGTATGGATAAAACTCATGCTGAAGCCTGTCTGAAGACATCTAAAAACAACTTCTCTCCTAAGAGAGGCTTTCGGTGTGGCTCTTTGCTCTTATTTTAATAAAGAAATGTGTTTGAGGTCTGATTAGACTGGCCCTTCTCTACATCCAAGCTAATCGCTACCCTGGCAGCAGCCGTTGTATACAGCGGCTTACAGTGCAACTCAACCCCACCCCAAACAATTGCAAACTCATGCCAAAGCAGGTCGGGAGAGGAGTGAAAACATATCTTCTATCACAAAAAGCTTTCAGTGTGCCTCTCTGTTCTTGTTTGAATGCAGAAATGTGGTCTAGTTCTGATAAAACTGCTGCTGTGGCAACATCCGAGCTAATTGCTCCACCAGCAGCCATTGTTTTTATGTCACAACAGCTCACCTGGACTTCTTCCAGACATTTGTCCATTTGCCTTAAGACACGTCCTAGTGTGATATATTCAACAATATTTTACATTGTACGTTGCATCTTTGTTAAAGGCTTTCATATAGAAATTTGTGTTTTCTTTTTAATCAGTAGGAATTGGCCTTTTAAATGGCATGAACAATAATGTTTTGATCTAATTGATGCTGCAAAAATGTGTGGGAAGCTGTTAACTGTCAGAAATGCAGAAGTATTTCATCCTTTTTACGCTGATGAATAGACAATGTATAAAAGATAACCTTTAAGATGGAAATATCTGCTCTCTGCATATTAACTCATCAAACTACAAAACAGGCTGCTTTTAACCTAAAAGCCTAAGTAGATAGCACTAATCTACACCATTTAGTCACTGTTAGAAAGTGGTATAAGCAAATGCTTCATGATTATGTTTATGACTCTTAGGTAAAAGCGATAGCTTCTTAACCATCATGGATTTCTCATGAGAGACCACTTGTGTTCAGCTATGATCTATTAGGGCCCTCTGTGCGGTTTCCCTGCTCTCTGTGTGTGCAGTGAATGCATGAACGTATTTATTTAATGTCGGATTAATACAGGGCAGAAGGCACGGATCTGTTTGGATGGCTTTTTATCTCAGTATATCAGTGTGAATAATGTGAGTATGAGGTGCTGGGGGTGGGGGTCATAGAATGGAGGTGATGTTAGGGGGGGTTTGAGAAATGATCTCACGCGGAAATGCTCCATAAATCCCACTCATAATTGTTTCCCTTCTTGGTGTGCCGTCTTGCTCCATAAAGGGGGAAAGCCAAGGGTGCTCTAAATGTCAGGGGAGCGGAGCGCTGATGAATTACATTTTAAAGATATCAGAGAGAGACACGTTTTACGTGAAAGATGAGCCCAACACAGCGCTCAGAGGCCCTGTCTGCCTTTCTAAGCATACTTCCCCCACCCACCCCCCAGGGAAATTTGTCTTTTTATCAACTGTCCAGAGAAGTCACAGCACATCCTCACAGAATAAATCAAAGAGAATTAGTTTTCAGTGTCCTCTTATCTCTGATGTGACCATTTTTCTGTGGAGATCATCTAAAGATATGTGCTTTTTCAATGTGTTTGTGTTTGCAGAGGTGACTCACTTCTGCACCTAACTGGTTTTGTTTCATTCAGTGCCAGACAGTCGTCATTCATACACTTTGGTTCGTCTTTTCATCCTTAAATGATCAGCATTTGTGTGTGAGAAATACAGTTAGACCTCTGCCCATTTTCTTTTGTTTTATTACTATCAGTTACCTTTTTTTTTGAATGCACAAAGTTCATATTTAAGTCCCGGGGAATTTACATGTATTTGCATTTTTATCTACATTTTTGAAAGTGATACAAAAAATGCTATATGGACTACTTTAGCACACAAGGCAACTGACTTTCATTAATGAATATGAATCGTTATGAATCAACAGCTTTTTAGATGGAGAAAAAAATCCACTGGCAGAAATGGTGGCTTGTGAAGTCTATTTATGGTCAGGAGAGAAAAAAAAACTTTCTATGTGAATTACCTGCAATAAATGCAAAGGTAAGAGTATTGTTTTCAATTTAGTCCACTTCCAGTATTTTTAAGTGGACAAACAGCATGAGGACACCGTTCTTGAATCCTTCCAGGCAACATTTTCTGCTTATTATCTATTTTGAAAATTGTCATCATCTCGGCATTCATTTGGAAATACATTATTTAAAACATTACATTTTGATGAGCCAATATAAGCTCCCAGATATTGACCAATGGTACATGAGTCAAAATTTAGTAAAAATGAAAACATTGTGGCAAGAGAAAACAAGCATAACTCATATATACATATACAATTAAAATTACAATTTATTATGCTGCGATAAATGGGCCCATAGAGACTATAAATAAAAAAGGCAGCTGTTTTCAGTGTCTTAGGAATAGGTGATGAAATAATGCACTCATGACAACCTGGAGCCAAGGCATATGGAGTGGGGAGCTGGCTGGTCACACCTTAAATTGATGTGTTTTATTCTAACGGTAGCTCACATTAAACTAACTGACCATTTGTTAGAGTTCTCTCCAGAACAGGAGAACATTTTTATATTTTGGGACGTTTTATGACTGTACTCTCAGATTTTATAAAAGTTCCCATCACCTTTTCCTCCTCTGCTCTGCTATTCCAGTTTCAACAGCTGTAGGGAGTCTAAACTTTGGGAATTTAGCTGTCGATCAACCAGTATGTAATTTTGAGAACTCAGAAAATGAACACATGGACATAAATCAGAATCCTGGTTCTTACTTGCCTCATCTGTGCCTTACTTCCTCAATTTTGGCCCAAACATGCCTTAAAGTTCTGCACTCCACTGTATATTTTTTTTGTTTTAGCTGACCCATGTCCCATTTTTTATCATTTGGGAGGTGAGGTTTTTTTTTTTACCTATACTGCAGCCAGTCACGAGGGGGAGCATTAAATGTTCTGGCTCTATTCCTAGGCAGCTGTTGCTTCATTGATGTTCATTTACAGTCTATGTGTGACTCATGTGATTCAAAGGATATCAAGATAAAGTGATTTTTAAAAAAATATTTGTGAAATAGTCAAAAAATGCGAGCCCTATCTAAGCCCCCAGGGGCTTGGATGGCTTAGTGGTTTGTATACAGAGGGTCTGGGTTCTAGTTCAGCCTCTGTTTCCGCATGCCTGTCCCCACTCTCTCATCCCTGTTTCCAACTCTATCCATTGTCCTCAACTCTAAAATAAAAGTATAAAAAAAAACAAAAAATGTCTTTAAAAAAATAAATAGGCTCTTTGGACTGAGAGCTGATAGCAGGGGGCTCTGGTCTGGCCTATGGTTTTTTCCCACATGTCACTTCCCACTCTCTCAACCCTGTTTGCAACTCTATCCATCACTGTCCTTCTCTGTAAATAAAAAGTAAAAAAAAAAAGTTTCTGCACTAAACAAAAGTAATTGATACCTTCATCTTGTTTTGTATGGAAGCAAGAACAATTCTGCTACAAGAAATGTTTGAATTAAAATGGCATTTTGACAGATTTCAACCTGAACAAATATTTCAGCTCCTGGGATTCAAAAATAGGAGCCTTGGAGTAATGATGCAGTAGCGATGCAGTTAATTTAAGTTAAATTTTCAGACAAAACAGTTTTTAGTGTTGCACTGATGGTTCATTAATGTACTAGTAATTATATATCACAAGAGAGGACAACAATGTAATGTTGGATCAGTAATTTTCCCACCTCAACCATTACTATATCATGAACCAGTCACAATCTCCTTCATGTGTTGCTGTCTGTGGATGTATGCCTGGGCAGCAGTGCGGCTGTTAATCCGTTTTGCATACTCCGAGTACGGTTAATGCTTGTGTGTTAGTCAAGGTAGCTGAGACGTCGCTAGCTTAAAACAGAGGTCACAGGATGTGTGTGCGTCCTTGGCCTGTGTGTGACAGCTATCATTACAGAGCCTCTCGGTGCCTCTCATAGATAAGAGCAGCCAGGACTCCACCGCACACAGGCTGCAGCTCTCTCAACCTGCTGTGATAGCTCATGTATGAAAGGATAATACTTTTAACACATTACTCAGACGGCTCTTTGACCACAGATTAGTGCATGGCTCAGATGAAATGGAAAGGCATGGTTTGGTTCTCTGATAATCTCTACACAAACATCAGTCAAATATGGCCACCGGTCTCGCTGAAATGAGTCTGCTAGAGTCTGAGGAAAGTTTGAAAATTCAGATCAAAACGGCAGAGTTGCTGAAAGTTTCACTTATTTCTGTCTCCTGTTCACTCTTTATAGTTCTTCAGACCATCTGGACTCCTGGCAAGTCTAGACACTGTGTTATGACAGAACATAAAGCTGCTTTACTTTATAATTCTGGCAGAATTAAATTTACTTTGAAGCAGAAATGTTTTCCACAAACAACCACACAGCAGAGAACTAAAAAAAAATAACATTTAAATGATAGGTGGAAGATATTGCTTTTCAATAAATAAACTGTAGAATTTGTTGGGAGATTCACAAGATGTCATACTTTTGCACCAGTTTGTCAGAGTAAAACAAACTTCCCTGCCCCAGTGTTTCGACTAACCACTCACCTCTGTGGCTGAAAAATGGAGCCAATGCCGAAGTGCAAAAAACTGCAGTTTCTGGATTGTCCACTTGAGGCTGGCTGCAGCAGCATCTGCTGACCTCTACAGAAGAAGTACACATGTTCCCAACCTGGCTGGAAAAATTATTTTAATTGGAATAGCGTGTCTTTATGAGCACACACTGCATACTTTCCTTTTATGGTTTTAAGAAGTAGAGGAGGTAGGGGCATGGCTGATATGACAGCTCGACAAGGTCCACCCTAACTACATCTCTTTGTCTGTTTCTCAGTTGATCTAAAGTCCCCTTAAATAACCAATTGGCTGACATCACTCAGGCTTCCACCAATATTTTCAACAGTTCTTGGTTCAAACTGAGTGCAGCCATTGATCTCTTTTCTGACATGCACTCCAAAGCTAATTCAGCTATTATTTCTTTCAAGTGTTATAGACTGATAGGTTGTCTAAATTGTCAGCTTGTGATGAAAGTCTGCCATTGTACTTACACATACAGTATCCCATACAGTGGGTGGAGCCGTCTCTTTTGCCCTACTGGTGGCAGGGCTAATGGTTTGAGATTGAGCAGTTAACATTGAAATAGAAAGTGTGTTAAACACAGTGCTTCTCACTGGATTTTGGGGGATATGGTTGGGGGGACTCCAAAATGTCTAAGGGGGTTCAGTATGAGTCTGAGTACGGCGTTTGCAAGCTGATATAGGTGCTATGGGAACCCAGTGCTGAGAACAACAAACATTTGACTTTTCTTTGCTTAGAGAGCCATGACTCAATGATATATTTAGTTAGGATCTCCTATAAAGATACATAAAATGTTACCTTTATAAGTTGTTCTCCAGCTTGGTGAATGCACAACTGTCTTCATGAATCCAAGTTTGGAAAGCAATCTCCTTCCATGCAGCAAAAGGCAAAAGTTTACTGACATTCATTACGTAATAAATAAACTGTTTGGAGAAAGTCAATTCCTCGACGTCAATCATGTCTTAAATTCTGCCATTTTGATCTTAGAGTTTTATATTTAAGTTTGTTTTGTGTCTGTTTTTTTCTCTCCTTGCCCCATGGGCGAAAAATTGCCTCTCTGAGCTGTGAAAGCAGCCACTCATTCGTGTTAATTTCTGTGTTGCTTGCCATCAATCGCCCTCCTCTCTCTCTCTCTCTCTCCCTCCCTCTCTGGGTTTTTTATGTTTATCCCCATCTGTAGGGCTGCCCCCCCCCACCACCACCACCCATTTCTTTCTTTGTGTTTACGTCTGAGAATTTTGAGAAAAACATGTCGAGGAGCCCCCCTCGGTGATGGCAGCAATTTGGTTTTCATATATTCCTATCCTCCAGACACTTCTTAGTGCTGCTGTAGCGAGTGTGCTGATGTTTTAGTGTTTGTCTGCGTTTGAATGCTGGAGCGTAATGAAAGTTGGCTTTTGTTTTGAGCTGACAGTTTTAGTGAGGAATATGAAACAACATTCTTTTTCTCAGGTGTGATGTGATTTTTATATCCAGAGGCTTTAGCTTACAGTTAAAGAGGTAAGCAAAGACCGATCTCTTACTTGTAAACTGACAGCTTCACGAAGGCAAAGCTGTAATTGAAAAGCATTGGGAAGTGGATAATGATTGTTTATTTGTGTGAAACTCAAAGGAGGAGTTGAGATAAGCTGGACTTGTCTGTTTGGAGGTTTGTCTGGCTTTGGTTGGCTGAGTAATTAAATCAGAGAAGCAAGTGAAGTTCTCCTTCCTCGTCTGGTTTCCTCTTTAATCAGCAGGCCATTAAACCTCTGCACTCCCTGGCTTCCCACTCCCACTTAGCTATTAAACACGGTCTGAGAGCTTTTTATTTTTTGTTTGTTTGTAGAGGGAAAGAAAAAAAAAATCCAGATCAGATTTTGACAGAAAAAATGAAGGATGGTGTAAATACTATATGCATTACATGACAGGGGGACACGCGTTGACGTGTTTGTGGTGTTATTCCACTTCAGGTTGACTACATGATGAATACTTCTCCCTGCAACCATAAATCCATTTTAGCGCTGCTGACCTGTGAGATAAATCTGTGACCCTCCATTCTCACTCAACACACACACATGTCAGTGTGATTAGAACAAGCAAGACCACCACTTTCTCTTTTTTATCAAACTACCACAAATCGTTTTGACGCAAACACACATTTATTAATATTTTTAGAAATATTGTGTATTTCTCTGACTTTCAGACGTTATTTCTGCCTCCACATGACATGTAACCTCCTCCAAGGTCACCTCAGATTCCTCCACAGCTCCTCTCGCAGATCATCCAGATTAGACCGATGCCCCTGTTTAGACGTCTATCGCCGGCCGAGCTGCCTGCATACATCCATTCTTATGTGCTCAGCTTATGACCACCAGCAGGGACAAGGTTATTTAGAGAGGAAAGGATCTCTGGGTTACTAACAGAGAAAACTGGTGTTATGAACTGTGCCCTACACTTTATGCCAGGCTTATTTTTTAGCATTGATTCACAAAAATAGCAGGTTTATCTGTGTTCATTTGGAATTTTGAAGAAAAAAAAAGCCACAAAAACATCAATAATGCAAATGTTGGGCTTAAATCGGATTATAAAAAACTATTTTCAGCGCCTGTAGTTAGGGCACTTATTTTTATACTTACTTTGAGGGACTTTGGTACATAATCAGGACCTCATTTACATTTTCTCTCATTTTTTTGCTTTCAGTAACCAGAAGGATACTTCGAGTTGAGTGAGAGGACCTTCTTTTACTGGGGCTTAAAGTGCCCTCCTGCACCATGAGTCATGAAAAAGTTTGGCTTTAAGATCTGAGGAAAAATCAGTTCAAACTTTTCAAGCAAAAATAGAACAAGTTCACTAAACCAGTCTGGTTTTGTGTGTTTCCCCACAGCCCCGGTCATCCTTAATGAGTTAAACTGGACCCAGGCACTGGAGCGAGTCTTCATCGAGAACCGTCAGGAGGACAGCTCTCTGCGCTGGCAGGTGTTTGGCAGTGCCACAGGAGTGACTCGGTACTACCCAGGTAAGCTGCAGAGGGACGAGTCAACAGTCTGCCTCATAACTTACGGCCAGATAAAGTCTAAATTGACCCTGGGGCTCCTCAGCGGCAGAACATTGGCAATCTCTTATCAGATGGCTGTAGTGGTAACTCGATAGACAGAATGAAATTATGATTACTCTGATCTAATCTGATCTGAAATATCCTACAGTGCTCTGGACACACTGTAACTTATTTTCTCCCACTCTCTGCAGCCACTCCATGGAGGGCGCCCAACAAGATTGACCTGTACGACGTCCGCAGGAGACCTTGGTGAGTGCCATCTCAATCAGCATGTGTTAAGAGATTGATTTTTGACAATTGTCCTCTGCTATTTAATAACTCTTGGCCACTTAAGTGAGAATACCAAAAAAAAAATCTTTCATCAAAGTGAATTCCTCACTTTGAAGTCATTTGTAGAGGCTTTTACAGCTTGAAACAGAACATTTAGACTCTAAGGGAGCATGAATGATGAAAAAAATGCTGGTATTGTTCATGGCCCTGGATCTACTATTCTAGTATGGATCATTTAAAAAAAACAGCTTGAAGTGGCAGTATAGCTGGAATAGTTTGGTTTAAAGTTGGAGGCTTTGTATTTAAGTTTTATTCTAATTAAGTAGTGACCTTTGATTCAAAACTCAGTACAACTGGCAGTATAAATGATGCAATGAAGGTGTAGGTTTTACCCCACATAAATCTATTTATAAATACTGTATATGGTGGTTTTATTTCAATTATGTATCCATTAAAATATAAATGTCAACTTCTCCTATTACTTTGAGGTTTATTATACCATTTAATTTTGAGGTTATATAAATAATAAAAAAATGCAGAATTTCCTTTATTCAAAGTGACTGAAAAGTGTGACTGTCTTCAGTGCATCTATCAATGGCTTCTTTGCAGTTGCTGTCACACAGCAGCAGAGAACATCCTCAGTAATGATTTCTGCATGGAAAAATGCTACCACAAGGCCATGTTTTAGGCTGTTTATTACTATGCCAAGCATTCAAAGTGCTAAATATAAACATTCTTAATTCTTAAGCTACCTTTGTGTCCTGAAAGTAATGAACTATTCTTTTTTTAAGTTTAAAAACTCAAAGAGAAATAGCAGCAGGCAGGAGGTAAAAAAGCCTCCATACAGCGCTCATGTATGGTCTGTTTTCTCAAAGTGGTCCAGTTTGTTCAGTACAGTTTTGTCACAGTTTAGAAAATTAAACTCTGATTTTATCCATGTTTCCTCAGCTGATGGCTGTCTCAACAACCTCCAGCCTCTTTTGGTGTGTTGGGAAATCTGTCTCTCTTTAAGAGATCCAGATCATTCAGCTCAGCTCAGTAGAGCTTGGGTTTTTTTGGCTCCCAAACGGCTCTTCATTTGGTAACAGTTTGTCTTTTTACATGTGGATTAAATAACAACAGAGGATGGAGGAAAGTAAACTGGCACTCAAACGGGAGCTAGCTACCATCACTATTATAAAAAGAGCCGTTTTGTAGAACAGGCTCTTTCGTGAACAGCTCATCATATCTCAGTCGCTTACCCAACAAGGTTATTCAGTTGATAGTGTATCACCGTTTCAATTAACAGCATGTTGATGATAAAATTAGTAATATTTTTTTATACATTAACAGCGCTCAGCTTGTCTCTTAGCTCAGCACAAGACTCCTCTAGACTTCCCATTCACTCCTAATGGCTGTTCCCCACTTCCTGACCCCCAACTGACATTTGGGATCATGTGATAGTGCTCGCTGTGCTGGTTAATGAAAAAGCAGATTGCAAGATATAGTGTTATCAAACTGAATTTTAATTGTATTAGGTATCATAGCATCCCTAGGTATAAATGGCTGAAACTTAAAATGGTGTTACAGATCTGGATCAGACCAATTCATGTGTGTTTCAAAAAATTGCAGATCAACTGCATGATCCAAGTGCAGAGGAGTGTTGTATGGTGTATTTTAAGGCACATGATGAGTCCATCAGAGCGCTGACAGTAAAGAGGATTGTGTTGCTCAGAGCAGACAGCCTCTAACCAATACAAACAGCAGCAGCAGAAAATTGCAGAAATTTAACTTGTCATTGTAACACCTGTGCTGTCTGCAGCCATGCTGTCAGGCCGTCTGCAAATTGTAACAAACTGTTGTGATGTGATCTGAGTCTCCACACCAGCTCAAACACTTTAGACTTGTGATATGAAGGGGACAGAGTCATTTTGCTTCTGAATGCTCTTCTTGTGATATATTCAAGATAAAATCAATTATCTTTGTCTTACAAGCATTTCAATTTGTAAACATGTTAAATTGACAACACCAATGCGCTCACTTATATTTATCTTTAGCTGTTATGAAAAATCTTCAGACAATTCCAAAAGAAAACAAGTTTTAAAGGGGACATTTTTAAATGACATCTTGTTAAACAGCTGCTTAGAATGAATTTACTCATTAGAAGTTGGTGTAAATATAACCAATTCTGCAGACAAGAAGTTTGATTTAAATCCAGTCTTTTATAAGGTTGTTGTACAGTCTTTTGTCCATTCTCTCACCTACACTTCTCCTTTTAGCCCACAGTTAGATAAAAAATTGTTGTTTAGAGAAACTAGGTCAAATATGGTCCTTACCCGTATGATAAGGTTGATGCTTTGTCTTCTTTTACAAGGACAAAACAAGATAGGGGCTAATGTTTTTGGTTTAAAGTACTCACTTCCTCCTTTAGTTCTCTGTATACCAGCTGATCAGTGGGTGCAGATTGCTGGGGCGGGGGAGTGTCATGAACCGGACAGAACTAGGCTGCATCAGTCCAAACTCTCCCCCCCATCTCCCACCCCCAGCCACCCACCCATCCCAGCATCCTGTCCATCACTCCATGTTCAATCTACCTGCCACTGTCACATCAGCTTTGTGGCAGCTCTCCCTGTTGCCTGGTTACAGGTCCGAGTGAACTGGACGTAATCATGACAGCAATGTTGATTAGACCTGACCCCGTTTTCCATCTCTGTCGCGGTCCGGCTCAATCTGAGTGGCTGTTTGAGGTCAGGCCAGGCTTGTCAGATGAAGTCAACGAGCTCAGAGCAAACAAACAAACGACAGGGGTAAGAAGCCCTGACTCTCTGATGAACTTTGTATTAAGCTCATAATACATAATTCATTATCTTAACATCTTTCAATGGGGAAAGATCCTGTTGAAATAAATATTTCAATCACATTTAACTTGGGATATTTGAAAGTTTGAGGGTTTCAAGGCATGGAGATACAACAATCAGTTGATTTATTTATAAATAATACAAAAAAATATACTGTCTTTCCTAATCAACAAGCACTGCTTCTAAAACTGGCAGAATAGACAATGAAATACTACAGTACAGTCAATAAAAGCAAGCTATAATCAGATTTAATTCATTTTAATAAAGTTAAATCTCCTGGAAGGAACTTTAGTTTGTGTTAATTTTGGTGACCCCAGTTGGTCTTATCATGTACACATGTAAGATATTCTGTGACAAAGGTTTTCATCCTGCTTTATTTTAATAATCAAACAGGATAGATCAGTATTTTTTAATTGAGTTGTATGAAATACTTGGCATTACTAGTGGCATTAGCCTCCAGTGATTTCAGTGAGCATTTCCCCTTCAAACAGGACATGCTGGAGGAAGCTAGGGTTGCATCCCACTGACCTCAGAAGTCTGATGTTGGGGCTGGGAAGGCCATCACACCCGAGCTGAATGTGTTCCATTTGCTACGAGCACATAACTGGGAATACTGGGGGATTTCTCCAACTTTCCTAGCCAGAATCACAAGTTCAAGGTGCATTTTTAATGACATCGACTCGTAATTTCCCAGTTCGAAGATTAAATGGGTTGCACCATAAGCTATACAGCGTAGCAGACAGGTTCGCTATATCTGTATAATTTAGCAAGTCTAATGTGAAAACAGGCGAAAAAAAAGTTGACTCAGTTGTACACTACATTGAACACTTTTTGAAGTGTTTTATTTTTCACCCAGAAAGCCTCTGTATTTGGCACTAATTTGTAATGTGAGCTTCGGTTGCCAGCTATGTGCTCTTCCGCCTCAGACCCACACTCTCCGGGCTTCATCAGAGACAAAAACATCAAACTAAGCTAAAACTAAATATCTCAGCTCAGTTTATTACCTCAACAATTGACACAAATGTTTTCACAAAGTAAACATATCATGTCGACTGTAGCTTGTCTAGTTATCAGCCATTGGAGGAATAAAGGGACAGCCATAAACTTACTTGGAGGAGAGTCAGGTTCTTCAATTTATCCTCAGAAAGTTGAAGAAGGCGGACTTCCGGTGGCACGAGGACAAAGATGGCAGCGTGAAAATTCAGCTCCTGACTGAACTACCACTTTCCCCCTTTTAATCCAGGAGATTTGCTGTAAAAGCGTATTCTGATACAAAATAATGCCAGGGGGGGAAGAGAAGGGCCGATTAATGACTTTAAGAAGCAAAAAAAAAGGACGAAGACATGGAAGACGCATGCTGTAGCAACGAGGCTATGCTAGGTGAAATGGTTTCGTTAGCCTCCATCCGCGACACCATAAACGAAACAATGACCAAGGCAATGTTTGAACTAGACAGCAAGATTTCCAACCAGCTGTCGGACTTTCGGAGGAACTTCCAGGAGGATATTAAAAAACAGCTTGGTGAGATGAAAGCGGACATTAACCAAAAGATGGAGGAAACGGCAAAGAAAGTAGAAGCTACATCGCAGAGACTCGGAGAGGCTGAGGAGCGTATTGAAGAGGCGGAAACATTTAGCGTGGAAGTCAAAGAGGTGTTAACCCAGATGCAGAAAACCCAGCTTGAATTAAAATCTAAGATAACCGAGCTCGAGGGGCATGCACGCCGCAATAATATTCGGATTTACGGTATCAAGGAAGGGGCCGAGGGGACTTCAATGACCAGCTTTGTGGAGAATCTCATAAAAACCGAACTGGGTGAGAGCACTGGACTGAACGATCTCGGGATTGAACGTGCCCACCGAGCACTCGGACCTAAACCCGTGGAGTCTGCTCCGCCAAGATCAACGGTAGTGAAGTTTCTGAAATATACAACAAAGGAAATGGTAATCAGCGCAGCTTGGAAAAAAAAGATCACCATAGACGGGGTAAGGATATATTTCGACCACGACTATGCTTCAGGGGTGATGGAGAAAAGGAGAGAATATCTGCCAATTAAAAGAGTACTGAAAGAGAAAGGCATCAGATTCCACACACCGATGACCAGAATGCGCGTTTTCTTGGACTCCGGGACAGTTACGTATGAGAGCGCAGACCGAGCTGCTGAGGACTTACGGGCAAAAGGCTTCCCGATACCACCGAGACCGGAGGGCAAACCGAGAGAGACGACACAGCTGAGCTCTCGCTGGGAGATGGTGAGACATAACCGACGCGGCAGTGACGATTACCATCAGAGGATCCGGGACAAGCTCCGCGGATTTCAACGGCCAGCTGGAACGGACACTGAGGAATGTTAACTAACTCTGTTAATATCTCTGGACTCTGGGCCTCTCCCACGCCTAAACTACCCCTAAACGGGCCAATAACGACTGCTCAGGACATTTGCTGATATCCGTGAGGCCCATTTTAGTAAAACATTGCTCAAATTTAGAAAGCGGTAGTCAGTCTAAAGAGTCTGAATGACAGCCACCCGAACAAGAAACCTGAGAGGGGCCCGCCACCTTCTGGCCGGATTATTCCCCTACACAAGAGGTCTAAAGATAGCCTCTTTGTTGGAAGTCCAGGTATTTTTTTCAAAGAGTTTTTACTGTTTTAACTGTTCTGTGTTTTTTGTTGATATTTGTTCATTGTTCTTGGGGATATGTGTGTCTCAGAGAGAACTCTGTTTAAAAAATGCATAACGAAGTATTTAAGGTTATCACCCTCAATGTTAATGGCTTGACAAATCCTATCAAGAGGGGCAAAATGATATCAAAAGCAAAAAAAGAAAAGGCAAAAATTATATTTTGGCAAGAAACTCACTTAACAAATCAAGAGCATGAAAAATTGAAGAAGATGGGCTTTAGACATACTTACTATTCATCCTTTAAAACAGGGCGCAAAAGGGGAGTGGCTATTTTAATACCAAATTCAGTCAGCTTTGAACTCCTGTCTGAAATTAAAGATAAGGAGGGCAGGTACATTATGGTAAAAGGTAAATTAGATGATAAGGAGGTGACTCTATTAAATGTTTATGCACCTCCAAATAGTAACAGGGGATTTTACAACAAAATAATTGACTTAATTGACTTCCAAATAACTGGAGTAATGATTTGTGCAGGAGACTTCAACATAATTTTTAATCCAAGGCTTGACACAACTAGCAAAAACAGAAGATTGACCAGCACAGAGAGATGGTTTAAAAGAAGAGCCCAAGACTTAGGTCTGGTAGATGTTTGGAGGGACTTTCACATTCACGATAAACAATATACATTCTATTCAAATCGTCACAAGGCTCATTCAAGGATAGATTTCCTGTTTATGCACAGCTGAGAGGCACAGGATAAAGGAGTGTGAAATAAGTCAGAGAGATTTATCAGACCACTCTACTGTTTATTTAAAGTTACACTTAGATAGTAAATCTAAGACAACAACTTGGAAATTAAACGTAAGTATGCTAAACAACCCCCAGTTTAGGGAAAGAATTAAGAATCAGCTTAAAGTATACATGGAGAATAATGATGATGGGAATGTGAACCCAGTGATACTTTGGGATGCAGCAAAAGCAGTCCTGCGTGGTAAAATTATATCAGAAGCAGCACATATTAAAAGGTAAAAGCTCAAAGACTCCTGGACCTGCAAAAACGACTTTTAGATCTTGAACAACAACATAGTAAAAATAGCAATCAACAAATTCTCTTGCAAATGAGACCAATTAGACAAGAAATAGATAAACTCTATAGTGAGGAAATAGAGAAGAAGCTCAGATTTACTAAACAGAGATATTACGAGGCAGGCTCTAAGGCCTCAAAGATGCTAGCCTGGAGGTTAAAAACAGCACTCAAACAATCAGGTATATAAAATTAGGGATCCTTCCTCTAAAAAGATAACACACGAGTTAGCAGGAATACAAGAAGCATTTGTAAAATTTTATCAGACCCTGTATACCCAACCTACACAATTTGACGCCTGTAGAGCAGAAAAATTTTTGAATCAATTAGACCTCCCTCACTTGGAACAACTCATAATGACAACTTAATTAGAGAAATATCAGTTGAAGAAATTGCTAGGACAATTTCCTCCTAAAATCCTGCAAGTCCCGGGGTCTGACGGATTTCCAGGAGAGTGGTATAAAGCACTGAAGGAGGAATTGCTACCAATTCTATATAGGAGTTTCAATTATACACTTAGGGAGGGTATCCTTCCTCCATCCTGGAGGGAGGCAATCATCTCTGTAATTCCAAAAGAGGGAAAGGACCTTAGGGAATGTGGTGCGTATAGGCCTATCAGTATCCTAAATCAAGACTATAAAATCTTTGCAGCCATTTTAGCTAAGCGATTGGAAGAAATTATGCCCTTACTGATAGATGAAGATCAGTCAGGCTTTATTCGTGGAAGGCAGACCCAGGATAACATAAGACGTACTCTCCACACCATCGAATATATAAAAAGAGGAAAATTTGGAGCCATTTTGTTGAGCTTCGCAGAAAAAGCGTTTGACTCTGTGGGGTGGATGTTTCTCTTTAAGGTAATGGAGAGGTTTGGGTTTCATGAGAAATTTATTAATAGCATCAAAACACTATATACATTCCCTACTGCCAGAATTAAGGTTAATGGAAGCTTGTCCAGGACTATAAATTTACAGCGAGGCTGCCGTCAAGGCTGCCCAGCCAGTCCTGGACTCTTTAACTTATTTATTGAGCCACTTGCCCAGGCCATAAGACAAAATACAAACTTAGAAGGTGTTACCATAAAAGACACAGAGTACAAAATATGCCTTTATGCGGATGATGTTTTGGTCGGTCTAAAGAATCCAGAGAGTGGTATTCCTATACTGATGAATATGTTGCAGGAATATGGAGCCCTGTCAGGCTACACGCTAAATATTGATAAAACACAAGCACTGGTGTTCCATTTTATCCCGTCACCGGAACTTAAAAATATGTATAAGTTCAGCTGGGACTCTACATGTATGAAATACTTAGGTGTGAAATTAACAAAGGATTTATCCCAACTTTATTCTGAAAATTATTTACAAATATCAACAAAAATAAAACAGGACCTGAATAGATGGACATCTTTACCTCTGGATTTTGGAAATAGAACAATGGTGATAAAAACTAATATTTTACCTAGATTACTCTACCTGTTTCAGTCCTTACCTATTCAGGTTCCTGATAATCAATTTGGAGACTGGGATAAGGTGATATCCCAATTCATTTGGAACGGTAAGCCCCCTCGGGTAAGATATAAAACCCTTCAGCTGCCAAGAGGTAGCGGAGGGGTTGCCTTGCCTTGCCTTAAAGACTATTATCTGGCAGGACAGATAAGACCGCTGGTTCTCTGGTGTGACCAAACATATATCGCAAAATGGAAAATCATGGAGTTGTCATTGTCAGACAGACCCCTACAGAGTTTGCTAGGACAGCCATCTGCAATCAAACAATATGATATCCAGAGTCAGTGGACTGGCTTTTCGTTAGATACTTGGTCTAGTTTAGTGAAGCAACTTAACATTCAAAAGAAATTAAAATCTTGACATGGCCAATCCATGATCCAGGTTTCATATCTGCTGCCAAGGATGGAGGGTTCAGTCAGTGGGAGAGACAGGGAGTCACAGCCCTGTGTCTGTTGGTTGAGGATCAGGAGTTACTGGATTTTCAAACTATGTCAGGAAAATACGGCCTAATTCGACAGGACTTTTATAGATACCTCCAACTCCGGCATTATTTTGACAAGAGTGTTAAAGGGTCCATACCAAGGAATTTCACAGGTATTACACAAACCTTCATTAAAGCCTACAAAACAAAAGGTTCAAGAAAGGTTATAGGTGAATTATACAGGTATATAAATGAACTAAGAGGGAACTCTACAGAATATGTAAAAGCCAGATGGGAAAAGGAACTGGGGGTGGCTATTCCCCCTGAGGACTGGACAAATATGATTAACACACAAATTACCACCACAGCCTCACAGTCATGGAGGGATTTTTCATGGAAGAACCTTATCAGATACTTTATAACACCAAAACAAAAATCCAGACAATCCAGTCCTCGATTCAGCTGTTGGAGAGAATGTGGTCATTCTTTGGCAGATCATTCACACATATTCTGGCACTGCCCTGTTCTCAAACCCTTTTTGGAAAATGTTTACACTGTTGTTAGAAAGGTCCTCTGCTTTGGTTTTGAATTTACTTGTTTATTTTTTTATTTAGGAAATATAGACACAAAACTCTCTAGTAATGACAGATACCTCCTCAGAATATTTATGGTAGCAAGCAAAAAGGCCGTAACAAGGCGTTGGCTCTGTAGGGATCCACCCACGATTAGTCAGTGGACAGGTATAGTAAAAAATATCCAGTGCATGGAAAGTCTGACCTTTTCTCTAAGACTGCAGAAAGAAAAATATGATGCTCTCTGGAAGAAATGGGAAACATACCTATCACAAAGCGGTGATAACCTATGCTAATTTTAAAACACATTTTTCAACTGAAACAATGCTGATAATGGGAAAATTTGGACTGACCCACTCGTGTCCCCTTAAGTTCTATAGTTCCTACTGTTTCGCTGAAAAATTTGTGTGCATAATGTGTTTGTAAGCTTAACAGATTTGTGTGGCTTGATATTCAGTTGTATTTTCTTTTCTTCCCTGTTTAAATCTGTCTCCGACAGAGTTGTTTTGTATTCTTTCTTCTTAAAAACTAAAAATAAAGTTATAAAAAAAAAAAAAAAAGAAAAAAAAAAGAAAGTTGAAGAAGGCCAGGAAAACACTGGTATTCAGCAAGGCAGGGAACTCTGGGTGGAGGGTGATGCAAGCTGCAGTCGTCTTCCTTGATCAGAAATGTCCTGAAGAAGTGTTGATAAGTCCCGCTGATGCTAGCAGCAGTTCTCTGTGTGGGCATGAGTTAACAGTCTATACACCTACACCACCAAGTAACTCAGGATCTCTCCTGCCAACCAGGCTCCACTCAAGTTTTTCACCTCTCTCCTTCTTTCTGCTGAATCTCCATCTGTAGCAGTTGTTCCTCTGTGCACTCCTGAGTTGTAATAGCTTCCCCTCGTACCCACAGTAAACGGCACGTCATCATCACTTGACTCAAAAAACTGATTTTACTTTTGATTTAGCTTAGCTTAACATTACTTGAACATTACTTTTTATGGCTATTTTTATCCTAAACTCGATAAATTACGCGAAGATAGTGTGCCCCTCTTCTGTGCTGAACAGACTACCTTACCAGCTGCTCAAAACAAGTCATCTTAAAGGGGCAATACACTGAAATCAATGGAATAAATGGAGGCTAATGCCACTAGTACTGCAAGTACCTTACACGAACCAAATTTTAAAAATACTGAAATATCCCTTTAATCTTTTCATCTACCCTTCAGCAGAGATTTCAGGCATTAAAAATAACTATATAGAGATTATAGATCTTTATGCTGATGTTCACATTTGCCTTTGTAGGTCATCCTAAGGCATCAGTATTAACTGCAGTGTCTCTCATGACTGCTTAAAAAGTCCTCACAGGAACTTTACAGTTTTCAGGTGGTTAAAAGAGGATAACACTGTAAATAAAAAAAACACTGGAAAACTGGAGGTGCTTTGAAGCAGGGCAAGTTAAAATGCTTAAAATCAACCAAAGTTTGCCTGAGATTAGCTCTCCAACACCTGTTTAGTCTTGGGGACGCGCCCCACAGATACGTAACAAGAATAGAGAGCAACGTGGGGGTACTCAGCAGCAACTGCATATGTGATGAGGTTAGACTGACAAAGATGTGTATTTTTCCTCTGAGGAACACCTTGTTGCCCCCCTGGTCCTCCATGTTTGTCACTTCTGTCGCTTTTCTCCTCATGTCAGAGCCTTCGACATTCCTGTGGCCTGTTGCCTAGCAACTTGTGCCCACCCTGGCTTTGTGGCAGGCTGTGGTGGAGGGTGTCATGATATGTCAGGTCAGCCTTGTGTGATTATAGTCAAACATGCTGTCTCTTCCTTTGACATTCTGAAGAGAGGTTGACCTATCAGACATGCTGCAGAGTCAGTCCTCATACATGAGGGGAGCTCGTTGTGTGGGGTTGTGTGACGGAAACTCATTGCATATCACATTACAAAAAACAACATGAGAATCTACAAAGTAAAACAAATCATATAACCACTGAAAGTAATAGTGAAGTGAGAATGATCCTTTATCATGTATGTAATCTAAAGTTATACCTTGGATTTTGAATATATATTTGTGCATTTGTTAAAGATGAAGCCATTTTCATGTACATTAAAAGCATCTAAGACTCAAATGTCATGTATTCCATGGCAGAAGATGAGTGATATCTGACAGTCAGCCTTGCCAGAAGAAAAACTGCCTTCTCATATGACGCTTGTCAAGAGAAAATCATATTGGAGAGTGTATGAGATTTGACTGGGGATACTTATTTTTTCTATTATACACATTTTAGTGCTTATCTACGCAGATTTGAATTTTAACCTTCAATTTTCTTCTGGAAAATTTGCCCTATGGCCAAAAAGTACCATGACAGGCTATAGTTCAAAATCAAGTAATTGTAAACTTAAAATAAACATTTTAAAATCCTCATGAAAACATGAAAAATAGAAACATTTCTACAATTATCTTTGATTACTTGTATATGTCAAGTTCCTTCAGCAACACTGAAGTCATATATTTAACAATTCTATTGCAAAATGGATATACAGTTTTACTTGGCAGAGAAAGCTCTGCGTATAAAGATGCTCCCTGGGTTAGTCAAGCAGCATGCTTAGACTTTCCACGGAGCACATGGCTAGAAACCCCCATATAGATACATTTACACCATTGCGTATTGAATACAACAAAGTAAGTTCAAATGCAATTAATCCATAGTAGCATGAATCTGAATATGAGGGTGCAACAAGCTTTATGCTATGAAGGAGGAGGCTGGGGTGATGGGGAGGTGATAATTGGGATCAACTGGCTGTCAGCTGATCACAGCTGAGAATATGACCCTGTCCTGCATGAACCAAGCTTCATTTCTTTACAAGTATTTAGAGATATATTTGGCTGTAGTTGCTGCTTATTAAATTGTATACATGCATCATTGAATTAATTTGTATAAAAGACTAGATATGTCAGTAACTTATACTAAAATAACCTGCAAGTAGTTTTATGTTCAATGTAATGAAAAAGCATAATAAATTCAGTTTAGCTGATTAAATTGAGCATTATTTTTGTTTGAGCTAAAAAGAAAAAAACCTTAACTAACAAACAACTAACAAAGTTGAATGAACTGTCATGAAAGCAGTGTATTTGTCCCTTTCATTCCTTTGCAGTATCCTAAGGGTAAAAATGAACTTTTCATGCTATTCCAATTCTTTGAGATTCACCTGAATGTCTTCCAGTGCTTTTGTATCCATTCTCAAGCAGCCAATCAAGGGACTGCAGCTTTTTTTTTTTTTTTTTTTGGTTAGATTTTTAACACTGGGAGCTGTCGCTTAGTTTCTGAAGAGGTGTCATGAAATTGTGCGATGGCAGTCGCTATATTGAAAATGCCAAATCAAACTTACTTCCAACAAAGAAAATGGCAAATAGATTAAGTAAAGAAAAGAGGAAAGAAACTTGAAACTTTACAGGATGTAGTGAGAGAAGCCTATCCTCCTAAAAGCAGCAATATTGGTTCACTTGTCAGTTAAGTCACCCTTCTTTACTTTACTTATGTAAAGCTCTTAGCTTTCATAATCAAATCAGATATGTTTTAGAAGTTAAAGAAAAGCTCACCTAACTCAGGTTTTAACAGATAGAGAAATTAAAACTAATTTTGTACCAACCATAAACGTATTTATGTCTTGTTTAATAATTTGCACTTCGCATTTTTTCAGTACTCGTGATGGAAATTTTTATGGTAATGCTTAGACTTACAAGCCTCCTTTCAGAAAGTTGCAGCTTGTTAACCATGTTTGAGTACAAAAGTATGTGATAGATATTCATCTAATACACTTACTCATCACTCTAGTAGTAACTCAGTATTTCAAATAAAAAGAATATTGTTCATTCAGTGCCAAATCTGTTAGACATATCGATTTATTAGAGTCATTTCATTATAGTTAATGAGATTCTGATACCAAAAAATCCAGCTACTTAAGCACAGCTTATAAAAGGAGCTCTCAGTTGAAGTATAGTTTGAATCACCGGAGAGTCACTTCATACAAGCAATTTTATTATTTTCTGTGATCTGTTTTTGGGCTTTTTGCCTTGAATGTAGACAGGACAGTGGATAGAGGTGGAGTTTCACATGTGGGAAAGGAGCCACAGGCTGGTTTTCAACCCGACTCTCTCCCTTATGACAGCGGCCTCTGTACATGAGGCGCATGGGCATGCTCACAACGCTAGAGCCACCTTCTCAGACTGTTATGACTATATGAAGTTTTAACCACAGAAGATAAAAAAAATGAGATCTTAACAACAAACAGTATTTTTTAAACCTTGAAATACATGTTGTGTAAAAAATTGTATAAGCACTTTCATGGTGTTGCACATTCTACAACACATCTTTCAGCACTCCTCCTCTCAAAGAACTCACAGATCCATCAGATCACATGTGCTGATATGCCAGACAGATACCGAAGCTTCAGAAACACCAGCATAAGAACTAGAAATACACAGATGCAATCACGGGAATATGTTTCACAAAGATTTGCATTGATGCTGTCTGTGAGAAGAAACCCTCAGTCAAAGATGTGATTTGCTTCAGAGAGTGAAAGTAGCAGCCAGGATTCACGGCTGGTTTGTTGAGTAACAGACCTGTTGTCTTTCTGGGATGTAGAGCTGGTGACCTGGCCAAAGATGACCAGGTGCACCTCTGAGGGGAAAAAAAAGGATCTGACGGCTGCCTGCCTCCACAGATGCGATCTGTGCCCATCTGCTTCCCCCACCAACAGCCTCAGGAAAATTAATGGTCCAGTCAACACACTTAATTGTCTCCAATTGCTCTGACATTAATTATTAACATTTGTCCATTATAATGTCTGTTCGTGTTATCAAGGGAAGCGAAGCAGAGGGTGAAGCGAGGGAGAGGGCAAGGAGAGAAATAACCAGAGACAGGCGTGGAGTCCTGTTAGCCAAGCGTTGCAAAGATCCCATTAGCTCCTAGGCTCACAGCAGCATGTAGTCTATATCACATATTGATTTCTTCAAAAAGTCAATCTAACCTCTTTGTAAATATTATGACTGCTGGTCAATCCTCGAAGCTGAGGCTCCCCAAAAATACCATTCCCAATATCTAGAGCCCTGCATCCTTCTCCTTTCATTCTCTCCAACCCCACTTCAGACAGAAGAAAGACCAGGTTGTTATTAGTGGACCTGAAGGTGACACAAGGCTGCAGCAGTTTCAGTCCTGATAAAGTATTTGACATTTCAGTTTGAGCCAAAATGTGAGAGGACACAGCGGGAGCCTTTTTCTTCCATCTCACAGAGCAACAGTAACAGATTTGTCTACTAATAACTGATGCAGATGTATTCCAATATGCGTCATTAATTCAGTATTCTGTAAAAGGAGAGTGGTTGTAAAATTGAGCGTATAATTTTGTGCCCCCCCCCCCCCAAAAAAAAAAAAAATATGGAAATGTGAATCTCGGTACAAACACTTCCAATAATCAACAGAAAGTGGAATAAATAAACGGCAGACAACATCTATTTCTCCTGCAGGCTCTCTGGGCGCCGTCCTCCTATATTTTTTATCTTAATTCAATCTTTATTCGCCTGCCACATCCACAGGAGCACTAAGAGAGCAGCAGTCCATAAAATAATAAGCCCATCAGCACAACACAAATCCATGCGCACTTGGGAGCAGGCACACAAACGTACCTACATGCACACACACACACGTATTAGCAGCAGTCTCTCTGTGCTAATATACAGTGTTCTCATTATTCCTCAATTGCTCTGCTCACATTTATTGTGCATGATGCATTCACATCAGAGGTCATGCTGTGAGGAAAATTCACATGCTACAAACACACAAACATGACAGTTACAGATATATACTGTACACTTAGGCTCATTATTTCCATGCTGTGTACAATGGGACCAATAGAAATGATTCAGGAATAGTGAAGCTAAACACACTTTTGGGCCCACAGTAGGACACATATACAGTAAGCTTTACCTGCATGCTCACAGTATTACAACATAATGATCTCACCTCTCCATGTATCATGCCCCATGTATCTATTGCATGTGTCTGAAATGTATGTCATAGATAATTCCTCCAATTTAAATGAAATGCACAACACTTTGTGGAATGGGTCAGGGTGCATAAACACAATCTCCCAGGAGAGTTAGCCCCCCGGCACAGTTAATGTATTGATTTTACAGCCGTGCGCCATGATAAAACTATTTCATGAATTCCAATGAGACGCCTTCCACAGACTGCTGCAAAAAGGAGCAAAATACAATCACCACAACACAGAATATGTCATTGTGTTCATTGCTTGTATAATACATTTCTTTTAGATTTATGGCTGGTGGTGGCAGGTTGTAAGGGTGGGGAGTGGTGAAAGGAGTGAGTGTTGCTGCTTTAATCTCCTCTCATTTAGAGTGATACCTGGCTCAACCTCAGTGTAAAGAGCACATGTCTACTGCACACACAAATCAGCTTTTATCTTGATTGTATGTGCTGTAATGGTGTGTACACGTTCATATCATGACATGTACGATGTATGTAAGGCCTCCTGGGGTTTTTATGGTTACACAAATCACTACTGCTGCTGTTGCCATACTTGCTTTTGAATTTATTTATTTTAGTTTAAATTTGGCAAATTTTATGGTAATAGGAAGAAAATGCTCTTAGATGAGAATCCCTTTGTCATATTTTCATATACATTGCCTATAAAAAAACATTTTTACCCTTTAATTTATTTTATAAATCACTCATGGTCAATATAATTTGGCTTTTTGGAGAAAAAATACAAAGAAAACCTTTTTAATGTCAAAGTGAAAACAGATCTCTACAAAGTTACCACATTCATTTTACCCTCTTTACAAGCATTCCAGGGCAAGCTGACAAGCAGCATCCCCATAGCATGATGCTGCCACTACAGTGCTTCATAGTGGGGATGGTGTGTTTGTAAGCAAGTGCAGTGTTTGGTGTTTGCCAAACATAGCATCTTGTCTGATGGTCAAAAAGCACCATTTTGGGCTCATCAGAACAAAGAACTCTCTTCCACTTGACCATGGAGTCTCCTATCTAAGGGGGTGAATACTTTTATTGGCACTGGGTAATGTAAACTTCTGCATTTATATCTTAAAGGGTATTTCTACTGATGATTTGTCTTATAAATTATATATTCAGATTCTGTTTCTAAGGAATTGGCAAGTTGGCAAAACTTTTAAGAAATGACAAAAAGTTCAACATATGCTCTCGAGGTCAGGACTTTACAAACTTTTTAGTTCTGTCTAAATTGAAAGAAGCTAAATATATTCAAAAGAAACTGTTTTAGATTTTGAAGTAAAAGTTGAATGGTTATGGCTAATGATCAGATCTAAAAATCAGCATTAACTGAGCTATGTTGTGGCTGATAGGGGACAGCAGGAAGGGGGGCGGACCCTGTTATGAGCCAGGCTGTAAACATAGTTAGTTTTCCTCAAAGAGTGATTTTTAAAAATTGAATCTAATGGGGATTTCTTGGTTCACAGAGCCAGCCTTAAGTGGATTCTCATGGTTTATTGCATTTTCATATTCACTTTTCTGGAACTGATTAATCACCTGCAGAAAATATAGCAAGCACACGTGTTGCATGTCACATGCCCTGGGCAATGCAGTGTCAGAAGTGATTTGAACACGTCATGATTGACAGGTATAAATAGGTTGAGTTAAATGACAAGCAGTTAAGAGCAGGACCCAGAATATGAGCTTCAGCTTCCTCCTGTTTGGGGCTCAGGTGTAAATTACTAGTGATGTATGATACAAAGTGCTCTCAGTAGTTCCGATTGTTCAGCACCAGTGGTCAGATAATGACCAAACTTTTAAGTGGATGGACAGCAAGGCCACAGGCTGATATGTTGTGTTTGCTGTCTGATGGTTGCTGGTGGTGTCGCGGTGGGATGGAGTGGGCGACAGGGCTCAGTTCAGCACCAGCCAGGCCCATCTGCTTGTCACCTGGCCTTGGCACGCAGGAGACTGGGTAATGACAGGGAAAGAATGGCATCAGTGGGCAGAAGCTGAGAGGTAATTACTGACTGGAATCCATGCAGAAACAACACATCTGGATCCATGAGTCAAAATATGGAGAAATACATGCCGATACCGGCCTCATTGCTTGATTTTTATCGGTCAGGCCTGTAGATATCAGCCTGAAGACTGAAAATCCTTGACTCCATCCTACTCCCTCTGATCCTGATGTTCCCTGCTCAGAAGCACAGAGAAAATCCAATTGCACTTTAGGCAATGGAAAGAGAGAAAGAGAGCACCGCTGATACACCAAGACAATCTGAGGGGAAAATCAGCCATGGCAGCACTATGGCTTCAGTGTTGAATGACGCTATCCTGGCTCATGTGTAATTCTTCTCTACTCCATCACTGCTCACACATTCCTACTAAAGGCCATTACTGCTGATCAATGCTGCCTTTTTCACAGTTAGACACAAAATGATCTGCTTGAAAGTGATATTTTCTCTGCAGAATTTAGGGCCACAGCTGGAAGAGTTCTCCATTGTGAGATTTTTACATCGGGAGGGTAGATGACCTATAATGATTGCAAGTAATATGAGTCTGCATTGCCTTATAATTAACATTTAGCCCCTTCAAAATAACTTCAAGTCCCATTAAAGGACTATTCTCCTCTGTGAGAAATAGACTGACCAGAGAAGTTAATGAAAATCGGCAGTTGGTCTGCAGGCACCGGACATCACCAAATGACCCTCCTTCAATCTCCAGATGAGGTGTCTCCATCCGTCGTGAGCCCGAGGTGGTGTAGACGTGGGCCACATTCTCACTGAGTTTTCGTCCTGCATCGATGATCGCTTTCACAAACTCCATCACTCGAATAAGAAAGAGGCCGCCCGCTGCTGTGTGGAGTCTGGGCCCTCTCTTCCTCTCCCTCTCCCTCCTTCAAATTAAGATTTCAGTAATTAAATTGATAAAAGTCATGCATGCCAATATGCCTCATGGTTCCAGACCTGATTTCAAACGCCACACACTCGTGGAGAGCTGCGCAAGTTCTACCTTTGATGTGGCATTCTTTATTATTGAAAATAATTGGATTCTCTCCCCTCTCTCTCCCTCCCTCTCTCTCACGCACACAGTCATTCTCCCCATGTTCACTCTGGGCATGCTCAGTTAATCGACCTCTTGTGAGGCAGTGCTAGTGCCGACTCTCAGTTCCATCTGGGGGTTTCAGGCAGCTTTTCAGCAGAGTGTGTCCCGCGTTGTGTCTGAAAAACGGATTTGAGCAGCCCAGGCGGTGTGCTGGGGGACGTCACTTCCACACTGGTCAGAGGTCATCCTGCAGGTTGGAGTGGCGCCTGCCAGTGAGTGGGAGCGGTGAGACTTGTGGGAGCAGCGACGAAGCCTACCGGGGCTTTGTTGCTCTACCTCCATATCAGCTTGGCCGAGCATAAGAAAAGAGCCTCTCTGGCCCACAGGCAGCTGGCTTCTCTCCACACTCAGCGGAACGGCTGATAATCAGCAGAAAGAGACCCCTGATGATTACTCCGCCACTGCCTAAGACGCCTGCTAACTGCCTGCCTCCTCACTCCTCAGAATGTCAAACTAGTACTCACATTTGAAGCCCCCTCCACCCTCCCGGTGTGCCACAAGAAGGCCTATAATGTCCATCAATCTCCACACTCTTTGTATCAGGGCTAAATGGGAATTTTATTGCCACTGGAACAGAATAAAAATGTTTTTGGTTCCCTTCTCCACATCATCCTCTATCACCGGTGAACACATGTTATTTGTGCGCCTCGTCCAGAACAAAAGTCGTCTAGCCTTGCTGGTTTAGCAGCGCCTGTGCCTTGTGGGCCCACGCTGTACCGTGGCTGACACACACTCAGAAATGGCCCTATTTTAGGCAACTCTAAGCAGAAGAAACATAATGGTCTTAAGCAGCGTGTGCCTCCCCCCAACAAAGCAACCGCCAAAGTAAATAATGTGTTTGACGCCCAACTGATGAGTCATCAAAGGAACTGAAAATCAGCTTTCTTATTTTACTGACAGCACTTAGCTCAGCACAGACTCTCCACAGCACGGGTCAGCGCTACTCTGGCTGCTCCTTGACAAGTTTGTATAAATTTCAAGTGACTGAATATCAAGCATATGAGACTGTCTGAGTCACCAGAGCGTGACTGCAGAAAATGGTATTTTAGTAAGACATTTATGCTCATTTTAAGCCTTAAATTCCTTTGGTTTATGACTTAAAATAAGACAAGAGTGGCTACATTTATGAATTAATGCAATTATTTGTAACCCAAGCTGTCAGGTAAGACAGAGTGAGCTTGACTGGCATTTTTGTTCTGAAAAAAATATTGATTTCTAGATTTTTCCTTCAGTAATTCCAGCAGCATCAACAGCTTTATCCAGGTACAGTGACGTGTAAGTTACATAAATTATTTAAGTTTTTAAATAAATCATCTTATTTAAGCAGGATTGAATGATGACATTATCCTATAAAAATAGTGATTTTTTTCCATGAGGATAATTGTAAAAATATTGATTGTGCACCTCTCAGCCTCTGTACTCAGAGTGTAAAAGGTTTTACCGTTGTGGCTGCCATGCTTGGGTTTTTATTGCACAGTGCAGGCCATTGTAGTGACTGTAATAATACACTTAGACCATAAACTAGCAATTACTTTGGCTTATGTGGTAATTATTTAGAGTGGGCATTGTAATTCATTTAAGAGGAGTATCTCTGTTGAAGTCAGCCGACAGTAGCCGTGGCCAACACTGAAGTATATAACAACTTATTAACTCTTCTAAGCACATAAGCCTTCTCTGTATTCTGTAGCTTAAGTGGGCTCAGCCCTAGTCTCCCCATATCATCACGGCGCGGCTCTGTGACTTTGCCGTTTTCTTCAAAGATTATAGGAGCAAAATTAAAGCCAGTTCTTTGTGTCTTTTGTCCAGGTATATCCAAGGTGCATCATCTCCGAAGGACATGGTCATCATTGTGGATGTGTGAGTATCTCAATCCTCTGTGTCTCCAACTGTCTTGTCTTTTCACTTTCCCTCTGGCTGGAGTGGAAAGGGCACTAGTGCCACCTGTTGGTTTGAGGAAAGCCTAAACTTAGACTCATCTGCTGCTATTCATTTTCTCTTCTTGACAGAATACCACTTGTTGTTTTATGTAAATGTCTGAAGTGTACCACGACCTGGATAACAACCTGTCCACTTATAACAGAGCTACTTTGTGACCTTTCTGCAGGAGTGGAAGTGTCAGTGGACTCACCCTGAAGTTGATGAAAACCTCAGTGATAGAGATGCTGGACACTCTGTCGGATGATGACTATGTGAATGTCGCCAGGGTGAGTGGAAACCTGCAGATCAGGACCAAGAAAGCAACAGCAAAACAAATATTTTCTGCGTTAATTAAGCTGGAAGTGCACAGCCCAGTGTGCTCTTTCCGCTCCCCACTGTTTATTCACAGTAAAAAACCTGCATTTCCCTCATTATAGAATATTTGCTTTTCCTGCACTGCCATTGTCCGTGCGGGATTGTGCCTCTCTCGCATTTTCGCTCCGTCTGTCTGCTGATTACCAAGCTTTCTATTAGGGCCACTGTGTACGGAAATATTAACTTTATCCTATATTGCAGGACAGATAACACACACACACAAATACACACAAAAATACATCCACAGGCTCGGTGTGGTGACTCTGTTTGGAGACTTCCTTCGATAATCCTTCATAATCCATTGCTTTTAGCCACTGTATGCCTCTAAATCCCAGTTTTCGGAGCAAGAAATGAGCATGGTAATCTGGATGGGAACGCATCTGATTTTCACTCTTAATAAAAAAGTGAGGGCTAACAATAGCGTGCTGGTGAATAATTTGCAAATACAAAAGGTGTTAATGCCAAGATCAGCTGTAAATGATAATTAAACTGATGTCAGCTGGCTTTAGAAAACGGCTTTAATTTTAGCAGTGGCATAATAGTGGAACAATGAGTTATGATACTAGTCTTGCTGCTGTGTTTTCTAACATTTTAAGACTGACAGAGGTGTGGTGAACACATAATATTTGGTTCTGGTTACTTTGTGTTTAATTTCTTTGTCAGACAATTTAAATATGACATAAAGGCAGCCTATGAGTAATTTCTGCTTTTCTCGCACATAATGTTTTACATCAATCACAGAAATGTCAGAAGATATCCGAAGTTGACCTTCAAAAAGCAAAACAGCATTTGAAACCTGCTATTACAGACATTGCTGCTAATAATGTAATCACTCATAGACTCTAGACATGTGTGCACACTGGTACATCACACACTGACCTGCACACTCTTTTAGGCTAATTTGGTGGATGAGATGAGACAGGTGATATTACCTTGGCTGGGTTTCTGTCAGTGGTTTGCACTGGCTTACAGGTGCACCTGTTCTTTGTATGGAAAGTTGTAATTACCCGTGTTTAGTGCCAGCCAGGGAGGAGCAGGGCTGCTTACATCTCCACACACCCACGTCTGCATCCTGCTGCCATGAACCGCACACACTTATGATAAAGACAACACACAGCAACACAGTCTTACAGCATCAAATATATATATATATATATATATATTAAAATCATGTCTAATGTTTGTCCAGAAAATCCAGTATTCACACACCATATGCTCATGTGTGTCTTTATATTTTCTCTTGTAGTTCAATGAAAAGGCTGATGCAGTCGTCCCATGCTTCCGGACTTTGGTACAAGCCAACGTTCGTAACAAGAAGATCTTCAAGGAAGCCGTCATGCATATGCAAGCCAAAGGAACCACAGATTACAAGTCTGGCTTCACGTTTGCCTTTGAACAGCTCCTCAATGTAAGAGCCAACATGCTTTTCAGGGATGAGTAAAGCAGAATGGATGTTTTTTTGTGTGTGTGATGGAGGAGCTGTATGCCTGCAGAGTGGCTTCCATAACATGCTGGAGCTATGTTCTGTAGCAGCAGCATGTTATTATACATCCTGTCAGGGTCACTGTCTAATCCAATTAATGAATCAGAATTAAAAGTGATGAAACATGGCTGACAGCTCCTGGTCCAGGTTAGTATAAGACATTTCCAGGGTTCTGTCATGGATGTAGATAGGTCTGATTATAACTGCTGTTGTGTTTGAATCACGCTTACCTTCGCACCAGCCAGCGCAGCCGTGACGTCTGTCAGCAGTCGGCGTCCACGTGCTCCCGACACAGGTGCTGCCTCAGCTCCGTATGCTGCTGTGTATTTTAAGAGGCTGCCACCCTAATGGGCTCTGATGGGATGATTGATGAGCGCAGCCCAGAGGAGATCAGCCACAGACACTTTATATTCCTCTGGTGGGCTCGGAGGCATCGAGCCAAGTGCCAGCTGCCCCCCTTCTACCCCCCTTCCTACCTTCTCTTGCCAGCAGAATGAGAAATAAAAAGGCCCTTTTAATCGCTGTCTGTGGCCATGATTGGTGACAGAAGCACAATAAAAATATGTAATTGTAGCAATATTATTTATCTTTATTAGAATCTTGTCAGATTGACATGCCGCTGGCGTGCATATCAATAGCAGCTGCCGTGCAGGCATTGGTGGGGGTGAGGGGAGGGTTTGTATCAAAGCTGAATGCTAAAAACTGGTGCCTTGCTATGAGCATATTGTGCTGGAATGCTTGTGAAAGTGTTTGTGACAAAATCAAATTTAACGCTACGCTAATGCTGTAAACTAAGAATGAGTTCTTCAAATTCAGGTAACGTGTGGGAGCTGTGTAGACTATTAAATCAATGAATGTGAGGTGAAAATCCAAGAATAAAAGCATGAAAGGGTTTATTGAAATAAATGAAAGTCAAAGAATACTTAAAGATAAGTATGTGAGAACAATATCATGTGGACAATTACATATTTATCCCTCATTATAAGGGGATTGAAAGGATAAATCCCTGTCTTCTTTCTTCTCATAAGACTGTATAGAATGACTGCTCTCAAACACTATATATGTTAATTAATGTGGCTCTATGCTACCATGATTTTTTTTCCTGGCTAGCCATCTGTTAAATGAAAAACTGCATCAAACAACAGATGTAAATGCACAGATACTTAAAGCTGGGTTTTTGGTCCAGTTTTACATCCTCTTTCTAGTAAGTAATCCATGCAGATTTTACCATGTAACTGTGTAAGTTATGTTTGCTTTCTTCTCTGTCTTCAGCATACTGCTGTTGCAGTCATTATTTATTTTACAAAAAAAATGAAAAATCACTTATAAGCATCAAAAGGAAAAACTGCAAAAAATATAATGTTGAATGGAGACAATTTTAAGGGTCACTCATAAAGGTATAGTTAACTTTTCTCAGTGAATTTAAATATATAGTGCTTAACAAATTTATTAGACCACCACCCAAAGTAAGGTTTATGCCACAGCTGCCCTAAATTTACAGCATTGGTAATTACCAAAATCATTTTTTGTGTTTCTGCAATGGTTAATACACCAATATGTAGAAGCTCTTTAACCCAAATGATATTTTTAATGCTCAAATATAATTATTATTGATATCCATGAATTTTCAAATTTACTGGTTTACAACTAAACTGAAAAAATAGTAAAGCACATTATTATTTCTTGATTAATATGTCAAATTATAGTTATTTACTTGCATTCCTGAACAGAAAAAATAGTTTTAGTGGTTGAATGTTATGCTTGATTTATTTCTGACTTCTCAGAGAAGCCCAGTGAGCCGGCTCAAATTTGGGTCTAAAAAGGGGAATTCAGTTTGAAATTCCTCATTCCTGTTCAAAATGGTAAAACACGGAGAGCTCACTGAAAATGAAAGAGTCCGCATTAAAGCACTTCATGATGCTGGATGGTCTCTGAGACAAATATGACAGGTGGTCTAATAAATTTGTTAAGCACTGTATATTAAAACAACACTTTCAGAAGAAGATTCTCAGCCACAAATGTGATCTCAATAGAACTAAAACTACTTTTTATCTACTAAGATGCATTGAATCGATTAAATCCTCTAAGGCAGTGGTTCTTAACTTGTCTGGCCTTGGGACCCACTCTAATGGCAGATGGTAACTCAAATTTCTGATATTTGTCAATCATCCTGATTCATTAAATAAAAAATGTTGCTGTTTGGACCCCAAATAGAATTATGACCGAATAAAGTAACTGAAGAAAATCAGACATCATATAAATAATAAAAATCCTGGAAAGTATTACATAATATTCCTGAAAGTAGCTGGGAAATCCCAGATAAAATTCATAAAACCTTTGGGGAAAATTATCCAAAATTCCTTAACATTATCTTTAAAAAAAAAAAACATCCTGAAATATTACTGGAGAAAATTGCTGAAAGTTTATTGAAAAAGTCCTGAAAGTTTCCCATTCTTTGTGAAATTTTCTTAGATTTAGTGGAAAAGAGAGAAGATTACCAAAAGTTTATGGCCAATGGACTCTTCAGAATTTTAAGGAAACTGATTTACTTTTTGTGACAGTTATTTTTAGTTCCTTAAAAAATATGAGTTTGGGTAAATCCACAATGAAATTTCTTAGATAATTCTGGGAAAAAAATATGCAAAACTTTTTTTTTTTTTTTCTCTTTGCTGGAAAGAAAACCAGGTTTCAACAGCTTTAACAATGGAACAAAAGCATTTAAAAGGTGCTAAGACAACAGACATCCCACTGAAAACAGCTCTGCTACCCGACCCACAAGTTGAAAACCCTTGCTCTAAGCCCTTGACTGTGTCATTTACCAATTTAAATACCATAGCTTTGTTGAAGCTGATTTCATATCTAAATCAAAAGATGCTCATGCAGTTACCAGAAGTCTGAAAGATCTACATAAGTAATATTTGTTCAGTGTACTATTCCTCCATTTCTTACTCAGCATATTTATCACAGTGCTGTTTGTAAAGACAAAAAAATTCTAATAAGTCTCTGAACACGCTAGGTATGATTGACAAAATATGGACTTAGACCTTTAGAAGGTTTTTCGTGGGGTAAGACAGGCACCAAATAGCACCAGGATCAGAATTAGAACCTGTAACCACTGCACCCTCTGTACATGGGCCCCTGCTCTACTAAATGAGTCAAATCAGCACCCATAGCGAGATATTTCTTAGTTTGGAAAGTTCATCTTCTCTGGATGCCAAATTCTGAAGAATTTTAAGTGCAGTTTTGGCAGTTGAGAGATGTGTGTCTTTCCTACAAATGAGTGTGATTGTTGCACATTCAACTAATTTTCCTTGAGCATCCCTTTTCCAAGAATACTGCTTAATTTTTTTTATTGATTTTAAAACTTTATTTGACCTTCTTTGCATTTTTAACTTTTCGAATTCACTTGTGGCTAGTAGTATAGTCTTCTGGTGAATGACAAACTTAAAGTAGAACACTTTATGTTTCTTTACACAAACTTTCATTGATGTTATAGAATACATACCTTCCCTTTGTTTCCATGTACGCTGTCTAACCTGTCCCTCTCTCTCTCTTTCTTTCCTTGTGTTTCTCGTCTCTCCTGTTACAGGAGAGCAGTGCCCCGAGGGCCAACTGCAATAAGATGATAATGATGTTTACAGATGGCGGGGAGGATCGTGCACAGGAAATCTTTGAGAAGTACAACTGGCCCAACAAAACGGTGAGTCTGTCCCCATCAGGCTATTATCTATGGTATGTACCCACTCTGCCAGCCCAAGACATCATGCGTGTCTGGAAACTGTCTTCTCCACCCATCTCTGCAAATTCTGATGACATTTTCTCATTATTGCACAGGCCGTTGTGTTGGTTCGGCAACAAACATGCCAGATACAACAATCTGTGCACACAACTCAAAGCTTCACTTCCAATTTCACTGTTTTGATTCTGGATTTTCCTTCCTGTGATTCATCTCTTTGGCCTTTCTTCAGCTTTCTCCCCTCTCTGTCTCTGCCTGTTTCTCTTTCTTTCCATCTTCTTCCATCTCTTTTGTTGTGTTGCTGCTGGTGTTAACAGCTCTGACCTGCTGACTAATTAGCCACTTTATCTTCAGAGCACATTAAAAAAAACAGCTAACAGTCATCTGTGTCTTTGTTCCAGTCTTGCTCCCACTCCATCCCCTCTTTTCCCACATTTCACATCTTGTATGATATTCATTCTGATAGACATTACATCCAAGCTCCCTCATGACGGCTGCTGTCATAAACAAATAATAAGAAGCATGAAAACTCTTTCACTGACAGTTATGTGAGTTGAATAGAAGGCAAATGTAAACATGCTCATCATTTGTGTATTATAGTTTTCTGGCACCATCCAGAAGAAGGCTTTCATGCTACTGTAGTCATCTTTGCAAGAAGTTTGCTTTTATTCTTCTCTGCTTTCATATGATTTGTATTTTGTCCCCTATCTCTATCATTTGTCCTTTTTTCTGTCCAGGTCCGAGTGTTCACCTTCTCTGTCGGCCAGCATAACTATGATGTCACTCCTTTGCAGTGGATAGCCTGTGCCAATAAAGGTAAATGGATCATGTGTTTTGTGGTTGAGTATTTTCAAAGGTACAATATAAAAGAAATAAGACCTCTGGTGGTGGCTCAGGAGGTAGTACGTATTGTTTGTTAATTTTTTTTTTTCTTTTGGTTTGTTTTGATTGTTCCATCAATCACAGCAAGTCGTCCAGGTCCTGAATCAGCAAAGCAGCCCCAGACCATCACACTACCACCACCATGTTTGACTGCTGGCATGATGTTCTTTTTATCAAATGCTGTGCTATTTTAATGCCACGTGTAACGGGCCGCATACCTTCCAAAGATTAAACATTTGTCTCGTCAGTCCACAGAATATTTCTCCAAAAGTCAAAGATTATCAAGATGTTTTTTGACAAATGTGAGATGAGCCTTTGTGTTCTATTTTGTCAGCAGTAATTTTGGCCTTGGAACCCTCCCAGGGATGCAATTTTTGCCCAGTGTCTTTCTTATGGTTGAGTCATGAACTCTGACCTTAACTTAGGCCAGTGTGGCCTACAGGTCTTTGGATGTCATTTTAGGTTCTCATGTGACCTCCTGGATGGGTCGTCGTTGCACTCTTGGAGTCATTTTGGTTGGCCAACAACTCCTGGGAAGGTTCACCACTGTTCCCAGTTTTCTCCATTTGTGGATAATAACTCTGACTGTGGTTCGCTGGAGTCCCAAAGCCTTGGAAATGGCTTTGTAATCTTTTCCAGAGTGATAGATTTCAATCACTTTGTTTCTCATTTATTCTTGAATTTCTTTGGATCGTGGCATGATGCGTTTCTTTTTGAGATCTTGTAGCCTACTTCACTTTGTCTGACAGCTTCTATTTAAGTGATTTCTTGATTCAACAAATCTGGCAGTAATCAGCCCTGGGTGTGGCCAGTGAAATTGAACTCATGACTTAACAAGGAGGGCAATTACTTTTTCACATAGGGCCAGTTTGGATTTTTTTCTTCCCTTAAGAAATTGAATAATCATTTAGACACTGCATTTTCTATTTACTTGGATTTGGTCTTTGTGAAATATAAAAATTGGTTTGATGATCCAAAACATTTAAGTGTGATAAATATGCAAAAACATCAGGAATCAGAAAGGGGCCAAATATTTTTTCACAGCAATGTATCTGTAACCAGGTATAAAATGAGAGTGATCAGAGGTTTAATGGAAAGAGTCTGAGATCTTGTTCAGTCAATTTTTTTGCTGTTCACATAGTAATTCATATAAATTAATCATTTTTATCCAACATCAGTTCTTTCTACATGTGAACTCGATGCAGTTTCTAGGTATTTTCAAGGCTTTTAAGCTCTGATGTTGTCAGACTTTCACACATGCAACTTTCACCTAAATATTGTTTGAGTTGGTTATGATCTCACGATTCAGTATAGTCTCCATGAAATAAGAACGTAAACCCAAATACACAGCAGAACAGTTGCTTTTGTACAGCGTTACAGAAAACACATTATTGGAGACTAAGAAATAGGACTGGAAGTGAGTCATACTGACGCTCCTTATAACAGTATTTATCTGTTGATGTCATACTTCAGGCTGCAGAAATTCCCATTTTATGAATCAAATTTAATGGTTAATCTAATATTATGAAAAATGAGAAAACACAAAACAGTAGCAAGCACTTCAAGAAGCAACAAACTTGAGTAAAAGTAGATTTTTCTTGGTTTAGATAACACTATAACAGGTATGACATTGTTTATGCAAAATAAACAGAATTAGAAAAGAGATTACAGAAGACCGAGGCAAGCAGTAATAAGAAAACTTTATTAGCCACCCAAGTGAAATATTCTGGATAGTTATCTTCTGCATTCTAACAAACTCACTTTAATTTGCAAGGATGTAAGCAGGAAAAAGTTTGGCTGTTCGTCATAAGACATGCAGCCAACTGGAAAATTCTGAGAAAATTCCAGGAGAGCTGTCCATTTGTGAAGAGAGGTATAAAGTGGGCAAAGTGTGCTTACCCATATTTAAGAACTATATTCACACTTACATAGTTTCACCCCGGGTATGTTCTCTCCGCCCTTCTTGCTTGAAAGTCAGACTTTTTAAATGTATAACATGCACTGAATGATCTCTATTGTTAACTTGCTCCATGCAAAGGTATGGTGGGGTTCTATGTGTGGCAAAGACTACATATTAATGCACTTGCTAGATGTAGTGGGGGGTGAAACAAGTCTGCAACTGGAAGTTGCAGGAAAAATACAAATTTAGTTTCTTGGCACTTTTTAACTATTTCTTTTGTGAATACAATAAGATAAAATGAAATATTAAGCCTTGCCTACATAATAACAAATACATAATTCCAAAGATTTTTCCAGGTGTCCATCTCATTGTGATGTTAAATCGATATTTTATTAATCTAAGTCAGCCACAGTCCCTAAAATAACCCAGGCAACAGGCAGCCCTGCTCCTGACAGACAGCCTGACAGCCCACATGATTCAGCCGCTCCTCCTGTCAGCTACTTTGTCTGCATGAATCTCATCTCGACTCAGCTCATTTAGCTTCAAACCTAACGCACACTGTTGTTGTTGTGCCCCGTTTTTTAAAGCCACTTCTCTTCTTCTGTTTGGTGGCTTGATTTATGAATGTTTCTCAGTGTTGTAGTTTATCTAAAGCTGCTCCTTTATGAGGCCTTTAGCCGTCTGTATGAAGCCCCGGCTGTTGATTAGCTTACTGCCAGAGGAGCCGAGTGCTTCAGAAGTATCTCCCCAGAAGTTGTTATTAATTAGCAGGAGGAGTCTGGTAGCGGGATGATTACCGTGCCATCTCCCTGTCAGACTGGGGAAAGTCCTGGATTATGCCTCTGTGCCAACATGTTCTTTGCTGTTCATGACTGTAGTGATTACCATGCTACTAAAGCCTATGCCAACATAAGACAATAGTGTTGACACAGCAGCCTCAGTGGAGCTGTCCTCTCATATCTTCACTACTTATTACTCTTTGGTATCTCGCTCCAACAGAGCCAGCTCCCTGACACTTCCACAGGCCCTAACCCTTCACCCGTGACATACACACATTAGACAACCACACACAAACACAACTAGGCCACTTTGAGATGCTAGCTGTTGTCTCACTTGAGCCTTACTGCCATCTTAAGAAGACAGTAACCTCTCTGTGACTCTAAGGACAATGAAAACATTTCTCCATGCTCTCAGATGGAGGGACAAAATCCTAAACAGAAAGAAGAGTTATCTTCAAAAGAGAAAAGGTGAAATGGAGAATAAAAGCAGCAAATACGATATACTGCAACTGTGTTTTTAATCCTAAACCAGGAATTAAATATCTCTTAAAATGCGCGATGGTCATCCATAATAGAAGAAAAATCCTAAAGCAAAAATTAATGTACAAGTTTATGAGGTTCATATAATCCTGTCCTAAAGATTTTTCCATGAACATGTGTTATGAATTGAGACGGAAAGGGGGAAACTAGACACTTCAACTAAATCTAAATTTAACTTAATCTTTATAACAGTTACTAAATGGGAATCAGCACTCAAACAACACATGATATATTTAAAATTCAGTAGATGCATCATGTTTTATAGCCTAGACAAATGGCTGCAAAATAAGTCAATTTTTAGTGTTATTGTTCCTCATGCCAGCCATAAATGACTTCATAAATCAGAGGATTGTATTTAAAGAAGACTGAATAGAGAGGCCTTATGTTAATGACTTTTTAAAGAAAATAGGTTATTGATTAAATTTATAATTGCCCCTCACACAGCAGACCTCTGCTGTTAACCCACACACCAGGCATTAGATCAACATTACCATCTTACTTTTTAGTTAATGTCTTTATTTCCCCGCTGCCACCTCCCACCCAGGCTTTGCCCTACAAACAAACAGATGCCACCTCTCTGGCATACTGCCAAACACACAGAGGACAGACTACAGCTCTGAACAAAAATCTGACAAATAGCTGTGCCTTGCATGTCTGCGAACAATAGATTTTGTGTGAAGAGATGAGTATGTGTGTGCAAATGAGAAAGAGGAGGCAAATCTCGACACAAACCACTGCAGCAAAGTGCATAATGTATCAAAATAATGAGAGTCATCTTGGCCTTTTAACATTCTGGTAATGCCGTCTCCATTTTGACGCTCTTTGTATAAACACTCATGGCTTTAATAACTTGGGGAATGGCGCGGTTATTGACCCAGTCGGTCACTCTCCTACATTCGTAATCAGCAGCAGCAGCACCCGGGGCTCAGCATTCCCAATGAGTCTCCACATTTACATCCTATAGCACAACCACGGGTGCGGACAGGTCAATGCCCAGGAGCTCTATCATGCCTGCTTGTTCCAGCATCATCACTTTGAGATGATGGCATTACATGTACCTAATCACATGGAGGAGATTAGACTCCAATCTACAAATGGATCATTTGAGTCTACACAGAGGCAGCTTAATGTTGGAAAATGTGGACAGAATATGACATATGCAGGCACAAAAATGCAGCAGATTTCTTTTGGAGTAGTGTATTGATTCTCTCCTCTTCATCTGCAGGTTACTACTTTGAAATTCCATCAATTGGGGCCATCAGAATCAACACCCAGGTAAGATACTGTATGTAGAGTGTGTACAAACTTCAAGATACACTTTTTTTAATCCAGTAAAGTGACATAAACATGGTGTGATAACAAACATGTGTTCTCTTTCTGAAAAAGCCTTGACAGTTTTGCTGCAGAATAAATCTGAATTTGGTTATTGGCAATTAACACATCTTAGAAGTCATGATTTGTTAAAGTAAATAAGAAGCCTTCTCACTGAGCATCACACTACAACATCATCACACAGGTCACTGTTTTATACACATCTTTAGGTTCCTTATTCACCCAGGGCCCTGCTACCCCTGTTGCTTGAGGCACTACACACTTCTTTTACCCCTCGGGAAAACCTTACTCCAGCCGTAAAAATTGACTCAGTTTCAGGAAGGTGGAGGGACTACTACACACTTCCTCCTCGCTCTATCCTTTTCTTTCTCCTCCCCCATCCCCTCCTTCTTCTTCCTTCCCCTTCAACCCCTGTGAGCGATCGAGCCCCAGAATATACTGTCAGCTGTTCCATTAACTGGGGCATATTTATATTCTGAGAACTGCCACTTACTCTAATAGGTTTTCTGAAGGTGGGTGACTACAGATCTGTGTGTGTAAGCCCAGAAGACACTTTATTTAATCACACTCTGCCCTTCAACATCACACACTAATCACATGGTCACTTAGATGGAAGCATTTAAAAACAGAGGAACCATAATAGTATTATATTGTACCATGTCGTATAGCAATGTATCATATCTAGAGATGAGCTGATCAACTTTCTTTTTTATCATAACTAATAGTCTTATTGTTTTTGGTTGTATTATGTTTAAGGTTACACAAAGCTCGAGTAAAGTTGAAACAGGATTTCTTATTCAAAGCCCCAAAAATATTTTAAAATGCATAAAAATTACTATAATTCCCAATAAATGTATTTAATTTTTGTGGTAGAAGCAACGAATGTAGTGATCTCAAATTAAATATTTAAATCTACAGTGCACTGAGAAATTAGCAGCAACAATTGAAGACAACCAACAGCATCACAGAGGTACAGCATCAAACTGAATATTTTAAATAAAAGTGTAAGACTGAATAAAAATGTAATATGTAGAAATAAATATCCACAAAAATAAAATAAACTCTTCAAAGAGTAAAAAAGTGCAATTTAACAGGATATATCTAAGGACTACTGCAGCAAGAAGCCACAAATATAAAGTTTTTAAACATAAAATTGACACAAAAAACAAGCTGCTACTGGCAGCAGTATATTTCCTGATGTGGGCGTCACAGTAAAAGCACTCTTGGCAAACAAGAACCACTGACTTTTATTTTGGAGGATATTTTGGAAGTGCCACGTTTATCATTGATTTGACTTAGCTTTATCACCGTGTTGACAGTTATTCTTGCTGTCTTTCTATATAGCAGCTTCTCTGATCTCACTATATGCCTCATCTTGCATCTTTGAATCATCATGGATGTAAAACAAGCGAGTCATGAGTTAAAACAAATCAAAACTGTTGTTTACTACTGTGCTTCACATAAATCATATAACACAAACAGGTGACATTTGGGTTGTTGTCTGACTGTTCTTTAGTGTCAGAGTGAAATATGATGGGTGGACTCAGACTGAGATGTTATCTGTCTCATTCATTCATTCAACCTTTATTTAATCTCGAAACCCCATTGAGAGCGTGCTCTCATTTGAAATGACATCGAGAGCACACTTCCATGAGGCTTCTTTCTCGTGTCTTTGTATGGTGCCTCCATGGCCCAGCGAGAGTGTTGGAATTTAGACTGGTATGTTGGATCGGCACCAAAAGTCTGATCTCCAATTTGAAAATCACATAAATATTGGACCCTACACTGATACTGTGCTGGATTGGCCCATCTCTAATCATACTCTATTGTAATACATCATTTCTAATCATATCAAATTATTTCGTATTCTGTTGTATTGTATTGTGTCATATTGTACTGTATCATATCGTATTGTTTCATATCGTTTCCTATGGTATCTTATCCTATCCTATAGTTTACTATTGTGTTCTGTTGTGTCTTATCAGATCCTATCATATTGTATCCTATCATATTGTATTGTTTCATATTGTTACACACCAACGTATCATATTGTATTATATTGTATGATATTCTATTGTATCATATGGTATCCTGTCATTTCCTATGGTATCCTATAGTATCAGATTTTGTTGTGTTTTATCAGATCCTATCCTATCCTATCCTATCCTATCCTATCCTAGCGTATTGTATCCCTAGTTAGAATTATACTTTAACCATGTCCTGCAATGTGATTCCACACAAAGTGTTAAAATACTTGACCCACAGTGATGATAATATCATGATTAACTATAGACTACAAAATGCCCTATTAAGATATGTTGTAAAACTGGTCTTTATTGTCTGTTTCATCTGTTATAATGTGCTATCCTTTAAATACTTGTATTGTCCAGGATTTTATTATAAGCTTCTTCTTTGGCCTATTAAATTCAGTTCATGTTACCCTCATTAATGTCTTGCTCGCCACTAGGAGGAGTTATGAAGTGATACAGTGAGTCATTCTGTCAGGAAAATCTGTTTGGAGTGCTATTTTTAATTTACAATATTTGGCACCAGAAGTTGGCTAACTGTATCACACAAGTCAGGATGACAGTAAACTGCTGTAGCCATATTTTGCCTTAATTCATTCCATCTGGTGTTGCACGATTATTTCAGAAGAGCTGAGTATTTTGACTGTAAAAGAATTTTATGCTTTTGCATGGTAGTAACTTATTTTCATAGGATCACAGTGGAGCAACAGTACAAAGATGTTTGTTATAAGAGATGTCATATTAATGAATCTACTCTTTATAATAATAGTTGTTTATGTACCCAGGAAGATTATACCGGTTAATCAACACTCAGTGATGCTGCTAGACTCAATTCGGCTCTGTTTCCCTTGGACCACATATCTCCAGTTGCTGACTTTTTAAATTTCCTAGATTGTTCCAGCCAGGCGGAAAATTTCCCCTATATCCCGTGAAAAGGTCTGGCTGTCATTGTCCTGATGGAATATCTCCCTGTGGCGCGTTAAACCGGACTTTTATTGAGCTAATAATAGAATAGGTTACGCCTGTCAGCACCTCACTGTTCAGGCGATGAAAAACAAACGGTCAAAAGCATAATACTGAAATAGCTGCGTGCTTACACAGAGCAGAGCCTTTTGTGTATTGAGGATACATACAAGGGTCAGAAATCTGTGATACGGTTTCCCTTTCCTCTGCAAAACTGATGGAAATAGGTTCCCATGTGTAAATGAATATTATTAAAATTAATGTTACCCCAAAAGAGCTGCTGAATTTCCCCCGATCCTGATTTTACATTTTGTCTCGATGCATAAATAGATATTTGCAATTATAAGTCACAAACGTCTGAAAAGGATACCGTGGAGGAATGTGTTTTTTATGTTGGCAGACTGATGTTAACATAATGAGAGATTTATTCATCTGTCTGCATATTTACACACTGACAGTGAAGGCTCACAGTGTGATTGCTCATCCCCTGCAGGTTTTTTTCCCTTTTCAAACTCTGCCATGCTTCATGTGTCATGAGGTCAATCACTCAGTAATTTCACCAATTACACTCCATCTCCAAATTTACATGGATCGATAGGTTGTTTACAAAAAAAGGCATCTCAGCTGTTGTGCGAGGTTTCTCCTGAGAACAGAAGAGTATAGTGAATATGATGTATGACTAGTAGAGTTAACCCCTCACCTCTATTCACCATCGCTGTTGGACATTCTCCCAGTGCTAGCAATGACAGCAGAGCCTCTGGGAGAATGGCCTGTTTGCACGTCGTGCCATTGACACCCCTAATGTGTTTTTAATAGCTCCTTCATAATGATGAAAAACGGCCCTGAGTGTCTCAGGACTGGAGGCTTTATGGAACTGCAGGACAGCCACACTGCTGCGAGTGGCCCACTGGTTTATGTGGTGTCAGAGAGGAGGCTGGTCAGGGTCTTATAGTTTTATGACAGATGAATGTTGAAAAGCTCTTCTTTTAATGCCCATACATGATAACTGCTATAAAAGGCCGTTTGATTATGTGTGTTTATTGTGTGTGGTCACAGCAGTGTGTATGTGTGTTTTTTTCTGCTTCAGGAGTACCTGGATGTGCTGGGTCGTCCCATGGTGCTGGCTGGGCCTAAAGCCAAGCAGGTGCAGTGGACAAACGTCTACCAGGATGCTCTGGTGAGAGAGTAGAGAAAATCTGATTTATTTTCATTAAACCTGACAGAAAAATGTATTACTTTTTACCACACATGTTCTACTGATAAATACCACCTTTAAATGTTAAACTGGGACTCGTGTATAATATTTCATTAAAGATAAATCTGGGGATTCTCCCCCGGATTAAAAGATTCACCCTTGGTCTATAAAGTGTCAGAAAATAGTATGAAGAGGCCATCCTGTTTTTTCAGTCTGAGGTTATGTTTCTGTATGTTTGGTTAGGTTGGTTTGAATTCCCTGTAAATTGATAAAAAATCTGTATTTAAGATTTTTTGTATGACAGGTCACTGTGTTATAAACCACCAGGCCAAATTTTAGTAATGAAAATCATCTCTAAGTTTATAAAATTAAGTTTCAAAATCAGGGAAAATTAGGCTGATATATCTGCTCTAGGATGAAGTGGGTGTGTTGGTTGAATGAGCTGAAGCCACGCCCACTCTCAAGAAATACAATCATCTCAGATGAAAAAAAATACTACAACCTGAATGGAGAAATCATCCGTCCGTTATGCTGCTATGTTACAACTCTCTTTTTTAAAGCCACCATAGAAACAATCATAATTATGTCATGACAGGCACACAGATTATTGCTAAAAAGTATGTTTCCTTTTCTGTATATATCCCTTCAGGTATTCCTTACTTCTCATTTTTTTAAGTTATGTGAAGTTGTCCTGGTGTTGCTTTTCGAATAAAAGTCTATAAATGATGATTAGCATTGGAGACTTTTATTGTGACAGACTTGGCAGGACACTAACAGACATGAGGGATTAAACTGTTTCTGCCTGTAAAGAGAGTCCCAGTCTGCCTCTTTTAATTATCCAGGACTATAGACAAGTGAAATATGGGTTAAAACACGCCTTCAGCAGGTAAGATGTTTATTCCTGCTGCATCTGGTTCAAGTAAAATGTAGGCTTGCACTCCAGCTATTAGCCTGCCCCCTGACATGGTCTGGTACAAATCTCTCTGTAATGATATTTTTGACCCATAGGCCACCTTGGCTGATAGACTTGGGAAATTTGCCTCACAGTGAACAAAAACACAGCATGTAGCTGGCTGTTAACTTTGAATGAAGGCAGTGAATCTCAACAGACTATTGAGATGAACTGTTCTTTGATTTCGTATTGTTGTGGCATTATGGGGGCGGGGTAATTCTCCATAGGGACCATTGATGTGGTGGGTCCCTTTATTTGCCCTGCCTAAATTAAACCAAGTCAGGAAAGAGGTGAACAACCTTCTAACAGTCTAAATCCAAAATTCAGTCACACATAGATCTTATGAATGAATGCTACTTTGAATATCAACCAGATAAAAACAATTGGGAATAATGTTTTCTTTGCTAGATCTATAGTGAAGTAAACCTGCTATCTCTTCATGTGATGTACTGGACAATTCAAGATATATTCTCCATTAATTCTTCAGATTAAAGTTTAATTTTTACTATAATTTTGTTAAATTATAGCACAAGATTGTCTTTTTGTAAAATGTTCATTGTAAAAAAATAGTGCAGCCAAAATCAGAGTACAAGATTTAAATCATTACAATTTGATAAATGAGTTTTCCATCACAGGACTTTTTTGTTATTCCTTTGGATATTCCATTTTGGATATGCAATGTGAAAAGATGTTCAAAATATATGAAAAAGCTTATGTAATGTAATTTCTGTTTTTAAAGGGTTTGGGCCTCGTCATCACCGGAACAATGCCAGTCTTCAACCTCACTGTGGATACTATGAGCTCACAGGTAAAAGCATCACTACAGTACAAGATCTGGAGCTTAAAATAGCTCACTTACACAGCACGCAGTATGACTCATGCCCCAGCTCGCCCTTTGTTTTAATGAGACGTTCCCTCTGTTATTATGTAAGAACAATGCTTTTATTATCATATGGTTAGAGCTACACATGTATGAGGTTATTCAAATGGAAACAGGAGCAAGAGTAGCATATGGGGTTGAATTATTTTCTTTTGCCTATGTTGACTATCATCAGTCATTTGTATGTCGCCCACCCAGCTGTGCTCTTCAAGGCAACACCTCCCCCCTGAGGTGACAGCGGACATCACGTCTGTACCTTTTATAATCCACAGAGCACAGACGCGCCCAGCTTTCAGTATCCATGACCAAAGTATTTACTCTCAGCTTATCTCAGCGGCTTAAAGCAGTGGTGCTGCTGCACACAGACTCGGTTTAAGACAGACTATAAAAATATGGACTAATCAGATCGCACTCAAAGTGATAAATCAAAGATGGAGAGATTTTCTTTGTAATCTTGCTATAGAGTAGCAGTCAGTCTGAGATCCTCTGATGCCAGTGTGTTTGTTGTTAAATATGCTAACAATTACATATAATGTTCTTTCTATAGAACCAGCTAATCCTGGGAGTCATGGGAGTAGATATTGCAGTCAGTGAGATCAAGAAAAAGACGCCAACATACAGAGTGAGCATACTCAGATCTTTCTCATGTCACCTTCATATGGATGACTATTAAAGCAATTATTCTCTCTCTCTTCAGCTTGGAGCCAATGGTTACACCTTCGCCATCGACCCAAACGGCTACGTGCTGCTGCATCCTAACCTACGTCCCAAAGTTAGTCTCACTCTGAGCCCCGCCCTGCATCCGAAGAGTTTGCATGTTTCTTATTTTAAAATTTAATCTGACTGTTATTTCTACCAAATGACATCACCCTCCTCTGTCTTTGTCTGCTTTTTCTCTCTGCTCAGATCATTAATTTCAGGGAGCCTGTCACTCTGGACTTTCTGGACGCAGAGCTGGAGGACAGCAACAAGGAGGAGGTAAACAAACAGTCATTAAAAAATCATCTTTACTAACAACTTTTGTATTTAATATGTTTCATTTAATCATTTTATGTCACATTCCTCCTCATTTTATGCAACTGTTTGTCTTCTCACGCCACAGCATCTCTCCCTCTCTTCACTTTCAGATCCGTCGGCAGATGATTGATGGAAAATCAGGGCAAAGGAAAATCAGGACGCTCGTTAAGTCAGTTGATGAGGCAAGTCATCAATATATGAGACTCAATCATGATCCAAAGTGGCACCTTCCTGGATGGTGTTGTAATGAATCTGACTCTCTCAGTATGTTCGGGATCTGTTGTTTTCATCCTGCCACAGTAAGAGGCGTGTACTGCGGAAATGATATATCATATAGTCTTTGTGTTTTTAACAGAGGTATATCGATGAGGTCATACGGACGTACACATGGACGACTGTGGACGGAACAGATTACAGGTATGTTTGAATAAAAAATGTAAATGGCCTGACCTCAGAGCAAAAGATTGTGCATCTTGGAACTGTGAGTCTAACTTTGATACTTTTGTCTCATCCCATTTGAGTCACAAGCTTCAGTTTTACAGTTTGAGTGATGTCCCTCATCATCCAGCAGTGTTTGTTCAAGTGGTCATTATGACATATTAAAAATGGACTTAACCTCTCATTGAATAAAGGCAACTCGCTCATTTGCCTTCCAAAGTAATTCATCTGAATCACCCGAATTAGAGAGCCATTTCTTTTCTCTCATAAATATCTTCAAAAGTACTCCAAGCACAAATTAATCGCATCGTTTATTCATCTCAAAACTTGGTTGAACATTTGAGGTTGCATCATAATGACATTTCCTCTAGGCAACACTTTGCAAATTACAGTTTATGATATTCAATAGTCCTCCAAATGTCTGATACGTGTTTTTTATTACATCAGCTGGCAGCATGCCTGGTCCTGGCTGAGTCCATTCGAGGCTTTTTCTGCACAAATCTATTAATATTCAACTCAAAGGGAAATTCCAGTGTATGAAACAATGCTCATGACGGACTAATCAGACTCCAACCAGGCATTCATAGATTCCTTCTGTCATGTATGCTAAAGAGAGAGGAGTTCAAGAGAGAACATGGGACTTTCTTTGCTCATAAATTTATGGTGTCAGATGTTCTCCAGAGCTAAATTAGCTTCATAATGTAGTCAACAGTAGCTGTGGCTCACTCTGAACCTGATACTGTAACAGCTTGGTTTTCTATCTCTTCTGATTAATCCTCTTACTGTGGCGTAATTGAGTTTTGTATGGCAACACAGATTATAGATGGAACATTTTTTTATTTTCTTCCATTTTTAATTTCCGCTTTGGTAGAAGAAGAAAATGGTTGCATAAATCAGATGTAGATCAGCCTAAGATGCTGCTATGATAACTTATCATTTGGTTAACTGATTTAAGCCTTTTTTTTAGTTGTAAGTTTGTAGCCTTTCCTAGTTTTACATGACCTCAACTGAAGCTAAAAGTAAAAGCTGCTCAGTCAATACGTTTATTTTTCAAATGAACTACTTTTAATGGATAATTAGTACAGGCAGTGGCTCATGAACACACAGAAGCATGGGTGCACAACATGGGCATAAAGTATAAATAATACAACCATCCCTCATCATCCTTGAATTATTTTAAAGTTTGTAAGCCATGTTGCAGTGGCATTTGAAGAGAAGGAACTATTTAGCTATCTTTCCATCAGGTTGTCTGGTTTAGTTAAGTACAGTTTGGTACAGTAAACCCTGACATTGTGTGCATTTCCAAGGACGCTAGTATCAACAGAGTGTAGTTTGTCTACTGTGTGTACAGCTCCACCCTCTAGGGTCAAATAGCTAAGCTTGGTACCACCAAATAGTGGCACAAAGGATGGCAGTATGTCTCTGTTATTTTGGGATCCTTTCCAACTTTTGATAGTGTGAACACATAAACAACGCCTATAAATATAAAAAAAAATATTCTCCTCCTTGGGAGTTTTTCCCTTTTGTTGATCTTATAAATCAGCAATGGTCAATTTTGCTGTTTTAACAGATTTCTACAAAGTAATGTCAAATAAATAAAAGTATGTAATGTTGAATAAGTGACTGCATAAATATTCACCCCATTCAAGTCAATATTTAGTAGAGGCATCTTTGACTGCTATCACAGCACTGAGTCTTTGTGGATAGGTCTCAATCAGGCTTGCACATCTGGACACTGTGATTTTTCTCCATTCTTCCTTGCAAAACTGTTTAAGCTCTGTCAGGTTGCATGGAGATCAGGCATTAACAGCCATTTTCAAGTCCAGCCACAAATTCTCCTTTAGATTGAGGTCTGGGTTTTGACTCAGCCACTCCAGAAAATTCATCTTGTTGCCTTTAAACAATTTCTGTAAAGACTTTGCTGTACGCTTCAGGTCATTGTCTTGCTGGAAAACAAATCTTCTCCTAAGCCGTAGTTCTCCGGCAAACTGAATAAAATTGTCCTCCAGGATTTTCCTGTATTTTCATTTTACCCTCTAACTTTACAAGCCTTCCAGGACCAGTTGCCAAGAAGCATCCCCACAGCATGATGCTGCCACCACCATGCTTCACAGTGGGGGTGGTGTGTTTGTGATGATTTGTAGTGAAAACATAGCATCTTGTCTGATAGCCAAAAAGCACCATTTTGGTCTCCCATATGGCTTTAACTGGTAGAGAAAAACAAGGGCAGTAGTAGTTGTATGCAGCTCCGAGCTGCTTGGAGTGTTCTTTTGTCTTCATGGTGAAATGGTAGCCAGAAATACTGATTAACCAGTGACTGGATCTTCCAGACACAGTTGTCCTTGTAATTCAGGCACTTGAGACTCATTCACTTCACTCAGGTGATCCTCATTTCACTAATTATGAGACTACTAGCGCCAGTTGGCTTGTTGAAGTAGGTCAGTCTCTTTAAAGGGGTAAATATTTATGCAGTCACTTACTTTACATCAAATATTTTTATTTATTAATGCATTAAAAAAGGTTTTTGTGATTTTTTTTTTTGTTTTGTCAAAAAATCCAATCTATGCTGTGATTTCTTATAAAATCAATAAAAGGTGAAAACATCCAAGGGGGTGAAAACCTGTATAGGCAATTGCTAATGCATACGAAGCTGCACCAAATGGAATCAGACTAATTGGTGGAAATACACTGTTAGCAACAATCTAAACTGACCAGATCTTACATCTCATTTTACAGCACAGACTCAATTAATTACAAAGAACTTATTTAAAAAGACTGATGTTTTCAGATTTAGTCACCTGTATTGATATTTCAAACATCAATATCGACTCACTTTTTACAATTGGTAAATTGCTATTGCAGTGCAGTGTTAATGTGGTCGAATGAAACTATGACTAAAACTATTTGTCTAAAGCCTTTTTTTACATGACAAAAACTAGACAAATCTAACAAAAATAGATCTGTGATGACTAAAACGGACAAAAACTAAGTTTAGTTTTTGACAAAATGACTAAAACTAGACTAAAATGTTATTTAGTTTTCGGCGGCCATTCAAAATCTGTGATATTTCTCCACTGTGAGTAACCTTGCAAAACAGATGGATACGCCCATTTCTGTGTTTCTCACTGGCAAATCCATTGGACAAAGCTACCATCTAAACCGTTTGGGCCCAGTTAGAAAGTGATAGGACCAATCAGAGACGAGGGGCAGTACTTTCAGGTGCAGCAAAATCGTGACGTAAACAAGCAGCAGCAAGAGCTGGTGCAGTTATGGAGGGAGAGATTAGCGTGGATGCTGCTAAAGCGCCAGTTTTATCAGAACTTGACAACATTTCTTCGTTAAAAGAAGAACAACGGACAGCAGTGAGTTTTTTTCTTTTCAAAAATGACAAAAGTCGAGTACTTACATGTTTATAGTCACCATGTTTCGCGATATTCCTCGGTAGCTGTGCACGCGCAGCTCAATAGCTGCTACATCATGTGTTTTGTTGCTCTGATTGGCCCTTAGAGATGTGACAGACAGAACGTTAATCCTGTCACACTCTGAGTTCTTTTCAAATCCTCTGTCTTTTCTCAAACGTTTCCTATTGAAGCTTTCCCAGATGGGTGTGTGAAACACATCTGTAGCTCTTCTAACTCTCAGCTGTAGGGAGCAGGGACCCCAGGTTTAGCAGAGCGCAGAGAACACACAACCATGATTTGGTACCAAATTTAGGCAAGAAAATGCAGTAAATGCTTGGACTAAAAGTTCAGACTAAAATGTGAGGACTTTCTATGGACTAAAACTAGACTGAAATGTTTTGTGCTTTTGTTGACTAAAACTAGACTAAAACTAAAAAGAGTAGAAATATAAAACAGGACTAAAACTAAAATGCATTTCATTTAAAGACTAAAATTAAAATTAAAAATAGCTGCCAAAATTAACACTGTTGCAGTGTTGTCTGTCAAAGCTGCAGTTTCATGGTGTGTCTATTCAAACTGTTTGTGGCTTTATAACATGCTCATGATTTTCTGCCTCATCACCTCAGTCTAGGGTTGGTACTGCCCACATATAGTGAGAACCACATCAAGGCCAACCTGAGTGACCAGATCCTCCAGGTGCAGTGTAAGTACCTGGGATTACCCAACATTCTTCAGGCTCTGTCTCTCCTTCTCCTCTTTCCACTCTTTACTCTTCCTCTCTCTGTCTCTCTCTAAATGACTTTATGATCTTATATTCAGTCCTGGGTCCTCCAACATCATCATAGGGAGCGTCCAAGCACAGTCTCCAGTCCCCGCCCTCCTCTCCTCCCCCATTTCTACGCTTTCTGATAGGCAGGATCTTACCCGAGTCCCCTGACTCCTCCTCTACTGCCCCCCTGTTCCTTCCTGTCTCCATGCTGTGCTGTAAAAACTGGTGATGTTTTTTCTTCACACTGGCTGAAGAAAAAAAAAATGAACTGACAGAAAGGTGAAAGCTGTGGTTTTACTGTGTGACTCAGGTGAAAATAATGCCGACTTCTGTGCTATTATTTTTTTTGCCAAATGCTCTCGCCTCTTCTCCACCAAAGAAATGATTCTGAAGCATCTGTGTTCAAAGTATTTGATGTTCTGGAAAATCTGTGAAAACATGCATGCTTTTCACTCCTTATGATGAGTTCTATGGTTTGAGAAGTTTCCTTCTGTGTGTCTTCTTTATTTCTATTTTCATTTCGTACCTGTCTGATTATGTAAGATGTTTCTTGGCTTTGGAATCATTCAGTGTTTAAACTCCCACACGGCCCAGGATGAGGCCTTTTCAAATGTGGGAGTTTGGGTTTTTTGTGGGTCTGAATGGGGACACTTGTTGTCTCTCTCATTCCTTTTTTTGTCCAGACCCTGTTTCTCCTTCTCTTTTCCTCTATGATTTCTTTTTTGTTCATTTTTAAGTTAGTTGTTTTCCTTTCTTGGATTTCTTCTTTCCGTTTCCTTGTTTGCTCTTGCAAAAGGATGTTTGCTCTTTATTTCTTTTTTATTTCTTGTCTTGTTTGAATTAAATTGTTTTGTTTATTCTTTCAAGAAAACAATATTTTTATTCAAACAGTAACTTGAATAAAATATTGTCTGTGATCCCCTCCTTCCCACCCGACCCCCTGTTTCTTTTCTTGCTCACTCCTTCTCTGATGGATCCACACAGGGTCATACATCAAGGGCAAGTATACTCCATATTGGTCCACGTTCCCTTCCTTTACTTCCTACTCCCTTACCGCTGCCTCCTACCCTTCCTTCCCCTATTGTCCTAAACCTGTTCCTGCTGCCCCCTCCCACTCCTAACCCTCTTCCACCCCCCTCACCTGTCCCAGCCTGCTTGCCTCTGTTCCCTGCCAGTCTTGCTTTCAGGACTTCCTCTCCCTTTTTCCTCTTCTCCTCTTCCTCCTTTTGTCCCTCCTCCTCCCTCTCCTCTTAACCCTCTTGCTGCAGCTCAGATCCCACATCTCTCACAAAGGCTCTTCCTCTGGTTCCCCACCCCCAGCCTCACCCTCTCCTCCCCCACATAACCTGCTGCTCCAAAAACAAAAAATAAACACCTACTGCGCACAAAGAAGACAAAATATCCATGTTCTTTGTTAAAACTTGTCTTTTGTCTCCTCTTTTTCTAATCCTTTCCCTTCTGTTGACGGATCCAAATGGGTTATGTCTGCCTCCTTTTCTTCTTTCCCTTTTTTCTGTTTCACTAATTTTCTCTCTCCATATTTATCTATCTTCTCAACTTTCATTTCTGTTTCTTCCTCCCTCTTTTTACTCTGTCTCTCTTTCTGTCTTTTCTTAAAATGTCTTCAGTTTATAAATGTCTTAACTAGTCATTTAATAAGATTTTTAAACTACCTTGTTTAATGCAAAAGTAAGATCCCTTTAGATCAAACTGGCCACAACATTCAGCAAAATGCTGTTTTGTAGAAGTGTCTTTAAAGCTTATGAGGAGTTAATAGCTGTTGATAAAACAGGCTGAAATAAATACTCTTTGTGACCTACAAAATAAAGCCATCAATAAGATGTCTGATAATTTGTGTATTTTTTTATGGCAGCCTTTAAAAGTGTTTGCAGGATAAGGTGGGACAGATTGTTTTATTTGATAGGGAGGATGCAGTTTTACATACACTACATGGACAAAAGTATTTGTCTGCCTGATGATCTCATCAGCTGGGACTGTAATGACATATTCAAATACTTGTACTCTAATATGAAGTTGCCCCCCTTTTTGCAGCTATAACAGCCTCCACTCTTCTTGGAAGGCTTCCCACAAGATGTTCAAGTGTTTCTGTGGTAATTTGTGCCCATTCATTCTGTAGAGCGTTTCTGAGGTCAGGCGCTGATGTTGGACAAAGGCCTAGCTAGCAATCTCCATCCCACTTCATCCCAAAGGTGCTTGTTGGGTTTTAGGTCAGGGCTCTGTGCAGGCTGGTTAAGTAAACCATGTCTTTATAGTCCTTTCTTTGTGCACTGGGGCACAGTCATGTTGGAATAGAAAAGGGCCTTCCCCAAACTGATGCCACAAAGTTGGAAGCATAACATTGTCCAAAATGTCTTGTATGCTGAAGCATTAAGATTGCCCTTCACCGAGGTAAGGGGCCTAGCCCAAACCCTGAAAAACACCCTATACCATTATCCCACCTCCACCAAACTTCACAGCTGGCACAACGCAGTCAGGCAACTCTCTCTCGGCATCCGCCAAACCCAGACACTCTGAGCTGACTGCCAAACAGAGAGGCGTGATTTGTGACTCCATAGGACACATTTTCCACTGCTTCACAGTCCAGTGTTGGTGTGCTGTAAACCACTCCATCTGACGCTAGGCATTGGACTTGGTGATGTGAGGCTTTCATGCAGCTGCTCAGCCATGGAAACCCATTCCATGAAACTCCTGCTGCACAGTTTTTGTGCTTACATTAATGCCAGTGGAAGTTCAGAACAGTTCAGCTATGGACTCAGCAGAGCCGTCTTATTGCAAGGTTGGCATCCATCACAGCTTGAAGTCACTGAGCGCTTAAGAACGACCCATTTTGTATCACAAATATTTTAGAAGGAGTGACTGCATAACTAGGTGTTTGATGCAACCAGTCTGATTGAAACACCTGAAATCAGTAATCCACAGGTATGGCCAAATACTTTTGTCTGTATAGTGTAGTTTTATTACAGAGCATGAAGCTGATGTGCGGCAAAGAGAGTTTATAGCTATTGCTTGTTAGCAACTCTTACCCCTAGATGATGCCACAGTTAACATTTTTAAGATCCAATACTTCCACTGAGTGATAGGTTTGTTAAAAGAAAGCAGAATGAGATGTTTCAGTCAGAAAACACAACATTTACAGGACAAGATCAGCAACAAGACAAAAAGTACTGCTTTTCTCTATGGGGGGTGCCAAATGCAACATAAACTACAAGTTTGTTTGTCACAAGATATTTAATGTAAGAAATCAAAAGCTTTAACCTGAAATAGTTTGCAACAAAAACTGCTACAAAAATCTCAGGCCAGGCATATCATGTAATAACTTCTGTTTCTTTTTAGCCGAGTAATTAGGGATCTTATGTTGTCAATATATTTAATAATAGCTGTGACTGATCTTCTGACTGAAATAAACACTTAATTAACCGTTAGCTCCAGTAGTGTCTCATATATAACCAGAAACGTTGCAGCTTGCAGACTAACCCTTCTGGGCTGAGCTGTTACCTGCCTACCCAGGTCCTCCCACGCTGTCAGGGTGCTGCAGCGCCAGACTCCTGTGTTGTCCCTTTGTACTCCCTGTCTCCATCAGCTTGTCTCCCCACCCCTCCTCACCCCTCAGACGGCCAGGGGCACAGCTCAACACTCCCTAAGTAAACCTGACCCTGGATGTGCATGGCATTGTGGGCGGAAAACTACCTGGGCACTCGATTTTAGGTGTTAAATCCAAACATTTCATTCTTCTCCTGTATGCAGTGAGCAGGTAAAAGAGAAAGTAAGGTGCTGGATTCATCGCAGACTCACCTGCTGAGGCTTTAACGCTGGTTCATATTTTGTGTCTTTGTCTGTGATAGATAAAATGAAGTTGCCCTTTCAACGTGCCCTTCACAATGCAATGCATTTCCACTCATTATGTGTCTCACTGAGCCGTCTCTCCTGCCAGTCTGAGGGGTGACCACTTCCATCAGGACCCCCACCCACCTCCCCTGCAATAGTTGGCCATGTTGATGCCTGCCTGATCTAACAGCACTCATAGTTTTTAATCCGTCTGAGAACTTCCTTCCTGACACGTCACGTCTTGTAAGTCAGTTCTCAGACGTCCCAAACATGTCAGACTGAAACAGAATCAATCAGAAAACACTTAATGACAAAAACAAAAAAAAATCAGAAGGTGTGAGTGCTTGTGAAATTAAAGCAGTCGTCCATTAAGAGTCAGGTTCTATTTTTAGGCAACATATTGGCTAACGCTAGTGTTTCCATGATACCTCAGTGTTGCTATGGTAAACTCCCTCCTGCGTCCCCACACCTCTGAAGAACAGCTGCTGTTTGCCCACAATCCCCCACTGCTCTGCCCACTGCTCTTCCTGGATAATCTTCCCCTTTCTGTTGCAGATTTTGAATCACTGCTGCCAAACAGTTTTGAGTCTGAAGGACATGTATTCATTGCTCCCAGGTAGCCCTGTGTGTGAATGCTCGCTGTCGTTGATGCTCATTCAGTTTGTTGTCTTGTCTCCGTCTCTTTTAGTGCTTAAAAAAGTTTAATTGTTCTCTTGTTTTTGCTTCACACATTTTCTCCACACATCTGCTTTTCTTTAATTTTTTTTATGATGTTGAGTTGCACCTTGTGAAAGTGGATGAGTGGTATGGGAATTTATACCCATCAATTTCAGAAAATATAGAATTCATCATAACTTATCGAAACCTTTTTTTGCATTTGCCCTTCCTTCCTTCTTTTTGCATTGACTACCTCCTTTGCATGCTGCTTTTATGGCACTGTGTTATCAAAACATTAAGGGGTTATTGGTGTGATTGTGCAATGCTAAACAAAGTATCAAGCAGAAGTTGTACAGTGAAAATATAGCTTCATTATTTATAAAAAAAACAGACCTAAATCTGTTTTCATGCGCTTTGTTGTGAACAAGCTCTTGGAGGCTAAAGCTGCAGCCTGAGTTGTAAGCACAGCATAGTGGAATTTATGCCTCTAGATCTGCATGCTGCACAAATCTAAAAACATATATTCATGCATCCTTATTTTGTGTTTTGTCGCCCTTTTAAAGGTCAAACGGGGCAGAGTGAAAATGTTGCATAAATATGTTTGAGGTTTATATATTCCATCTAAGATGAAATGTCTTTTCCATTTGTTTTAGGGAGTACTGTAATGACCTGGAACTGTCCAATAACAACACTGAGTTCCTGCTCAACTTCATCGCTCTCATGGAGAAGGTGACTCCGGACTCCAAACAATGTGAGTTTCAGACTTTACTCACACATTAAGTTTGCATTTTGGTTACCTAAGATGGATTTATTTTGGTTTTACCTCTATAGTTAGGCTGGAGATCCATCCATGTTTCCATTATCTACTTACTTATTATCCCTTTTGAGGTCACAGGGGAGCTAAGGGTAGTCCCAGCTGTCACTGATTAAAAGGCAGGGTACAACATGGTCTAGTCACCACCCAATCACAGAACTGAAATTTAGAGTCCAACAGGCAGCCATGTTTAGACTTTCACCAGCAGTCAATGTAGAGTCATCAATGAACCTAACAAGCACATTTTTGGACTGCTGGAGGAAACTGGAGAATCTGGAGAGAGCCCAGGCACAGAGAGAGCATGCAAACTCCCTAAAAAGCTCTGTCTGTCTGATTCTAACCAGACACCTCCTTGCTGTGAGGTTTGACAACATTTTTGTTGTAAATTTTCATGGCTCCAAACTGCTCGTAATCTGGTCTTTATAATTTTTATATATATACATATATATATATATATATATAGAATCATTTTTATTAGGAAATATACAAGCACAGCATGCCAATATGCTCACAATACACATTTCCATTTTTTTCTCTTTAAATTGAACAATAGAGAACCCCCCACCCCCACCCCCCCACAACAGAACAAGCACACATAGCTCCATATTTAAGGTTTACCATAAAATTAAAAAAAAAAAAAAAAACATTTTCAGGTGAGGATACGCTGTACCTAGTTTTGACATATGTAAATACATGTAAGTTTGAAGTGTAAAGTGTGCCAAATAAATAAATATTAAAAGAACAAGTCATAACACAGAAGGCATACAAAGGTAGTTTTAGCAAATTGGGTGGGATGTGAGGGAAAACAGGCCAAACCATAGTCTAAATTTAGAAACAGACTAACACAAGAAAATACAAGTAAGGGCAAAAAATAATGCACTAAATATGTAGGAAATGGTACTGAAATTAAAGAAAAGGAAGAATATAAATAAAGATGAGATGCCGAGATGGACTGGAATTTGTGGAGGGCAGATAACCCTATAAGGAGAAGCCAACTAAATACTGTCAGGCAAGACACCCAGTCCACCTACATATGTTAAAATTGGGTCCCATATTGAGTGAAATGTATTCTTATTCCCTCTAAATGAATATTTTATCTTTTCTAACTGAATGAAATTCATCGAGTCACTTGGCCATGTGGATAGTTTGGGTGGGTTTGTTGATTTCCAGTGTAATAATATTCTTCTCTGTGCAAGCAATGTTGTAAAGGCAATAATGTTTTTGTGTCTTTTCCTCAAAGCAGAATGTTGTTTGTCTGTGATACCAAATAAAGCTGCATCTGCATTAGGTTGGAGGTCAGTTCCCCTGATAGCATCTTAAAGATCCCCGTCCAAAAAGTTACCAAGGCAGGGCATGACCAGAACATAATAATAATAATAATAATAATAATAATAATAATAATAATAATAATAAATTTATTTATAAAGCACTTTCAGGCAAAGTGCTGTACATAGAGATATAATCAACTTGACAATAAAAACATCAGAGAATCCACATATACAAACATACTGAGACAATACAAATGGGCATCAGTAAAACAAACAATTTAAGACTCATATGTAACAGTAAACAAGTGGGTCTTCAGCTTTGCTTTAAATACATCGATGGAAGATGCCTGCCTGATTTCAACAGGTAGACTGTTCCATAATGTCGGTGCACGGAAAGAAAAAGCCCGTTCCCCAACTGTTTTTTTTTCGGACCTTTGGGACGCTAAGAAGCCCAGTACCCTGAGAACGCAATCCACGAGTAGGGACATATGGGTTTACCAAATTTGATAGGTAAGAAGGGGCAATGCCATTTACAATTTTATATGTTAGCAGCAGCACCTTAAAGTCTGCTCTAACATGAATAGGTAGCCAGTGAAGAGAGGCCAGCACTGGCGTGATATGCTCATATCTACTCGCTCTGGTCAGAACACGAGCTGCTGCATTCTGTACCATCTGCAGACCATGAAGGCTCTTCTTTGGCAAACCTGACAGAAGGACATTACAATAATCTAAACGTGACGAAACAAAAGCATGAATTAGGACCTCAGCATTCTGGATCGATAGAACTGGTCTAATCTTGGCAATATTTCTGAGGTAGAAAAAGGCCACTCTGGTCACCTCTTTAACATGGAACTTGAATGAAAGAGTTTGATCAAAGACCACACCTAGATTTTTAACTCTGTCTTTACAATGAATAACACAGCCACCTAAAGACAAAGCAAAATTATCAAACAGAGGATTGAGTTTTGCTGGCCCAATAACCATCATTTCTGTCTTTGCAGAGTTCAGAAGCAGGAAATTTGTTGAAAGCCACTAACAGATGAAAGACAGGCCTGAAGTTTATTAGTGTCAGATCCACTATAAAGGACCAACGGCATGTATAACTGTAAATCATCTGCATAACAATGAAAAGAGATCCCAAAAGAATGCAGAATTTGACCCAAGGGTGTCAGATAAAGAGAAAACAACAGTGGACCCAGTACAGACCCCTGTGGTACCCCATGCCTAACAGCACAGGACTCAGAGGACACATTGTTAAAGAAAACACATTGAGATCTCTCTGACAGGTACGACCTCAGCCACTGGAGCACCTGGCCTGAGATGCCAAAATAATTTTCAAGTCTGTCCAGTAAAATACAGTGATCCACTGTATCAAAAGCAGAACTTAAATCCAGCAACAACAGAACAGATGACGCCTCCGAGTCAACATTTAGTAACAAATCATTCACCACTTTTTTCAGCGCTGTTTCTGTGGAGTGATTCACCCTAAAAGCTGACTGAAGAGGCTCAAAAAGATTATTACATGACAAATACTTCAAAAGCTGATTCGAGACCACTTTCTCAAACACTTTTGACAAAAAGGACAAGTTGAGACGGGCCTATAATTAGTTAGGGAGTCAGCGTCCAGACTAGGCTTCTTCAACAAGGGTTTAACAATGGCAGATTTAAAACAGACTGGGAAAACTCCAGTGGAAAGTGATACATTCAAAATATACAATACATAAGAGCCTAATGTGGACCAGAGCTCCTTAATAACCCAGAGGATGGCAGAGCTGGCAGAGGATCAAGAGAGCAAGTCGTACACCGAGCCGCCATGACAACCTTGGTGAGACTGTCTAAAGAAATAGGCTCAAATTCAAAGAAGCCTACTCCACCATAGATGGGAAAAGTAATTAATCCCTCTGCTTTGTCATTTAACGACTGTGGAATTTTATTTCTGATATCCTCTACCTTGTCATTAAAATACAATAAAAAGTCATGTGCAGACAGATCAGTGCTGCTACTAGCTTGGTGGTGTTGGGTGAGCTTGGATACTGTGTCAAATAACAGTCTAGCATTGTGCTTGTTGTCCATAATTAATCTTGAATAATATGCAGCCTTTGCAGCTGACACCCTAGACTGATAAGTTGTCAGACTGTCCTTCCATGCCTGATAAAAAACCTCAAGCCTGGAATGACGCCACTGACGTTCAAGTTTCCTGCAACTCTTTCTCAAGGTCAATAAATCTTCATTTAACCAGGGAGTATGGCTCTTATTTGGACGCTTTCGAGTCTTTACTGGGGCTGCTGAATCCAGTAGACCCTGAAGTACACTGTTAAAGTTTTCAGTGAGACAACCCACTGAGGAAGCCTGCATAAAGACTGGATCAACCACATCAGGCAGTTTTAAATCAAAATCATGTAAGGCACTGGGGCTGATATATCGAGATGACCTTGTTGTTTTTTTGTCTCTGTACCCAAAGCAGATAAACTGGGAATTAAAATATTGAATACAATCAGAGAATGATCTAAAAATGGCAACACACAGGTTTCATTCACTGAAACAGACAATCCAAAACCAAGTACTAGGTCCAAAGTATGTCCACGCTGATGTGTTGGACCAGACACAAATTGTGTCAGATTAAAAGACTCAATAATGTTTAAAAAGTCTTTGACTAATGGCTTGTCCTCACAACAAATGTAATATTAAAATCACCAACAATTAAAATCTTCTCATACTGCAGACAGAAGGAAGTTAGAAAGTCTGCAAATTCAGAGATAAAATTCTCATTATACTTTGGTGGACGATAAATCACAGCAATTAAAACAATAGAGGATCTGTTGATGGTAAAAAGCTGCAATTCAAAGCTTGAAAAAGCACGAAAGTTCAAAATCTGTTTACACTTTAAGTGATCCTTAAAAACGGAGGCCATGTGGGTCAAACTGGCAGGGGCTTTTTTACATCTGTCACAGATGTTGGGGATAAATTTTAGGAGGTTTTTCTTTGGAGAAATGAGCCCGGCGGAGAACTTTGAATTATAGGATGTTCAATTTAGCACAGGAAGTACTGTCATTTACTCTTTGTAGAGCACAACTCCAAATATCTTCTTCCATGACCTCCCCTAGTTCCCTCTCCCAGTCCACCTTAATTTTTTCTAGGGACACATTTTTGAGGGAAGCAAAACAAGAGCATATTTTGGAAATCAGAGATTTTGAGTAAACAGAAAGCTGTAGTATGTCGTCTAAACCTGGGGCTGACGGTATGTTTGGAAAGTTTGGGTCCTGGTGCTGAAAGAAATGTCGAATTTGGAAATAATGGAACAGATTGGATTGGGGAATGTGAAATTTGCGTGAGAGATCCTCAAAGCTAACAAATACACCATTAATATACATGTCTTTAAATTTAGAGATACCAAGTCTTTGCCACATTGAAAATACAGAATCTAATGCAGCAGGGGGAAAGAGGTGGTTATTACAAATATGACTTATTTTAAGAAATTGATTGAACCTTAAATGTTTCCTAAATTGAAACCATATACAAAGGGTGTTGAAGACAGTTGGGTTGTTTGTAAATTGTGAGATTGAGAGGGGAAGATTAGAGGTGACCAGTGCTGGGTGATGTCTGGGGTATGAAGCCAATGCAAAATCTTTTGGACATTTGCAGCCCAGTAATAATGACAAAGATTTGGTAAGGCCAAACCAGCCTGTATTTTTGGTCTCTGCAATAATTCTAACCTTAGTCTAGGGTTTTTACCGTTCCATATAAATGAGATGAAAACTTTATCAACCGATTTGAAGAAGGATTTGGGAAGATACAAAGGGATACACTGAAACACGTAGAGAAAACACGTTCATTTTAATACTGTTAACTTTTCCTGCCAGGGACTTTAACTGCCAGGGATAGATTAAGTGTTTTAGATCTTCTTTGAATTAACGGGGAAGCATACACTTTTGCTAAAATTTATCTTATAGCGAGAGAAAGTGCCAAATCTCTTCAACAAGTCAATAATATAGGGTACACTTTTGATAGGATCAGTTACATAAAGTAACAAATCATCTGCATATAGGGATAGACGATGCTCTACTCCTCTGTGAATTCCACTGATTGATATTGATGACCTGAGTGCAATGGATAAGGGCTCTATGGCCAAAGCAAATAACAATGGACTGATTGGGCATCCCTGGTAGGTCCCCCTCGACAGCTGGAAGAAACAAGCCCGCTTGTTATTTGTGACTACGGAGGCTTTTGGTGAGGTATATGAAAGTTTTATCCATGAAATAAAATCAGGACCATAACCAAATTTCTTTAAAAAGGTAAATAAAAACTCCCATTCAACTCTATCAAAGGCTTTCTCTGCGTCCAGTGAGATAACTACTTCTGGAGACCCACTGAATGTGGGAGAATAAATTATAATTAAGAGCCAATGAATATTAGTAAATGAGTGTCATCTTGTAATAAAGCCGGTTTGGTCTACAGAAATCACATCATCCATTGAAGTTTCTAATCGCAAGGCAAGGGCGTTTGCCAAAATCTTAACATCATTATTTAAGAGAGAAATGGGTCGATATGAGGCACAATCTGAGCTATCTTTACCTGGCTTAAGTAAGAGAATAGTGGATGCCTCAGTCAGTGTTTGGGGAAGTGACCCACGTGACATTGAATCATTAAACATGTCCAGTAAAATTTTTGAAAGCTTGTTAGAGAATTTTTTTTAAAAACTCGTCAGGGTAGCCGTCTGGGCTGGGTGTCTTGCCGCTTTGCATTGCCATTATTGCTTTAATGATTTCTTTTTCCTGTAATGGGATTTCAGTCTCTCTACGATGTGTTAAGTTTACTCTGGGGCACCGCAGGTTATCAAAAAAGTTATCCATTTCAGTATTTTCATGTGTTATTTCAGATGTGCAAAGACTTGAATAAACTGAAGTAAAAGTTTCATTTATTTCTTTAGGTTCAATAGTTAACTCTCATGTCTTTTCTGATTGTTTTGTAACTGTTATTAGTAATTCTACCAGTAACGCAGTCTTTCAACATATGTGATTCATTGCTATTACAAAACCTTTTAACTTATTAGATTAATTATTCTTATCAACTGACAGCACTATTTTATTGACAACATACTAAATGTATTATTTTTGACAAAACTAAAATGAAAAATCATTTAAGTCAACTGAAACTAAGATTAATACAAGACTTTATTTAAGAAAAAAAGATGAAAATGCAGTAAAACTTGTGTGCTAACAAAATTAGCTAAAATAAAATATAATTAGGGAAAATATATCCTTAGTTTTAGTCTTCGTCACAAGCATACCGGCTGGCATGTACACCCAAGCCTGTAGCCCAAGAGTATAAAATAGCCTGTTGTTTCCAATTTCAATTTTGCAGTACACAAAGCATGGTTCATCTAACAATTTCATTTTATAGTTACATAGTAAAGTTAGTCTTAATCCTGTATATGATTTGAAACAAGCCCACAGTTTTGCAAAGCAAGAGGAGAAGGGAGGATTTGATAATAATATGTTGATTCTACTACAGGAGACATGATGGTCTCCACAATCAGGTGGAGAAAAGTATACATAGGTGTCTCTGTACTGACAGAGTATCAGTGAGCATGATTTAGAAAATATCACCACACCATCCAGACATTGGCTAAAATCTAATATTTAGTTGGATATTGTGCATCCTGAATGAAAAGTGCAAGTGAAGTCTGTTGATTGATTTACTAATAGAAAAGCAAAATGATCTGCCTTCAAAAAAACCCCAATCATGTATACAGTACTGACTCTTGTGAAATAAAAATTTTCTATCCAGCAGTCCCCTACTGTTGTACAACTTCACTTCAACTAACATGCTACAAAAAGTCGTTATTATTATTATTTTTTTTTGAAAGCCAAGCAGCTTTGGCCTGAACAAATAGCCAGGAGGCTGAGTCACAGATTATTAACAGATGGACTAACACGGTGATGTTTCTGTCTTTTGTCTGGATTTGAAAATATGAAAACAATCATAGAGGCTCCAGACTAAGAGTTTTAACTGCTATGGCTTTTATAGAGAAAACTATGACAGAAGCAGACCCTCAAATAAGACTCACCTGAGGTATAATCTGTTATGATTGGTGTGGGGTTGTAAAGTAGTATCAGTGATGATTGTAAGAGTTCATGTTTAGCAAAAAAAAAGTGTTTTATATTTTCAACAACTTTGTGATAATGCTTCAGAAAAGTTGCAGATTTATTTTTTCTTGGTTTGACATTATATAAATTGAACAGAGTGGTATTTTGAAGCTGGTTTACTTTTTTTTGTGTTTGTGTTTTTGTTTGTTTCAATACTTTAAGATGCAGTATTTTCAGGGTATCAAAATCATCATCTAATGATCATTAAACTGAAATTCTAACACTGTTGTTCACAAACTACTTCTGTCAGCCCCCCCTTGGTAGATGAAAATATTTTCAAGCCCCCACCCACTCGTTGTTGTGCTCCCTTAAACATACAATATATGCTAAAGACTCAGTCATGCCATTTGCTAAACTTCCAAGTTGAGACTGCCACTTTTGGCTAATTTTGAATCTAGAATTTTTATCTGTAATTCCCCTGATTTAGGCATCAGCAGAGAAGTTTGTCTTATACTGATAAGATGCGGCAAAATGAAGGATTTCTCTATATAAAATCTAGTGTTGCACAGGTAAACTGGGCACATTTTCGGGTCTTTGGTTTAGTAATTTTGATGTCTGGTGTATGTTTCTTAGTGACGACCTCTCACAAAATGTGCCATGCTTTGGTAGCAGTGCTACATTGTGCATTGGCTTTGTTTCACCTTGCCCCACTTGGTAAATCTTTGTCTTGACACCTTTTATCACCATCTTCATCTAAACACTTGTAGGTGACAATTTACTTCTTCACAACTTGATCCTGGACACTGGTATCATCAGACAGCTGGTGGAGAAAGTATGGAAGAACAAAGACTTAAACACGTGAGTATGATGAGCCACAAGTGAAGGAGCCTCAAATGTACATGCTTGTCTTAACAGAAGTTTGATGTTTGGTTTCTTTCACTTTTTCCATCCTGACATTTAGATATGGCTTCCTGGCCGTGTTTGCAGCAACAGATGGGGGTATAACCAGAGTGTTTCCAAACAAGTAAGTTCTGTTCTGATGAAGGCTGTATCTCTACAGCAGCTCTGTATTCATGTTTATGTTTCTTCCTTTGTTGTCTTTTAAAGTAGTAAAGTGTAAAGACTTAAAACGTTCCATAAATACACAGGTTAGCAGGAGTCTTGTGCATCACAGATTTACAGCTCCAGTGTGTCTGCTCTTAAATCTCAGGGCTGCAGAAACCTGGGAGGAAGATCCCGAGCCGTTTAATGCCAGCTATTACCGCCGCAGCCTCGACAACAAGGGCTACATCTTCCGAGCGCCTTATCGAACGGGTGAATGATGCTGGTTGTTTATCTCACACTGGGCCTGGTAATGTGTCCTGGCTCTTTGTTTTTAACCCACCTCTTGGCTTGTTTCTCTTATTTGCTTCCCTCTTAAAGCCAGGGACGAACTGCTGAACCCGGAGAATGACACCATAGGAATCCTGGTCAGCACAGCCGTGGAGTTCACAGTGGGAGGGAAGACCATCAAACCTGCAGGTGGAGAAAAACCTTATGATGATAGATATTAAAGAAAATGTGCCAGAGCAAGGGGCGGATAATTACACGTCTGTGTTTTTTATTGATTGGCACTTTGTGGTTCTGTCTGTCTTCTGCATCTATTTTTCCGTTTTTACCTGCCTTTTGAATCTTTGCATTTTGACCCTTTGTGTATTCATCGTTTTTCTCTTTCAGTGGTTGGAGTGAAACTTGACCTTGAAGCTTGGACTGATAAGTTCAAGATTCTTGCCAGCAACCATACAGACAACCGTCAGGGCTCAAATCAAGTAAAAAAATTACATTAAAGCTTATCTACCTGCTTAAATCCTCAGCAGAATGTATAAGATGCTTGTTTGCTAACTCTGTTTTTCACTCAATGACAGTGCGGACCAAACCGGGGCTGTGAAATGGACTGTGAAGCCAACAGTGATGTACGTATCTCTAAAAATCAATCATCTGTAATCAGCATCCTGTACTGAATGATCGCACCATTAATTCTGTGCCTCTGTGTCCAGGATCTCCTGTGTTATTTAATAGATGATGGCGGATTCCTTGTCATGTCAAATCAGAAGGATGACTGGAACAAAGTAAGATGATGGACCAGCATTTCCACTGACCGCGGTTTCACACTTATTTTGACACCCAACTTGACTAGTGTCTTTTATTCTCCACACTCTACAGGTGGGGATGTTCTTCAGTGATGTTGATCCCTACCTGATGTACGCTCTCTACAACAACTCCTTCTACAACCGCAAGCAGTCATTTGACTACCAGTCTGTGTGTGAAAGACTTCCCAACAGTGAGGCAGGAGCTGCACCCAGAGGAGTCTTCGTGGTAAGAGAATTAAATATAACACTGGAGAGGATGGGATTATATTTTACATAAATGTCATACAGTGAGACTGATGGAGGTTTGATTGAGTTATAAATCTTTTCCATTCTATAAATCAAACATTTTACTCACATTATCTCCTATTTCATCCGTCTCTGCAGCCCACAATTGCAGATTTTGTCAACATCGCTTGGTGGACATCTGCAGCTGCATGGTGAGAGTCCTGTTTATGATATCCACATCATTTATGAAGGAAAGGAAACTTAAAGGAAAAATGTATTTTTTACTTGTTAATGACAACTTGTTTCCCATAGGTCCTTGTTCCAACAGTTCATATATGGGCTGGCTTATCACAGTTGGTTTGTCACAGGTGGGTACAAACACAGCACACTAAGGGCATTTTTACATCAGATACAAATGTTTCATGCCATGCCCGACCACGTCCTCTATCCTTCAGTGGTCTGCTTCACACTTGAGCACATTTGCGTACAGGAATGAGGCAATATAGTGTCAAGATAAACCATGGTCAAAATTGTCACAATTAATCCTAAAGTCTTCACAAACCTGTGCATTTCTGTTCTCACCTGCAAAAAAGGAGGTAAAACATTATTTCAGTCTAATGCATTGAACCAAAACAATGTTAGTGAAACATTATGTCAGAGTGAACATTATGTCTGCTGAATAGTGAAACTGGCAGTGTGGGCATTATGGGCACAGCAACAATAGCCCAGGAGTAATTCAAGATGACTGAGCCCAGTCCGGTAACTGATAACCGAGGGATGTTATGCCTTACTAAACTTACTAAATGAAACTCAGTTTGGTTTGAAATTTAATCCAAACTTGTCACTAATGATCAGCAGTGTAATGGTTTCAGTTTGGCATTTAAGTATAAGTGAAGTGTCATGTGGTCCATGGAAGACTTTTTAGTCATCTAAAGCTGTGGTTCCCAACCTGGGGATTGGGACCCCTAAGGGGGGGTGCCAAAGATGTCAGAGGGGCGGAAGGCTTTGTCTGCTCTGAGGTTGTCAAAATTAGATTTGCAAATATTAAGTAAAATCATGATAAAGTACTCATACTACGGCATTTTGGTCAGAAAAACCTATGAAGAGTCACTTCCTTAGGGTTTTATCAATGAAAAAGTTAAATGGATGTTGATTTTTGGCAACAGTATGACAATATATTTTTTGTTAGGGTCTTGGGGGTCTCAGCTTGTCTGTGAAATGAGTAGGGGGGCTCCAAGGAAAAATGGTTGGGAACCACTGCTCTAAAGGGCGTCACACAGTGAAGGTTATCCTCTCGTTCTCCCAGTTATGTAAAGTAAACATTGAATATTGTAGGTTAATAAACATGGCCTGAAAAACTTACACAACATCAGGAACTTAAAGACTTCTAATATTATAACATAGGATTTTATTACTGTAATTCACTTATCAATAAAACTGTGTGAAATGTCATTATTTTTATTTATTTAAATCAATGACAATAAAAAAAAAGAAAGGATTTTCTCAGCCCATATGTTTAGATTAAATTTATAATAAAATGATCTGAAAATAGGCATGCCAGATGATGACACAATGACACCTAAGCTTATCACCTTCTTGAGTAAAATTTTCAACCAGAGGGCAATTAAAGTTATTCATAATGATAAAAACATGTGATCCAACTAGTTATTTTATGAACCACACCTCAAATACAAAAGGAGAGAAAACGGGGGTTTACATTTTAAATGATAATGTCGTTATATATCCTAGTTTGCATATTTTAACCTGTATACTGCAGCGGCATTAACAGTGGACAGTCTTTGTTAGTGTGCTCGGCAGACATTTCCATGGTAATCTGAGACCACAACAATCAGAGACACTCAAGGATTGTGGGTATTGTTGTATTTTTGGCTGAGAGTGCGAATGAACTGTGTTTTTCTTGAAACGAGGTTGACATCTTACAAGCTTTTGTCTCTACATGAACATATATTATCCTCTCACTCAAAGGTAGCTTGTAAATCTAACATAGACACTTTTGGTAATACAGCTAATAATCAGATTCACTGTTGAGGAAATGAATGGGCTTTTTACGTCTGGAACCACACTGTTGAGCCCTGTATGATGAGTGCAGACCAGTGCTGCCCAGCTCCAACCATCACTGTTTACTTCTTGTATTGAATTGAGGACTCTGTTCAGTAAAAACTGCACCTCATGAGGCATATTTGATAAACAGAAAATCAACATTTTGTTTTTATTCTTAAGTTTCTCTTAATAAGAGAGAAATGCACTGAAAAAGGCACGTCCGGGTTCACGCTGAAAACAGTCCCAAAATGAGCGTGATGTTGGAGTGCATGCGCAGTCTGGGACTGCTTCCAGTGCAGCCCTGTTTAGTAAATATGCCTCATGAGGTGCCATTTTTATTGAGCAGAGTCCTCAATTCAAAATAAGAAGTGATATTTAGGAGGAGGCTGTGGAGATGGGCGGTATTGGTCTAAACTCGCTGGAAACACTGTTTGGGGTGTCCATTTACAGAGGTGAGTCTGGGTGATTGGACTCCAACCCTATGGCAGCCTTCATAAAAAGACACGTCCTGTTACAATTATGAAAATTAAGAATATCTCTCTCTTTGAAAATAAGTATTTGAAATACTGTAAGACCTTCTTTTAAAAAAGGAAAAATAACATAGAAATGGTCACTTTTTAAATTAATGTACATATTTCTATGCATAAATTGTACATACAGTATCTTTAATACAAAATAGTTGTGATAAACATGAAACTGAGATTATTTCTCAGACTTTAATTATGTCATTGAGATCCAAAGTCCCACCCATACTTGTTTGATGGCAAATCCACCAAGAAGAAGAAAGACAGAGAGGCCAACCATGACAACCACTTCACATCTGGGTTACATGAGCCCATCCTGTGCAGATGCAGCAGTTTTTAAAGAGATGTTTAGAATTGCCTCATAGCTCTACTCACTGGCGACTACCGTGTACTCAGGGATGGCTGCATTCACTTACCCTGCAGACTGTTCACAAGTAAACATGAGGCATGCCAGAGACCACCTTTTTATGTGGACTCGGATATAGTACACTGGTGTTCACACTGATCAGATGAACTGGACTATGGGGTCAAGAACACTCTAATCTTGGCCTTCAATCATTACACCCAGAACTAGTACATGTAGGGTATTTCATGAAATTAAATATCATATTTTGTATTGCAGTATGCTGCTGGAATAAAATTGCCCCCATTCAGACTGTGATGAGCAAAGACTTTAACGTGTATAGACTAATGGTTTAATAATGGTTTATTTATTAGTAATTACAGGGAAAATTTCCATCCCGAGTGCTCACACTGTAAACTTTAATCATGTAAAGAAACTTTTAAGGAGACACGTTTTTTTAATCTGCAGTTAATGTACATTTTTGTAATCCCATTTACAGAATCATATCTCATAAATCAGTTGAAGTGACAAGTGTAACTCTGATGTCTTTGTGCTCTGCTGATGCTGCAGATGAAGTGGATGCAGAAGGATATGACTCCAAAGAGCGCAGTTGTGTAATGATCCAGACCCAGTACTACTTGAGTAATCTCAGCAGCTCCTACAACATCCTGCAAGATTGTGGCAACTGCTCCAGGTCTGTAGCCAGCATCAAATCAACACACTTATAAATACACACATAGAGCACAAAGAGCTGTGCTGTGACAGAGGCACAGTTAGAAAGACAGATTCATCTTTCTGTGTGAGCTAATAAACTCCGCTGGTGATTAAAGCGTCTCAGCCTTAATGAAACGGTCATATCATGGGCTAAATGAGCCTCATAAGACTGTCTCATGAATCTCGCTCATCCATTAGCAAATGAGTCTGTGATGTAAGCAAGCGAAGGGGGGTGGTGTTGACAGAGCTGTGTCTCTCTCTTTCTTTCTCTGCAGGCTGATTCATGCCAAGAGGATAAACAACACCAACTTGCTCTTCGTGGTGGCGGAGAAGCTACCATGCAACACCTGCGAGATTGAGAAGCTGTCCCAGGAGGAGGAGGAGTGTATCCTTGTTCACTTTGTTCACCAGCTGGCAGAGGAGATGACAGTCACTCTGATAATTGCTCGGTTCTGTCTATATATCAGCGTACCTGTGGAAACACAGATGTTCCATGTTCATTTCAAGGTTATTTTAGTCACAACAGCATGAATCATGACCTGCCTTTTACCTCTCAAAGAATGGGTGAGGAATAGTGTGTGGGTGAGGGATGAAACATTGCCAAAAAAGCACACACGCATAAGAATGTTTTTAATTTTCCTTAATTTAGTCATTTTCAGTCTTGGAGGATAATCCATGTGAAGAACTGGCTGTGGCGCGTTATCGAAAAGGACCGTCAACCTGCTTTGATACCAACATTGCTGTAAGACTTCAGGACAGAATTTTTATATTCACCATTGTTTCAGTAAACAGGCAGACTGCTGTGTGCTAACTGTGAGTTAGTAAGAATATAATTACAGATAACTTGAAAGTTCAACTATAGTTTGTCTGAATGACAAAGGATGTGAAAAGCAACGTGTTCAGTTAGATTCAAACTTTCAGTGCACATGCTCAGAGGTTTTTCTGATAATATGAGTAAATCTATTTAAATTTACAGATTTGAATATTTACAGCTGGAGTAACACACAATAGACAACACAGTCCACACTTGGAAATCCAAGAACATTTTATGTACACTTGTATAAATATGCAGTTATATATAAAAAAAATAGAATATCATGTCAAAGTTTTTTCTCCCATAAATGAACTTCAGAAAGTTAATTTCCATAAATTCTTGATTTATCTCATACAAAATGAAATATCAAGACTTTCATTTTTGTTTTAATCTTGATGATTATGGCTTACAGCTTTCAAAAATCATTTTTTTTAGTATTAGAATATTGTGTAAAAGTCCAATTTGCAGAGTTTTCCTGAGCCTTCATTCGCTCACACAACTGCGAAAAGTGTGGTAAGAAATGGTGCACAAACAACAGGGATGAGCTCAGCCTTCAGAGGATTGTCCAAAAAAAGCAGATTCAAGAACTTAGTGGAGCTTAACAAGTAGTGGACTAAGACTGGAGTTTGTTAATCAAGAGCCACTACACAGACGGGTCCAGGCAATGGTCTACAGGTGTCATGTTTGCAGTGTGGAGCCAATCCTGAAATACAGTCATTTTCATAAGCATCTCAGCTGGGGTAGGGAGAAAAAAACGGGACTGTTGCTCAGTGGTTTAAAGTCCTGTTTTCAGATGAAACTAAATTTAGAATGTCATTTGGAAATCCTGGACCCAGAGTCTGCAGGAAGATCAGAAAGGCTCTAAATCCAAGGTGCTCGGAATCAAGTGTTTTTAGTTGGGGTGCCATGTCATCTGCTGCTGTTGGTACAATGTGCTTTATCAAGTCCAGAGTCAATGCTGTCAGCCATCTACCAGGAGATTTTAGAGCACCTCATGCCTCTATCTGCTGAGAAACTTTATGGAGATACAGGGAAGCCAAAACTACCAGAAACTGGTTTGCTGACCATGGTTTTACTGTGTTTGATTGTCCAGTCAACTGGCCTGACCTGAACTCCATAGAGAATCTCTGGGGAAATGACAAGAGGAAGATGAGAGACACCAGACTCAACACAAAAGACGAGCTGAACGCTGCTATCAGAGCAGCCTGGGTTTCATAACACCCCAGCAGTGCCACAGACTGATTGGCTCCATGGCACGTTGCATGGATTCAGTAATTTGTGTGAAAGTTTCCCTTTTAGAAGTAAATCACAGGGAAAAAAAGTTAACATGTTCATAATATTCTATTATTTTAGATTAACCTTTTTTTATAAGCATAAAATTGTACTGGGTCTGTGGTTTTCCACATTTTCAAAATTATTCAAGGGATAAAAACCATCTCATAGATGAGACAAGAGGCGCCACTTTGTGAGGAGACAGTATAAAAAAATGAACCCAATCCAGCATCCTCAGAGGAGTTTTAAGCTGATAGTAGTTGATATAATGTAATTTCCTGAGCACAGAGACTTAAAATTTGTAGTTCTTGGGTAAAACATCACAAATGAGTAATACCTGGTTGATAATTAGAGCTGATTTCTTTCCTCTGCAGGAAAACACGTCAGACTGTGGACGGGGACACTCCTTCCGTCCGTCATTCTACACCTTACTGCTCATCCAGCTGCTCCTGCTCTATCCAGCCATCAGCCCCCACATCCACACACTACAACATTAATTCCATTTAGCTCTGCTTCTCCTTTGACCCCACTTTTCCTGACCTGAGACCCTCCAGCCCACCTCCCTTCTCCTCCCCCTCTTCCCTTGTTATAGTCATAGGTTATAATGGGACTTCCCATCACAGCGAAATGGAAGCCCTGAGCGCCGCGCACCCCAGCTCGCTTCAGTTTGTGTCGCTTAGTGACAACTACCGGACGTTTATGTCCTCCGCCAGTTAACCTTCATCTGCAGGAGGAGGTGCGGCCGCCGTGGCGCCGTACCTCCTGGATCATCAGAGGCTACGTCAGAAAAGAGAAAACAAACCCCTCCACAACCACCCCACTCCGCCATCCTAGAGGAGGGAGGGGACAGGGGACCAGTGGATGTCCTCGTCACAGACCTCCCGCCTCACACTGACTGGAGAGTTGAGGTCGTCTGTTCATCACACAGACGAGGAGGGGGGGGGCTTCTCCTCCTTCTTCTCTCCTTCATCTCAGAGTGTCACCACTCTATCATTCGCCTCTCGTCAGAGGCTGTGGACCATTCAGCCGATTCTAGCCACCATAAAAGAAAAGAAAAGAAAAAAGAACTGTCAAGTATACAAAATGTCAAGTATAAACCGCTGAAGTGATGAGTACTCCAAACATACAGTGTATTTAGTTCTTAATTTGAAAAGGAAGTCTTTAGGTGTTATCTTAAAAATAATTAATTTATGCACTATATCTACTTGCCAAAATGAGATAGACTTACATGTGGTCTTATTTTTATAGCCAAAACACAAGGAGGGAATGGCTTCTGATTTAGATTCTGGGATAAACCATGAGAGGAAGAGGACACAGTCAGAAACTGAACGCTGATTCATTCACTGCAGCACCTAATAATTACAGATTAATGCTTTTAAAAGACGTCCACTGAGGATTATTGTAATTACATGATGCTAATCACATTTCATGAAGTCCTTTTTTTATTATCTATTTAAAGCAAGTGCTATCTGGCTCACTCATGTAAAAGCTGCAAACATGACTCAGCATTTAGTTACTGCAGTTTGTTGATGTCGTGTTCGACCATTCTGACCTCTGGTTTGGACTGATGTTTAAAAAAAAAAAAAAAAAAAAGAAATGCCTGAGATCTCTGAAGCTCAGCTCACCTCTGCCAGTCTTCATGAGGTTCATCCAGTAACCTCGACTACCGCTCCTGATCTGGATCTGTAAATGTGCTTTACTCGTGTTCACAATCAGACACAGCAAGATCTCTGCCTCATGACCGTCTCATAGCCGTTCCAGGTGGATTTTTTTTATTTTGTTACTTTTGACTGATGCTGTTTAAAACTTCAAAAACCATTCGCTGCTGGGGTTTTGGGGCTTAACGACATTTTCCAACAAAAGTGCAGAAAAGGCAACTAAATATGGTGATCACGTGCTGTAGTAGTCTGGTTATTATCCGTCACAGTTTCTCATTGATCATTACAATGTGTGAAAAGTCATTTAGACTCCCATGTTTAGGAGCCGCTCTGTTTCATAGTGCCTTGATGCACTTTGTTTTGGACCACACTGGCTGTAAAAGAGTAGAGCTACTGTATAGTACCTTTATAAAGCAGCCACATTAGAGGCTTTGGCTTGTAAGACTGAATCTGTCGGCTATACCAATAGCTTTAAACACAGTTTAATGTATCTGCCCCCTCCAGAGCCACTACTGCCATCATATGGAGTTACTATACTGTTCCTTTACAGAGCCGTGTATAGAGCTACACTATCAGTATACAGCCACTTGACTGGCCGTAGAGCGTTTAGGGCCACCTGACTGCTATAGTTCTGCCTGATTTGTGTGCGTTTGTGTGCAGATGAGTGTTAGTTTGCGTTTCACAGCCCTCAAAGGGAATGTCTTTTAAAAGCAGCGTGTGTGAGGGATGACAGTAGTGTAGCAGAGCTGTTTTTTTCTTGTTCCTATGTTGCAAACGTACAAAAAAATCCAGTGTTGCTGTGACGAGGGGACTAAACTGAAACAAAAATAATCCGTCTTTAAACTTCAATCTGCTTAAAAATGAATCTTCACGGAGCAGAGGTGTCTGAAAGAATGTGTAGTTCATCGGTGTTTTCTGCTTCAGATGCAACATAGTAAACAAAGCCTCTCGAAATGCCTTAGTGTTACTCAGCACCAAGCTCTGATAACGTTTCCCCACCAACCCTGCTCATCTATTTACACACAAACACACAAAAGAGATACAACTAAACACACACGCCATACACACTCCCCCTGAGTTTTCTTGGTGTTTTCTGCAGTCAGTGTAGTGAGCTCTGATGATTTCAGTCTTTTATGTCTTGGAATGATTCGTTTTTGATCAACGCCTGTTTGATTTTAAATGCTTGAAAAGCAGGTGGGAGTGTTAAATTAAAAAAAAGAAGAAAAAGAAGAAGCCTCTGACCTTCGATGTTCTCACCTACCCACAAATCTCACTGTACTGCACAGGTGGGAGGACTCGCACGACAATTTGAACCATCACTACACACTCTGTACAGTTGTTGGTACTATTTGATGTGACAAACATGCTGGCACAGTATCTGCAGCGCTGCTCATTTCAAACAAATCTGAAAAATTTCAGTTTGGCCCCTTTCATGGTTTGTGTATCCAAAATTTTCAGGCGGGTTAGAGTTATTTGAGGCTGCGTGCAGTTTTTACTTTCCCAGCATTGCTTTGTCTCTGTCCTGTGCCATAAATCCTGTCTGCATATCCCAATTTTCACTGTCTGTAAATGAGCGCTACACGTGCCTGTGGAAATGTACCCCCTGCAACTTCCTCTCTTTTCCTGACCTCTGTACGCACACACAAACCAAACACATAGGCCTACATGTTTTTCGCACCTTCACACACGCAGCTGTAAGCAAACATTGGACACTTATTCATGCCCAGCTGAGAGATGTCAAGCACCAGGCAGAAGTAAGCCAAGGACTTCCTGGTGTGCTTTTATTTTGGCGAGGGGGGCAGAATGTCAGAGGAAAGCTCAGGGCGTGGGTCTCCACAGAGCAGCACGGGCCTGAAGGTCACCAAGGAATCATGTGTGCATCCTGGTAAGAAAAAACTCCTCAAGGGACGCACAGTTTCTGTGGTTTAACTGATTTACTTTTGCCAAAAAAAAAAGAGAAAGAAATAGAAAATTGGGTCAGCGTGGGGATGAGAGGGAGGTGTCAGCTTTAGGACAGGACCCTGAGATAAGCGCAGGGGATGCTTTCATAAAGCCTCTTGCCTCCTCCCGACCCTCGCTGCATCTGTGTTGGTGCGTTTCTGTGGGAAAGACACGTGTGTATGTGATTCTGTAGTCTGTAGTCTGGTGCTATGTGACCATGTTTGACCAAGTGTGTGAAAAAATAACAGCAACATTTAGAGAAAAAAAAAGAAGAAAATCAGTCGAGTTTTAAGTGAAGTAAAAAAAATATATAGGAATACAGCACTGTTGATAAGTTTGAGATCTGAAGTCAAAATGTTATTTTTTTTATTTTGGATTGTTTTTTTTTATTTCTTGTGCGTGTGTGAGTGTGAATGTTGGTGTGTGGGGATGATTTAGCTCCTTCTTTTCTGGGCACTGGTCCATGTCGCTCCATTCTTTTGTACAGATGAAGCTAAAAAAAAAGAAGAGGGCAAAATTTGTAAAATATTGTGTCTGTGACTCCTTGTAAAATATTTTCAAATTGTTTATTACAGAGAATCAGTTATTAAATAATGTTCATATTTTTCACTTCAGTTCTGCATGTGGTGTTTTCTTTTTACAGTCACGCAGGCGGAGATCAGCTGTTTGTGAAAGAAACTAAGGTCAGGTTTTTCTTTGAGGGCACTTGTGGTGATTAGACAATTCAGTTCAATTCAAACTTTATCGCGAGACAGACATGTTTTCACAAAGGCAAAATAAAAGTTCATAAAAAATTAACTATAAAAATTTGTTTGCACTTTTAGAGGCTTGTGTACTAATGTTTCTGTAATGGTGACATGTATCTAACAGTTTGATTTCAATTAGAGCCAAAATAATTTAATTCCCAGTGGAATCAAGTTGGCGGATAAATGTATGCACAAGATGACTTAATACGGCATGTAGAGTATGTTCTGCAGCTATGAACATCTTACTTACACTGCACTATCTTGGTCTTTTCACTAATAATCTCAGGGCATCATTATAGGCTGCTTGTAGCCTTTACTTGGTTTCTTGTAGTTTATCCATTGCAGTACACAGAGGAGTAAAATATGCTTTAAACATCGACATCATCACATTATCTGAACAAAAACTGAAGCTCAGGCAAAAATGTTTGCTTGTGCATAAATCTTGCCGCACTGCCTGTAGCTATCACCATCATCCATAATTTTTTCTGTGATAAAATGACCAAGACATTTGTATTTATTACAGACATTAAGGTTACTGTTAGTATAAAACCAGGGACGTTCAATGTCTGATCCTCTTCTGTGGGGCAGATCATCACTGCACTCTTACTGGCATTATATTTAATAGCGTGTTCGTCACTTTAAATGGAACATACAGACAGCAACTGCAGAAGACCAGCACTACTGGGACTGAAAACCAGGTCATCTGCATATGTCAAATTGTTTACTTATCTGTCCCCATTCGTGCATCCAGTATTACAGGCTTTCAAATGCTTGGACTGATAATCAGTGTACAGATCAAAAAGAAGTGGGGACTGAATTAGTTCGTGAGGTTTACAGCCTATGTTAAAGGTGTGTTCCTACTGAAGGTGAAGAGACAAGAGAAAAACTTCACCCCACTCAGTATGAATGAGTGGCGGTGAATGACTCACTATGACTACCGATTTGCTGCTGGTGCATGCTGGGAAGTAGTGCTATAGTATTTAGCAGTGGTGTACCAAGTAGATAAATCAAAAGCACAAGTTCTACCAGTCAGATTCCAATACAGTAAAGTTTCCTTTGAAAATACTGAGGCATTCTAACCTGCAAAATATGAATAGGAAAAACCAAAAACACCTAATGACCAGGGACAATCTCAGGACTCTACCCTGTGAAAAAACACACATGCCACTCGGTGCAAAGCCTCTTGAACTTTAGTAATTGTGCAGCATTTTCTAATTTCTGGTGCTGGTAAAACTGTACTGCTTTTTTCACTTCTCTGCACCCACAGCTGATTGTCTTTGGGATTGGATTTTTATAAAAGAAAAGAAAATTCATCAGCTGACTTCAGAGCAAAAGGAGTAGTAAAAATTTGTGCTGTCGAAATTTTAGAATTGATAATCGCAGGGGTGAAAAATACAATTATAAAATGAATAATGATTAATTGTGCTCTGATGCCATCACACAACCAGTTAAATTTGCTTTGTAACTTTAATTAAAACATGTAAAAGTTCTCTGTGCTCTTAAGCGTTACATTTTTATGAATAAAATCCATATTCTACTGAATAAAACACTCCTTTTTTAACTAGCAAGTGGATAATTTGCCCTCAATAGGAACTTCTATTTTCAAATCTAGTAGAAAGCCTTGATGCTATTTAGAATCCTCTCTGAATGTTTTGTTACTATTATCTTTAAATCTACTAGAAATGTGATCTTTCTCCATTTATTGAAATATGATATTAATTGTGATTAATTAATTACAAAGCCTATAATTAATAAATTACTTTTTTAATCGACTGACAGCATTAATAAAAACATAGTGGTGTCATGAGAATTTCCCCAAAAATAAGACTCTTAGATGATGAACTTAAGCACAGTAAATACACTTATCTATTTTAATTTGCACACATCAGATTATATAATAATCTAACTATAAACCTATAAAATTTGTGTCAGGCTTATACAAGGAACCTCACCTTTCAGGTGAAAGAAAAAAAAAAACAAGATTTAACACAAACTAAGAACACAAACTACACATGCACACACCTACATATGTTCACGTAAAAACATGCTGACTAAAAAAAATCAACAAACACATTTTCAAATTATTAAAGACATAAGGAAAAAACAATAAAAAAACAAAACTTCATCAGTTAATTTTGAAAACAGTTTCCTTTTAAACCAACACAATATTACACAAGACTCCTCAGTTAAAGATAAGACATGTTTAACAGATTGGACATGTGCAGTGGGCCCACAACTTAATGTGGTACCAAGCAGCTTCCATATGCATGATTCTCAGTTTTTTTCACCCAAAAAACATTATACATAGGTTTTATTTTCTTGTGTTTCTGTTGCCAATGGCCTGCTTTGTCTAAGAAATTTTTGCTGCTGTAAATTGGAATTTCCCCTTGTGGGACTAATAAAGGAATATCTTATCAATTCTAAATCTTTCTCATATCAACCACATTAAAAAAAGAGGAGTACATTCATCCCACTGTCTCCTCTCTGACAAACCAAGTGAAGCCAGATGATAGACACAGATTATGACTGAGATTATGATGATTTCAGATCCACACTCAGCATGCTTTACTACAGAGTAGGGCTGGGCGATTATGGCAAAAATCAAAATCATGATTAATTGAACTTTTTACCGTGATTACAATTAACGAACGAGTATTCCACTTCCAACCTCTGTTTCTTCTGTAAATATTTTAAAAATCTTAAACAACTGAAAGGAACATGCACAGATTAACAATTTATGGTTATTTATTGAAACATTTGTAATCAAAACACACATCAGCTGAAATGAAAATGTTTTTCATAAAAAGTCAGATTTTTCCAAGAAAAGGGGGAAAACTGAAATAATTGTCAAGGCAGGTTTATGTCAGTTAGAGGCTTTAAATGTCGGTTTTGATTATTTTACAATTAATTGTTCAGCTCCACTACAGAGTACTAGAATTTATCATGAAAAAAAGCGGAAAATACTTTTCTTGTACTTAAAATTTCTCAGGGTAAATGTTCAATGTGGTTTGTGTTACTAAAAGTAGTAACTGATCACTCACTGTAGGGTCTCTGACCCTGTTTAAACCCACACAAATAAAGAAAGCTTTCATTGCTGGATGAAAGTTTCTTGATGCACAAGTGGGTTAAAGATCAAGCACAGTTTTCCCTCGCTGGAGAACCAACCTCTATGTTATTGAAATCCTTTTACAGACTAAATGCTGCTTTCTTCATCAGTATGTTGCCACTGAACGTACTTCATAATCTCAAGGCTTTTAACAGTGAGATTTAAGATCAGTCAGTGTGATCCTATTTGAAGAAAATCACATCACCAACAAACATTTAAATTCTTAAAAGTGATAAGCTCATGTGAGGACTTTTAGTTTGTTATGAAACAGTCTGAAATCAATATTTTTGCCTGTTTCAGACAATGAAATCAAATGAGCAGCAAGATTGTTTTTGTAATGTTGATATTAATGCCTGAATCACAGCTGCAGAGTAGTGGTCAGATAAAGAGTTCAAGAGGATGCCGCAAAATCTTCAAAACCATCACATGATAAAATGTGATAAAAAATAAGCAATAAATTAAGACGTATGACTTTGTCTATTAGGATATCAGATCAATCATAATAGAAACTTTCTCACAGGAGCTTTAACTGTCACCTCATGTTGAATAATCATCAGTAATCATTAAATCTCAAAGTGCGACAAAGTGACTGAGTGTAGTATCATTAAAAAGTCGTGATTTTCAGTTTCATCAACAACAGTGTTTAAAAAAGGGTAAATTCAGGTCATTAGGAATGATTTTAGTGGTAGAATTTCCATAGTTGATAGTGTGTCAGTCGTTTTTGTATATGTGCTATAAAACTCTTCAAAGTGTGTTCAGGAAATCTGTGAGAGCTTTATGCCAGGTGTCTGGGTCATCCAGGTAACAGGGGTGACCCGCCCCTTTCATCACCACCACGCTGTGATTGGCCAGATTGCTCAGGTTACAGAGTGACACCTCTCCGAGCTGAGAGTCCTTGTCTCCATAGACGATCAACGATGGGACCTGAGGGGAGATGAGACAGACAAAAACACTCAAGTCAACCAACTTTTTTTATACTCGAAAAAATCATTGAGGGAATGTCACTCATTTACAACGATGTCGAGTCAATTACAAAAGAGATTCAAAGAATGCAAAGTAGTTATAAACAGAATAGAGATTGATAAGAAGGAATTAATGTAATCAACCTAAACATGTACTCTCACTGATAAAAATAAATAAGCAAAAATTTACTCAAATAGTCCATAGTACAATGATCAAAATGGTTCAAATGAATGTACAAGGGTGCACTTACACAAGACAATTACCAATGAAAGTTCAAATCAAATTTCTAAAATGCCCAAAAGGTAAACGTTCAGTCACCTTAATCAGCTGCTGTATACCATAGAAGATGTAAATGCAGCTGGTTTGAGAAGTATTATAACTGAGAACTGGAGAAGATCAGTGAGATAAGGCTAAGTTATTTCTAAAAGGGCTTTATTAATAAAAAGATGCTGGTGAAAATTACATCTCAGCTTGAGTGAAACCATCCAGCCATTTCCATATAAAATACAGTGATGAATCTTAGTGCAGAGTGATAAACAGAGTCGAAGTGTTTTAGGGTTGTTGAGGGTGCATGTCATGCAAATCCTTTCTATGAGTCTTTCCAGAGCTCGCCTCTGTCTAGTCTGTCTTTAATACATCAAATCTTTAGTGTTTTAAATTTCAGCCCATAGCTAAAGGGATTTTGTCAATGTCCTCTATTTTACCTCAAGTAAAAAAAAAAAAAACACTCTCAGGTCTTTATGTAATAAAAGGCAAGCTCTTTATGTTTTTAAGGTGAGACTTGTGTATGTGCCTAGATGTCAAAGAATAAAGAAAATGGATTTAAAAAAGTAAGATAAGAGAGTCAAGCAGAGCTTATTATGTGGAAATAAAAACACACGCTATCACAAAGTAGGTTAGCTTTGCTTTTACACAAAGTTTGAGGACAAATTAAACAAACACGGCCCCAACGCATGCAATTCAGGACAAACTCATCCCTGTAAAGCACAGAACTAACCACACACATTTCTGAAATTCAACCCAAAGGAGCTTTGTCCAACATTTTCTGTGACTTGCAGACAATTTACATTCCCACCCCCTTAAAGCTGTAATTTTCCTAATGTGCAAAAGTGTGAGTTTGAGTTGTCTTCTTCTTCTTACACTTTTAATTCTCTCACTTTTTATGCAAACAACAAAGAGAACTTGAAGTGTTTTCATGAAAAAACAGTGAGCACATTTAAACCATTATTGTGTCTCCCACCTGATCACTTAAGTTATGTTGTCAACCTCCTCCACAGCCATGGAAGATCTTATGCAGCCGGTTCCTGCAGCTAAGTAATTCACCCCATGGACAGTACATTTACAGAAAACAACCATAAAATGAAGCGGTAAATGTAGCCATAATGCAGAAACATGTCTGATGTAAAAGGTGTACTGATGCTCTGATGCCTAGGTAAAATTTAAAGAATAATTAAACCCTGGATCTGCAGCAGTGTACATCAGAAAGTCTTTGTACATTATTATGGCTGTAACGAGGAGAGTGTCTGTTCAAATCTCCTGTGGCAGGTAAGGGGAAGAGCAACTTCACCCTACCATTCTGCTTTAATGCACTGCACAATGCATAATGACATACTGTAAGTTTCCTACATTCAAATAGCAAAATGGAAACCTCGTGGGTGAAATTTTCTACAGTGCCTATAAAAGGTATTCACCTCCTTGGGTGAACCCTTTTATAAATCAATCATGGTCAATATAATTTGGTCTTTTGCCATAAAACACTTTAATGTCAAAATAAAAACAGACTTCTACCTATTGAATAAAAATATTACATGTAAAATAAGTGACTGCATCAATATTCACATCCTTCATGTCCATTTGGTCTTGAACAGCCCATTTCAAATCCAGCCACAAATTTTCTATTGGATTGAGGTCTTGGCTTTGACTCAGCCCCTCCAGCACATTCACCTTGTTGTCTTTAAACCATTTATGCGTAGCTTTCGCTGTGTGCTTAAGGTCATTGTCTTGCTGGAAAATAAATCTTCTCCTAAGCCTTAGTTCTCTTGTAGACTGAATCAGATTGTCCTCCAGGATTTTCCTGTATTTTGCCGCGTTTATTTTACCCTCTACCTTTACAAGCCTTCCAGGGCCAGCTGCTGAGAAGCATCCCCACAGCATGATGCTGCCACCACCGTGGTCCACAGTGGAGATGGTGTGTTTGTGATGTGTTTGGTGTCTTGTCAACAAAGCGTCTTGTCTTATGGTCAAAAGGCACCATTTTGGTCTCATCAGACCAAATAACTTTCTTCCTCTTGACCATGGAGTCTCTCACATGCCTTTCGGTGAACTCTAGTCAAGATCTGATGCAAGTTTTCATCAACAGTGGGTTTCTCACTCTCCCATTAAATGCTGACCAGTGAAGAACCTGGGTAAAAGTCACCGTAAGCAGAGTCTCTCCCATCTCAGCTGCTGAAGCGTGTAACTCCCTCAGAGTAGTCATAGGTGTACTGGTGGACTCTCTTACCGGTCTCCATTGTGCATGCCCACTCAGTCTGTGAGGACGGCCTGATCTAGGCAGATTTACACATTTGTCATATTCCTTGCATTTCTTGATGATGGATTTAACTGAACTCTGGGGGATGTTCAGTGTCTCTGATTTTTTTTTTTGTATCCGTCCCCTGACTTATACTTTTCAATAATATTTTCTCTGAATTGCTTAGAGTGTTCTTTTGTCTTGGTGGTGTAATGGTAGCCAAGAATGCTGATTAACCAGTAACTCGATCTTCCAGACACAGTTGCCTTTATACTACAATCACTTGAGTCACATGCACTGCACTCAGGTGCTCCCTGTTTTACTAAATGAGAGACTACTAACACCAATTGACTGGACCTCTGTTGATTATGTCAGTCACTATAAAGGGGGGAATATTTATGCAGGCACTTATATTACATTACATATTTTTATCTAATTGACATTACTCTGTAGAAATTTGTTTTCACTTTGACAATAACAACATTTTTTGTATTTTTCTGTCAAAAAATCCAAATCATATGACCATGAATGATTTATAAAATCAACAAAAGGGTCAAACGTCCAAGGGGGTTAATACTCTTTATAGCACTGTTCTTTATGATGGTCAGAAAGCAAGACATGATACATAAAGGATGAGGCGGACATCCAAGATGGCAGAAAAAAACAGCATTCTGACACTAAAGTACCATTTTTAGCTTTTAGATCAATGCTGTGTGTAATCATTCATATTTATGGTTCAAACAAGAAGAAAAGAGTGATATAAAGGTCATCACCCTTGCTTGCCTTCAGTTAGTTCTTGAATATGCTCTACTGTGCACTCACATCAGTTCTCTTCAGCTTCAGCTAGAAATTTTACTACAGGGCTGGCAGGAAATGTGCAGGGAAAGTCAGGGTGAAAAACAACCTGTATGCAGCTCATCTTAGAAATTTGTGGAAATTCTCAGGGTTTTCTGGCACAAAAAACAGTCAGTAACGCTTAGATAATGCACTTTTACCTATTTTGGCATCTGAAGTTTAAAATTCTCTTAGAGTGGATGAAAGCCAGCAGCATCTATGAGGGTATAAAGTGACATAATATCTGCTCCTGTTACTGTGTAAAAATCCACAAAGGAGAGACAAGTGTGCATAAAAACTGGGCTGGCATTCATGCTTGCTCAAATAATTCTCTGAAGGAGGAAAGGGAGCACAATCTGCAGTTTCATTCAGTTTTTTTCTGTTTGCGTACCTTCACACTTTGGTACTGCTCAGCTGTGAATTTGTCAGTGCAGATCGGAGCCACAGGAACGTACGCTCGGACCAGATCCGGGTGCTCCATGAGGAAGGGGAGCGAGTACATTCCGCTGAGTGACGGGCTGATCACCACCACAGGGCTCAGGTTCAGCTGATCACACACCTCCCTCAGGAAGCCTGCAGGGGCCAGCTCTCCCACCACAGTCGGGGCCTCTGCTGACTTTGACCTACCGAGTCCTGTGAATGAAAGCGTGACATAGAAAGACGAGTTGCATGATGAACCTCTTGAGCTTCGATTTTCCCTTTTTGTTCTCATCAGTTTGGCACATGATTACATTAACTACCTTAAATTTGTCCCCTATACAAAATCCTCCTATAAGTTCAGGGGTTAATCCAGGAGCATCACTTAAAGCCTCTTAGGTTGTCTCCTTGCCTAAGTGTTCAGACTAAGGCTTTCACGGTAGTTACAGTCACAATACAGCACATGTGAGCCAAAGTTACCATGGTTACGCTTCACTTGGATCATCCTTTAACATTAGTTGACAGTATTGTTGTTAGTGTTAGCAAGTTTCTCTGAAATGGACACAAAGAGAACAGAAAAAACAAGACTAACTGCACAGAAGATGAAAAAAGTTTTCCTGGAAGAGAACAGAAACATGTTCACTGTAAAGAATGTTTAAATATTACATATATTTAAATATTTATTTAAATATTACATATATTTAAAAGAATATTTAAAACACCTGTGCAATTTCTAAGAAGTTTTAAACCCACAAAGTGGGGGGGAGTAAAATAAGATGTATGAATGCATACAAGCTTCTGTACTTGTGGCAAAGTTATGCAACAGTTTTTATTTTATATTTACCTTGGTATCCATAAATATTATTAATATATGTACAAAACAGCTGAGAGATCAGAGCAAAGGGGAGCTTCTAATAACTCTAAAAGCTTCCTGAGAGTTTTCTCATTTTTAAATGATCCATAAACAGATAAACATACATCAGCATGGACAGAGTAAGCAGGACAAACTGAAAGATATTGTGGCATTCTTCAGCGCTGACAAAATTTAAACATATGACTGTTTTGAATTGAAAAGGAGCACATAATGACAGACTGAGAACTTCTGCATCAGTTGACATAGAGACTGGAAATATATTACAACAACCTTTGTTAGATCAGGTTGCTCATGGACTAGCAGATAAAGCTAGTCCTCCTGGCTCACAGCCAAATTCATCTTTTGACCCCTTTCTTGCATGTGATTTGATATTTCCTCTCCCTGATTTCCTGTGCTATCCAGTATCCACCGCCCTGTCCTTTCTAAATAAAGGCAAAAGGCCCAAAAATTAGTATAAAAACAAAAAGTGACTTTTTACATCCAATGAATATATAAATAAATCCTTCAATTGCCTTAAAATATTTCATTAAAGCTGGAATCAAAAGCTTGATAAAAACAGCTTTGCAGTAGCATAACAACAAGTATTACTCTTCACAGTCATACCACTTCTTCATTGTTTGTTTGTCCCAGTTTTTATCTTTAAATGGTAAAAAAAAAAACATTTATTTTGAATATAAAAGGAAGAAATACTCTTTGTAGTGTAACAGAACTGATTTAGTCGTCTTGAGATGAAGTTGAAAGTCAGGAATTTGTTTTTATTAGCACAACCCTGCTGCATTAGGAAACAGCTTTGTGTGAGTTCAACATATGCTCAAATATTGAAGGTGATTAAACTAGTCTTTGACTTTGATACGTTCAACAGATTATGTAACAATGCAGTAAATTCCAAAGTTTACAAGTACAGATTCCCTGTCCAGTAATCAGGTCTCCAAAGTCTCAGAGCACTCAGGCCGTCAATGAGCTGTTTTATTACAGCAGACGTGTGTTTAGTGTTGACAAAAATCAAACTTGTCCTCATCATGCTCACCTGGCAGGTCAATAGCGATCGCCCGGCAGCCCGCCCTGGCCAGAGTGTCCAGTGTGCCGATGTTGAGCCAGTTTTCTGAAGAGAAACGGATGCCGTGAAGGAGTAAAACTGACATCCTGGCCTCTCCCGAGGAAGGTTCACTCTGTCTGAAGAAGAGAGGAGCTGTGCAGCTGTGTACCTGAACGCTTCCTTCTGACATCTTCACAGACGACATCCTGAACAGGAAAAAGCACCAGTTTATTTCACACTCTTTTCACTCTTCAGACCACCAAATCCAAAGTGTGTCCTTTTACTTTCCAACTTATTTGTCACTCAAACTTCCATCATTCATGTAACTCACTACAAACCCAGGGACTGAAAAACAAAATAGAAGTAATCATCTCCAAAATGGTCTTGTTTACTTTCAGGCCATCTGTATCGTCAAATTTGTTTTAGCAGTGGCATAAAGGCATCTGTATATATTTGAGACTGTTTCATAATCCTTTAAAAACTCCTCACAGCAACTTAAAACCATAACAGAATATCTCTATACTAAGGATTTTACCTGATAGAGAACACTCATTAACATCTGGTTTTAAACTTTTATTGTTACATTCAGACTACTTACCTATGCCACTTCAGGGGGTATTCAAAATGAGGTATCATGTTTTGGGTCTTTTTTTGTTTAAATAGAACTGGATTTCTAGAAAGATTTCTGAAATGTCCGTAAAAAATCCTGAAATATTCTGGAGCAATGATGATGACAGGATGGAATGGTTGTTTACTTTTAATATTTATAAGTTGGCCTCTTTCGTTGCAAAAGCCTGGAAGAAGCGGCAGGATGGTTTGTTTAACTAGTCTACTATATTATTGAGCGTCTACTTTTGGTTTCTGGTCTTTCTGTAAAGATAATGGTGCCTTGTAAGCCCATTTGGGCTGGGCATATTGTTTATGCATGACACAATAATAAAATTTAATCAATCAATCAATCTAGAGGTGATGAATGACCTAATATTTAGAATTGAGGTCAAACAGTTCAATCTTGGTTTCAACAGACCAGAGAATCTTGTTTCTCACAGTCTGAGAGCCCTTCATGTGCTTTTTTGCAAACTCCAAGTGAACTTTCATGTGTTTTGCACTGAGAAGAGGTTTCCATCTAGCCAGATCAGTGGAGGGCTGCAGTGATGGTTATCCCATCTCCACACAGAATATCTGAAGCTTAGTCAGAGTGGCCATGGGGTTCTTGGTTACCTCTATTATGAAGGCCCCTTCCTCAATTGCTCAGTTTGGCTGGGAAGCTCTTGAAAGAGTTAGTTGTGCCAAACTTCTTCCTTTTGAGAATCATGGAGGCTACTGTGCTCTTGGGAATCTTCAGTGTAGCAGGCCTTTTGTAGCCTTCGCCAGAGCTCTGCAGGGAGATCTTTTGACCTCATGGCTTGGTTTTTGCTCTGATATGCATCATGAGCTATGTGGCATTTTAAAGAGAGGAGTGTGCCTTTCCTTATCATGTTCAAATCAATTTAATTTACCGCAGGTGGACTCTAATCAAGGTGTAGAAACATCTCAGTGACGATTAAGAGGAATGGAAGCTAAATTTCAAGTATTGTTGTAAAGGCTCTGAATGCTATGTCAATGAGATATTTCAGTTTTTCATTTTAAATAAATTTGCAAACATTTTTAAAATTCTGTTTCGTCTTGGTCATTATGGTGTGCTGAGTGTGCATCTAGATTAATATTAAATTGAATAATTCTGGTATTGCATCAATCATTTTCTATTTCTCTATAGTGAAATGAACATGATACATATTGTGTATGGCTCCTCAGCTATAAAATATAGAGATATAATTCTGTATAGTCCAGCCCTAACATTAACTTGGAAACAAAAGTACAGCTGTAGTCTACTGCAGACCACAACAAGCTTTTATACAAAACCGTAATGGAAGTAAAAAAAATAATTGCCCTATTTTTAACAACGACAAGCATCTGTGTATGTTAAAAAAGAGACTAAATGAGTGTAATACCAGTAGCCTGAGTAACCTTAGATGAAGCAGCACCTGTAGGTCAAAGTTTATCAAGTTAAATATTATCTACATTTATTTAGTAAGACGTGTTATAACGGACTGTTCTTAAATGGGTTGATGTGAATTTACGCTTAATAGCTGTGTGTGTTAATTATACATTTAACTTTCGGATACTTTCGCAGCTGGACTAGTTTAGGTCAGTTAAATGTGTTGTCTGGTGTTATGGTTTGGATAGTGACCGTGTAAACTGGCGACTTTAAGCCGGATGCCTCAGTAGTTGTCGTAGTTACGTGATGTTACCCACAAACCGAGTTCTTACAACTACCGCTTTAATTTTTTTCTCACTGAGATGTAAAAAGGAAACACAGAAACGTTTCCAATAATTCAACTCGTGCAAAAAAAACCACGGACCTGTTTGGCTGAAAGTCACCAGCTAACATGGTCACCTTTTCCACCGTAACACTGGCTCGGTAAGCGTACAAAAGTGAGTTGAACTGGCGGATGAAAGCGTCCGACCAAAGTCCACATTAGATCATTTTATTTGTGTTACTAAGCTCTCTAATAAACAAATAATAGTCCACTTTTCTCTTACCTTCCAGCCTACAGTCAGAAACCAGGATTAACTTTCTAGCAGCTCAACTTTCACTAGAATTCCCGGAAAAAGTGCAGAAATAAAAACTCTTCAAAAATATTCTACTGACGTCTAGCGTTTGAACAGAGAACTGCTTTCATTTAGCAGATCACAGTGTGTTTTCCTGAAAATATTAGTTTTAATTCCCGTCTGTGCTTGGGTACGATGAAAAAGTGCATAAATGAGGCCTGACGTGCTATTCTTCATTAATGATTGATTCATGTATCGATCTGCGGTGTTTTGGGGATTAGGGCCTCTGTTTGAGTAAGGGCTCAGTGTCCGTGAGTGGGAGGTTTTGTCTGAGTAACTATTTAAGTTTTCTACGTTTCTCTGCCTGGATTTAAACAACTTATTGAGCTGTTTAAGGGGGTAGTTTAATTTTTCAACCCTTAGCTCAGTAGGAAACAAAACATCTTATTCAAAATCTGCAAATCTGACTTTTGTCGTCAACAAACAATGAGACTGCTGCTGCTCTGTTTTCTCCTGACAGTCGACCTGGCCTTTGGTAAGAAACTTTTCTCATCCTGATTGTCATTAGTAATAAAAGACAAAAAGGTTCTGTAATAGTTAAACTGATAATGTTTGATATCATTGTGTTTTTAACATGGGGTGTGGAGGCTCCACGACTTTTCTGTAGCCTATGTAGCAAGATGAGCTTTGAGAAGTAGTGATGGGATTTCCAGCTCTTTTTAGTGATCCAGACTGTTTGGCTCTGCTCCATAACGAGAGATGACTCTTTCAGCTCACAGATGCTTTTTACCAGTTCACTTTTCATTAAAGCAGCCACATTTAGCTATGTTTTCACATATGTGGGATTTTTAAACTAATTGTGCTTGATTTTCCCTAATGAAAGTTTAACTCAGTTATTTTCCAAATGTCTAATCTTGCAGGCTGAATGTAATGTGCTCACGGACTGGACCTAATGACAACCCTTATGTAAAATACACCATCAAGCCTGATTCTTCAGTGTTTTCTGGTGTGGAGCAGCACAGAAAAGCTGTCTCTTTGAACCAGCTTGTTCCTGAAAACACATCCCTGTTGATAACATAATATAAACCGGTCGTAGCAGTGGCTTGGCTATTGTTCCTCTGAGTTTATGTGTTGTCAGGTCCCCTCACTAACCAGCAGCAGAGTCTTGGTCCAAAGGTTATATGTGAGCAGGCTCGTACCCAAATGTTGCAGCTGGTACCACAGAGTGCCTGAACTCACCGAGTGTTGCTCTCCACTCCTGTTTGTTCGTGTGTTGTTGTGATTTAAACAGGTCGACGCAGTCCTCTGAATGACTACCAGCGCTCTGAGGGCCGAGAGCTGGTCCCCACCTCCTGGAACTCGGCTCGGGTTCAGCTCTTACCAGATCTGAACCTGGAGGAATGCGCCAGCTTCTGTTCACTGTCTCTTGACTGCAGGTATACAACCCTCTGACAGTGTAATTCAGCAGGTTGTGAGCAAATGTGCTCAAAAAGGTCAGGATGAGGACTATAGTTCATTTTGACCTTATTGTCTCCAAAAAATAAAAGGCTGTCCCGTCCTGACATGTCAGCCAGTCTTTATGTAGTCAGGCCTAATTTTTGAAGCGAAAGAGTGCTATAAAGGCTGGGAAAGTTACAGGCCTAGTGTACCTGGCAATTTGCAGCAGTGTAAATCTGAATGCTCACCAAGAGACAACTCCAACACAAAGTGATAACATGTTTGTAAAGAACGATGTACATTTGGAACAACCATGAGCGGTGGAGGAAGGTTAGTTGGAGTCAAGCTTGACAAATGTTAAAACACATTTTGCTTGGTAGTCAAGGTCAAGCTCAACCACCAACCACCAGCAGTTTTTGGGCTGTTGGGACATCCACAACACAACCAGGGGCCTGTGGCATCCTACTACCCAAGTGGACGGTACTCTAGGCCAGGTTTATTCATCACATAAACTCTTTAATCGGCCCTAAAGGCAGGGATTTTGTTAATTTTTTAGCAGATTGTTTTCCCATACTCCTGTAATATATAAGGACATGCAGAGCATGACCAGGGCTGTGTCAGTCCTCCCTTCCTTGATGATGGTCTCAGGCATGTAATGCGTCACATCTACACCCTACTTTAGCCTCAATTTTTGGCCTCAACATGCCTTATTGTTATGCACAGTGCTTATATGTCTAAAATTATCAGCGATGATTACAAAAGGTATTTTCAAAGTTAAAAGGTGCTAAGAGAGAGGGAGTTTAATTATCCAAATAGGCCCTGGCTCCAAAAGCAAGGTTCAAGCCCCTCAAAAAGCCTACCACTGTCAGAGCAATTATATTAATTATACTGAGGTGGATCCTTATAATAATGAAACAATGAATTGCAGGATTACTGTGTGATAAATTGCATGCAATTAATAAAAATAATTTGTGGCAGAACAGATATTGCACCAACAGCTGGCATGTGTTTTAATATAAGCTACATCTGGTCTAGTGACATGTTAAAATATGAAGTTTTGGTTATGATGCTCTTCTAAGAGCTAATGGGCCATTACTTTTTGGTGTTTTGGTATTTATAATTCAGATTTGGGTATGTCCTCTAGTTCACTTTTTTTTAACTGAAAAAAGGTGATTCCAAATATTTTGTTTACTTGCTGTGATTGCTGTGACCCTTTGAGGGTCTTCAAATCACTGGTCCTGGTAAGAATTCAGCTTTCCTTCAATGTAAACTCAATTCCAGTTCAAAAATGTCTCATTTGATTTCATTAGTTCTGGTTGTTGCAGTGAATTGATTTATCTAAAACATGTTGTTTGTGAAACCAAAACCAAGTCTATCTTATTCCTCTGTGCATTAATGCAAATATTCATCTAAAAAGCTTTTTCATGATTGTCTGACTTCCAGTGACTGCTGTGAGCATGTTTTAAGTTAAAGCATCTGATGACAGAAATGATGGCTGTGAAAAATCAGCATTTGTCCACTAAAGGTTTGTTTGACTGACTGGTCAAACAGCAATCCTTTATATTTGGTTGTAACATTGTTTTACAGTTTAATAGTTAAATTTTTTCATGTTTTGTCCTTCTATACCAGAGCATTCAACTACGAGACCCGCCCAACAGTCACCTGTAAACACCTGCCCTGGGTGGGCGACGGTAACAATGCAGAGGTGAAGAGAAACGTTAACTGTGACCTTTATGAAAAGAAAGGTATGACTCCATGTGCTTTTACTGTGTGAGTCACTGAGATCAATGTTTTTGAGTTATTTGACTTATTATGTTTAACAGTTTATGTCAGGAAGTGCATTGTGGGTAGAGGAGAGGACTACAGAGGGAAAGTGTTCACCACAAGAAGCGGGCTCACCTGCCAGCAGTGGTGGTCCAAGTTTCCTCACGATCACAGGTGAGATGCTCCTGAATTATTCATGATGAAGATTTTTTGGATATTTCACAATACATTAATCACCTTTTTCCTAGAAAGCACATCACATTAGGCCATTTACATGACTGGTTAAGTAATCACATAATGCCTGGTTTATTAGTATGCATGTAAATGTAGTAAGTGTGTATGATTGACCAATCAGTCATAGAGTGTAAACCTTTCCTGATGAGCATTTCCTCTGTTTAAAAAGGACCATTGGTGGAAAGTATCTAGAAACACTTACTCAAATTACTTTGGTTGAGTAGCTTTTTTGTGTACTTGTACTTATTTGAGTACATAGTACTTTTACTTCTTCTTAAATCAGAGTAACTGTACTCTTACTTGAGTGCAGTACTCTTGTAAAGTAGCTCATAGCGAGAGAATGATTCCACATCACATTCATAAACAGCGAAAACTGGAGTGTTGATATCTCAGGGTTAAACATTGAGGAGTTTATTTAACTCCCAGTGTGTAATTTTAACTCCATTCTGAGTGAAATTATCTTCACTGTTGGAGTTATTTGACAGGTCTGAATCACCAGTAATAGTCGAACTATGTAGAGAGACAACTGATATATGCTTCGCCCACTGGCATCTCAAATCTCTGGGGGTATGGAGTTTCCCATCATGCCTTTGGGCAGCAAGTTTAGATGTGTTTTATATGTGTTTTGTTGTGTCTGGATGTTGCCTGTTGTACAGTGATTCTTTTGCTTTTGTTTCTAGTGGATTGTTACCTCCGCCAAGGAGGTTATGTGGTTGGCAGGGTTTGTTAGTTTGTTTGTTAGTTTGTTTGTTGGCAGCACAACTCAAAAAGTTATGGACGGATTTCGATTAAATTTTCAGGAAATGTCAGAAGTGGCATAAGGAAGAACTGATTCGATTTTGGGATTTTGATCTGGATCACCGTCTGGATACAGACGTGTTTTAAAAGATTCTTTACTGTTTGGAGATAGGGCTGATGGCGGAGGTCTGCGCTCTCTAAGTGCTTTTCTAGTTGTCATTGTTTTTGATGTGAGACACAGTTGCACCATGAGTTAAGTTATCAACTTAGTTGTTCCCATACTATGCTCCTAAAGGTACATAGAGCATATTCTTCTTCAGTATTAATTGCCTTGCTATGAGGTTGACTCTGCTTTGTTCATGCCAGAGGAGATCCACATATTTTTCAAAGTTACTGAAGCGCTGTCATATTATAAAATATTTAACACTATCAAAAATGAAGGTTATCTATATGTAATGTGGACCAAAATAGACCATTTTAAAGTGTTAGATTGAACTCTTTATGAGTTTAATTAACACTCACAATTTTGCTGTTTATTTTACTTTATTATAGAGGGCTTGTAAAGTCAAATAAATGTAAACATTTATTTGACTTTACCTAAACAACCTGGTTGGAGATCTATACTTTTGTTGTTCATGCTAATAAGAGAAGATCATATGTTATTGTCTAACCCCCTTAAGTAACTACTTAGTACCTAAAGTAGCGAGTAATTGTACATTTACTTGAGCACAACCTTTGATCTAAAAACAATACATGGTATGACAGGGATCTCTTATCTGAGTCCAAAAACAAATGGTATGGTACATGAGTATGCTTTACAAAACTTTAAAGCTTCTTAGCAAACTTGACCCCAACCGGCTTTCTTCGAAGCATCAGCTGAAAACTATTTCATACAGAAAGGCTACTCATATTTGAACTGTAAGCTCTGTATCTGGTATCAAATAAACAAATAGAGCCGGTGACTTCTGAGAACCAAAAACTGAGTAACTGCCAGATTTTTTTTTTCTCAGGATTTGGTGGAGACTAAAGCGGAACAAAAAGAAGAGTAACTATTTTACTTTACATTGTCAGGTTGTCTGAAAGACAATTTAAATTATTTTATTCCCTTTAGATTTTTAAATGTATTTATTATTGAAATAATCAAGTAATACTGATTTATATAGGTTGAGTTTGAATATAAAATGACAGTGCAATATTTCCAACGTAAGTACCACGAAAAGTTTATGCTAAAAAATGTGTCGTCATCTTAATGACTCTGGATTGAGCTCTATATTAACTAAACAGTCCCTGTCAATCTTCCTGTTTATTACAGGTGGACTCCGACAGCTTCTAATGGTCTGGAGTTAAACTACTGCAGGAATCCAGATGGAGATCGCATCGGCCCGTGGTGTTACACCACAGACAACGAGAGACGATACGAGAGCTGCAACATTCCCCAGTGTAAAGATGGTACAACGCTTTCACCAATAACAATGCGAAATGAGGGGATTAAATTCTACATGTTTTATTTATGCATTCTTAATCTTTTCAACTATTGTAAAAAAGATTTTCATTGTTACAGACAACCAGACTTGGCTTTAATACTAAGAGTGTTGCAGGGATCATTTAGCATCATGCAGGTTTACTGACAAAAAGCCTGTTGGTTTTTTTAATCCATGAGGTTTTAGGATTATTGCTGACACATAAGATCTGTGGTGAACAAAAATTTATGGCACTCATATTTTTTGTTAATCAAGATAATCTTCACAAACCAAAGCAGAAAAACAATCAGCAGAAGTAAAAAGCTAATAGGAAGCTGTAAAGAGACTACACAGCAGTCAGCTGACTTGACAATCACCTGTACTAAGATTCCAACTTGTATTTGGCTTAGACCTTGCAGAGATATTACAGTTAGAGCCATTTCTCTGCACAAAGTCAGACACATACCTGGTGGGTGTTCTCAAAGAATTTGTTTTGTGATTTTCATGGGAAGATCTCAAAAGGCAGCCAGATGGAGGAGGGTATTGGAAGATTTGCAGCCACATGTGAAGCTGCTGGGATGAAGATTAACACATCCAAGTCCGAGGTCATGGTCCCCTTCTGGAAATGGTGGACTTCTCCCTCTGGGTGAGGAGGGAGTCTCTGCCTTAAGTGAAGGAGTTCAAGTATCTCAGGGTCTTGTTCATGAGTGAAGTTAGTATGGAGTAGGAGATGGACAGGAGCGCTGGAGGCTTTCTGCTAGACAGTTGTGGTGAAGAGAGAGCTGAGCCAAAAAGCAAAGCTTTATTTTACCAGTCAATCTTTGTTCCAATCCTCACCTATGGTCATGAGCTTTGACCAAAAGAATGAGATTGCAGATACAAGCAGCTGATATGAGTTCCTTCCAAAGGATGGCTGGGCTTACCCTTAGAGACAGGGTAGGCAGCTCAGACATCCAGGGGGAGTTAGGGGTAATGCTGCTGCTCCTTTGCATCAAATGGAGTCAGTTGAGGTAGTTGGAAACCTGATCAGGATGTTTCCTGGGCGCTTTCCTTTGGAGGTCTTCCATGTCAAACTGGGAGGTGACCCAGGGGTAGACCCAGAACACAGGGCAGAGAATATATATCCTTTCTGGCCAGGGAACACGTCAGGATCCCCCAGGGGAAGTTGAAAAAAGTCACTTGTGAGAGGGATTCTTCTTTGCAAAACTGCTCAAGCTCTGTTAGGCTGCACGGGGATTGGTGTTAACAGCCTTTTTAAGTCCAGCCACAAAGTCTCTATTGGACTGAGGTTTAGGCTTTGACCTGGCCACTCCAGAACATTCATCATGTTGTCTTTAAACCATTTACTGTATATGTAGTTTTCACTGCATTCTTCAGGTCATTGTCTTGCTGGAAACACATTTTCCAGGATTTTCCTATATTTTGCCACGTTCATTTTACCCTCTAACTTTACAAGTTTTCCAGGGCTGGCTGCCGAGAAGCTTCCCCACAGCATGATTCTGCCACCACCGTGCTTCACAGTGGGGATGGTGTGTTTGTGGTGATGTATAGTGTTTGGTGTCTGACAAACACAGTCCTCTTGTCTGATTACAAAAAGTACCATTTAGGTCCCAAAAGCCAAAGATGCTCAGCTTTGACCACCTCCACTTGGCTATAGAGTCTCCACACATGCCTTTTGGTGAACTCTAGTCAAGATTTAATGCAAGTTTCTTTAACAGTGGCTTTCTCGTTGTCACTCACCCATAAAGCTTTGACTGGTAAAGAACCCAGGCAAAGTTGTTTTGTGCAGAGTCTCTTCCATCTCAGCTGCTGAAGATTGTAACTCCTTCAGAGTAGTCATAGGTGTGTTGGTTGCCTCTCTCACTCGTCTCCTTGTATGGCCACTCAGTTTGTGAGAATGGTATGATCTAGGCAGATTTACACATGTGCCATATTCTTTCCGTTTCTTGATGATGGGTGTAACTGAACTCCGGGGATGTTCAGTACCTTGTAAATTTTTTGTATTCGTCCCTGACTTATTATTTTCATTAATCTTTTCTCTGAGCTGCTTCGAGTATTCTTTTGTCTTCATGGTATAATGGTAGCCAGGAATACTGATTAATCAGTGACTGAACCTTCCAGGCACAGGTGTCTTAAGACTACAATCACTTGAGAAACATTCACTGCCCTCAAATGATCCCCGTTTCATAATGACTGTTAGCACTGATTGGATGGACTTCTGTTGAATAAGCTTAGTTACTTAAAAGGGGGTCAATATTTGTGCTGTCATTTATTTTACACAAAAAAATTTTGTTTAATTGACAAAATTTTTTAGAAATCTATTTTCATTTGACATTGAAGAGGCTTTTTCGTATTTGTTTTTTGTCAAACAAGCCAAATTATATTGTCTATGACTGATTGATAAAATCAGTAAAAGGGTAAAACATCCAAGGTGTTGAATACTTTTTTTATAGGCATTGTATTTTGTTGGAAAAAAAGCATTAAAATGTCTTATTCTTGTGCTTGCCATCAATCTTATTGCAGGCATCCAACAGAAAACAAAGTTAAAAATCCTCAGATATTTTCAGGTTTTAGACTCAATACTGTTGCACTCAAATACCTCACTCTTTAGTGTTATTTTCCTAAACAGCGTACTTATTGACTAACTTCCTTAGAGTAATGAATTTGATCTTGAATCCTACAAATTGAATGTTTGATGCCAGAAAATATTCATTTATTTTGGTGGGAACTTGTTAAAACTTATTTGCATGTTTTCTATTAATTTCCATAGAAATATAAAATTAATATTTATGACACGTTCTACGTCCTCCCGTGCTCTGACTTTAAGATGTTTACTCTGGTTAAAGAAGGTTGTAATTATCAAACTAAACACAGTGTCTGTAATTATCACCAAATTACACAGCACAGCAACTGTCTGAAGAAATTACAGTTGAATCAGCTCCTTTCAAGGAAATTATTTGTAAATTATAGGCCCTGAATAATGGGATGTTTGTGTATGTGGTGTTGTTTGTTTGCTTGTCACATATCTAACACTGTGTTTGTGTTGTTAGAGGTGTGTATCACATGTAACGGGGAGGACTACAGAGGGCAGGTGGACCACACAGTGAGCGGCAGAGAGTGTCAGAGATGGGACCAGCAGTCCCCACACCAGCACATCTACCAGCCTGAGAAGTATCTGTTAACTTATGACCTGTATTAGGTTGATTGCATTTACAACGTAGACTGATGGTTTAATGTTTAATCTTAGCATGATAATAGCCTCTTTCAACTTGTTTGTTTGTTTTGCGTTTGTGTATTTTGCAGATATCCTGATAAAAGTCTGGATGATAACTACTGCCGTAACCCAGATGCGTCTCCGGTGCCGTGGTGTTACACCACAGACCCCGAGGTGGAGAGAGAGAGCTGTGACATCAGCAAATGCAGTAAGACCATGTTTTTGGATATAACCATCACTACTAGAAAAAAGATAGCAATACAAACAATTTCAATCATTAACACAGCTGAAATGAAACTCCTAGGGGATTATAAGCAGGAGACATTCTCTTAATTCATTTATTTGTTTTCGTCATTGAATTATGTATGAAAATTTTCTACCTTTAGGGTCTTTTCTATGACAAGATACTTGAGGAAAGTCAGAACAGATTGTGGCATATTTGTAAAACAAAATAATTAAACTGGCATCAAGAAAAAGATTTAAAATTTGTTGTGAATATTTATACCTCTGTATGATCTTTAAATGCACTGGAGACCATCTACATGAATATTACTTTTTACTTTGATTCATGGGTTTTTCTTTTACATTTTATGTAGCAACGTTTACATTTGTCTGTTAATAGTGTGACTACTATGAGGAGGTTTACTCATCATAATGATTAGAGATGCTCAGCTTTCACCACCTCCACTACTTACTTCTTGTTTGAACTGAACTGTTCAATGAAAACTACACTAGGGTGTATTTACTCTATTAGAACACTTTTGTGGTTTTATGAATGAATTTCAAATTATGAGGGAGAAAAGTTGTTAAAAGTGGCGTTTCTTTGTTGTGCGCTACTCGCACAGCCCTCTAGGATAGCTTGCAGTGATAACAAAGAAGGCCACTTTTAACAGCTTTTTTCCCCTCATCCATGAGAAATTCATCCATGAAACCAAAACCTAAGGTTTATTGTAAATACCGGTAATTTTGGCTGGTACACACTGGTACACAGTACTGCCCGTCACTTCTGAATTCTACCCCTTCACTTATCAGGATTTTTTCTGGTATACCAGGACTTCTCACAGTTGTCGGTATGATGTCCTCTCCACAGCTAACAGCTTTTATCGATGATTTGTGATAGCTGTAAATAAATGCAATGCTGTGGCACACTTCTCGTGAACTCATCAGTAACTGTGCTTGAAGCTCCACTAACACCTGTTCCTGCTGATACTACTGTTGAGCGACATCAACAATGTTAATATTTAATAACAATAATGTTATTAAAAATGAACAGTCATACTATTGGCTGAATCAAAGGCAGTAATGGTAACCGTGTGCTGATGCCTTTAGTGTGTATGTGCCTGTTTGCTCCATATGATTGGTTGCCAAAGTCACGTGACACGAAAAACAGTGCAGCAGCGGACTTTTGGCACAACAGACAGAGGAGAATGACTGCAAACAAACAGATTGGGTGCATGGTTAGACGTTTTTTTAAAGTACTCATTTAATATCAATACTTTTAAAAAGTACTCAATACCAAATGAGTACTTTGTCAATATCAATATATTGATACTTTAGGATTGATACGCCCACCACTAGTTTATTCAGGTAAAACTCGTGAAGAAGAACAGGGCTTTGAGAACAGGAAAATGCGGCTGACACGCTGGCACACTCACTCCCTGTGTGAAAGCCGCACCAGCAGGAGCCGGAGCTGACACGTGCGACACACGCAAGCAGCAAAACACGCTCCCAGTCTGAAACGGGCATTATGTAGCAGCCTTTGACGTAACAGCCAGTGTTTATAAAGCAATGATAAACGTTTATGTCCGTCACACATGTCCCTATAACTATAGAACTATGACTCTCTTTGTCTTTGAAAATATTTGGCAGAACTTAACAACTAAACTACACACAAAAAAAAACATTAATGACATAGGGGTAGTTGTTTTTTTAAATAATTTTGATATTTCATTGTAAGAATTTTGTACACTGTAAAAAAAAATATTGGGGCCCGACATAAAACAGTCAGGAAACAAGTTCCACGGCTTTTTTTTTTTTTTTAGGTGTGGGGCCTAACTTAATACTTCACATTGCCATTTTAGTTCAGCTTAATTTTCCAAATCAAATCTATACTTCAGTATGCTCAACTAAAGTAGTTGCACCAGCTATTAAAGTTGAGCCCACAGAAAATGTTGGTTCAGCTTAAATCTGTGTTTATCTGGTATATATCATAATTTAAGAAACTCAGTATAACATGTTATATGAACTAGTTTAGTCATCAAAAGTGCACCCAATAATTTACTTAGCATTAATCTAGCTGGCTTTTTTACAGTGTGTATTGTACCTTTAAATATGCTGTCGACCCTTGATAAGATAATATAGAAATGATTTCTTCTGTTGCTAAAGTGTTTTTAAATTTAACCTTATTTTTTTCCTCTCCTTGGTTATTGTTTTTCTGTGCTTCTTTCTAAAACTGAGGGGAATTGAGCTAAATGGAGTCTTTCTGTGGCATTAGGAGACACAATTACAGAGTCTCATTACTTCCCTTTAATTAAATTAAGAAAAATCACCTTTTCTGTGTTTGTGCAAATGACTTCCCAAACTGTGAAACAGGTTTTTTTCACCCGTAGCCCCAATAACTCTCTTTGATTGAGGAGTAAATGCTGCTAAAGTATACAGATGTTTGTCAGAGATTGAACCTCTGTATTGAGCCCCACAGTCTCTCGTTAATTAAAGGTTAATTACAATATTGTTTTTTTTTTAACTGCTCCCTATTTCAATGCATGTTTTGAATATGTGTGTAGTTTCTATGAGTATTAGTTCCGATTTAGTTTTATTAGTAATGCAGGGACAATGTAATTTTGAATATTTTTTAATTGAAAATGGATCAATAAATATAAAATAGATACAATGAAACAATGAGAGGGTATTACAGAGAGAAATGAGTGTTTGTGCTTGCTACTGGTGATAAAAATATCAAATAAAAAATAAAATGAAATACTAGTTGTGTGAAATTAAAACGATAATAGATGTTACAGTAAATGTTTAAGCCATTTTTCTTTAACTCTGCCAGACTTAGATGATAAACTTTTATAGCTTGAGAAAATAAATAAAGTGTAAGGCAGGGCTTCAGTGTTTTCTCCTGAATTTCATCACAAGTTGTGTGAGATAACATCTGCAACTCTGGTTTTTCCAGTGAGTTCAAAGATCACTGCAGGCTGACGTCTATACACTAGCGCCATCTTGTGGTACAGGCAGTTTAGTAAATATGACAATGTTTAAGCCAGTCTTTTTCTTTCATTTGATTTACTGATCCAGATTTTGTTCCTGTGTCAGATATAAATGGAAATAAAAAAACGTTTTAATAAATAAATAAACAGAGCTTTGAGACTACCATTCTACAGCCTGAACAGCTCAAAGTATTTAGGAAAGAGTTGGGAGGGCTAAACGAGTGCAGACAAGAGGAAAATAAGAATTAAAAAAAAAAAAAAAAAATGAAAAACAGATCAAAACAACAGAAGACAAAAAGGAAGGCAGAAACACTTGATACAAGGAAAGATAATAATCACAAAGGATGAATACACAAAGGTGAGGTTAATGAGTAACGTGACACAAATCAGGGCAAGGCAGGAAACACCGGGGCAGGACACACACGTAAGAGCGAGAAGTAAAGAAAGAAAGCCATGCAAGAGGATTAAATGACTTAACACAAAACAAAACAATAAGATGAGGCATGAACAGCTGAGCACTCTGAGGCTTTAAATGAAGGAATGAAAACAAAAACCCAGAGTTTAATCTTGAAAATATCGCCCATTAAATAGAAATACAGGTCAAATTTTCAGGCAGTGGACCAGGCTTAAAATCATTTTCTTCTTCCCCTTCAGACGGGTTTTTAGAGATATGATTAAACTTAAATTTAACAAAATACAAATTTTACAGAGTTCAGTTACCTTAAGTTTTTTTTCTGAATGAAATGTGAAAAAAATCACTTGATACTTGTGTCCTAATTAAGGGATTAGTGCCAGTGAAGACACCCTTAATCTCAATTTTGCTTCTGTGCTTACTGAGTTACTTAGTTTGCATCATGGCCCACCCAGAATCTCTACTTCTAAGTTTTAAGTAGTGACAACGCCAAGTCTTCCTATCTTACCACATGGCCCATTTCAGCCTCCACAACCCAAAAATGTAGGTTAATGGGCAGCAAAAGCCAGGACCTCACCAGGGTTGTCAAGTGGGAGCCTCCCGACAGGCTTTCAATGTGGCTCTTTGCTTTTGTTTAAAAAGAAATGTGATCTGGTTCTAATTAAACTAAAAAGATTTCATGGACGTAATTTGATAGACTTACTACAACTTGAATATTATAACAACAACATAAATCTGCCGGATCCCCTCTCTGTCTTTGCCCCTTTTATCATATCAGTCTGAGTAACAATCATATGAGCTGTAACTGTGATGGGTTTCTTCTTCATTGGTCTCCCTCTAGCTGAGGTGCGGGTGGAGAAACGTCAGCGCTCCAGCTTCACCACCAACTGTTTCCGTGGCCGTGGAGAGGATTATCGAGGTAAAGTCAACGAGACAACATCGGGTATCCCCTGTCAGTTGTGGGATGCACAATACCCACACGAGCATCCCTTCTACCCAAACACCTATGAATGCAAGTGAGTAGACAACATTTAAAACGTACTGTTAGAGAGGAGTCTGGGGTCATCTTCTACATTCAGCCTGAGAGTTTGAAAGTGTTTGATTTTCTTCATACATGAATATTTTTATCAGGATGCCACTGCAGCTCTGATTCACCAAGTCTTATTATCTGTGCTGACAGCTGATAGTCAGTGATAGATGGTGAGGGATCCACATTAAAACCACAGCTGCAGTCTGAGCAGCTGTAAGGATGTGTAATGAATGTAAGATGGGATTTATTTTTGTAAAGTTTTATTTTATTATTTTTTTCCTTTTACCATGTAAGGTAATTAACATCATTTGATGTAAGGCTTAATTTTAATTACATTTATTGTTTGAGGTTAAAACTATATATTTAAAAGGGTACTAGTTTATATGATACACTTTCCCTTTAAGGTTGCTTGTAGTAACAGCTAGTGTAGTGATACAGCTTTAAGACGTGTAGTGACGTGAGGGCATTGCTCCAGTGAACAGGAGAGAGAAAGTTTGTTATGCTATGCAAAAGGGAGCCATTAAAGTGTTCAAGAAGAAATACAGAAGTTGTCTCCGTGCTCTTTGCTTACCCACAGCGTCAAGACACAGTAACTTGCAAAGTTACAACTCCTACATTTCATAATGCCAACTTTGATTATGTGAGTTTCATCATTGATTATTGGTAGAAATTACACAGAGAATGTTGATACAAAAGAAAAACCTAGAAATAATACATAGAAGAGTGAATGTTTGTAAGTAAGTAAGAAAAACTTTATTTATAGAGCACCTTTCACAGACGGGGTCACAAAGTGCTTTACATGAAACAAAGCACAACACAAGTAGCAAAAAATAAACAGAACCAAAGATAGGTAATGTTAAAAACAGTGACCAGATACTTTTACTGGTACAACAAGGTAAAAGTAATTTACAGTACACTGACAAGGAGCATAGTATTTTCCATAAGCCTGTCTGAACATGTATGTTTTTAACTGTTTTTGAACGGCTCAATCGAGTCAGAACAACGGATCCAGTTCCAGAGTTTTGGTGCTAAGGCCTCAGAAGCTCGGTCACCACGTTTGTGTTACAAGTGCATTATTAATGCATTATTGACGACTCAAGTAGAGTTGTTGTTTCATTTTTATGCAGAAGTCCATTCCAGAAAATGTCCTGACTTGCTTGTTAACACTTAGAATCACTGCAGCAAAATAGGTGTTTTAGTAAACTTAACCAAACTAAGATCTACTTGTCTCTTAAATAGAGCTTATGATTATGTGTTTTATTCCCTCCTTTTATTCATTTGATGGACCAGAGACTGTATCTGCCAGCTTAAATGTGGGTAGAATATAAAAATATCAATTTCAAAGTAAATATAAGTTGTTGTTTTTTCAGTTAGTTTAGGTGGGTAGATCTAGCTTCCTCTGTTAACATAATAGGGGCTCTTTAGTTGTAAAAGGTTGGTGTCATATAGTATTAAATTGTATTGTACCATACCATATCCTATTGACACTGTACAGTACTGTACCATATAGTACTCTCCCTTAGAGCAGTGGCAGTAAGGCTCAGTTTTAATTGTTTTTATGATACAACCAATAGAAGAGGTCTACACATACTTAGTCTTGCAAAAATAAATCTACATGTAAACTATGTTAGTAAATTTCTAAAAGATGTACACGTTTTATTATGACTTACTCAGAGCAATAAAAGTCTTGTGACTCCCAGAAATCTTTGCCCCCCTAGTGGGGTCCAGATGGGGAACCAATCCCTAAAGCTGCACCAGGTGGTCCAATTTGAATGAGTTTGGTATGGATCAGTGTGGTAAACCCCAATGTGTTTCCACAGACACCCTTACCCTTACTTGTGGGCAGAGTGCTGTGTATCTCCAGCCTTTTGGGACGGATAGCCAACCTTGGCTCCCCCAAAGAAGGATGCCAAAATAGTAGGACAGTACGGGTCAGTTATTTGGGACCCTCTCCAACTTTTGATGCTGGAAACGCAAATAAATGCGTACCATGCCGTACCAAACTGAAGCAGACTGCTCAGTGGAAACAACCTATTAGAGCATCATATCCCATTATATCAGACTATACCCAAGCAGCATCGTCTGTAGCTGAAAAATGAAGCCATTAACTCCTTTTAAAAAACATTTTTCTTCTCTTTATTGTAGCAACTGCAAAAGTTCAATAACCTTGGCGTGGATAATTTGTCAATTTAATTCGCTATAGTGTTATATCTCCTGTAATAGTTGTATGTGTCAGTTGCCCTATATCTGACTTTTTGGTGTTTATGCTACAGACCAGCACATGTGTAATACTAAGTATTACTAAGTAATTTGTGGTTATACCATTCAGTATGTTGACAGCATGAATTTAATATTTTTAATGTGTTCATACATGTTTATCATTTATTGAGCTCTGTTTTCATGTTTCTACCTCTTTGTGTTTATGCTAGATTGACTCTTTATTCCTGTACTTATATGTAATTTTTTAAAAGCGAATATAAAACTGTGTCAAGTGCAGCTTGTTTTTATGACAAAATAAAGTAAACCAGTTCCACCTGACTGTGTGCTACATCTCTTTCAGAGGTCTGGAGGAGAACTACTGTCGTAACCCAGATGGGTCGGAGGCTCCCTGGTGTTTCACATCTGTGCCTGAGATGAGGACGGCTCTCTGCTTACAGATCAAACGCTGTGCAGACGACATCGAGGCTGAGGGTAAAACCTCTCAGGCAGCTCTGAACAATGAGAACAGATAAAACTTAAATTTAAAAAATGAATGTAAAGGATGCGACTTCAGTGTAAACATCACAATGGACAACTGGTCTCAGTAATTATGTCTGATTTCAGATTGCTACCATGAAAATGGAAGAAACTATCGAGGCATGGTCCGCAAAACTCGTAAGGGAATTACCTGCCAGATGTGGAATGTAAACACACCTCACAGGACAAGGTAGGACAGCCATTTTTTAAAGGAAAGATAGCCTAAATATAAAAAACCTTAACTATGCCAATTACTAATTCTGAGCAGAGAAGATTCAATAAGATCCACGCAATTCACAAAAGGTGAACACACAAATTTTTCCATTTTAATCCTCTTTTAACAAAATGTTACGGTGAGTTAAAAAGTTTTGATGATTCATGTATTTCTTAGATGTTTGCTGTAAAATGGCAATGACTGATTTTCCAGGATTAACTCATGGACGCACCCTGAGGCCAATCTGACAGAGAATTACTGCCGTAATCCAGATGGAGATCAGCATGGACCCTGGTGCTACACCACCGACCCTAAAACCGAGTTTGACTACTGTGCTATCAAACAATGCGGTACAAAAATCTTCTCATTTGAGTATTTTCAGATCAAGCCAAGATGATTGCAGTGCTTTGTGACAAATATGCTAGATTATTTGTTTCCCTGATTGATTGACTGATGTTAGGATTTTTTTTTTAAACAGCTGGAGAGAGAGTGTCCATAACTGAACCAGTAGGTTAGTCCCCATTCAATCATAAAGATACATTGCAAAGTTAACTTGGTTCTTATGTGTTTCTTTGATAAAATGTCATCTCCCTCTTCATGAATAGAGAAGGTAGAGTTCAGCGAGTGTGGGAAGCGAGATGATCGTGCCCAGAGGCCATTATTGAGAATTGTAAATGGCATTCCCGGTAACTCACCGTGGACAGTGAGTCTCAGAGACAGGTGAGTCTGAGAACCCATAATTTTTGAGCAGGCCATGAACAGGTTATAAACACTTCTTTTTGTTGAGAATGATGTCTGACCTTTTTTGTGTGCAGGAAAGGAAACCATTTCTGTGGAGGATCACTGATAAACCCCAGATGGGTGATCAGCACCAAGCAGTGTTTCTCCTCCTGGTAAGTTTGATTTGTCTTAGAAGTCTTTAGATCGATAGATAGACTACCTATCATTAAATTTACATTCAGTGATAGATAGTCTCCCCCTGTGGCTACATTAATTATGGCAGGAAGAGGAAGACAGAAAGCATGAAGCAGAGAGTGAGAAAGAGTTCATGGAGGTGGTCAGAGTGGATGGATGAGTCAAACACTAGACTTTCACCAAGTGGACAAGGGTCCAAGCTTCATGTGTGTACAAGAAAGTCAACTTTGAAAAAGACAGTATAGTTAAAACTCACTTAACATCATGTATTTAACATACTTTTTTCTACTTAAACCATAGACTCAACTCCATATCTAACTTTTTACCCCTTGAAACAAAGTTATAAAAACATATTTCCATCCTTCTCATGAAAAGCTTTCATTGTAGTTCTTTGCTCCTCCTTTAATGAAGAAACGTCCATTTCTAATAAAACTACTGTTAAAGCTGTATCTATGTTAATCACTTCAATGGCCGCCATTGTTTACAGGCTTTAGTTGCTTCAACTAAACCACAGCCTGAAGCTTTGCATGATAGATCGGCTTGATGACGGACATGCAATCTGGACAATCCATCTGCTTTGAAGGGTTTCCTTTTCATAGCTTGAAATCACCCACAAAAACAAAATATGTCAGCAAAAAACACTATTTGGACTAACTATTGAGAAGGTACCCTAGTAAATAGGAGTTAGTAATCTGCTCTAATTCCTCTGATGTCTTAGACCTCTCCTTGCTAGCAGTATTACTTCAGGGATGATATCAGTTGCTTAGACAATCACTTTGGCCAGTCATAGAGTGGGCAAAGTCTAGTTCACAGCAAAATCATCAGTGTTAATTTAACTCCCATAGTGTTAGATTTAACACTTTTTCCGAGTTTATACAATTCTCACAGTTTCTAAGTTAAATTTAAACTTTGGAAAGTTTAAATTTTACATTAACAATATCAATATTTTAACTCTTTGTAGTGTTCATTTTTAACACTCACAGTGTTGTCTTTTTTACACATTAAAGTGTTCCTATGACACAACAGTGAGTTAATTTCTTTCACTTCAGGTGTAAATTAAAGTATTTAAGTATTGCCTCCTTATTCAATAGCTTGCTGCTGTTGGGCCACAACCTCATATCTGCAAAATCACCACTTTCCAGGGAATATGAAAAATACAGTATTTACTTCTTTTACTACTTTTTTATTTTTACAAATAATTCAGTACTGAATGGTCATAGTCAGCATCTTTATGACATTTTTGTTGGTTTGAAATGTGTTTAAAAAAATAAAAAAAACAGATGTAAAGTGTGGCCAATGTCACTTATAAGAAATTAAATGATAAAAAATGAAGACATGAGATTTTGGCCTTTCTCCAGCAAATTGTGGCAAAATCAAAGTGTCCCCTGGCATCGAGCAAAGAAACAAGTGAATAGCTAGGAAGCATCCTTTGATTAAAATCAGCTTTTCATTCTTTACTAAAAACTATCCCTTGCCACAGGCAGATAGTGACTAACTTAATGGATCTCTTCACTCATAGTGCAGAAGTAACCTTGCAAAGCAGATGGACTTGCCTGTTTCCGTGTTTCTTACTGGCAAATCTATCTTTCAAAGCTCCCATCTGAACTGTTTGGCCTGGTTAGAAAGTGACAGGACCAATCAGTGTTCAGGGGCAGTACTTTTGGGCATGACAGAGTTGTGATGTATGCAAGCAGCGAGAAGAGGCCGGTGCAAGTACGGCAGAAGACATTAGCGTGGATGCTGCTTAAAGCCTAAGTTTTGAGTTGTTTTCTTTTCAAAAACGACAAAAGTCATGTCCTGACATGTCTACAGTCGCCATGGTTCGCATTATGCAGCTATCTAGGGAGTTTATTCGTCGGGGTGCACCTCGGTTTTGGGCTATGACTTCAAGTGTTTTGTTGCTCTGATTGGCCTGTAAAGATGTGACAGACAGAATGTTCATCCAGTCTTTTTTCAAAGGCTCTGCCTTTTCCCAAACGCTGTCTATGGAAGGTTTTCCAGATGGATATGTGAAACAAATTCATCTGGTGTGCCAGGTTAGTGCAGAAGTGCCTAACATCAAAAACAGCAATAATCTACCAGAAACATGAGCAAAGGAATCCCAACAGTGACCACTATACAAACATCAAACATCTGAATGCACATAGACCCATAAAAATATGTCTAAAACATGTCAACACTCTGCTCAAGACCATGATGGGAAAACTCTGCCTTCCAGATTTGAAATTGCTGTAGACGGAGCTTAGATTACTTCTAACGCTCACTCAATCTTTGTTTGTATAGCTCCAATTCATAACTGAAGTTATCTCAAAACAAGATAATTAACTTTTCACCAAGCTGGACTAATACTGAATGGATCGACGCTGTCAAATAACTACCTTTTGTAAATAAAGGTGTAAATATGTAAATATTATTATTGCTGCTTTTGTCTTCTGTGTTTAAGTATTATAGGCACACATTTTTGCCTTCTTTACTTTTTACTTTGTTATATTGTGCTAATGACTTTTGTCCTCTACTGAGAGCTTTTGTAATAAGTAATTTCCCCCCAATGGTTTGTGACAAAATACCTTCATAATTAATGCTTTCAGACCTGGCTAAACTGTGTGTTAAGCATGCTTTTTAAATATGCAAACGCCATAGACACTCTTATTCTTCTCATATTTTTTGCCAGCATTACCCATGTGCTAATGTCAGCATATGTCCATTAAGAGTTAAGGTGAAATTGAAAGTGTTACAAACAAAAGAAAATCTCTCTTCTTTGCTTGTTCCATCTTTTCTTGTGTTCATGTGTGCGCAGCTATGTGGATCTGCCGGGGTACACCGCTATGATGGGTACACTGTTTCGTGATCCACGAGAAGGAGAGCCCGGCGTGCAAACCATCCCTCTCACCAAGATTGTGTGTGGACCCTCAGAGTCTCAGCTTGTCATGCTGCAACTTGAATAGTATGCACACATGCACACACAAACACTGAAACACATTCAGACATACCGCAACATCCCTGTGAACTTCTTCTCTCTGTAGCCCAGCCCAGTTTAATGAGCGTGTGTCTCAGATCTGTCTCCCTCCTGAGCGCTACATCGTGGCTGAGGGGACGTCCTGTGAGATCGCAGGATGGGGCGAGACCAGAGGCAAGTGTATTTCTCTGGAAATACCTAGACAACTACAATGAGCTTTTACTGCCTGATTAATAATTGATAACTTCCGTAGAAAAGCATTCTGTCCTTGAATCAGTGCTGTGTTCAAATAAGTTTTCATGCTGCTGAGTAACAGATGGCATTACAACTTCTAGAAGCAGCCAACATCTATCCAGTTTCCTCTACACTTTTTTCTCACTCTAAAACTTTATCAACTAACTCATTGCTCACTGTTTTCTAAGGGACTGGAGATGAGACTGTCCTCAATGTGGCTCACATACCTGTTATCAGCAACAGGGAATGCAACAGATACTTCAGAGGGCGTGTTCGTGAGAATGAGATGTGCACTGGCTCCTTCCAGGGTGGGGTTGGTGCATGTGAGGTAGGTGTCCATGCAGAAGTGTACACAGCTTTAAATTTCTTGTAAGGATCATTTTAGCTAGTTAACCCTCTGAGCCCTGAGCTATTGTAACTATTTTGTCTCATTTGGACTTATTGTCTTAAAAAGCTTTGAAAAACATCAACCCTGTGGCACACAGTCAAGCTCTAAACATCAGTTTTGTCTTTCAGGACAACCTTGGGTTTGAGAATATGTGTGCTGCAATCATTCTGTGACAGAAACTCTTCAAAATATTCACATATTAGAAAAAATCATTGCGCTTTATTGTATCGGCTCTATTTGAGCCATTTTTCAAAGCAGTTCCTGTCTGCAGAGACACAGAGGGCCACATCACAGGCTCTTTTTCTCTCCATTATGAGCTTTTCAGGCCATCTCCTGCATAATCTAAGTGTAATGATGTGCAGCGTTGCAAAGCATGACAGAGTGACGGAAGAGCCATGGTTGTCATAGCCCATGTGACAAAACAATATAGTGGACAGCATTAGCTGCTAGCAGCAGAAAAGGTAGAAAATTGATTAAAAATGGATTGAAAAAAGATGTTCAATATTAGAGTTACTGATGTGGATTTGATTTTTAAAGACCCCAGAAAGCCACTCAAGTTCCAGTCTTGCTATAAAAGTCTCCATAAGAGCTATGAAGGCATGGATAGCATCATTAGAACAGCACAATAGGGGAGAATAAAAGTAAGTGGCTACAGTTCACTGTTTAAAACTTACCTGTGTCTCTTGTGTTGTGTACAACATCGGTTTAAGAGGGTTAAGAAGCATGCTGAAAGTAACACTGACATGACCTAAAAAAGCAAAAGAGACCACCCAGCCAAAGATTGATTTGTTTCTGGGTTTCTTTAAAGTCTAGAGATATTGTGGGGTAGGTGTCAGATGAGGAGATTAGCATAGAGGTCAAAATAGCCATGTTCTTTTTCTTAAGCAAAGATTGCTGTTGAGTGTTCTGTTTGATGATTCAAAAAAGTTTTTTTTTAATTTAGTCAAAAACATTAATTTTGCAAAAGTACAACTTAAAAGAAAAGGAGATACCACCATACAAACAATGAGTAATCCACACAAACAAAAGTTCCTAAGAATATTATATTTGTAAACAGAGAGCTTCAACCTGTTTTTTTCAGTCAACAATTTAGGTATGAAAGAGTTTGCATTTTTGCCTTTTTCATTGTTTTTTGAAGCCACAAATTGGCAAAAAACATACTGAGTCTGTTTTATAACTAGCTAAAAAAAGCTTCGCTGGAGCACTCCTGTCAAGATCACATTGACAAAACCCGAATATTTAATGCTGTGGTAGTGGCTTTAAATCAATAGACAGAACATTTTAGAAGTAGGCAACAATTATTTGCTTTTTGGTTGAGAGTTTGATGAGAAAATCACCATCAATCTTCAGTCTGTCAGCTGCATGCATGTATGTCGCTAACTCAGCTTAGCAAGCTAGCCTGTCCGATGGGAACAAAAACAAAACTAAAACTTCCATACACAATCCCTAAACAATATTTACAAACGTCTTGTTTTTAAGTACTAATCACTTACATTACCTACTGCTGGTTTAATTTGTTCTGTGGACATAGTCATGCTAGCTGTTTTTTCTGTTTACCGTTTTTGAGTTTTGATCTAAGCTAAGCTAACAGGCTGGTAAGATTTATATTAACTGCACAGATGAGAATTCTGTTTCAAACTTCTCATATAACTCCAGCATCAAGCTGGTGAAAAATTTCCTTTAAACCATTTATTTCATTACTAACCTTTAAACCACTTAGTCCTGAGGGGGAAAAAAGGTTTTAAATGGCTGAAAGTAAAGAGCATACAGCTATTTATATGTTCCTATAAATCAAACACACTCACCATATGGATAATGGGGGCTGGACTGGACAAGCTGTGACTGCAACATGTTTCCAACCTCAGCAGTGACACTCAGTCATAACAGAGACAAATAATGACTCCACAGTGTTGTTCCTGTGTGTCTGCAGAGAGACTACGGCGGCCCTCTGGCCTGTCAGAACAGAGACTGCTGGGTACTTGAAGGCGTGATCATCCCCATGAGGCGCTGCGGACACCCGGGTCAGCCCAACATCTTCATCCGTGTGTCCGTCTACGTGGACTGGATCAAGAAAGTCATGGAGATGGCTTAGAGGCGGAGTATGCCATCAAACAGGGACTGATCAGATGTGTTCTTATAGCCCTCAAGACCAGTTATCCTCTTAATTATGTACTTTTTTTGTCTCCTCCATTGTCTCTTTTACATTAAAAATATTAATAATACATCATAGTAGATACCAGATTTTAATATATGGTTTACAACATTTCAATTTCTAAAAGACTCAGCCATGGAGAAGAGGCACAGATGGAACCTCAGTTTCTTACTAGATGTTGTCTTTAATTTGCTTTTACATTCAGTAATTTACAGGCAAGAGGCAGCAACTTTGAGTGCATCAGTATTTTTTTAGTACTTGCAAAAATCACTAAACAGAATAAGTACTTCATATTTATGTGTTAAAACATAGATGTGCTGAGCTGCAAAACAAAAGATTTATCTTTTAAGTGTAAATAAAGATCTACAAATGTGTAGCCAGAATTCTACGGAAGCCCTAAGCAGACATCCATCCATACATTTGGTTATACATTGTTTTCAAGCAAAAATTTGTTATTTTTTGTGTCCTTGAGATCTCAATTTAGTCTGGCTTTTTTGGGATAACAGTGCTGGAAAGAGTTATCACTGGAACAGTTTTTGTTAAATTAAATAAAGTGTTAGAAATATTCTCCAATTTAGCTTTTACAAGCTATGTGCAAACAATTAATAAATAGTGCATTTTACACTTTATCCCAGTTATCAACAGATTACAGGATATTTCATGTCTTCAAAAATGTAGTTTTTGAAAGCAAATAAATTATGATGTTTGACATACAGTACTTTTTACAACTAAGATTCAATAAACTTTTATTCTTAATGTTTACAAAGTGCATCTTCCTGAATCTGAACGACAGATTTCAGTTGAATTTGCGTACTTCTGCATTTGACTACATTATTAACCATTTATTAGATGCTAATGGATCAATGAGGCTTCATTCAATATAGCCGCACCACCTGACATTTGCAACTAACTTCAAACTACACAGGCAACTACTTCTACAGAAGTTGTGACTTTTATTCTTGTTAGAAAGTAACTATATAAATTTATGAATTAAAGAAACCGTTTAGGTAAAATAAAAATTAGCTGTTTTAAACCTTAGCTGTACCACCTGACATACAAAAATTCAATAATCAGAATAAGGAGTTCACATTTATATTTGAAAAACAATCACACGCTGCAACAAAAGACATTTATCTTTAAAGTGTAAATAAAGATATACAAATATGTAGACAGAATTTTATGGAAGCCCTAAGCAGACATGCATCTAAAAATTTAGTTTTACACTTTTTCCAGCAAAGATACATCAGTTGTGTTTATTTCCTAGGAACAGTTAGAACGGTTTTTATAAAATAAGATAAAGGGTTAAACCTCTTCTCCAATTTAGCCTTTACAAGCTGTACACAAATATTTAATCAATAGTGCATATCATTGCAGTTATCAGCAGATTACAGGATATTTTTACATCTTCAAAAATGTTGTATTTGTCAAATAAAATATGATGTATGAGAGACATACAATACAAATAAATGATAAATTATGCTAAAGTCTGTTTTTAACACATCATCTTAAAATAAAAGTTGTATGAATAGGTCTGTGCCACCCTGACATTTAAGAACTCGCAAATTCAGACACAAAAGTTTTTCTAACAAACCTTAAATTGATCAATTTTAACTTCTTTTACTTCAAAGATTTCAACCAAAAACAAAAAATGTATTCAAACAATGTAGGTTTCATAGAACAATTTGATAAATGCCATAAACTGATTTTTTTCCAAAAGGAAATGACAGACTCTGACACAAAAATATGCATGTCATATCACTGACCGTTACACACTGCTTGTCTGAATCATTTTAGTTGAACTGTCCTCTTTTTGTCCTATTAACTCATAAATGAAAAAGAATGCAGTGATAAAATCTTACTGCAGCCTTTCAGGTTCGGAGAATAACTTGATCTATGTATCTCCCAGTATCATCAGAGGTGTGGAAGTTTTAAAGCACACTTTGTAAGTTTCTAACATCCTCTGGAAATGTACCCTTTACCACAAAACTGTACCCCCCCCCCCCCCCCCCCCAGTGTTGAATGGAGCTCTGAAATACCTTCTTTGCCCCCAGCCTCTAAAGAAATCCCTCCTCTCCCTGTCTTTTGATGCCTGCCCCCACCTCTAAAGACATGCCTTTGTGCCTTATGCAGAACTGTATGCGCTGCACATTCTTTCTAGTTCTATAGGAGGATTTTTGTAACCCGGTCCTGATGAGCCCACGGAATTCAGCTTAAATAAACCTCAAGATCAGAGTCCAACCGAATCTCAGACACACCAGCCTGCAGAAGGCCACTGAACTCTCCCCTTCACACACAACCACTCACACAGACTGACACACAATTTCACTTGCATGCAAATCCTGCCCTCATCTCTGTCTTAGTCCCCATTCTGCTTCTGTCTTCTGAAAAATTGTTTGCTTCAACTTGTCTCTTTTTTTTCTTTTTTTTTGCAGAAATAGTAGCTAATTGTACTTAAGTGCTCCTAGGTGCTAATAATGGCTTATTATGGCCCTGCTATAGACTTCAGCACTGACAGTTATGATTTCAGTGTCATTCTGTTCATTTTCATTTAGTAATATTTATAGTGGATGACTAATCAAATTCATATGAGTCGCATTTCTCATCAACCGTTGGCCAAGTTTCTGAGAAACCTGAGTAAAATGGTTAACAAATGCTGGTTAATATGCAAATAGTTTGTCATTTTGTTTTTGCATATTAGGGTAACAGACATCTGTAGGCAGATTTGGATAAAAATGCATCTGAAGTTTTTTCTAAAAGTCTAATAATCAGGTTTTATGTCTAACCAGTGACTGTATTTACTTAAACATAAAACTGACAATGTGATCCCTTCAAATGGAGACCTTTGCCTCATGTTTGTAACCTAAAGCTTTATATTCTGGTCTCATGCCAGCTCGCTCACCTGACATGACTCCATGAGCGCCCCAGCATAAGGCGTTCCAGGAATGCATGCATTCACTCACTGCAGTTCAAACTTTTCCATCGCTATTTATCAGTTAGTGAAAATGCAGAGTTATCTACTGAAAAGAAAGAAAGAAAAAATGTATGGCAAAACTCACTCAAGGCAAATAGATATGGAACTAAAACTATAATAGGCAGGTTATTAAAAAATCCCATGCAATCTTATATGTGGGGTTTTCATTTTATTTAAAATATTTGTGAAAATGTCATCTTACAGAGTTTGGAGATAACATAATCAAAGACATATATACTCTTTTTGCGTTCTGTAATAAAAAGTAACCGTACATCTGGCTTTTCCACACATGGGACAGCGCTTTTATAATGCACACTTATGTTTACAGCAAAAGAATAAATTAATGAGCCAATCTGAGATAGTTTTTTTTCTGCAAATGGTAATCAGACATCTACCATGTCCTGAAAACCCCCATTAGACATATGAGTCCTTTGTTCTGACTGGCAGGATTGTATCTGTAACACTGCAGGTAAGAGTGAAACTTCTGCTCTAAACACACCACCATCATTTCTACTCTCTCTTTTTTGGCTCCTTTCTGTCCTGTAGGGAACTTCCCAGGCCCCGGACCCTGCTTTGGGAACCCCGGAACCAGACTCTACCCTCATGCCTGATGCCCTAGTGTCTGTGTGTCTCTCTCCCTGCCTTTTGTGGGTGGTCCGGTTAGCTTTTCGGGGCGGGGTCCTCTCCGTTTCAACCCTCCTACCCTCGTTCTTTCTTGAAACATGCTTTAATAGAGAAAGTATGCAATGCATACTGCTCAGCTACAACCCCCAATTATACTGCAACTGGGGTATTCGTGACTGGACGTCTGGGGGATCACACACATTTCCGATTAGAGAAGGAGGAGGAGAGAGAGAGGAGGGGGGAGAGAGAGAGTGAGGGAGGGAGAGAGAGAGAGTTTACCCTTTCATTCCAGCCAATGAGACGGTCGATACACTAACATTTTCATAGTTGTGCACGAGCACAAAGTGAACTGACGGTGTGAACTTCCAGGTAAAACTGCAACCCGACTCAAGGTGAGTTCAGCTCGCTCCTCTCTGTTTTATGTTGCATTTGAGGCCGCCTGCATGAACAGGATCAGTCAGGCTGAACATGGAGCCTATAGCCTGAATGCATATGTGTGTGTGTGTGTGAGAGAGAGAGTGTGTGTATGTTGAGGCTGGCTTTGAAAAGAGAGCTTTTGCACCTGTGTTCGTCGTCTTTGTCCTTTTCGGTTAACTTTTCTTCGCTGTCTCCTTGACCATCCACTTCTTCTTCTATGGTGGACCTGTTCTGTCTGCAAAAAACAACACATTTAAGATCGATTGCGCAAGTGATGGGAGCAGGGGGATGTAGTGTGGGGAGAGAGCCGACTTTACCGTTTTTAACATGGATAGTTTCGAGTGTTTTTACTGGGTTTTCTCGCGCCAGATACCGTTAAGAAAGCGGGAAGGTTAAAGCGCACGGACACGCTGCACGAGCGCTTTACGCACCTTGTTGAAAGGCTGTAAAAGAATGTGTTTTTATGGTCACCATTGCCGCCCATATGCAAAAAGTACATTCAGTCCCGTACTTGACTGCCAAACAGGCGAGTTTAAGCGGACGGCTGTGCTGCTGCAGAGGGAGAAGTGCAGGAGTGTGTTTGTGAGCGTCCGAAACGAGTTTTAAAAGCGACAAAAACGACGTCGTGCATCGCGTTTGCCTCGAAGTCGTTTCTTCGAGGACGTCGTTTTTCTCAAATTACTCTGACTTCCTGCTTCAGTGCGGCCGGTTTGATAGGCTGTGTTGGTAATTAGTGTTTGGCACATTCCTGACGGAGCTAGAGGCTGTGGAAAACGACCACCGCGGGACTTTTTACAACCGGGGTGAAGTTGACATTTACTGCTCGCTTAATTCTCCAAAATAAAATGTATTTTAAGTAAAATAGCAAAAAGTTAACATTGCAAATTATGCGCTCCCTATAGTAGTTAAAATGTGCAATTACAGGTTCTCTTGTGCAAAAATAAATCAATGATCTGTCGACCACCAGAAACGAAATCTTCAACAATAGCCGATTATTCGTTTCTAGAGAAAGGGGGAGACTTTCCCTCCAAATATTTCCATATAGGCTTCTTTTTTTGTCTTTTATTTATTTATTGAAGCTGCTGTGATTTTACTCTAAAATGTATTTGGTTTCTTGATACAGCAGATGCATTATCTTAACTAAATTGTCAGACTTTTATGACAAGTCGACTTTAATTCTGTTTATAAAATTTCATAATGAGTGCTCACAGATTCTTTAAGGCTTGTTAACTTTAGATACAGTGATTGAATTAAGTTTAGCCCAGACTTTAAAGGCAAATAAAATCTCATATTATAAACTTTTCTGCTTTATGTAACTTTATTTGGAAATAGTTTAATTTTTCTTTTCCTTCCAACCAACTGATCAACTATTGGTCACAGCTGCTAATTCAATAAATGTCTTTTAACACGGATAAATGCAGTGTTTCTTCCCTTTCAGAAAATCACGCTGTTGTATTTTGGTGTGTTTGTGGTTTGGAGTTACGTTCTTGGTTTTACAGTCAAAGTTGTAGCAGCATCAGCACGCCCACAGTGTGCTCAGCCCCATTGAGAAATTCCTCACAGAGGACAGATGGAAAGGCAGCATGCTGTACAGTAGATGCAGAGTTTGGACGGTAGATTGAGTTGTGAATATCTGTGCTACTTTTAGTCGCTGGACACCACTCTCATGTTTCTCTGCGTTTGCCAGACCCCTGCCTGTGTTCCGATCCACCGGGTGCCAAGGCTTATGTATAAGCAGTTCCCACGCTTGCTCTTGGAAAATGTACTCTGTTATTCTGAGTTATCCTTTTAGTTATACATTAAGCTCTGATTGAGAGGCACTGTGGTTATTGTTCAAAAAGGAAATGATTAAAGCGGTATTAGAAAACCTAGATAATTGCAGCACAGTAGCTATCAAGAGTAGCATTTTTTCCCCTTGTCTTTGCTCCATCTGCGGCCTCTCATACTCAGGTTCTTCTCTTCTCTTAGCCGTTGAGGCCGCTCCTCCAGGCTTTGATGCCCACACTCTTTGAAGCAGGTGGACAGACGCAGGCATGAGTGACAGTGGGACCAAAGAGCCGTCTCCCCAGCCAAGCGCTGCCCTGTCACCTCCTGAGCCTCAGCGCAGGGGCCGGGGCCGGCCACGCAAACAACAGCAGGTACAAATACTTCAGTCTTTAATAGAGACACCTGAAGAATGAATTGAGCAGCAAATTTAGAAAAGTCATTACAAAACTCAAAGCTGATGTGTTTGATAGTAGCATAAATAAATACTTTTTTTTTTTTTAGTTATTGGCTCCACGTTTAATCCCATTGCCTCTCTCTACAGGAGCCTGTTGGACCACCGACTCCAAAGCGACCAAGAGGACGGCCGAAGGGCAGCAGGAACAAAGGCCCCAGAACTGCACTGAAGGTTGTTACTTACAAAAGTATCTGTGATATTAAAGTTGATCTCAACACTTTAACAGCACCCTCTGCAGCATTTCGAGACAACTCTCTATCATCCACCCACACCAGACATCCTATGGTTACGCTTTACTTCTTCACAGCCACTAGAAATCCTGTGTACAAGTTACAAACATCCAAAGATTCCAAGTATTCTAATAAAGAAATCTTCATTGGTGAATTTGGAGGCATTTTTTGACTCTCCACTGGCCTATGTTTCCATCTCTCCAGACTCCAGTCCTACAATTGCATAGTAGAAATTGTGTTTAAAACCTCTTACTTGATTCTGATTCGTTTATATTTCCATTATATTGCATTAGAACCAGCTGAGAATTTGACAAGCACTACATAGGGCTCATGCAGATCCTTGAAAAGTCTTAAGTAGTCTCAGAATTCCCATTTGAGGTGCACCGGTAGTCGAGTGGTTAAGGCACACGCCATATACACAGGCGACTCAGGTTCAAATCCAGCCCATGGCACCATCTCCTGCATGTCTCTCCCCACTCTCTTCCCTGTTTCCAACTCTATCCACTGTCCTATCTAATAAAGGCAAAAAAGCCAAAAATAAATCTTAAAAAAAAAAAACATTCACATTTGAATTGTAAGGCCTCAAACATCTGATTTTTTACCAGTGGCATGGGAAAGGTCTTAAATGTTACAAGGCACCGTGACTTAGAGATGTTCTTACCAAATCTTTGTTTTCTAGCCATCTGTATAAAATTTTAAACATCATCCTCCACAAACTATTGCATAAGTAATCTCCAGAATTCAAGGAATTTAGCATTGGATGATCCGTGCACTGTGATTTAAAACACTCTGTACTGTTGTAAAACACTAGTCAGTTTCTTCAACATCTGGGCTACCAGGTTGCCCACTTAAAAATCTTTTCAGCCCACTCTTATTTGAACAGGTTTTCCCTGACAACAAAACATAACTACAGCTTAGTACACCTGCTAAAATGTGTTGTGATAAATATAAGGCATATTGATAGAATAGAGTCATTAAATGTGCCAGAAATCATCAAATTTGGATATTTATGGCTCAAAAATGGATTGGCCTTTGTAATCTAATATTTCATATGCAATTCATTTTTTACCAATTACTGTGCAACAAGTGGTGTTAATATTTCTCAGTTCAGTTCTTAGATTTACAATGTCATTTAGCAGATGAGAAAGAGACTTGCATCTGGGACTGGTGTTCCTGGCATTAAGGACCTTGCCCAAGGGCCCACACATTGTGCTCTGGGATTGGGATTCAAATTCCCATCTCCCGTTTCAAAGTCAGAAATGTAAACCACTGAGCTATCCAGCCGCCACATTTGAAATTTGATTTTTCAAAGCATGTATGAGCCCTCACAAAATGTGAAGATCTGTGTGTCTTTAGGATACTAAAACAGCCATTAAGAAGGCAAATGTTATCTGAGAATGACAAAAAGATAAGCTGTTAATACATAGACGCAGTATTAATGTCCCATGTTGCAGCCCTGGGGTCAGAGCTCAGAGGTGGATTGATGAGTGCAGAGATGATCAATACTTTCAATAATGAGAGGCTCAAGGTTGTTATAGGTAAAACCTATAAAAAACCTAAAACTGACTAAATAACTAAAACTAAAATTCAAAAACCATTTTAGTTAACTGAAACTAAATAAAAACTAAGCTTTACCAAAAAAAAGAAAACTAACTAAAACTGTATAGTGTGCTTGCAAAACTAACTAAAATAAAATAAAAATGGAGACAAAATCCTTAGTTTTAGTCTTGAAGAAAACCATACTGACTTACACCCAAGTCCAGGGAGTGTAAAATTGCTTGATCTGATTGGTTAAGACTTCACATGGTGGTAGTTTTATGTCTGGAGTTGTATTCAAACATCATCATTAAGTGAATAAAATGATGAGTGAAGAGTAGCTTGTTTTGATATATTTTTAAAAATGTATGACTTTCACTCAGCCCTGACATCTATTCGTAATAAACTAAAACTAACACTAAAACTAATAAAAATCGAACACAGAAAGTGAAAACGAAATAAAAACTGATGAAAAATCCAAAACTATTATAGCCTTGGAGAGGCTGTTTCATAAATTAAGAGGTGGAAAACCAGGGTTGTCTGAACTTTCCTCACCAAGGACCACATAAAAAATAAAAGGATGACTTGGCCTCTTTGATATACCTCATTTTTGGTGTGTTCAAGTTTGTAAAACCAATCAAATATAGGTTAAAAATACTTGGTAAATGAAAATGTGTAAAGGAAATAAACACCCTACATCACAGCTTTTTATCAGTGGCTGAAGAGGCAAAAGTACAGCCAGTGTTAAGAATTTTGTGGTGGTCTTTCAGATTTTAGGGGGCCCTGTGCGGTCTCTTGCAACTACAGGACCCGCCCCTGTTTGGCAGGGGAGAGACGATGACGGCCCATCTCCTCACTCAAACACAAAAGAAAAGCAAACTGCTCAAAGCTGCCAAACTCTATAGGAATGTTGTATAATTGGAGTGATACGCTTTGTAAATCAGACCTTGAGATGGAGCAAAAATGGGAGAAAATGGGCATCACGTGTGCTGCTGTCTGTCATCATTTTGTCTGTATTCACTGGGGCATTATGAATCAAGATGTCATTTTTGTCGTCATTAAGTGTAACATTTATGCCATTGTCTCTAGTAAGTCAATGAATTCTTCCAGTCAAAATGTTTGTTTACAAAATTAGCGGAGGAATGCAAATTGCTGGTGCCTAAACTAAGAAGTGCAATACACTCATGCACTAGTAATGTGTTATAACATAGGCCATATGTCATTTGATATTCTGAATTTGCTGCAGGTAGACCATGGTTCACATTTGGCTAGTGAGCCATAGTTTGGAAATCTGCAACATAAAATATTTATACACATAAACTGTTAGGTGTTGATAGACTTTAGCTGACTTCTTCAGTTGTTGCATTAAATTTTGCACTTCAATGAGATTCTTTTGTTTTAATTTCCAGCACAATTCCTTTACAGAAATAACTGTAGCAACTTTGTTGTAAGCATTTTACATGAAAAGCATTATTTGCCTTCTTGAATATGTAATATATCTAAAGAGTATTAGCGAGTTAAAATTAGTACAGGTACAGCTATAGGTTTAAAATTGCTTACAAGTAAATGCATCTATGATTAGGAGCTCTGTCAATCTGTAAACTAACAAGTAAACCAGACAAACTGGTGAAAAGCATTCATCCTCTCTTTCAGTCTCTCTTTCTTTGCGGGTTGTTGATCACTGGTTTGTGTGTTTCTAAGTTCTTGGCATCTGCCTGTTGAAAATTTTTGCTCATGGTGGGTTAATGTTGGGTCTCTCTGTGAGAAAATTTGCACAAGATGAGCTCTCCAACCAGATCTGTATTAGAATATAGCTATTAAATGACAAATGTATGATTTTCTGCAGTTAATATTAACAGAGTAGATGCTGGTAGTTTGTTATAGACTTGCAAGATGAAAAGCATTCACATTTTTTTTCATCAATGAGTCATGCATTTAAACTTTGCAAAAAACACCACTGCTTTACACAAAAAATGTCCTCACAGGATGAATCACTGCATAGTTTGTGATCAGTCTTAATACTCATGAAATCATTTGTAGGCATCTAACACTTTTCCAAGCTCACTATTGATGAACTCATGTTTACTCATATTAGAATCACCCAGAAATGTCATATTTGGTACCAGCAGTGTTTTTAAGGAGTTTTCTTTTGTTTTACAAAATCTTCCTTAAGGATGCAGAGTACATTTACGTCCCTGCTGACACTTATCCGGCCAATAAAGATTTACAGTAACTACATTGTAATGCATGGTATATAGTGGATGTAGATCAATGTTATCAAGTAGGGCTGTCAAAAGATTAAGATTTTTAATCATGATTAAGTTCAGGATTTCTGTAGTTAATCGTGATTAATTGTATCCTTATTGCATTCTAAAATTCTAATATTTTGCATTTGAAATTGTGTTTGTATTATTCTTGGATTTTTCTACTGTATAAGGCCCACCACACACTAGACGATTTTTAAGGACAAGCAGGACAATTTCATTTTAATCCTCTGAATGCACACACTAGACAACTCAGCCAGACTGTCAGATCACTGGAGACCACACACCTGCCAACCTACCTACGACCTTGGGTGATCATGTGACTTCAGGAAAGAAACAAACACTGATATCTGTTGATACCTTCTTGCTGTCCCTCCACAACAGGCTGGCTTGGCATGCGTTACAAGTGCAGCAAAATAATAAAACAAGGAAAGACTCAGGATGAAATCCTGGCTGGAATGAAGCTACAGTTGTGTTTATGGTTATGAGCGGTGAAATTACGTATGATCCAGCTGATGACCCCATCTGCTCACTCTCATTGGTTAATGTAGGTGCCCCGTCAGAGGCACTATGACTGGTCTGGGAGGCTACAACGTGATTTGGAGCAGTAAAATAATCGTGTTGACACGACACATGCAGATTGTTCGGACAAATAATAGTTTGCAACGAGGCTTCACTCGGGATACGCCCCCACAATCGTCAGGGACCAAAATCTTGCCTCAAGTCAAGTCAGGCTTAAAATCCTGTAGTGTGTGGCCAACCTTAAACTTAGGCTACGTTCACACTGCAGGCCTTAATGCTCAGTTCTGATCTTTTCTCAGATCTGATTTTTTTGTTTGCCTGTTCACACTGCAGTCAACTTCCAAAAGATTAGATACGTATCTGATTTAGAACCGCATATGAAAGTAGCCTGAATCGGATTCGAAACCGTCAGATTCAGTGTGACTTGTGCTGTTCACACTGTCAGAAGAAAATCAGATACGAGTCACATGTGAGCGAAAATCTGATTCAGGTCACTTTCAACTGCAGTGTGAACGTAGCCTTAGAGATTGACTTCCAGTTTGGGTACAGACCAGCTTTACAAGTAGATCTGAGACTTTAACATGAACTCAGCCATGGAAAAGGAACTTGTTATGGATTGAAAAGAAAATAAATGTTAACAATAAAAGGTGACTCTTAGATAACACCCAGTCCAGGTGACTTTTGACTTGTCCACTGAGCTGACTGTCAGTTTTTTTGTTTTGTTTTGTTTTTTTTTAAGGAAAATGAGACATCAAGGAGCAGTGGTGGACTTATTTTACATCACTTTGGCTGCAGGGAGATGCTTCAGTGGCTTGACCAAAGTTTGTTAAAATGGACAATAAAGCATGTGCTTAATCACGATTAAAAAAATTGGTGCACTAAGAGATCATAGTTTATTAAGATTAATGCAATTTATTTGGACAGCCCTAGTACCAAGTGGTATAGATATGCAAATATAAAAAGGTAATTTCTATTTATGTGTTGGGAAGGAAAACAGCATTTAAAAGAAAAAAAGGACTTAAGGCTTTTATAAGAAAACTCAAAAATAATTGTATAGCTAAAAAAATCATGTAATTTGTTACATTAAACAAGCACACATTTCATACATTACACAAGAAATGCACATTCAAAGTTGATATTTCTACTGTTTGATGATTTTTCAGTGGCTATATTTCCCCAATCAACAGATAGGCAGCCACTGTATATGTTGATGTATCAATTTTTTTTTCCAAGGGTTTAGTTTTGTTCCAGTTTAAGACGACAGCAATGCAAGCCATACAATGAAAATAACATTAGTTAATTTAATTTTTAACCTGTTAACCTGAAGAAATGTTGACATTTAAAACAGCTTTTTCTCACTACAATACTCCAAAGAAACCTTCTAAACTGCTAATCTCAGTTCACAATCAGTGTGATAGGTCAAAATCTGAAACTTCCCTTTAACCATTTGTGTGCTCTTTCTCAGAAAGTAGAGCCTGTTGGAGAGAGACGACCACGTGGGCGACCAAGGAAATGGGTATGGAGCAATCGTTGACAGTTAGAGACATAATGGAGTTAATTGTAAATGTATGTGTGAGGCCTCTGGAGCGTCTGCTGTAGCTGTGCGGTCCTGTGGGGCAGCTTTTCCTTCAAGTTTAATTAATTCTGCTCCCTTTCTGTCCACAGCCACAGAAAGTAGTTCACGAAGTGACTGAAGAGCAGCAGGTAAGGACAAAATCTGAAAAGGGTGGTCCACTTTTTGTTTCAGTGGGGCATTTTAAACCACAGCTTTCTATGACAGTTACTGTGATTTAGTTTCATGGGTTTTCGTTGAATTAAGATTAAGACTGTATACAGAATAAGCTGAAGACATCTTTCTGAATATCTCAAAGCCATGTTCACTAAATAATTACACTCTCCAAAAAAATGTACAAACTGATCAGCAGGTTTGGCACAGAATCCTTAAATCTATACAAACATTAAATCCTTTCACTTCAATTTAAAACTGAATTAAAACAACTTAACCAAACTTTTCTTCATCTTTTTATTGTTGAAGTTTGTGAATGCATTAAACTGAGGCACATGTCCCCCGGGAGTTCATGACTACAGAGCGATGCAGAATCAGTTGAACAGAAATCTCATTTTGTGTCACACTCTTACCTTTTTGACTAATGTCAGTTACATATGTTATGTAGGCCATGTTAAAGCAGTTCTGGTTTGCAGAAATGATCTCATTCAGCCTCTCATTATTCAAGAAAACCTGTGTTAAGAAAAGAGCTTAAACAACAAAGTCTTAACTACATCCTCAGATAAAGTCTTAAGCTCATCATTAATCTTTCGACGCTCTTAAGCTTTATTAAAACTCATTTGTAACACCCATAACTCAGTGATGTATACACCTAAGGAGAATGACTTTCTTGTACTTATTTTTAATGCTCTTATCTTAATGCCACAAGTTTAATATTTGGTCATCAGAAGGTTGGGAAATTTTACCAACAGAAAACAAAAGCGTGTTCCCTATAGCTACATGTAACAATGTGATAAATCAAGATTGGGGTCATGAGAGCTTTAAAGATGTCAGCTGTAGACAAATGTAGAAAGTGATTAAGGCTGAAAACATTAGAGCCTGTTGTTGATCTGTCACAACATTAAACTGATGATTAAGGCTAACATTCAGTCCAATCACAAAAACGTCACCCTCATTTTAGATTTTATAACTACATACATAGTGATCTTCAGAAAAGAAAGCCTTTGTTGCCAAAGTGTTTCTCATTGTCTACAGTTATTAGCTGTCTTTGTGAGATAATGAAAAACAATTAAAACAAGCTCTGCTTACTTAAGATAATGAGTGATTAAGTTCTGGTACTGGTGAGCTTCCCTCAAAACATAAGAAATGTCCACGAATCCTAGCCTTTGTGGATATCAATGGGAAGGACACAGATAATTTGTCTCATGCACGAAAATCACGAGTATCAAAAAGCACTTGACCCTTCAATCGCTCTATGAGCAGTCTATTGTAAAGCGGGCAAAGAAAATTGTATCTAATCTGATCCAACTTCTTCACTCTTTACCTTCTGGAAGATTTAGGGTCCTTCAGACCAACCTGAACTGATTCAGGTTGTCCATGCCCATTACATTTCTGAACAACAGCTAATATTAGATGTGTCAAAGGGTTGTGTTGTGTTGGTTTGCTGCAGCTGCCAGATGATTTTTATTTACATGTGGAAAATTGTCTGCTGTTACGGGATGTACTATTATGTGTTTTGTATGATGTCTATTTATGTATTTATTGATTTTGTAACTGTGGGATAGAGTCCAGGACAAATTGATGTTTTATCTTATAAAATTAGTGAAAGTTCCCAGTCTATAACGTCATACAGTCCCACAGAACCACTAATGAAATCCTCTTAAAGGTGTTGTTGGTTGGTTTAAAACTTCCTTAAATTATTTAAAGTGACTTAAAAATATAACCCTAATGAAGGTTAGTCTTTGACACACGGCTAATGAAAGAATGGTTATTTAACCCCTAAAAGTAGCCATGATGGCAGAGACAAAAAATAAATATCAGGGTTCATGCAGATCCTTGAAATGTCTTAAATGATCTTAAATTATACAATTGAAAATAATGACCTTTAAAAGTCTGATTTACCAATGAATGGTCTAAAATTATAGAGGGCACTTTGACTAAGACATGTCCTCATCCAGTGTTTTTTTCAAGCCAACCTTATTTGATTTTAATAATCTTTCTCCACAAGTTGTTGCATAATTAGTCCCCATAATTCAGGGAATTCAGTTTAGTTTATTTTATTTATCAAGGGACATTGTGCAGTGGCATTGATGATTCATGCACAGTGAATGAAAACATGATTGCACCAGATTTAGTGAGTCGCTTATTTCCGTCTTTAGTCCCATATAAAACTAACATAAAACATGCATCAAAATCCCACATAGCATAGATAGCTGACAAGTGGTTTCACCATGGGCCATATGCCTTCCAAAAAACGTAATATTTTAAAATGATTTCAAGTTGTATGTTTTACCTATTTTTATTTAAAAAATGGGTAGAATTATTTAGATTTAAAACAAAACATGGTTATTTGGTGAGATCTATGCAGAAAATTTTAATGTTTAAAAAAATCCTTAAAATGTGAGTATGCACATGACTATTCTTGAATTTGCACAGCTGTGTTCAACTATACAACCACCTTCAGGTACAGTGGGGGTCCGCAGTCTCTGGCACCTTTATTTTGGGGCCACAGGCTGAAAAGTTTGGAAACCTGTGTTATAGAGAACATTAAAAAAGTACTATTCAGGACAAATTATATATAAGTAAAAAAGTTGTCTAAAATTTTTACACAAGTATTTTAAGTAGAAAGATTTGTTCCAGACGCTGAAGCCTAACACACTAGTTAAATAAATCAATAGATAAACCCTATCGTATGAAATACTCTCAGTGCAAAGCATTATCATAAAGTATTCAATATTCTTAATTTCCTGGGTGAGGATCCCAGACCCTTTTCTGACTTTAGCAACTCACTGTTCCCTAACATCTGGGTTACCGGGTTGCCCACTAAAAAATCCTTTCAGCTCATCCTTATTTTAAAAAAGCCGTCCCAGACAAAAAGCTGTGTTCTGCTTTTTAATCATTAAACTGTTTGTAATCAGCTCAGCACACCTGCAGAAATCTGTTATGAAAGATAATAATATACCGTATGTTAACAGAGTCATCAAATGTGCCAGAAATTATCAAATTACAGCATTTATGACCTAAAAATATCTTTTGCCCTATATCATTGAATATGTCATAAACAGTTCATTTGATCAGAAAATTCAGTCCCGAAATCTTACATTCTCATGTATAAATGTCTCATTCATTTTTAAACATTTACTGTGCAAAAAGTGGCATTACATTTTCTCAGTTCAGGTCTTAGATAATCTTAAATTTTGATTTTTAAAATCCTGTAGGAACCCTGAAATATGAAAAGAAAGGATAATGTGATGTAATGAAATTCTTTGTTGGGTGACAAATTGACAGCTTATTGTATAAGGATATATTACTGTACTTTTATCCATGTCTACAACTGAAATAGTCAACCTAGCATATATGCTCCAATGTCCTCACTGTAAATACAAATATGATGCAAAATATAATTAGTGGGCAAATAATCTATAATGGCAATAATGATAATAATATAAGAATGTAACAACCATTAATGTGTCTGTATATTTGACATACTGTTGTAGTTATTCTATGGTTATAAGTACACAGAGGAATACAGGACAAATCTCTGCTTACTTATAAAGTATTCAAACTGAAGTTGTATTTTTCTATTAGTGCAGAAAGCACTGTTTACTTGAAAGAAAAACTACCACACCAGCTTCAACATGCAATAATAATAGCAAATACAGCAAAGAGAGACAGAGAGTTTTCTCAGGGCGTCATCAGGATGATGCTCTGCATCCTCTGATGTCTGAATATCTTCAGCTTTGTCTAGTACATTGCACACTGTTGCACCGTCTTGCACATTACCTACTGGCATATATGACGTACTTAGTTTTTGAAATTATTTATTCTCTACAGTTTGCTTTTTTATCCTTTTTTGTTTTTGATGTAGTTTTTTTTTGTTTGTTTGTTTGCTGCAGCCTTTTATAAAGAAAATTAGACTCATACAAAACTGGATTGCAATACCTTAAGGGCGTCACCATATCATGAATCTAAGTCTAGATATGATACAGCACATCTGACTATATTGATATCTGTTTTGTTTCCACAGCAACAAAAATGGAAGTCCTATGCACCCAATGTTGGTTAATTTCCTGTTTGAAATAACCAAATACTGGGTCATATCTCTTAAATGTCACCCATGATTTGGTAATTTCTTGTCAAATACCAGAATTTTCAGGCAAATGTTGGCAGTGTTTCAGTACAGTTAAAATACAGTTTAGATAGTGAGTTTAACTCACGGCACCATTTGGATAAAATACGACTGTCTAAAGCATCAAAAAGTATCAAGGTGTTGCAGTTGTGACAGCCTTACAGTGCAAGTAATATGCTGAACCTAGAGTATAATATATTTTCATATCTCTCTGAAACTGCTATATTTTCAACACTTTGTTGGATTTGATTTAAAGAGCAACTCATTTGCTGCACGTTTTTTGTGCTTTACCTAAACTGACTTCATGAGGATATGACAAGTTCTTGGAAATGCACAGATGGCGGTGCTGAATTCCCCAAATACACCTCCAAACATCCTTTCATGACATCCAGCTTTTGTGATGTGCTTTATACACCTGCTGTTTCTGAGAAATCTTGGCTCTTGAAGCCATCTTGCTCGTCTTTTTCAAATGCAAACATTGCTTAACAGCTCATCACCAAAGCGGGCAGTTGCCTTGATGCCCCTCTTTTGCCTTATCGCATCCTCTGAGCAGTTTTTCAGAGATGCTTCAAGAACTGAAACCGTTGAGACAGACTCCCTTTTCTCAGACGCACGCACCCAAAGGGGAAGAATGAGTCAATGTAATGAGGGGAAACCTGATCTAACTGTTCTCTTCCTCTGTCTTCTTGGTTTCCTGACATAACCGTCGTCTTCCTCACATTTCGAGGTCTGACAGCTGGACCGACTTTCCCCGCACGCTATGAAATTTCGACACTCATTCTAGTGTTCTCTTGTTTTTCTAGCATTGATTCATAAACTTTTACATGATGACTCACTGGACTGAAAGAGATCTGACAATAACATTAGGTGGTGTTGGTTGTTTCAGGGTCCTTCAGAAGAAGCTGAGGAGGGCCCTTCACAGCTTGAGCCCTCATCATCTCAGGTTGCAGCACAGGAGGAAGGGGAGTAGATAGGAAGCCTCTCTCTACCTACCTCAAGGTTCAGCCTCAAACAAACAGGGGTTCAACACGACCCCTTTCTGTGATGGGGATTCAGGAACACATGCACACACATCAACAAATACAAATCAATGCAGACGGTTTATTCTCCCAATCCAGTCCTGTTCTCTGGTTTTGTTGTTTCACTACAGCAGTTTAGTTTTAAAATTGGAAGAATTAGATCCTTAAAAATGACTTAAATACATCACAGCTTGAGAAATGAGCTTTTAAACACTCCTGCCAAAAGTGTAAAGGGAATATTAAAAACAATCTTATAAGGGTCATCACAATAACAGAATTTTAAACTTAGATATACTAGTAAAAACCAATATCAATACCTTTTTGATACCACAGTGACAAAACTATGTCTCGTGCACCCAGGATTGAGTAATTTCTTTTTTAAACACCAAACATAATCACACAAAGTTGTTGCCAATGTTTTTGTGCCAGTCAAACAGAACTACTGCAATCAGTTGTGTCTAGTTTAAAATTTGACTAAAGATCTAAAGTATTTTTTCAAGCTTTGCAACTTTTCATTACTATTAATCATTAAAGTAATGGAGATTGTGAACATTGTTTTAAAAAGTATCAATGTCAACCTATGTTTATTGTAGCCTGCAGCTTATTAGCTTAGCAAAGCTTAAAGACTGGAAACAGGAAAAAGGCTTAAATGGCTCCATTCAAAAGTATAAAAATATCCACCTTCAAGAATATCTAAAGATCACAAGTTACATGTTTTGTTTTCAAAAACCAAAGGTCAGAACTACTCCATACTTTCTACACTTATTATATGCCTTTAGGTTTAACAGGGCTGTAAGGTGGGATTAGCTGTATAGTATTTATGCTAAGTGTGACAAAACTAAGCTAACCATTTTTCCTTGAATCAGCTGTCTAATCTTGCGCCCTGATGAGATGGTGCTTTTTGTTGTCAAACCTCACTGCCTTTTCTGTTCAAGATGAACAAGTGCAGCTAAGTGGTGTTTTTAATCAAGTTTTAGCTAAATGAGAATTTCTGTGCTGTAAACACATACAAGGTATAGCTGATAAATAATGAGACTGTGGTTATGTGAATAAAACCATGTGGTTCACAGTCACACAGTGTTATGTATTAAAGGTTGTGTTTTCACATATAGCTGCTGTAAGTTTCCAATAATTGACGTTGTTAGTTCGCTGCTACTGATTGAAGTGTTCGTGTTTTTGCTGAGGCATCATGATCAGCTTAAAAGTTGAGCCAGGCATTAATTTAGAATTTTTGGTGAAATTGAACAAAACAGCAGCAGAATCTTGTGGTACATTATGAGGAAGACGAGTATGAGGAAGATTGCATGCCACATGCAAGTGTGTTTGAATGAAACAAAAGATTTAGTGAAGGCAGAGAGGATGTCCAAGACAATGAGCGTTTTGGGCGCCCATGTGCAGCAAAAACTTCTGAAAACATGCAACAAATTGAACAAATCGTTCAGAATAGTCGACGACTCAGTGTAAGAATGAAAGCAGAAAAATTCTCCACTGATGAAGAAACAGTTTGGCAAATTTTGGATGAAAATTTGAACATAATAAAAATGTGAGCCATAGTTCTCCCAAAACTTCTGACTCCTGATCTAAAGGAAAAATGCAAGCAAATTTGTGGAGACATTTTGGAACAAACTGAAGGAAACCTAGATTTTTTAGAAAGTTGCTCAACTTTTAAATGAATTATTTTAACAATGCCTTAGCAAAAACATGCACTTCAATCAGTAGCTAGCAGCAAACTAACACCGTTGCTTATTGGAAATATACAGCAGTTGTGTGTGAATACTCAACCTTTAACACTTAGCATGACTGTGAACCACGTGGTTTTATCCTCATACGCACAGTCTCATTATTTAATTGCCATACCTCATATATATACATTCAACAAAATAGTAGGGCCGTTCCTACACTCAAAAAATTAAAAGGACTGTAATTTTTGAGGGAAAAAAATACCTTTTTAAGTTTATTAAGCCATAAATTAACGAGAACTCATAATCTTTTTGGTAGTCTGGTATAAATGGTAAAGTATCAAATATAGTCAGAGCAAGTTTGGTCTCTGTGGAGAAATGTGTTGAACTCATGTTGACCATAGTCCATTACATTTCTCTGACAGTAGCTCTATAGAAAATGTAAGTGTGTCTCTATTATGTGAATTTCATGAACTGCAGGTACCTCCTCATTGCTCAGTCCCAGTACAAAACCTAATCTGATTGGGCTCTGAAGTGTAGTTCTTATGCAAGGCAAATGGTTTTATCTGGTAGGATTTTATTTTACACAACAGGCCATTTTCAACTTCATAATCTCAAAAGTTCTAAGTTGCTCAAAAATGTAAGACTTTTGACACTTGAAAGTTTTTCTTATAAATGTATGACTTTTAAAATTCGTTTTATACCCATAAATGTGTAACTATATAAACTTAAAAACTATTTTTGTCCCTAAAAATGAATAGATCATATATTTATATCTATTTAATTTATTATTTTTATTGTTTCCCTGACACACTGTTGTATCTACCTGCCATATGCAACTTGCAATGGTTAAAAAAATGATCGAAGTTTTCTTTTTTTTTTAGCACAAGGCTTTTAGAGCGCTTGTGCAAAAATGTTAGGCACCTTAGGCATCTAAAATGTGAGTTTCCAGAGTTGTGTTAGGAGCTTACAAATTCCCTTTCCCCATGAGAAACAACTCGTTTAAAAAAGCGTACGCTTACTACAAAATAAAAGCACTGTCTAAAGAAGGATTAAGTCTAGGTAAGAAAGCATATTTCTCAAAATGTCTGAATATTTTTTTCTTTTTAAGGATTCCTGCCTCCCTGCACCTCTCACTGTTTGTATTCATGTGTGAGTGTTTGCGCATGTGTGGAGAGGCCTGCAGGCAAAATAAGAACTCAAGTTACATTATGAAGGAACCAAACTAAACTGTTATATTGAAACATTTTTCTAAACCAGTGTCTCATGAATCCTCATGTGAAATGGGAGCAAGGCAGTGCCATTTTTTTATTAATGTAACAGTACAAACAAGGTGCGCTGAAGTCATTTTTTATGAAAGCAGATGTGACGGTTTGATTTCCAAAATGAAACTTCTAATTTAAGAGGAGGGACATGTCTCTGTTCTTGACTTAGTATAAAAAAGGATTATAAAGAGCAAATGTTTGTCAAGGGTCAGGTTTTTAAACCTTTTTTTATTCCAACCAGCAGCTATTTAAGAAAAAAAGCACCAAAAGTTCAAACTTGACGTCTCATTTTGGAAAGAAACTGTTCGTATAGTTTTTGGTCAACAGCATTATTGACGTGTCATTTTACCACACTCAGGATTTTACTATTACCATGCTTTTACACCATATTGAAACCTCAGGTACAAAAGTATTCAGGAACATGTTGTCAGTCTACTCAGTAATAATTATTGTGCTGTGTTTGTTGTGCATTTCTGATCTGTATTTGACATTACCAGTATGCCTTGACACAAAGACCTCATTTAAACCTGTTGCCCTCAGTTTCTTAATATCTCATTCTACCTCAGTCACACAAACGACAGACGATCTCCATCAACATAATACTCCACTCCCTCAGCAGCAGCTACTCACACACTTACTGCACTCACACAAACACACACACAGGCTCATGTGCAGACACACAACACCGACAGGCTGACACACTTACAGAAGCAGATGGTACACTCCAGTAGAGGATTGTACCATGAAAGTGTCTTTTCTTAAAAAACAAAAAAAACTGTATTTGTTTAAACTGAAGTGAGACTCAGTTTGGTCTCCTGGGAAATAAAAACGCAGCCAATAGTTTACAACAACTTGATGAAATACTTGCTTTTTATTAGAGTGTAGTTTCCTTATGAAATACTTGTTTTTTGTTTTGTTTTGGGTCGCTTACTCCTTTCTCATTTTTACTACATCATGTATTTTCTGATTCTTACACTGTAAATTGTATTGTGTGACACTCTTAATTCATGTGATTTTAAAGAAACGGCAGCGAGTAAACTACACAGTGCTGAAATACATGACACAAAGGGAAAACCACAAGACATCATCAAATCAGTTATATTCCATTAAAAAAGGCCAAGTACACGGCGCATCATTGGACTTTAATTTACATGTAATCAGTACAACTTTTCTTTTACCAGATGAAAAGGTTCTCCTTTTTTATGTGGATGTATTAACGGGATTAATTACTTCTAATGAACACTCAGTATGTTTACATGCACGTTTACAGCTTTGCTCTACTTGGTTTGACTTGGCACAGCAGCCCAGCGCAGCAGGGGATTTGCTTTTCCACTACAACTGAGCTACCCATCTAAGGGCATGACTAGAGCCGATGACACAGTGTTTGAAGTCGGTGATGTTAAACTGTTGCGCTTCATTAAGCATTGTTTGTTCAAGAGTTTGCAATTGGTTCTGCTTCTAAAATTTTTCTTCTTCTATTGGCAATCGGACAGGTATTTTAAAGTAACACATCTGCCTGGCGTCCCTGAGTTTGGACAAAAATTTGACATCATGGCCTGCCTTGGAGGCAGAGAAACCTGGGTGCGGCTTGGCGTAGCCCAGCACAGCCAAATTGGTGATGGAAAAGTAAAACAGCATGGCTTGGTGTTGATTGGTGCAGCCAAATGTCGTGCTATGACTGACAGGCTGTTTTCCTGGACTACTGTCCTTGTACCACTATCCATTCACAGTGGGAGAATTGATTTTATGATGGGAGCAGGTCGGCAACTGCCAAGCTTTCAGCTAGTTGCTTTCGAGGGCCTTCCAATCCAGTGAAGCCCAGTCCAAATTTCTAATAATGCGCATTTTGAAACAACCAAAAGTTGATTAAAGTGCTGTACAATGAAAAACTAAAACACAATAAAACAACCCTTGAATGACCTAAAACCTTCTTTCGTTGACCTTACTCTAAACTTTTTCCATGTTGAAAGATAAAACATGTAAAAATTTTACAGCTCTACATTTTGTTCATATTCTGGCCCTTGCTTTTTATCATAGATTGTTAAAAGAATTGGACAAAGCCTGTGTGACGTCAGCTGTTTGATTACAATAGGCAGACTCAAACAGCTTTTAAAGCCAATCTGTGGCGGCCTCTATATTAAAATTGCTGTCTCAACCAAACTTTGGATCAACCTAACGGCAGACAAGAGCCTGCCCACTGAGTTCAACTTCCTGTCAGCTAAGCTTGCTAGCATTCTGGTTGACAGGAAGGTAGCGTCTGCCTGTCAAACTATCTGTCAATCAAATGAGATGCTCCAATCAGTGCGCAGTGAGGTTTCTCCTAAATATAATCCAAACGATTGTGTTTGTGACATGTTAAGTCTTTTGAACCAGGCTGTAAACCAGTTTATTTCTAGTGTTAAAAAAACGGCTTTTTAACGTGTTGTGAACATGACTTCCGGTGTTCCTGCAGCCTGCCTCAAGTGGACTTCCACTTTGGCTTCATCTTTCAGGACCAGAGGTTGCCGCTTGGTTTTTACAAAAATGCAATGAGAGTACCCCTATGGTAATATCCAAAGTCAGTGTCGGTGCCCAACTCAGTATCATTGTTATGGAGCATTTAAATTTTCTGGCATAAGAAAGCATATTTCACTGATGACAGCATACCAAAGAAAGGAAGGCCTTTGATAACATTTAATTGAAGGTTTTTATGTGTATTAATTCTTTATGGTGCTTATATTTTGCAGTGAGGAGGAACCAAACTATTTTTTACTAAATTTTATTTGACGAGGATTGCAGACATTCATCATTGACTAATCTCTGCTATTAAAATACATAAAGCCGTACGATAGTGACTATCAAAAAGAGAGAATCGACTGCATAAACCTGCAAAAAAACAGTCTGTGATCTACCTTGATTAATTAAATCTGATTTAAGATTTCAAAGATTGTAAATATTATTCCAAATTTATCAGTTGGATTAGAGTGATGCTATTTTAAGGACACCGTCTATGCATGGCACTACTGATTTCTGAATGAAAATATAAGCTGGGATATTAAAAAGACACGATCTTTAATATTTTAATTATAATGAGAGGATTATTTCGTTAAAGCTCCTGTGAGGAACCTATGATTTGTGTCATTTTTAGAACTCCTTTGGACAAAGTGGTGTTTGGTTATCTTATCCTGTGTATTTGTTTAAAACATTTTTTAAAAAGTCAAATGTCTCTTCTACTGAGAATCTATGCTGAAAGAGAAAAAGACAGTTTTGACAACATGCAGTCAAGTGTGTGGTTCTATCCCGCAGCACAACTTTCTGTCATTAAAACAAAATAATCAGCCTTGTTTCTGATGCCTCCAATTGTTTTTCCAGGACAAAAAGCAGCATCAGTATTCATTCTGGTGTGTGTCATAGCCAGTGAAAACAGGAGCTTTAGATATGTCGAAAACACCATATATAAGCGTTTAATACCTTTTAGTACATTTTGATTCTGATAATGACAAAAAGGCCATTTTAATCATAGCTGTTATCAGCTCTCAGTCAGGCTAATTTTCTGATTTTTTTTAAACAAAACATTTCAACATATCTTCTCCTAAAACTGCTGCTGGCCCCTTTGTGGAAATTAATTTCATTTAAACTCAGCACAAAAGTTAAAAAAACATTTTGTTTGGTGGATAATTTCTTTGTTGTAAAAATGCTTCTTGGTAATAATCCTATGCCTTTGTAAAGCATGTTTTTCCCTTTTAAATGGTGCCACATTTGTAAGGAACATGTTGGCTCAATAGTATGGCTGTTTATGGTTCTTCAACACGCTACTGAGGCTCCTGTTTGTTAAAATAATAAATTGTTCAATTGCCTTTATGTCTTGTTTCTTCAGACATCGATCATCCAATCCCTAAAACAACACCAAACAAAAGTCAATGGTAAGCTGTTTGGCATTGGCAGAGAAGATTTCAAAAATTTTTCATGAGTGCAACCCACATACTCAGCTCTGCTGCTCATCCCTTAAATGCATGTTTCTTATAAATGTAGCATCATTTAAAAGGGAAATAAACAGGCTTTCCAAGATTTATTGCCTTGAAGCATTGTTACAACAAAAAATAATCAACCAAACACAACTTTAGTATTTTTTGTGCTAAGTTTAGTTAGTAGCTGCTCTCTCTATCAAAGAGTAACAAAACTGTATGCATGATTGTAATTTGGGAAAATCAGCGCTTGAGTCAACTTTTCCAAGTCAGTAATGAAAGTGGTTTCTTGCTTAATGTCTGTTTCTAAAAAACGTTTTGATACTTTCTAGATCCGGATGCATTTGTCGCAAAAACTACATTTTTAGCTTGTGACCCTTTTTCTATTATTCGTGGTAAACTTTTATACAACATGTACTACATATCACTCTTTATTTCTTTATTATATGACTTGAATATCAAGTATTTACTGTATGTATCACGTTTTTCTTCCATTTAAAAATTATTTTATCACTGATGATCTGTTGTATCCCATTACATGTATGTATTTCAGCATTGTCATGAATTGCTGCCTCAATTCATTTACAGACAAATATATATAAATATATGTTTTTGACTTTGCCTGTTTTGCCCTCTGGACTACCTCTGAATATTAACGTGCCGGGGACATCTCTGAGGAAAGTTGTGTCTCGTTGTACCTTACATTTCCCTACAGGCGATGTATGTAGATCATGAAAATCTTATGGTAACTGTCAAACTAGTACTGTTGTAGTCCACTCATCTCATCTCACTACATTCATGTCACCATAATGAATGGAAATCAGCCTGAAGGGTGCCTCTTAATGAAACTACAGCTGAGACAATGTCTGTTATTTTACACAAGCTGTGTCTGAATATTTACTCTCTATTACGGGGACGACGTTCTGTGATCTTACTGATAATGAAATAGTTACATACAGTACTTGATCCATTTTCAACTATTGAAAAGTTGAAGTGTAACTTGAGAAATCATTTTTTATGCCTTACTTTTAACACCATTTTGTAGTTATGTTATTGATGTGTCCTCATCCACTTCATTAATACAACTCACAAACCTGTGATATATATTTTGTTATGATTCTTTACCATGTGATCTGTGTTATTCTGCTTCTTTTATCGCTTATCAATAAAATATCACACCAACAAGCTCCCTTCTGTCAGATTTGTCCAAAGAAACCCTCACTTTTAAATTGGTTTAAATAGTTTTATTGTATACAGACAGAAACAATCCTTCATTACTCAAAAAGAAGAAACAAATCAAGGAACAGTTTAGTAAAGGATGATAACACATCCAAGGTTCAAGCTTGTCAGAGACGCAAGACCACACAATCAGTTGAACACAAATGTACACTTCTCTCTTATCAAATATGGAAGAAGATACTGAAGCTCAGAAGAACTTCACTGACAAGCTACCAAACATTTGAACAGCAATAACACAACATGATTCATAAAAGTTTATCACACTGCATTTGTGTGCCTTATAACAGTGCAAGATCAAATGTGATGCCACCCATTATGCTCCCTTTATCATACATGCACATTTTTTTAATAATTGAAAACCACTGTCATGTCACGTTCTGTGTCATAGAAATGAAGTGTTCACAGCAGCTCTCAAAGAACAGTCCGGTTTTCCCTTTGTTTTCCTTCCTGAGCAGCAGTCTGTGTATATGTCAAAGGGGCCAGTGGGCCCCACGAGCTGAAATCAACTAATAAAAGAGCTGTTAAGCGTTGAGAGCTTTGGCTACATCCGTGAAGACCAGACGACTGGGCCTCTGCGTGGTCCCTTGGGAGGTCGTGAGAGTCTGCAGAGGAGACGAGTAACAGGACAGAGGGGAGATAAAACTGTTAGTGACGGTAAGATAATGTGATGGCTTTAGCCTCTTCTGTGATAGCAGCTAGTTGTCCCAGAATAACACGCCTTTAGTTAATGTGAGGGGCATCAAAATACTTACACTGACTCAGTGTTGGAGGTTATAAAATGTAACAAACAAGAAATGTATTGAGACTGGAGACCACATGTGCAAATCTATTAAGTATGCAAAGTCTTAAACCTACTGTGAGGAACTTTTGGTCTGTGTGGATACGAGTGCCTCAAGTGGCCAGTATCCACTGGTCCTTAAATAAATGTTTGTGCCACATAATGTTAATCACTTTGTCTTAAGCTCAGTTCAGACCAAAGATTTGTAATGCAATGAGACTGAACTGAGTTTTTTTTTTTTTTTTTTCCAAGAAACGAGGTAAAGCTGTTAAATAATGAGACTGTGCTTTTGAGGATAAAACCACATGTAACACTGAGTGTTATATTATTAGAGTTTGGTTATCAGGTCATGTAAAACTTAAAGTGACATCATTAGTTCACTGCTAGCTACCAATCGAAGTTAATGTGGCATTGGAAAATGATTAGCCAAAAAGTCGAGCAACAAATTAACTCAAAATTTTTGGTGAATTTGAACAAGAAGGAGTGATTACATGTGACGAAACTTAGATCTTCCAATACGATCCTGAGACAAAACGGCAGTCATTGCATTGAAAAACACCATTGTCACTGAGGATGAAGAAACCCCGACAAAGCAAGTCCAGATTCAAGACCATATAGATTGTTTTCCTTTACATTAAGGGTATAATTTTGGAGGAGTGGGTTCCAGAAGGGTCAATGGTAAATCAGCCCGATTACAAATAGGGTTGGGTATTGTTTAGGTTTTTTCTGATACCGTTAGTTACAGCCCCAGTCACACCCCCTCTCCGATGTGTGAGATTAATCTTTGTGGAGTGTTCTGTGTGTGCTGTGATGTTCAGGTAGTGCCATTGACCTGTGCTGCCAGCTGAGAAGCTTGATTTGGTGTGCAGCTGAGCTGAAGCAATTAGCCAATCAGAGAGGACCTGCACCTACAAAAAGCTTCCTGAAACACCAGTCTGGGGCAGCTTGGTTTAGAATCAGATCGCCCCTGTGCCTCTTGTCCAGATAGCCACTAATATTAACCATTAAGATCCCACACCCATTTCTCCTCATAACAAAATTATGGTGGGGCATTACACAGACTCAGAAGACCATGTACAAAACAATTCTGACTTAACAAAATACACCTGTCTCTAATGTCAAAGATAGGAAATGTTACTTATATGTCATGTTTGGCTTTTGTGGTTAATTTATTATCATCTATTTTTGAAAAATACATTTACGTTCCAGTCTTGATTGCAAGGTGGCATAATTTAATCTTTTTATTTCTATTTATACAGCATAAGTCAAAATCAATTAGATTTAACAACAAAAATCATTTTCAGGGGCTTTTTTTCAACACAAAAACCCAGTGAGTGGGCCCTCCACAGTCATGATTTATTGATGACATCAACGCACGTGTGCTGGATTGGCGAAATAGGAGCTTTTCAACCCCTTTTCACCACGGTTTCTGTTCATTTATGCCACTTTTTCCCACTATTTGCTCATTTTTTTCCACTTTAAATTCACTTTTGAATCCCATTTTCCTACTTCATTTAGCCATTTTTTGCTACTTTTTTCCACTTAATACCCTTTATGCCACTTTTTAACAGCTTTTCACCATTTTCCACACATGTTGGCAAACTTTTTGCATTTTTGTAACCCATTTTGCCACTTATCCCCATTTTTGCCTATTTTAAAAAATTCTGCAACTATATTTTACTTTTAGCCATTTGTTCCCACTTTGAACTCATTTTTGCCATTTTTTGACCTGTTTTTACAAGTTCATCTGTTTTGTTTTTACCTGTTTTTTCCTCTTCAACCAATTTTTGCAACTTTTAACCACAGTTTTTGCCATTTTAATGGCATTGTTGCCTCTTTGGAACCCTTTTTACCAGTGCTTTCACAAGTTATGCCACTTTTTTGACACCTATTTCATTTTTGCCACTTTTAAATTATCCAACCAACCACATGACCACATCAGAATGTTCAGTGTTTCAATCAGGGACTTTAATAGTTTAAGTCAAGAAAAAAGCCATGCAAGGTCTCTTGCAGGACATTTAAAGGTCATGTGACACCTGTGTTACAGTGGGTCCTTGTGGTTTAACTTTGAATTGTTCAAACTAGAACTTTTGTGTGTCTTGTTAACTATGGTTGGTTATCTTAGTAAATTATTCTTGATTAGAACTTGTGATTGTTATTGAGGTACTTTTTCACTTAAGACAGGGCCAGGAATTTTTGTTTAATTTTAGTTCACACACACATACATCTCAGGATTGCTTTTATTGTTTAGTCTCACTAGGATTTAGAGGTGCTGTTCCTTTTTGATGTTAGATTTTTGCATAGATTTAGGTTTTATTTGTATTTATTTTCACAAACTAGTAAGCTGGCTGCTAAACTTTAGTTACAGTCTCCCTTTTATATTCTTTTATAGGTTAGGATCAGCATCCACCGGTCCTTTAAGTTACCTTTTGATTTCCATGATTTGTATAAAAATTTTACCTCTTTTGCACTCAAATAACTTTTGGTTTAACCAATTCAATCTGGTTTTGTTACTTCCCTTTTTCCCCATGAGCCGGGTCGTAACAATGGTGCTAAATCCACACTTTTTAAACGGTGCTGAAACGGTGCCTGAATCGATACTTTTGAGGGGAAAAAAAAGGTGAGCCGAAAGTCACTGGGAGAATTAAAGCTGTCTGAGTATCGTAAATGAGTCGCAGAGATATCTTTTTAAGATGCCAGTTGAAAAATGGATGAGAAAAGAAAAATCACACAAATTCCTTAACAAATTTCTGCCTTTCATTTGGGGTGGCTGGGGGTTGCATTGGGGTGGTAGCATATCAAAATAAAGTACTGCTATCTGTGTTGTAATTCGGTCTGGTAGGTATCGGACGCGTTGGCATCAGTATTAGTCGATAGCAGATTTAGATACTCATCCCTGATTACAAACAGGTTCAAATCACAGTGTTTGATCACCCTCCCTATTCATATTTTCAATTTTTCCTTTTTCCTAAGATCAAATTTGTGCTCAAAGGAACATGTTTTAGTCTGTCTGAAGTTAAAAAACGAAAGACAGAGGTTCTGAGACAACTGTCAGAAGAAGACCTACTGCACTGCTTTGATTAGTGGAAGACCTCAATGCAGTGGTGTGTTGATGCAGAAGGGGAGTATATAGAAGGAGGAAGACACTGAAAAATGCTATGTTCAATGAAATTGTATAACAGCATTAGACTTGTATACCTTTACTTAGAGAGAGGACAGTGGAGAGAATTGGACACGGGATGAGAGAGCGAGGGAATGACATGCAGGGAAAGGAGCCACAAGCTGGATCTAAACCCAGACCCAGACTGCGTACATGGGGCACCCCCCAACCACCTTGCCATCTGCACCCCCTGAACTGAGTTGCTGCAGATCAAATCAAAACAGCTGGGGAATGCAAACTTTGTTTTGATAGGCTATAAACACCAACAAATACATGTTCAAAGTAGATTATTTTGTTAGATGAAATAATGCTGTAAATCTTGGAAATGATAACCTTTTTTTCTACTTTTCACATGGAAACTTTAGCCAGACAAACACTCCTGTCCCCTTCATGCATGTATGCAGAATGTGCTACACTACACTAGCTGTGGTAAAACAGTTAATGTGCAACGCTGTCATGTAGAGGCAGATTGCACTGTCTCCTCAAGTTGCAGTGGTGTGAACTCTCAGGCTTTTAGAAAGTTGCAGAGCAGCCCATCACAAGCAGTTGCATGTTTGAACTCGCCTCGTTGCAAATCTTTGGTCTGAGCTGGTCTTTACACCTACCACTTTGGCATGGTTTCAGACATCAGAAATAATTTCACAGAAATAATCAAACCCACCACTGATGGTTTGTTTGCTTTTTGGCTCATAAGAAGATATCGGCATTAGTTTTAGTCTATTTAATAACCAAAAAACAACTCAGCGGAGCTTTAAGTTAAAATACAGTTGAAAACTGGGTGTCGGTTTGGCTCAGTGAGTGGAGCAGGCACCCATACACAAGGCTATTGTCCTGAGAAGGGTCTGGCTGCAGCTGCTATAAACCACACTCGGTACAAAACACGCCCCATCGATCCATACAATAAATTAATTCTAACCCTAACCAGTGGAAATTAAAATGCTAAACCTAACCTAAAGCTAATTAAGGCCTATCTAAACTAATCTAAGTTAACCTTAAACTAAGCAAATAGAACAAGTGGGCGTGTTTTGTAGGGGGCGTGGTTTATATGATACCTGTGGCTGCAGTTGGGTATTATTGATAGTCCTTGGCGAGCTGGTCACAGGATTAATTTCCGGTCTGTTTGGTGCATGTCTTTCCCTGCTCTCTGTGTTGCCTAAGTAGAGGCAACCCCCCCCCCAAAAAATAATCTAAAAAAAAAGTAGTTAAAAATGTGTGCTAACAAAAAAGTGCATGTTCATTTTCTCCAAGGCCTTCAATACCATTGACCTGTCTGTGCTTTTACAGAGGTTGGCTGATACAGGGTTGCTTGAGGTGAATGTTCAGAACAGTGTCTTACAAGGATCTTATTTTACTTATAACAATAGAGTTTATGCTGGCAATGCAGTTATTTATGCTTTGTCTTCCCTTTAAAGTCCAACTGTTAAACTACAAGATATAAGTCAAAATTTCAAGACAGTACTCAGGTTTTATGTTTAAGAATGAGCTCACTGAATGTGTTCAAACATATAAATACTTAGGCTTTTTGCTAAAACAAAATCTGTTTTTAACCAGCACATTGATTGTTTAACATAAAACTGAGGGTCAGGTTGGGTTTCTTCTATTAAAACAAAGTCAGTTTATCTTGGGATGAAAGGAAGAAACTAGTTTAAGCAACATTTCTGTCTGTAATTGATTATGGAGATATTTAATTCTTGACATGCATGCTACATTAGTAGGGAAAATGTAGGACTCTGTGCATCATGCCACCTTGTAATTTGTCTCTAGTCTGGGTTTTTACATCACTATGTTTCACGTGAGAAGGAGATGAAATGGTTTAATTCTTTATAGAGCCATACTACATAAACTGCCTCCTCACTTTTGTTAGGTACTTTATGGTTTATTAGTCCTTTTGCACATGCAGTCCTTGAAATATTTGATATTTATTCGGTAAAAGAAGAGAAAATGAAAAGATGATAGAATGAATGAAGGTACACAGATTAATAACTTGGAGTGTTTTTTATGTTATCTACTTTTAAACAGTAGTTTTAATGAAAATGAGTCAACATTATAATGAATCACCAACACTTAGCACACTGATAACTGATAATTGTGAAATAATGAAAGGGAGACAGTATGAGGACTGTGGGGGGGGGGGGGAAGAGGCTTAGAGACATGGTTCAAAAAGAACCTAAGGGGATACTTTACCATGTTTGTCTTTACCACTATGCCATTGTCAAAACTTAAAAGAAATAACAGAAAATAAAGTAACATTAACAAAAAACAAGACAAAAGCAATGGACAGAAAGCATAGCAAAAAAACACAACATAAAATACATAAAAACTTGAAATGAGGCAGAAATGAAGCTTTTACTCTAAAATAACATTTTTTTAAATATAGAGATAGAAATAATGAGAATACAAACAATTTAATTTATCCAACAAGGATATGAGGACTGATTCAATTCAAGTAATACTAGACTTGGTACTTTACTAAAGTAGAAACCAAAATTTGTCTAAGTCACTGCAACAGACTTTCCATGAATTTCTTTTTAGTAATATGAAGGAATACATATTATGTTTACCATGGGTACAGTGGCCAGAAAACCATTAACACTTCTGGTTGGAATGGGAATGCTATGAGTCAAGATAAGGCAATGTCTAGAGAGAAATATTTATCTGTGATGATGGAAAAATAAGATTTCATTCCACTCTCTGACAAACATATGAGCCTACCTTGGCATTAGGACCTGTGAGGCTGCCTTCCCGCCCATGGTCGAGCAGTTCCTGTTCAAGCAGGTCGTCTTGTTCTTCAGCCGGGTCGAAATTGTACATGGGCATGAGCTGGTGCCTCAGCTTCTCCAACCTGCACAACAAGAGGTTAGAGGTGAAGGCACATCAGCATTTATGTAGGAATAAACTATAACTGATTGAAATACAATGGTTACTGACAGCCTTTGGTAAGAATAGAAAAAATTTTTCCATCCACCTTCAAAACTCTTTGAAAGATGTTTTGATATGTCTCCATTGTTCTCAGTGACTCCAGTAAATACAGTACTTCTTTGATAAAGTGATACTGGATTTGGGTTTGTTTTTGTTTAAGTATTTACCAAGTTTGCAAATTACAAATAGGAAAAATATACATCCTTAATCCAACCTAATAGCTGGAAAGTGCTTCTCTGTTGTTGTTGGGAGGAACCATACATTTAAGATACACTAAAAGTATTTGGCTACACCTGTTAATTGTTGAGTTCAGGTCTTTCAATCAGACCTGTAGCCACAGGTAAAAACAAGCACCTAGTCATGCAGTCTCCATTTGTGATACAAAATTAGTTGTTTTGAAGAGCTCAGTGACTTCATGTGTGGAACTGTGATGGGTGCCACCTTTGCAATAAGATGGTTCGTGAAATTTTCTTTCTGCTGGATATTCCACAGTCAACTGTAAGTGATATTGTAAAGAGCAGGGTCAACAACTGCTAAGGCACATGGTTCATAAAAGTCATCAATGTTCTGCTGATTCCACAGATGAAGAGATCTGTACTTCCATTTGCATTAATGTAAGCAACAAAAATATACCCATGGTATGGGTTTCCATGGCCAAGCAGCTGCATGCAAGCCTCACATAGCCAAGTCCAATGCCAAGCGTCTGATGGACAATCATAATGATTTGGTATATCGAGACATTTTGGACAATGCTATGCTTCCAACTTTGTTGGAACAGTTTGGGGAAGGTCCTCTATATTCCAACAAAAACTGTGCCCCAGTGCACAAAGCAAGGACTCTAAAGTTGTGGTTTGATAAACTTGACTGCCTCACACAGAGTCCTGACCTCAACCCCATCAAAAACATTGAGGATCACTGGTATAGAGATTGTAACCTAGGCCTTCTTGTGCAACATCAGCACCTGACCTCATAAATGCTCTACCAAATAAATGTGCACAAATGCAAACTCCAAAACCTTGTGGAAAGCTTTTCAAGAAGAGTGGAGGCTGTTATGACTGCAAAAAGGGGGACCAACTCAATATTAAAGTACATGTATTAGAATACATTGTTATTGCAGTCCCTGTTGGTGTAATAGTCAGGTGGGCAAATTCTTTTGTCCATATAGCGTACAGTTTCCCAATCAATTTAACATGTTTGTCTTTTATATGTATGTTGTACAAAAAAGAGTGTATTTCTGTATTCTGGAAAAAAGTTAAGAAATAGATTCACATGTAGGCTGCCTTTTTTGTGCAATGCTCTCTGAAAAGTTATCCCCCAATGGAGAGTCATAAAGCCTTTTCAATTCTAACCTGAAGTGAACATTAAGGAGGAAGTAACTATAAAGTAGATCAAGGTGAGAGAAATCAGAAAATGTGGGAGGAACAATTCAACCGTTTGACAGCATGATGCAGGGTGCATTTCACAAATATGGCAGCCTATATGTTCATCTATTTTTTACATTTCTTCAAAATGTAGAAACCTAGTGTTTCTTTTTACAATATAATGTACATGTTAATGATATTAATTTCATAAGTTCAATATGTCTGAGTAAGCAGGGTTCTCTTAAAGCTTGTTAGCTTGTAACTCTAGGGCCTGGTACGTCTAAAAAATGTCATACTTCATCACAGACTTTAGATAAGTGAAAATTGTTCAGTAGCAAACTTTGCACAGATAGAGGTTGGTGCAAACTATGTCAGATGGAGACACAGAAGTAAACAAGTAAACCCATTTTTTAACCAAAAGGATATTTTTGCAGATTATAAATAATCAAATTACTGAAGCAATGCCACGTAGTTAACTTGGACACTTTGCCTTTCTGGCAGACTAACAAATAAATTTTTGTATCTTACCGCTTCCGTTTCCGAATATACAGCATCTAGCATGAAGAAAAAATGATATAATGAGGTGCAGTAGTTGTTAGAAATATGATACTGTATGCAGAATAAAACCAGCAAAGACATTGAAATAATAATAAAATCACTCCTTACGATTGCCACTGCTAGCCCGATAACAGTGATGATACCAAATGGGACAAGCACCATTCCCATTCCTGAGCCCTCGATCATGGCCTCTGGAAACGAGGTGGCGTTAAAGCTGGTCTCATTTGTTGTTATGGTAACAGTCATTAATGTTGTTCTGGAGGTGACATTGTCTCTGGCGCCCACGCTCGTCGTGAGGAGGGAGGGGGCCGTGGTGGCTGTGGAAGTTGTGGAAAGCAAACTTGAAGTGGTCTTAGCTGCAGTTACAGCCATGGTCAGGTGTAACTGTTTTAACTGAAGGATGTGTTTTTTTAATCTCTGACTGGATGTCGTTGCAGTTTCTCAGCCTCTGGCGTGTCTCATTTTGGATGCAGCTGTCTTCCCTCTGGTTTGAGGTCTGCTGTGGAAGCTGTTGAGGAAACTTTGGTGATAAGATCTTGAGAGTAATGCTGAAACAAGAAGGGAAAGTTCTAGTTTAGTTAAGGGTTATTTACCTTTATTCAATCTTAAATGATTAAATAACAATTGTAAGCTTTATTATAAGCACTTTGTAATTGTGTTCCAAAAGATGCCACATCAACAGTGTATATTAAAAATTCAAAGAGAATAAAATAACCAATTGCAGTCATCAAATCAAATATATTTTTCTTAAGAGTTCATCGTACACAGTCACAAAAGGGTTTTTTAATTTCTTTTAAAAAGGGGGTAGGGTTAAAAGAAACATCAAATTTCTCAGCTAAGTTTATTTCACTATTACACACCATGAGCATTCTTATGGATTTACCTTAGCTCTGATATTGCCAACAAGTTCAATGTGGTAAAATGCATCATGTCATATGCACGTTTGCACTAATTAATCTACTGTATATACTGTACTCAAGTACTGTATGAAAGCTCACCGTGGTAAAATGCTACATCTTATGTTCACGTTCCCACTAATAAAGTTAAACTATCTTAAATCAAGTTATCTACCTGTGTAAATCAGCCCAAATTCTTGCATATTCTGTGCTTCTGAACTTGTCTAGTCAGCATTTTTGCACTCTTTGCACATGTTGAAACCATACCATCAATGCACACAGACTAAACCACAAAAAATACCTAAGAAGAGCTCGTACATATTTAAATCCTAATTTTTGGATTATTTTTTAAAAATTGTATTTCTTTTATATTTAATGTTTAATTCATGTACATTGAGAGCAAAAATAACCTAAGTTATTTACTTAGTTCATCAATAAAGCTGATTCTGATTCAATAAATTCTGAATTTACAATGACAAATTGGGAAAAAATGTGTCAATGTATATAGGCAAAGCTTTTTCATACAATGAGTGTTTTTTTCCTGATGTTATGTCACCCTGGGTATCATATTTAGGGGGCTTTTGTTTAGAATTCAGCAGGAGTCAATTTGGCAAACATAACATAACACGTCACACGTCAGTTTCAGCTAATATGCACTCTGACTTTGTTATTTATTGACTGATGTCATTGCACATATAGCATACTAACCTAATACTGCACTTGCAAAGTGGGTCATTTAAATAGATATGTGGATCCTTAAAATATTACTTAAATGCTAAATATTACTGGTTGGATTGCCTCTAAAAACTATTTATTTAAATGTTTGTCTTGCAAAAATAATCCAACATTTTTGTTAAATTTTAGCACAGCCCATCCTAGGTTTAATTTAAACCTCGGCTGACTTTGCCAGCAAGGTTGCGGTGGGTGTTTTAGGCAGGATGTGGGTAGCAAAGGAATAGGAGGAAGAGTGGCATAACAAACTAGAAAAAAAAAACAAGGAATAGTAAGCACTCAAACTGTAACACATATTGTGTGTGAGGAAATGTGTTGGCAGTGTGTTGGTTCATACGTCAAAATCAAACCCACACACTTAGACTACCTTTCACACACACACTGCTTCCATAAATATCCACTGCATCCAGTGCTCAGTGCATGTACCTCCCACCCACACACATCCCATGAGAGTGAAGAGCAACATTTTCATATATGAGGAGCTTTTAAAACATGAATGTGCTTTTTATTTTTAAAACTGTGTTATATATGGTGGCACAGGAAGCCGGTGAAAAAAAAGACACATGAGCCATTCCTCTCCTCTTAGTGCATCCTGTCTGCTTGTGCTCCTAATGAGGAACATGTGCAGCTGAGGCAAACAACCAATGAAAAGCAAAGGCTGGATTTAGCCATTGCTGTTGTCTGGTTAACAATCCCTGTACTGCAACAAGACAAAATCCCTACAACGTCTCATTCTGCATCTGTGTATTTATCATGTTATGCTCCTATCAGTGTGTGTTACTGATACACAACATTTTATTTTTAGTCAAGATGTCCTGTCTCTCAGCTGTCCTGTACAAACAGCTGATCCATAATCCTACCAACGTGACCAGTGTGTCCTCTCAGATTAGAGATGCATACGTACCTCAACATACAACATGCATGACTTCAGAGGTGAGCTGCTGCAGGCATGCAGGCCGGGGCTAGCTAAAGAAGGGAAAATATCATTGGAAGAGGCAGCATTTCCTCCAGCGGCTGCCCCTCCTCCTCCACCTCCTCCTCTTCTGTTCCCCCCTTTAGCAATGCAGGTAGAGCTCAGGCTGTTTACATTGAAGAAACAGCCATTTTTTCTGAAGATAACCTCCACATACCAGAGTAACCCTATCCCGCCAGCCTCACAGAGATCCCTATCCCGGTCTCCGGTTGCCTCCTAGCATGTACCGCCCCCGTCTTGCCCTTTCTTGTATTTCACAGAACAGAGGCTGCTCAAGGGATGCTGCAAACAAGAGATCCGTGCGACGAAGTCCCGCCCCCCTGTACCCTCGTGATTGGTCAGACTGGTTGGGGATGAGGTACGCGATTGGTTCCCTCAGCTGTCTATTTAGCTTTGCAGGGGTGAGACTGGGATTTAATGGCTCTGTTCACCAGATGCTGTCAGACCCATGTGAATGACTGCATCCGGGTGACAGATCTGTGAAAGTTAACCCTGTGCTGTCTTTCTATTAAACATCTATGACTTTACTATTTAAGACAAGAAACAGAAAAAAAACAAATAAGATGAATAAACCATAGGAAAAAAGGCACATTGTTTTTCTTTTTAGGTGCGAAGGATATGTACATTGATGAAAATGATAGTCAGAGGTGTCAAAAGTATTCACATTTATTGCTAAAGTAGAAGTACAGATACTAGGATTCAAAAAGGCTTCTGTAGAAGTTGAAGTATCAACTCAAGCTTTTTACTCAAGTAAAAGTGTAAAAGTACTGGTTTCAAAACTACTTAAAGTATAAAAGTGAAAAAGTATAAAAGTAAAAGTAAAGGGGAAAAAATGCCATTAAGGGCAAAAGCTTAGGCCGCGCCACGGGGGCTTACAATGCACTATCCCACCTCCCCAAAAAACATTTTTCTAAAGGCCATAATGACTATAATGTTATATTAAAATGTTAATGTTGAAAAATTTGGGATGCACCTGTTTCAGATGCATTTATGCCCATTGAAAATGAACGCATTTTAGTACACTGTAAATACATTCAACAACCACATATGTGCACTACTGAGCATTAACATGTGTTTCATGGAGCGGAACACATGATGACTAGTTGCCTATAAGTATTGGTCTTCCTGGCTACCAACTTCCTCGCTGGTGCTTGGTTGGGACATTTTGCTCCAGTTCTCTTGAGTCTCCGCCACAGACATCTTCGTACTAGGCGATGGAAAGCGTATAAACCAAGAGAGTGTCGGAATGGTATGTTTATGTTTATACTTCTCATCCAACCACAATCAAACTCACTCTATCCCAAGTATAGATACAGTATAGATACAGTATAGATACCCAAAATTTCTACTTAAGTAAGGTAACGAAACATTTGTACTTAGTAACTTGACACCCCTGATAATAGTGATAACAATAATACGTGGATGATAACAGAAGAATATTTTCTGAAAATTCTGAACTATATGAACGCATCCACAATGTTTATTATTACATATCTGACTCATAAATAATTCATCCAGCCAAATACCAAGATATTCATAATCTGAAACCCTTTCAACACTGTCACCACTTAGTGGGGATAGTTTAAAAAGTTAAAAATCAATATCCCTAGCTTTAGTGGACACCATAAGTTTGGTTTTGCTTTCATTCAGAACAATTTTTTATTAAAACCTAAAAAAAAAAAAAAAAAAAAAAAAACCCTCTGAAGCCTGTTAAAATCAATTTGCAGTTTTTCTCAAGCCAGCTGTGCAGAATCAACAATGTAAAAAAAGTAGCTTATCATCTGCTAAAAGGTGAAAATCACAGTCAGTAAAGGAGGAAACAACATCGTTAATATAGATCAGAGATGGACAACCTTGGTTATTAAGAAGGCCATATCGTTTGTTTGTTTGTTTTTTCCACTGTTCAAGGAGCAAATTGTTACAGATTGTTGGATATTCTCAATGTAACCCCTCTGATTATTAATATCAATGAATGAAATAGTATGTTTTTTCCTGATCATATACCAACATTTATGTTTTTAAACTCAAGTACAAAGAGAAATGATTTATTTAAGGAGCTTTACACAGAATTCAAGAAATTCCAAGCTGCTTTTTTAATGCAGCGAACATGAAACTAACTTGGTACTTACTTTTTTCTTTTTACAGGTGCATTTGGTGATGCATATAAAAGATTTTTTTACAGAAACATTTGAATCTACTTAAAAGGAAACAAAGGATGACCTCTATTAAGAAAAAATCAAAATGAGAGGCCAAAAAAAAAAAAAAAGAAAAAATCAAATAAATTCAGATAACATGCAAAAAAATAAAAAATAAAAAATGAAATAGAATAACAATTTAAAAGAAATTAGGAATAAATATATTTTGAATATTTTAATGAGATTAAAAAAACGAACAATAAATGAAACTGAAAAAAATTAAGAAATTAAGATGTATTTAAATATGATAAAGAAAAATGATATAAATAAAATTCAAGGAAAATAAAATTCAAAAAAATTAAAAATCTACCAAACATAACAAATTAAGAATTTAATGAATTCATTTGTCATTTAAATTGAATTCAAAAACTAAAAACAATAATACTGAACACAAATAAACAGATATCAAAAATTGATACAAAAAACTAATAAAGAAAAATAAAATGATAACAAACAAGAAAGTGAAACAACAATACAAAAAAAAGTAATAAATACATTTTACTTTTTAATGAAATCAAAAAGTGAAGAATAAAATGTATTAAATCAAAATTAAAAAGAAATCAAAAGTGAAAGTAAATTGAAAAAATAAATACAAAATACAATATGTATTTTTTATCAACAGAAATGGGAAAAGGTTTGAAAATGTTTTAACTACATCAAAGAACGTAAAATAACTAACCATATATCAGTAGAAAACAAATCATATGAGAAATGTTTCTGTTTTCATGCGTTCATGGCAGATTTTGTCTGCTTTCTAAGGTGTATTATTAATCAGTATTTGAATTGTACTTTAGGGCCGCATTTAATGAGATGCAGGGCCACGTGTGGCCCCTGAGCCACCTTTTGCCTAATCCTGACAAAGACTGCAAATAAAACAGGGCCCAGAAAAGATCCTTTTGGGACACCTTTTGTTAAAGATAAAAACCGTGACTGAATGTTTCCACCTGTTAAAAGGATGGTTCTAAAACCAGTTACAAGCATTTGTGTCAAACTAATGCTACCAAGCGTCTGGATGGGAAGAACATGACCCACCATATAAAATGCTATTGAAAAATAGATTAATTGATAAAAACAGCAGCACAATGCCTCTTCTTATCCTTATTAGAAATGATGTTGGCAGCAGAGATGGTGCTGTGCTTTGCTTTAAAACCAGTATGATGAGGGCTTAAAGTTAAATGATTAGACAGAATTGATTTGCTTTGTTTGTTAAGCAATGATTCCAGGGTTTGTGACAGAGATGGTCTGTCAAAACCTTTTGCTTGGATCAGCAGCATATTTTATGATGTTTTATCTTTTAATTTCAGCATATTTATCTTATTTAAATGCTCACGCTTTAATACATGCAATCCTTGTTATAGTTTTAATCTTACGACATGGTAAAAAAAAATAAAGGGTGAACAAGTTAGAGATTTTTATGGCCAATATAAAAGAGATTTAATTTTCCAAGTACATCGTCTATTTCAATTTTCAATGATGGCTCTAGCATTCAAAATATTTTACTTAATTTTCATCCTAATCCTCATAAGGCTGTCACACTGATGCTGCGCTTTTACAAAATAAAGCCCAAATCTTCTGATTGGATTTGTGGCCTGTACTAACTAACTAACTTTTGTAAGATAATATTAAATTGTGGGGTTATTTCACTTAACAGAAAAGTCATTCAAAGGATGGTAAATGGACTTGAGCTTGTATAGTGTGGTTCTCATCATCTGACTCTGCAAAACACTTTCACACTGCAGGTTACACCAACCCATTCACACCCATTCACTCCTCATTCATACACTGATTGCAGAGGTTGCTATGGAGAATTAGCCATCAGTATTAGTTAATCCCATTCATATGCATCCATACACATTTACAGGCCACACAGACATGCCGCTGATGCTGCAGTGGGCAGCAGAGGGCAGGGCTGCCGAAAGACAAAAACTGAGAACCAAGAGAATGGGCCCTTGCAGCTGTGTTGTGTTGATGATACTAATGAATGTTTGTTGGATCAGTAGAATTGGTGCTAGTGCCCTGGCCTACAGTTATCTCATTTTGGAGGCGGAGCTGAAAAGAGTGTCAAGCTGTTATTGAGTTCTGATGTTGGAATTATTTATTGGTGCCACTTTTTAACCAATTTTCACCACTGTGTCCACTCATTTTTGCATTTTTTTCCACTTTTAGCCCATGTGTTCTACAATTAACTCAATTTTGCCACTGTTTAACCTTTAACTACTTTATCTACTTTTTCTGCCTCTTCCACTTCATCACCATTTTTGCAGTTATTTCGTATTTTTCTCTTAAAGTTGTCTCAGTTCCTTCTACTTTATTTTCTGGCATCCTGAGTTTTGTGCACCTCATGGCTTAGCTATGAAGTCTGACATTACTTTCCTAATCATTTATTTCAGTGTGCCCATCCTCATTGTTAACATTACCAGAAAAAAGGGTAAATTTTGTTTTAAGAAAAGCTGTTTACATTTTGAAAATGCTATATTGTACTACAGCATTAAAAAATAATACTTTGTTAAGAGTGATTTTTATCCAGGTTAGATATAAAATATTGTTATTATAGCTCAACTTTACAATGGATCATGACTTTTCTGACACCCATGGGACTCCTATTTGGCTTAGCCTCAGAAAGCCTCCCCTTTCTATTCTTCCAGAATATTTTGTGCTATAAACTCTATAAACTGTGACTACATGTCACTTTTGTTGTTGTTAATAAAAGTCACACATGTAAGAAATGATCTCTTGTCGGACATGAAATGGAGGTTAATTAATTAAGTTAAAAAGAGGTTTAACATTTTCAGGAACTCTACATGACACAGTTTCTTTAAGAGCGAAGCATCCCTGATCTGAAATAATGTGAATATTCACTTTGATGCCTCTTTTTGAATATTTATGTTTTTTTTTTTTTGTCATGATCTTTTCTATAATCAAGTGTGTTTGCTTCTTAGTAAGGGTTTGAATGTAGTTATTTATTTAATTAACTGTTGCTTTTTGCAGCACAGTCTTCTGTCACTCAATAAGTGTCCACAATATTATCGTCATGATATCAGTAGCGGCAGATATAAGATAAAAAAATGAATCACTGATATTGGCAGATACAAAAATTGCTGTCGAAATGGAGAACTGATATTTTGGCTATAAAAATGTGCCTACATCAGCTGTAAATATTTTCTTAATGAACAAATAAGCCAGTGGAGTTTTAAGCTCACTGACAGTCCTATGTCAGATGAAGTTTTTCTTTATTCATCATCAGTCCACTTTAGAGTGTGTTTTATGGACTGAAATTTGTTAATTTGCTCTTCCTCAAACTGTAAATCTTGTGTTTTAAGGGCTGAAGTTTTGGGTTTGAACAAGATTTTTTGGCATTAAGACTCTTGTATGCAAGATGTCTTAAAATTATAAACATGTTTTGGATTATTTCATTAACATTTAGACTATATTAACAACACAATTATGTTGATTGAGTTTTTATTTGACGTAATTGGGCCTTAATACCAAATAACAGGTTTTCAAGAGGGCAACATGTCTGAGCACTGTAAACAACACTGTAATGGGTCAGAGTGGTTTCCCTCATTAACATCAAAAACATTTTTCAATCAAAAGAAACATTTTAACGATCAAACAGTCGTTTAATCCGCCCATTACACCTAAGAAGCTGTTTAGTGACATTCACCTTTCAAAAAAAAAAAAACACAGCCCAGTTGAAATAAAATATCACCATGTGTTTGTATTTAGGTAATGGATGGCTGGAACTAAGGACATCTACTTATGACATTTTGTGAAGTCATTATTGTCCTTTTTCTCAAATATAAGATTATTTTGCCTGAATCAAAATATTAATTTGTTTTTACTCAATAATAGGGACTGGAATGTAAAATCTGCATTTTTGTTTTTTCTGTAGAACTCAGTAATACTTAACACAAAATACTGGAAAATAAAATGAAAACAAAAATGGCAGTGCCCAGTCAAATTTCCCAGATAGCTGCTATAGTTTGCTTTCATATAAAAGACAAATTAAAGAAAGAGGACTTAATGTAAGGGAAATCAAAAATAGCAGCATTTGGATGTGTTAAAAGTGCAGGATGTTATATTTTGCCTAGTAGCATTTAGAAGAGTAAACCTAAATTAGTTTTTAATCACCTGAATATATAACATTGTTTTATTTTTGTTAACTTGGAATAAGCATAGGGAGGACTCTGCCATCATTTTTGCATCTTGCATGTTTCTACAGTACAAAATAAGGGACCAAATAACAGATACAAGTTTGTTTTAAATACCATTGGTTTCCACGTTTACTACCAGAGAAGTGAGCATCACAGTCTAGAATATTACTGTTAGATGTAGCAAATACTACCAATTTTACATGCTGTATCTTTAAATAAACCTCTATGTGACCAACTGAATTTTATCAAAAAATTTAAAGAAAGATATTTAAAATATTCCCTATGTAGGATTTCCCAAAAAAAGTCAGAAACTGGTATCTTCCAGTCAGATCAGAGATTAAAGGTAAGTCTGTTCTACTTTCCTTCCTGATCATAGAGGCAATAAAAGTTTATTTTAATAGAAACTTATTCTTGTTATTGTCTCTGAAATAAAAAAAATACATTTGTAAAAAGGGGAATGTTCCTTCAAACCGTTAAAACTTTTGAATCCAAATAAATCAAGCTCATGATTTTGAAGGATGTGTTTGTGTCTGCCGTTAGCCGATCACACGTTGTGAAACACTGACACCTAGTGGTGAAGGAGATAAACTGCATGTATAAAGACAGACTACTGCAGTATTAGATAATATGTTTTAAACATCCAATAAGAGAAAGTTGCACTGGAGTTGCTTGATAAAACACACGTAAGGCAAACAATTAGCACTAGACTCCATTTGTTACAAATGCTGATTTCAAGTTGTTTATGGGTAAATTTATTTTAACCTTATCAAATCAATTGTACTACATCCATTCTATTGATCCACCAGCATGTTAGTTAATGTGAAGGGCAAACTTTGGTTAATTTGAATGGCTAGACTATCATTATAGACCCTGATTTAGCACTTTAATTACGGACTTGGTTCAGATTAAACTTGATAAAGCCTCCTCTTCCCTCCTTACCTCCAGGTGCTGCTCAGATTCACTGACTGGGTTCACATCATATGCAAGGTTTAAGTTAAGTTTAAGTTTATTTATTTGAAAGGGACAGTGCACATTAATGTAAAAACGTAAGGGATACATATTGTAAATGTGCCAGAGTCAGCAAAATGCTAATTTGCATCTGTTGTCCCTTGGCATGTCAAAAGACTAAAAGGCATCACTTACAGGCATGAAAAGATGTGATTTATGTAGCTTAAAAGAACATGTTACAATATAATACATTTCAACAAATACTCAGTCTCATTAAAAAACCTGAATAAATAAATCAACATCTCTCTGAACACAAATTTTAAAATCTTAATCATTGCATAACATAACATAGTATAACAACATAACATAGCATAGCATAGCATAGCATAACACAACACAGCATAACATCACATAACATAGCATAACATAACATAACATAACATAACATAACATAACATAACATAACATAACATAACAAACCATACTAAACATAGCAAATTATACACACTGTAACCTTTTGACTCTTCTCATTCTCTAAAATCCAGCATCATAAGTTGGTATTCAGCTCATAGAATTCCTTTTAGGAAGTTTGATACTAAATCTGTAGCAGTCCTGTTTCATTGCTGTGTAAGAGCAAATAAAAACAAAATGCAATGACTTGAATATCTCATTAAACAATATTTTATTTGCAATAGAACATAAAACAACATATCAGACATTAAAACTGAGACATTTTACTATTACAATACTATTACTACTATTACAAATATAAGTTCATTCTGAACTTGATGGAAGCCAGTCTAAAAAAGTAGGGACAGACCTATGTTTATCATTGTCTATCCTCCCTCCTTTAACAACAGTCCTTAAACATTTGAGAGGTAAGAGACCAGTTGCTGGAGTTTTGGGAGAGGAATGTTGTCCTGTTCTTGTCTGATGTAGGATTTTAGCTGCTCAACAGTCCTGGGTCTTCTTTGCTTGGTTTTTTGTTTTATGATGCACCAGGTGTTTTCTATTGGAGAAAGGTCTGGACTGCAGACAGGCCAGATCAGCACCAGGACTCTTTTACTTTGAATGCTGTTTTGATGGATACAGTATGTGGTTTAATGTTATTTTGTTGGTATACTGTAAGTCAAGACCTTCTCTTAAAGAGATGTCTGGATGGGAGCACATCTTCCCCTGAAACCTCGATATACATTTTTTAACACTGATAGTGCCTTTTTAGATGTGTGAACTGCCCACACTTTAGGCACTAATGCAACCTCATACCATCAGAGATGCAGGCTTTTGAACTGTGCACTGTTAGCAGGGTGGATGATGCTTCTCCTCTTAAGCTGGCCGGACTCCACATCCATGGTTTCCAAATAGAATTTTAAAATTTGATTAATATGACCACAGAACAGTTTTCCATACTGCTTCAGTTCATCTGAAATGAGTTTTGGTCCAGAGAAGACAGATTCAAAATCAGCTAATATATTTGATCATATGGTTAAATATCTCACTTTTAACATCTGATGATGTTGTGAATAAAATATGGGTTTACGAGATTTGCAAATCATTGAATGCGATTTCTATTTAAATAACATTACATCTATATTAACAAACTGTAATGCTAATGTTTATACTGATGGCATTGTTCTGTGCTTAGCAATTTCTGCACAATTAGCCATTGTCAAAGGCTGCTCAATTAATAAGCAGTAAAATCATAACATTTTTCAGGATTCTTACATTGGTATAATTTGCAAACCTGTGATATAGCTGAATGACAGTAGCAGCTTTTGAGCCCCCCCCCCTCCAGTTTGATGTCAGAGAAAATAAGGGCACTGCTTGAATATGCAGAATAACAACTACAATAGCTGAACAACAAAATACATTGAGTTTTAAATCATGATTAGTTTACACAGTTCCTGTACATCTAGGGCAATTTTCATCATCTGCGTCTGCCTATTTGGCCTTTTGCTCAGCTCACTCTTTGTAGGATTAATATTCATTAATCTTACCATATCCAGCTCTGCATAGTCACATCTCCATTCTCTCATTAATAAACATGGAAAACTCTTTTGTGTTTGTTAATCTACTCAAAGTCTTTTAGAGGGTAGTAGTATCTGATCTGAGAAGTTTGCAAGATACAGTACATGCAGAAAAGTTTAGAACAGCTCCTGAAATGGCAGAATTTTCAAACAAGCAATGATAATAAAGATCAACCATTTTTTATGTATTACCCCCGTTTTTCTGTAAAATTACATATCTAAATGTCATCCTAATGACTGTACTTTTTTACCCACAGCTTAGAAAAGTATATTTCAAAAATACTCATGGCACAAAAAGGCTAAGAAAGGAACCAGTGAGGAATATCTGACTACCAATCAGAAAAACAGTAGACAGCATAGTTATTTTTGGTAATGACTTTTTTGGTTAAAATGACAAAAATATGATGAAAGTTGTTACAAGGCTCACTGAACAACAGCAACCAGTACTGAGAAACAAGTAAATCATGTCTTGCAACCTCAGAGACACTGCCGGGACAATGCTGATTTTTAATGACACACAGTCTGACTATTGCACCCCCCAGTTGTGGACTCCTGTAACAGTCTTTGAACAGGCAGACTTGACCAATGTCAAAAATTAGTTAATAAATTGCAATTCATACCAAATTAACCAAAACTAACACAATAAAAATAAAACACCCATTTAATGACCTTGCTACATCAGCATTTCATTGAAGCTTAAGATAGGCCTATGTAGAATTGTGTCAGACGTTAAAGACAGATTATGATAAGACAGGATAAAGACAGCCAGGACAAATGAAACACTTCAGTGCTAGCCGACATGATACAAACAGATCATTTTCTACATTGTAAGCTACATAGAAATGGATCAAATCAGAACACTGATTTATCCTCAGCACATTTGGCTGGAAAAATTAAGATAATATGTCTAATCTAATTGTGGTGGTTCTATAAGTGGTGTGGTTCTGAGGAGTGGGCTCTTTGGCAGTGTTCACAGTGGTCTCAGAAAAAGTGACCCAAATATATATATATATTTTTTTTTGCTCTAATATGACTCATATCTGTTTTTTTTTCTGACAGTGTAAACAGCGCAAGTCACACTGAATCTGACCTTTTTCTATCAGATTTAGGTCACTTTCATATGCTGTACTGAATCAGATACATATCTGATCTTTTGAAATTTGACCGCAGTCTGAACAGTCAAATTCAAAAAAAAAAAAAAAAAAAAAAAAAAAGATCTGAGCAAAAGATCAGAATTGAGCATTAGGACATGCAGTGTAGCCATTGATGTTTGAATTGCTTTATTTACAGTTTAAAATATTCCCAGGTCTGTTAAAGGAAGACTTTATGCATAAGCAAAAGAGGTACCACGTCACAAAAAAACAATATCAACAAATCCTAAGGACATTTGCTTGATCAAGCAATTGCTATTTACCAAATAAAATGTTGTATGATAATAGATCCTTTATAAGTGGTTTATTTGGGCTACATTTTGAGGGAATTTGTAGTTTTGAAAGAACAGCACAAGATGATCAATGCTGGAGGGTTAAGTGAGGGAGAGGTGGTTTTGAGAGAATTAGGTTTGACTGACACCTCTTATTGTTATCGTTTTTGTAATCACACACCCCTTGTAACCGAGAAACACAGGAAATAGGCTAGTACAACACATGTTGTCATTGACACACTATTTCTTAATTAGGGCCAGATTGTGTTGTTGACATTGCTATTATTAGCTATGCTGAAATCATTAATACCACTTCCTACTTTCGGAGCCAAGATGAATCCGTACTGACTAACTTACTCAGCCTTTTAGTTAGACTGGCTAGTCGGAAGGAAGGCAGACAAACGAACACCGTGTTCTCCTGGCTTGCACTCCTATAAAATCCACAAATTACATGTGAAGAGTGCTAAACGTTGATCATAGTGATTGATAATGCTAACATTTCAGCCAAAGATAGATTAAACACCAATCGAAGGTTCTCTACCCATCGCTGCTGCAGCGTGGGGTTTCCGAGTGCTGACTGCAGGGTTACCGCGCCCATCTCGTCGTTCGATGGCCGGACCATAGTGTTACAACGGAAAGGGCAGCTGTTAAGCTTGGCGAAAGGGATACATTAGACTGTTTGGTTTTAATGAAGTGTAGTGACTTTACAGATTAACCCTTTTGTCCGCCTGGACAGTTACATCAGTACAGGGCTAGTGGGTGTGATCCCCCCCTCCTCCCCTCTCCGGTTGGTTGACTGAGGTTGTCAAGCTCCCTAGCTGTTGCCTGCGTTCTAGAAGGGCTGCTCCTCGGAAAAACTAACGTTAGCTGGCTAGCTAGTTAGTGAGCTAGCGTTTTGGTGTTCGTTGATGCGAGGATCGGAGGTTTACGCCGTCTTGTTTTCCAGTAAATGCCAAAACGCAAAAACAAACGCAAATTGAACCAGGTAAGGTGAAATAAATCGATTTTAATGCTATGTCTCCATCTTTCACTGTAGCTATTTACGGTATTAGCTGAGAAATTGTGGCGGAATTGAACCGTCCGGGGGTGGGGTAGCGATAGCTAGCTTCCAAGTCATTTAGTTAGCTGCGGATGGCTAACATTTAGTAAGCTATTTTATCTACAGCGAATTTAAGTCGCTTATTTGGAAGAAGGGCTTTAGCGTCTGATGCTTACGCTTGGTAAAAGCAATAGATAAGCAGATTGTATTAAATTGTACCGCTACCTCTCTGGTTTATTCATCCAGTCAAGTGAAATGGGTTAGGTACTGTTAATGTTAGCGAAAATCCCCGGCGTCAAAGAAACGGTAATATCGGCCAGTAAGGCTTGACATCAGTGATGGCCCAGCGGAGATGCTTCGTGGCCTAAAACACTTAAGTTTATTGCTAAAACTTTGAAGACACGTGTGATTATGTCGGGGCACCATAAATGTAAAGGTTATCAGTGGGTTTCCTTGTACTCGAAATATTACATGTTAAGATATTGCTGTCAGTTGATGATGACACACTGGGTTGGGCTGGAACAATAAACGTCCCGTAAACAAATTAACTACTAATATTGGTTAGTAGCAATAGCAGAGCAGCCTGCACTACAAGTTGACCTAAAAACTAGTCACTGTCCATATATCTGTTTAAAGGCCGCTCTTAATTAACGTGAGGTATTGTGGCCGCGTTAACACCCTATTTTTTCCCCCCCGAGTCGAACTAATAAGCTAGCACATTGCTGCCTTCCTGCAACGACTCGGCCGCGCCGGTGTAACGCCTTTTATGGTTAGTATTGCTAGTTATTAATCACCAGTTATCTAATATTGATACATGCACCGGTAGGTGATGGATGCTCATGTACTTTGTGAAAATCCCCCCTCATTTATTATTGCATTTTTTGCTTACTGAAGGCGCACAGGCCATCGCCGCCCGACCTTGCAGTTTTACTGGATCATATGCACTACGAGATTAGAGAGCCCAATAAATAAACGGATACCTCTTAATTAAATCAACTTTACACCGGCAGGTTTAACGAGATTGTTAGAGCATAGGTAAGTGGATTTCTAGAGGCCGAACAGCCGCCGAGTTTCCCCTATGTTGGCTTTAAAGCTAACTACATAGCACTCCATGTAATTGCGGAAGAGCTGCCGAGTCTCCCCCTGACTGGCTGTGGTTACGGTTTCTTTTGCAATAGAAGCTACGAGCTGTTACATTTATCTGCCTCAGTATTAAAGTAATCTTATTTCAGACATACTTAGTGTCAGACACTGTAAAATACAAACGAAAATGATGCCAATAATAGACTATACGTGTTCTTTGTGGAATAGTTTGCTCTGCCCTGCCTGCAGGCCTAAACAGTCAAGCCTGCTAGCATGCTAACTAGCGGACAGCAGTCTGCAAGATGGCGTTTAACTGCATCTTCTCAGATTTCCATCAGTGCAAGTCGTTTTATTATTGCACCGTGCAGCCTACAGTAAAGTAATAATTAGATTAGACGTATTCAAAGACAAATTATTTATAATTCACTGTGTGACTAAATTGTGGCCTTGTATTGCATCAAATTTCTCCTTAAATATGACAGGACTCTGGTAGTACAAACCCCTACACATATTAGATTAACAAATGACTGGAACAGCTATCCAGCGGCCGTTCAAATCCAATGCAAACCACTCTTTGGTTGTAGGCAAATCACTGTACTGCACACAGTGACTAAGTAAACTATCACAACACTACATAGAAGGCTGGATAAACCTGTGCAATGACAGCACCCAGTAATATACACTCACTTATCATTTCTGTTTACAGTATTGTGTGTTATTTGCATTTGGATTTGTTATATACATGTATTCTTTGCAATTGTAACCTTATTTTAAAACAGGGATGACTCTGAATAAGCATTTCTTGGACATTTTCAACAAGCTAAACGAGACACTGTATTAGGCTTGTGACATTATCAGTGGTGTTAAAATCCAGGCACTTGCTTTAAGCAGGATGTGTGTAAAAGAATTAAGATTAAACTCATCCTTTTATGATTGGGAAAACATATTTCTAATGCCTGGGCTGGATCTGCCAGCTGTTTATGTTAGTGGACATGGATAGGATTAGAGACTCATTGACTGAGGATTTTAGCTTTTAGGATTATGGAGTTGCTCAGTGATATTGCTGGTTATGGCTTTTTCTATGATCCAGCTTTAGACCTGTGAAACATTGCATTATCATCCTTTAACAGTGCAGATAAGCTGACCTCTCCTTTGAGAACAGAATGCAGAGGCAGGGGATTATTTTTTAAAATGTTAACTGTAGATGCAGGAGCCACCTTTTGAAAATAGCAGGCACAGACTGCCCTTAAGGGACCTGAGAGAAGCTAGTGAGCTACAACTCCAGGCTGTTTGCCACTGCTCATTGTTTATCATGCAGTCAGCTGACCCTGATCAGGCGCTTGGAAAGCAGAAGTGATGAGGGAGAGGAACTCCTCACTTGTAAGCATCCACAGAGGTCACTGGGAAATAAGACTTGAGTGTGGATTATTTTAAACTCAGATCTAAATATGAAACCAGTTTGTACCACTTTTTCTTTTACCATTGGGTTTTGGGTTGCAAAAATAAATGGAATGTTTTAGTTTGTTGAAGAAACTGAGTTGGATATGAAATTGGATTTTTTTCAAGTTGATAGGAGTTCATCTTTAAGTAGTGACAGAAATTTGTTTTTAACACAGTAATTTTGCTGACCAGAACTGCAACTCGGAACTAAATTATGCCTTCAGAGTTCAACTTGGATGGCACTCATGCCAGTTTATGTGTCTGGAAGCACAAAAATGTCTTATATCTATTACATGTCAAAAAATGAATGAAAATTACTAATATAAAAACATGCATGAAAGATGTGTAGTTGATGACTGAATATATGTTAACTCCTTAATCTACATGTTTATGAATCCTGACACAACTACAGTAAACCTTAGGTGAAACTAAAATTCAGTGTAAAAGTAAATCAACTTTAGATGAGGCTTTCACTCAATAATAGAGATTTAAGATTACTAGAGAGTAGAATATCAGGTATGTATGTATTCAGAAGTCTCCAAGGTGAGAGTAACACTGTGCTGCTATTGATGAGACTGCATAATAATTATATTCCATGACACATTTATTTAGAGATTAATTATGGTAAGAGGATAACCTGTTTAAAAAAGGTCAACCAATCAGAGGACATGAAGGATAACATAGTCAGGTAGAGAAGACTGTCTCACTTGTCTTGGGACGTCCACTGTCATAGGCCTACTGACTGACATACAGCAGGTAAGGTAACCGAGAAGGAAAGGCTGGTTAACTTTATGACTTTATTGGCAGTGCTAATAACCTTTTTGGTTTCAACTTTGCAATTTTGGACGTAAAACTGTCACTTGAGTGGCACTAAATCTGTTGTATTATTTGTTTTTCTAGACTCAAGGTTGCAGTACGTTTCATTGGGGTTGGCCTGTAGCTATTGCAAGTGAAGAGAGTAAATCTAGTCATAAAATGTTTTCTTTCAATGTTTTGTGTTTACCTTTTGGAAAATATCTTTTAAATGTGATGTTGCTTTTTTCTTAACAGTTTATTTATTTGAAGTCCTTTTTAAGGTTTACTCTTGCTAAAATTATGTGTGCATTCTTAATTTGTAATGGCTAACCAATTCTGTTAATGTAGACATGAGTAACAAAAAAGAAAGAAAAACATCCTGTGCCATTTAAACATGCTTGTTTGTACAGTTAGAGAACAATCGTAATTTGTTCTCAAATGCACTTATCTCAGACGCACCTGAATTATTAATTAAATGAATCTGAGCACTAGGGTATCCATTTTGTAGGATATCTGGACTTGGTAAACAGTAAATGACCATTTCAGCAGCTGCTAAAACGGTTACAGGCATTATTCAAAAAAGACTGGAAATTCATTAAGCCCTCGTGCTTGGTGCTACTGTACAAACTGTCTATTTTTTTTAATTGATCTGGGTCATGAAGTGGTGTGATGCCATATTTTATGAGTTAGTGTAATTGGTGACCAAAATTGAGATCTACATTCAAATGCTGCACCCAACTCAAAGTTTCTGAATAGAGCATTTACAGCCAGCACTTGCCTTGACAAGGTTTTTCCTTCTTTAACGTCAATGTAAATTAAGCTATTGTTTTGTACAGGATATAAAATGGTAATTGGCGTGTTTGCTATCAACTGTGTAATTTCCCTAAAAGTAATGAATGGATATTTATTTAAAAACTGCACTAATATACTTGGAAGAAATGAGAAATGATGTTCATATATTTGGAGCATGCTGGTTGAACATGAGTTTTGAAATGTTATTTTATCACACAAACTTTGTGAGTGCCTTGAGGGTCTGTATTAATATAAGTGGCTTATTGATCACTGGGCAAAAATTCTGAGTATCCCAGGGATTGAGGTCAACAGGATAATGACTGCTTTTCGGATCACTGGAAAGTCATGCCTTAACAGGATTTGTCTGGCAACCTAAACTGTGTGTCAGGATTATGAACGCCATTGAGGTGTGAAAGTAAGGTTAAACCATGACCTCTGTGTTACCTGTGCTGTAGGTAAACAATAAAGCGTATTAAAGACGGTTAAACTAATATGTGCTCCTCCTCTACCATTCCCTGCTGCTGTTAACAAATCTGGCTCCATGGGTTCAGTCTCACTGTATTTAAGCTTGAAAAGATATGACCTCTATTTTTTAATTAAAAGACTGTGTGATTAATTAAAGGGCTCTCTTAATTATTTTTAGATCAACAAGTGCCCCGGTAGCTGGAGTAAGGTAATTGAAAAAGCAGGATAAAATGAGTGAACTGGACCAGTTACGCCAAGAGGCAGAGCAGCTCAAGAATCAGATCAGAGTGAGTAAAAACACCATTTTCCAACCTTTTTATCAATCAGCTGTTGCATGACAACAGACAAAATATTTTTGCCAATACTACAAAGATGTTTGTGTGATTGAGAGATCACCCTTTAATGATCGGATTTTCCTCCTCTCTTAGGATGCCAGGAAAGCATGTGCAGATGCCACACTATCACAGGTAACATTCCACATTATGGTCTTCTTGTAGGTATTAAAAAAAAAGCATTTGGACTCAAATTAACAAGGATGTGTGTGTTTTCGCAGATCACGGCTAATATAGACCCCGTTGGCCGAATCCAGATGCGTACAAGACGAACGCTGAGGGGTCATTTGGCTAAAATCTATGCCATGCACTGGGGAACAGATTCCAGGTAAATAGACTGCTAGTTGTATGACTCAAATCCTACTGAAATCTGTTATTTCTCTATTCCCAATGTTTAGAACACCGTTAAACTTTGACTGGCCTTAATTTGAGAAATGTTAGAGCAATAGTTAAGTGTATTACTTTACTAAAAGCTTTTGGTGTATGACCTAAGAAAAACAACATAGGATGGACAGTATTATCGCCATGACATCCTATAAGCAACATTTTGGCTATAAAATTCTGCCTATATTGGCTGTAGAGACAATTGAGTTACATGAGTTTAAGGCTGGACCAACAGACCTATGTCAGCTTAAGAATTATAAGGACTGGAATGTATTAGTTTATTCATCCTCAAAGTTTATTTTGTTTTTTAACAACTGAGGTTTTACATCTGAACTATATTTGAATATCAGTGTTAGCTAAAATTCATTCGTAAATATCGGATATAAGCACAAATCCAATTTCATGCATCCTTAAATAAATGTGAAAACTCCTGATGTTGTTATTGTGTCCTAAAACTGTTTTGATTTGTGTAGGCTCCTGGTCAGTGCCTCTCAAGATGGCAAACTCATTATTTGGGACAGCTATACTACGAATAAGGTAATTTATTCTTCTTATTATAATTCAGTTGGATGCATGAAGCAATTGTTAAATTTGTCATTTGTTTGTTAGGCTAAATAGGGGCTCTTAAGATATAGGTTGCACTACTATTAAAGGAACAAAATTAACATGCTTTTCACATATTGATTCCTGAGCAATTTTAGGAGCTCTGCCTCTGAAATGTTTGAGTTTCTGATTCACACTTGTTCCTGTCAAAAAGGTTTCCCTGTCATGCAAGCGAGGTGTGGGGGATGGGTAAAACTAGGGGACTGGCAGGATATGAAATGTAAAGTGTACAGCTCATGTAGAAAATTTTGGCAGTTTTCACACATAAAGCACATCTAGAAAAATTAAGGACATTTTCAAGAGTTTGGTTCTCTCTGCCCATGCTTCATATATTCAGAATAAATCAAATAGGCACCAGAACCGCTGGAAAAGTTTGTAGTTGAATTAATGGACATGCACAATTTTTGCTTGTATGGCCCATACTGAAAAATTGAAACAGAATTATGCTGTGTCAAAGTCCCGGCTTTATAAAGTAGTCCTTTTGCTGACACCAAAAAACAGTTTCTTTGAGTTTGATACAACCAGTGATATATCCAGCTGGGGATTAAAAGATTAAAGGGTCGTTCTTCAGTGTATCTCTAGACAAGGTTGCAAGCCAGACTGAGGTTAGAGTTGTATCTGGCAGGAGTTCCCTAACTTTGCCATGCAAAGGATTCCCCCTACAGCATTGCCCTCTGGCAGGAACTCCCCTTTTGGGGGGGTGGGGGGGTGGGGGGGGGGGGGTGTCTTAAATTCTTTGTACATTGTGATAGAAAATAAAATAATCATACAACTTGGTAGTGTTTCCTCATTTTTGATAACCTTGATAATCGCTCAATTGATTAGGTGTCATTAATCAACAGTCATAATTTTTCACCCTCCTCATTCATTCTCTGCATTAACTATTTAAAAGTATTTGTAATTCCTTACTAACTTTCCATTCTAAGAGGAAGCTGTTTGCTAGTTTTAAGTGATACAGCATCTTTGTGGTAGCCATGTCACTAACAGCAGCTGCTCGATTCTGATTGGCTAGAGGGATTTATGTTTGGTTTTTTTAAGCTAAAAGATTTGCATAGTAACCCATCACAGAGATTTTGATGTTAAGTGATTTTAGCATTCCAAATCCAATTTTATTGCCAATATTTATATAATAAGTTAATTTTTAGTTTTGGTCCATTTTCTGACCTGTTCCTCCAGGGTTGTGACCTCATTGTGAAACAAAAAAATGCTGGTATAGGGGACACTTTTTGTGGGAAAAAGGTCTCACAAATAGAAAGAGCACTAGTTTCAGCCTTTGAAAAAACATGCTTGCACATTATGCTGCCTGTGAGTGCCCAAAGGAAAAGCTTATTGATTTGTATATGATGTTGGTCAGGGACATTGAAATGATTGGTCATACAGGACACTGTCTAGTGCTAAAATAATGCATCCTGTGTGCTGTTCTCATCTTTTCTGCTCTTGTTGTTTGATGGGTCCTTGATGCTTAAGGTCGTGACCCAATCAGGATGTAACTCTTGATTTTGGAAGCAGAGTAGCTTTTTTATATCTATAAATATTTTAAAAAGCATTAAGATCAGTTACTTGTTTAGAACCTTCTTAGATTTTATTACTAATAAAATACCTAAGGTATATATTTTTTTACAGACTAATCTCCACAGGCAAGGATATCATGGCTTTCTTGCCAATAAATTTACATTTTAAAGGTTCGGAAAAGGTTTTAAATTGATGAAAGAACTCTTGCTCTCTTCATTGTATCTCCAGATCAGGAATGTTAGCCACTGTGTATTGTAGCTTATGTATTTGTTGATTTTGAACATACAATAGAACTTTGAATTTAATGTGTTTGCTCTTTGTGCTGCCATTTTTTCTAGGTTCACGCCATTCCACTTCGATCTTCCTGGGTCATGACTTGTGCTTATGCACCGTCAGGAAATTATGTGGCCTGCGGTGGCTTAGACAACATCTGCTCCATCTACAACCTGAAAACCCGCGAGGGGAATGTACGTGTGAGCCGTGAGCTCGCTGGACATACAGGTGAGTGTACTGCTCTAATTTCTTTATCTGCTATGATATCTAAATCATTAAATGAAAGTCTTATAACAGAGCAGAGTTTCTTGAGCTACTTTGTTCTAGCCAACTGAATTTTATGGCATTCCTGTAGGGCAATTTAAAAAATACATCTTATTGGGATTATTTTGACTTACACTGCAACTTCAGTATGAATTGTGTTGTGATGCATGATAAGTATTTTTTTGAAACATTACGATAACCAATCATTTCCTACTCCTGATGGCCGATAACCGATATATTTTTTTTCAATTGTTGATTTAACAAAAGAAGTTTATTTGGTGTGCTTATGCACATCTGGGGGTAAGAAGGGGTTAATATGTAGTGAGCAAAGATATTTATAACTAATTTTAACTAAAATCATTTGTGTTTTTCAAAAAAGAAAGAACTATTCTGACTTTATAACTGTTATTTTAGTTCACTGTCTTTAGTTAAACATTTGTGTACCAAGTACAGCATACATAAACAACTGACATAGGTTTCCCCCATAAAACCAAATGATAACAGGCTGTTATGCTTAACAAATTGAGATATTTGGGTCTGTTTTTTTTTTTTTTTTTTTAGATTAAAAATATGCACTGGCATAAGTCATATCATTGAGAGGTTAAGAATGTAAAGTCCACTGTGGTCTGTGGCTAAACTTCTGTTCCTAACATTGATCAGACTGAATGAAACCTCATCAAACAGAGCAGGCAGGTATATGTCTATGAAAGTAGCAATGGATCAGGAGACTGTCAGACTGATTTTGTTATTATAACATTGCGTCTTTTGGCTCTGGCAAACTTTCTGCAGTTTTCAATGCCTGCTTCAATGCAATCAGCGTTCTGCCTGGTATTAGCCGTTGACTCGGTCCTAATGCCCGCGGCTGAGGCTAGTGGCTGCTGCCGCTTCGTTTTGACGTTGTTAGGATGATGACTCTTAAATGACTTACAAGATCCATCGAGGACTTTTGGTGCTTAACAGCGGGTCTTGTACTGCGGTGCCACCTGCTGTTTCAGAATGTGTAGTCTTGTGAGAAAGAAAAGAACAAACCCCAGCACTGCCATGCTGACAAAAATATATATGTTATCAGGGCTAGTCGTCATGATATAGGACTTATTGGAATTACACAATTTCCTGTTATCGGCCCGATAGTTATCGTGCACCCCTAGAATTGTTGTATTAATGACTGGTCATTCTAATGGAATTCTCATTTTGATAAAGAAAAACAGCGGGGGGTATTAAATTTCTCTAAAAAAAGAACACTTGAATGTTTGCATGATGTGTAGAGCATACCATCTCTGCTGCAAAAAAAGAGTTAAACTGGCGTTTTGACACACGTTTCAGGTTAAAGAACTATTACACCCTCTGTGATTTTAAAATTGCGTCAGGATGGTATAATTTAATCTATATATTGTATAAATTGCCCTGCTTTGCATTTTTGTAATCTTAACATATGCAAACTTCAAACACTAATCTTAAAGCAATGTTATTCGTTAGTCTGCTGAACACTTTAGGTCATAGATTTTAACATTATTCTAGTGAAAAAGAACTGTTTTAAAATTTATAATTTTTTTCATTCAATCTAACCATTGTGATGATAGGTTGCAAACCTTTTCAATATTAAAGCCACATAAAGAGCAAACTTATGCTATGGATAACTAATAAAACTACTAAGAATGGACGGTACTTAATGTCAATTGTATACAATTCTATAAATTCTGGGTGCTCATTTATTTACCCTATGCAATACTGATAATGCAGAATTGCCAAAATATGGAAATCAATGTGTCTGCTGGTAATTAGAATCTCAAACAAGCTTCCAAGCCAATAATTTGTCCACTATTGCTTCTCTCAACAACAGGATACCTGTCCTGCTGTCGCTTTCTTGATGACAACCAGATTGTTACAAGCTCTGGAGATACCACTTGGTAGGTTCAAGGTTCAAATCAATGGTTTCAATAAAAGTGCATGTGTTAAGACCTAACTAGACTCAACTGTATTTGATTTTGTAGTGCACTTTGGGACATTGAGACTGGCCAGCAGACCACTACCTTTGCTGGACACACTGGTGATGTCATGAGCCTGTCATTGGCCCCCGATGCACGGTCATTTGTCTCTGGTGCTTGTGATGCCTCTGCTAAACTCTGGGATGTCCGAGAGGGCATGTGCAGACAGACCTTCACCGGCCATGAGTCTGACATCAATGCCATCTGTGTAAGCCGTTTGAGAAATATTCAACCTCAACATTTTTCTTACATGAATTTACAGTTTTGGATGTACTTGATTGACATGCTAGATTTTTTAATGCTTGTGTTTTGCATTAATATTGTTTTTTAAACTTTCAGTTCTTCCCTAATGGCAATGCCTTTGCCACGGGCTCTGATGATGCCACCTGCAGGCTGTTCGATCTGCGTGCTGATCAGGAATTAATGATCTACTCTCATGACAACATCATATGTGGCATCACCTCTGTTGCATTCTCAAAGAGTGGCCGTCTTCTCCTGGCCGGCTATGATGACTTCAACTGTAATGTGTGGGACACACTAAAAGCTGACCGTGCTGGTGGGTAGTCGATATGACATACTTTTGTTCCTGAATAATCCTGAAGTGTGCTGTCATGTATGCTAAATTAGGATTGTTCTACTTCCATAGGTGTGTTGGCTGGTCATGACAACCGTGTAAGCTGCCTGGGAGTAACTGATGATGGCATGGCAGTCGCAACGGGATCCTGGGACAGTTTTCTGAAGATCTGGAATTGAAGCCTGAAGGTTTCTTTTTTTAAAATTATTACCCGCATTTTTACCTTAGGCTACTCCATGTAAAGTCCTAGTTCTACACCTGTAGTTGCAAATGTTTGTTGAAGCCTCATGTGTTGCGAGGCTGAAGTGGAAGCTGAAATGCTTTTGCGCCACTTCCGTGCCCTCACAGGTTTAAGGAAGTTTTTGGTTTAATGAAGTCTCTCTGTTTCTTTGTCATTTGCTGGGTTTTATTTTTGAGACGCCTGTTAGCTTGAATCTCTTTATCCTCTTTTGACTTGTGTGATCAACAAAACATTCCTGCCCTCACAGACTCAAAGTCTAGATACTGTAAATGTTGGGATTACATTTGTTGAAGACTAATTTTGTAAAAGCCTTGCAGTAAGAGAAACCAACCTAGGGGAGGTTCATCCTCTCACTAACCAATGATGCATCTCAATTTTCAAAAACTTAAAATCATTCCAGACTTAATAAGAACATTGTAACTTTGGGAAAAAGGTCAGAGTTACTGCAGGCTCCCTAAATGACCAAACGCTTGCTCTGCATCTGGGCGTAGATGTAAGTCTGCTGTAAAGTAAACTAAAGCATTCTCATGCGCGCCTGTATGATTGGACAGCTTTTCATTTAATCTTGGCCCATTATATTTTTTATGGTGCCAGTTGACAGAAGGCCAAAAAAGCTCAACTGTAGATCAGGTCAGATTAGTTAAATTCATAATTTCATGTGTCTTTGTTTCCTAGATGTTCTTTTAACTCCAAAGTTGACTGGAAGACCATTACAACTTCAGAATGTTCACAGCATCTTCTCAACACTGTTTAAACTGACTTGGACACCACAAAAAAACGAAGGGAAACCAATGCCTTTCCTACACAAAGAAGAGCACAATTGTTTATCACCTAGTTAAGAAAGGATCTCCTGTGGTATCAAATCAGAAACTTGTGCATTCCTTCTCGGACCATTTTATGTTACCTTGAAAGAGAAAAAAAAAAAAACAACAACACTATCATCCCATGCAAATGTGTGCGTCTTGAAAGCAAAAATGTTGGAGTGTAATTGTACAAATTATTTAACTTTTTTTTTTTTTTTTTTTTTTTTTTTTTAAAGAATTCTATTCTGATGGTTTGTTATTCTCGATGACTTTACTTTTTTCACATTTCTTTAGTGGTTTTAGATATGTTTGAATTACTGCTTGTCTTTCTAATCCAGTTAAATCATATAAAACAGATGACAGAAAACATGCAGCAAGTTAAAGCTTGGATCATATTACACGAGCAGCTTTCAAAATGTCCATGATGTATTTATATACTAGCTGTTTTTGTTTCATCACAGCCTTTTGCACATGAAGAAGCTTCGCCTCTCAACTAATACTATGTTAACTAACCAAGCACATGCTCTAAGTTATGAATGCTCATTCCAGTACAAAAGGAGTTATTACGAGTAACTTAAACAGTTAACCCCCTAATTCTTGTACATGCCTTTAAATCTGGGTGGGAAGGGGTGGGGTAGTATGATAGGTGCTGTGATAATTGGGGCATGGCTCGATTTTAATATATGGATGGGGGGGGATTGTGTTTAGTATCCACTTTGAGTGAAACACCTCACCTGACTAAATAGACACTTCCGTTGCTTGGGACTGCAGTTGCAACTCTGTGAATGAAATGTACAAATCAATGTCTGAAAATAATGGTCTGATGTTTTAAGTTAAGACATTTAATTTTGTCTGCCATGAGTTAATTTAGATGTGCATGCTGTAGACTTGCTTTCAATGGTGCAAATTCCTAGATTTTTTTTGTTTGTTTATGAAAAGGAGAGTTACCTATTGATTGAACTTAATAGAAGCCAACTTTTTTTTTGGCTCCAACTCTGCATACATCATGTACTAATACTGGTAATGCTATGCACCAGAGTGAGCAAGAGTGGAGAAAGACTTAATATTGATTGCATACTTAGTGTAAATTATGCTTACCAGTTCTATTGATGCCAATTTTTGTAATAATTATAACAATCATTGTGAAAATTCTATCCTTGATAAGTCCTTTTCTCTCCTTCAAATCTTCACACTCAATAGAACAACGTCCTCACATACTGTCCATACTAAACTTTTGTACATTTTTTCTTGGTCTTAAATTGAAAATCAGAGCATCTGAATGACAACATTTCACTGTATACAGAAGCACTTTTGTTAAAGTTGTGACATATTTTCACTTTTCCTTTTTTTTTCTGCGATGATGTACAATAAATGTGATGTATTTGTGTGTGGCCACAAGTGAAAATGCAATTCAACTGAGACAGATTCCCTTTTCTCTTTCCATTAATATTATAGAGCTCTGCACCCTTATGTACCTTTTCACTTTTTGTATTTCATTTCAGTCTGTTGGTGTTACACGGTGAGCTGGATGCAAGATAGATACTGTACTAAATTGTACTGTTATTGATTGAAAAATGTAATAAAAAGCTGTTTGAGATCTCTTTGTGTTGAGTCTGAAATCTTCCACAAAATGCACATTAGATCCTTTAAGAGTCAGTTGTTAGCCAGTATTGGGGTGTAACATCTTTTGTTTGCTAAGGGTGGGCTGTGGATAATGTAGGGCAAACAACACAACCAAATTTGAATAGAAACTGTTGATTTAAAAGCAAAAAATATTATAGGGTGGCATTCTTTTGTTTAAAAGATGTTTTTAATAAAACTTAATTTTGACTCTTGAATACTCACCCAAAACAAATGTAACATCCCTAAAGACAAAAAAAAAAAAAAAAATTACGTGCACGAAATACAATTTCGTCAATTCGGCTTTGCTACAGATATGAATATGTATATTCATATTAAATATCTATGTTATTGAATGTAATGGTATTTTGGATTTAAACAGCAATAATTTACAGGTTTGCATATTTTAACAGCCTGGAGAGTGAAAAATCAAAGCAACTGAACTGTGCTTCATGCCATAGCTAGTGCTTTCGATTGATTAAAAAAAAAACATGGGCTTTGCAATTAATCCCGTTGATAATTTGAGAAGTATCCACACACTTTTAATTGCATTCTTCATCCCAGTGATTAAGTGAAAATTATGAAATATAACGCCTTTAAATTTCTGTTTTCTAAATTTGCACAAGTAGATCCAATTAATCTTAGCAAGCATGGCTTTAAGTTAAAAAATCTGTTATTTTACGGATATTAATCCAATAAACAACCTGTAACTGACGCCACAGACTTCTAATCAGTGTTGAAAGATCACCTAAGGCTTTAACTTACTCTCGGGCCAAACTAGCCCAAAAGCCGGCAAGCTTTATCAGTTGTAAACATTGGTATGCACCTGAAACTGAAAACACTACTATCTGAATCATACATTGAAATATTTTATAATACACGCTTATGTGTTTTATTGCAGAAATTAAAATGTTGAGTTACAATATAACTTTGATCAAGAATCTTAAATGTGCGTTCAGGAATACGGAATCGATTAAATACATCTTTATCTTACAGGCTGGACAGCCCCTAAGAACCGCCATCTTCCCATTTCAGCCAACGGTACCAACGCAGCAGCTCTAACGGAAACCACTGGAGATGCTCAACCTGGTCACTTCTGTAGGAGGGAGGGCAATATTATCTTAAATCAGCAACACAATAAATGCAGTAATCCGTCTTTCTTTACAGTAATCTGATATTTATTATAGCATTGATGTTTGTTAGTAAACTCGATACTAAGCAGGTATTCAATACGTTCTCATTTAAACGACTAACTTCAGACAAATTAACCGCTTTGCGTAATATGGTTCCGTCCAGTGACGTAGTTCCTTTTGCGCTTAGATAATGCCATTTTGGTAGGCCTTACTTTGTGGTTTCAATTTTCGCCTCGTGGAAAAAAAAAATACATGCCGTACTGTATAGTTTTCATTTGGGATAAGACGAATGTTCGGTTGATGTTGTTATAAATTAACCAGCCATCACGCGCCATTTTGATTACGCCGTCTAGATCGGTTAAGTTAACGGGGGACGTGAGCATTTTTTCGTTACGCGGCACAGTTGAACGGTCGTCTAGTGTTGACGACACAGCTCTGTCCAAGCGAACAAAGGAACAGTAAGGTCGATACACTCTCGTTACCGCAATCAGAAGCAAGTATTATTTATGAGATAGTTTAATGTTTAGTTTTGTCTCATGTCTTTTTTGTTGTAGTATTTTGTCTTGAGACGTGTTTTGGTTTGAATTAAACTAATTAGCCTTACTCATTCAGTTCTGTTAGCATCATCGGCTAAGGATAGCCGACAGTGGACAATCAGTGAGCTAACAGCTAACTCTAGCTTTGTTGTGATACAAGCTTTATTTCTGTGAAAAAATGGCGGAAGTGTATATTAGAGTGGCAGAAGATGAAAACGAGGAGCCAATGGAGATTCCGTCCGAAGACGATGGCACTGTTCTGCTCTCAACCGTGGCAGCTCAGTTTCCTGGGGCGTGTGGCCTGCGGTTCAGGAGCCCCGTGTCTCAGTGCATGCGAGGAGTGCGTCTCGTGGAGGGAGTCCTGCACGCGCCTGAGAATGGATGGGGGAACGTAGTGTATGTGGTGAACTATCCTAAAGGTGGGTGTAACCGTTGACATTGTCTTTAAATAACACTGGGAAAACAGGTGGCCGGATTGTAACGTAATTTATATTTCATGATGTAGCCGCCAGCGCTCTGAAAGTAGACTAGGATGACGTGACACGTTTTGTTTACGACCTCAACGTGCACTGCGAGGTGCCAGATTAATTTATAAAAAAAAAATTTCATAGCAGCGTCAATGTTGTTGTTGATTAAGTTGTACATTTTTGTCAGTAAACCTCGTAAAAGGTAGTACAAGAGTCCTGTAGCAAATGCAGTTTTTATGGTGGAAAAGTTTGATGAAATTGTTGTAAATATGTTTTTGTTGCATTCTGTTAAGACTAGTGGCTTAAACAATGGTTGTTGTTGGTTCATTGAAGAGATATATAGCAACTGTACAACCTGTGTGCATTTACCTTTCTTGTATTCTGAAACATAAGATTGTATCCTCAAGCACAATTGACTACAATAATTGATACATGCAGACCAGCTTCTCAACTTTAAAAAATCTGATTGTAATTATTTTGACTATTCAAAATTCAATATTAACTCTTGTATTGAAGGGAATGATATTTGTTTTTCTAATTTTTGATAAGAAAACATACAAAGAATAAGGAAAGAAAGGTTATTTGTGTACTTCTCTTGAAAAAAAATGACACTTGAATGTTTGCATGATGTGGAGCGCAACATCTCTGCCTCAAAAAATGAATTAAACTGTTATTTTGACACATTTTAGTTTTAAGAAATATTGCATCTTCTGCTATTTTAGAATTGCATAAGATATTGTGATTTAATTTCGATTAATTTCCCAGCCCTATTCTAAGCTGGTTTAAGTTCTGTGTCTGAAAGCTCACCTCTTCAATAGGGTTTAAGCTACTGAAGACATGGAGATGATGTTGGTGGTGTTGGTTTATACTGAGCTGACCTGTTGGTTGGGAACTACATAATCGTAATAGAAAGAGCCATGTTGTCACCTGTCAAACGCAACTTAATGTTAAATCATACTGTTTCTAGAGCAAGTAATATTGGCACTTATGTAACTGGTGAAAATGGAAAAACTCCCCCCACCAAATCTTAAATATATTGGCATGATTTTGAAATGGTTGTGGTTAAATTTTTGTCATAGGAACTTTTCCAAATTCACAAGAAATGGCAGGGAAATTCATTTAAGGCTGCATGTCTGGTTCATTTTGTTACTATTTTGAAAATGTATGTCTGTGTTGATTTATTTTCAGACAACAAAAGGAAAATGGATGAAATAGATGCTTCTTCTGCTGTAAAAATGAAGAGGGGTGACATGAAGACGTCTGACCTAATCGTCTTGGGTCTTCCTTGGAAAACAACTGAGCAGGACTTGAAGGACTACTTCAGCACATTTGGAGAAGTCATTATGGTTCAGGTATGACATTAAAACCATCAATGCAATTTATTTTGGTCTGGATTTTATGTTGTGAGTGTGGATCATCATTGCTGGGTGTTTGATTTACTCTTAGGTAAAACGAGATGCAAAGACCGGAAACTCCAAAGGATTTGGCTTTGTGAGGTTCACGGAGTACGAGGCCCAAGAAAAGGTGATCTCCCAGCGCCATATGATAGACGGAAGATGGTGTGACTGCAAGCTCCCTAACTCGAAGGTGAATATGGTAATGTCCATGTGTATACCTGTATCCATTGTGGGAATGATAACCGTGTTACCATTACTAGAAACAAACATTAACGTGCAATATTAACGCTTCTGGTTTGTTTACAGCAAAGTCCAGATGAGCCGTTGAGGAGCCGAAAAGTGTTTGTTGGACGTTGCACAGAAGACATGACCACGGACGACCTAAGGCAGTTCTTCATGCAGTATGGAGAAGTCACAGACGTCTTCATCCCAAAGCCATTCCGAGCTTTTGCCTTTGTCACATTTGCAGATGATCAGGTATTTTGTCAAATTTACAGAAAGTACCCTCTTGTTGCATCACTGCTCAGATGAACTGATTGGTGTCCTTCTCCTCACAGGTTGCCCAGTCTCTCTGTGGAGAGGACCTAATAATCAAAGGTGTCAGCGTTCACATCTCAAATGCTGAGCCCAAACATGGCAATAGGCAGTATGACCGTACGGCACGGTTTGGAAATGGCTTTGGAGCTCAGGCATTTGGTAGCAGCCGTAGCGGGTTAGGAAGCAGCACTAACAGTAGTCTGGCTAACTTTGGTTCCTTCAGTCTGAACCCTGCCATGATGGCTGCTGCTCAGGCTGCACTACAGAGTAGTTGGGGGATGATGGGTATGCTGGCTAGCCAGCAGCAGACATCCACCTCAGGCAGCACTTCCAGTGGAACAAGCTCGAGCAGGGACCAGAGTCAGTCTTTCAGTGCAGGTAACAGCAACTATGGCGCCAGCTCAGCCAGCCTTGGCTGGGGAACAGGGTCAAACTCTACAACCAGTAGCAGTGGGTTTAACTCAGGTTTTGGGTCCAGTATGGAGTCAAAGTCGTCTGGGTGGGGTATGTAAGTTAAGTGTTTGTATGGTAAGTATTGTGAAAAAGATGAGTCTTTTCAAATTTATTTCTGGTGTTGATGCGTATCTGAAAACTTAACACTTTTGTGGAAGATGTTTTGTACATTTGGAAAAAATGCTAAAGATTTAATTTAGAAAGTGTCGAAGTGAGTTGTTTACCAGGATGTCTGACTAAAGTGCTATTTTTGATGTCTCATTTGTTTGTATCCATTTCAACTGGATTCTCTAATGCATGTATTGTGAGATGTGATATAACCATTTTGAAAATGCATGAATGTTTGTGGTCCACCATTATCCGGCTTTGTCATCGACCCAAAATGCAATCTTGCATTGAGAAGAATCTGGTTGAAACCTAAATGTTTTAAGTGCAACTTTATTTGCAGTCAAGTTCTGTGGAAAAGCCTTCATTGAAATCTCTTCTGCAGTTCACCTCTCTTCCATTTTCCCGTGAGGAAGCTCCTCTTTGGCAGCATTCTTGGGGTGATATCGGTATCATTCTCCCTCTTCCCACCTGTAAATGCTATGCCATCAAAGAACGGCTTCACCACGCATGTTCTAAGAGACGGTGGGTGTTTTCACTTTTATCCACTTTTAAATGGAAAGAACTGCGCAACTGACATTTTAAGAACTGATGAGTGCGATTGAGGATGGCTTGTGGCGAAGAGTGAAGCAATGAGTGAGCGAGCGGAGAGACGCGTGAAACGGACTGGTTGTGCGATGAAAGAGCCCAATTTGACTGCTTTTCTGAGTGTGTGAGTGGAAGCTGCAGATGCAACGAGCGCCTCCCCTAACATGGACATTCTTTAATTAGTACTTCAAGATTTTTTTTTTTAAATCTTTGCAAGTTTTTCCTTACTCTTAAGTATGTCGATCAAGTGCAGAAATATCAAAATGTAGTGGAATGTTGTGATGAATATTTGTATTGCTTATATTATCTGATTTGAATGCTGTATGGTGTGTGCTTTCATGTTATTGAACTGATCTGTAAGTGTGTTTCTTGATGTGGGTGACACCTGCTGAAGACTCTGGGGGACGCGAGTGATAGTGTGAGAACGTGAAGGTGTGTGTCCAATGGTTCCCAGTAGCTCTTGTTGTTTGTGGGGTGTTTATAAAACATGTCAAATGAAGGGAGTTCTCTAATAAAGTTCATTTGAATAGATGCTTAGTTGATATTACTTGAGTCAATTTGTCAATAAAAAAACATCTAATTCGATTCACATATCTAGGGACCTTGGGCTCTGCTGGTCGAGGTCTCCGTTTGAACCCTGACTGAAGTCTGTTCTGAAGGATGAAGACGGAAGTTCCAACACTTTCAGTGTGTGGCCTTCTCAGACATGATATGGGGTAGTACCTGTCTTTTTGCTGATTTTAATGGCTTTTAGAGTGAAATATCTATTTTGGATTTTTCAGCTAGTTGTAAGGTTTGTCTTTTTTAACCTAAGCACAGTACTGTAGAAACAAATCTCAAAAACTTGTTTTTAACTATATGGCCTTAAACACCCAGTGTTAACTTTATGAGGTGCACCTGTACAATGTATGACAACCACATAGGGGATTGTTTACATGTAGCATCATTCAGTGTTGTGTTCCTGATCAGTATTTTTATATTGGCTCTAGTTTTGTCAGCAGTTTTTGGCTAAGCTGACAAAATGCAGTACTGAAAGGTTAAGTACCTAACCTTGTAAAGCAGATGGATACGGCCGTTTCCGTGTTACTGTGACGTGTCCATCTTGCAAAGCTCTGTCTGAACCTTTTGGACCCGGTTAGAAAGTGACAGGACCAATCAGCGATGAGGGGCAGTACTTTCAGCTGCAGTGGAATCGTGATGTAAGCAAGCGACAACAGGTCTGGTGCAATAATGGCGGAAGAGCTTAGTGTGGATGCTGCAAAGGCGCCAGTTTTATCAGAACTTGATGACATTTCTTCGTTAAAAGAGGAACAAAGAACAGCAGTGACACCCCCGCCCCCAAACGAGTTGTGTACTGATATGTCCAGTCGCCATGGTTCGCATTATTCCTCGATAGCTGCGCACACGCACCTCGGTCGCGGCTTGGTCACATGTTTAGTTGCTCTGATTGGCCCGTAAACATGTGACAGAACGTTCATCCAATCACACTCAATTTTTTTTTTTTTCAAAGCCTCTGCCCTTTCCCAAACGCTTAGTATGGAAGGTTTTCCAGATGGATGTGTGAAACACGTCCATCATGCGTGTCAGGTTATGGTGTACCCAGACTTTCCTAAAGATTCTACAAACATCAGCTGTAAACCAAACAGCCACTTAATTACAGCCTTCTAGGGTTTTTCTTCAGTTGACTTAATAAAATAGTTGACAAAAACAGCAACTTGTTTTTCTGTACATTTCAGATAGATTTCAACAGTGTATCGTAGCAATACTAGATTTGAACTTTCCTTTGCAACTTAAGACTCATTGTGGCCACGCTTATTTAATGTTTGTGAGAGGTTGCCAACTGAAATTGTTCATCTGTGTTTTACTCTGAGTGAATACACATTTCTAATATGATTGTGAAAAATATGACATGTAGCAACAATGTCAGCTTCATGTATTAAGTATCTGTATTTTGTTCAACCACGTGATGATTTCTTTTCATATAAATGTAATCCTGACAAATTGTTGCATTCATATCTACTGTATTGCAGGGAATTGAGAGTTGGTTTAAACTTTCTCAAAAGCCACCCAAACATACTCCTGCAAAACCCAAATCCATTCGTCTGAAGTACAGCATTTTAACAGACATAAATGCTAAAGCACAACAACCACTGAAATTTAATGTAGACTAAGAAAAGAAACAGAAAATATGGCAGGTGTATTACATTGTACAGGTGTCCCTCACTAAGTGATCATTGGGTTTACTTCATGGTAAGTAATAAAAACATTAATTGATCTCTAGTCAGAGTCATGGCAGGTTAAATATTAGTCATTCATACTGCACTACCAATTATTAAGATAGCTTTAGGCTGTAGTCAGTGCCTCTTTGAAAAAAGCATGATTTTCTTTTAAGTACTGAAATTAAAATATTTTTAGTTTGCAATATCAGTGCTGAATGCACTGACGACATCAAGTCTCAGAGCAGACAACAGTTGGGAATGATTTGCTAAAAATGTGATCTAAAATAAGATCCTTAGAATTTATTAAGTTTTAGTGTGTTAGTCTGGTTAAACAAAGACCATGTGGAACCTTTGAACTCATGTGTTATCCAGCTTTTATGTTTATTTGATTGTTGGGTCAAAGTGAGACACTGCAGGCCTGCCTGTGTCCTGTCGTTATTCTTTGCTCTCCTCCTCAGTGTCTCTGCTCTTCCTCTTCCCGGTGTTTTTCTTTTTCAAGTCCTTCTGCTCCTGGTTCAGTTCTTCACTTTTATTTTGTATGTAGATGGACTGAAATAAATAAAAGCAAATTAAACATTACATTTGCTGTCTGCTGTAGAATATATATCTCTATTTGGTTCCAGTTGGTGCATTGTTAGATTTCCTTATGGTGTACAGTTACTGGCAGAAGTGTATTTGTTTGATTTTGACTTGACGTGACAATGACAGAGTGAAAAAAGGTGGAATAACTCACCAGTGCTGTGCTACGACGAGCTAATAGCTTTACATCTTCTGTAGACACTGTGCTTCTTTTAGCGTGCCTGAAAGCAAATTTTAGGTCATCAACCAAATGTTTAATGTCAGAGTTATGAAACACTGTACCACTTCAACTAGTTCAATTAAAAGGACAGATTCTATTTTTTACTTGAAACAAAAAGTACTGGTTCCTACCTTGCAAAAGCCTCCAGGTCTTTAGCAAAGACATCTGAAACAAATGAAATTACAGTGAAGTTTTGAGTTTGTGGCAATAATATGCTGCACTAATGTCACTTTGATTCCTCCACCAGCAGATCATATTCAGAAATTGTCTACTTCTCTTTAAACAGTCCACAAAACTTTTTTCAGTTAAACTATAGATTGACATTCAGTAAATTTTTAATTAACCAACAGCTTAGCTGTTTCAATTCTCAATTTTCCATGTCTACATTTTTTGTAAAAAAAAAAAAATAAATAAATAATACAAATAAATACATTATATATAAATCTTAATTACATGCTAAACAAAACTGGATTGTTTATTTTTCTTCCTCCAAAATAGAAAAACAAAACTTGATTTTAAGATCTGGGATTTCTGAGGATTGTTTTTTTCAATGCATATCATTTAATTCAAGGGAACACTTTTAATGACCTAAAGTGGGCTAAACTTGGGTGGTTATATCAATGAAACACTTAAACTGAAAAAGAAAATTGTGCCATAAGAGACACTGTATATATTTTGCTTATAGTGTTCTTTGGTTATTATTTTGTCCCTTTGGTGTTGACTTTGATGGTGGTGGTAAATTGCAAAAACCTAGAGTCCACCTGAAGAAACAGTATCTTAAACTCTCTGACCCTGCTCAGCCCCTATATTACATTTGTGTGGACTATATTTGTTCGAATAAAAGTGCATGCTGAGATATTTCACTGAGTGTTTTGGTTATTGGTTTTTGTCATAATGATTTCACTTTTGAGAAATATGGGGTATCAAATGTTTAAGGAAACTTGCTGATTGCTTCCTAATATCAAGTGTTTATGTTCAAGGGAACCCAATATCACTGCGACTATAAATGTATGATTCTGTAAATACTGCCATGCTTTGTGATGATGTGTGAGTGGATATTACCATGTCAGCATGTTGCAAATCAAGAGAACTTTAAAACACAGTTTTCTTCTGTACAAACTAAAGAAATTGCATTCAACACTGCAAACTTATTAAGGACACACATTTTGGCTACACACATGACAGGAGGGTTTATCTTGCTATCTAGTGTCTTATCTTTCTGTATGTCTGATGCTGTATTATCACTGTTGACACTCACCACATTGTCTGTAGGTTGTTTCTGCTATTGCTGCAATGACTTGTCGACTGAACTCTCTCCTGTGGTCTTCTCCAGCTTTCTGACACAGACGGCCAACAGTGAAATGCACTACTGCCTTTAATCGCTGAAATTAATGCATCAGCATAAGAGGTTAATGGCATGCATTATGCAACAGACTAGCACTAATCAGCAGGGGTGAAAAGTAAGTCATTACATTTAGTGATATTACTGTAATTGAGCTGCTTTTTGGGGTACTTGTGCATTATGTGTGCTTTCTGAAATTACTACTTTTACTTAAGTATGTTTTCGGGAAAGTATTGTTCTTCATTACATTTTAAAAAGCATTAAGTGTTGAGTAAAAAAGCACTAAATGCTGCATGAGGAGGTCCAAGCTTTCTGCAATCACCAAGAAAATGACAAGTGGTTTAACTTTTACAACACATGACGGTCAGTAGCACATAGTGACAAAGTTATTCTGCATCTCATGCAAAACCATATATTTTACTTTAGGTTATCTCACACCTTATAGTCATATCCTCTTGTTTCTATTGAAATTTAAGGAAAATATTTCACAGTGAAAGCCCCTTGGGCATCAAAACTGGCTACTCAGTACTTTGAATAAACTTCAGCTACTCTACTTTTACTTGATTGGATCTATGGATCTTTCATGTTTACTTCTATTTAAGTGTTAACAGAGTAAATGTACTTTCACTTGAGTACAACAGTCTGGTCCTTTATCCACCTCTGCTTAACAGTCAAAATGTACAGTTTTATGCTCGTCACTTGCCGGTGTTTCGAATTAACGAGTTACCGTGTTAACTGATGGCTTTCTGGGAAATGCGTCAGTGGTTGTAGCTACAACAGCGAATGCAAAGGAAAGAACATTATAGCTGCTCTAGCGAGTGTCTCTTTAATAATGCCTAGTTTAAGAAATTGTTTAATTATATTTTGACACTTAATTTAAAGGTAAAACCAAGAAGCCCGTCAAACGTACTCTGTTTTCAAAGTTAACGTCAGCGTTCGGCTAAAAGTCAACCGTTGACATGGTCACTTTTGAAACCGTAACATCACTGATAGCGTTTAACGGTTTACCAACAGCCATGTAAATAGCTTAAGCTATGCAATGCATCTTAATTTAAGTAACATCTGACGATTTTGCACAAGCCTTATTAAATTATTCTTACCTGCTGCGCCTCGTCTTTATCAACAGACATTTCCCTGTGGAATAACTACCGACCAAACACAGTTTGTACTATATCACAACTTTAAGTAAAAACTCACAAAACAAGGTGTGGATATTAACACAAGTCACATTCTTCTAAGAAACAATATTTACAGGCTGTTTTCAGTCGAAAAGTTGTCTTAAAATGAAAACTCGCGGCAAAAATAAAAGAGAAAACCAAAGACTATTGAGTTTTATTCATTCATATTTTTACAGCACCGCCTTGTGGCATGGGGGACATACTACAATGTTGATATGAAGTATTTACTTTGAAAAACAGGTTGCCAAAATATGAAGTAACGTTTATTTTAATATTAGAAATTGCAATGTAATAATAATTCAACAAATAATTTTGCCCTTTAAAAAGGATGAAGTTTAATATATTTGTCTTACAACCAATAAATGGGTTTAGACTTGTCAATGTGTGTAAAATATTTTACCCTTTTTGAAGATTAACAGTTTTATGTGCTCAGAATGTTAGAACTTTAACCAATAAAGGAAAATATCTTTGATAATGTATTCGGCATACTCTTTTAAATGAAAAAAAGTTGAAGTATGAATATAAACTTTTTTTTTTTTTTTTTTTTTTTTTTTTTTTGGAGAAAGTCATTTTGGACATTTGCCCATTTTAGCTTAGCCAGTCAGGTAAAATGTGCCACAATTCTCAGCTAAAATGGGCCACAAGAATATACATTCTTACATGGGATTTGAATAGAAACTTAAGGTGAAAAACAATTTTATATGTCTGATTATTTTGAACTACAAAAACGTGGTCCCTTTCTCAGCGGTGTTGCAGAGAGTAAGGCAGTACGTTGCAGTATAACAGGAGGACAGACAAGAGAGAAACAAGAGACAACACAAGAACAGGACAAGGAAGGAAGACCAAAATAGAACCAGAGCAGAAATTACAGAGTGAGGGGTGATATCAGTGAGGATCATGATGTAGGCTAATAAAGACAGGACAGACAATAAATGTTTAGTTTTTTAGCAAAGACTTGAAGCGTTTCAAATATCAATATGCAAAGACGTAATAGCAGCAAAGCTGTTGTCTCCTGCTATTTTGTTATTTTGTCAAATGCTAAAATTTGAAGGAAATCTTTGACAATGATTCTCATGTGCACCGTCAGCACATATAACAGAAAGAAAACACCACATGTTAAACATGATGAGCTCAATTTCAGATCTGTTTAACAAAGATACTTTTAATCATGTATGACATGTTGCCAAAGAGTTGTTTCTGTTGCACATCAAGGAAAATATCTGATTCCAGTTTGCTGTTTAAATGACAAAGATTTCATATGACATCACTATCGACCCATTTTACCTTGATATGATGGCATAGCTCAAAAGTTGGTAGCTTGATAGTTTTGCTATGATAATTCAAACATAATTCTTTAGTTCTTTCTTCTTTTGGGTCCCACAGCCTTTACTTGGGTCTTTTTTCTACCTCTGATATACGTTTTTGAGCATTCAATCACAGAAATCCCAGTAAAATTACATGCTCATTATTAAGGACACACTTGAGTGTTGCATTTGCTCATGTCGTGCATAGCATGCATTTATTTTTAAAATTTTATTTAACCTTTATTTAACCAGGAGAACAACCTCATTAAGATTAAAAATCTCCTTTTCAAGAGTGTCCTGGCCAAGACAGCAGCAGCACAGTCAAAGTTACAGACAAACAATGAGTAAAGTAAAAATGCATGTAAATAAAGTTTATTGGGCCCAACAATCAGATCACAGAGTCCTTTTATAAATTTGCTTGCAGACTTGATCTTCACAGGTGAGTTCCTAAAAAGTGGAAATATGAAGTTGTAAACACCATTATATTCTTTAATAATAAAGCATGAACAGGTGAGTGAATGGTCTCCTTTTTCAGGTTAAGGAAAAGCTTCTTCTGTAATCAATTAGATACAATGCCTATGAGAGGTATTCACTTCCTTGGATGTTTTACACTTTTATTGATTTTATAAATCAGTCATGGTCAATTTAATTTGACTTTTTCAGTTAAATGTCAAAGTGAAGACTGATTTCTACAAAGTAATGTCAACTGAATAAAAATGTGCTGTGTAAAATAAGTGATTGCATAAGTAGTCACTCATTCCCTGTGTTCCTGATCTAATTCAACAGAGGTACACTTTGACATTAAAGAGATTCTTTGCATCATTTTAGTCAAAAATGTCTTATACATACATGTCTTATGTATGAAAGGTGCTATACAAATAAATGAAGTTGAAGTAGAAGTTGGAAAAATCCAAATTATATTGTCCATGACTGATTCATAGGAACTGTATTTTTATAAAGGAAAACAGCTCTAAAGGCCTACCAGGTGAAGCTCATCTCCCTGAATCCAGTGAAGCCACCCTCGGTTCTTCTTCTCACCTCTCTGAACACACACCAGTTTATCATTTTCCAAGTTCACCACAGTCTGAAAGAGAACAGAGTCAAACACTCAACTATACATACACATGGTTTCTAATTGTACATATTCCTGCAATTACAAAGAGTAGTCTCTTTTTTTACCTGGCATGACCTGTTGTCCATTCCTTTGGTCACTTCTATGAACTCTTCTCCTATTCTGAATGAAAACTCATAGTTTCTGAAAGTAGTGATGGTCTTTATTGTGAAACAGTCTCCATCTTGCTCAATCAGTTTCTGTGGCTTCAACATTGAAGCCATCTTACGTGTTGCATAATCAATGCCTGTATTTCAAAATGAAATATTTTGTTAAAATAAATTAAAACTTGTTAATTTTGTGTCAAATATACACTTTTAGCTTTTATTTCATTCTACTCTGATGAGAACCAGTCAAATGTATACTGGTCAGGGATTTCAGATAAAGTTTAATAAGTACTTTCACGTTTAACTTCCCACTGACAATCAGAAAAACTAGAAGAACAAGGGATAAATCCTGTCATCTACATCAGTGAAACTCACTTTTATCACTGAAAACATTTAAAGCCCCTCTGAATGTCATTATCTATTTAAAAAACAGTCTTTAAGGAGTGACACTTACCAAGTGCAACCATGTATCCCTCAAAATTGACACTACTGATCATGTCCCATGTTCCAGTGTAGCTGACGGGCATCTTGAGTGTTTATCTGACCCTCTGGGAGACTGAACAGCCCAAGTATACCAAAAAATCTGGTTTAAAAAGACGGAGGGAAATGATGCAACGTGTGTCAATGTGGAGCAGGGGTGATATGCTGCTTTTTGGACACTTACAAAGGAGGAGCACTGGAGGGCAGAACATGACTTTCTAAACAGAAAAGAAGCAGCTATTATGTTCCTATCAAGTCTAAATACATTTAACAGGAACATAATACAATCTTCATACATTCTTTAAAGTGTGCATGATACTCTTCAGGTCTGTTGGAGCCAGCGTTGACCCAAAATACTCCAAACCTAATCTGCAGGATTACTTTTATGTGCAAATGTTCAGGTAACACAATATGCAGCACAAGTGTGTGAAATGTAATCCTTCCTGCTCACATGTGGAACTGCAGGCTGCTTTTCTTCAGCCGAACACGTCCAGCCATCTGGATCACCGTTTACGAATAAACGTGTGCCTGAACATTCATGTTCCTCTACATGTTAATCTTCATGGCTTACCACAGCAGCAGATGGATACCGAGGAGCAAGAGGTTAAAATTGTAAGCTATTACAGGTTATGTATGCTTGGATTTGATATAAAAGAGCACTGTATTAATTCTAATTTTGTTCATGTTTAATCTGCAGTCAGATCGTGAATGTGGTGTTCTCTGTGCTGGTTCTGGTCCCTCAGTTCTACATCATGGGAAGGTAACAGGTGATAAACCAGAGCTCATAAATCAATATGACAGAAGGAATGTGCATTAATTGATCATGAATGTGTGTTTTTAAAGGCCAAAATCATCAAGATACTGCAGCCAGCCTCTTTTAAACAACCTGTCAGCCTCCATTGCCTTCTCCTTCATAGCTGCAGGTACTGGTACTGGAGAAAAGCTTAACTCTTGTCTTTAATCCTGTAGGGTTATCATAAAGTGAAGTGTGCAGTATACTCTAGAGTGTTGAAAGGTGAAATTTGAATGTGCTTTTTAAAAATAGCTTGATTTGCATCACACACTTGGCATTTAAACATCTTATCACTGCAAATAAAAACTGTTTGCTCTATCTATTTATAGCACCGATAGTTGAAATTACACAAATGTGTTTGCAACATTTGCAAAAGCAGGAGGAACTGGTGAAGGGTGAGAAACATTTGTTCCTCCCCACTTCCACCCGTTTGCCAACATACACTACAAGGACAAAAGTATTTGGCCACATTCGTTAATTATTGATTTCAGGTGTTTCGATCAGACCTGTTAACACAGGCCTATAAAACCAAGCACCTAGCCATGCAGTCTCCTTTTGCAAACATTTGTGATACATGGGTCGTTCTCAAGAGCTCAGTGACTTCAAGAATGGTATTGTGATGGATGCCACCTTTGCAATGTTTCATCCTTGCTTGATATTCCACAGTCAAGTGTAAGTGATATTAATAGAAAGCGGAAGTGTTTAGGAACAACAGCAATTCAGTCCCAAAGCAGAAAAATCACAAGAGCAGGGTCACAGTGTTCATTTTATCGACTAAAACTATGACTCAAAATGTTTGTCGACAGCCTTTTTTTCCGTGATAAAAACTAGACTAAGACTAACAAAAGTAGATCTGTGATGACTAAAAGTGACAAAAACTAAGTTTAGTTTTTGTCAAGATGACTAAAACTAGACCAAAATGTAATGCAGTTTTCTTCGGACATTCAAAATCCATGATATTTCTCTACTGGTGGTAAATCTGTCCAAAACAGTGAAGCTGTATCTATTCTGCCTCACAGCTGTAAAGAGCAGGGGCCCCAGGTTTTGGCAGGGTGCAGAGAATACACTACCATGGTTTGGTACCAGATTTAGGCAAGAGAATAAATGCTTGGACTAAAAGTAAAGACTAAAATGTGAGGATTTTTTTATGAACTAAAATTAGACAAAAAGTTTTGAGTTTTCGTCAACTAAAACTAGACTAAAACTAAAAGGATAGAAATGACTAAAATGTGACTAAAACTAAAATGCATTTCATTTAAAGACTAAGACTAAAAATAAAATGGCTGCCAAAATTAACACTGCAGGGTCAACATCGTGCATGAAAGTTGCAGACACTGCTGATTCCATAGCTTCATGGAAATGGGTTTCCATGGCTGAGTAGCTGCATGTGAGCCTAAGATCACTAGGTCTTACAAAGACTTGCGCTAGTCTGGGTGTGGTGCATGCTTGGAGAACATTTCCTGCCTGAAGCCCCTTATCTCCAGTGAAGGACAACCTTAATGCTTCTGCATACCTACACATTTTGGACAATGCTATGCTTCTATATTTGTGGCAACAGTTTGGAGAAGGCCCTATTTTATTCGAACATGACTGTATCCCAGTGCACAGAGCAAGGACTATCAAGACATGGTTTGATGAGTTTAGTGTGGATGAACTTGACTGGCCCGCACAAAGCCCTGTCCTCAACCCCGATCACACACCTTTGGGGTGAACTGGAATTCAGATTGTGATCCAGGCCTTCTCATCCATCATCAATACCTGACCCCATACATGCTCTACTGAATGAAAGGGCACAAATTCCCACAAAACACTTGTAAATCTTGCGGAAAGGCTACCAAGGAGAGTGGAGGCTGGTATTTCATTACAATGTCATTACAGTTCCTGTTGGTATAATGGTAGGGTGGCTGAATACTTTTGTCCTTGTAGCATATTTGTACAATTTAGACAGTGCGATCTCTCTTTGTTACAACATTGACCTCAGTTTTTTTAATAATCGATACCAATATTATTAATATAATGGAGATTTTGCCATTTGGGCTATGTAGACAATTGCAGTAATTTGATAGTGAGAATTGATGATTATGAACAATAAATTACCCAACATACCGAATCTGTGACTTAAATTTTCGAGTTTTCTTTACTGATCTTTTATGGGATTATATATGAAACACTGCACAGGTAAAAGGAGAAATGAGGTTTAACTTGAACTCTTTCGATAGGTTTCTCAGTCATATTCACATTGATAGACCCGGTTCCTCAGAGCTTGTGGGCGTCTTATCATGTGTTTGGGCTGCTGACATGTGGACATGGACTGTGCACGGCCATCCTGACTCTGACAGCAGCATCATGTGTAAGAAACGTTAGCATAGACACTCGCCAATCACTTCAGCAGGTACACATGATCAAAGTTGAAGGGTCACAAGAGCCTGCCAATAAACATGGCACATTTAAAGTCTCTTAAATCACCTTGCTTCCTTGTTCTTATGTTCGGTTTGAACTTCAGTCTACATGTGTAAAAGCATTAGTTACTGCCCTGTGACTGGCTGGTTAAAGTGTACCTAATAAACTGATCTGTGAGCATACCAATAGTTCTACATAATAACTGCAGCATAAAAACGATTTTGTACCTTCACAGGCCAATACCACGCCTGAGCTGTACTACATGTCCCTGTTTTTAACAACTGCTTCTCTTCTCAGTACAGGTGAAGTATGCCTCTTTTTAATGTTCACACATGCATTATGGGGCCTTTCATTTCAAAGGAATAACACCTGCTTGTGTCTGTTCAGCTTTTTTCCTAGTCAGAGTGGGACTCTGGTTGACTATGAGGCTGTCTATGATCGACTCGCACAGCAACAATGAGTGGTGAAGCAGTCCAGCTGTCCCACGTTGACACCTGATACTTCACATATTAAGATTTCATGTGGTTTCCATGCCAGCAGACACTTAAAACCATGGGAACAAAAAAAACAAAAAGGAAAGTGACTTAATCTTCATCACGTTTTGGAGCTCACTTCATAAAAATACCAAAAGCAGATGTTTGTATCTCAAATTTTAAAGCTGGTGCATTTTTATTTGTTGAACAATCAATATTTATGTCATGTTTTCACAAATTACAGAGTAGATTCTGAGTATGATTACACGAAGTGAAAGTAAAGCTAAACGTTGTAGGAACAGCTTTAGAACAAAATGAATGTGTAAAAATAAAATTGGAGAACTTTGTGCTTGCATTGTCAGTGTCCAGAAAAACATCTTTACACTAATCGTCATTACCACCATCTTAATTGAAAATTTCACACATGATAAGCCAAAATTGAAATAAAAAAGTAAAGAGATAAGATATAATTATAGGAGAAAACATCATTTTCAAAAATGTAGACAAATAAATAATCACTGTCACATGTACCCATGTTACAGAGCATAATAAACTATCAAGTGATTTAATATTTATGACTTAACAACCATGATTTAGTACAACAAAACACTAATGCTCATCATAGCGGATCCAACCATAGACTGTATAAAGAATGGATGGCACAACACAGCATCAGAAGTGAAACCAAAACTGACTGGCTGCAGTAAAGGCTGTAACATGCAGTCCCACTTCCTCCATGTTAACAGATAGGACATGGCTCAAACCAATCAATATCAATCTATATTAATGGAAGAGGCATGACGTCAGTGCTGCTGCTCATTCAGCTGATCCCTACTGTATGGACGCTGTCTTCAAATGTGTGTTATGTCAGCACCTTTCACAGGGTTATTTTTGTCTTCAACTCTGTGCAACAGGAGGAGGCTGAAGTACACTGTCCATCTTTAGATACAGTCTTTGGATCCAAGAGGCACGATAATTTGATTGCTGAACTAATCAGAGCTCTACTTTAATTTAAAGACAATTTCTAAATCACCTGAAAATTAAAATAAGCTGCCCTTGTGTGAATTCTTTCTTTAAAAAGCACCTGAAGATCATAGGTATTGGTTTAATAAAGGAAATGTGTGTGAGTCAGGAAGGTACTTCAAACATGATGCACAAAATATGTTTAAAAACCCCTAATCACATCAGTAACAAATGTTTTCATTTCATGCATCAACATACAAAAATGTATTGTTAAGGCATCAATCTGGATTAGTATCCTTTAATAATTTATAAAATTTAAGGTAAGTCACTGACACCCAGAAATGGAAAACATACAATCAGGAGGTATAAATCCCACTGTAAACTGTATTACTGCCTGAGATCATTTATGTGTTTTTAACAAGTATCTAAACTGTCTACAGCATCAGACCTTCATTAAGTGTTCTACTTTGCACTTTGCAAACTGTAAAAATGTATATAAAATATATTTATTTATATATATTGTAGATATTGACTAATCTGCCAAATGTATTTAGGCTTGCACAAAATATAAAAACTCTGAATATAAGTTACTAAAAGATGATGGGAAATGGTGGTTTAAGTTCTGAGTTTCAAGATTTACATCAGCTGTTTTCAACTAGAGTTTAAAGGCTTGTGTCCACTGTTGACGTTTTGTGCTGGTAGCACCCACAACCTCAATATGAATTCATTTCTTGCCAGTGATTACTGTTGCTAGGATACAATGTTGTTTAACAGCTCTGCCACTTCCCTTGGTAGTGAACAGTGAGAGTGCTATAAATTTCTCTGTATGCTAAAAATGTGCTATTATCAATTGTTTGCAGATGATGTCATGTCACAGAGAAGAGCTCCAGATGGGGGGCAGGAAGTGATTTCTGCATGGAGAAGAATCAGTTTCTCCCCAATCAGAGTTGATATAGCAAAGCCTGACCCAAGAGATACAAGAGTTTCACAATTTTCAACTGATAGCACTGAGTCCAGCAATGATGATGTTTTTGAGCTTAGAATGCATTAGCTCATATTTCTCAATAGAACAGGCGCTGACAGATATTTTTAAAAATTAGTGGACACAGGCCCCAACACTTTGACTACTAGTTTTTAAAATTTTCATTGTTATAACCCTTAAAATCTTACTGTGTTGTTGATGTCAGTCTGTCCCATTGTGGTTTATCTGGAACTCTTTCTTGCGGTTAACTCTTGTTTGAAAGCTTTTTTTAGCCACATGAGGTGACATGCATCAGTCACAAAAAGAATTTCATAGCTTTAAACAGCTTTAAATGTACATTTCCCCTGTCAAAATTAAGAGTGACAGCCATGATACATTTCTATGATATTTCAATGAGAACTGTAACCAATGACTGGTTGCAATGAAGAAAGCCACGTACGAAGTTGTAGCATTTGTGATCAATAAAGTCATACATGTAAACTGCTCCTTTAAGTGCTGGTTAATTATCTTCCAGTCAATTAAAACAGCCAGAAATGATACTATCCTAAAAGGGCATCATAGTCTAGGTACCAAACTAACCTGCCATCAGAGGGCTTCACCCCAGTGATGGGCCATTTCTCTGGGTTGTCCTTTACTCGGCTCAGCTGGGTGATCATTTCATGTTTGCCTTTACCCATCACTAAGAGACCAACCCTGTGGGCTCGGTTAATGGCATTAAAAGTGATACTCATGCGCCTGTGAGGCTTGGCGGGACTCTCTGTCAGGGCCACCAGTCTCTCTCCATGCTCTCCCAAATTACTCCCTGGGAAGAGGGAGGCTGTGTGGGTGTCATAGCCGACTCCTAGCAGCACAAAGTGAAAACTGGATCCATTAACCAGCCTCCTGATTTCTTTTTCATACTGCAGCGCTCCTTCATCCTCCTCCACACACAGACGCTGGTTCAGCTGCACCGGCATGGGGTGGATGTTGTAGTAGGGAATCCTCACGTGCTGCAGCAGATGGTCGTGGACATTTCGGAAGTTTGAGTCAAGTTCAGTTGTTGGCACACAGCGCTCATCCACCATCCACACGTGGGTGTCCCTCCAGGGGAAGGAGAAGTGATGCAGAACAAGGTGGTGGAACAGAGCAAGGGGAGATGATCCGCCAGAAAGGGCGAGATGGAAAACACCACTCTCACGCACCGCTTCCTCAGCTGCTTCCTGCAAATCAGCAGCTAGCTTCTCCACCAGCTCCTCCGCCCACGCAGACACCATGTCAGAGCCCCGGAATTTACCCTGCATCACCTGAAAACCCTTTGTTGTTGTCGCACTCATGGGATCATTGCTGATGATTACCACCTCGCTGTTGTAACTAATCTCTTTCCCTTTTAAACGCACATCCAGCAGGTCTCCATTGTCTGCTCCTCCTGGGTAGATGCGTGGAAATGAGCTGGCTATGCTGATGAGAAGTGGTGTCCACATCCCCCAGGAGGCAAGCAAGTTTTCAGTACTAATGAAACTATTTTTATGCCCAGCAAAAATATGAGAGATCAGCTCTGTATAAGCTTCCTTCTGCTCTGTTGGAGTCTGCACATAGTAGTCTGAAACAGGCAAACCCAGAATGCTGACGTCTTTGTGCTCTGTCACTTCTTTCCACTTTAAATCTTTATAAACAGGTTTAAATAAATTCTTGCTCACAAGGATTGCTGGGTATTGAAGGTTGCCATGGCCAAAGTGGAAAACTATCTGTTTGGGCTTGCAGTGAACGCTGTTGTGGTTCTGGAGACAAAAGATGTCATTCTTGAAAAGTATGCGTGCATATCCAACACGTTCATCCAACATCTTCCCTGAAGTCAAAAGAATTGGGACTCCTTCAAACTGGGCCTCATCGATGTGTGCCAACACAGCTGAAATACACAAAGAGGAAGAAAAGTTAGCTGAATAATGTAATATTTTAAAATTCAACAAAAAGAACACACCAGTTCCTAACAATCAAAGAGAGCTAGATATGTACCATTTCAGTTCCACAGGCCTATTCTGATTTTTCAATATCTTCCTGGTTTGATCTGCTGATGCTAGAGACTGTATTATATTGCAGTATTACAATATTCAGAGATACATTCCTAATGCATATTCAGTCACAACACTCCCCCTTCTCCCCCTAAAATATGAAATATTGTGCTCAGCTTATGTCTGAGCACAAGATTTTATAAGCCACTCTGTGTTCACGTCCTTGTAGCTGCACATGTAGTTTCAAGTTTAATTTCTCTCCTGCTGTTGTGTATCAAGCTGCTACTGACAACGCCACATTTCCTGATGTGGCCATTCACAATAAAAGCACTTGAGAAAAATTACAACTACAAACTTTAGTTGTGGAAAGCCTGTCTGAAATAACGGCTTTATCATTGATTCAACTTAGCTTTAGCAGAGGTGGATGTACAGACCTAGTGAGTTTTTTTATAGCTCCTTCTCCAACCTTGTTTAACTCCACAGCTCACTTCTTTGAATCATCATAGACTTAAAGCAACCAATTCAAAGCTAAAACAAAACTTTAAACAGTTGTTTAAGCTTTTATTATATGAAGATGCTCTGCACTTGCTTTAACTTGCTGTCACAGATACCAGACTTGGAGAGGAGAGTACATGTTTTACCTCGTTGCTGTGCTTCACAGGCGGCATTCGGCTTGTTACCTGGCTGCTCTTTGGTGTCAGAGGGAAACATGCTAATGACTGGGATCTGTCACGGCTGTTGTTTGTCACGTCACTCTGCTACACTAATGGTGGTATCAGTTATGCCTCTGTGTGCACACCTGCATGCATTTAAACTGGTGTAGATAGTGTTGCAAAAATCTATTCTGTGGCAGAAATTATACCGGTGGCGGATTCCGGTTTACTGCCCACCACTGGCTTAAACTGACATTCATTTATTGAACACCTTAAAATAGACTGTTAATTGACTTTTTATTTTAAAAGGAATCAAACTGCACCAGACTGTAGTACAGACAGCTTAGTAACTGGATTATGGCTCATGTGCAGAGGCTGGTCTTCAGGGCAGGTAGCCTATGTCTGGGTCTGATCGACAACTCCTTTCCCACATTCTTACACTGTCCTCCACAAATAAAGGGGAACAAGCCCAAAAATACATCTTCATAATCTGCACCCCTCCATCATACCCTTTATTTCCTGTATTCTAGTCTATGGGAATCCACACAGCAGTCAAGCTGATCCAAAATAGGTAGAGATTTACTCTGAGGTATGCTAGTAAACTTACATGTTAGCTTGTGTGTGAGGCTGTAGCATTACTATTTAATTTGCTGTGCTCATTAAACGGCCAGAGTGTGCACGCGTTTGAGATCAGCACAAAAACAGTTCTATCTTAGAGGACCAGCAGCCTCAAAGCCATCTGATTTCAGTCACCCACCGATACATCTGTGCACTTTGAAATGAACATCTCTTCAGTAACTCACCTGCAAATGTTGGCGTGATACTGACGTGATCTTTTGACACATTGAGCTCCTGCTGAACCTGAGTTTTGTATGCTTGGTACTGCCCAATCACAGCTTGATTCTTTCCTATAGGTAGCAGGGAGCTGAAGAGTTGTAGCTTGTTTTGAAGGACCTCCTCACTGCTGGTCAGATTCACAGGGAGCTGCATTGTCAACAGGGTCATAACTTCAGTCAGGTGGTTCTGTAGCACATCTCTGATCACCCCGTATTGGTCGTAGAAAGGAATGCGACCTTAATGACAAAGAAAGGAGAACCATTAAATTATAACTTTACCTTAAAATGTAAAATAAAAGCCCATCCATATTAAAATCTCTTTTAACATATTTCAGAGGCATTGTTTATCACATTATATGACCATTAAAGCAAGAGGTGTTTTTTTTATTTTCCTATGTTACATTACTGACTGTTCTGACTGCACAGAGGAAAAGAAAGGTTTGAGGAAACTCAATAGCTCTAAATTAACCTCTATGCTGCACTTATCATCAGAAAATTTCTACATACAGTACATTATATATACTATATATAATATATACTATATATAATTATATAGTATATATAATAGTATAGTATATTACATATATTATATATAATTCCTACACTTTATAAAACAGTGATTTTTACCACAGTTTAAATGATTTATCTGGTGGTGGTGACCAATATCACAAATACTCAGTCCTACAGACCTTCTAGCTTCTAGTGTTGTCTAGCTAGCTGAGGGGAGACAAGAGTCTTGAAGAGCCTTGTACTGAGCTAAGAGGCTATCTGAGCCCTTTAACATATAAGAAATCCTAATTTTTTCCCAAACATGTTTTAATTGAAACTGTGATGTAATATCAACCGAATAAACCTTGTGGGGTAAGCGACTGAGGGATGATATGCTGTTCATAAATGAAACTGTGCTACGAAACAGCTCTTTAATGTTAGGCACTGTAGCTAGCTCCCATTTGAGTGCCAGTTTCCTTTCCTCCATCCTTTGTCGTTATTTAATCCACATTGAAAAAGCCAAACTGGTACCAAACGAAGAGCCATATGGGAGCCAGCTCTAGACAACCAGCTCTAATTAGCTGAGCCATATGACACATCTGCTTTGTAAAAAGGGACCATACACGGGCGGCTTGTCCAGGCTTTAGACAGAGGCTAATTTTAAATTCCTGCCTGCTGCCAGTTCTCTGTGACTTTTTAAATATTTTTAAAAATTTGCCAGGATATTTCCCTACTTTCAGGACACAAAAGTAGCTTAAGAATCAAGAATGTTTTTATTATTGCACTTTAAACTCTTGGCATAGTGGTAAACAGCTAAAAAAATGCCTTTTGGTAGGGTTTATCTATGAAATGTCATCTGCAAAGAACCTATTAACAAACTCTCTCTGTCAGTGCAAATTACAAGATGATTTTTAATTGATATGTTTACTATATGGGGAAAGATTCTTAGAGTTTTAAATCAATTTTATTGAAGCTCAGTTTAGGTCATAATTGAATATAATCAATGGCCTAAAAATCATATAGGTAGATAATTTACTTTTTCAGATTGAAACAAATCAACACCAGACTGTCACCTGGCAAGTCCACCTTGCAAAGCTCCAATCCACAACATTTGTGAGGAACCAATAAAGGTCCTGATCAATCAGCATCATTTGAGGAGAACAAGGCGGTAGCTTTGGGCAGGGTTTTGCTGTACTGTGAGCTGTTAGCAATGGCTGTCTCCAGTGTAGCAGTTAGCTCAGATTTAGCTATATTAAAGTGAACTGGACAACATTTCTTTATTAAAAAGGGCAAAGAGCCACACTGAAAGCTTTTAATAATGAAAAAACTGTTTTTGCTCTTCTCCAAACCTGTTTTGGCATGAGTTTAGAGGGCAAACTCTGAGATACCAAGTGCAGAGATAGTGAAAAGGAAACTGAGGACTGGCCAACTGGTCTAACCAAACACAATGATTCTGTTACTGACAGTAGAGAGGCCCCACCTAAAACCAGACTGATTCTGATCAAGCCAATCACTGTTCAGGAAGTATTCAAAAAGCTGGTTGAAGACTGTGTGCTCCAGTATTTTTGACAGGAATATAAGAAGTAAACCGGCCAATAATTTTTTCAACTGAGTTGAGAGGAGATTTTTTGAGCAGTGATGTGACCCGCGCTTGCTTGAAAACTGGGGAAAACACCACTTGACAGGGAGGAGTTGATGATGTGTGTTACTGCAGGGTTACTTGTGGGCTTAATCACCTGCAAGAGATGTGACGTTACTAGATCAAGCGGACAGGTTGTGGGACTTGAATCAAGCAGAAGCGTAGCGACTTTGCTCTTGTCAGTGGAGAGAATGAGCCAAGTGAAGCATCGCTAGCTGGTGGCAGTAAGCTGAGTTGATCAGGTTCAGAGAATTGATTACTGATGGTAGAAACCTTGTTGGTGAAGTTTGTGCAAACATGTCCAGTATCAACATAGTGATGGGTTGTGGGTTTGAAGGAGAGAGGAGTGAGTTAAAAGCAGAGAAGAGTTTGCGTGTATCAGTGGCAGCACAGATCTTTGCTTGATAAAATGCCTACTTAGCAGATTTTAACACAGAGGAAAATTAGGCCAGCTTTTGCTGATAATCAATCGTCAGTGCATTTTATGTCTGCTACCTAATTTTGTCTCCTTGCTCTGATTTGCCTGTCATGTATGTGACAAACAGAACCTTTGTCCACTCACCTTACAAGAAATTTTTGAAAAGTCCTGCCCTTCCTGAACCCTTTGTATGGGAGATTTCTCAGATGAATGTGATGTATGTCCATGCAGTGGATGTATGAAAGTCTATCTGGCTTGTCAGATTACCTTTTACATCCAGGGTCTCTTTCAGTACTATCTCCACTCTCTCAATGTAGTGCTTGTTCCAGATTGGATCCAGAAACTTCCTGTTTTCTATCCTGAATGGAAGAATCTTTGCAACCACCTATGTACACAAAGAAAAGCACATGCCCTTAAATCAAACACTAATAACAGAGTCCCTTATGTGTTGATTCTTCTTACCTGCTTCCCCAGGTAATGATCTATTCTGTACATTTCTTCATCTTTCAAGGAGCTCTCCAGCTGAGATGCCAGTACCTGAGCACTCCTGAAATCATGTCCAAAAGGTTTCTCCAATACTACCCTCAGCCATGCACCACTAACTGGCCTGCAGCTGCTGTTTATTTTCTCAGCGATGTCTGCGTAAGCAAATGCTGGCACTGAGAGGTAGAAGAGCCTCCCTGCCTCAGTCAGTCCCTCCTGCTGAAGCTGCTGCTCAATATGCTTGGCTAGATCCTGATAATCTTCTAAGGTCTTCAGCTGTCGATACTCGGAGAGGCGCAGGAACTGCTCTTTCAGCAGAGCGCAGCGCTCCTGTGACACATCCTTCGGACAGGTCACTGCCTTCAGGATGCCAAAGAAGACAGGCTTGGCTTTTTCAACAGGTGACAGTCCCCCACCATAGAAGGAAAAGCTGTATCCACTGCTGACCTGGTTGACGTAGAGCTCGAAGAAGCCCTGCCACAGGTACTTCTTTGCCAGGTCACCTGTACCTCCCACTATCACCACAGAAACATGGCCTGGTTTCTGTGTGTCCTTGCCGTTTCCTCCCTGGGCACACAGAGAGACCAGGAGCAGGATCACACACACCAACATGCTCTGCTCCTAACCGTCTAAACTCCTGTAACACAGCAAAGAGACAAATTACATAAAGGAGATTATCAAACATTACTGAGCATAATGGACACTAAGCAGTCACAATTACTGTCAGGGGGTTGCAGAATTGTAAAACCCAGATGTTTTCCCTACCAAAAAATGTTTTGAATGGTAACTGGTCTTTAAAAAAATGGAAATCTGCCTATCAAAATCTTAAGAAGCTAGGCAAAGATCATGAATCTAAATGTGTTCAGTCTTCTTGTCTTAAAGAAAAGCAGCAGTGCATCAATAATTAGCTAATAAAGTCAGGAAATCATTTTCACCTGAAAATCAAACAATTTCAGTGTCAAAATAGATGATTTCTATTATACTCATTTCAGTAGTAATAAATGTTGTGATTAAAGAAAATTTAGCATCTAAGTTCATTTTTTTCAAAGCTTCATTAATTTAAATATAAATCAGTAAGCAACTAAACCAAAGTTTAATACCTGATCAGCACACTTAAAAATATTCATTTGCAAAGATTCTGCTATTATACCAGTTTAAATAAAATACAAAGACTTTAATTCAGCCAAACTTAAACATCTAAGAGCCATAACAGAAAACTCAGTTCAATCTAACAGTTAACTTACACTTCAAATTACCTGTACACTGGAACACAGAGCTCTCCAAACAAAATAGAAAACCAAATAGTTGTAATAATATATCAGGGGATGTCTCTGTTCACCGCTGTCTTTTAAAGTCCCCTTGGAGCTGAAGGCTGTTTAAATGATGAGTGTAATGATCAGTGGATGTTGGTGGAGCAGTTATGAAGTCTTTGGACTTTGCTCGGGGGCAACAAGCCTCTAACAGATCTACTTTTGTTGAAATGTTGGGAAAGTCTGTGCAATTAAATGGTGGTTTTGAAACGATAGAAAGCCGTTTACTGAGAAAGACAGGCAATGCTGCAGCAAACAAATCTTTAGTCATGCTTGATAAGGAGGGGGCAGCTAGGCTGGAGGAGTTAGGTGGGGAAAAAAGGCTAAAGGTTAGTACCAGTAATGTGTACTGCACTTCTGGAAAATGAGAATGTGTGTCAAGCTTCTGCATCAATAAAATGCTCACACACTGAAGAAATAACACTACTTTTTCAGTACAGAAATGCACTCAACAATAAATATATAACAAATTAGATATTTCTTTTATGTGCAAGGCAATATTAGATTCTATTATAGACTTGCTTCCATATTACATTTTATTAAATGTCACTGAATCCTGTAAATCAACATGTGTCATGAATTTATGTAATAAATGTAACAGCAAATTGGTCAAGGATTTAAATTCTCTCATAAAACTATGCATCTGTACCAAAAGAGATCCATGAAGACACTACGTGAAAATATCTAAGCGGAAAATGTTCAATTTCTTTGGTAAATTATGCCACTAATGTGGCATTAAGTAGAGATAAAGGAATAAAGGGCTGAATACAGAAGTCTGGTAAAATCATTTCTTTGTAACTCTATAAAATGTCTTGACTTTTTCTGCAGTCATCAGACCCAACCAATGCTTACTCAAGTGACACCACTGGAGGCATTTAATCAGATTTTAGACAATATTATTTGGGGTAACAAAGACTTTGTACAGCAGTTTTTCCATTAGAGTGGCAGTCTCAAAAACATTCAGGCAGATTCTTTTAAATTCCCTTTAAAACCAAAATTTGAAATGCTAATGACTCAAAAAGGTCACAACTGTGCTCCCATGATCAGTGCCTTAGTTATGAAAGCCAAGGGAAAAAGTGATAACCACATAGTTATGCATGATGGAAATAGAATAGTCAGTGAAAACAATGAAATAGTCCAAACATAAAAACTCATTTACTCTAAAATGGAGCAATTTCATACCAAAGTTATGAGTTCTATCTTTGGTTTTGGTTGTGCATTTAATCTGTGTACAGGCTTCAATTAATAATGTTCAAAAGACTGTGTTTCCTCAAAGTAAACAATGAGTAATGAAATAAATGTGTACACCTTGATGAGGACATGGTGCCTTTTACACACACTTGGATGTATTATGCAGCTGATTATCGTTAAGGAGCTTTAGTGAAAGTCCAGGCCGGGATGTTTTAATATGATTAACAACATTTATTTTCCCCTCTCTCAACAGGGAGACAGACAAGTTGAACAGAACACCCACAGGATGACGCTCATTATGAATGACTGTAACAGCTGGATTTCCCGCATGCCACAATCATCATGTTTACACAGCAGCAACACAAACAGCAAAGGCCACAGTGTAAAGGTGACTGATTCAACAACAACTCAGTTTAAAGTTCAGTTTAACGTTGTACGGTATTTATTTAGTAAAAGAACACCACAGCTGGGATATATACATTTCCAAACTCAATATTTCCAATCTATTTTGTTCGTTTCATTTTCAATATTTAAAGTATGCGCTCTTATCGCTGTTATTTTGGTCAGAGTAGGAGTAGGATTTTTTTCATTTCTATGCAGTAAACATGGCAACGTGTCAAACAAGAAACTTTGCACATGCACTAGAGGTATTTGAAATGTTTATTTGATCTCAATAACAGAAGCTGGGTGTTACAAAAAGGTGTTGTTCTCAGCTGGTGAGATCCATAAGTGGGTTGCAAGTTTCAGTGTGACAGGCCAGATAGATGGTTTAAAATATTCATAGCATGAGATATTTTTCGCCCATCTGGGCAATAGTCCATAAAGGACTAAGTTTAGGAAGGGAAAAACCTTTTAAAAAAAATCAGGGGATCATTGGTTGAATGTTCCGTCACATTCATTCAGAGCAACAAAACATGAGACATAGTAGGTAAAATATTGTCCAGTTTGATAAAACTGCTTTACTAGTCGCCATGGTTATATGTTGCAGTACAATTAAACAGGGCTGTTACCCTCTTTCTCCTCAAATGATTAGTACGGCCATTCTCTGTCTCGGAGCAGGCATTTCAGCTCTGCAAGCTGGATCCGCTGGTGACAGACATGGAATCTGACCAATCAATCAGCTTTGCAAAGTAACACAAAATGTGCCTGATACAAAATCATCTATGATACATGGAAGCCCTGAGTACATACATCCATATGTTTCATTTTACTCTATTTCGTGGATCACCACTGAAAAAATCAGTTGGAACTAAAAAAGTAGAAGAAAAGAGGCCTGAACGTTCCCTTTGACTGTACAAAAATAATCCTGAAAATACTTTTATCGTCAACTCTGTTAAAAAAAAACATGAGATATGTCCGGTTTAGAGAATATAAAGAAAGCTTCTTCCCATACAACGTGGGGCTGGAACTCAACATTTTCTGACTGGGAACAAGCATTTCAACTTGAAGCTCTGCAAGACGGATCCCCTGTAACATGAAATTGTGCCTGGTATAAAGACTGTGGTGCAAAAATCTATGATATATGGAAGCCCTAAGTGGACATATTTCCATACTCAATTTTTCTGTGAATACAGGTAAATTTAGTTTTTTTTCCTCAAGACCTTGACTCATCTATTTTGCCATATTGGAATAACAAAGCTGATTTTCTCATGAAAATCCGCTTCTTCTGAAGATCTAGGCCTATAGAGAACAGACAGATTTTAAATATAATGGACTAGGAAATAGAGCATTATGAAATTATTAATGCATGTCCTTCCAGGTCTTCTCTAGTGACGCACTTCTTATACATGTTCTTGTCTCATCTCAGGCCCAAGCTTCAACATTATTCTCTACATGTAAATGAGTGGTTGATTTTTTTTTTCTTTTATAAATGTAGGTTGAGATTTCTCATTAAGAGGGTGGCGGTGGGCTCTAAAGCCCTGAGGCATCGCATACAAAGTACACCTAACAGTAGGATTTCTAAATGAATAAAATGTGGTAGAAATGTCCAGACCTACAATAAAGGCTGAGCCAAAACCTGAAACAGTACAAAGTCTGACATTTTAGTGTTATTTTGAAATTCATGATATTTTCTAGCTATTTATAGGGACTTTGGACAAAATCTCTAAAGTCCTTTCTCTTCATCAATTTCAAAATTAATCATTATGTAGAAAAGAGACTAAAATAAAAAACACTGTATCGTCTCATACAGACAACAGCACAGCAGCACACCCTAAAGCAAGCCCGTTCAACACCACATTCCACTTTAGTTTCCCCGATGAGCAACTATTTTTTCCTGACAGTAATCAAAACAAAAGGTTATTTTCCCCATTCTGGCTTTGACATCTTTCCTCCTTATTTACATTCCAATATGAAAATCATCCGCAGTTAAAAGCTGTGTTCATTTTCCATCAGCAAAGATAAACTAACCTCCTGACTACACTGATATCCATCATTTGCCATAAAGAATTGTCTTTAGTTGATACATGAAATGACTCTCGATGAGAACCCACAAAATCCTGCGCTCACAGTAACTGGTGAAATTACGATGATGTTTTCTCTTATGTTTGCATTTAAGGGTTGTATAAGGATAAGCATGCAGCACCCAAATCACATGCAGTGAAGACTTGTCTAATGACTGATGGGTCTTATTCATGATTTTTTGTATCTTTGTGGCCACATCAGTCACAGCCAAGTGCCCTAAAGTAAATCACACGAATCTTCTGACAGAGCAGCAGGAAATCATCTGATTCATCTGTCCTGTTCAAATGTCTTTCATTTTGAACTCCTGGGATAATAAAACCCCACCTTTGGTATATCATCACCACCAAAGGATGTGATTAGTGTTCTGAATGCTCTCATCTTACTTCGGCTAGTAAATATTAGTTTTGTTTGCTCAAATGTTGGGCTGCATGGTGACGCAGAGGTTAGCACTGTTGACTCACAGCAAGAAGGTTCCTGGTTTGCTTCCCGGTCAGGGCCTTTCTGTGCAGAGTTTGTGTGTTCTCCCTGTGCACACGTGGGTTCTCTCCCGGTACTCTGGCTTCCTCCCACCACCAAAAACATGCTCATTAGGTTAACTGATCACTCTAAATTGGCCGTAGGCGTGAATGTGAGCGTGCCTGGTTGCCTGTCTCTATATGTCAGCCCTACGATTGACTGGCGACCAGTCCAGGGTGTACCCCACCTCTCACTCAATGACTGCTGGGATAGGCTCCAGCCCCTCTGCGACCCCGAACAGGATATATATTTTTTTCTTATTAATCTGCACTCACTACCCCTTCATGACAAAATAAAAACAGAAGTTTAAAAAGATTTGCAAATTAATATTAAAAAAAACCCCTGAAATGTCACTCTGAAATAAGTATTCAGACCCTCTGCAAAAATACTTGAAATTTCACCTGTGTCAAATAAAATTGACTGGGCATGATTTAGAAAGGCACACAGCTCTCAATAAAAGACCTCACAGATGACAATGCATTTCACAGCAAACCAAGCCATAAAGTCAAAGGAGCTGCCGAGACAGGATTGTTGCAAGGCACAGATCTGGCGAAGTCTATAGAAAAAGTTCTGCTTCACTAAAGATTCCCAAGAGCACAATGGCCTCCATAATTCTCAAATGGAAGAAGTCTGGTACAAGCAGGACTCTTCCAAGAGCTGGTTGCCTGGCCAAACTGAACGAACAAAGGAAAAGGACCTCAGTGAGAGAGATGACCAAGAACCCAATGAGTCACTCTGACTGACTTCCTGAGATCCTGTTTGGATATGGGACAAAGTTCAAGAAGGACAACCAGCACTGCAGCCCTAAACTGATCCGGGCTTATAATAAATTGGCTAGACGGAAGGCTCTCCCCAGTGCAAAACACACGAAAGACTGCTTGAAGTTTGCAAAAAACCACCCGAAGGACTCTTAGACTGATAAACAATCATCACCTCACCCATTCTGTCCCAACAGTACAGCATGATGGCAGCATCATGCTGTGGGGGTGATTTTTCAGCAGCAGAGACTGGGAGACTGGTCAAAGTTGAGGGAAAGCTGGGTAGAGCAAAGTGATATCCTCGATAAAAACATGTTCTGAGTGCTCAGGACCTCAGACACCTTTCAATTTGACAATGAGCCTTAGCACACAGCCAGGACAACACAGGAGTGGCTTTGGGACAACTCTGTGAATGTCCTTGAGTGGCCCAGTCAGAGCCCTGACTTGAACCCTATAGAACAGCTCTGGTGAGACCTGACAGTGGCTGTCCACAGCAGTTCCCATCCAACCTGACTGAGCTTTAGAGCTCAGTTATGTCAATGTAAAATTCCAGTTTTCTTTTAACAAAAAAACAAAACAAAACAAAAACTTCAATTTGTCATTATGGGGCACTGAGTGTAGATTAATGAGAAAAGATTAATTGAAAGGATGGTAGCATCAGGTTGCTACTGGAAAAGTGGAAGGAGCCTGAATACCTTCTGAATGCACTGTCTACCTTCAGAAAAGCAAATGCCTAAGTCTATTTACAAGACAGGTGTGTATGACAGGATAAATACACCTGCACACTGTCCATATTATACACTGATAACATTGCAAGCTAAACTTTGCCTGGTTATTTTTGCAGAGCCAAATCAGGCATGATAAAAAAATCTGCTCTCATGAATACTTTAAATCAATTAAACTCTACACACTGAAAACTTGTTTGAACTAAACAACAGTAAATGAATTCAACTTTCTAATACATGCATTTTATAGGCATTTAAATAGTTTAAAATATCCGAAATGATTTTTTTTATCATCATCTTTTATTTCGAGAGTTAAGGGAGAGTGCCATGGGTAGTCTGTCATTGAAACGTTGCAACGACCGCTACGCTAATGACAATCGTTCCAGGTTACAGGGTCTCTGAAAGCATCGTGCACGTGTTGCGCTTAATTCTGTTACCCGACAAAATGTGTGCCAGCCTGCCACTATAGCTGACCTATTCCTCGTTCTGGTGAACACAAAACACCACAAAAATCAACTTGTGTTGATGTCACGGCGTTAAATTTTTCATACAAATTAAAAACACAGCTTAATCTGCAAAATGACGGCAGAAGAGAGTTAAAATAAGAAATCCAATCGCCCCCTGCACGTAGTTTTCGTACAATAGCGTAGGTAACGGTTAAAGACTGTCTAAAAACATAAAAGTTGCTGGACTCAACAGTTAGTTCACACATTAAGCTGATTCGTCAAATCCCATTATACGTAGATAATCAGTTTATAGTAGTCGTTTCCGTTGGCAATAAAAACTGATAAAGACACATTGGCAGACGGACTTACGGTGGACTTCATCGGTTTGTCAGATTACACCTGCTAGCTGTCCAACTTCACTTCCGCTAACATTACAAACACACAATTCTCCACAACATTTCCGGGGAATGGTACAAATAGTAAGAGAGCTATACCGTTAAATGTGTTAGCACCAACAAGCACACTTAGAAGACGCAGAAAGACTCCTTTTAAAGTAATGTGGACACAAACCTGCCCCGTGGTGGCATGAACGATCCTGCAACGCCGTCAAAGCCAGCCAGCTTCCTGCACTGGTCACGTGATACCTTCCTGATTCTGAGACTACAGACTGCACAGAGAATGTGTTGGTCCTTATTCTCTGAGATTTAACCTACGTTTGCCTTCAGTGTGGGAATGAAACTGTATATTTCCATGCAGGTACTGTACTTAAACACAGCAGAGGTGCCTGTACTCCATGTTGAGAATGCAGTGTTATTGGGACCTGAGGTTGAATGGGGAATGAAACATAAAATAGCTCATTTTCTCAGCCACAAGGATCAATTTTAGGGCTATTACTTTTTAACTTGTCCTTGTACTAATCAGTAAACAGTAAATTGCATTCTAAAAGTATGTAGCACTAATACAAATAGAGAAATGGTAACATAAACTTACACAACTGAACAAAACATGATATGACATAACCACAATTTTACCAAAGAAAAAGTACTTTATATTTTAGAGTACCTGTGAGGTGTTTTAGCTGGTAATGAAAAAGAATGAGATTGAGAAGGGACCATATATGTTAACTTCGATCAGTGGCCCATAGTATTTTAAACTTCCTGTTTCCTCCAGAACTTGTATAATGCAGTTTTACATCTCTTTGCATCACACAACAGGGGCCCTAACATCAGAATTAACCACTAGGTTAATGAAACACACATCATAAAGGTGAAGAGTGTTGCTAAATGTCATGATAGGTTTGGTGTGTGTACGATTTCAAGCAAGGATGAAAAATCATACGATAACATCTATTAAAACATATGGCCATTTTGTCTAACAACCATGGCATGTTCTTGCATAATAACTCACCATAACAGGATAACAGTACTTTATACTGCAGCGTAAGTTTACAAAAATAAAAGAGGGATCCACTGGTAAACTTGACTTTCTCATCAAAATTTTCAATGAAAGTTCTTAAAAAAGGCATGATTTTTGGTCAGTTTTATAACTTTTAACAGTTTTATTTAACTTATGGTTTTTGTCCATTTCTATTTTCACAGTGACCCTTCTGTCAACTTGAGATTATTTATAATCTGTGTTCCTGTAAGGTTTCCTGATTGAAATATAAGGAAAAATAACGGCTACAGTTTCAATAGGGTCTTCGTGCCGAGGTTGGTGCTCGGCCCCTAAAAATAAGTGTTATGAATAGTGAAATATACCAGTTTTACAACAGTATACCAGTTTTATTATGCTTAGATGGCATTAATCAGGTTTTATATAGATTTTGAGTCTCACCACTGCAAAAATTCACTTAGTAATTCAATATTTGTGATTTTTATGGTCTCCTATTGAAATCATAAGATAAAACTTGTACTTGTATGGTATCCTGATGCCAGTCATGTCTTGCCTCCCACAGAGGTCAGAATTTAAAGGAAACCTTACCAACTCCTATGTCCCTGATACCCATGATGGCTCTGTGAGGTTTGACCTGTCCCGGTTCCATGCCTCGTGTCCTAAGTTTTATGGAGAAGCAGCACGTCGAGTCCTTGTGAAGTGTCTTTATGTACCTCAAAAATAAAATAGATATTTTTAGTAAAATATTTCTTAATGTGTCAGTAAATATTTCTTTGACTTTTTATGAGTTTATTTTTCCATAACTAACATTTTAATATGCATACACAGATGGAAATTTAAGGAAATGCTAGAATTCTCAACATGGTCTCATGATGTAGTTTTATTTGCATAAGAATTTTGCATACTTTTCTTGTAAGGATCTAAATACTAGCAGACACTGCATATAGATAACAACCACTACAACCATCATGGTCCACTGTCTCATATAAATCAGATACTTCTCTTCTTTTTAGACAGGATGTACAATGGACATAATGTGCTGAAGCAACCCAAGACTTCTCTTGCTCTTTATTCCTTTTTTTCACTGCAAAGCTTTACACGCTTATAGGGCATTGAGGAGTAGAATTTAGGCCAATCGCATGACACAGTATCCTTATTATTCAATCAAATAAAGCTTTTTTTAAAAAAATTTTGGCAATGCATAGTTTTCTAGCTGAATGCTTTTAACATATTTTATGTCATATCACTACACCTTTCAAAATGGGTAATCTTATGCAAAGAAATACATAATGCTGAGGAAAAATTCCCCATCTTAAATCCTGCATTTGTGTCCCTAACTGCTCCCTGTCACTTGGGGGCAGCTGTAGACTGCAGAGTATCATCCACACAAGAGGGACCTCTGTTGGGCTCCTTGTGGTATCACTTCTCTCTGTGTACCTCTTACAGACTGAAGCTTATCGTGCTGTCATCAATCAAACACCAATGGGTCTTTCTGCTCCATCTTCAGCTGAAAAGCAGTTTATTTTTCACATGTGGGCACAATAGCCAAAGCTTCCCCTGAGACTGCTGGCTTCTTTCTCATAGAAGCAGCAGCCACAAGCTGGTGTTTAGGATCCCTATAAATTCTCCTCAGGTCTTATTTACGCTCAAACTTATAGGAAGAGTAGAACAACAGCTGCCCTTTAGCAGACTGCCGATTATCACAAACTTAAAAACAACACAGTAAAGAAAATTCAGAATAATACAAAGTGCTGACTTTAAGGGGATAAGCATCAGCTCCTGTTTGCTCAGCATTGTTCAGCTGTCTCTCGTCATTACTCTCTGAATCCAGGCCTACCTCAAACAAAGCAGGTGCCCTTTTGGCCAAATAATGATGTGATTGTTGTTGACCACACTGACAGTCGGCCTCTCTGGTCCTCCCTTTTTACTCTCCTCAACAGTTGTAGCGCTCGTTTCAACACAGACCTTGACTCAGCACCTCCATGGTCCCATCTGACAGATAACATTTGTTAGCAGCAGCAATTTGGCAAATAAACCTTTAAAAAGGAAATTGTAGGACAAAAAAATTAGAGTTTTTCATGCTTTTCAAATATTTGGCAGCATTTGGGAGTATTATGTTGCTTGGGTTTTTAAATTTATGAGTGACTTTTATTTTTCAATTTTTCAAAAGTGTTGAAAACTTAAGTTGGGTAATAAATTGAAATCTGATTATAACAAGGTGGCTAAATTTGCCGAGTTGGGTCATGACATTCAATAAAAACATCTAGAATAGCTACTTAAAGGACTTTTGGGTGAAAACGACCAATTTTAGGAGTAAAAAAATTAACTTTTCCTCATAAAAACATGTTAAATTGTAATCTCAATTCAAACTTTAACATATAGGCTGAACACACACACTTGCACATTGCACACCCCCTCCATCCCCTCCACTACCTTACAAACAGCTGTAATGCCTGTGATCACCATGTAGAGCCCTCCCAAGTTGGCCGGCCACTGTGAAATGTAAACAGTAAACAGGATGGTGCATCCTGCGTGTGCGGCCTTAAAGTGTGTGCGTCACAGTGTGTTTGTGTGGAAGGCAGGGGAGGGGGTGCTGCTAAAGAGAGAATGAGCCCATGCAGAGCGTGCTAGCCCAGCTGTCACTGCTATAACCACAGACTTGAGAGACCCCAGGACGTAAGCTTGGAGGGCCACTGTGTATGTGTGTTTAAGTGTGAGTGTGTGTTTGTTGTCGCCTCACGCCCCCCTCCTCTCTTACAGACATTCTCCACAGCCCCTGGCTTCCTTCCTAGCCTTTGTTAAGCATGCGAGGCAGACTTTGTCAAGCTGAGCACACAATCGAATGCATATGAATGTGTGCTGTCATCTTTATTGGGCCCCCTCTGCCAACAGCCATTACATTTAGCACGGCTCTTTACTGAAGAGGATTTCACTTTCGGGCCCCCACTCTGACTTGCGAGACGAGGATTAAACTGACCTCAGTGTGGGTTGAATTTGAATACACAACCTGCTATTACAAGCTTTATTCAAGGCAGAGAACGAATGCAAATTTAAATCAGTCTTTGTTTCTTGGAGGCATGTTCTGGCTTGTTAACCCAGTGATGTTTTTATCTACTCTAACAATGTATCATATTGTATGTTTACTTTTTTTTATCATTTAAACATTGTTGCACCAAATACAAATCTTTGCACCATGTACACTGCCTATAAAATATTCAACCCATTTTATTTATTTTATAAATCAATCATGGTCAATAAAATTTGGCTTTTTTATTTAGAAAAAAAATGCTTTAATGTCAACATGAAAACAGATTTCTACCAAGCAATGTCAATTAAATATACATATATAATGTAAAATAAGTAATTGCATAATTATTCACCCCCTTTAAAGTGACTGACATAATTCAACAGAGGTCCAGTCAATTAGTGCTACTAGTCTCACAATTAGTGAAATTAGGATCACATGAGTGCAGTAAATGAGTCTCAAGAGATTGTTATATAAAAAAATCCTGTGTCTGGAAGGTTGAGTCACTGGTTAATCAGTATTCCTGGCTACCATTTCACCATGAAGACAAAATAACACTCCAAGCAACTCAGAGAAAAGGCTATTGAAAAGTATAAGTCGGGATGGATACAAAAAATGTCTAAGGCACTGAACATCCCATGTGAATCCATCATGAACAAATGTAAGAGTATGGCACATGTGTAAATCTGCATAGATCAGGCCATCCTAACAAACTGAGTGATCATGTGAGGAGGAGACTAAGAGAGGCCACCAAGACACCTATGACTACTCTGAAGTAGTTACAAGCTTCAGCAGCTGAGATGGGAGAGACTCTGCATGCAACTGTGCCCCGGGTTCTTCACCAGTCAAAGCTTTATGGGAGAGTGGCAAAGAGAAAGCCACTGTGTAAGAAAATTCATATTAAATCATTTGTTTGCCAAAAGGCATGCTGGAGACTCCATGATCAAGTGGGAGAATGTTCTTTGGTCTATTAAGAACAAAATGGTCCTTTTTGGCCATTAGACAAGGTGCTGTGTTTGGTGCACACCAAACACTACCCATCTAAAATGAATGCGGCAAAATACAGAAATATCCTGGAGGACAATCTGATTCAGTCTGCAAGAGAACTACTGCTTGGGAGAAAATGTATTTCTCACCATGACAATGACCCTATGCACATAGAGAATGCTACATAGAATGGTTTAAAGACAACAAGGTGAATGTACAAGTAACAAAGTCAAAGCCCAGACCTCAACCCAATGGAGAATTTGTGGCTGGACTTGAAAAGGGCTGGTCACGCCTGATCTCCGTGCAACCTGGCAGAGCTTGAGCATACTTTCACTACTCATTAAACAGAAACAAACAAACTTATTAGGTAGTTTTAGACTGAAGATGATTTAAAGGTTAACCCAACAAAGTTGGTAAAATATTTAGGTGTACAGAAGTATTTTTATGAATAGCCGTAACATTAGAGGGGATGCCAGTGGGTCGAAATGCACAATATCCATTTAAAAATGATTGGTAGAATTAAATGTACCAGTTTTTTGACCTGGAGCTAATGCAAAAAGTTATAGCACTGTCTAAACCCTGCAAATACACTTACTGAAATGTAGACAATTTGTGTAAAAGAGACAGTGTGAGAGAGTTTGCATGTAATTTGTGGCAATAAAGAGTAAAGGCATTGACTGATACAAGGTGCCTATGGGACTGTATTTTTGTTGGGGTGGTATCGAAACAGTTATTGATACGTTTGAATTTCAATAGAAGCTTTAAAGGACCTACAATCCTGTCAGCCATCTGTCTTTGAATTCCTGCACATCTGTCCACCTGCATGTCTTTGTACCACCCACTTTGACTCATGAGGTCAGTGCCAAAATAGGCAGAGATGACTGATCAGGGCAAAGCCACTAAAAGACCCACAGCATGTAATGTGTGAGTAATACAGCAAGTTTTGCAGCCACAATCTCACATTTCCTCTCCTCACAAGAAGCAAACTTGTCAGAGCGTGTTCTTCTCTTTTGTTTCTCATCGCTACAATGCACACAAAACAGCCCACATCCAGACGACACACACGCCCCGAATTCCAGTGAAGAGAGGTAGTGTTTTCAGAGGAGGCATGTGAAGCTTTTAAAATGAGATGACTGAGAGGAACAGGAGGGGAAAACCACAATGCACAACACAAGGCTTTTCAGTGCAGACAATAGATGCACAGATTCAAGAAGCTTCCCAAACAGCCCTGTTTCTGTTATTCAGGAACATAAAAGGACGGTGGTTTTAATTAAGTGTCATTATAAGAGAGCGCTCTGTTGGTAGGAATGTTATAATCTGTGGGTTTGTGGGTTAATTTAGTTTTATTTATGGACCTTTAATGCTGAGATTAGCTATGTCAAATTGTACTTCTTGTGGTGATTTATTTGTGTAGACCTTATCAGCGCATCAGATTCTGTCACTATACTACATCACAGCGACGTGGTTGTTCAGCTGACATATCTTCTGTTTATGTCCTCACGTCTCATTGTTTATATCATACAGAACAGCCTTTGTCTTGTGTGATTTTATTGTTATCAGATAAGTTTAAAGGATTACATACTCCCTGTTCGCATCCTTGACACACTCCTGTGTGGGTGGAAAATTCCTACCTCATAGGCTCATAAAAACCTTTAAAACTCATGGGATTATCTTGGAAATCCGATGTGTCTCCCAGAGTCACGTTCCAGGCCTCTGATTTAGGACCCACATGTTGGATTTTGTTTGATTTAAATCCAGTCTGATTATAAGGATAAAGTCACAAAGACTGGTTTTTATATCTATTGAAACACTGACACTGATTGGGGTTATTACCTGATAGCCAGGGACCATTTTTGTAATTTGGAGGCCAATATGAGGTCCTTCCTCATTTAGCAAGAAGCAATCAAAGCAAATTCACAAAATATCTCAAAGCAGATAACAACGCTACCCAACAGTACTTACTCATCATAGCCAAGGAAAATACCATGATTCAAAATCAGAACATACTATTATGACATTGGAAGGCTTTTCACAAGATTTTGGAGTTGCACAATGAAGTCAGGCAGGTAACTTTCTCCCAGCATCTGCAAAATACAGACTCTCCCATCTGACTGCCAAACAGAGAAGCGTGATTCACCACTCCACAAAGTACATCTCCACTGCTCCATGGTCAAGTGCTGGTATGCTTTACAACACTCCATCTGATGCTTGGTGTTGGATTTGGTGATGTGAGGCTTCCATGTAGCTGCTCAGCCATGGAAACCCATCCCATGAAGCTCCTGCTCCTACAGTTTGTATGCTTACATTAATGCCTCAGAGCTCTTTATCTATGGAATCAGCAGAGCATTGGAAACTTTTATGCACAGTGCATCTTAGCAGTCGTTGACTCTGTGATTTTACATGGTCTTCAGCTTCAAGGCTGAGTTGCTGTTGTTCCCAGACACTTCCACTTTCTTATAACATCACTTACAGTTGACTGTGGAATATCCAGCATGGAGGAAATTTCACAAACCCTCTTACTTAAGAAGTGGCATCCATCACAGCACCACGCTTAAAGTGACTGAGCTCTTCAGAACGACCCATGCTGTATCACAGATTAGAAAATGGAGACTGCATTGCAAGGTGCTTGTTTTTATACAACTGTGGCAACAAGTCTGAGTGAAACACCTAAATTCAATAGGTAGCAGGTGTGGTCCAATACTTTTGTCCAGATAGTGTATCTTTAGTCCAAGTGTAACTCATAGACAAAATATACAGTATGTTCTCCTCATTTGTGCCATATCATTTTATCTACCACAACTCACAATTTTTATTTATCACATCCCAACCAGCATGTCCATGAGGGCCCCAAATGGGATGTATGTTGCCTACAGTATGGGTCCCCTGTGGGTTTGTCCGTGGGTTCCATGGTGGCCGCACCTTTGATTGCTCATGAGAACTACAAGTGTGAATCAGCCCAAAAGAGACCCATATAGGTCCCACCTAGAGATCCTTGCAGTTACCCATGTTTACTATGAGTAGGATCCATCTTGGATCTCTAAGAGGGGGTCTTCCGCCATACTTGCACCGGCCTCTTCTCGCTGCTTAGCCACGTCACAACTCTGTCGCGCCCGAAAGTACTGCCCCTCAACGCTGACTGGTCCTGTCACTTTCTAACCGGGCCCAATCGGTTCAGACGAGAACTTTCAAAGATGGATTCGCCAGTAAGAAACATGGAAATGGGTGAATCCATCTGCTTTGCAAGGTTATGTTTTCATTGCATTGATAAGAACGATAAGAATTTAGTTCAAAAGAAAAATAAAGTTAAAATAAAGTGCAATGTACTATGTTTTTGGTGGCCTCTATGGTCACCCCAAGCAGCTGAAAGATCAAGAGATATATTGAATTTTGGCATTTATAGAACTGCATTTATAATAACTAACAATGACTAATGGTATATATTGTGTTAAGATTTGAAAATTTGGTGGAGTTTAGTTTAATGTTTGGTGGAGTGAAGTTGGAATTGTGCTTGTCATAATTTTAGTTTAGCATAATGTAACCCACAGAAATAACTGCACCCCTGGAAACTCACATAACTGGGCCCTTCATGGTTGTGATTTATCAGTATCAACAACTGTGTTTTTGAGTAGTACTGGTGCTAGCCTCCTCTTTAAAATTGTCATTTGGAGCTACAAAAGTATGTGAAAAAGTTATTTTCAGGCTCAGAAGTGACCCAGCAAGTTACCTCAGTTTTTCTCCTTTTGTTTCTGACTTTCTTTCTTTTTTTTTCTTTTTTTTGAGCATATGACTTTAACAGCCAAATGGTTTAGATCCATGGGCTGGTCCAAACTTTTAACATTACTGGGGATGAAAAGACTTGTAGTGTTGGTGAAGAGAGCTTATGTTTTGAAACAGGCTGCATTTTACTTAAGCAACATTGAATAAAATATGTATTTTATTGCTTGAATAAAATCACTGAGTATTTCTGTTAACTAAAATAGTGTTATCACAGCTTAGCCTAACAATCACCCGTTTGTTAATCTTTATGTGCCCCCCATGCAGCTAGACCCCAGAAAGCTTTAATGCTTTTACCATCTTTTAGCTTTTTTTAAACCTCTTCTATAGCTTGGCTTTGTATTTTCTTTTGTTTGATTTATTTTAGTCAACCAAATATAGTTCTGTTCTGTGCAGCAGTTAGGATTAGGTTAAACTGTTATACACAAACCAATTAGTAGTTTTACAAAACTATTAACTTTTAAGAAGTAAATACCATCAACAATTACTCAGTTAAATGTTAAGCTAGTACTTTGATTAAGAGTTTTTTTTAAATAAGACTTGAGTCTTTGTAGATTCTAGGCCTGTGTTTGTTCCTAGTTATTTTGTGCTACGGCTGTTATACTTAAGCAAATAATCTGAATTCTTCTCCTCCCATTAATGGTCATCCTGTAGTCCTTAAAACATAGAAACAAAGGCGTTAATCCATCATCTCTTAACAAGTTTTCAGGGTCCCTTGCTGAGATGGTGGAATGGTGGAAAACAGTAGGTGCATTTCATGTGGGCATCACACAAAACCTCCCCTGCTCTCTCCATAGTGTTTCCCTTCTCTGTTTGCTGATACCACGAGAAGTGTGAGGACAGCGGGGGTGTGAGGGGAGCAGGCTCTGAATGACATGGCGTTGCTGCTTCGGCCGTTGTTCACTGACCCACAAAATGCAGACCCAGCCCCCAGTGTGAAGTACTTTTGTGCTGTCATCGGCCTCAGAAGCCGAGGACCAGAGGAAGGGAGAGTAAGGGGGGGTGGTTGAGGGTCCAAAGGCCTCAGCGGCCTGCTCTCCAGCAACATGCATGCTCTGGTAGCTGGATAAAAAGAAGCCTGTATTGTAATGAAAGCATTTGCATACTCGTGTGTTAGAGAGGGTGTTGACCTTTGACACCTCTGAGAACTGGTTGACAACAGAAACCACTTCTCGCAGTCTCACCATTAACACACTAGAAAATAACACCTAGGCGTACCTCAGTGTGTATCAAAAGGGATGAAGAGAGGAAAGAAAAGGCTGTTTGAGTGCTTGAGATGGAAGTTTCCTTTCGAGTGGCGATTCACACTCAAAAACAGAGTGTGTCGAGCGATTTGAAAGTGACAAATCGGGATCTTAAAGCTGGGTGTCAGTTCTTTTTGGGATGGAAAATACAGGATACGTAAAAACAAAAATTGGTCCCTGAAATAAATTGACACTCAAACAAGGTGCAGAAAATATTTTCAGGAATTTAAAATGAAAAATATGGCATCCTGATTTATGAATCACTTTAAAACATTTAGGGTACAAGCACTGGACTTTTGACTCCATTAAGTTTATTAGACAGTAACAGTTAAGGCTGAAAAATGAGCTCTTATGCTGCACTTTCCACTTTTATAACATGTACTTCAAAATCAAATCTGACATTAAATAACCTTCACAGAACTGATTTGTGCAATCTTAAATCATAAATGGAGACAATTCTGTCTGTTCCAGTGGGGAGACTGGTTTTAAAATACATTGTCTGCCATCATTTAGAGAAAAATTGTACATGGTATTGATTTCTTATGAACTAACAACTGAAATGTCATAATGAGTGTTAATTTTGCAGTGCATGGTGGAACTTTTATTGAATTTTCAGTTTGTTAGGATGAAAAATGTCCTCTTGGTATCACATTTATCATGTTAGACCACAATTTGTGTTTGTAAGCAATTGAAGTGCTTGTCAGTTGAAGGTCAGGAAGCCATAACTCAGCCCACACTTAACTTGTTAATCTATTATTTCACTAACATCTTTCACTCTGTCTGTTGTATGATTAATGTCCATGTATGGTGAAGTTAGACAAGACAATGTCCGCCTCTTCAGTGGATATTTTGGGGGGTCTTTGTCGGGGCGGCTGTCTGTGTTTGGCTCTCAGATGGAGGGGGCTCTTCTTTCCAAGTACACGGCGCTTCACAGAGAAAGACTTGACTCTGAAATTCCTCCAGATAAGAGTTGCTAGGTGATGTTATTGTCCGATCCTCTTTGTGGTCACATATTCATACCCAAATTGTTAAGGTTCTTTATGAGGAGCATCTCATTAGTAGTCATATATTCATACCACACCAACCCCCCCACTTGACCCCTCCTTTACCAGTCGTGGGAAAGACAAGTCCTGGGCGAGATGTGGAGGATTCAGGCAATTACATGGAGGACGGTCAAAAAAAGTTTGTCCAATTTAAACACTATTTTACTTTGAAAGGCAACCAAAGCTCAAACTTATACAGTTTTTATTGTTTGAGACATTTGCTAAAACCCAAAACAAATCCAGCACAGAAAAAAGATTCACTTATTTCTAAATGTAAATTTACACACCAACTGCAAGTGTGACAAACCTGAATATATTAACTCTGGATTAGACTATACCTCCATCTTTAATTAAAGCCCATGTGCATAAACAAAGCCACGGTAAACACAGATTCAGACAGGGTCAAACAAAATGATCTGGATGAAACCTGAAGATAGAACCAATTTAGCCTTTATTTATTTATCTATCATATTAAGGGTGTAAATATTGAGAGATCCGCTTAAATTGAATGTTAATATAGCTTTAAAATCATCCTTTTTTCAGCTGAAAGTATTCCAGGTTCAGGGAGCAAAATAAGCAAAGATTTGGCCCAGCTCAATGCAAACCCTTGGAACTTTGTATAAAATCTACCCAGAGCAGGGATGGCCAACAGGTGGCCTGTGGGCCATATGCGGCCTCCCTACTCACTGGTTGCGGCCTGCACATAAATTTTGAGATATCCAAAAAACTGTGAACTTGAAGAAACAGTGACAAAATTTGCCATTACCACACATGAAACAGAAGTAGGTTCATAACATCTCTGATAATTTATATTTTTCCATCTCTTTGAAAAAAAATACAAACTTATTCGTTTGATTTTGTTTCTGCAAAACTCTTGTGAAGCATCACTAAATTCATTTCAAACAACAGAAATGTAGGGGAAATATACTTTACTATCTTGTGCATTGAGAATGTAGCTTGAGTTATTTGCTTAGCTCATTAAATTAAGCATGAGTTTGAGAATGAAAATGTGATTGTTGGTGTAATAAATTCTGATGAATGCTATTCTTTTGGTCCTTTTCTTAAATTATAAGCTATTAGCATTGTCTAATAATTGTCCTGTGATGTTTAACAATTTGGTCCCCTGGCAGTCAGAATAAAATGAATACAGCCCTCTTGGTCATCACTGACTCAGAGGAATGAAGCTGAAAACTGCTGGGGGTTTTCCATCAACAGACTGCATTAATATCAGGGGAGTTAATCCAGCATTGACTGATGCACAATAATATGCAAACCAAGTTTTTTTATGTAGATTTAGAGAAGGCCAACCAACTGATTTATTAAGTGTGAGCTCAACAGGTAGAGTGCATAAGAGGCAACATGCACACTGCACACTTGAAAATATGGTCAGCACAAGTTTTCTTTCTGGCTAACACGCTAAAACAGGATTATTTTCAAAGATAAAAATCTGAGATCAGTTTCAGCTAAGTTTTAAAAATCCAGTCTACTATTAAATTTTCCCCAAGTTAAGTTCAAAGTAACTTAATGCCCTGTCTTTCATGCAGCCAGATTCATCTGAATATGTATTTGAAAAGGAAAAGAACATCCAAATGTTTTTATCATATAGCTTTCTTTCTCCTATATTGGCACAGTTGCACTGTATTTATTTTGTTTTATTTATTTACATCAAGTTTAAAATATTTGTATTAGATGCTGTTGTTAAAACGAGAAAGCCTAAGGTTAAGTTTAGTTATATCCGCATTCCAATACAGCCTATTTCATGTGTTTACACTGAAAAGGAAATAATAGTAGTAACTGTAATACAATTATTATTTGATTGGCTTTTATGCTTCACGGCATTTTGGGTAAAAAGTTTTTTTGCTTTAGTGGAAAATAATCTCATTTAAATAAAATTATAACACTTTATAATAACTACACAGTTTTAAGGGTAATAAAGCATTAATGAAGCATCAACCCTCTGAGCTCTAAGCTGTTTTTCAACCATTTGTCTCACCTGGACTTATTGCCTTTAAAAGCTTATAAAACATCAACCCTGTGTGCACAGTCAAGCTATAAACATCCTTTTCTTTCAGGACAACCTGGGCTTTAAGGATATGTATGTATGTATGTGTAAGCAATGTCACACGAATTTTAAAAACTGGACTAAAGACAACAAAAATACTAAACAGAAATTTTAAAAATCTCAAAGATTTTTATATGTGACACACAGTAAAGCATTATTAAAAATGTTTTTATTAAATAATTGTAAAGTATGTAAGCACCACTAAACTGAATTTTGAAATTAAAGGACTTAGGGCATAGTGAAGTTAGTGTAAACAAATGATGGTGAGAAAAGGTGATCAAAACCAGATTAGGCAGAACTTTAACATGCAACAGAGTAGTCTGAAACATCATTCACCATCGCTTTGGTATTCTCTTGTAGGGCTTGTAGAATAAAATTGTATTCTTCATATAGTCTTCATTGTGCTGACTGCATACTAAATGCTGATTTTCATTAGGTAATTCATTTAAAACACATCTCTGTAGCCTATGTATTCACTCATTATTACCTGAACGCTTAACCCATTTTTGTGAATGTTTAGGATGTAGACTTTTATTTACGTTTTGCATTTCTGTTGAAGTGCATTAGCTATGGTTGGCTTGGTTTTATATACATATGTGAATTATATGTAGGTCAAATGACACTTGAGAACGTCTGTCACGATGTTGACATTATAACTAAACAGAGATTAACAATGACAGAGCAAAATTTATATCTGAATACTTATCAATGAAACAGGTGCGGTCCAACAGTCCTGGCTCCACCCTCATTACTATATGTGGACAACTTCTGCATTCCAAAGCGCCGGGGGCGGGGCTATGACGCCACCTGTTTGTCAATGGGTTGCCTGCGGGCTCGTGCTCACTGAGCCGGTAGAGTGAAGTGTTTGGAAAAGCGGAGCAGACGGAGGAGAGAAGAGGAGAGAGTTTGGGATATTTAACCACGACTTTGAAAGAAAGTTGTGAGGAAATATGGAGCTCCGTCGGTTCTACTTTTTCTCGTTTTTATTTATTAACCAAGTTTTCACCAGCGTACACTCAAAAGAACGTAAGTAGTTTACTTTTTTAAAGCATTGTGTTAAAGGAAAGAGTCTAGCTTTGCCGCACCTCATGAGTCAGGAGGTCGGAACTTGCTAAACTTTCAATTTTTAAATGTGGCAGTTGTGTTCTAAAACTTCTTTAGTGTTTTTATGTTGTTGTATTTTTGTAGTTCAGTTTACAAAGATGGTGAAATTGGTTGAATTTTTTGATTATCCCTTGAATTAAATATTGCCTTAAAATTCGACTGATTTAAATTGTATTTTAAAGTAATTTCAACCTGTATTTTAGAAAGAGTTATCCTACTTAGCCAGCTTGTACTGAGTAGCCTTTGTCAGTGTAGGGTTAAGGGCCACCTGCGAGTTGCCCCAACATGTCCGACTTTTTTTGTTTCACTTGTGGTCTACTTTCATGTATTTCCTTCGTCATGGCTGTTTCTTTGCCCACGCCTTTCTCAGACATTATTAGTTCTGTATCCTGGACCAGGGGGACACGGTCAATGAAGTCTTGAATCAAACGGACATGGCTGATTAAACTGTCAAAGCATGGCATGTGCCCCCCATAAAGCTGTTTGCCCCTGGGGATCAAGGCAGAAAATTCAATTGTAAAGTCATATCTTAGTCATTTCTGATTGTTTTAAAGCCAGTGTAAATGAAAAATGTGGATATGCTATTAGAATCGGAGAACTTTTAAACAAATATACGTTTAAATTGCTAACTATTGAGTATGTTACACAATTTTCTTAATGTGCTGATATGTAATTACTTATTATATGCTTGTTTTAACCTTGTCATGTGATTTTTTTTTACATCTCTGCAGAGGTTTTACTGGATATGAATGCTTCAGGATCCGAGCTAGGCTGGTTGACGTTGCCATATGAGAATGGAGTGAGTATTTTTACCTCAACAGGCATTTTTAAGACTTCGGGTTCCAGACTTAAAATTGCCTTTCTCAGTACAAGACAGTCAGAGGAGTAGAAGCAGCTGCAGATAAACTGATGTGGGAATTTGAATCCTATTTAGTAATAACAATGGTCGAGGCCTCTTCCTGCTCATTCATACTAAAAAAGCTCTCTGGGAGAGATGGAATGAGTGGCAGCTCCATGAGGTTTGGCAGAGTCTTGTGTTAACGCTACCCTTTCATAAAGAACTTATGAATGCCATTAAAATGTCAAGGTTCAACCCTACATTTGGATTTACTGCACATTTTTACACCATCACAGGGGATTGTTGTCATTCCGATTCCAAACCATGATACTGCATTTTGAGATTTGTTCTCGTTCCCATGATCCATCTCTGAATTTAGAGATAACAGCAGCAAGATCATCTGTACATTTGTGGGCAGACGCAAAGTAAAAGAGGCATAAAGGCTGGTCCATGTGTGGAGAACCATCCCTCTATCTATAGTTCAGTGGCTTTCCATCTAAATAAAGCAACAGGACACGGCCACTTCCACTGTGTGGGCTATGTTTCTTGTCTGGCTGTTCTCAAAGATCTAAGGATACTTGTATTATCGGATAGGATGTCCCCTTGCCTCGCTCTTGTAAAACTTTCCCACAGTATCTATACAGATTTTTTTTTTTTACCATTTATAGTATGTTGAAGTTTATCCTCACAGACAATAGAGGACACAGAGAAAATAAAATACAGGTCTAAATTTAACTTTTAGTTCAGTCTGAATGTTGAGAATATATTAAAAAAGTGCAGGCTTAAGTGATCTTTAAAGCCTCATAAAGTGCTGCGCTCTAATGGTATGACTTTTACTATCTTAAAATATTGGAGACATTTCATTGCCTTTACCTCTTACATCAGTTAAAGTGTTGTAAATGTAAGCATTGATTTATTCCCTGAACTCACCAATGCTTTAACATATGAGGTGTTAGATTTCAATGTAAAATCAAAGCTTTTAATCTTCCTCCTCGTCATTGCTTCCCCCTCTTAAAAAGTCTTAATTGCTGCCAATTTTGCTGCCATGTCTTTGCAATGTGCTTATAAAGCTCGTTTAGCTGCCATAAATCTCAGTTGGTTTTCTACAGTAGTATTTGCTGGATTTATGTGCGTCTTGCACATATGCACCCTCTGTGTGTTAGTGGAGAACCACACACGTTGTGACTGAGCACAGCACATGTCCAGGCCAATAATCTTAATTTGTGGAAAAAAAAACCTCCAGCTCCCTTCTTTACTTTATGAGCTTCTCACTCAGCATGAAAGAAGAGATGTCTCATCAATAAAACCAGTTTTCGGCAAGAACAAAGCATCTGAAGCCTGTACTTATTTCCTGAAAACCACAACCTTTCATTATAGCAGCTTGGTAACAAACTAATCCCTCTCCTCATTTTTTATCCTCCTCTGTTTCGCAGTGGGAGATTGTCCAGACGGTGGTGAACGGCACCCTTCTTTACACCTACAGTGTTTGCAGTATAGATTCTACTGAACAGGATAACTGGCTCCGCACAACGTTTGTCCAGAGGCGCCCAGGGGCCTCGCGTGTGTCTGTGGAGCTGCATTTTGTCGTGCGAGACTGCAACACTTTTGATGGTGCTTCTGTCGCCTGCAAAGAAACCTTTAACCTTTACATCTCTGAGGCCGACGCTGATGTAGGAACCAACTTCCGTAAAGGCCAGTTCAAAAAAGTGGCCACCATCGCTCCTGATGAGGTCACACGTGGCCGCGTGCTGAAGGTCAACAAGGAGATCAGGACAGTGGGGCCTCTGTCTAGAAGGGGCTTCTACCTCGCTTTCCAGGACATGGGGGCCTGTGTGGCTCTGCTGTCTGTCAGAGTATACTACAAAACGTGCCCATCCACAGTGCAGAGCTTGGCGGCCTTCCCGGAGACTGTGGCGGACACCCTTACAAAGGTGGAGGGAGCCTGTGTGGAGCACGCTGTCAGCCAGACCACCCCGAGCATCTACTGCTCAGCTGACGGTGAATGGGTGGTTCCTGTGGGCCAGTGCCAGTGTCTAGCAGGCTACGAAACCACCGGGGACTCCTGCCAAGGTAAGCACTGCCAGAAATACACCACGCACTCAGCTGAGACGTGTTTGTGCTGCCATGTGAGTAAATTAAACCCCTGCAACCACTACTTTTGGCAAGGTGTTAGGAATGAGCACAGAGGAATGTTAATTGTGTCTGCCTCGTCTGCATATCCATCATAAACCCTCCATACGTCTTCAAGTAGGTCAGGTACAGCAGGCTAAGGTATGGGAAAGGGAAGATGTCTAAACATGTTTGCTTTGTTTGGAGTTTGTGGCAACCGCAGATTGCTCCATGAGCTGTAGATAATATTCCCAGGAGAAATTTCAGCAGTGTCTTTTCTTCACCTGTTGGGCAATAGCACATTCTTTCCACCACTTTTCTCTCAGGACCCACAGACTGGGGATGGGCTGACACACACTGTTTTATGGTTATGACTGTCGATAAAGTACAGTAAAAAATGTTCCATTGACTCACTAATTCAAAATGAACTTTGAGTTAGTTTTAGATTTACTCATGATTGACCTCTTAGATATGGAAACAGGCTGAAACTTAAAAAAGGATATCTTTGGCAAAACCTTTGGTTTCTGTTTTGATGCCTCCAGGTTTTGGCCCTTCCCAATATCACAATTAGAAAAAAGATAATCAGTTTCCTTTTCTTTTATAATTGTTTGATTATTCTTTACACTAGATCACACATCTCTTTGGCAAAAATGGCACAAATAGGCCAGTTTTAACAATAGTTTTTATGCTTCAAAACACAATGAAATGTAGGAAAAGTCTAAAGACATTTTTATCAATTATTTGATATTTTTATAAAAAAGACAGTGAAAAAAATTTAACATATAAGACATTTGGAGGCCCATAGTTGAAGGTGAGTGACACACAGACAAAGGTTAAGTATGCAGAAACTTTGCAGAATGTGCTGCCCTCGAGAAAGACCTTCGAGCTCTAGGCACAAGAAATAACATGTAAAGTAAAACACATAGCTGTGGTGTCCTTACTGTATTTGTTCCTACTGTTTGTACGGAAGTTTTTTCCTCGGGTGTGGTTTGTTGAACTGTCTGGAGGAAACGTGGGAGGAGAGGAGGATACAGAGGAGGAAGGAGGAGGGAGGAAGGGCACAGTATGGTGCGGGGATTTCTGAAAGGAATTCTTTCACCCTCGCGTCACCTCCAGCAGCGGCTGACTAAAAGGAAGGGTCCGTGTGAATGTGTCAGCGTGACTACCTGAGTGGTGTGTCTTCTCCTTGCAAGTATTTGTTGTGCGTGTGTTGCCAAGGCTACAGCAACCACAGATTACAGGGATGGAGCTGACACGCCTGCCAGAGGTTGGACTGAGTCAGGCAGGAGTTAATGACTGGTCCGAGTCACCTTGGCTGGCAAAGTTTAATCTCGAGTCTTGAGTCAGTTCTTTTAAATGAGAATATTTCTTGAGCTGAAGGAATAAAGGGATCAATTGATTAGCCCATTAGTTTACTGACTGATTATTAAAGACTTTTATTCTAAGTCAGCAATTTTAGTCGTTATACATTGTTAGTATGTTCTGTTTTTCTGTGTTTTATGCCCATTTAAATCACACAACCCCAAATTTAAACACATTTAGAAAAAAGTAATGCTCTACCACTGTTTGAGGCCAAACTAATAATGAAATTACTCTTAGTTTCAGTGATCCTTACCATTGAAAGATTAGTGCAATACTTCAAAGAGTGCACTGAGGTTGTAAAATATGAACACAGGACAGCAGAGCGAGGTGAGGCACAGGAATGTTCAGTCTTTGAGGTTTCCTGACCGCAGGCTGACTCTGAGCCTAACACCTGAAACGGAAATTGGCAGAGGACGGCAGGAAATATTTTAGAAATTGTCATCACACGTCTGGAGGATGACCTGGGTGTTCGGATTCAGGAAGCATGTTTTATTACATAAATCACAATTATTCTCATGGTGTGATTTGTTCCAGCCAAGTGCCTCTTTCCAGTTTTATGTTGAAAGTGATATCCTCAGAGGCTCATGTGGACTCAGCTCAAGAGCTCAACTGTTGTGGGAAAAGGAAGTAAAGTGAGAAGAGGAGGAATGCTGACTGACACAAATAAGCAGGTTGTCCTTGGTCAGAGTCAGAGGGTGGGGAGCAAGTCGACAGTTGGTGTATGAGGGTGGTTAGCTTCGTGGCTGCTTAGTTAGGTGTGGAGTGTAATTTAGTCAAGAGGATTAGTAGAGCAACAGGACAGCTGTTAGCCAATGACATGCCCCCGCTTTGCCTCCCTTTGCTCTTTCATCCGGTTGTTAACACACGCAACGAGCTCCCTAATCCATGTTCCCACTCATTAGAACAATGGGCCGACTCAAAAGCAAAAAACAGATTCAATTAACAGATGCACCGGTGCGGAACAGAAGTCCTTTTCGCATGTGTTGTAGTCAAAGAGGAGCCTCAGAGAAACAATATCCGCCATCAAGTGAAAATAAAAGGTAACTGAGTGGAAATTAAAGCAATATTTAAATCAATTTTTAGATCACCAAAACTATGTTCAACAAGTTTTTATTTCAAAAATCCACCATTTCCAAAGCTAGCGCTTACATTGTTTGCATACATTGCACACATGCTGCCATTTGTGCGCTGCATAATGAGTAGTGCAACATATTTATGGCACCACTCTGGCCAATCTCAGAGACAATAGATGAATAGGACTGGGGTTTCTTTGGTACGTGACAGAGGTCCTGCTGCCCCGACTCAAGATGAAATGGGCTGGCCCCCTTTTCTTATGCGAAAAGACCTCAGCTACACCCCCATTGCCGCCGAGTGACTCCCCGGGGAGAACTTCTGTTGGTGCTCCAGACCTTTGGCCCCTTCCCCCATTCATTCATCTATTCATCTACAGCCCTTCTTCTCAAATTCAACCTGCTCCTTCTCCTCCACTGAGGCGATACTCAGAGTGCAAAGGTCCTTCTGCCTCGTCAGTGAAGTAACGCAACCACGTCTTAAACCTGGGGTTCACTCGACCTCTTCTCACGGCCACCAGTGCAGGGACCACATAAAAGGAAGGCAGCAGAAGGAGTGCAGAGAGGGGAGTGCATAAAGGTTTTTACTGCACTGGAGCTTTTTATCTACCTCTAAAGTATGTGCATCTGTTTCCACAGGCACACTTAAAGTCATCCAGCAGTTTTTCCTCTTTCCTGACTCCCTTGTCCTCTAACTTTCCAACCTTGGATGCTGTAATTTGCGACTGGTGTCAGGGGTTAAAAGAAGGAAGGAAGAATGAGAGGAAATGGCTTCGGACTGAATTGCACCTCTTGCGTTCTGCTTTCTGTCCACTGTGCATGTTCATTAACCTCCTATAACCTGGAAGGCTGTTTATCTGTGTGCTAAAAAGTTTGAGGTGGCACTTCCTTTCTCGAAAACACAAATATGATCAGTGAGATGATATGAGCTGAGGGTAAAAGGCAGATCAGATCACCTGACAGATTTAATGCTCTTATGTCGTCCGGTTGACACCAGCAGTGCGACCTGAGATTAGGCCTTCGGGCGAGAAAGGCGAGTGCAGGGAGGTTTTTAGGGAAATCCCTCCTCATTTTTCTGCGTACAAAGATTGAATGATTATAGGTTACTCATGACAAACGTTTCCTGTCAGGTTGGAAAGGACTGGTATTACAGAGACAGCTTCATTGTTTGCATTTGATCAGTCATTCCTTCCTTTGTTTGCCTATTCATACTTACTCTTTTAGGTCATGCCTGAACTAATACACACCTTCTTTTTTCTCACACAGCCTGCAAACCAGGCTACTTCAAGCCATCTGTATCGAGCCAGTTATGTCAGATTTGTCCTGATAACACCAAGCCCTCTGCAGCCGGCGCCACAGAGTGTCTATGTGAGGACGGTTTCTTCCGCTCACCCAGTGACCCTCCTACATCAGCCTGCTCTGGTAAAAACACTCACTAACAGTCCATTTTTAGCTCATTAGAGGCAGTTTAGAACCTCAGACTAACTCTTCTGTCATCAACATCCTGTCTTAGCCCCGCCCAGTGCCCCTCATGGCCTGAGCTCCACCACCCTGTCAGCAGAGGGCAGGCTGCAGCTGTCCTGGAGCCCACCGCTAGTAACCGGGGGCCGCAGTGACCTCACCTACAGCGTGGTGTGTGAGCACTGCGACGGTGCCTCTTGTGTCCCCTGTGGTGAGAAGATCCGTTTTGAGCCTGGACCTACAGACCTGCAGGACACGACTGTTGTCGTCAGTGAGCTGGACTCTCATCTGAACTACACGTTCACTGTGGAGGCTCACAGCGGCGTGTCACAGTTTGGCACGGAGAGGGCCACTGCGAGCATCACCACAGCACTGGACTACACAGGTGAGCTCGAGCCCATAAGACCTTCTTCTCATCGCCCTTTGCTACTTTCATATTGTCTGGGTTTAACAGACAAAACTGCTCTATGTGTAAAAAATGACAAAACGTGTAGAAATAAAGGACAATTTTTAGATTTTTAAATAGAGAGGTCTTAACTTCCTGTAAAATTAACATGTATGGGTCATACACACAATTACACATCACCTGTATCTCCAAACCTTGTATCTTCTTAATCACTGCTTTTCAGGGAATGAAAAAAAAACTGTGTTTTTCAATTAATGTAACACCACATGGTCATAGTCAGCATCTTTTTGACACTTTTTATTGCTTTAAAATTTGTTAAAACCAACTGACAATTGTAAAGGGTTATCAATAGCACTAATTTATGACCAAAAATTGAAATAATTAAAAAATGGAGATACAAGGTTTTGGTCTGACGCTGGTGACATAATACCATGTGTACAGAAATATTTTTTGTACTTTTGAAGCTAAAATAGGTACCCATTTTATACATGAAATGGTTCTAAAATACAAAAGTGTCAAGAATACCATTAAAAATGGAAATAAAGTCTAATAAAGACTTACAAAGAATTAAATATTAATAACTTAAGAAGTACAGCTAAGACGACCTGTGTTATTTCAAACTGGCATATTTGCAAAAAGCGAATGCATAACAAAAATGCTTAAAACCTTCAAAGTAGGGGGGGAATTGCCAAAATTTTGGGATAATTGATCCAGGTCCAGACACATAGGATGGTGTAAAAATATAAACAGCCTTTTAACACATAGGACTAAAAACATTAAAAACAAAAAACATATTGACTTCTGCCTGCTTTATCATGTTATAGTTGTTTTTTAGGTGGTTCACTTTGCCAGAGGCTAAATTTACATGTTAGAAAAAGTGGAAAAAAGGCATAAAATTTTACCATAATAACAAATAATTAAACATTTTTAAGTGTTCTTCAAGTACATTGTAAATAAAAGTCATTCTCAGAGTGAGAGATCTATTAGTAACTCCAGTCAAAACCAGTTAAACCCCAGACAGGTGTAACTCAAAGCTATTTGAACCTCACATAGGTGTTACTCACCACACCTATGAATAAACTGCCATAGAATCAAAATCTCAGCAGACATTGTGTGTCAAAGGTACTCTAAACTCAGCCAGCACTGCAGATAAAGAACCTCTGAATACTAGTGTTTTTTGAATTGTCATTTCCTGGCACTCATCTGTTTAAAAATAGATTTCTTAAATACTCTTAGTGATAAAATGTTGTTAATCAGTAAGTAGGGGTTACAGAGTAATAAAACTCTCTGGACATTTTTCACATATGCTGTATTTGTTTTTCAAAACCATTGTGCAGAAATAATGGCTCACTCCTCAAAGAGGAATTCAGTCTGACCAAAGAGTCCCAGAGGCTTTCATTTCCAAACGTCCTTTTCCAACGACTATGATTACTCACTAACCATTATTTTGGTTTCTGCTTCTCACCGACCGTTAGATCCCCCCAAGGTGACGCTGATCCATCTGGATGATCGTGGCCCCACCAGTCTGTCTCTGTCCTGGTCCCTGTCTCGCAGGCCTCCAGCCCACATCAATCACCGCTATGAGCTTATGTACCGCAGAAAAGTAAGACAGAGCACTTTGTTCTCCTTTGTGTCTAATCCCTCTTTCAAAATTGAAGCTTTGGGGGGGAAATCTACACAGACTTTAGGGTTAAGGACATAAAAACATATTCTAATCCATCTTCCTTTCAGGATGATGACGGCGAACGGGATGTGACCACCTTCACAGTCTTGATTTTGGAGAAAAGCTCAGTCCAGATTAATGACCTCACCCCAGACACCTCTTACATGTTCAGAGTCCAGGCCATCAGTCCTGAAGGCAACCCGGGCAGCTACAGCGTGGAGCAGGAGTTTCACACTTCACCTTTAGGTACCAGACAGTCCACCAAACATGAAATAATCTCAGTTGAAAATTTAAAACCACAAACTTGAGATGATATGTTTCTCTTTTTATTTTCACAGCTGAGTCTCAGGTCCAGAACAACTCCACCATGGTGATGGCAGCTGTTGTTGGAGTTGCTGTTATTCTGGTTGTTGTGGTCGCCGTACTTCTGCTGCGTAAACGGTAGGTAACAACACACTTCATATAAACAACCAACACCTGTGTCATTGCAAAAATGTCATCCTTAGACCTGTATCATCATGAGCCACAAGCTCAAGGAGGGATTATCTGTAATAGACATTACTGCTGTTGAAAACAGGCGTTGTCTTTGTCAGCTGACACTCACCTGTATATGGGTGAAAGGCCACCTTTTATTCAGTACAGTCCAGTAGTAATTTTACATGTTTTCCTCTCAGGAGATTAAGGATTCGTGGCAGAGGAGGACCTGAAGATCCCTACTTCTCAACAGGTAAGAAAACCATTTTATTACAGCAATATTCAGGAGATTGAGTTATTGAGGCAATGTTTTAAATGATCTTTTTCCTCCACAGACCAGCTCAAGCCCCTGAAAACATATGTTGATCCACACATGTATGAGGACCCGAACATTGCCATCCACAAGTTCGTCACAGAAATTGACTCCAACGCCATCAGCAAACAGAAAGTCATCGGAGTTGGTGAGTGTTTTTTTAAACCACCTTCCCTACGTTCAGTCAAATCTTAGAAAAACAGTCTACAACATTTCCTCCTGTGTCTGTTTTTCCATCAGGAGAGTTTGGAGAAGTGTTTCGTGGTGTGATGAAGACTCCCACCCGAGGGGAGGTTGCTGTGGCGATAAAGACCCTGAAGCCAGGATACTCGGAGAAACAGAGGCAGGACTTCCTGAGCGAGGCCAGCATCATGGGTCAGTTCTCACATCCAAATATCATCCGCCTGGAGGGAGTTGTCACCAAATGTGAGTGGAGTTTCTACGATTAAAGTCAACAATCTTTCACAACAAATACAAATCAATCCTGTACTCAACAGAGTTTTTGTTTCTTACTTTTCAGTCAAACATACCATGATAGTGACAGAATACATGGAGAATGGAGCGCTCGACACCTATCTGAGGGTAGGAGCAAACTTACTTTTATATTCTTGTACTGGCCTCAATATTTGATTTCACTTAAACTCTGCTGATTTGTGTGAGTTTGGGTCATTTCTCATGTTGGGCGATGGTGAAGAAAAAGGGGGAAATATGAAGAAACAACAAGCAAAGTTTTACATGTTTTTGAGACTATGTCAGTAATAGTGAGGCCCATATAAATAAATAAAATAACAAAATAAACATGACACAGAAAGAATTTTAAATGTAAATTTCCAATTTGTTTTAAAGACAAGGCTGATGTTTTAACTTGTAGTGCATAAGTGGGAGGAACAAACACAAAAGCTCAGGTCTTAGGAGGTTAATACATTCATAATGATTCCCCAGTGGTGTGATTTTAAAGGTGTGTTGATTCATAGTGCATTGCATTGTTGCAGGAAAGCGAGAGAGTGCAGCACAGCTTTCAGTCAGACATGCACGCACATGCAGTGCAGGGCTCCTCTTCTGGCTCTGCTGATTCTGTTCACCAACTTTAATTTAAAATGAGACATGAGAGTAGCAAACGGGCATGTTTTTTGATATTCTGCTCTATTCCTTTTCACCTAATTTGAGCATAAAGTATGTTAAAAGCTGCATTAAATGTATGCATTTCTCCCTTTAGGGCCGCGATGGAGAGATCCCTTCATACCAACTTGTTGGGATGCTTCGTGGAATAGCTGCTGGGATGAAATACCTCTCTGACATGAGTTACGTCCACCGAGACCTCGCAGGAAGAAATGTTTTAGTTAACAGCAACCTGGAGTGTAAAGTGTCTGATTTTGGCCTGTCACGAGTTCTGGAGGACGACGCTGAGGGCACCTACACAACAAGAGTAAGTCTCACAGCTACATTTAAAGCTTGAAACAACATCAACAGGAGCAAGCCTTGTTTCTTTTACAGTTTATAATACCAGACAGTCGTTGGTATGTTTTACTCCCAAGTGTCCAATCATAAGTGCTGGTTTTTCAGCGCCTTGTGTTTCCAATCTTTCCGTCCATTAAATATGATTGTTACTGTTTTCTTCTGTCAGGGAGGTAAAATCCCAATCCGCTGGACCGCCCCCGAGGCCATATCATACAGGAAATTCACCTCAGCTAGCGATGTGTGGAGCTTCGGCATCGTCATGTGGGAAGTCATGGCATTTGGAGAACGGCCCTACTGGGACATGAGCAATCATGAGGTATGCTTCATCTGTCATTTTGACTTTGCATGGTTGAGATGAAGGATTGTTTGGGCTTATGTAGGTCAAACTATAATGTGCTTTACCACTGAGAATCTGTTTTGGTAGGTTGGGATTGGAAGTTCCCTTATATCCAGCAGTTTCCCACCTTCTCTTCTGAAACAACAGTTAATGTCAACATTCAAACAGCACTTTTCTTTGCTGCTAAACCAAACACTGCCCTCACACTGGCCCTGTGTCTTTTTCAGGTCATGAAGGCAATCGACGAGGCCTTCAGACTACCTGCTCCGATGGACTGTCCATCTACCGTCTACCAGCTCATGCTCCAGTGTTGGCAGCATGACCGCTCCAAGCGACCTCGCTTCTCAGACATCGTCAACATTTTGGATAAACTACTTAGGAGCCCAGAGTCTTTAAAAACCATTGCCGACTTTGATCCTCGGTAAGAGATTTATTTCAGTAGGCCATGCTTTGAAATGAAGGAAAATGTTAATAAATGTAAGAAAATAAAACATTTCAAATAATGTAAATTCAAGGCAAGGTAGTGCAAGAAAATGTCCAACCTTTTATAGTGTCACGGTATAACTAAATGTATTATTTTTATAACTTAAGCCGTATTTTCTTCTTTTTACCATTAGAAAACTCCTCCATGTCATTTCTATTGTATAGGAATGAAGCTATAAATGTAAGGTGTTCTAAATATACTTTGTTTCCTCGCAGTGTCTCCATTCGGCTCCCGAGCACCAGCGGTGGTGACGGCACCATGTTCAGGTCGGTGCCTGAGTGGCTGGACTCCATCAAAATGAGCCAGTACAATGAAAGCTTTGCTCGTGCTGGGATCACGACCATGGAGCAGGTGCTCTCCTTGAGGCATGAGTAAGTGCACACATGGCACAGGTGCAGCTCCGATTCTCTGCACTGGTTTATCTGGCACCAGGCCACGTTTTAATGTAACAGAGAAAGTATTGAGCTCTCAGCTTGAACATTTGTTTGTGGTTTGCTAATGCAGGAATACTCCCCTCCAGATCTGCCCATGTCATTCCTTTCATTCTTTAGTGAATAACTCCGGCAGCAGTGGTTAGCAGCTTTTTCTGTCTCACAGACTCCTGCTGCAAATTTAACTCAAGTAGCATTTCATTGACACCATCTGTCAAGATCCAAATTTGTTCCTTTGATCTGACTTTAAACTGATTAAATTATTTAATGATGTAACAAATGTTATCATATGCGTCGAATGTCATTGGGCAAGCTGGGTAATTTGTTCTTTGACCGCCAGGAGTGGCGGAAGAGACACTCCCTATAATTATTACCCTTAACTGTCTCACTTTGCATCTTATTGCATTAGTTATATAAATACAGTTAAGTAATTCACTTAAGATAGTTTATTTAAACTATTTACAGTAGTTTTGCTAAAGATTTCAATGTATTTTGCCATTAGCCCTGCCTGTGGCAATTTGAAACTTTTAATCCATATTTAAGCTCAAGCTTTCAGTAGTTTAACCATTTAATCATTTATTTATTTAGCTAACCTGTCAACAGTTTGACAAAAATCCTTAATTTACTGGTTTAAGATTTGGAAATACTTGATCTTACTTTTTGATGAAGAGTGATGAAGTATCCCAGGACCACACTGAGTTTTTTTTTTATGTGAAATGCTGCACATATTGTTAAGAGAAAACTTAAAGGGTCTCATTTATCTTTTCCTTCCAGGGACATCAGGAATATTGGAGTGCGACTGCCTGGTCACATGAAGAGGATAGCATACAGCATCCTGGGTCTGAAAGATGAGACCAGCTCTCTCAGCGTGTTTGCAGTGTGATCTAAGCATTCCTTCAAATCAAAGTGCACTGACCGACCATGCCATTTCACTCGAGGACAAGCAGGACTTTAGTGAGGGGGTGAAACTGAGCTGTGCTGCAGGTTTTTCCCTCCTCTGTTACACCTCTGTGGCACGACTGAAGAGGACACTCAGAAAGGACTGAGATCAAAAACACTTATGTACTTTATTTTAACAGAGGAAAATGATTTATCTTTCTGAACTGATAGATTTTATATGTTGAATATAAAAAGTTTTATGATCAAGGAAAGGAAACTAAGTAAGTGCAAAATATAAGACAATGTTAAAGAACTTGTCTGGCATTTCCTGAATGACTGAACTATTTTAGCTCTTCATGATAAAGAGCTTTCTCTTCCAAGCACTCACTTTATCCTGCCAGTGTCTCTGGATCCTTAATTTTTTTCTACAGTTTGTGTGATTAATGAGACTTTTGTGCAAATTTGGAAAGATTATTCCACTCAGGGTAAAGAATCATACAATATATTTTGTAGTTAGTCTCTGAATCACATTTTTCCTCAGTTTGTTTGTTTACATCATGTCTTAAAAACAACTGTTCATTTTATTTAATATTTATTTTGTTGTATATTTATGTCATTTGTTACATGAGAATATATGCTGAGATTATACCAGGTGATGTATTTGTGTTATAATAAAATCAACGTTGCCTTACAGCTGGATTGCAATTCTTTTTTAACTTTTGTTGAGTAATTTGTTAATAACCTGACATATTATTTTTGATCATCCTTTCCAAAGCTGGTATGAACCCTATACATTTTGATGGCTTTAGACTTGCTCTTTCATTCAACTTAGTATTGTAGTATCTTGTCAACTAACAGATTCTGTAACATCAGCCATTCAGGTTTTTCAGAATTGTTGATTTGTGACTTGAACATCAGTCTTTTCTGCTACAGGTGGGTGAATTAAGGGATACTGGAACAACTTTTACATTTTGATTTCTAGTTGTCTTTTTGCCATGACCTTAAAGACAAAATCCAACCCATCAAATAAAGCAGCATCACACAAAAATAGAATATCATGTTAGTAATTTTTTGTTCCTGTGATTTTCTTCAGACAGTTTACATTTCCAAAAATGTTATATTAATCTCATACAAAGTGAAATAATGCAAGACTTTATTTTTAATCTTGATGTTTATGGCTTACATCTTGGTGGGTGGATTGGACAGCTTTCAAACAACCTAATTCAAAATACTAAAATATAAACAAAATTTTTGTTTGATTTGTTGTGGTAGTACATCAGCTTCAGGTTTCAAGCTGACAATTTAATGAGATGAAAACTAGCAAAAGCTCATATCGCTGTCAACACCTGTTGAAATACATGGTCAACATATTTGCCCTGCCACCCTATGTAATGTCCCAGCTATAAGGGCATTCAGTTTTATTAAGATGTATATCAGCTAGAGCACAGAAAAAAATGATTCTGATTTCATTTATTAGATGAGAAAAATAAACCCTTTAACAAACACTTTGACTATTCACTTGTCTTTCCTTATATTTAAACATGTTTCTATCACTGTTTCCCTCTCAGAGCTTGTTTTGGCTACACCTGTCATCCACATGGAGTTAATCAAACTTGGTCACTTTGACAAGGTGGAGTTAAATGTCACACCTACACACAACTTCACTCCATCACTCTGCCATGTTAAATTTAAGCTCACTGTTTGGTTTCACTGTCAGTTGTGTTACTGTGTTGTCATTCCTGGAATAAAGCGGACACAGGCTTACAAAAACACTTGTTCTTTAACGTATCTTATTGCCACCATGGTTCAAATGATAGTTGTAAATGATAGATCATTCATTAAAAGGACTGATAGTTATAGGTTAATCCTTTACTCAGAAACATCTCCACACCCTTTCTCACACAAACACAAAGTCTCATATGCTCCCAGTCAGGGGCGCGGCCAGAAATGTTAGACCCCTTGACAACAGTTAAACAACAGTTCTGACACATTAAATACCTACAATCCGTGTCATATTCCAGTCCAGCTGCATCATTCACACCCCACACCCCCCCACCACCACCCACTAACACATAAAGCTGCACCCTCAAACTCTCATAGAGTATAAAGGACTCATAACGCCCCTTTGATCTTTGTAGAAGAGAAAGTCGTCTGCATAGAGACTAAAACTCCCTCTGGCCTATATGGAGAAAGGTTGTGGCATTTCCTCTGAAGATCCAGGACCATCCCCACTTCTACAGACCGGCAGAGACAACAAATTTACAGGTCAGATTAACAAAACTTACAGGAAGAGTTACACCCTGTTTTATGGGTATGGAGATCTAATGTACAACTTCTTTCAGGTCATGCATATCCAGCGGGGAAGATCCAGCTCTCTGGAGATGTTTTCCAGTTCACAGTCGATGTGAGTGAATTTTCTCCAGAGGATGTTGTCATCACCTTCTACAACAACCACATAGATGTTCATGCTGAGAAGGTGAGCCAGCAGGCAGGCTGAAAATATGCTGATAGATTTTGTAATAGTGACCAGAAACTATGAAAGGTCTACTGTTTAACTGATTATGTTTCACAAAATAGACTTGAAATGTAAGAAATTCCCCATAACTGATGGGAATATTGATTAAAAAACAAACTTACCTACTGGTATTTACAATGACTATAAAAAGTTGTTGAAGTCTGTTTTCACTTTGAAATTGAAGAGAGTTTTTAAAATCTATTTATTTTTAATCAAAAGCCAAATTGTGTTGATGATTGATTTATAAAATAAGCAAAAGGGTAAAATATTCAAGGGGGGAATACTTTTTATAGGCACTGTATATCAATGGTTTAATTGGACTGATTGTGCAAAGTGACTACCTAAATTGATACTTTAATTTGATTTACAATGTATTTTAGAGGTGATGAAAGGTTAAAGAAAGGGCTATGAAAACAATATAAACAATTATTTGACTCAAACTTTACCCTATCTAATTTCTGCTACTTTATGTCCATGCATCTTTTGCTTTTTTCATGCAGTTGGGAGACAATGGTGCAGTCACAAACACTTTCTCTCATCAATGCAAACTTCCATCAAATGTGGACCCCACATCAGTGACCACAGAGCTGGAGGGCGGCGGGGTCCTGACTGTCAGAGCTCACAGAGTACATTAGTTGTGTTCGGATCTTTATTCAGTGCATCTGACATCCAAACCCTGGAATGTATCGCCATCTGTAGGTTGTTAAGGGAATCAACCATTCATCATGGCTCCAGTGTTTTAAACGGTTCTTTTTCCCTCTTGTAACAAAAAAGTTTCCATAAGTTTAATGCTGTCTCATGAGGCCCCACCACAGCTCAATCTGTAAGGGGATCTTGTGTCTGGAGAGGTGCCAGCTGATGTTCCCCTGAGCATGGTACCTCTAAGGCAGCACTCCTCCATGGGCAACAGTGCTCAATCTGCCATGTCTCCATTAGTGAATGTCACAGAGACCTTTTTAAGCATGTGCAGATATTTCAGCCAGTATGTAAAGCATTAGGCAAACATTCTCTCTTGGAAATAAAGGTTATCTTCTTCTTTTCCAAGAACAATCAATAAAATCACATATAATTTCATTCATGTTTGATTAAGTGAGAAAAACGTGTAAAATAAAGAAAGAGCCCAGATTACACATTCTACAAATCATGTGAGAATAGTCAGGCAAACTTTGCCATGCAAAAACACTGCCTTGTTGGAGTTCTTCAGCAATAAAGGAAGTTAAATCTAATAGGTTTGATTGGGAATGTCATATGAAATTAGAAAAGTCTCTTTATAAAATATCAGGGGTAGACCTCTGGTGGCCTGGGGGTCTTCTCACTCCAAGCAACCCACAAGTCAGTTTCAGACATCAAAACATTTAAGCATGAACAACATAACAAAATCTGCCACGAGAACTTAAAAAAATGCAAGTATCATATGCAACATTTGATCACTGGGAAGCAGCAGGTTTTTTTTTTGCCTACCTCTCACTGTGGCTTGTGGATCCAAAACCAACCACTCAGTGAGTGTGTGGGTCTGCTAGATCTGATCATGGAGTCAGTCTGAATGAGCAGAACACTGGGACTCAATTTATGCCGTTCACTGTCACAAAATTACTTTCTTACATTATTTTGATTTACCTGCCTCAGTGGCTGGTAGGTTGAACAAAATCCACTGACACTGCTCAAAAATACCCACATTTGGCTGGTGCTAATTTCCCACCCTGGTCTGCAGTGATTTTTTCAAGGAATTAGAAACAGATTGGCTATCAACTAATTGGTTCTGTGAAACTCTTGAATGCATCACAAATGCATTTTTTTAAGTTTAAAAAATAAACTTCAGTAACTACGTTCATTGCATTGGAATAATATCTTCAAGTGTATTTATGTTAAACACATTATAATAGGCAATCCTTTTTGCATTTGGGTTCAAGTACTCACATTTTTGGTGGCCTATAATAAAATTGAGAAGATTCAGGGCTGCATTTGTCCCTGCTGTGAAATGATAAGTCATTGTAATTGTCTAAGTTTAGAGTGTGCTATGATCTGTGACAATTTTTCCCTTTGGCAATAAGAATAAATTAAATGCGGTTCTCATAGTAAACAGAGTTGATCATCCTCAATGTAAGAAAAAAGTTCAGAGCACTGTTTCACAAATTTTTTTGACACTAATGCCAGAGCATGGCACATTTTGTGAGAGGTCTATCCAAGTTAACAAAGGACAAACAATGAATCTACACCAGGTATCACAGTTACTGACCAAAGACAAGAAAATGTGATGAGTTATATTTTACTTTCTGCTTTACTTGGAAAATGCCAGGGTATGAGGAGAGCCAGATCCTTCCTTTTGTCTTATTCTAGTGTGGGATAGTTTTTTTCTAGTGTTACCTCAATCAAGACAAAATTAGATAGAGACTGGACATCAAAATGAGCTGTTCGTGTCTCTTAAATTGGAAGTTAAACGTTGCAGTCGCTATTCTTTACTATTTGCAGACAATGTTTGAGATACATTCCAAAAGCTGGAATTTGATAGCAAAGGGTGTGACTGTGTGTTGAGCATCTATGGATATACGTTTATGTGTACACAGTGATGATGAGGTGGGCTTGAAAATATTTTCAACAACTACCAAAGGAGCTTGGGGGCAACCCAAAAAGTTTGGGAACCACTGAGTTAGAGGAATTCAGTCCTGCCTTGTCTATCGTCTGCTCTACCGCCTAGCACTACCCAACAGAGGGCGCTAATGCGCCTAGAAGTTGGTTTCCATTCCGCTAATAAAGGAAGGAAGAAGCGGACGTGACGTCATGGTGGTTGTCAAGCAAGGGATGTTTTAGTTGACGGAAGTTTTTATGGAGTGTCTCCACGGTTAGACAAAAAACATCCCTTTGCCGACTAAAGATGTCGTTTACTTGTAGTTATCTGGTTTGAGAGGGATGTTCTGGTCTCTGTGTTGTGTTGCCGCTCCAGTTGTATTTAATTTCCCTTCTTTAAAATGAAAAACGTAGAAGTTTAGCGTTAGAAGTGTTAGCTTCGAGGCTTTACTATCGACTACAACATGGCACTAGTTCCTCCTCCTCCAGGTTCAGTCGTGGTTGCTGACTGGCATCGATGTAAAGACAGCAAAGAATATTTCAGCAAAATCCTGCACAAGAAGAGACGCAAAAACTTCGGTAGGAAAAAATACATAGTGATATTTATTCTGTTTAAACACATTGTCTGAAGAGTACACGAGCAGCTTTTCAATAAGACTTTTTGTGAGTGCGTTTGAAAACATTGTGTTTAACTGTTTTACATAATTTAATCTGTGCTTAAAACTTTACATCCCTCAGATTAACATATGAACTGAAATCCTTTCACTGAAATCAGTTGCTTGAGTTGTTTGATTCTCTGTAAAGACAAAGCCTCAAAGACTGTTTCAGTGTTTTGTTATTTTGGATAATTATAAAATCCTTAAGAAATAAGATGGCTCAATAAAACAATGAAAACGATATGAGATCCCTGTTGGTGAACTGACTGGTAGATTTCTTAAAGTTTGACATACTGTTTATAAATATAAAATTAGAATCTTAGCACAAAAAGTAAGGACATTAGTGTTCAGTAGATTATTTCTTTGTTGTAACAATGCTTCTTTGAAATAAAGCCTGTTCATTTCCCTTTTAAATGGTGCCACATTTGTAAGGAACATGCATTTGTGGGATGAGCAGCAGAGCTGAGTATGTGGGTTGCACCTATGAAAAATTTGCCAGATCTTCTCTGCCAATGCCAAACAGCTTATTCTGCAACCAGTGGCAATCCCATATCTACATAGCCTGGGACCAAACTCTATCCTCCAAGATGACACTGCTTTTCGTGCTATTTCGTGCTAGAGCGACGAGCACAACCACTGACTTGAAGGTTGAAGAATGCCATCCCACAGCAGTATGTGGTCAGGCTGGTGCCCAGCATGAGGAGGAGGCTCCAGGCTGTTGTGACTGTGTATGGTTCTTCCACACGCTACTGAAGCTTCAGTTTGTTAAATGAATGTATTGTTAAATTGCCAATATTTCTTGTTTCTTCAGACCTTAATCATCTGATCCACCAAACAACACCAAACAAGAGCCAATGGCAGAATCAGCTGTTTTGCATTGGCAAAGAATATTTTGCTAAGTTTTCATGGCCGCAACTCACGTACTCAGCTCTGCTGCTCATCCCTTAATAAACCTGTTTCAAGTGCATTCAGATAACATTAAAAAATTAAATTCACCATTTATGTATTTTAACACCATTCATTTAAGGAAATATATTAAATAAGAGAAATTATGGCAGTTTTTCTGCAAGAAGAGCAACATTTGCAGAGATAAATCATCATTTTCAATCACAATAAGCTGCCCCAAAACCAAAAATTTGTCTCACAAAACCCGATTTTTTGTGATCATTTTGATGGTAATGATTTCTTTTAAAGGCCTTTTGGAGTCTCCAGTGATGCCCCCACATGTAGCCGTGGACACAGTTCATTATAAAATCTTCCTTTCTGGAAAGAGTGGAGTAGGGAAAACTGCTCTAGCTGCACGTCTTGCAGGTCAAAATGTTCCAAACATGCACTATGAAACCACAGGTAGGCCCCTCCTGTACACTACTATGCTACATATGTTTAAAGGAGTGAATACTCTTTAGTGTCGACATTAACCAGGTCAAATAAAATCAATTCATGCATCTCTTTCAGGTGTTGAGACGACAGTGGTGTATTGGCCAGTGAAGCTGAGAGAAAGTGGCAGAGTGATTTTCTTTCGTCTGCAGCTGTGGGACTGTGGAGAGAACGCCTTACGTAGATTTGACCATCTGCTCCCAGTATGAAGAAAACATGAATTATTTAATCACACATTTTTGTAATCAGTTATGAAGTTAATTTAGAACAGAAATCTTCACATTACTGAAATGGACTTCCTATTGCACTGTTTTGAAAGAGGTTCTATCACAGTGGATGTTTTAATCCAATCATGCTCCTCTGTCTCTTTCAGTCATGTAAGGAGCAGGTGGACGCCGTCCTTTTCCTATTCTCCTTCACTGACAGGACGTCCTTCGATGATCTGTCAAATCAAATTGCAAAATGGACGGGGACATCCGAAGACCGCATTGTGAAGCTGGTGGTTGGCACAAAGTATCTTTTTAAAGCTTTTTTAAGGAACTTGACTGTAACAGTGCAGACTGAATCCAAGTCAAACTCAATCATTTTGAAAAAGTAAGAGACAGACTTGATATAGAGGCACCTCTCTGTAGGTGAACTAAGATATAGCCAGCACATGATTTGTTAGTGATTTTATTCATGGATCCTTTTGGGTCATTAATAGAAGAGAAAGTGAGGCATAAATATTTATAAAGGTGTTTTTTTAATCGGGTTATAGCTGATTTATGAATAGCTTCTCCTGCTCTTCAGAAAAGGAAAGAAGATCCTTCTACAACCAACCCACTGCATGGTACATATTTCTTTTAATGTCCATCTAAAGAGAGACAGATATTTTTCCTCAATTTTAAACCTCAGATTTGATCTTTTCATGCACTGTGATGTCACAGAAAAGGATGCGAGGGACTTTCAGGAGAAAAGTGGTTTGCAGATACTGCGGACAGGCGGGGAGGTCAGTGACGGGCTGGGCGACGTAGCCCTCCTCCTAAACTGCCTCGCTGAGAATTTATGGCATCAGGACTGTGTTACTGCAGGATCAACCAGCTTACATTCACCACAGGAGACGGGGACTCTACTTTGAGGGTCATTTATACCTTGCATTGCTGAGCGTTTTGGGCATTGAGATCTCAAATTGACTGTACTTAGTACGTGTGTCCATACCTTCAGAGATGACCTGCATCTGGAACTCACATGCTTGCCCATTATCTAAATAACAACCCAAACATTATTTCTGTGGCTTTCAGGCATATTTATTTACATTTGTCTAGCTTGTGGTCAGGTATCCCTGCATGCTTTGTGGCACAAAGCCATTGGCAATACAATTGAACAGGAGCAGATCAAGCCTCGAGCTTTGAGGAAAGCAGTGCCCCTTTATGGCTTTAACCTTTTCATTAAAAATGCTATTAAAGGAAACTATGATGTACTATTTAAAAAATGGGTCACTGGTAAGATTAAATTGATGATATATTGTGACATATATACACTACATGGGCAAACGTATTTCATTGCCTAACCATTACTACCCTTTTACCAACAGTGATTTGCATTTTATTCAAATGCATGTAGTTCAATATACCAGCCTCCATTCTTCTTGAAAGGCTTTTCACAAGATTTACAAGTGAAGCCAGAAGGCCTGGCACACAATATCCATTCCAGTTCTTCCCAAAGGCTGATGGGGCTGAGGTCAGGGCTCTGTGTGAGCCAGTCAAGTTCTTTCACACCAAACTCCTCAAACCATGCCTTTATAGTCCTTGCTTTGTGCACTGGGGTTCAGTGACAGTCATGTTGGAATAGGAAAGGGCCTTTCCCAAACCGTTGCCACAAAGTTGGAAGCATAGCATTGTCCAAAATGTGTTGGCATGCTAAGGCATTGAGATTGCCCTTCACTGGAGGTAAGGGGCCTCACCCATCTGACTGCCAAACCGGGGAAGCTTGATCAGTCACTCCACAGCCAAGTGATGGTATGCTTTAGAGCTCCATCTGATGCTTGGCATTGGATTTAGGGATACAAAGCTTGCATGCAGCTGCTCGGCCATGGAAACCCATTCTATACTGCTCCGGCAACACAGTTTTTGTGCTTACATTAATGCCAGAGGAAATTCAGAACTCAGGAATCAGCAAAGCATTGGTAACATTTATGCACCATGCATTTTAGCAGTCATTGACCATCCTCTGTGATTTTATGTGGTCTTCCACTATATGGCTGTTGTTCCTAAACGCTTACACTTTCTAATACTATCACTTACAGCTGACTGTGGAATTTCCAGCAGAGATGAAATTCTTAGAAACCATCTGGTACTGTGGCATCCATCACAGAACCCCGTTTGAAGTCACCGAGCTTTTCTGACCCATTTTGTATCACAAATGTTAACAAAGAGAGACTGCATGGTTAGGTGCTTGATTTTATACACCTGTAGCAAAAAGTCTGATTGAAACACCTGAACTCAATATTTAACAGGTGTGGCCAAATACCTTTGTCCATGAAGTGTAGCTTGTGGGTGAACTGGTTCTAGAAGCCTGCACTTTTAGGTAAACATTGACTTCTGTTTTACAATTTCTGTTATTTAATGAACATAAAAGGAGTCAAAAGATGAGCTTTTAGTACTAAGCTGATCCAAGTTAATCCAGTTCTCTAAAATGAACTGCAATTCCTACCACTACAAGGATGAATGGATACCACATTTTTTACTTATTGGCAGACTACCACAGATTACATCGGTGAAAGGTCTGTGCAGGTAAGCATGAGCATCTATACTGTCAAACCAATCAGGCTGAAAGCATCCTAGACCACCTCTATATGCAGTCTGAGCTATTGGAGATAAAATTGCTTAAGTATACACTGAGGTGCCTCCACACAAAGCATTAAGTTTTATCACTTGGTATAAGGCAGAGAAAGGTGTAAAGGTAAGAACAACCTTTTACACATGTTTTAGGAGGGAGTTGAGGATTTAAACCTTAGGTTAGGCCACACCTGGGTGTTTCTATTCTACTGACTACTCATCCTCTGGTGTTTAAGGACCTTTTTGCATATAAGATTTTTGAAGTTTTTGTTTCATCAGCCTGCCTCATTTTTGCTTCACCTCTGACCTTTTTTCATCCCCTACCCCTTCTGGATTTTTAAACACCGTGCAAGTCTAAAACCACTCAGAAATTTTGTTTTTTAATCAAACATTGTGTCACTCTCAACTCTGAAAAGACCTGGCTTTTGAGTCATGTTTTCAGCATGTTTATTCAATTGAAAACTTTATTGAATTAGACTGATCTTTTAAAACATATGGAAAAGCGCATCTCTACTAAAAATCATTTAAATACAAATTAAGATTGAAATAATTTCCCCCAAATTTAAGTATCCCTAACTTTAACAGTGTTTTAATAGTAAAAACCCAGTGCATATTTTATGTGCTTTGTGTTTTGGTGCTCTGAGGGCCATGAACAAAGAACATGAAGTGCAGAGAGGAAATGCTCAGGTGATAAAAGGTAAACCTTTTTCAGTTCTTAAAAATTATATTGAAATATTAAGTTAAAAAAGTCTACTTAGTTTGATAAAACAAAGAGTCATCATAGAGTCATATTCCCATCACTTTTTAGACAGCAGCCTCATCCATGTCTCTTTTTCTGACCTGCAATTCACAAGAACACAGACAGGAATTATAAATAGAAGACAGTGATGTTTTTCATGTATTTAACCTTTATTTAGCCAGGTTAGTCCCATAGAGCTTAAGCATCTCTATTTCGAGGGAGACCTGACCAAGAAGGAAACAGGAGATCTACTGGGTATTAAAAAAGGAACAGAAAAATATCAAGTCTTACCTTGTGTTTGTGACAAGGATCATAGCAGTCGGTTGTCCAGTTCGACTTTGAGACAGATGCAAAAGGAAGGAGTCTGCAGGAAGACCCAAGACCTCGGCTTTCAGGGGTTCAAGGTGCACATGTGTGGGGAAATTAGCATGATCCAGAACAGTGAACCTCTGATCCCTGAAATAATGTGACAGAAAGGCAACACAGTCTTGTTTAGTCAGATAACAATGCTGAAAAGACAAAGCCGATCACCAAAGAGGACTGAAAATACTCAGAGCTGATTTGGATCATGATTTCATGCACATCAAAGGCATTTCTAACAAGAGTTAGAAATGCCCTATTAATAAAAATACTTCTTTGAGGAGATGATCAGAAGGTCGTTGAAGAGGTGGAGGTAGACATTGATGAATGATATCCTCGAACTGTACGCAGCGTCCACAGTCAGCTGTCTCATGGGACCCTGGTGCACCAGAAAACGGCCGCTCACAACCAAAGGCACTGACTGAAGCAAAAAGAAAACAGAATTGGTCGCCATCTGCAAGTTATATAACAGAATCAAATTATTATTCAAGAAAAAAAGAGGAATCTGTCACCTTAACTTTGCCAAAATCCATCTGCATTTCCAGAGAGACCAGCTCCTCGATTTGTTTCATTTTTTGGACACCCTTGTCACACTCTGTCACTATCTGCTCAGAAAACATAATAGGACAATCTTTAGTTTTTATTCTTAACTTCTACAGCATTAGATTGAATTTTGCTCATCCTTTAAGAGGCACAACCATGATGCCTAGCTTGGAAGATACAGCCTCTGTACTTCGGGCTCACACACCTAATCACTTATCTATAAACACCCCATCAGCTTTTTTTCTAGCTAGGACTTAAAGATAAACAGCATTACCTTGTGAATGGCTTCTATTGCTTTTTTAAGGGTGGAAATCAAGTCAGAATCTGGTTCAGTCAATTTCAGGATGCTCTGAAATGAAGGTAAATCCACCAAAAGCCTGCTTATTTTCTTAACTTTGATCAAAAACTTTTTAAATGCATTTGTGCGTGCAAAAAAATTCAACCCCCATCACACACACTGACCTCTAAGATGAGTTTAATACGAGTTATTCTCTGGAAAGGAAGGACCAGGAAGGACTTGAGGCTCCGTCTTTGACACACTGGATCACTCTCAAGCTTCTTGATCACAGAGAGGAAGTCCCTGTTCTGCTGCCTTAAAAAACGACGACATCTGTATGAATGCATCTGAGTGCCACACTGGAGGTTTGAAGCACAGGATTGAGACTTACAGCAGCTGGTTAATGAGAGCCTCTTGGTACATCATGTTAGTTACATATGGCACATAGAGCCGGTGAAACTCTGGGCAGTGTTGGAGCACAATGTCTCCAACCTGAGACATCAACACGCTCTCTCCCAGATGGATTTCCAGATCCATCAGCAACCTAGAAGACACCAAATACCAGCTCAATGAAAATAGAAGTAGTTAAGTTTTAAAGATATACCACATTTGAAGCTCTCACTTTTCACTGGCTGCCATCACTTGACAGATGTTTGAAAACAACACATGATGCTCTCTGTTCGATAGAGCCTTTTTCAGCGGCTTTGACATGTAGAAATGGTTGACAGCAACTCTGAGGCTCCTCAGGTATGATGCCTCGGAGCCAGTCAGCTCAAAGATGGTCTGCAGGGAAAGGAAAACAGAGAATAAGAAGTAGAAATAATTTCCTAATGAGCATTATAACAGAGAAAGGATGAATTGTTTAAAATCCACTGAAACACTGAGTCATTTCTACTAGAAATTAATGCATTTTATTTAAAGCAAGTAAAAGTTCGTCCTTAATGGTTTACCAAAGACTAATTTAACATGATTGCAAAGCTTGGAGTACTTACAGGAGATGGATGCATTTTTAACTCCTAAGAGTTTTTTTTTTTAACTTGGTGCTATACAAATATAATAACTGACACACATGCCTAATGTTTTTCTATATATTTTTGGATGTTATGCCTTTAGTTTGAGAGGGTAGTGGATAGGATTGAAAACAGGGGTGAGAAAGAGGGGGATAGACATGCAGGAAAGGAGCCACAGGCGAACTAAAACCTGGGCCACCTGCGTACATACTTGTGTTTACTGGTGAAAGTCTTGTCTTTTGAAAATGTAAACAAAGGCTATTATGGTGATGTGATGCTATTGACTTTGTCTGACACCTAGCCTGCTGCAACATTTAGTAAGGTTGGCAACCCTGGTGTCACTGATGGTTTCGTTTACTGCTGTAGGTCATAAAGCGATATCAGTAATAATTTCATACAAAAATAGTAACGTATTAGCTAATTTTATCAGCTAAAATCTCACAAAAGCTTTAAAGAGTTGCTTAAATACACCATGTCCATATTCCTGTCATATTTTATATCATTTGGCTCCAAGTTAATACAGCATGCTCATAGATACATGTTGATCATGACAAATGTAACATTTTCTCACCTCCTGAAGGCGAATCTCTCTGGATGTCAAGCTGCTGAGCAGGCCAGATGCCTTCACTTCCTCCAAGTCTTGCCAGAGGGTGCACGGAGTCACCCTGATTGGCTGGGGTAGAGGTGATGATGGAGTTCTTCCAGGATTTTGTAATTGAGGGGACGAAGCCACAGATTTGCAGCATGGACTAAAACGGGACTGCAGACCCTGCAGATACTGTGGAGTTACCAGCTCAGACACTAAACTCTTAGTGAGTCTGAAGATGTCTTCTCTCACCTCCTGCAGACAGTAGTCCTGATACAGAGGGACTGTAGAGCCCAGACATAAAGAGAAGGTTCTTTACATGACATTAAATGTAACACTATTCAATCAGTGACAATAGGGACACTTACAGAACTCTATGAACTTTGACTGGAAAGTTACACTCCGCCCCTCCTCTTCAGCTGGATCCGCTGCCCTGGTTTGTAAAACAGGCCACTTTTAGTAAATTTACAGAGATCATAAGCAGTATAGAGATTTAATGCCCATCTTACCCTTCTGTGTTTCTATCCTGATCATCTAGTGGAGACAAAGCTGAATCTTCCCTCTCTAGTGTGGAAACTGAGAACATTTTTCTCAGAGCCTGTGTGCTCATTAAAGCCACAGACTTGAGAGCTGAAGCTATGTCTACAGCACTGAAAAGGAGATTTGATTGTCAGGTTAAGTTTGTCCCTGATTACTAGACACACTGTGCGGCTCTTACCTGCAGTCTTCATCCAGGTTCATAGAGTTGCCACTCTCCTCGAGTCCTCCAGAGTCTCCTGCATGGTCTGTTTGCAGGGGAGTCAACCCTAAAGAGAGCTGCTCTTCTGTCTTCATGGTGTGTTTTTGTGAGAACAAGCTGTCCAGTAGATCACAATTTTTAGCAAATGAGAGCATATCAGAGACAGCGTGACTGCTCAGACAGTTCCTGTTTTCATCGCTGCTTTCATGTCGAGCCATCATATCCTCGAGTCCAGAAACAGAACTCAGATCAGGGCGAGCCCCTCAGGCTTAATGATCTCAGATGGATGAAGTCTGAGTGCTACAAAGCAGCAATCACATGAACTGGAGCCAGGTGTGGCTCACAGGCTCTTGTAGTTCTCTTTTCTTGTGGTGATAAAGTGAAACTTTGGGGGTTTAGTTAGCCAAGGATGAAAACAAGCTATTATGGCACATGAGCTTTGAATGTTTAAAAAAAATCAGAGTTCAGGTTTGAGCTGTGTTTTTAACTGTTAAATTTCATGTCTGTAACTCTGTAATTGTGCTGCTGCCTGTCTGGGCCAGGACACTCTTGTAAATGAGATTATTGATCTCATTGAGGCTTTCCTGGTTCAATAAAATTAAATAAATAAAAAAGACCAAATATTAAAATGATGATTCATCAAGAAGAGAAGAAATGAGAGATAAAACAATAAACTAACTAAGAATAGATGGGCTGTGATTCATGTAGTCATTAATTCATAAGTGTAGAAAATAGAACTTCTTTGATTCAAGACTATGTCTAAAGTGCTCTTTGGAATGGGCTTGATTTCTCCTCCTATACTTGTATTTGTCAGGTCTATTCAAAAAGCTCTATGCACTTAATATTTTATTACTTCAAAGAAAAAGTATTCCAGCCTTCTATCACTGTTTTTATTTTGTTTCTGTCATGATTACATGTTATTTCATAGATGGCTGCATTAAATTCATATTCATATACAATACCTATAAAAAGTATTCACCCCCTAGGATTTCTTTAACCCTTTATTGATTTTACAACTCAATCATGATGGATATAATTTGCCTTTTTTTACCATAAAAACAACAAATCTTTAATGTCAGAGTGAAAATAGATTTCTACAAAGTAATGCCACCAAAAAAACTGAGATAAAATGAGTGATTGCATGAATATTTATACCTTTAAAGTTACTGAATTAATTTAACAGAGGTCCAGCTGATTGGTGCTAGTTGTCTCACAATTGGGGAAATGGAGATCACCTGAGTGCAGTACACATATTTATTCAATTGACATTACTTTGTAGAAATCTGATTCCATTTTGACACTACATATGATTGACTGAATGACTGCCCATGCATTTAATCATAATTTATAAAATCAATAAAAGGGTAAAACATCCAACTGTAGTTCAGTGACCTATCCCCTAGCAACCAATTAGTTGCCTCAGGATGACTGAGTGGTGATTATACCATCAATACATTCATAACAGCAATAATGCTCAATGTTAGTCACCATTTCCCCGCAGTAAACAATTAAGAAAGAGAGCTTCTCAATTTTGGAAAATAAGATAAACTTCAATTGATGTTTTTTCCTACACATTCAATACAATTGAAAAACACATTAATCTTTAAATATTTAAAAACATTGTTCTTTCAGTTTAAATTGGATCTGACATCTAAAAGTCCCTCACTGACATGCATGCGTTTCATTTCCAGTTTGTTTTATGTTGTGTGAAAGTGTTGGGTACATTTTTTTGCACGTAAAATAGATACAACACAGGTTTTTGTCGCTGCTCTGTTTGCTGTTGTAATGACTCGATAGGAAAAATAAAATTCTGCCTTCAACCCTTGGAGACAAAGCAAACTCACACATTGTACAAATACTAGTTCAATTTTATTTGCAGTTTAAAATTTCATACAAGATAAAAGTAGATAATTCAATCTGCCTGACACAGTTGGTATGTGACTGAAATAAAGCCATTAAAATAGTTGTTATATGATGTACTGACAGGACATTTGATGGGCGCAGATGGCCAAATTCTAAAAAAAAAAAAAAAAAAAAAAAAAAAAAAACTAAATGAAAATCTTAAGATGGGAACACAAACTATGTTGGTTTGACACAAAATAAGATAAATGAGACCTTTTAGACAGGAACTTTATACTTGTTTGATAATCTACACATGGCAAAACTCCAAAACTGTGGAGAATGATACATACAGTACAAGATACCCTCTGAAATACACAAACTTCACCAAAAGCTTCCATGTATGATCAGACAGCAACACACACTAGTGGCTCCCTTGATATTTCAGTGTGATTACCCCCCTGTAGGGAAACTATTGTAAACCTGATCAAGAGTGATCAAACTTTCATAAACTTAAGTAGATCCCAACATGTTGTTTTCTGGCATTGGGTTCTGATTTGAAAATTAATGGGAATAAACAGAGGAATAAGGATGATCTATTAGATAATTGCTTTAAATTTTAATGGTTTTAGGAGTAGAAGCATTAGCAATGCTTCTCCACTCTGACATTTTTGATGCTCTGGACTTTAAACAAAACAGTTTTTATGTTGTTTCAAACAAGAGATTATAGTAAAGTCTAATGTTTCAAGAATCAAATAAAAAATGGTCATTTAATAATGTGTCAATGTTGGACAAAAACAAGAAAGAAAATCAATCTACCTTACCAAATCTCTAAAAACCAATGAAATGGGTGGGCACCCAAAACACCTGCATGCAAACACACCTCACATATCTGCAATATCCAGAAAAGTTTTATCGGTTGTCCCCTTAGTTTTGGATATTCTGAACGACAAACCAAGAGAAGGTGTTTCCCTGTTTTTTTTTTTTACGTGCTCCCTGTTGAGAGGCGACGAGACAGCTGGATCAGTAACAAGGTATAAATAACACAGATGCTGAGTTTGGAGGCTGGGGACTCAGTGTGACTAGTTATGAGTCTAGGTGGGCACAGTGATACTGCGGGCTAGCAGCGCTAGCAGAGCTAGCTCCACAACCCCGTGGGCTTGTTGAAGTGCCTCTGCAGCCTCCATGGCAGAAAAGCCTGCTGCCTGGATTCTCTGGATGTGCTCAGCTGGAAATTGTTCTATAAAGGGATGCTGGGAGGAAGGAAGGGGGGCCGGAGATGAGACTTGTGTCGCCTGAGCGAGAGGAGGGGAAGAGGAAGACGAGGTGCTAGAGACATCCTCCTCAGGTGAGCCCACTGCCATGGACAGAGGGCTGAGAAAGGGGTGCTCAGTCTGGAGGCCTACAGTGTCCGGGGTATTAGTGCCAGAGGCACGTCCATCTGCGACCCCTCTCCCCTGCTGCCCCTCTGGAGGTTCCCGAAACTCCAGGTCCCTGGCAGGATCAGGAGGGACCTCTGGCTCAGGTTGAAAAGTGTTGATGTTATTAGCTTCATCATGCTCAAGTCTCCCATCCCTCCCCTCCTCTGGACGCTGTGGTGGTCCTTGTCCCTCCACAGAGTCAGCTGCATCTCCTCTAAGACGATCATCCTGGCCAGGGAAGTCCAGCACAGGACACTTGGATGGTCCCTCATCAGACATGGCAGCAGCAGCAGCATGGTCGGCTTTGGCATCGCTTGGTTCTGCACCAGCTGTGATGGCAGTGGAGGGGATGTTGGAGATTTCTGGTGTCTGAGTCTGTGGCTCGCAGGCAACTTCATCAGTTTCCGGCCTAAATGGATGTGAGGGGGAGCAGGAGCTGCTGCGACTTTGGGATTGAGCCCGGTTGTTGGACACAAGCAGCTCATGAAGCTCCTTCAGAGCAGCAGCTAGCGATGGGATGCTGTCAGAGCGAGAACGGAGCTCTCCTTCGGGCTGGTCCCTCTCAGAGGATGCCTCTGTCTGGGGGGTTGTTGGGGACTCCATTTCAACAGAGTCTAGATGGCAAGGAGCACTGGAACATGCTTCTGTGGCATCAGCTGCGTCCGCCTCTGTTGTCTCCTGCTCCATGGGTTGAAAAGAGGAAAGCTCCTCTGGACTGACAGAGACTTCATCTGATTCAGCATCCCCCTCTGTGGTTCCAGTCGGTACCTCTCCTCCAAGATACTGAGACACAGTCGTCAACTCTGCTGGGACAGGGAGGATGTCTGCTGAGGAACTCGGAACAGAGGGCATTTCAGAGCTGCTGTTAACAGGCAGAGGACAAGGATGGACCTGAGGAGGCGAAGGACCTCCATCCTCTGATGGGGATGAAGATGAAGGAAGTTCCTGGAGGCCAGATTGGTCTTCACACAGCCCTGAAGCCGAGGCCTGCGTCAGGGTGGCTGGAGCAGACTGAGAGCGATCCAGGGTCTGGTTCTGGCCAGAGGACGGGCTTTGGGAGGGGGAGGTGGATGAGGACATTTTGTCTAAGGTTCTGGGTAATGTAAATGGTGGGGGCTGTGAGGTAGTTTGTCCATCTGCAGTGTCTATTGTGGGAGAAAATATAACTAGATATCAAACAGCAGGAACATATGGACCCTTTCAAAAATCTGCATTCACAGGACAAAAAAAATCAACCTTTGTGTCCGCTGCTCTTACAGTTTGATACAAGGGATGTAATGATGCACTCAGTTTGTTACTTTGATTCTTCCATGTCCTCATTGTTACAAACTTTGCCAACTGTGCTGCTGCCTGTCTTGGCACAGACACCTATTAAAGAGACTGATGTCTACAAGGTTTTGTGGTTAAAAAGGTTAATTTAGAAAATAAAAAAACCCAGTACATTAATGCCATGGTTCTGGCTTGATGGGATGATTTAATTATGATACAGTTTTGACACAAGTTTTCCTGTTTTTCCTAATAATTGAAGGTAATCCTTTTTAGTTTGGAAGCTGTATTCTTACTGAAAACACTGCAGATTTTTTCTCAAGAAAAAGTGACTGATGATATCCTGTGTAATGTTTTTTTATTGAAGACTTAATAAAAAAATACATAGGTTAATAACACCCTTAATCAAATAGGGATTCACAAAATTGGACTCTCACCCATATTAGATATGCTGACATTTCCAAATTAATTTAAGCCAATACCAATATCAATATATAAAATATCTAAACGTAGTTCAAACTTTAAACTTAAGTCCTTAAAACACTTTTAAAATTTAGGCAATAAGGACAAACAAAGAAAGAGACTACAGCTGGCAAAGGTCTATTGGTCCTGCTCATCCTTATTCACCAGTTATTGACTGATGGCTGTAAATATGATCACAAGCTTTCCAATAATTAACCTTTTAGGCAAGTATCTGCCAATATCATGCCAATAATATCCCTCAAGTCAAATAAATTTACAGCACAAAGAAATTATTTGTTTGTGTGGACCACCATACCAAGAATTCTGTTCTGCAGTTTGACTCCTACTCTTTATAAGGGGAAACGGTATGTTAAAGGGATGTTGTCGGTTCTACATCGGTATCAGCAAATCCTGGCCCTGACGCCGCCATTCGAAACAGTGTGGCACGAACGGTTACCTGTAGCCGATGTTTAATTGTCGTGTGCAAGCAATTTAATGATGGCAGTGAGTGGACCCAGCTGCTGAATTGAATTGTAATTGACTACGTTACCAATACTAATTCCATTGGGATTAATAAAGTATCTATCTACCTAATCTATTAATTTTAAACACATGTAATGGCTCTGCTGTTCACAAATGGTGCAATTTTTAATATGTAATCAATAAATAATGTATGTTCATTGTTTTTTACATGCATATAGTTGTAGGCCTAATGGGCAAAGGAGTATCACAGTATATTTTATTTGTTTTAAAGATTTGAATCATCCCTTGTAAAACTGTGTAAAATTTTAACTGGATTCTGAGGTATCATTACATCCCCATTTGACACAAATGCTTCTTTTTACTTATAACAGCTATATGTATTCAGAATAAATACATGTATAAGTACAAACAAGGTACATCAACTAACCAACTAAGCCGCAAAATAAACAGCAAAGTAAAAGACACAAATAGCAATGGACTTAGCACTGGCAATGGACTTGTGAATTTTTGCAGTACCTGGTTGGTAGGGCCCTCTCCAGCTGTCTCCAAATGCATCAGTGCTGTCCTGCTCAGGGGTTAGGGCACACACCACACACATCATGCAAAGGGGACGGAGAAAGTTAGCAGTCACACACAAGAGCATGCACCAACCTGTGAGCCTTTTCACACACACTCATGTGAAAAGTGTCATCCAAAAGAAAAAAAAAATACTGAGCCTACATCCTGACAAAGAGGTCACAGCATAATCACCGACCCTGGCTGTCACTTAACCTCAGAAAGCTCAATTAATGTCAAGTAAAAAGAGACAACTGATCGAAGTCATTTTACCATGACTATGATAGTGTAATTCATTGTTTGGTATCATTTTTCTAGTGAAGCCTTAATACAGGCTAGATGATATTAGGACTTAAAGACCCAATGGCAAATGTTAATATAAGCCCTGAAAAGCATTATGGGAAACACTTTTATGATTGTACTGACATTCCCAAATGCCCGCTGTATTTCCACACACTTTAAGCTGTTGGAGCAACACTGAATGCTGACAGTCAGCATCTGACAGTTACCCTAACAGTCAACTAAGATTTAAAATGGACATATTGTGCAAAAATCCCTTTTTCAGGTTTTTCTTAAAAATATGTGCCCCTGGCCTGTCCACGATCCCTCAAGTACCAGAAAAATCCATTCTCCTTCCCCCTCTCTTTCTCCACCTTTCAGAAAATGTGTGCTGAAACAAGCTGTTCTCAGATTTTCCCCTATCATGACCCCATGTGGGGAGTGAGCCCTGCCCCCAGGTTCAGTTGGCCCTCCCTGCTTGGAAAAAAGTTCATCCTCCTCTCCTGATCTTCCTCTCAGCTGTCACCTGAGATGCTGTCAGCTCAGTGGGTTACCCTGCTGACTTTGATCTGGAAGACTGATGGTTCAAATCCCAGTCAGTGCATATGCCAAATTCAGTTCGAAATTGCGCCGCGGTGCGATTCCTCCCCATCCCCCTCCCCCTTAACCCCTGGCTTGTTTTCAGACTAGCAACATCGAACCGTGCCAGGGCGCACTTGTGTATTTACTTGGTCTGAAACAGCAGGTGGCAGTATGCACGTAGCTGGTTTACAACCACGCAAAGGAGGAGAACGAAGAAGAAGCTACAATGGCAACCACTGGGGTCGTGACCTGAGCGAAGATTATTTTTGTTTTGACCCAGCAAAAAGTCCATCCTGTAGCCATGGATGATTTAAAATCACTTTTAAGATGCCAGCAAATTTGCTCTTCGTATCTGGACATCTACTACAGCTCAGAGGATTATATAGGCTCGCGCTGCGCAGATACAGCGGTTTCTGAGGCATGGCATGTTTTGGGGACCTCTGAGAACAATATACACTTGTCTTTAAAGGGGAAAATATGTCCCCTATAAAGCATGAAAAATGTGTGTATTATGTTTTTATGGAATACTGTGAAATGTCAGGTTTCTGGGAATCAACTCAGAGGCTATTTGTTGATTTGAGTGGCAATGTTATCATAAACAACTAAAACTAAAATGTAAAAATCACCTCAGTTAACTGAACTATACCAAAACTTAGCTTTAAAAAAGAAAAATAACTAAAACTTAAATCTGTGCTAGAAAACGAACTAAAATAAAATATGGAAAAAAATTCCTTTGTTTTCATCTTTGACAGCAGCAGACTGGCTAAAACGTACACCCAAGCATGATGAGTGTACGATTTTGACAGCAGCAGACTGGCTAAAACGTACACCCAAGCATTATGAGTGTAAAAGCGTCTGATGTGATTGAAGAAAACTTCACACAACAGTTCATTTTATTCTTGAGTTGTATTGAAATATATTTGAATTAATAAAATTATAAGTAAAGTGTCGCCTGTTTGAATGTGTGTTTTTTTTTACTTGTATGATGTTTTTTTCTATTTTTCTTTGTCTTGCCCCTGACAAGTATCTTGTTTTCCTGAAAAAAAAACACTAATAGTAATAGCTTAAACTAATAAAATAAAGCTAAAACAAAATATTCTTGAAAAACAAACTTGAAATTTAACTAACACACCAGCAGTGAAAAAAAAAACACTAAACTGAAATTTAAAACAAAAAGTAACACCTAAATAAAATTAAAAACTAATGAAAAAAAAATCCCAAACTATTCTAACCTTGATGTGTAATACCTAAATGCATGTTATTAATACATGTATCCTACATTAAAAAAATAAAATGCCAGGTCAAGTAAAAACATGATAACAGATGCTAACATGATCTTAATCTTAAGTGTTTTAAAAGGAAGTCCTGCTTGTGCATTTGCATCAAAAGCTAAATAACATCCAGATTTATGATAAAAAAACAAGGTAGATGCAGGCATAAACCCTAAGACAACTGGCTGAATTAATATCATCTCCTTTTAACTATACTCCAAATTTCACATTGTCTGAAGACTGATACTTGGCACAATCCAGTTCATAACTATCACTGTTGAGATCTGAAAGAATGAGCTTAGAAGACAGTTGGTGGGTTTACATAAAGAGTGTCAGGCGAGCCAGTTGCTGCGAGTAAATCTATAAAATGAGACAACAGATATCAGGGACGTTAAATGTCTTTTTGTCTGCCAGAGAGAAGTTTGAGGCTTACTAGAGGTATATCAGGTAAATATGTTAGCTTTTACATCTGGTGATTGTATTACAAAACTTGCAGAATTTGTGATCTCTTGTGAAGATCATCTCTGCACAAAACCTGTCAGTATCAGAAACTTTAGGTGGACATCGAGTTATAATCTGCAATAATCTAAAATGAAAAAAAAATTTTTTAAATGTTCTGCTCACATATAAAGAGACTTAAAACCTGATGAACTTCTCTCTCTGGATGCTTTAAAAAGCAGACATGACATAAAGGCAAACATCTGACTGCAGATGTTTTGCCGGAGAAATTATGAATGTGGGAAACTTTGAGGAATATTTTCTGTTTGAATGTCCTGCTTTATGTCTTGTAATGCATTTCTGTATTATGTTGTCTGGGTACGACCTCTTATTGTTTGTCAGAAACTGTCAACTGCTGCTTCCTGTCTTGGCCAGGACACTCCAGACAGAGATTTTTTTTGTTGATACAACAAAACAATTGACACCCCAGTACTCAGTGAACAGTTCACCTATTTAATGTTTACAATACATTGAAAAAAAAAAACAACCCTTGAGTAATAATGACACCATAATTGCAAAGTCATTTAAAAAGTGATCTAATAAATCTGTGTACAAACAGAATGACAAAAGCAGCTGTCCAAATTGTTCCTATGAACAGGTTTTACATGCATGGTGTCTTCAGCTTACATAAATGACTATATACTTTTCTGAGCCTGTCCTCATTTATTTGGGATTTTTTATCTCCAGATTAGAGATGTTTAAATCCAATTTAAATATAAGGATTATTTTGTTATACTTAAGCTGCTGCAGTTTTTATCTTATTCTTTGAAAATGTCAATAGATTCAGTGTTTCTGCTGTGACATCTTATCAGCTTTATCATAATTACATGGCTTTCTCGTACAGAAAGCTCCCACGTAATTCTTGGCACTAGTTCTCTTTGTAGGTGGCTCCAAGTGCTGTTCTCACACCATCTGCACTGTTCCTCAATGCTAAATCTAACAACAACAACTCTAACAACAGTCTGGGCTGAACTCACTAATGATAAAGACACTCAGGACTAATGTCCCCATTTACAGTTAGGAGTGTTTTCTCTGGTATTCCTCTTGATAATAATGTTTGACGACATAAAAAAAAGGCTGAAAAAGCATCCAACTAAATCCAGTTCAACTGCTCTCTTACATCAGCTGTTGAAGTATGATTGAAATTAGTGTTAGTGAGTGTTAACTCTTGGCCTATCATAAAGAAATATTTTTTCTCTTTAAACCATAAAAAGATCTTAGCAAAGATGTTAACTTCCTTTCTTCAGTACATCATGGTTACCGTTTCCCTGTATATCCTCTCAGTGTCCTGACCCTTTCATGATCTAAAACACTTTCATTTGTTGAGGTGAAGGGATGAAGTGATCACATGACTTAAAATTTAGATGACTACATAAATGGGGTTGAGAATAAGAAGCTTTAAGTGGCACATGCAAATGTAACTCTAATTGAGCTGAAAAACAAAGCCCGATGAAAAACAGATTGAAGTAAGCAGAGAAAGAGGCTGTCCCTTACCACTTTCCTGTATGGACCTCTGCAGCGCCTCTGCCAGTTCTCTGTCAGCTATCTCATCAGGACGGGCATCTTCCCGCCCCTCTGCTCCGTATGCTAACCTGGCACACTCTGGCAACTCAGCCTCAGACAGGAAGCGAGTTTCAGTGCCTGTGGTGCCTATTAGAAGCACGCTCTTCTTTAGGTCGATCGAACACTGCAAGAAAAAAGGGAATTGAATCTTCTTCTACTTTCTGTGAGCTCAAGAAGAAAAATATGGGAACTTCTGCAGACATTGATTGGAAGAAGGAGGTTCAAACCTGGTGTCTCTTCAACATATCCAGGCCAAGCAGCATGTCCATTGGCTGGTCCTCCAAAATGGAGAACGAACAAGGGAGGAAGTCGCCCTCAATCTGGACCTGAGCTAAATGAGTGCAACAAGACATCATGATTTCATATTTATGAAACGCCAGGCAGATGTTTAAATAACGGCATGATTTGAGTCAAAAAGCTGCAGAATGGGAGTTCAGTTAAAACCACAGTTGTATGTTGGCGAAGATACTAACATTAACACAGGATCAAGCCATGGTCTTCAAGCTACACTGGTAGACCGCAGCAGACATGGATTTGTCAACAAAATGACAACAACTAAGCTAATTACTGCAATGGCTAAATGGGTCACCAAAGACTGCAGACCCATCATCATTAAAACGATGGGCTTCAAGGAAGCAGTTTAAATTCACTCTCCAGCAGTTATTTTGTACTTGGTGCATTTGTCTGCTGATTAAGTTTGCAGTTTTTTGTTATTACAGCCCAGAGATTTAATATTGTAATATACAAACCATTACAACTAAACTGAGATTTAAAAACTCTAGTGTGTTAGATATTTATTTATTCAAACAAAATACTTGTACTTCTTTTATCTCAAACCAAAATGCAAGTACAAAGTAGTATTTTAAATGTATGATTAATCATGATTAATCACTATTTTTATATGATTAACTTGGTTCATTGTTTAATTAACTGCAATTAATTCTTAAAAGTGGGTTATATTTGGAAAATATTTTTGACCTCTAAATACTGCTTAGAATAAAACTTTTAGGCCAGAGGGGTGGAGTAAATAATTTTAGGTAAGTTAAATGTTAAAAATAAAGTTTTATTGAGGGCATTTTTGAGCAAAATATTAAACCTTACAATGGTTCTAGCAACTGGCTTGGCTCAGAATAAAGTTCTGGTGAAACAAAAAATAACATATACCCAAATGTACTCTTCCAATGATCTTCTGAGTGCCCACTCCCTTTGCGATACCAGCCCATCGGCGGTCCACCAGCCGCATGATGTTGCAGCGCTCAGCACACGCTTGGCTCATGATGGTCATTTGGGCTCCTAAAAAACAAGAAACATCAGCTGATACAAAAATCTTTACACCTGCTAAAACTCAGAGCTCCTGGTGCAGAGATTACAATACAATTAATGCTAATTTAATTATAATAATTATAATTAATATAATTTTTCAGGAACCTCCCTATTCAGTCACTGCATCACATATTTCTGCTTTCCAGGATTATTTTGCTCTTCCAGATCCTGGATGAGTCATTCTGGTCTTGTAAAGATCACAAGGAGAATGAGATCACACATGCAAGTCTTGCCACACAACCTCAGGGGCAGGCTGAGGAGCAGACATCTATAAGACCGTATAGAGCACCTGCATTTTAAGTAAAAAAAAAAGAAGGCAAGTAGTGATGTGTCAAAGTTATTGTTTCGTGTATCTGTCTTATGGTGGTTTAATGTAGATGATAAAGTGAGGCAGTTGGAAAACATGCAGGAGACATGCTCCAATTTTAGTCTTTTTCAACTAAAAACCCCAACATATGATATATCTGCACTTCTAGTGTGTGTCATGCTAAAGATTTGACCATTTATAGTTAATGTGAATCTGACAGTTTTTGTAGACAGTGATAATTCTGCAAATAAAAAAAAAATCATCACATCTGTAAATCTTGTTTATCTGGTTAAGCCACCATCAAAACTTAATCATGATGTAAACACCAACAATGTAGTACTAATCCGGTTCATGACCAGAATACTGTAACTAGTTCAAATAGGATCAGCATTTAACGCTCATTACCTGAGTCAACAAAAGCTTTCACAGGGTGCCCATTAACTTTGCAGTTAATGTAGAGCATAACCACCTGTCCAAAGCTCTCTGGAGCCTCCTCCATTGCAATGGTCATGTTTTCTTCTACATTGTGTTGCCTGAAATATACACAAAACACAAAGTGAGGGAGAAGACGAGGAAAAAAAAAGAGTGAAAACATGTTCCACAATAACTCACAAACAAGCTGCTCTCCCTTATGTTTCATTTCTCTGTATAAATATCATTACACTAAAAGCAGATGTTCATATTTGGTCTTTTAACCATACCTGATGTCTTCCTCAATCTTTGCTTGGGCTTCCAAATCAAAAGGATCAGCTGTGAGCAGTCTGATCCTCTCCTGCTCTCTCCTGGCTCGATCCTGCTGTTGTTCCAGCAGCACTTTGGTGAAACGCTCTGAAAAATGACACATAAACTCCTGTTTGATATAACGACAAGAGGGACCACACAGATGTGGGCTCTAGATATTAAAAGTGCTTCTTTTACATTATTATCTTGTTGTATTTTTTTACCTAAGTCTCCACTCAGAAGGGCCTCAGCAAGCGGCGGGTTTCTCTCCTTGAGGAGTGAAAGCTCGTGTGGATTGGATAAAAGCATCTGCTGAAGTAAGGCAGGGTCGTCAAGCCCCTGAGGAGAGGAGCCGCGAAAGGCCATTGGCGTGGAAGGTTGTGCCGGGCGTTGTTGCATTGGCTGCTGCTGTGAAAGTTGTGGAACCTGCTGCTGCTGCTGCTGCTGCTGCTGCTGCTGCTGCGGCCGCACAGCACCGCGTTGATTGGTTGAAGAGGAGGTGCCAGGGACTGTGATGGAACGAAAGTCGATATGGGGTAGACCTAAGGAGCACAGATGATGAAGGATGACTGATTAGAATTATGCACATAAAAAAAAACAAAACAAAAAAAAAACAACTTTTCAGAACTCTGAATTTTAAAGCAATTAACATTTTTTTTCTTCTTGTAAGTGGTATTTACTTTTCTTGCAGTTTCAAAGATTCACCTAGTTTCATACCAACAGATTTAATTTGTTGAAAGACTTAAATAAAAACGTCACCATCTGATTTATATTCCCCTAAACACACGTGTCACCTGGGAAGGCTGGCTGAGTTGGTGGTGGTCTTCTGTCAGCTTGCCTGAGAACCACCACATCTCCATCCTTAACACCATAGTTCCCCAAGGCACGAGTTGGATCTTTTAGGGGCTGTTCTACATATGTGATCTGTAGAAAAATACAGAATTATATGAGATAACATAATACAGACCACATACAGATTTGCTTCCTTTGTATCTGATGTATGTAAAAGATTATAGCATCCACATGACTGGATTAACTACATAACACTTTACACACAATATGCCTTACAGAAACACAGCCATTAAGGTCAAAGTGAACAGTTCTCACATTAAGCTGCAGTTGTTATGTGACACTGCTTGCAACAACACTTCTCAGTGAACAACCTGAAGGGAAGATTTAATGAAACTAACATGCAAGCCAGATCTAAAGGATTATTTTACAGTTAGTAGCTTGATGGGGGGCATGGTGTTTGAGTATCCTACTCAGTTAGCCATCTTCACTTTCTTTTCCCCTTCTGCTCACAACCATACTGCATAATGGACCAACTGAATTGCTTATGAAAAAGAGTAGGTCAGTAGGATGTCTGAAAAAAGATACAAAACACACTATAACCTAGTAAAATATCAAGATAGTGCTACAAGGTATGATAAATTAACAAAGGTTTAACAAGGGGTAATGGCTCTAAGCTTCAGTTTCTCTGTTCATCTGTTTTCACTTATGTTTCACACAATATCGGTTTACAACATGCCTTCAAAATTAACCCATAAGCTTTTATTTAACCGATTAAAAGGCTCCAGTTAATCTGAGGGTAGCAGATTGCAAGCTTGAGCTACAGCTGATTGCATCAAAACAGTGTGAGAACACGACCATTATACCCAAATCTCCATCCAACAGGTAAAATGTTCACAGCGATAGAAAGTATTTATAAATGCTGAAGATAATCTGTTGAATTTCAAACCAAGCTTCATAACTGGGACGAAAGGTGATTGACATTTTATTTACATTGACATTGTCTCATGTGGTTTAATAATTTAACATTTATTAAATTATTTGTTATTATTTTGTTTTTGAGAATACTTAGGAATTAAGTTTAATATTGCTAGCGTTATTTTTTTTGACTATTTGAGTATTTACTAATGCTTTTATTTTGATAGAATCCATAGTTTCGGCACCAGGTGACATCTATATTATGGGCAGGTATAAAGGGTGGGCTGGCACCAGGAAAGGTGAATGACTTTTTGGGAAGACTTGAGCCAGGAGCACACCAAAAAAGCAGCAAATTGTTTGTAAGAAAAAAACTTTGTGGATAAGTTCAAAAGAAACTTTTTTTTTCCCCTTGGAAATTGCCATTTTTATCCGGCCTAAGATCAACTATCTCTGTGCCACAGTAGTCGGTTCGATTTTGAGTTCTGTGTTAATTTGTTAATTGACAAGAGAAAATTGCCACTACAAAAAAAAATTCCTAAGGTATACAAAGAATGGTCAAAAACAGTAAACCACAATATTCTGTGCCAAATGCCTTGTTGATGGCAGAGGTCACAGGAACTGAGAAATGTGGAAAAACATCTCCTAATAGAAGTCAGTTGATTATTGGCAGATGTTTGGCATTTGGCCGGTTATCTGTATCAGCTCTTTATTTTACCAATAATCAATAAAATTATTATTTTTTAAAAATTCTTCAGTCTCTCCAAATGTCCTCTATACAATGGAATTTAGTTGGCTGGTTGTTACATGAGTACTAGCCAATCGAAACTTAGGCCTGTGTGCCCCTGGCACAGTAAGCTTATGGTATTCCTTCCTGTTTTCCTTCTGTTACTGTATTGCTCTATGATGCTTCTCATGCAGATAGACTTTGGGTTAAGTTGTTTCTTTTTCTTAAATTCCTTAATTATGCAATTTTACTTTTGCCACATTAAGTACATTTTGTATGGGATAATAAATGCATATCAGTTCGGTCCCACGAACTACCAATGAAAGGTACTGGTATCAGCCCTGAAAAACCCGAATCAGGTGACCCCTAGCGCACAACATCAACAGTACTGCAGATGGGCAACAGCAGCAGCAGAAGACCACACCGGGTGACACCCCTTTAATTTAAGAACAGAAAAATGAGGCTACAATTGCACAGGTGTACTAAAATTTGGTAGAAAATTTTCCGTCAGGATTTGGCATATATGGCATGGAAGCCCACCAGACCAACAATTACAGCATGTTTTAAGACACTTAAATCACCTGTTTTCCCCATTCTGATTGAACTTCAACAGATCGTCTTGACAATGTCTACATGTCTAGATACATTGTTTGCCATTATGTGATATTCGTGTTGATGGGTAGGGATGTAAGTGATTAGCAGATATGAAATAAGCAACCCATATTTTGGCTATGCCTTATTCTCAGCAGTAAAAACTGGCAGTACATAAAAATAAGTTAGAGTACTTTTAGTCTGGACCAATAGACCTACATCAGCTGAAGTCTTTGACTTTATTCATAATCATTCCTTACACTTTAAAGTGTGGTTTAAGGACTTCAATTTGTAATTGTAATAATCCTTAAACTTTACACTTTGTGTTTTTATGATTGAAGTTTTAGGTCTGAACTGTATTTGAATATCAGCATCAATAATGGCATTGGCTGAGGTCACTCTCACACCTATGTCATTTGGTCTGGACTTTTAGACTTTTCAGTTTTATCCAAACCATAACAATAGGTGTGAAAATTCCCCTGGACCATGGTCCAGACCTAACAGCCAGATTTTGGACCGACCAAAAGAGATGGTGTCAGTCCAAAGCAAACTGGACCATGTTCTGGTCCATGCCCAATATGAAAGCATCATTTTTAAAAAGTCCAGACCTACACACCAATGAAAAGAAATTAAGGCATGAGATCCAGAAAAGGAAATCCCACACCAAAACAATATGAGGCATCTGGGAGGAAGAAGAGACAATGTTATTAAGGTCCAACTGGAAAAAAACCTGAAAATACAGAACCTTTCCAACTGTTTCTGGAGAGGATGAAAGAGAGAGGATACAAGAGGACCAACTCTAACCTATCAAGATAAACTATAGACACACAACCCCTGTAGATGATGATGATATCAGTTAGGTTTGTCATGTAAAGTCTGTAAGTCCGTTTACAAAAATGACAAGGTGAAACCAAAACCAACTGAACCAAATATATACAATGTAACAAAAACAAAAACCTTAGTCCTGACTTTCAGGTGTGAAAACACCCTTACTTATTTTATGTGTAAATATCGGAAATTCAATATCATGCTTCCCTATATTAGCAGTTAAACAGGTACACCTCACAAAGTAATTGGCTAGGTGTACAGATAAACTGACCCTCATCAATGTGGACTTCTGCCCCTTTGTGCTTCACTTGAACTATAAAGTCCAGGAAAAGTTCCAAGAGTTACAGCAACGGCAAATAATGATTATTATACTAAGAAAAATATCTTGTGGTTTACAGCAATAACGGTAAATGTGATGATAAAATATATAACCGTGTTACAGAGCGCACATACAGGAGCTCCACTTTCACTTTACTTCAATATTTGTTTCATTTTTAACCTAATGGTTATCCTATTCACACTATTACTATCACATCGAGCTAAGTGAAATTTGTGGGGTGTTAGCTTGGCGTGTTTCCTTAGCCATCATATATTAACTGTCAGGGTGTCGTTACTTTACATCTTAGGTTGACATTTAACAGCAGTTGATGTTATCCAATGGCACTTGCAGACCAGCGCTGGTCCGACAACGCAATAAGACGATAAATCAAACTGATGAACTCAATATAACCAACAAAACAGCGTTCTTCGACCTGTTTACTAGTCTGAGAACTATTAGCTTCATCCTTTCACCATTATGTTAGCTTTCCATCAGTTTTAATGAACCAGTACATACAGAAAACTGTTTGTAACGGTTTTAACCGATATGGACACTAGTGGAGGAGAGTGTCTGCTGTTGATAACTGAAGTTTCGCAACAGCCTTTCAACCAAAACAGCAAAAGTCTGATTCATGCTAGCAACTCTGCTAGCAGCTAGCTTAGCCCAATGGCTACAACTAGCCTGGCTTTGAGTTACCTGAATTTCCCCAGCTGGGATTCCTGATTCTAGTTCACAAAGTGCTACAAAGTCTCTCAGCTCCAGTTCTGGGGACACATCGAGGGCGAAGGTGGTTTCTGGGCGATCCCTCGGCGCGCAGAAAACGGTGACCAGCATCGCTTTTTTGGGACAGGTTCAGTGGACAGACCCGCTGTAACAAACAGACAGAGGTTAGTATAGCGTTAATGCCCTGTACAGATAGTAAACCCCATTATAATTCTGTTTTGACAAAGTTTAAAAGCGTATTTTTACTTATGGGAAAATTATCCTTCCGGAAAGACAGTGACTTGTTTACACTTACTGGGTAAAAGTCTGATGTGACAGTTTCTCTTTCATCTACAACTAAACCACATCAAGTATTGCTCGGTAGTGCCGCATTTCACACAGCTATTTTTTCGACATGTCGCATAACAGATTTGCGGTCGTGACTCCTTTTTCTTCTTCGTGTAGATTTAATCGCGCTCAGTTCACACGACTATTGAGCATCACTGCCATCGACTGAGGCGGAGTGCGCACCATTTCAGCTTTACTAATACAATACATTTAAGCTCCTACTAAAAAAATCCGGCTTTATTTTGACCGTAAATCCTCTCTTAGATAACATTTAGTTAAAACGCGCACGGTTCCTTCCTTGCGACAACAGTTTCAGACACTAAAGATAACCATATAGAAATAACCGGTCTTAATGTTGATGGCCTTATATGCCTTTATGGGTCATAAAGATTCATCTGTATTAATATAGGTCCTAGCTCCTCACAAATGCTTTGGGGGCAAAAGAGTAGACTAATGCAATGTCATATGTATAAACTTAGAACAAACAGGAAATTTGTGTTTGATAGATTATTTCTTATTTGGGTGCCTGGTTGTCAGTACCTGTGAGCATGGGCCCTGCAACAGCGGTCAGTAGGTGTCTGCTTAAAGAATAGGCATGCCATGTTTGACTGATATGGATAGGGCCCATGCAGCAAGATGCGGCATTTTTTGGAGTGAGCCCTAATACTCTCTCCAAAATGATGCTCAAGGGGCCTCCAAACTACAAAAACTGCCTGATTACAGGATACTGCTCTTTGACTCTATGAGACAGGATTTGAGTTCTATGTACTTTTTTTCATACAGTTTTTATTTTCATCTGTGTTCACTGCTGTATTTTTACAAGGAATCTGCACTGGTGTATTGGTGCATGACAAACTCATGCTGCAAATTTGTGCGTTGTGTTATGAATACCACAACAGACAGAAGAAAATCCACACTCTTTGGTCATGATCAACTATTGCTATTACTGCGCTGTCTGTTTTGCAGGATTTTCTCAAATGTACTTACTCAACCACAGTGACGACAAAGCTTGTGTTAACCGCTTTTACTCTCTTCCTTTATTCCAGTCATTCATCAGAACACATCCTGTGTACAGAGGATTTTATCTGGTGCACAGATAAAGTTGGTTGGAGATGACATCATTTCAGTGAAATTTTGATACGAGGTATTTCTCTGGGATTTTTGTAAAGGATACCAGTGGGTGAACTGCAGGAGTTGATGTGTATCCTGTTTATGCACGTAACAAGCACATAATATTTTTAGGGTGTTGAGCCTGAGTGTAGCATGGAAAACATAATTTGGCTGTTTAAGGAAACTCATTTCATAATTATGCAAATAAAAAAAACTGTATCGAACCCCAAAGTAACTTTTCTGCCAAAAATAGCACTTTCAGTTAGATAATATGAAAACTTCAGTTTCATGCACCCATTTAGTCATGAGTCAAAAGGCAACATACCTTGCATCCAGAAGAAAAGAAGCTTAGAGACAATTCTCCTTCCTGATAAATTCAATAAAAGGACCCAAATCTTTAGAAACCTGGATGAGTATAGGACTAAAGTCCATCATTTCTGAATAAAAGTGATTTTTAATTGGTCACCTTCCTTGAGATCTGACATATTTTAAAAACATAACTGCAACTTTGTGCACAATTGAGTGGATAAGTGAGCTGTGCTTTAAACTGGTATCTGTCAACAGGAAAGCATAACTGACAGTTTATTATTCTATAAAGTCATTTGCATTTAACTGTCTATGGCGAGTGTTTTCAGCTCTATAGGGCAATTTTTACTCATAACACAGAAACAGAGATGTTCAATTTTCTCCTTCCTTCATGTCTCTACAGGGTTGGCTTGTCTTGAAAAGACTGCTGCATGTATGTTCATTTGTAGCCACCTACTCTTTTTCATTTTGAAGTAACAGTCTCAAATAGTCCCGTAGATAGTTAATATTTCCATTGTATGAGGCAAGGTGATTTTTCTTTAGTCCTCTGAAATAAACAGGCTTCAGGTTGACAGACATTTTAGTCCAGAAAATGTTTGTTGCATTAATTATAATGTGATATTTTACACTTTACAGTCCCCAAACACTTTCATACAGTGAGTCTTATTAACCAGATGGATTAAAAACATATCTGTGGATGTGCAGAGCCTTCAATTAGGGTTAGGATAAATGAAACATCATAATATGACTAGATGACTGCAGCGTAATGTGCTGAGTTGTAAAGGAAAGTACATTTTCAAAAAAACAATTTTTAAAAAGTTGAGCTTATGAATGTCATGATCCATTTTAACCATCACAACTCTTTAAAATGTTGACCCTTTAGTTTCAACACACTGGTCTGGATGCCACTTTTTTTGCATTGCTTTTAATTTTCAAACTGCTTATTTGCATATCTGTATACATTTGATGCTTTCTCTCTGTGTACATGATTTTATGGAGTTAAAATATCACAGTATGTTTAAAAGAGTAACCCCATCTTTCTAAAAAAGCATCTTTATCTCACAGGTAGCTTAAAAAATGTTTGCTACAATGATAGAACTCACATCACTTGAGATGAAAACTTTGAAAAGATTAAAAAATATACTGTTGTGTCTTTTATATATGGAAAACTCAATCCTTATCAGTTTGCTTATCAGTAAATGTGTGGAGGATGGAAAACTTTTTATACCGGGCAAAACCCAGACTGATGCAACACTTGCATTTGCTGATTTCCATCACCTTTGATAAGATGCAAACTCCCATTCTGATTAAGGGATTTGTCTCCTGTTTTAAACTCCCAGATCAGCTTCTATTTTAAACTTTCTTGCTGAGAGGGTCCAGCAGGTTTTAGTGATCTTACAATACAACTGTGTCAAACACAGACTCAACTCAGGGTTGTGTGCATGTTTGCTTTTTAGCATGTACACTGAAAGATGCAGGACTTAATGGGAGAACAGAATTCTTGTCAGGGAGAGTTGTTACTGTTTGCTCTTGTTGTGTGGTAAACTCCAGATAAAAGCCAGGTGATCTTGAAGACTGAAGCATTAATTTTCAAAAATTTCATTTAACCAAAGAAAACGGGGACCAGTTTCGACCTATGTGGTCTTCATCAGTGCGGGGTGGCAACAAGACACAGGGAAGAATCACATGGCCCAGGAGCTGAAATAACAGTCAGCAAAATTAGAATTCTGTTGACCACAATGTGACAAATACATGTGACTGATTTCAGACTAAAGACTGAGAGTAAAGCTAGTGTCATTCATGTTGAGGTAGATTCACAAAAATTTCTGAGAACTGAGTTTGACTCTAAGCTGAAGTTTGATATTACTGATTCTCTTTTCTAGGAAGAGATATATTTGAAGAAGAAACGGATCTTTTGAAAGTACTAGAGGTGACTTTAACTGTTCATTAATCAAAAGCTTTGAATGTGTTTTCTTTTATTCTTGGTTCAAGTCGTTTGCTCATTTAGGACAAAAATAGCCTACGTAGTATTGTTTCAAGATCATTGGCAAACAGACTTAGGTGAAAAAGAAGGCAAAGAGCGTCATCAATCAACCTTTTTGTCTTCAAATATATTTGATAATACCTTCAGGCAGGCCTGCCCCCCCCCCCCCAAATCTGATTTAATATCAATGTATTAGGGATGCAAAATATTATCAGCATCTATGGGCAGATGTAAACATTTCTTTTGCTATTACAGTGGTGCATTTTTGTTGCTCTAGTAAGTAATTTCAAGTAATTTTGTTAGAATATTATTGGTTATTACTTAGGATTGTTCATGTTTTTGCCAATCCTCATGGGCCTCCCAATGTGACTGAACACTTTCCCCTCCCCAGACTGCCGTTACCATGTACCTCTAAGTAAACTAAGTTTTCTAACTTTTCCTGCAAATCTTTTGTCCCTTCTGCTGAGAGTCTAAATGCATTTTGGTGACAGGGACTTTTATCTTTTTGTCTGTTTTTTAAAAATACATTTTGTAGTCCTTCACTGACCTTTGTTGATCTGAATGCTGACAAGTTGGATGTTGGTAATATGATGTGGATGAGCTGCGGATGCTTTAACTTTTTGTGATCAACAGAATTGGTGAAATCTGAATCTATCTGTTTCTCATTCAAGCAATTCAGCCTTTATTTTTTTCTTCTTTTTATCTTGAAAAAATGGTTAACTTGGCATTTTTTAGGTGACGGGGGCTTAAAATTATTTATTTGTGCCTATCTAGTCACTAAGAATTAAGTTTTTGCTTCTCCGTGGTTGTACCAAAAACGAACGTAATCTTAGTGCTTTGGAATCAGTTAAGGCTATTGGATCTGTATTGGATGACCAAATACATTTTATCATCAACAAAACAAGGAAATACAAAATGTTTTGAGACTACAGGATCAGAATTTAAGACGTTCTCTTGTCTAGACTTCTTCTGAGACCAGACAGAGCTCTTTGGGTAAGATTTTCTGTGGTGTCATAACGAGACAGGCTCTGGGTTTCTCTTAAACATCTTGACACATAAAGATTATTTTTAGATGTCGCCATCAGATTCCCTTCATTGTTAACAGTGACTCACAGTTACCTGTACTGTGAGGTTTCCTTTCTCTTTCTCCCCCTTCACTTCTCTTTGTACAGTATCAGGATCACATCCAGACACTTAGGTGTGATCATAGTAAGACTTTAGTGATGCTCCTCTTTAAATGTTAAAACAACAGCCAGCGAAGAGTTCAGCAGAGGTGTTTTGTTCTCAACATCCGTGCTCAAGCAGCAAGTCTGCGTGGTTGCAATTATCTAGAATTGTGGTTTTCCATCTGCTCTTTATGCCAGAAGGGGTAATGACATGTTCTTACCGGCAAAACAACCCAGTGCAGTATAGTTTCCATTGATAATGTCTTTTCCTATTAGGTCTGAATAAGAAAAAGGGTAAGGTGCGGATAAGAAGGGTAAGAAATGGCCGAACAAAGAAAAAAGAGCGAAGAAGCTGCAAGCTTCATCGGACAATAAAATTTTGTTTAAGAACCATCACTGACTGGAGCTCAAAGAAAAAATGTGACATTTGTCAGTTTGAAAGTTTTTTGCCTAGAAAAGGTGCTACAAATTATTTCTACGTATTACTCTGAAATACGAAACAGTGTTACAAGCCAGTGGTTCTCGGCTAGGGCCCCCTAGCCTAGCAAAATCCACGACCCATGTGCAGAAACATGCACATATCTATCATCTTCTGGGACCTTGACCCCAGGGTGTCCTTGTACCTCAAACTGATAAACAGTGTTCTTACGTTTGTGATGATAACTATGACAAATAGGGGCAATCAAAATTTGAAATTTTAAAGCCTTTATTTTACCCTGCTTTCATGAACTAACCAACCAACGCAATAAATATATAAAGCCTTTTTCTGAAAATTCCCTTAAATTTTTTTGGTCAGGCTGCCCCTGAATCATCCTGATTTGTGTGTTTCAATTTGCACCTCAAAGTAGGAGAATTTACCTGCCAGTCCCAAAAAAATGATGACAATTTATGCCTTCACATTAATGTAGTCTGTAAATTTCCAGGACACTCTTGTAAATGAGATTTCTAATCTCAATGAGTTTTTTTTTTTTTTTTTCCTGGTTAAAGTCAAATAAAATTCAAAATAAGAGCTGGGGGAGGGGGGATATTAGAGCAGATGACACATAGTGACATTAATTACACCGCATTCCACATTATTATGCAAATGATATTTTTCTCTGATTTTCCTAAATATTAATGCAAATGACAGAATATTTTTCAAGTCATCAGCCATTAGAGCATAATTCAAATGTTTTTAAACAAACTTCATAATGACAAAAATTATTTGTTTAAAAATAAAAACCTCAAAATGCACTGTTCCACATTATTATGCACAACAACTTTTTAAAACATTTTATAGCTTGTAAAGAACTGAAAATGGTCATTTGTAGAAATTGCAGCATTAGGAGGTCATATTTACTGAAATCAAAGCTTTTTCAATCAAAAACATCTTAACAGGACAAGTTCCATGTTAACATAGGAGCCCTTCTTTGATAGCACCTTCACTATTCTTGCATCCATTGAACTTGTGAGTTTTTGGAGAGTTTCTGCTAGAATTTTCTTTGCAGGATGTCAGAATATCCTCCCCGCTGCTGTTTTGATGTGAACTGCCTCCCACCCTCATAGATCTTTAGCTTGAGGATGCTCCAAAGGTTCTCAACAGGGTTGAGGTCAGGGGAGGATGGGGGCCACACCATGAGTTTCTCTCCTTTTATGCCCATAGCAGCCAATGACACAGAGGTATTCTTTGCAGCATGAGATGCAGATTTATCTGCACAAACCCATCTGTGCTCTGAATCAGCCACAAATTTCTTCACAGTACGATGATCATGCTTAATTTTTTCTGAAATATCGAATGTTTTCATTCCTTGTCCAAGGCATTACACTATTTGACACTTTTCAGCAGCAGAGAGATCCTTTTTCTTTCCCATATTGCTGAAACCTGTGGCCTGCTTAATAATGTGGAACATGTGGAAAAGTGCATTTTGAGGTTTTTATTTAAAAAAAAAGAATAGTTATCATTATGAAGTCTGTTCAAAAACATTTGAATTAAACTCTAACTGTTGATGACTTGAAAAATATTATGACTGTCATTGGCATTGATATTTAGAAAATCAGAGAAAAACGTTTGCATAATAATGTGGAACGCGGTGTACATATGATTGCAACATTTGTGCATTACCCCTAAATTCCGCCAGACAGTATTCAGTCTGTCTCCTATGGAAGTCCATTTCTGCCACTTAAAACAATAAAAATGTGGAAGTTTGGCAATTAAAAAAAAAAATTCCTGAGTCATAATTATGAGATAAAAGGTAAAAATTATTATAAAGTCATATTTCTGAGATTAAAAGCAGAAATTATGAGAAAATAGATCTTCCATAAGATTAAACACCACATCTTTCAGAGTAAAAAACATAACATGAAATGTCTATGGAGGATTTTAAAATATATTTTTATTTTAATTTCTTACTTTTGCACATGGTCCTATAGTTTTTCCCTTTCATCATGTGTTAAAATATAGTTCACATTTTAATGTTTGATTTTTTGGTGTCTTTCCGTGTAGGTAGTGTCATGAATGCTCTGTTTTTCTGTAAAGCACTTTGGACTGCTTTATGTTTGAAGTCTTCATGAATAAATTTGACTAATAGATTCCCAGACCCCAGAAACACTATGTAACATATCTTTGTTTCTTCAGTAAGACTTGACAAGTTCTTTTCACTTTTATATTGATTGTGGCATCACTTCTCTATATCACTTTAAAACTTTTCTGATAATGAAAAAACTTTTTTGGTGAGTTAGCGATGTGATTTGTTAAAGTATGTCAGGGAATGCGTGGGTTTCCTGACATCAGTCTTCATATGATATGTCTACGAACAGGTGCTTCTCAGTGTCTCGTGTTCGTCTTTGGTGTTTTACACAGGAAGCAGCTACCTGTCACCGCTGAAATATGGCTCAGCTTAAATGGATATTATTCACTTTTACTTTTTGTGAACTCATCATTCGTTTGGATGCAAAGAAATGCCCAAAAGGTAAAACTTTTTTAAAAACTTATTTTCCTCGTGCATATGAGTGTTGTTTCTCAGCGTCTAACTTCCTCTTTTGGCACGTGCTTTTCTGTCCTGAAAATGTGCTTTATTGTGTTCACTCTGAACTGAATCAAGGTCAAAGAGTGGCGAATAGTGGTTGTGCTCCTTGCCCTCCTGGATATTACCAGCCTGAAGAAAATAATTCCAGTCGATGCAAACAGTGTACAAGGTGTGATGAGGGTGAGTGGCGTACAAATGACTATTTTTCAAACATTGTTTACCTTGTCTTAATGAAGGAGAAGTTTAGCTTTCCTCTCTGCTCACTTAAAAATGAAGCCATTTGTTTTAAAGTCTTAAATCACTCCCTTTGACACAGAGATGTATGGTCTTTGTTGTAGAATCTGGAAGCTTTGTTCAAGAGCTATGCACTACAGACGCAAACACAAGATGTCAGTGCCGTGAAGGGTTTGTTCCCAGTGACAGGGATTCTTCCACCTGTAAATGTGACAAAGGGTCTGGAAAAATGAATGGAGGTACAGAGATGGATCTCAAAACACTCCATTTAAATGACTGTAAATGAACTTTCAAATAATTTGTTCTTTTTTCTTTGCCAGAATGCTCAAAATGTGAAGTTGGATATTTCAACAACCGCATTGACTCACCCTGCCAAAAATGGAAAAAGTATTCCCTCTGAAATTAATTTCTAAAAATAGATGTTTAAACTTAGTTTAATATTTAAGATTTCTGTCTTTTTCTTTAGGGGTTTTTTGCTCTAATTGTAGGATTTCTTTAACATTACAAGTCTTTTGTTTAAATTTTCTTAGAGCCAGGCACCTTCATTACACTACTTGGAAAAACAATGAAATCCACAAACTTTTATAAATCTTGATGTTATCTCGTCTATTTCTGGCATACTTTTCAGCCGAATCTTGTATCCTCCTTCTAGGTGTAATGTGGGAGAAAATGTTTCTGGAACCCCAACCTCAGATGTAATCTGTAGTGACGAATCCAAGACTGACATTAAAAAAGCACCCACATCAAACAAAACTGAACCTTTATCTACACAGTCAACAACCAAGCCCTCACATGAGGGGGGTGAAACCCAGAGGAAGGAAACCACCACCACCCCCCTCATCGTTACTGTCACTTCAGGCCATGGAGTCACCCCTTGGCAAAGAGTGCATCCCACAGATCTGCCTAACACAGGCTATATTGGTACAGCATTTCATGCCATCTTTTTAATGCCACACATCAGACTGGTAATTGGTGTAAAATTACATATATTGTAGCTGTTTTGTCTTCCTCAGGTGTGGCCCTCCTCATATTTGTAATAGCACTGCTTATGTTGACGGCTGTGATCTGCAAGCTGTACATAAATCCTCGCTCAGAGACAAGACCAGCAGAACAAAGTAAGTAGTAGGATTTTAAATAAATAGTATTTGTACAATCCTTGTGAAAATGTTGGAAAAATTTTAAGGTGCTAGAGAATATTTATGCCACTCTTTGGCTGAATATGATGCTATAGAACTTTTACACGTGACCTCACAATGTCACAAGATGGCAAAAGACACATGTTATTGGATAGCAGTGATTTGTGTAGCGCAAATGTTGCACAAGGAAAGCTTAGAAACCTTTAAATGTCAGTATTAGATGCTTGCAAATTATTTTATAAATTGTAAAAGAAAACATTTCCATAGCAGTGCCACTGAATGGGCCAATGCCAACACTCGCCAACGCCAGTGTGGCAGTTTTAGCCCTTTTTTGACCCTTTTTTACCTCTAATTTCATTCAATCAATCAATCTTTGTTTGTATAACATTGATTCATAATCAAAGTTATCTCAAGACACTTGACAAAGAGGGCAGGTCTAGACTGTATTGTCTGTTGTGGCCTATTATAATAGACTGGTGTTAATAACGACAATATCTTATTACAATAAAGACCAGCGTTAATCACCATAAGCGCAGCACAAGCTGTATTTAACCTCATTACAGTGGTGGCATAAACATTCCCTTTAAAAGGCAGGAATGTCAAGCAGACCATACTTATGTTGACAGCCCTCTGCCAACGCTGTGCTGGGGTTGGACAGGGCTAGAAGGAGAGGTGGGAGTGAGAGAAAAGCAGGAAGGGGAGAGGGACACGAGAAACAACAAAACAACAAATGAAAGACAAATTTATAATAATAATGATAATGGCCATAAACTGTTCTCCAATTTCGTAGGAAATTGCTCTAACTTTATTAATGATGGTAGCAATATTTGTAAAATTAGCAGTAACAGCTATGACTGATAGAAAAGAGACATGATAGAAAACAAAAATGTGGTATTAACATCAACCACTTGGATGTTGATGAAATAGAGAGAACTACTGATAATAAATGTAGCAGCCCATGCCAGTAATTGCTAATGCCAAAACATTTCAATCTCTGGCTGCAGACAATACAACATGCGCAATGATGTGTTTGACACATCCAAACTATAATACCTCACAAAAGTGTGCGGAGTGGACCACAAAGCAGCCGCACACATGTCTTTTACAGACACACTGTGTAAAAGCGCCCATGAGGTAGAAACGAGGTGCGTCCTCTCCAAATATGCCAAGAGTGCACGGACCGGGCACAGCCTGTGCAAGCTCCATATAGGTCTCCGCCGTGGCCTTACCCTCCAGGTCACGCAGGAGGCAGGCTTGGTAAGCTTGCAGGATGGCCAGGTTACTAGTCATGGTGGCCACCTGCCCTGCCGCTTTGTAGGATTTCTTCACCAGAGAGGCTGTGAGCTGGCAAGCCTTGGAGGGAAGCTGAGGCTTGTGGGATGAAGAAGAGAAGTGGGAGGCCACGGACTCCCCCAGAGGTGGCATATTCTGGTAGCGCACCTCCGGTTCTGAGACAATGGAGGACCATCCTAAAAAAGCTTGAATGGGGGCTCTTGTTTGGTCCGGCGCACCCCATGAGAGCCGTACTTGTTGCTTGATATCTTCACAACATGGCATCTGTTTCGGCGGGAGAGCTAGCTGCTTGGCTGTTGACATTGGCGTTGAGCCAATCACCTGCTATTCAGGCCAAGATGTGACTTGGGTGCTGTTAAGATTTTATAAATAAAATTTATTCAGCAGCGTTGCTGATGACAGCTTGGTAGCATGAGTAAGAACTCGAGTTCGAAATGAAGTAAACTCCCAGATTTACAACAGGGAAAATCAGAGAAATTTGAGTGCCCTGAGAAATGAATGTGTAGTAACTGTAATGCAGTATACTCGAGTTTGATGTCATTCCCAGTTCCAAGATCCAACATCTGAGATAAAGGGAAAGCAGAGTGATACTCTGTGTCCATAGTTGCAGCAGAGCAGCGTCTGTATTATTAACGGTGGTAGATCCTTAATCTGTGGGTGACAAAGACAAATATCCCTATATGTGTTGTATTGTACCTTGCCTTATTATATTTTATCGTACAGAACTATATTGTATTGTACCTTACTTTAGTGCAGTGGTTCTCAACCTTTTCATCCCATGACCCAAAAAGTAAAGGTGCCAGAGACCAGGGACCTCCACTGTACCTGAAGGTGGTTGAACACAGCCATCAACAATCGAGAATAGTTAGGGCAGACATGGCTGCCCGTATGGGAGGATAAATAGAAGAGGGTCAGCAAAACCATGGTCAATTGTAAAGTTAAGCTATGATATCCATATTTTATATTTAACCTGAAAAATAACCACTCTAATCAAATAAAGAAATATTTGCTTTACATATTTTGTGCCATAGTAAATATTCTACTTAAAAATGTAAATCCATTTCTTAAAGACAGACTGGTTAAAATTTGTCAAAAATGGAAAAAAAAAAAAAAAAAAAAAAAAAAAAAATTGTGAAAAAGTGATCAAATGGGATTTTAAAAGTAGCATAAGTGGGTTAGAAGTAGCCAAAATGGATAAAAGTTGCAAAAATTTGTTAAAGTAGTAAAAGGGGATTAAAAAGTGGGCAAAATTGGGTTTAAACTGGCAAAAATGGGTTGAAAATATGGTGAAATGGATGAAAAATATGTTTAAATGAGCAAAAATGGGATAGCGTAGGAAGAAAAAATGGTCATAAGTTGGCAAAAATGGATTAAAGTGGTAAAGGGGGTTTAAAAAGTGGCTGCAATGGGTTTAAAGTGTTAAAAATGGGTGGACAAATCGGTGAAATCGGATGAAAAATTGGTTTAAACAGGTAAAAATGAGAAAACTGAGGCAGAAAAATAGGCAGAAATTGGCAGAAATAGGTTAAAGTGGCAAAAATGGGCATAACAAATAGTGATATGTGATTAAACTGGACATACAAGGTGGCTAATAGAGACAATAATGGGTCAACAGAGGCAATAATAGGCAGAAAGTGGAAAGAATTGTTTTGGAAGTGGCAAAAAACAGGCAGAAAAAATTGGGGGAAGGGGTTTAAAATTGGCAAAAAAAAAAAAAAGTTTTAAGTGGCAAAGTGTTAAAATTGGCAAAATTGGTGGAGATAAGTGATGAAAACAGGTTAAAATTGGCAAAATTAGTGTATAGTAGCAATAGAAATAAAAAAAAAAATTCTTTGGTTTTTTTTAGACGCCTGGAGACCCCCTCTCAGTGTCTTGCAACCCCCAAGGGGGTCCTGACCCCCACGTTGAGAACCACTGCCTTAGTGTATCATACCGTACCTTATTGCATTGTATTGTATTGTATCGTATCATACTGTACCGTGCCATATTCCATCGTAAAAGAGGGATGGTATAAATAGTCTGATTTTTTTAGTGAAACTTAAATGCAGGGGTTTCTTTGTTGAGTTTAATGGACGGCTACATTGCAGTCAAATCTGAACATCAACGTACATCTAATACCAACAGAAACAGTGGAAGACACTTTTCCAATTTCAGTTTAAAATAAAATACATAAGAGCACAGAAACTGTTTAACTTCTACATGACTGCATTCAAAAGTAATTACCTGTATTGCTTTAGCTCTTCTTGTGTACTAACCATGCCTTGTTCATAGGAAAAATATCAATAACTTTGAATTTATTGGGGTTTTAACCAAGAACTTGTGATCCCTGACCCTTTGGTAGTACTGTAAATTCAAGACTTTAATTGTTGGTCCCTGAACTCATTATTGCGCTACTTAATTCAGTGATAGAATACGACTCAAAACATTTTTATTACACTGAAAATAAAAATACTTCTTTAAGCCTTTTGCATTCTTTTTTTGTAAAAGTTGAGCAAACAAAAATTCAGTTAAAGTGTTACTGTGAACAGTCAGCTCCTTTTAGAAAATTGCATTGAAGGCTTTGTCTTTAGCTTGAATGCCGTTATTGATCTTCATTGGTACAGGAACAATAATAATTATGCAATAACAATAATTATGCTCTTTCTTGATGATTTCATGAAAATGCCCAATTGTGCTGTGTTACTGCTGGCTTTCCACCATTCACCAAAGTCTGGACAAATACAGCACAAAATCCTATACGTAAAGAGCTTTTACTTATGTTGCGATGTGTTTATCTTTTCAGCACGGGACTCGTATCGTCGACCTGTTGAGGAAAGTGGCGATGGAGATGACAGTCAATCTTCTCTTAAACAATGTCCAGGCGAGCCCTGAGCTGAATCAACAACCTCTATCCTCATAATATGAACTTTTAATTAACATCTTATGTGAATATTGCCTGAATAATCATGTGTACTTTCTTCATATTATGATCTTTCCATCAGGAAATTTATTAGGAAAAATATCTACCATAACTGTGTTATCGCAGTTGTTACCACAATGTTGTAGTCCATATTTGACTTGTGTTTCTTCTGTTTTAGAAGTTAATACTGGGTGAAAAGAAAACATCTTACCTCTTGTTTTTGTTGTCATTTAACTTCAAGTTACTCTAAAGTTAGGTGGTAGCTTTACCACTTAAGAGTTACTCTTTTAATAAGATCTTAATGACCTCAGGATCATTGCATAAAGGCCTTATTTTATCTTGAGAAATCCTCTCTACCTTCCTCAAAGGGCAAAAAACATATTTTATTGCTTTTTATGCCTGTGATGCCACATAATGTGAAATGTTTCATGGGGCAGCTGAGACAATTCTGAGAAATCTAGAGCGATTATAGGAAGTATCAGGGATACTACTGATGAAACCTTAAATGGACTGAGGTGAGACTGAGGATCATATAATCCTCCACAGACTCTGCTCTATTTTTTTTTTTTTTTTTTGCCTTTTTTTTTTCTTTTTTGGCTTTTGTTTTGTCTGATCTGGTTTGTTCCATTGTTTGCATGTTGGTTGAACTGAGAATAGAAATGGCAGAAAAAACATGTTATATGTGGGGTTGGGGGATTTCCCATCATGCCTGTTTTTTCCCACTGAGTGAACCTTCCTGTCATGTCTTGGTTTCAGCAGTTGGAAAGACTGTTTAATTTTTTTTTAAATGTTACAACTTTCACGTTTCTATACCTCACTTCAGACTTTCCCCAGATCACTGTAATCACTTTATTTGATTTACTTTAGTTTCACTACGAAACATAGGGCATGTTGTGTAACTCATTGGATCTGTTACTCAAAAGATCTTCTTTAATGCAGTTTTATTGGTACTGAGACAGCGCCCTCTAGTGAAATACTTCAGCCTAAACAACAGTGGGCTTCAAATATCCATCCTTGATAATCCTTTATCTTTTACCGCTTACTGGCAAAAGCACTGATTCAAGCATGTATGGGGCTGTTTGATAATGTGTAATATTTGATCCTTTAAACAGTTACAAGTTTAAACAATTCCTGAGAAACTTTTTTTGTTCAAACTGCTTCTTTGACACCCTGCATGTGACTAACCCTAACTACATAGTTATATAGGAATAGTTATTTGAAAAAATGTTAAAACAACATGGATTTTGATCAAGTGTGGTGTGTTTTATATCTGCTTTTACTGTTTTATGTGTAAAAAAATGCAGTAGAGTTGTTTTAGAGTTAGACATGTTTTTTTTTCTGTAAAAATATGTGGTCTTCACAACCACAAAATTATAAACTTTGATGTTATTATTGCAAATAAAATTGATGAAGTCCTCATGAATTTTCATCTATCTATCTATCTATCTATCTATCTATCTATCTGTCTATCTATCTATCTATCTATCTATCTATCTATCTGTCTATCTATCTATCTATCTATCCATCTATCTATCTATCTATCTATCTATTTGTCTATCTGTCTGTCTGTATGATAAATGATTCTGAGATAAAAGAAAAGGCTCAAAATTTAAAGAGCAAAATCTGAGATAGAAAGTCAAACTTGTGAGTTAAAATCATCAAAACATGAAAATAAATGTCAAATAATGTTTTTAAAAATGCAGATATATGAAATAGAAAGTCATAATTATGTTTTAAAGCTCAAAGTTTGAGATAAAAGTCAAAATTACTAATTGATAAAGGCAAAATATGAGATACGTCAAAGTCAGAAGTTTAAATCATAATTGTGAGATGCAAAATTGAAAACATGAAATGAAAATGCAAATTCATTTCTTCTTTCGATTTCCTGATTTTTTTTATCTTATTATTTTTAGTCTTTGCTTTTTTTTTTCATTTTATTATGACTCATCCAGGAAATCTAAATCGTCAAGGCTAAATTTATATTTTTTACTGGAGGAATTTGCAGACCTTATACTGGTGGGCCAGTATAAGGTGATAATAAAAATATGATTTGATCTTGGGTGGTAGGCGTAGCTGTATTCAGACCCCGAGCCTTGAGTTTGGCACCCCTGCAATAAAATGAAAAAAATCAAGATAAACTCAAAGATAAAAATGAATTAAGTAAAATTATTATAAAAACACTGAAACCTCTGTGTTCTGTGTATCCTTGTTAAATTATCATGTATTGCCTGCTGAGAAACCACAACTTTTCCATGTGAATGGACAGTAAAGTGCTTCTTTAAAACACTGATCATGTGGTTCTTAAAAAAAATAAGAATTCATGGTGAGTGCATTTTTTTCGAATGTTTGTAAAAATGTTTGTTGTTTTTGTTGGTTTTTAATGTATTCCCTAACCTTTACAAAGAAGGACTTTCCTAGATACATAGGAATTGTAAAAGGAAGGAAACAATAAATATGGACCCCATGCTAATGTTCACCTCAGGGCCCAGAACTGCTACATCAGTCACTCCAGTCAGGCCTCAGTTTTAACACATCGAGTTCAAAATGAAAATAAAAGAGGTGTGGAGCTTTAAAGAACTACAGTACTGCACTTTGCTTATTGTGAACTGAACCCCATTCCTTAAACTCATACCTTAAACTTTTACTGGTTGAATTGGCTGAGTTGCACTGTAGGTAATGTAGATTTTAATGAAATACTTTATCAAACATAGTAATGACAAACAAAGAAAGACAATTAAATGTTTTTTAATAAACTGTTGATTCAAAGTTGATTGTATCAAGATGAAAATGCTTCAAAAATGTTAATAGCTGTTGTATGAAGCAAAACAATTTTGTTCATGGGTGTAACAGTTTCTCTCAGCATTAAGAAATACTTTCTACAGTGATGACAACTTTTCCTGAACAACTCTTAAATCAAGTCACTTATGAAGGATTAAAGGTCACATATTTTACCCCTTTAAGACAAGTTTTATTGGTCTCAGAGGTCCCCAAAACATGCCTGTGAAGTTTATTTCTGAAAAAACACTCCAGTATTGGGTTTTAGCATGTCTAAACTAGAATGGCCATCTGAGGCGGCAGACCCACGCCTAAGCAGCGCCACCGAGGAACTTACGCTCCCATTGATTACTATGTGTTCAAAATTTCGAAGCCCGAGAATGGGTTCACGGATCATCAGCAAAATCTAATCGATTCTTCCCTCTCACTACCCAATATTCCCTGAAAGTTTGGTGAAGATCTGACTTTCCGTTCTCGAGTTATCTTGTACACATATAAACAAACAAACAAAGAAACGAACAAAGATACATAACCCTTTACATAGGCCACTGCCAATTTCACTGGCGTGGGTAAAAAACGCTCTGTTTCAGCCCTGCTCAAAACGAGCTGTTTCTGTGACTGGGGCTTTAAATGTTACTGAGCTGTCTGACTCCGCCCCTGACTACACCTGTCTCAGGAAATGGATGTGGCTTTATGGATGTGGCTCTCCTGATCAGGAGAGGAGGGTGGAACTTTCTTCCAAGTGGGGAGGGCCAACCGAACCTGAGGGCGGTGCTAACTCCCCACATGACATCATGAGGGGAAAATCTGAGAATGACTTGTTTCAGGACACATTTTCTAAAAGTTGCAGGAGGGGGGTCTAGTACTTGGAGGGATTATGGACAGGCCAGGGTCACATATTTTTGTTATAAAAAGCCTGAAAAAGTGATTTTTGCACAATACGTCCCCTTTAAACCTTGAAGCAGCTGTAAAGGAAACAGCCATTCAAAAGCAACATAAATCCTTGCTTACAAATGCATTAACATGTACAGAGGTGTGTGATGTTTATTTAATCAATTTCCTTTCCTCATGTTGTTTATGAAAAAGGCAGTTCTACTTTTAAAGGTGGCTCCCTTCAGTCCTTACTGAGTAAAGATTTGCTGTTTATTTCATTTTAACCACACACAATCACCAACTTCCTGAATCAGAGATGTTTACAGCAAGAATCTACCAGGGTAGTTTACATCATTTGTACATACTCTCTGTTAAAAACACTCATTTTTGTTGCACCTACAGCCAACTTTATTCACAAACTCCTAGGCTTTAAGAATACTTATACTCACCTCTAAATCCCCATTGATTCATAACATTCAAAGTATTCTGTGTGTTTCCTCCTAGGATGGAAAAGGAACTTTCCTTACTTGGTCTCAGTATTGTCTAGTTCTCATCATTGTCTTGTTGATTCATTAATGCAAATGTAGCTATTGGCACTCTTTCAGCTTGCTTACTTCATCAGAGTTTAATAATAATCCTTACTACTTGAGTTCAAGTGGGAGAAGTTTGGTGTCACTGTGCAAATCTGAAGCCTGTTTTTAGGTGTACTTTATATCCAAGATGGTCTAATTCAGACCATTTATCCTCCCCTGGATGGGTCGTTTATGAAAACATGGAGTGTAAATTAAGAGTATACCCATTTCTGCAGGCACCACTTCACCTCTGCTTTTGAGAAGCACCAGATGTTGCACAAGTCCAAGAGAAACCACAAAAGACTATTCAGCGTTTCTCCCCATAAACAGTGACTCATTTAGGCATTAAAATAGACGTCTTAAATCTCAGTGAAGTTCTCCATAAAGACTAAAGGACATAAAAACTGAAAGAAGGGGACCATTATCTGCTAATTTTCAAATCTATGTCATCAGTAAAGACCATATCTGGTTCCATTTCAGTCAGCTGAGGACAGAAAAATAGGAGTACAGCTTACACAGCCTCACTAAAATTAGACAAATGAACACTGGAAAAATGGGTCTAAATTTAGCTTAAACATGTAAGCCTTCCAGATTACAACAGCTATGGCAAACTGAAAGCCTGATCCTTTCCTCCTCTGATTCTCATTTTGAACTTGCAGGTCATCTCAGCCATGTCTACAGTCCTGATCACACTGGTTTCTGCCAGTGTAAATGGCTAGTGAATATTTGAAATAGTGAGCAACAGGTGTACCTAATAAAGTGACAAGTGAGTTTGCACCACAATATTATGGTAGATACCATTCTATATGAATCAGAAACTTGGAACCCAGCAAGCTAGTAATTATCTTCAGCCAGCTTTTGACCTTTAATAAAAATGAAAGAATCTTATCTCGTTCCACACTTTCTAGCACTAAACTGATTGTTCAAACATAATTGAAAGTGTTGAAAGATCCAGTTTCCATTCACCGTGCTTCTCTTTTGCTGTTCATCTGGAAAAAGGTTCAGGGGCGAGATTGACAACACTTTGTAAAAAAAAAAAATCTTGCATAAAGCTGTCAAGCCAAATCAGTTGTATCACGTTTGCATTTGGCAGTGATGCCACCACTGTTTATTTATCCATACAGTGCCTGAATAGTAGTGGAGGGTGAAGCTTGGACCCATAGTGCTGCACAATATGAGAAAACAGCCTTACAGTAATAATGCATAAATGAACATGTGGGTGGCCTAATTTGGTGAGTAGTGCTTTGTTAACTAAGAATAATAGACTGGCCTAGTTTTCTTTATATGCTCATCATCATTTTTATAAACCTGCTGGTTCACACTTTAACCTTAAGTAAACTTGAATACATTTAATGTTAAGGGCTTCCCTTAGAGAGTGACGCCACGTCTGCCACCCACCCTTACCACAACGCCCTCAAAGTGGGTGGCACTGATGATGTACTTTGACTCCTGTCAGCTATGAATGAGTGCGTCTGTTGTTGCGTCACACGCAGGAGGAGGGCGGCGTGGTTGTGAGTTAGAGCATCTGTCAGATGGAGAAGTTAACATTTGATAACACTTGTGGTAGAGCCACGTGTGATGGGGGTTTTCAAAGGGGATAAATTCAGGCTGGGGATACCACCAAAACATTTACACAAGCACAGGATTATATGCAATAGACTAGAAGCTTTAATCTAAGGCGACTTCTTTGACAAAATCGTGCACATGAGGAGGTCAGGTGACATCAGACTATCACATGGAAATATAAACGAGATGATAAATCACACATAAGCAGGAATGAGTCATAATCAGAGTTAGTGGGCTTGATTCGGAGATATCCCTCGAAAACCACAACATCTTGATAAGACTCAATAATGGCTTTTGACCAACCAATGTTTTTAATATCATTCATTATCATTTACTTTAAGTTCTCCAAAGACACATTGAGAGAAAGCCTTCATTTTTATTGGTGCTGAGGTGTACATAGCAGATACAGATAAAGCAAAACAAATACAATAAAAACCTGAAAATTATGAATAAAACTGGTAAAATAATTTATAAATCAAGAAATTAATACTCTGAATCATGAAGTCAACAACAGCTTGACATTATGAAAGCTTAAAATGCAAAAACAATTTAAATACTAAAAGTAAAGACAATTAAAATGAATATGATCTGGTCCACGATACCAATATTATCACGATACAGCGATACTGCGATAATCGATATATTGCAAGAAAATTGTATAACGATACATCACAAACTATGTCTAACCATATGACTAAGTTTGACCACAACTTGCTCACGTAGTCCTCCAGCACGGATGTTTACGTGAGGAGGTGACAGGCGGGTCAGACACAACCAGCAGTGATGAGTGAGGAGACAGACCCAGGTCTGCTTAATGGCAAATTTCTTTTTGAAAAGCTGGCGAATGTTAGTTAAGATAAAACCAAAATTGTGGGTACATGTTGCAGTGATGAACTGTCTTGACACCGAAGCACAACAAGTCTTAAGTTCCACCTTCAGGCAAAGCACATCTTTGCTAATGTTAGCAAAGACGCTAACAACAACACGGGATCAAGCCGTGGTCATACCACTCTCTTCAGCTGCTTCAGGACTGTTAACTTCCTCAGCTGCTCAGATAAAAGCTGAAAAGTGTTCCAAAACTTTGAGCAATCCTGTTTGTTAACAATATTATTTCAGTGTAGAAATCCGTGGTGGAATTGGCAAAATTAAAGTTAATTACCGAACTTAATGAGCTGAAGGAAGATATAATGCGTTCAGGTAACCTCAGTAAATTAGACGACTGTATTCTATATTTTATGATGTGTTCAAATGTCATAAAAAATGGGAAAATTTCATTTTAATGAGAAACTTCAATAAAAAATGTGTGAATATGTGTTTATATACAGTAGATGCGACAGACTGAATCATAGCTTTTTAACTCAAGCCCTTCTCAGCTAAGACCACTTGTAGTTTAAATATTTGCCCTTATTTTGTCTTTCCACCAAACTATAGAAAGTATTGATAGTGGTATCAATAAGGACTCAGATGAGCACTAATGTGCTGTACATAGAATTAAAAGAATACAAATAAAACACTGGACAATAACAACCTCTAAAATTTTAAAACATTCTTAAACTATACAAAAATGCTGTGATTAATCATGATTAATCACAGTGAAGTGATGTGATTAACTTGTTTAATTTTTAATTGAGTAACAGCACTAATTTTTAAACACGCATTCTATCAGAGAGGTAGTTTTGGAACAATTTCAAAATTATGTTTTTAAAACCTAATTTGTAAAGTTGATATAAAAGTACAAACTGTGCCAAATGTCTTGGACAAATCAACAAAAAGGCTGCACAGGTGTCTAATTACCTAGAGCTGAGAGCAGCCTCTGCATTTTATTTCTAACTGTGCATTCATTTCACCACCATGTTTGACAACCTCATCAGATCCATTGTGGTGATAATTGACTGAAATTATAAAATAGATTTAAAGCCGGTTACATTTGCCAAAAACGTGCAACCATAAACATACTTTGAGTAGACAGCAGTGTTTCTGTCCACAACAGTGGGGCTTTGTAACCATATATATACCTGCAGAATATGAACTTCCTGTTTAGTGCAAAATTAGCTGCTCACTTGCTCTACAAGACACCACATAATGCACTGAAAGGCTTTAGTATACCTGTGGCCTCAGAGTAAGTCTTTGTTAAACAACTCTAAACCTCTTTATGATGTGATCAGGCTGTGAATATGTCTCTTCTAAATAAATCTTGTTCACATTAATAATCATCTTGTTTTTATGTCTCCAGGGGAAATTTGGAAAAGTGCACATGCAGTAAGATATCTGGAGTTTATCCTACACTGGCATAATGATGACCAAATGCTCCTAAGCTAAAAACTCAACATCAGAACTCTACCTCTCATTGTCAACTATTTCAAAATGGAAACCCTTCTTCTCAAAATGGTATGAGCTATTTTTTACTTGTTTTGTACAGTCATAGGTGGGCCAGTTGCCAATCCATGCCAGGACCTGCAATAAACTTAATTCAGTAAGCTGTTAAAGCCGATCGATCCAGGACCAGGAGGCAAGGGTTAACCCGGGGGTTAGCACTAATCCTACAGATCCATTGTGCATGCATTAACATTACTGGACGGCTATTAAGGAGGGGCCATTTACATGGTCTTTGAGGGGCCCAGCTGTGTCTGTAGGTGGGACTGCACTCAGTTATATTGTATTCTAATTATGACTCAGCTTGGCTCAAGGGAAAACCCATACCTTATAGGATGATGGCACAGTATAGATCAACTGTGCACGTGATATAACCCCTGGAAACCCCTGGGCACCTTAACGGTATCTCGGCCTCAGAAAGCTTTCAATTTTTTTCCCTTCTTTTGGGTGGCCTTTATTGCCTTTATCTCCACGCCTTCCTTTCTTCATGCTGTAACTGCTACATGATTTGCTGTCATTTAAAATCTTCACAGGTAAAATTTATAAGCAGCAAAAATGCACCTTCCAGACACCATCTATTAAAGCAATTCTAAGTTGCAAAAAGAAAACTTAATCATCAGGAAAACAATTATTATTGAGCTGCAATGTGCAGCACTAAACAAGCACATAACATGAAGGGGACGTCATTAAAATGACTACACTGGATTTGTTGGCTCAGTTAATCAGAACATTTTTTTTCTTCTTGGGCAGCTGTGGTAGGGTTGGAAGCCAGAAGGTTGGGGGTTCAATTCCCAGCTCCTGCAGCTATGACTCAATTTGTCCTTGTGCAAGACGCTTCAAGCCAACTTGCTTCATGGCGTATAAATGTGTTTGAGTGAGATTAGTTAACTGTATACACAATATATAGCAGCCTTCATCATCAGTGTGTGAATGTGTTTGTGTGAACTCTGTTGTGAAACAGCAGTGTTATAGACACTGCTTTCAAAATATCTCAGAGCAGACAAAAAGTCCACAGGATTTGATGTAAATTTACTACATTTAGTGCAGTCATCTGTCTGGAATCTTTTTGATTCCCTTATGACTAATCTGATGAGTAAATCTGATAATATCAGATTTAGTTAATCTAAGAGAGAGAAGGTGAAATATCAAATTACCAGCCTTTGGATTTGGTCCTGAAAAAAAGCTAATTTTTAAGATTTCTTTTTTGGCTTTGTGTGAGAGATAGGGCAGTAGATACCATTTGAAGCTGGGTAGAGGGATGGAGGGGAATGGAACGAGAGAAAGCAGCCTCCTGAGCTATCCTCTACAAGAACAACAGCCTCTGTACCAGGGATTTTTTTTAAAACATAACCGGGAATAAATACCAATCAAAACTCTTAAAAAAACAATTCAGCTCACCTCTTCCTGTCAGATAAAAAAAGTGACACAAAACCCTCTATTTCCAGGCTCCTGACTGTAGTTTTGGTATCACAGTATTTGGAATAAGATCCAAATGGACCACATAGATGTAAAAAAAAACAAAAAACATCTGTGTTATATTTATAAATGACAAAAAGAAAGAAGTGGAGCTCTGCATCTTGTGTGTCAGCATGCAGGTACTTAAACTAATGGATGATAATGTTTCTGTGTTGAAGCTTGGTGTTCACTGAACTTTGATATCTGAATCTACAGTTCCTGCTAAAGTAAGCAATGACCAGAGGTGGAAAGAGAACAAGACCACACTACTCATGTAAAAGTACAATTACTGTGGTTAAAATTTACTTCAGTAAAGTAAAAGTAAAAGTACTTGTCTGTAAATCTACTCAAGTAAAAGTGAAAAGTATTTAATTCAAAGTTTATTTTAGGTACTGAGAAGATGAATACTGGAAAATGATCAAACCTCCAGATTAAATCACAATATGGCCTACAGCTATTTTCAAATGGCAGAAGGAGTAATATTTCTCTAAAAATATCAGTTTAATACTTTTTTGTCAGCAGAGATGTTATGTACTATACATCATGCAAGCATTCAAATGTCAATTCTTTTAGAATAGTTTGCAAATATCCTACTTTTCTAAATTTTGCATACATTTTTTAGTAAAAATAAGAATTACATATAGAATGTAGAATGAGTTGATGAGAATGTTTTATATGTACATACATGCATATTAAACATCCTTTCAAAATGATCAGTTTGGCTGATTTCTCCACCTTTTTCAAATAAAAAATTAAATGTTCATTAATGTTTTTATACATGCACCTATACAAACTGAAATTCAAATTATGAATATTAAATATGCGAGAAGACTATGGGGTAATTTTGTCCATATAAATGTTGACATATCTGTGCATGGATAGACCTTCAGCATCCCTGTACTGAGTGTAAATCATTGTTCTCTGCCTCTTTTTAAACCTGGTCATGTTTTGGACATTGCTTGAGCTCCACACTCATGCTATTCCATAGTTTCACCCCACAAACAGAAAAACAAAACTTCACCTTGCGCACGCAAACATTGTTCAGGTAGAATCACGCCCTCATAACAAAGTGAAAGACACCTTTCACCTGACCTCATGCTTTTCTTAAACTTGTAGAAAATTAAGTATATCCTAAGGGGGTCACCTGGAAAATTTGAGACTGGGGGGGGGGGGTCTGGGGGGAGAAATATCACTGATGTTCACTCTAATTGTCTGTAGTGCACTTGTAAAACAAATAAATTAATCTATCCAAAAAAACAAAAGCACTGTTTTGGAATGTGAATCATTCTCCTGTTGTGTGCTGAGGAGGAAAAAGAACATTAGTAATTGTACTCAAGTTAATGTACGGTTTCTCTTGTTAAAACTTAAAAATGAAAGTACTGATTTCAAAATGTGCAGAAAGAACACAAAAAACTACTCAGTTACAGTAATTCTTATAATAATTTTTACATTTTTATAATATACATAAATGTAATTAGGTACGTTCCACATCTGCCAATGACTCATGGCGAGCACTGAAACACGATAATCACCTACAAATAAAAAAGTCCTACAAAGGGCAAACTGACATAAGTGAGTTGTCTCTGAAATCTGTGCCACATTACTTCCTCTGTTTGCTGTTGCCAAACATGGCTCCTGTCTGTAAGAATAGTCCTGGTTGCACACTTTCATGATCAGTGAAACAGAGAAATAAAAGTAAATAAGTGAATGTATTTGATAAATAAATAAATAGGGCATGCAGTGTTAGACTACTGTTGTCCTTCAGTTTACACAGCTTTTTTTCAAATCACTGACTGTGCTTTGCACATCTCATCCCATGTCTTAGCTAACCATAACCACAGTCACAACTCTCATCTGAATATGACGTCAGCAGATACCAGACAACATAAAAACCCCAAACACTCCAGCAGAGCACTGGCCATTATGACTTGTCCGAGCCTCTCGCTGTTGTGTCTGTGTGTGTGGATTATCTGGACTTCGCAGTATGCTGCAGGCTGTGGAGAGCGACAGCGGAAGGTGGTCGGTCAATGCTGTGACCTGTGCCCCCCTGGTAAGAGACAGGATCATCTTTAAAACATTACATTCAAATATGATTTAAATTGTTCAATTAATGCTTTAAATGGTTGAAATGTTTTCTCAGATAAGAAAGAATGTGATATCAGATAAAAGGTTGTGTTTAGGGATCTAAATGTGAATGTTATCCATGTGATTTTATTTTATTTTGAAGGGAAATACATGAAAAAGCCCTGCTCAGAGCACCACCAGACTGAGTGCAGCTCCTGTGCTGAGGGCTCCTTCTCAGATCAGTATCACTTCTTTGACACTTGTGAGGAGTGTAAGTCATGCCAAGGTGAGATTAAAATCCTTATTGACAACTTTTATTCTCTTTTGTGAATCTCCTGCCAGTGATGCTGATGATGCATGTTGAACAGTGGAAAAAAGCACTTGTTACCTGGAACTCCTGTGGTTTGAATTCTTGTCTATTCACAGAATATGCTCAAAAATGTACGCCAACCACAAATGCAAACTGCTCTTGCCGTCCTGGCTTCCTGTGCTCCAACAATGTCTGCTCAAAGTGTGAGGAAAATAAATGCGTCATGGGTGAGAGACTGAACAGGACAGGTGAGAGAGGACTTTTTTTTTTTTTTTTTACTGTAGATGAAAGAAATAGATTTAGAGCAGGATGAAAAGAAAAGATGTAAAGTGTAAGGAAATGTAACTGGCACAACTCTGGTTTGAAGTTTTCAAGCACAACAACTCTAGCAACTTTTTCTGTGGGTGTCAAACCAGGAGGTAAGATGTGTGAAGTGCCCAGTGGAAATAATGTGGGTTACCAGAAACCTGTTTATAGTTGCAAACTGTGGATATGTCTAATTCATGAAAACTTGATTTTCTTCTGAATAAACTTCGTGCAGATTTCAGTGTTTTTCACCTTAGATTTTTCTAGGCTGCTGTAACATATTTTATGTAAAATCAACCTGTGTTTATAAGTGATAGTACTTTTAGAGGTAAAGGAGAGCTTGTCATAACAATGTCAAGCAAGACAGAAAAGACTAGCTTCATCAATTTGACGAAAATGGCTTGCCAACCATTTAGGTACTTATTTATTCTTGAATTTATAACATAAAGCTCTGGCTCCTCATCATCTAAGATGTAAAAGAAAAATACATTACAGGGGCAGATTCAGGCTTTCTGAATGGGTTAGCCCATTTTTGGACTGAACATACAGCAAGAAAAGTCATTTTCTAGAGTTGGAAAACACTTGATTTTTAAAATGCATTCATACAGGTTTGCCAAACTTAAATAGTACTAAGTTGAATTTGTCAAAGCTGGACCGATGAACCGAGATAATGGTTGGAGAGCAGTTTAATCTTGAAAGTGTACACCTCATTCTGACCTAAACTGGAGGAGGTGTTTTTGCATGTGCTCCACAGCTTGTGAAGATGAAGAGCACAGATGCCTTGCATTTCAGCAGTTTTGTTGTTTTCTGTCTTCAAATATCCCCAAAAAAGAAAGGGATAACCTGTGATGTGTGCTAAAAGTTAAGGATATATGTAGAATTTCAGAACTGTAATATCTATGTTAAAGACCCTGTAAAGTGAAATCCAAAGTTTTTGTCTTAACACACGAGATATGTTGAAATCTGGTTGCTGTAAACATATGAAAACACCGAGCTGTACATGCGACTGAATTTTGAAAGTTTTCACCTCTTTCCTGGCTTGGTTTAATTTGGGTGGGGAAATATGTGGGCTCATGATGTCACGAGCCCACAGTGGGGAATGGCCCCGGCCCCTGTTTTTATTGTTTTTTTTTTTTTTTATATCCTATATCAACATTTGGATCTTTCTTTCTTTGCAGCTAAATCTACAGGTAAAGGATTGATTGGGTATTCATACCATTGTGAGCCTTTATGCCCTGACGCTCAGTATTTTGATGTGAAGAAGAACATCTGCAAGAAACGGACAGAGTAAGACTTAAAGTTTTCAGCTAATGTCAGTTATAACTCTCCTTAAAGACATACATGTCTGTAGCATTCATGTTTTGTGCTCCACAGGTGCAGTTTACTTGGCTTTCCTGAGCTTTTTCCAGGCAACAAAACCCATGACTCTGTTTGTGATAGAGGTGGTATGTAAACAGATTTTTTTATTAACATGAACTATAGCCTGTTTGATATATGCTTTTACTGTATTAGACAATGCAATAATGACAACTTAGTTTAATTGAATTTAACTGACTTCCTGTTTTACCAGAGAGGACATATGGAGAGTTGATTCATGTCATCCTTGGCCTTGGGTTTGTTTTGATTTCTCTAATTCTTCTTGGGCTCCTGTCTTATGCCTGCATAAAGAATCTGAGGAAGTATAAACCCGGTAAGTGGAAATAATCTGGGCATTTAATGCTATATATAGTGATGTACATGTGATCATGCTACTGGGCCGTTCTTGTGAGCACATGATCTTAAGAAAAGTCTGAGGGATTTCCTTCAAACTTGCACAGATGTCCCCTCTGACTCAATGATGAGCTGACTAGCTTTTAGAGGTCAAAGGTCACTGGGCTTCATGTTTGTCCCTTGCTTATTTACAAACCCCACTACAACAGAAACAGCTCCAGCCCTTCCAGACCCACAACTGTACTTTCACTGTCTGACAGGATATTCCTTGGGGAGGAATAATTGTCATAACTCTACTTCTTCAGAGACAAAAACCCAGATTTAAACACTTTTACTACACCAAGCCATGAAATCAGAATTTTGTGTAGCAGCAGTGGTTGATGTGATGCTACTTCATCAAACTGTTGTGTTTATATTCTTTGTGTTTCAGCTGATAAACCTGAACCCGTCCCCAGCTCCATCTGTGACTTTCACCTGTCTAAGGAGGAGAGCGGATTCCAGCTTATCATCCAGGATAAATCTGAGAACAACAGTTTGTGTGACTCATACGTGGACAAGGTCACTTCTTTCTGACATCAAGTCTAAGATGAAACTAGGAGTCTGTTTAACCTCAAACTGGACCATAATACTGAAAAGTAATTAAGTATCTAAGCTTTATGCAAACACATAGAAATCATAGGTAAGAGATGCTGGTTTGTAAATGTGAAGTTCCTGGTTGGACAGAACTATGCAGTGATATCTTTATTACTACTGAAGTGAAATACCTTTGATTAAGGCATGTAGCCACAGTCTGCTCTAGCAAAGCTATTCAGCAGTCAAAACAGGAAGTCACGGTAAGGATGCATGTAGCTCTGTATGCAGAGTGATTTAACAGTACTAAATCACAATAGTAGATTGTGCAAAGACTATGGTACATTCTGTTATTATTCTCTATATGTTCAATGGTGCCTTTAGCTATAACAACTGTTTTGTAAATATCTGTGCATGTTTCATGATTTTTTAAGATTCTTTGACTATTTTATTGTTCTATGATGATGGCATAGATGCCTTTACCATTAGGTAGAGGTATAGGCAACTGCAATCAAACAGTGAATTACTACATGTGGTAAAATGCCATGCAACTAACAAAAAAATTTGTGTGATTTGTGGCAGAATGATAGATAATGCCACAATAGTGAGCACGTATTTTATTTTTGAGAGTTATATCTGGCCTATGGATGTTAAACTATAAGAATGAGGTTAGTTTGATTTATCTATAGCCTCCAAGGGCTGAGAAGCGAGTGGCATTAGTGTATGTTTTTATAATGAAGTCTTGGGTATGTCTTGTACTTCTCTGGCTTTCTTACTGAAAAGAGATGCTTCAAAATATTTTGATTTTATTCTCATACTGGCCTTTGTCTGAGGCCTCCAGATTACATAAACTGCCCCTGTGGATGTTTTCTCACAAATCACAAATTCAGACATTTCTTAAAATTTAACATTTAATGGTGAAACAACTTCCAGAACGTCAGCCTATTCCTGCCTTCTTTAGGATTAATTGTTGGGTTATCTGCTGACTGAGAACCTCCACAGACTTATAATTGTACCTCGCTGAAGAGTAAGCAAACCTGTTTAACATTTTACAGCACTATGCAGAAGTCTTACGCTGCTATTAGCTTTACTGTTTAGCAGTGTTATTCTACATCATTGTGCCTTTCTAGAGAGCACATGATTATTTTTCAGCCAAGCCACTGCTAATGCATTGAAATCCTATTTTGGGAGAAAACAGTGATAGAACACTTACAGTCATGGACAGACCTCCATAGAGTCAGTGCCTGAAGATAACAGAGGCTGGATGATGAAATAAAGACAATCTGAATCTAAGGAGGAATTCTGAGGAGTGCTCAATGAAGCTTTGTGTAATTGTGCACAATATTGTACCTTACCTTTTTCTGCAAACAAACCTGCAGTTACTCAAGCCAACCAATCAAACTGCAGGAGTACAAACTTGAAATTCAAAGAATATCATCAATGGCATAACTACAAATATCATCGTGATTTGGGGGATTTTAAGCTATTTGTTTATTAATGTATGTATATAAAATGTAATAATTCATTTAAAAAAATTCCTAATAAAGCTCATGAAGTATTGCTATCTTTGGAGACCTGACCCAATTTGTTCTCCTGGAATTTGTATTATATTGTTTTTATTAAGTAATGGATAAATAAATGTATGCACTAATGTTTAAATAAAGGCTTGAGTTTTATGATTTGTGTTTTAACATTATACAATATTGTTATCATTTTTTTTATAGTACTATGATTTTTCATATATTTTTAAACACATCCTCCTGAGACCCATGCTTTTGTTTGGGTTGCAGAGCCCAATAAGTATAAAAACTAAGCCCTGTGTTCTGAATACTTAGATTTGTACTTGATGATTTTCCCCACAAAACTCAGTAAAAATTCCCATTCAAAGACACCCTTCTTTGAACAGGAAGTAGTTCTCACACCAAAAACATGATGTATTCATATAAGTACAACAGACCTATCTTACTGCACAATACAATACCAATTTATTTCTTTACTTATAGGAAGTCATTTTGATTTTTTTTTTTACTAAAGGTTCTTGAGGTCTTGGGAAATTACTCTAAATTATTAAAATATAAACATGTTTTAAAAAAATTAGAAAATTAAAAATGATCAAAAAATTAAAATCAATTTCAAAAACACAAAAATCCCCTAAAATTCCCTAAAATTTCAATGACATTACCAAAATGTCAATGAAAATACTAAAAATCATTTTTCAAAATACCATAAAAACACATTCTTGGACATTCCCCAAATACTTCTATGAAGGTTTCTGAAAAAGAAAAAAAAAATCCCACAAATTCCTTGAAAATTTTCAGGAAATTTTCAAGGAATTTGTGGGATTTCTTTTTTTATTTATTTATTTATTTTTTGCCTGAAATTTTAAGGCAAATTCCACTCAAAATTTCCACTCAAAGCACCAATACTCTACAAATAAATGTCCCCGAAATTCATCAAAAATTGTGTAACATTTCCAAACAATTTCCCCCAAGCATAAAAAAAACAAAAAAACAACAACAAAAAAACAAACAAACAAACAAACAAACAAACAAAAAAACTCCCTAAAAGTTCCAGAAAGTCAGGAAAAAAATCGAGCGTGAAAGGTGTGCTCTTACCTGAACAACCTGTAGTTCTTGCCATTACTGTGAAACTCTTCAGTATTTCTCAGTGCTTATAGTAAACCTTAAAATAAATAGTTTTACTTTTGTTCGAGTAGATTTAGACTAGTACTTTCATTTGTAAGTAAATTTAAACAGACTGACTGTACTATACTTGAGTACAATAGTCCTGTACCTCTTACACAACTAAACTTGAAGCCCCACGCAGCTCGAGGCCTAATGATGAAGGTAAAACCGCCTCTGAGAGCAATTTAGTGGGCATGCGATTACCCTTAAAATCGTGACTTGTTATTGTGATCGGAGCTGCTGCTTCTTGGCTAAAGTAGACTGTATTTCCCCCGTATGCCTGTAGAGGGTTTCAGGGTCGTTTTGGAAGACTGGTCATATGACAGCTGCATGCGTCCCACTTCCCTTCCTGACTGGAAAACGCCACATCTGACAGGGAGGGAGGAACAGACAGCACCACAGGGGAGTTTAAACAACGACCTCAAGATGCTGGCACTTATAAACCGGCTTTTGGACTGGTTCAAGTCTCTGTTTTGGAAGGAGGAGATGGAGCTGACGCTGGTCGGTCTCCAGTACTCGGGAAAAACAACATTTGTAAACGTGATCGCTGTAAGTGTTCAGCTGTTAGCCACCTCGCTATGGAGTAGTGCTAATATCATTAGCCTTAATAATGGGATAACAGTAACCAAGCTAGGTGTGTGCTAACACTACCCTGTCTGCTTTTCAGATATTAAACGACGTCTTTCAGGACAGGTGTACCCATGGAAACAAGCCTGAAATACAGGCAGGTTGTTGGTTTTGTGTCAGAGAGACAGCAGGGCTAGCTAGTTAGCAGCTGGTGTTTTCTTAAAGGCTAGTTTCTTACTGTGTTATGATTGTGTAGCATGCTAAAACTAAGCACAGCGTACGTACATTAGCTTTGTTGTGTCTTTATCCCCGCTAAACTCATTTTAAAGTTACGACAAAGCTGACAGCACCTTATAACCTCCAGTAGTGTCACTTTCATACACGTTTCTTCTCTTTAAAGCTAAAAAAACATAAACATATATTATGGGAGTTTTGCCATATCTCCTGCAACAAGTTGGCGCTAACCTTAACTCAGAAACAAGAAAAATTAGAAGCCTGTTGCAAAAAGTAAAGAGCCTGGGTCTTTTAAAACTATTTAAACTATTATTGAACATTTTCAGTTATGATCTGTCTATGGCAGTGTGTATGTGGTCAGCTGCAGAAATAAAGTGGCAACTAGACTACACATAGAAAGCTTGCACAAATAAAACATACTGACTAATTGTGTATTTCAGTTTGACCTCCTGTGACCAAAGATGGGAAGCATCTGTTCGAGGGTTGTGCAAGTTTGCAAAGTGTTTCTCAAAAGTGGCCGTCTCTGGTGAAGCAATATGCCACTGTCTAAACAGCATCAGAGTTTCTGCAGCACATTGTGAGAAGTGTGAAGAGGAATTGGGTGCCTTTATTTGAAGTCATTAATTCTCCATGGAGAATAAGCACACATGCATGTTACTCTTAAGTTATTTCCAGCTCCTCTTGACAACCATTCAAGCTTTCCATCTGTGCATCACGTGGCATGGAGTGATGTATAAAACTGATAGAGATGACTTACTGACCTCTAAGTATATCGTTGCCAGTCCCTTCAGTTTTTGAAAAGTGAGAGGGAAGGAGATGTTTAGTATCTAAAGATTGCATTTTTTCCAAGCCTTTCTCATGTTGCCTGTTTTAATTTTTATATAAATATAAGTGATTTTTGAGCTTGCCATTTTTCAAGAGTGCTTTTCAGTTGAGTTGCTTTGGTGTCAACAATTCATGTTAAGAGCTTCAACAATTACAGAATATTTTTCCACTGGTAAAATAATTCCTCCAACCCACAACTTCATTTATTGTTTCATTATGCAAATTTTATGTTCTATTAAATCTGCAAGGTTCCACTTTATTTGCAAAGATTTTCAGGGTTTTACATCATTGTAAAACTGTCTTCCTGTTTGTGGGTTAGTGCAGCTCTTTGGAAGCATCACCCTAAGATAACAGAAACTCAACCAGGCAATATTCAATTCATCAAATAACTCATGGACTAATGAAGAAAATAACTAGTAATTTAACTGATAAAGTATTGGTGTAACAATAAAGTAAAGTTTCAGGTGTCAGCCACAGTGATAAGTAGCAGTATTAATGTGAGTAAATGTCGCTCCGGAGACAGGAAACAGCAACAGAGCGCTGCAGGAAGCAGCGTCTTGTCAGAAAATGTTCTCATTTTGCAGAAGGCTTATCAGTGTTTGTTGGTGTTGGTTTACAGGTAGAGTTTCAAAGAGGAAGTTGGGGTTGACGATGGAATATAGCCCTGATTGTTCCTTCACAGTGTGGAAATTTAAAAAAATGCTTCGGCAGCCAGTGAATGGTAGTAGCGGGGTTTGTTCCTCCTCCTTTCTTAGTCATAAGACCACTGCACTCATTTCCACTTAGCTTCATCAGGTGACTCCAGAAAGTCATGTGCTGAGAAATGTGTGGACAGCAGACAGTACGTGTTCAAAGAAAGCAGGAGGAGAAGAAATATAAACAGCTTGTGGGGTCTGATGTGAGAGGGGGAAATGCCACTGGTTCTGACTGCTGATGTGGATCATTTTTCCCTTTCCAGTTTGTAGTAATGAAAATTCTCAAAGGCCTTAGCAAATGCTGATGCAGTATTGAGCTTGATTTGGTGTAAAACAAATATAATCTGTTTTTATTTTCTACATGTTTGCTTTCATAAGTCTGGCTTCTTTCCAGAACCAGTTGGGAAATATGAATAAAACAGATGTGAATATGGAAAAATTACATGCCATATTTAATTAAAAAAAACAGCACAAAGACAACATATCTATCTAGTGGCAAAACAGGTGAAAATTGAAACCTGGACCTTGAAATCCCCAGATTCTTCGGGATTATACATTGAGAAACATTTTCCTTCTACAATTTTCCGTTACAGTCTTTTATGGTGTGGTGAACCCTTCTCCATTTTTACTTCAGACGGACTCCCAGCTCACCCCTTGCCCCTACCACTTAGCCTATTTTGCAGGTTCACGTCTAGGGGCAGGGTGTCCTGATTCTTGTTGGGATGGAGGTGTAGAGGGAAGTGCAACAGAGTTTTCTGGAGACACTCCAAACAGTGCATTATGGGAAATATCCCAGAACCTTGCAAATCATCTGCAAGATCTGCAATTAAGAAAACAATCTAATCATGATTTAATGTCTGGTACTGTCTGTGCATCTGTACACTATCCTTTGCAACTCTATTTTAAGGGCAGATGGCCTAGAAAAGGAGGCGTTGGGATAAAACTTTTGGAAGTTACACTAGGTGTTTTTTTATATATATTTGGGGCTTTTAATGTGTTTATTGACAGGGAGGACAGTAGGTAGAATCAAAAATAGGGATGGGAGAGTTGGGGAAAGATATGTGGGAAAGGAGGCACTGGCCGGACTTTCAGTTTATTAATTACAGAGGTGAAAGATGCAATTAAAAACTGCATGCTGATTAATTGCACTTGGATGCCATCACACATCTGGCTAAAGTAGCTTTGTAACTCTGATTGGAACACGTATTTTCTGTGCTCTTAGTTTCTAAAGTTTTATGGATAAAATCTATATTACAGATTAACAACATCCTAGATTCACTAGTCAGTGGACACTTTGTCCCAAGTCGCCACTTCCTCTGTTTCAAAAGCTAAGAAAATGTTTTGATACCATTCAGAAACTTGTCCTTTCTGAATGTTTTTACTATTATTACGAAATCAGTTTATCTCAAATTATCCACATATGTGATGATTTGCAAATAATTTATAACATATTTATGACGATAACAAAATGAAAAGGTTTCAGTCCTTAAACACACTTGGTCCAGCTTTGAAACTCATTTACCTATTTGTTCATTCAGCCATGTTCATTCACAGCTGATAAAGGCAGATTTTTATAGCCAAAATATTCATTGTTAATTTCTGCATGAATTTTCATTACTTTCAACACTGTTAATTCACTTTTAAGCTCATATCTGCTGATACTGAAATCATGCCAATAAAATTGTGCATTCCTACAAATAATAGTATTTTCATTTGAAAACATGGGATCCCATGTAACAAATCATACTTTAAAAATGTCTTTCCCATTGAAAAACCAACTTATAGTAAAATATATTACATTATACTTTGTGCAGAGATGATCAAATTTGCACATATCCACAAATGCTTAAACAACCACATATGTTCAGGGAAGTTATTTTATATCAATTTGGACAATATCTTGATTTATTCCACTCTGCCCATCTTAATAAACAGGTTATGGTTTTAAGCCAGAAATTGCACTTATTTTTGTTAAAGTGAGGAAATCTTCTTGTGTCTTTCTTTTCAGTCAGGGCACTTCAGTGAAGACATGATCCCTACAGTTGGCTTCAACATGAGGAAAGTCTCCAAAGGAAATGTCACCATCAAGGTAAAAAAGAATCCATCAGACGGATAACAGGGCGTTAATGTTGTTTTTATTAACAATGATGTTCCCTTGATCCCACAGATCTGGGACATAGGAGGCCAGCCAAGGTTCAGGAGCATGTGGGAGCGGTACTGTAGGGGAGTTAATGCAATTGTGTGAGTATAATCCTAGTTAGAATTCTGATGCTTGTCTGAAAAAATGTCTGTGAGAATATAAAAACACCTTTTTTCATGTTGTTTCTCATTTTTAGGTACATGGTTGATGCAGCAGATCGAGAAAAGGTGGAGGCTTCCAGAAATGAGCTTCATAATTTATTAGACAAACCTCAGTTGCAAGGAATTCCTGTAAGTTTTCTCATGAAACCAGTACGTGCAATGTCTACAGCAGCGGAGTGTAGGCTCTGCCTTGGTGGCTTGCTGCATGTTTAGATTTTGATTGTTGTGTGTTTTCAGGTTTTGGTACTTGGTAACAAAAGAGACCTTCCCACTGCTTTAGACGAGAAGCAGCTCATTGAGAAAATGTAAGTATGAGCAGTTGTAATGAAAGTTACCTCGGATGAATAATATGGGATTTGACTCTTTAAAAGTCTGTTTGTTTTGCAAACATCAGATCTGTGTATTTGTATTCAGTTCAGTTTGTTGAACACTTGAACTCTCACAGGATCATTCATTTGTTTTTGTAAAAACTTTGAGCTGTGTGGTATTAGATTACTGTAAGGAACTGGCTCCCTCTGCTGTTGAATTGAAATAAAAGACAGATTTTTTTCCCTAAACAATGTAGGTTAATGAGACTGATTATTAGCCAGAGTGCACACCAATGTATCGTTGATTTACTTGTTCGTTCCACTTTTCTTTCAAAGGAATCTGTCAGCTATTCAGGACAGAGAGATCTGCTGCTACTCAATTTCCTGCAAAGAAAAAGACAACATTGGTAAGCTACATTTAAAGATTGTGGGCTCATTTGTGTCTCCTTTTGTTTTTCTCTGACAAAAGTTTAGTTATCTCCTTTTCAACCACGATATCCCAGCAACACCTCAGAGGAATTTTTAGCAATGATAATGTTTCTGATTTCATTGTTAAGCAAATTTGTGGTACATAATTTAACGAAGTGCATTCTGCAGAACAGCATTAAAATACATGTAAAAAAACAAGCAAGATTATAGCAAAGAAGTTATGTCTAAAAGCCTGTTAACACAAGGGTGTTTTTGGAAGATAATAAAGAAATGGGGCAGTTTTTGTGAGTTTAACTTCCAACTTTCAAAGATCTGAACTCAATTTGTGCTCAGTTATTGGCTGTCACTCCTCAGTGCCTCTTGTGTACCTGCTCCCTGTGCTGTCTTGGGAACATCTACCAACAAAAGCCTTTTTAAAGGTGTGATTCTACAACCATAAGGAAGCTACACCATGAAGCCTTTATATTTAAATCGACAATGCCGCAACAGTGGCAGGTCTTACCACCATCTTACGTCCATTTCACCGTTGTTGTTTTGTCTGATATTGAATCAGGGACAGAACAACATTTTTCCCCACCGTTCTGCCTCCAAAACACACTGCAGAGAAGCATAGCGGCTGAATAATCCACCTTGAATAGCCAGCATGTGAAGGGCTTTGCTTTGCAGAGTGACAATGAATGATAGAAGACCCTCTGGTACTATGCCCTTGTTAATGATTGCATTGCAACATCTCTGTAATATCAAAGGCCTACTTGTGCCACCCTTTCAGTTTCAGGATAATGGGTTCTTTAAATGTTTGCAGCATCTGCCCTTTTCTCAGTGCATTTCTGCAGCAGTGATATAATGAAGCTCTGCTGTCATTGCTTGTCAAAGAATTCATCTTGATTCACAATCTCTTAGGGTGCACTAACACTTAGCAGTCCGCACTGTACCCAAGCACGCTTAAAGTCCCATTTATTTGACCTGTGCAAGTGCTTTTCACTTGGCATGGATGGAATATGTGGGCTTCAGCATAGTGTAATTTGCTCACACACTCTCAAACACGCTAATGCAACATGCACATAGCTGATAACCAGTTTGACTGTTCCACTCAACAATAATTTTAAACAGTGGTGGAGAGTTAGAGGCCTTTATCTGACCAAAATGACACAAAATAAAACTCAAAGGAAGTAAAGTTACAGTCCTATTCTCCGTTGTGCTGACTCTGAGACCACACTTCCTGTAAATGGCACGTGTCATCTTATGGCGAGATGATGCATCCATACCCAGGCTCTGCTGGACTTGAAGAAATGTGAATGGGGCGGACTGGGGGGCAGTCATGCCTCAGCATGCTATGTGCCAACTGGCCCTGGTGTGTGTGTGTGTTTGCCTTTAATTCAAATTGTGTTGAGGCATTTTAGAAGTGTGAGAGAACGCAGGAGAGCACTAGCTCCACATACATACACAGTCGTAAAACACACGGTGTGCACTCCCCGCTTACACCCTTCTTGATCCCTACTTGTCTCTGTAACACCCCTTACTTCCTCCAGAGCCAACACAGAGGGGGGCTAGTACCCCTTCCCTTTCTGGGAAATTCTGCATCCATTATGAACCAAGTTATGAACATTTTTGTTTTAAATTAACTTGCTAATGTCTTGTTCTTCATTACTATGTTTTACCACTGTAGTAAAAAGTAGAGAAAGGGTTCTGCCTTTTTTATGCTGATGATCCGTTTGATTTCTGTCACTACCAATGCCAAACTGGACTTAACCTTTATTAAAATGACAAATATCACTACTTTAAGTTATGTTGGTAGAGGCAGTTAAACACAGTTCTTTTGAGCTAAATCTGACACTAACAATTCTTCCAAACTTACTAGAAAATCCTGAAAATGCCCTCAAGTTTTCAGCATGAACTAAGTTTTGAGCCAGAACAGAAGGATTTTTCACTGCGACTGTACCTAAAAATTTCTGCCAGCCCTGCTTGTAAATTTTTCAAGGGAAAAAGATGTGATAACGCAGCAGGAAAAATTTGGGAAAATTACTGTGGGCAAGCTGGAGAAGTGATAATATATCCTGCTACTAATGAATGACCAGTGTGACCATTAAACTGCTTTATCATGCTTTCTAATCTGTATGTTCTTCTCTGCACTTCTGTTGATGATTTTGAAAATCAGACTACACAAAGCATTAGTAGGAAATTGTCATCATAGCAGCTGTTTCTTCTGCTATTTCTGCATTGTTCTTCTACCTCCTCCTGAGAGCTGGTCCCTTCTTTCCTGCAGGAATAGTCTTCTGCTGAGAGGTTCATGTGTGATCAACAAACTCCTAAAATATCAGGGACAGCCTGCTGGGAATTTCCTCTAAACTTTCAGGATTGCATATATGTGAATACTTCTGAAATGATCCATAAAATGACTCTCATACTGACCCTGCAATCTTTTTTTAATTCCAGATATCACACTTCAGTGGCTCATCCAGCACTCGAAATCCAGGAGGAGCTGAAAATGCAGTAGCTGTTTTCCAGTTGTGTTTGCCATGTTACTATCATGCCACACCCCCTTCACTCTGCTATGATGTACAGTCTTCTACTCACATACTGCACTGTTATGCTCATGCCACACACACACACCCCTTCCCCCCCTTTTACCTTGTCATGTTTTCACAATCCCCAAAGAATGCACTACTAAAAAAGGTGACTCTGATACCAAATCTAAGGAAGACAATTGGCATTATCAGCCTGCAAAGCTGTATTCTATTGCATTAATTTCTGCTCTCCCTTTTACTATCCATGTATTATTGATGGTTAATACCAGTAGTGTATGACACTAATCTTGGGTATGAAAGAACACTCTCCAAAAGAAGGGGTTATTCTATTGAACGGGTATTAAAAAATTAAGATTGTGTTCTTCACACAGTCAGACGTAACACCAGGAGACTCGCTGGTTTTCGTTCTTGTCGACTGACTGTAACCTTTTGCAAGATTCTGCTTTCTTCTTTCAAAGACGTGTCTTGTTATAGAAAAATTTCGCAGTGAAGAAAGTCATTTGTTGCAGGTCTGTACAAATATCAAGCTAGTATGATTTTTACTGATGTGAGATGTGCGTGTATGAATATATGATTCTATTTAAAGTCTGAATGTACTAGACGTAAAGCTGTACAGGATTGTGTGGTTCATGTTGGCCCCTGTTTTGTCAGTAGCCTCGGTGGAATGATGTCCTTTGTGCTGCCCAGAGGGTGAGAGAGCGGCAGAATTCAAAGTGCCTTTTGCAACGTCTCTCACCTCTGAAGCGAAGCAAAGCAGTGTGCAAGGTGTGCCTGCCTGGGTAGAGTAAACAAACAAAAAACACCACTTCAATATATACAAGAAATAAAAGGCATGCTTTTTAAGTCAGACATCGTTCTGTTTTTTGTTCGCCAAAGTTTGAGCAACTTGCTTTATCTCTGTATATTTAATGGGTGAGTGGTTGTAAAGGTACTGAGAGGGTATTTCTCTGTGCCATCTAAAGACAAAATTCTTCTTTTGATTAAATAATTGTAACTCTTTAAATTTTGAATTGAACTGGTCTCAGAGTGGTTAATTTTCCTTTATCAAATAATGCCATCAGCTAAAGCCCAATGGAGATGGAGAGGTGAAGGGATGGGGGTGAGGGATGTGGGGATAAAGAGATAAATGTATGAGGAACAAAGGCAGATCTAAGTAAGGAGCCCCCAGTGGTTCCTTCAATTAGAGAGAAGTAAACATGAAGGGGTTCAGGAAAAGAAGTGTAAACTTAGCTCAAAAAGTAAGGACATTTGTGTTCGGTTGATTATTTCTTTGTTCTAATTATGCTTCTTGGCAATAAATCTTATGCTGTTGGAAAGCCCGTTTGTTTCCCTTTTAAATGATGCCACATTTGTAAGGAACATGCATTTTTGGGATGAGCAGCAGAGCTAAGTATGTGGGTTGTGCCCATGAAAAACTTGCCAAATCTTTTCTGCCAATACCCAAACAGCTGATTCTGCCATTGACTCTTGTTTGGTGTTTGGTGGATTGGATGACTGAAGTTTGAAGAAACAAGACATAAAGGCCATTTAACAAACAGGAAGCCTCAGTAGAGTGTGGAAGAATCCTACACAGCCACAACAGCCTGGCACCTCCTCCTCATGCTGGTCACCAGCCTGGTCACACACTGCTGTGGGATGGCATTCCATTCTTCAACCAGCATTTGTCACAAGTCAGCCAGGGGGTTGTGTTGGTCACTCTGGCATGAACAGCATGCCCAAGCTGATCCCACAAGTGTTCAATGGGGTTAAGGTCAGGACTGTTGGCAGGCCATTCCATCCTCTCCACTCCCAAATTCTGGAGGTAGTCTCTGATAAACCTCGCTCTGTGGGGGCGAGTGTTATCATCTTGGAGGATAGAGTGTGGTCCAAGATTGGAAATATGGGATTGCAACTGGTTGCAGAAAGTCATCTTGATATCTCTCTGCATTGAGATTGCCTCCAATGATGACAAACCTCGTTTTTCCAGTGAAGGAAACGCTGCCCCACACCATCACACTGCCTCCACCAAAAGATGTTACTCTATCAGTGCACCAATCAGCATAGCGTTCTCTGTGTCTTCTCCACACTTTGACCCTATGATCCCACTGCCGTAGGCAGAATCTGGACTCATCGTTGAACATAATGTTCCTCCACATGTTTAGGTTCCAGTGCACTTGTTGCAGACACCAGCGCAAACGCGCCTGACAGTGAAGGGCAGTCATGGCAGGCCTCCTAGCAGCCCCATGAGACCAGAGATTGGCTGCGTGCCGTCTGTTCCGGATTGACTGGGCAGAGAGTCGTCAGCCATATCGCCCTGCAAACCTTGACTGAATCTGTAGAAAACAGCCTACGGTACCAAAGTGCTGACGGGGTGAGGGAACGGTCTTCTTGGGATGCCCACTTTGCGACCTGTCTCTGACATCCCCCATTGTATGGAACTGGTCCTTCAGTTTGGAGATGGTACTAGGACTCACTCCAAACAATGCTGCAACTTGGTTTGCGGACCACCAGCTTGAAGTTGCCCTATTGCAAGGGCCCATCCAGATCAGTCAAACGTGGCATGCCGATTCTTGGAGCAGACACCTACTGACCACTGTAGCAGGGCCCATGTTCACCAAAAGCTAAAACGAGTCAGTAGCAACAGCAAAACAAGCTGTATGGCATTGGCAGAGAAGATCTGGCAAATCTTTCATGGGCATAACCCACATACTCAGCTCCGCTGCGCATCCTGCAAATGCATGTTTCTTACAAATGTGGCACCATTTAAAAGGGAAATAAACAGGCTTTCCAATGGTGTAAAATTTATTGCCAAGAAGCATAATTAGAACAAAGAGGATTCATTTGAACAAAAGTGCAAACTTCTGTACGCTGGCTAAATTGTACAAAACCACTGGAAACGTTTCAGCACCAACAAGCTGATAATATTTTTGCCCAATGTAGAAAGTGTGCAGAAATTTAGCTGCAATTTTTATTTTTTTTTACCTATTATGCCCTTATTTATTAAGGAAACCAGTAGATTAAGTAGGAAATGTGTGGGAATAATTAGGAAAGAAGTCACAGGCTGCCTGCATGCATCGGGCATTACTCAGCCACAGTTTTTAAAATTAAAAACAAGAAATGACCTAATATTGGAGTAATCATCAATTGGCAGCCAAAGAGCCACATCAGCTCCCCAAGCCTTCGCATCCAGACCCCAGAATCTGATTAAATTCAGGATAAGTAAGGAAGAATAAAGATGTCATGGTTTTAATGGTACCTTTTATCTGTGAATACCAACAGCTATTAAATCAACCCCAAAAATGATTAATATTGAAACAGTTTTATCAGGAAAAATTAACATTCAATCTGTTTTTACAGAAATCCACCTTAGTCAATATAGTGTGTGATGAACTCATACTTATCAATACAATCCTGATTAAATCTGCAGTTTTCTGTGTCAGCTTTCCACTTCAAGTCAAAAATATCTCAACTACTCCCTTGATGCTGGCTGCAATGTAGGCAATAGGGACTGTTCTTGGTGTTGATGCCCAGAAATTACTATCAATATGAAAGAAAATAGAAATACCAATAAATAATTATTAATAATAGACAGCTAATAGACCAAATAAAAAAAGTATTCTAGCTTATTTGATGGACCGGCCTGTAGAGCGTAGGTCAAGACAAAATCTGGGTGTGTGGACAAATGTAGTTGATGACCCCACTGGGAGGACATTTTTTCATTTTAGGTAAGCCAAGGTAAAAAAAAAATTAATGATAAAAGACCATTCATACATAGAAATTTAACTCTCTAAAGCAAGTGTATTTAAAGAGTGGGCATTATCATAACATCTAGCATTGAAAGACATGGAACTGAGCAAAAATTTGTCAATATATATGTAAACATATTAAATGCAAAAAAACCCAACAACAACAACAACAAAAACCTAAATTATCAAAATTCTAAATGTTCAGATATCCTCAACTTTGGCAGTCAATGATTAAACTTTAAATATTGTAATGATTTAATGTCATTTGTTGAATTAATTCGCTAAAAATCATCATTTTAACAGCAAAACTGGCAGTTTCACACTTGATTAAAAATAGCTTATTAAAAAAAAATACATTACTTAAAATAAAAGAACTGAGGAAAAGAGGATGATACGAGATTGAATTTGTAGTGATGCAAAAGTAGATAGAATTATTTTAAGACCTTTTCAACAGAGCTGTATTGTACTAAAACTCATAGGAGCTCGATATTTGTACAGTTATGTGTCATCTGCTTAATTATGGGGGTATTAATAAGAACGGACCAAAGATATGATCCTTGGGGAATGCCACATATTATTTTTCTATGTTCAGAGCTCTAAGTAAGAAAAATGACCTGTGCTCAGGTTGAGAATTGTCAGAGCTTTACAGACAGTTTTGCCCTTAAATCAATATAAGGGTTAATGTTTGTTAAAAGACTATTGAACTGTGGTCTGGGCAACATGGGGCCTTGTGAATATGATATACTTTCTTTAATAGGCTATGTCAAGCACCACTTGAAATGTGTAATGTTCCTTTACAGGAGATGCTTCTCTTTGTTTACCTTTAACCTTAGATAAGTGAGATCCTGACATCTAAAACATCCAGAGTACTGACTCTGTGGTAAGAAGCTATTCAAGTTCATTTTTTAAACATAATTATTTGCACGGTTAAAAAAACATTGTGATAAATTTGCCTCAAAGCTTAACATTTTAACAGGTTTCTATAACAATTTGTTGCCAAGATTCTAAGACAAAGTTGAAGCATTTGCTGTACCTGTTTCATCTTCATATTTGAGTCTGGTCCTTAATTTAAACCCCAGGGACCTAAACAAATCATGCTTCAGTTTCAAAGCTCCGCACCCCGGAGCACCCCACTCTTGTGGCCATTTCTTATTGGTTGAGAGGATAATTTAGACACGTCATGACTGCCACGAAACGCAACCAAGATATTGACAGCTCTTCGACCAATCACAGGGCGTGCGTAAATCAATTTGTCGAATGACGACATAAGGAGAGGGCCAATCACAGGGCGCAATTTCTGCGAGGGCTGGTATGTTGACAGGAAGCGTGTAAGGCGGAATCACTACAAGCAGCTGTAATGCTCTCAGGACTTGTAATTTAAGCCTGACAGGATTTCATATTCGTTCACACCTCGGAGGCGTGTGAATCTGAATAATGCGTTTTAAGATCGACTCGGATCAAAGATGCAATGGCGGTCAATAGTCGTAGGTCTGGTGGTTCTGAGACTTTCCCTCAGCTGTGTACTGTGGCTAGCTTTCGGACTCGGTCCTAGCGTCAGCTGGGGATTCAACTTCCCCCTCGGTTTCAGTTTGCACAAATTCGACTTGTTATTTAGGGAGGAAAAGGGGACAGACCAAGTGGGCAGCTCGTGGTCTCAACGATTACAGGGCCCCAGATATGAAGTGCCCGCCAGCACCTGTGCAAGGGTGGGAGAGGAGTCACCCAAGAGATCCTACCTGAGCTTCTTCGACGGGAATAAGGACGAGTATGTCCGGAGGTACAGCTCCTTCCCGGACACGCTGCGAGAGAAAATGAAGAGCATGGCCAAAGAAATGTTTTATTTTGGGTATGACAACTACATGAAATATGCCTTCCCCATGGACGAGCTGAACCCCATTGACTGTGAGGGGAGAGGACCTGACGTGCTGAACCCGTGAGTCATTCACAGCTGCCTACCTGGGCTGACAGGCAGCCATTTACATATTAACAGTACTCTGCAGACTGAACATTTGCATTTAACCTAGTCAACATCATACTGTGTAGCAGTCAGGCGTATCTGCCTTCAGAGCTGCAGCCTGCTGCTGCTGAAAGTTTCTTTAAAGTTGTTTTCAATTTGACTGTAGTTGCAGGGGGTTTAAGAAGTGTTTTTAGGGATGCACCAACACCATTTTTTCAAGACCTTATACAAGTACTTACATTTAGTATTTACTGGTACTGCGTACAAATACCTACTAGTACCATTACAGTTTTTAGCATTTTGACTGTTTTTGTTTTCATCATTGCTATCCTCCTTTATGTCGAAATATCACCAAACTGTAGATGTGGTTCCGACTTCCAGCTCAGATACTGAGGCTAGAGAACTAGAAAAGTAGCCTATGAAGTATGCAGACTTATGTATCTAATCCCTAGTTTCATTTCTTAACAGTTCAATCTATTGAAATTGAGAACAGGGTTGTCATGATATCAGAAGATTAAACTTCAATATGATTCTAAAATCAGACAGAATGAAGCAACAGTAACAAGAATAGAAGTCTGAGGCCTCTAAAATAGGGTCTTTTTATGTTTTCAGTTTTAAGAAAATTCCTGAAAACTGTCTTCATTGTAAAAGAAAAAAAAAAAAAAAAAAAACGATGCCAAAACATTGCCAGTGTATTTGTATAATTTAGATGGTGTGCAGGATTTTGCAAACAATCTCTGATGAATTTGTCTGTTGATCACACCTGTCTGAAGAAACAGGTATAGATTTTTTTATCAAGGGTTTGGAACTTTTCAGGATAGTCAGTCATTTTAATTGAAATGATTTTTAAAGATGTGATACAGACGTTCAAAATAACAAGTGAGTTTATGGCCAGCAGTGATGTTTTTTTAAATACACTTCTTTTGGTGTAAGACCCTCACAATGTCAGTAGTCAAGTCAGCCCTTCACATGGCAATGTCTGTGTCTGAGTAAGTAAGTGAGTAAGTAAGTAAGTGGGTAAGTAACTGACTGAGAGAGTGATGCTAATTTGTAAGCCATAGAATACAGAGTTGCGTTTGCTTGGACTGAATGCTGGTAGTATTGGCTGCCTCCACTGTGTTAACTAGAGCCATACATACAGAGTTGCGCTATGGGTGGGGTTTACTTGTGCTGAAAGCCCTCTAATGGCTGCCTCCACTGCTGAGAATACTCAGATATAGCTTTAGCATGGCCTCTGTTTAACCAGAACCGGGCCACATTTCTGTATGACATAGAATTAAACAAACAAATATTGAAAAATAAAAAGAACTTATTCCCAAAGGCGAGGAAGACAACCTTAATGTGCTTGTTTGAAATTCAAAAAGTCTTAAACCTGAAATAATCAGTTATGTCCATAAAAGCTGAGACAGGGGTCTTGTTTTCAATTCTTTAAATTTCATATTTCATAGTTGACATTTGTATTTAAAAAATACAAATTCATTATTCAGAGTTTAGATCAGTTGTAGGTTAACCAGTTACTATTAGTTCTCTTTATACTGTCTAAAATATCCTCTTTTAATCTGAAACAGGAAATGGAAGACCTTCTACTCGTAATTTGTTGACTTATTATTGAGTACAAGGAGTGTCCACTTTTATGTGCCAGACACATCTGTGCATTTGTTTCCCCTGTTCTAAGTGAAACAGAAATGTAAAGGTACACTCTTTTTACACTTCACACCTTTCTATCATAAAGTTTCACTTGTTATACTGACAACTTAGACTTTCAGGATCCACTGTAAACCTGTTTGTTTTCCAAATACTACTGATGGTGTAAAATTCTGAATAAAGAAAAACAGCAATTCATCTTGAGAATTTTAAAGGGGACATATTTTACCCTTTTAAGACAGGTTTATATTGGTCTCAGAGGTCCCCAGAACATGCCTGTGAAGTCTCATGCTAAAAAAAACACTCCAGTATTGGATTTTTGCATGTCTTTGGGGGGGGGGGGGGGGGGTTGTAATTCTTGGGGGGGTTTGTGGACAGGCCAGAGGCACATATTTTTGTTAGAAAAGCCTGAAAAGTGATTTTTGCATTATATGTCTCCTTTAAAAGACTAAAAAATTCTATCAAGTGAATCCACATTACTCTTAGATGCTGCGATACGGTCTACACTGGTATGAAGGCAGGCGTGTGGTTTATGTTATTCAAGGTTGTCAGATATCAGCCTCTTGAGATATCTTTTGCTCACTAAGTTCCAATCATCCCCCTTTTGTGTTAAAATCATTAAACTAACAATGTAGCACTTTTTTAAAATTAAAGGTGAGGATTTCATGAGATGCTAACTTTAGCAGGTTTTTATACAGTGCAGCTGGCCTTTCACATGCACAAAACATACATAGTTAAGAATTCATTAATAATGTTTTCTTAAAACATAAAGTTCCTGGTCATTTGTAAACATTTTCATTATTTATATTGTTATGAATGCCCCACAAATCATTGGATAGTATGTTTGCTTGAAATAAGTATAATTAGTAAGTGTATTAAAAAAAATCAAAGGTAAAGAACTGCCGAAAATAATCGTTTATAATAGAAGTCCTCTTTTTGCAGGAAGACTTAATTATTTTTTTCATTTGGTGTTTTTGTTGCTCTTTACAGCCTGTTTGCAAAAGAGATTTGTCAGTCCCTTTTCATCTCTCCTCTTGCTTTTAGATTTTGAATCTGTGTGCAGTTTGTCAGAGAGCTTTCTTTATTTCTCTCCCCTTGAATAACATTATTGAGTCTGCTTCTCTGTTTTTATTTCAGATCAAACATCAACATCAATGATGTCCTGGGGAATTATTCCCTCACACTGATCGACACCTTAGACACCCTGCTTGTAAGTTATAGTCTATTCACTTGTTTGTATTTTATACATAACCCTGCAGAGTTTTTTTAATGGCTCTTTAAGACTCAAAGGTTGAAGTAAAATATTATTATGTACAGGAATGGTTAGTCTTTTACTTGATGTTTAGTTTGGTCACAGAGATTATTCTTGAATATGAAATTTGACAGCAGCAAAATCCATTTTGTGAGGTAAAAAATGCAAATGTATGGGCTTAATGTCAGCTTCGCATGAACAGTCCCACTGTGGCTGTGGCTCCAACACTTCCTGTGTGGTGCATAGCATGCTGTCTGCAACAGTCAAAGCATGCACCTGGGATGGATTCAGGCAGAGTTTCTAGATTGTCTATAGGTATGTAACTGTGTCACCCCTGAAACTGAAACAGAAATCAAGGCCAACCAAGATAATGCCTGTACAAAAATAAGTTGTACTTTTAAACTATTCTTTTTACAAAGTTGTAATAGGATGCCTAAGATAACAATAAAGAAGAAGAAAACCCATTTAATGAAACATCTTAAGACCACTCAGTATTTATTTAAACCTGAAAAGCTTGTTTACACAACATACTGAGGTTATGTAATGTTGCGTTTCTCTGCAGGTGCTGGGAAATGTAAGCGAGTTCCAGAGAGCTGTCAAGCTGGTGATAGACACTGTATCTTTTGACAAGGACTCAACTGTGCAAGTTTTTGAGGCAAACATCAGGTACAAATACCACATTACAAGAAGAAATTGTTAAAACAATGTTGAAGCAAAATCCTGAGATACACATCTATCAGCCTTGTTACAATGACGTTCAAAGTACTGAATTTGATTTCAAAAGCCTTTTGTAATTGTACTCTTCTGTGAGGACCCATAATGGATGATTTCTCCTTTCTTTTAAGGATCTTGGGAAGCCTTATTTCATCTCACATCCTGCTGACTGACCCAAAACATCCGTTTGGAAAGGTGGGCTTTGAAGATTACGATAATGAGCTGCTTCACTTGGCTCATGACTTGGCTGTCCGCTTACTGCCAGCCTTTGAGAACACCAGAACAGGCATTCCTTACCCCAGGGTGAGTTTTAGAACAGGTGCATCAAACTGCCAATATAAGAATGGAGTTGAATGGCTTCTTAAACATGTAAGTTTTGCTGAGTGCACTGACTTACTTGTATCTTAAATCCAGGTGAACTTAAAGACTGGGGTTCCTCCAGATAGCATCAATGAGACTTGCACTGCAGGAGCAGGGTCTCTGTTGGTGGAGTTTGGGATTTTGAGTCGACTGATTGGTGATTCCACCTTTGAATGGGTTGCCAGACGAGCTGTGAGAGCTCTGTGGAACCTGAGGAACAATGAAACCGGTCTGTTAGGTGAGCAAAAATATGTAGTTGCATGAAAAAAGACTATTTCATTTCCTTCCTTAACTTCAATCTTGACCTGTTATAATATTCAATGCATCCCCTGTGATTCTTTAGGGAATGTAGTAAACATCCAAACAGGACAGTGGGTGGGCAAACAGAGTGGTCTGGGAGCTGGTATGGACTCCTTTTATGAGTATTTGCTCAAATCGTACATCCTATTCGGAGAGAAAGAGGACTACAGAATGTTCCAGGCTGCTTATGAGAGCATTCAAAACCACATGAGGAGAGGGTGAGTCCCACTATGAAAGAATGTCACTGTGATTGATATATACACAGTGCTTAACAAATGTATTAGACCACCTGTCATATTTGTCTCAGAGACCATCCAGCATCATGAAGTGCTTCATTGCGGCCTCTTTCATTTTCAGTGAGCACGTGACGTTTTACCATTTTGAACAGGAATGAGGAAAATCAAACTGTATTCACCTTTTTATACCCAAATTTGAGCCACAGTACCACAGCTGCCCTAAATTAACAGCATTGGTAATCACCAAAATCATTTTTTATGTTTCTGAAATGGTTAAGACACCAATATGTAGAAGCTCTTTAACCGAAAGGATATTTTTAATGCTAAAATGTAGTTATTATTGTTATCCATGAATTTTCAAATTTACTAATTTACAAAAAAACCCTGAAAAAATAGTAAAGCACTTTAATATTTCTTGATTAATATGTCAAATTATAGTTATTTACTTGCATTCCTGAACAGAAAAATTAGTTTTAGTGGTTGAATGTTATGCTTGATTCATTTCTGATGTCTCAGAGAAGCCCAGTGAGCGGCTCAAAATTGGATGGATTCAGTTTAAAATCCCTCATTCCTGTTCAAAATGGTAAAATGTGGAGAGCTCACTGAAAATGAAAGAGTCTGCATTAAAGCACTTCATGATGCTGGATGGTCTCTGAGACAAATATGACAGGTGGCCTAATAAATTAGTTAAGATATATATATATATATGTATATATATATACGGGCAGCTGTGTTATGAACCACCAGGCCAAATTTGAGTCATGAAATACATCTCTAAGTTTATAAAATTAAGTTTCAAAACCCTGAAAATGAGACAGTAATATTTGCTCTAGGAGGCTGTGGGTGTGTCAGTTAAATGTCCTGAAGCCACACCCACTCACAAGAAATATGAGTCTCTCAGAGTAAAAACACTCTGTCAGCTCTCTGTGTCAGCCACCAGAGAAACAATCACATTTATCATGACAGACAGGTTAGAGCTAATGTTGCAGTTTAATTTTTATATCCTGTATTTAACAATTCAGATATTCCTTATATCTCCTTTTCTTAGTTAGGTGAAGTTCTGTTCTCTCCAGTTCACCGGATAACTTTGTTGTGAAGTTGCTGCCAACAACACTCATTTTTCTGATGTTACTCTTTAAAATAAAAGTCTTCACAAATAATTAGAATTGGAGATTTTTATTGTGACAGACTTGGCGGAAATAGAACATGTCTATTGTCAGTTACTTTACTAAACCTAGCATCACAACACTAGTAGACAGGAGAGATTGAACTGTTGCTGCTTTGAGAGAGACAAAGCCACAGCCTGCTTCTTTTAATCATCCAAGACTAGAGACAAGTGAAATATGGATTAAAAAAACACATCCTCAGCAGCTAAGATGTTTGTTCCTGCTGTACCTTATTCAAGTGAAAAATAGACAAGCACTCCAGCAAGTAGCCTTCCCCTTGACCTTACGGTGAGCTATGGCCAGAGTGTGGCTGCCTGGCTCTGCCAGAACAGAGACAAAGTCTATTTTTGTCACAAATCTCTGTTGTGATGCTTTAAATGACCCGTAGACCACCATAGCACCTTGTGACATCATAGGCCACTACATTTTGCCCTGCCCAAATTAAACCTAGTTATGAAAGAGGTAAACAGCTTTCTAACAGTCTAAATAAAAAATTCAGTCACTCATAGATCTCAGTATTTTCACATTTTAAGCAGCCTTAATCCAACATAACTAGATTGTTAAGACACAAAGTTTGGATTTCACTTTACAAGGACTTTAAATATGTAAATGGATTTCTGTTGAGGATTGGCCAAAGGAGAGGAAGTAAAACTGCTGACATCCTTCTGCATTTTTACCCTGAAGGAGAGAAACTTGTCACAAAAATAGCTGGTGAGACATGCGTAAGAGCAGAAAAGAACCACTAAAATAGTTCTAAAGCAGCTATGCAACTGCTATTCAATAAATCAATCAATTTATAATTATCAAGCCCCAATTTAGAATCAATGCTCTGGCATCCTACACAATGAGCAAGGAAAAAATAACAAGACAGCAAGTAAAACTTCCTTTTGAAAGGTAGAAACCTTGAGCAGAACCAGACTCCTCTGCTAACAGCCATCTGTGGAGGCAAGTTTTGGGGAGACAGAAATAGAGTGATGGATGCAGACGGATTACAACAGAAAATATCAGCAGATAATGATGTAGCTGAATAAAGTGAAGCAGCTTCTAAAATATTTTTATTGGTTAAAAAAAGAAAAGGTGTGTTTTAACACTTGTCTGCTTCTGTATTCCTCCAGGAGAGAGTCATGTAATGAAGGAGAGGGGGACCCACCCCTCTATGTGAATGTGAACATGTTTAGTGGTGAGATCATGAACACCTGGATCGACTCCCTTCAGGCTTTCTTTCCTGGGCTGCAGGTTAGATAATACACTCGCAGATCTTATAAATGAATGTGTTTGTGTTCATCTAAAGTTAAGTTTCATGCTCTAGGTGTTGAGTGGTGATGTTGATAATGCCATTTGCCTGCACGCCTTCTACTACGCCATCTGGAAGCGCTTCGGTGCTCTGCCGGAGAGATACAACTGGCAGCTGCAGGCTCCTGATGTGCTCTTCTACCCTTTAAGACCAGAGCTGGTTGAGTCGACCTACCTGCTGTACCAGGTACTACCTCTAACCTGCTATAACACAGGGTTGGTGCTGGTGGTTGTTTATATGATCGATATTTGTCTCCTTACAGGCGACCAAAAATCCTTTCTATTTACACGTAGGAATGGATATTCTTCAGAGCCTTGAGAAAAATGCCAAAGTCAGGTGAGGCTTGTGTGACTTACATTTATCTTTGGTGAGTTTAACATTGGTCTGTTTTAACTGAGCCTTGTTATTTGCAGATGTGGGTATGCCACTCTGCACCACGTGGTGGACAAATCCAAAGAGGATCGCATGGAGAGCTTCTTCCTCAGTGAAACATGCAAATACCTTTACCTGGTGAGTAATGGCCAGAGCATGTCTGAAACAAAGCAGGGCCTCAGCATAATACAGTAGACGATACGCCCTAAAATTTTGGAACTAAAGTAAACTATGCTTGGGCAGACACATCATTGCTTACACACTTATCCTGGATTGGTTTGAAGTGTCGGCTGTGCACATCCTAAAAAATAATGTGACATGGACCCTAGATGCAGTACACACATACGTTAGCGGTAGTTTGAAGGCAGAGAAGGTGCCTCGTTGACAGCCATCAAGGCAGCTCACAAAAATCCTCTGTCTCAAAATATTAGAATGTAACAAAACACCAGTCCAAAAGAAGATTTATGACAAAGAAATGTTGACCTTGTGGAAAATAATGCCCATTTTTGAACTCCATAATTGGTTGGTGCTCCTTTTACAAAAATTACTGCATCTATGTTATGTGGCATGGAGCCAATCAGTCTGTGGCGCTGTTGGAGTGTTATGAGGCTCATGTTGTTCTGATAGCAGCCTTCAGCTAATCTGTATTGTTGAGTCTGGTGTCTCTCATCTACCTTTTCACAATACTCCAGAGATTCTCCGTGTGGTTCAGGTCAGACCAGTTGGCTGGACAATCAAACACAGTAATACCATGGTCAGCAAACCAGGTTCTGGAAGTTTTGGCTTCACTGTATCCCCATAAAGCTTCTCAGCAGACGGAAGCATGGAGTGCTCTTAAATCTCTGACCGTGTTGACTCTGAACTTGATAAAGCACAGCTGACCAACAGCAGCAGATGACATGTCACCCAAAACCATCACTGACTGACTGAAGAATCTTGGATTCCAAGCACCTTAGATTCTGTGCCTCTCAGATCTTCTTCTAGACTCTACAACAGTCCAGTTCTTTCTCTCCTTGGCACATGTGAGATGATTATGACATCTGGTTCTGGATTTCGTCGACACTAGAAGCACAATACATATGGCCCGTTTGTGTTTCTTGGCTCTTGATCAACTGACTCCAGCCTTAGTTCACTCCTTGTGAAGCTCAAGGTTCTTTAATCTGCTTTGTTTGACAATCCTCTGAAGGCTGAGCTCATCTCTGTTGCTTGTGCACCTTTTCTTACCACATTTTCAGACAACGTTCAATAAATATACTTTGCCTCTGAGAACAGCCTGTCCTTTCACCAGTGACCTTCTGTGGCTTACCCTCCTTGTGAAGGGGGTCAATGATTGTCTTTTGGACATTTGTCAAGTCAGCAGTCTTCCCCATGATTGTGGCTGTGTGAATTTAACCAGAGTGAGAGAATGAAGTCTCTGGAAACTTTTGCAAATTAGACTTTTCCAGAAGAGATGGTTGTTTAGGGAGAGTTGTAATCATCTAGATTAAAACAAAAAAAGTCTTGACATATTTCACTTTTTATGAGCTGAATCTATAATTTATGGCAATTTAACTTTTTGAAGTAAATTATAATAATTACAAACACTGCTAGAAACTCAAAACAAGTCAAATACTGATGTTAATGTGTTCAATTAAAAATAGTTACCTTGTTTTGTTGGTGTCATCCAGCCACAGTCGGAACAAAACTCTATCTTCCCTCTTTACATGCAGTCATATACAGTTGTTTATTTCTGCCTTGCAGTTGTTTGATGAGGACAACCCACTTCACAGATCGGATAACAAGTACATCTTCACCACTGAGGGCCATGTGGTGCCGATAGAGAGGCGCTTCAGGGAGAAACAATGGAGTGACTTGTTTCCTTGTGAAGAGGGGAGGCTGGCAGAAAGAGAGCCAAACAGCCGGCCAGCACCAAGCAACATCACAAACGTAAGGCCTAACATGCCACTTAAACAGAGTCAACAGTGAATCATGTTAAATTAAAGCCTCTAAAACTTACGCTGACTCTTCCTTTTCTCTCAGTGTAACAGAATACCAGAAGAGCGGCGCTACACGCTGCCGTTAAAGAGCATCTACATGAGGCAGATCGACCACATGGTCGGGCTCTTCTGAGAATGAAGATTCCTCTGGTGACTCTGGCATGAACAGGCCTTCAGCACACACCCTCCTCTCAGGTGCTTATGTTAAAGAGGATCCAGTCGTGATCAAAGTCTTCATCCCAGCTGTTAAGGCTGACACTAAACTGAACCTGAGAAAAAAGCTTGATCCCATGCTGTATTCATCAAAAGTGTGTTTATGTGAGTATTTTTGCTCTGAGCCAGCAGAACAATTTTTCTTCTGGAAAAATGGAGAGCAATGCATCACTGCTTCATGGCTGGAGGAGAACTGGGGTCGTTTTAGTGATTTTAGAGGAACTTTTCAGAGCAGAAAATCTCTCAAGGTGTTGGGTCAGATTTGAGTGCGTATACATGGTGTGTCTGTGAGTGTGTGTATGTTTTGAAATTACAGCTGAGCTGTGAATCATAGTTCTGTGTTAATGGGAACAGTGCCATCTAGCCACACATATTTAAAATGTATAGCCTTTAAAAACACCCACGTCGCTAAATATGATGATTAGTGCCTCTCTGCGGTGGACTCTCTCGACTCTAACAGTAATTCAACAAAAGGGCTGCACATGAACAAACAATTACACAATAACAAGGAGCTGCAGGAGGGCTTACGCTGTTTTAAAGTGCCTTCAGTTTTTACTCTGTGGATGCTACAAAGTGCATGCTAGTCGTCATGGAGGACATAAAGAAATAGATTTTGAGGCCGTGGTTGATTATGCACAAATTATGTCATTCCATGTCTGTGTTCTGTTTTACACTGATTATGACTTTAAGTTTATTTTTTAGACAAAAAGCCATAAAATGTATTATTATTATGTTTTTGAGTGAAAACATGTTTATTTCCATCTTATTTCAGACACAGATTCTCCTGTCATATAAAGCTGAAAGTTCATGTTTTCTGTTTCTCATAATTGCACATCATAATATCTGATCATTGTCATGTGGTGAGAACTCAGGGTTTTAAAAAAATCAGTGAACGCTTTCATATGAAATAAAAATCTCTTCAAATGCTGCTGTCTTCAGTGTCTAAGGAGAGTCTGAAGTGGCCTTCAGGTCATCTGCATTGTTGGGTCTAGTGTCTCTTATCTTCCTCTTGACAATACCCCATAGATTCTTTATGGGGTTCAGGTCAGGCCAATTACTGGCCAATTAAGCACAGTAATGTGGTCACTGAACCAGCTTTTGGTACCTTTGGCAGTGTGGGCAGGTGCCAAGCCCTGCACGAAAATGAAATCAGCATCTCCATAAAGCTTGTCAGTAGAAGGAAGCTTGAAGTACTCTAAAATGTCCTGGTAGATGGCTGCGTTGACTGTGGACTTCAGAAAACAGTGGACCACCACCAGCAGATGCCATGGCAGCCCAAATCATCACTGACTGTGGAAACTTCACACTGGACTTCAAGCAGTGTGGATTCTGTGCCCCTCCACTCTTCCTCCAGACTCTGGGACCTTGGTTTCCAAATGATATGCAAAATGTACTTTCATCTGAGAAGAGGACTTTGGACCACTGAGCAACAGTCCAGTTCTTTTTCTCCACGGCCCAGGTAAGACACTTCTGACGTCTCTGGTTCAGGAGTGGCTTGACACGAGGAATGCGACATCTGTAGCCCATGTCTAGGATTCGTCTGTGCGTAGTGGCTCTTGATACGTTGACTCCAGCCTCAGTCCACTCCTTGTAAAGCTCTCCCAAATTCTTGAATGGATTTTGCTTGACAATCCTCTCAAGGCTGCGGTTATCCCTTATGCTGGTGCACCTTTTCCTACCACACTTTTTCCTTTCACTCAACTTTCCATGAATAAGCATCTTTAGCAATGATCTTCTGTAGCTTACCCTCATTGTGGAGGGTGTCAGTGACTGTCTTCTGGATGTCGGTCAAGTCTGCAGTCTTCCCCATGATTGTGTAGCCTACTGACCCAGACTAAGAGACCATTTAAATGCTCAGGAGACCTTTGCAAGTGTATTGAGTTAATTAGCTGATTAGGGTGTGAAACACCATGACTTTCCAATATTGGACTTTTTCACAATATTCTAATTTTTGAGACCTTGAATTTTGGGTTTTCATTATCTGTAAGCCATATTCATCTACATTTCAAGAAAAAAAAGGCTGGAAATGTTTCAGTATATGTGTATTGAGTCTATTTAATATATGAGTTTCACTTTCTGAAATGAGTGACAAAAAACAGCCTATTTAACTTTTTCATGATATTCTAATTTTTTGAGATGTACCTGTAGTATCTAGTCTGGTGGCCAAAAAAGAGTAGTCTACCACGTCTTTTGGCAAACTCTAGTCAAGATTTATTGTGTTTTCTTCCACTCTCTGCCACTCTCCCATGCTTTGCAGTCGTTGTATAGAGAGTATATTGTGTGTTATATATATATATATATATATATATATATATATATATATATATATATATATATATATATATACATAGTGATATAGTGATTGTCGTTATGACTATTTGTTTTGTTTTGTTTATGTACTCTGCTTTGGCAGCAAAGGTTTTAACCAACGATTCGTGCCATTAAAGCATATTTTCAATTTTGAACTTTGACAAGAGCAGGATGCTTACCTCTGTTTACATTCTTTCTGCAAAGCTAAGCTGGGCTACAGATAATTGAAATGTATCTTCCATATGTGAAATTCTAATCTATGAGTTATACTTCCTTAAACTAAACATTTATCCTCTTAATTAAATGTGGAGACTGTTGTAGTTTTAGTGCTACAAAAGGAGTGCATTTTTATGAAGCAGTTAAGAACAATGCATGCTGTGTCACTTTTTTATTTGTGAAAAATGGAGAGCTACTCAGGTTTCTACAAGCTTTAATAAGCTTACTCAAAGTTTATAAGTATCAGTTTCTGTACAGGATAGCTGGCTGTAAGGCCCGTAGTCCGGTTAACTTAGAGACAGTGAAGTTGCAGCTTTTTACTTCTACCACCTTGTAGGGCTTTAGATCCACCTCATTTGTAATGTGTCATTTAGAAAACATTTATTATATACAATAATTCTGCTAAACTAATGCGGGGACTTAGATTTTCTAAGACTTCTTGATAGTGTGAACTGGAACCTACTTCTGGAGTACTTCTGCAGGAGGGCCTAGTTTACTCTGTTTACTCTGTTTACTGACCAGTATGGATGCATTAGCTTTACATCTACTCACAACAGTGAATAAATACTGAATACAGCCTTAGATGAATTAACTATGGATTGCATAGCCTTCTGAAAATGAGTTTAAGAGACTTTTAAGAAAAATAAGCTTAACCAAAATTCAACTCATCGTTTTTTTGCAGCTGATTTTCAGTCGTCTTCTTGTCTTCTTGTCTCAGTTGATACAAAGTCTCTGGTTTAAAACTTTGACTTACTTTTAAAGACAACAAATTGGTTAGAATGTTTGCTTTCACTTGTTTGAGGGAAAACTTTTCAGCTCAGTTTGAATGAGAAAAGGTTTCTTGAGGATCCCCCTGAAATAAAGAAAGAAATGTTGACTGTTAGGATGTCTGAACCTTTCAGTCTGAATAATCAGACCAATACTAATCGGCTCACCACTGCTCTTCTCAGCATGGCTCTTAAAAAAGACCACAATCCTTCAGGTTTTCTTTGATGATGATGTCGGTGACAGCGTCAAACACAAACTTGACGTTCTCTGTGTCCGTAGCACAGGTCATGTGAGAATAAACTTCTTTGACATCTCGGCGCATGTTCAGGTCCAGGAACTGCAGTTTGATGTAGTTACCAGCATCCTCATAAGTATTGGGGCCTTAAAAAAGATACAAGGAGATACAAGAACATTGAATTCACATAAAAATGTATTTACATTTGAGGGAACTAGGGATGTCTTGTGGTTGAGTTGCAAATTACAGCCGACAGATTAGTGTTCTCAATAATCATTGATAATCAGAATCAAAAATACTCGATCACTTCGGGAAGAAATTTGGGAATGTCCTCATGTTGGTGGTCCTAACACTTTATTTAATGGGATAGTCATGTTGTAATTCTTAGGGTGTATATGCCATTTTGTGGCTTTAGTGGTCTTTTTTTTTTTTATTATTATTTTGACTTTGTTAATGCTAACATTATAAATTTCAGAGGGTACATTGTTTTTATATTTGATAGAATTGTGATATTTGTATATCAGAACTTTTAACAGGTCATTAACAGGTCAATAATAAGCTCTGTACATGTTTTGTAATCACTCAAAGAAAAAGGGTTAAATTATATATATAGTGCTTAACAAATTTATTAGACCACCTGTCATATTTGTCTCAAAGACCATCCAGCATCATGAAGTGCTTTAATGCGGACTCTTTCATTTTCAGTGAGCTCTCCACATTTTACCATTTTGAACAGGAATGAGGGATTTCAAACTGAATTCACCTTTTTATACCCAAATTTGAGCCGCTCACTGGGCTTCTCTGAGAAGTCAGAAATAAATCAAGCATAACATTCAAGCACTTAAACTAATTTTTCTGTTCAGGAATGCAAGTAAATAACTATAATTTGACATATTAATCAAGAAATAATAATGTGCTTTCCTATTTTTTCAGTGTTTTTGTAAATCAGTGAATTTGAAAATTCATGGATAACAATAATAATTATATTTTAGCTTTAAAAATATCATTTGAGTTAAAGAGCTTCTACATATTGGTGTATTAACCATTGCAGAAACATAAAAAATGATTTTGGTAATTACCAATGCTGTTAATTTAGGGCAGCTGTGGCATAAACCTTACTTTGGTTAGGGTGGTCTAATAAATTTGTTAAGCACTTAAGCACTGTACATATATATATATATATATATATATATATATATATATATATACACACACATACATACATACACACACTTTATTGCCAAAAGTATTCACTCACCCATCCAAATAATTGAAATCAAGTGTTCCAATCACTTTCATGACCACAGGTGTATAAAATCAAGCACCTAGGCATGCAGACTGTTTCTACAAACATTTGTGAAAGAATGGGTCGCTCTCAGGATCTCAGTGAATTCCAGCATGGTACTGTGATAGGATGCCACCTGTGCAACAAGTCCAGTTGGGAAATTTCCTCACTCCTAAATATTTAACAGTCAACTGTCAGTGGTATTATAACAAAGTGGAAGCGATTGGGGACAACAGAAACTCACCCATGAAGTGGTAGGCCTTGTAAAATGACAGAGCAAGGTCATTGGATGCTGAGGCGCATAGTGCACAGAGGTCACGAACTTTCTGCAGAGTCAATCTCTACAGACCTCCAAACTTCATGTGGCCTTCAGATTAGCTCAAGAACAGTGTGTAGAGAGCTTCATGGAATGGGTTACCATGGCTGAGCAGCTGCATCCAACCCATACATCACCAAGTGCAATGCAAAGCGTTGGATGCAGTGGTGTAAAGCACGCCGCCACTGGACTCGACGAGTCTGGCTTTGGTGGTTGCCAGGAGAACGGTACTTGTCTGACTGCATTGTGCCAAGTGTAAAGTTTGGTGGAGGGGGGATTATGGTGTGGGGTTGCTTTTCAGGAGCTGGGCTTGGCCCCTTAGTTCCAGTGAAAGGAACTCTGAATGCTTCAGCATATTAAGAGATTTTGGACAATTCCACGCTCCCCAATTTTGTGGGAACATTTTGGGGATGGCCCCTTCCTGTTCCAACATGACTATGCATCAGTGCACAAAGCAAGGTCCATAAAGACATGGATGAGAGAGTTTGGTGTGGATGAACTTGACTGGCCTGCACAGAGTCCTGACCTTGACCCGATAGAACACCTTTGGGATGAGTTAGAGCAGAGACAAAGAGCCAGGCCTTCTCGTCCAACATCAGTGTGTGACCTCACAAATACACCTCTGTAAGAATGGTCAAAAATTCCCCCCAAATTTATATTGGATACTTGTGATCAGGTCTAATCTTGACTTGAAATTAATACAAAAAAGTGGAAAATTAAAAGTGAAAAAAATATATGTGTATATTATTCTTATTATTCTTATTGTTATTTGTAAGCTTGCATTTTTTTGCCACAAACACCCTGAATGTAACATGTCTTTTGTACACCAGCTGTGTTAAAATGCTTTCCCATCAATATTAAAGTCCCTGTGAGGTGATTAAAATTTAGGTTTGTTGTCTGACAAGCCACTGTGTTATAAACCACCAGGTCAAATTCCAGTCATAAAAACACATCTCTAAATTTATAAAAATCAAGCCTCAAAATCATGAAAAGTAAGGCAGTAATATCTCCTCTTGGATGGTGTGGGCGTGTCTGTTGAATGAGCTGAAGCCACGCCCACTCATGGGAAATACGATCCTCTTAAGTTCTAAGAAAAGCTTCTGATTAGAGCGCAGCTGCCTGGCTCTGTGCCAGAGCAGGGAGACAGAGGTTGGGGATTAAGTTTACTTTTTTTTGTAGCACAAATCTCTGTTATGATGCTTTATTTGACCTGTAGGCCACCATGGCTGATAGATTTGGGAAATTTACCTCACAATCAACAAAAACATAACATGTAACTGGCTGTTAACTTTGAATGAAGGCAGTGACATCAGCTAACAACAGACTGTACTGAGATGAACAGCTCATTGAATTTATACTGGTGTAGCCTTAGGGGGGTGGGGTCATTCACCACAGAGACTGGTGATGTCAGGGCTCCTGTATTTGCCCTGCTGAAATTAAACCAAGCCAGAAAGAGGTGAACAGCTTTCAAAGGGTCTAAATCCAAAATTCAGTAACATGTAGATCTCTGTTTATTGACGTTTGTAAATATAAAGAGCTCACTGAAGAGAATTCTGATTATATAATAAAAACTTACTTTTACAAGTAAGTAAGTACTTCTAGAGCACTGGTGAAGTTTTTAAGTTGAGAAGATCTCACCATCATACTCAGGGAAGCACATGCTGAGATGAGCCTTCTTGATCTTCTCGATGAACACATCTTTCTTGTTCAGAAAGAGGACAATGGAGGTGGTGGCAAAGTAGCGGTGGTTGCAGATACTGTTGAACAAGTGCAGACTTTCATGCATTCGGTTCTGGAAAGAAAATTGGTGTTTTTTCACTCAAGTCTCAGTGATGAATGAGTCTTTCAACTAAACGTGTTGTTGGATAACAGAGAATATCGTGTGCCCAGTTATCATACCACTTCATCATCCTCCACCAGCACCATGTCGTAGGCGCTCAACGCAGCGATGAAGATGATACAGGTAACGCCTTCGAAACAATGGATCCACTTCTTCCTCTCTGATCTCTGACCACCCACATCAAACATTCTGCAGGGAGACACAAACATGTTTTCTTTAAAGCAGAGTGGGAGCAGGAAGGATCAGGGTTTATATCCTGTTACTTTGGGATGACAAATGATTTTGTGTCATTTCTTCAGATCTTCAGGAAACAACCAAAATGTACACACTGCCATGTGAAGAAGAAATATTGTGACCACTCACCTGAAATGTAAATCTTTGAAGGAAAACTGGGTCTCGATGATACCTGTGGTCTTAACTCTCGATCTCAGCACATCTTGTTCAGTTGGCACGTAGCCTGGCTGGATCAGTCTCTCCAGGTCATTCAGGTAACTGAGGCAGGGTTAAAATGACTCTTAGGACAAATACCCATATGAGATGTGATTGCACAAGTTAAAATCTTAGCTTCTTACTATCCAGCAGAGTCGTTGAGTTGGTACTCTGAGGCCCTGTCGAAGCACGCCTGTATGCCAGAGTCCTTCCACAGACGCAGAATGATGTCCGACAGCTCTTTGGGCATTGTGCCCTCCTCAATCGTGTCTGCAAGGTGCATCAGTTTTCTGGCATCATCCTGAAGGGTGGAAACAAGAAGACAAGATATGTTAAGGAGCTTTCTAGAGCCCTGATCTCTTTCTACACAAAACGAACTCTCTCAGTGTTTGTTACCTGCTGATCAGGGTGTCCGTAGTTAATGTTGAGTGTGTTCATGGCCTTCACGATGGCCATGATGGACTGCAGTGTGTTGCTGTAGATGATGACAATGAACTCCAAACACTCCTCCAGTGAGTAACCATCTTTGTGGATAATTCTGAGTGGTTAGAAAATACAGTATTAGTATGAGTGGTACAGCCAATAAGACAATAAAGAGATGTAAAGTCAAATATCTTACTTCATCTGTTTGACAATTGTGCTTTTGCCTGATTCTCCAGCACCTAAAACAGAAGAAAAACACACTAAATTCAGTCATTTGTATTAAAAAGTCCTAGACTTTATTGCAATTCTTTCATTACAAAAAACTGTACCATATTTATTTTTTATTTTTTTTTATTTTAAGCTTGGGTTTATTCATTGATCGGCAACTCTACATCATCAGCATGTATAAATTTTTCTGAATTATTCTCTGTGAGCTGCATTTGTGAAAGCAAACAGCAGGGCTATCCAACCCAAAATTCCCCCTGAAATTTCCTTGCTTTCCCCCCCTTCTCCCCCCACCCAAGGCTGCCCATAGGGGGGGCGATAAAGGAGAGCTTTAAGGGGACCTGCCAAATTGGTGGCCCATGAAGGTCTGCAAAATCAAGGAGCATTGCAAAGTTAAACAGTGATACCATGTTTATATTTTATACCTGAATAATAACCACTCTTATCAAAGCAACAAATAATTTTTCATTGATTTATGCCGTCGTGTATGACCTACTTCAAAATACCCTATTCTTTAAACATAATTAAATGGGTTCAAAAGTGGCTAAAATGGGTTTATGTAGGCAAAAAAATGTCAGAAAGTGTCAAAAATGGGTTTAAGGTGGATTAATTTGCATAAAAAGTGGATGATTGTGGTTAAAATGAGCAAAAAGCAGCATAGAAAGAGGTGAAAAGGGGTTAAAAGTGACAAAAATGGGTTAAGAGTGGCAAAAACAGGCAGAAAAACTGGAGACAAAAGACAAAAATGGATATAAAGTGGCAAAAATGAGCAGAAAAGCAGTGAAATAGGATTAAAAAGTGACAAAAATTGAGGTAATAATGCCAGAATATGTTTTAAGTGTCTAACATGAGTCAAAAGTGACAAAAGAGTGTAAAATTGATGAAAAGAGGCACAGACTACCATCAATACAGCTGATCCAACACAAATGCATTGATGCTATCAATAAATCACAACCAGGGAGGGCCCATTCACTATGATTTGTCAGGGGCCCAGTGAAATCTGTGGCCCCACCCCTCTACCGTCAAACAGGCAAACTGCTGGAAAACTGCTGTGAAGCATGAGTTTGAACCAACAGGGTTTCATGTGTGAAAATACTGATATGTCAGCCCTGTGATTGACTGCTGACTAATTCGGGTTGTGTCCCGTTTCTCGCCCAGTGACAGCTAGGATTTGCCCCCCCACAACATCGATCATGATGAGTGATGGTTGGATGGGTGCGGTAGCTGGCGGATCACCAATGACTCTAGTTCTGCTAGAAGTTTCTGCAAGGTATGTTTTCATCATTTTTGGTTGGTGCTGCCAAATACTTCGGTGGATAAATGGGGTCTTTAGATATTATAATAAAAAGAACAGTCATGACCTGTTTTGTATTGCACATAGTGTCCCATGACCCTCAAGATTATGTAGAAGTTTATGTCAGGCAAATACAGGGTTTAACAAATGGGGTTCCAGCAGATTCTTGAATAAGTCTTAAAAATCTTGCTTATAAGATTCTAATAATTATTTTTGTGTATGAAAGTTTTTATGTTTTTTGTCTTCTCTCCCTGTTATGGCATCCCTGCAATCTGACAGATATTCAGAACCGTATATAACTGCCTCAATGCACTGTAAATCCATACAAAATCACACAAAATATTCAGACATTTCTCGATCACCTGCCTTAAATGTAAAAAATTAAAATCTTCAATCAAACAGCAGATTCTTCTATATCAGTGATTCACTCAGAGTTCTGTATTTGAGTGCTGCAGCCACAGTTTGGATTTTGAGCTTGAGTATCTGTGTCCTTCACAGCTAATCTCTTTCTGTTCGAGTACCTGTTGTTTCAGGATTAACAAGGGATTGTGTCAAGTGATTATCAAAATGTCTTAGCAATTCACCGACACAGAATATTAAGTCTTCACCTGAATCAAACATGCTGCACATTCATTCAGAGTTAGCATAAATCATTCATTAATTACAAGTTATTGAGACCTGGACAATCCTCTCAAAAATAAGGTGAAAAATGTAGACCTCAACTCACAAACAGACATATGAGCTATTTTCATATCTCTGCCATTATCATCAGGCTCCATTGGGGCCTTAACAAGAATCTATGGCAACAGATGATGAGATTTCATCCAGCCTTTGTCGCTTTACCTAGCAGCAGCAGTTTGACAGTTCTTGCATCCTTGTCAGCATCCTCCTTCAGCTTCTTCTCCAGCTCTCTGGAGTGTTTCTCCTCAGCGCTTGCTCCAGCCCCCATCCTAACTTTTCCAGGAAAAAATTGTCAGGAAAAATGGCAGTAGGTCCTCTCTGATGGGACCTGTGTTTTTTTTTGGACAGGGGCTGTCACCTGTGCAGCTGGTGCGTCTACCCAAACCAAACCCCAGAGAATGCTTGAGTATTTTCCCGTCTTAGGAGATGATTTCGGGCTTCCCCTTTCCACATGACCCAGTGTGACCAATGGGGAGCAAGGACAGGAGCGTTTTAGGGTGGGGGGGGGGGTGGGGGTGGGGTGCGAGGAGAAACAGACCTACATCAGGGAAGGTGTGCTCTAACCTTTAGGGGACTTTGCTGTGCTCAGCGGAAGATGGACATCGGCTCAAGTGCTTATCTCTCTGTGCTCCTCTTAGGGGCCTTTCAAAGAGAAGCATACATGTGGAACAAGTTTATGCTGAGTGTTTGTGCTGTGAAAACTAGATTTATCTCACATCAGGACCAAATTGAAAATCTAAGCTGGGTTGGTCTTGAATGTGTGGGATATATAAAGGAACTGATTAAAAGAGTTAAAACACACTCCATAATGATCAGCAAAATAAGATCAGGGCCGTTAAAACAAGTCAGAAGACCACTGATTACAAAGTGACAAATCTGACAAAGACATTTTGACACTTTTAAAGTGATGGTGCAGACTGCAGGATGAGCTGTGGAGTGATTAAAGAGCTTTGTGGTTTCACCTGACAGATCTCATTGACCCCAATCTGAGGCTGGTTAGGATCCTAATCTAATCACAGTCAACAAGATACACAAGCATCTTCAGTGTGAGTGTGTGTGTGTGTAGCATTTTCCTGCTCATAAAGTATATTATCTTTTTCTATTTCCATTTGTAATGATCCTTTCATCACATTTTACTCAACGCTTATAAGCAACTGTGTAATGTAACAAAGTAATTTTGCTCAAATATTGTGTTAAATACTAATATGAGGCTCTTGACTTTGACTATTCACATCTCATGGTAATTTTTATTCCACTTGAAAAGACTTACTAAGCTGTAAGGTCAAAGGAACTGCCTACAGAGCTCAGAGACAGGATTGTTGCAGGGGTTCTCAATGTTGGGGTCGGGACCCCATTGGGGGTCATGAGACACTGAGAGGGGGTCTCCAGATGCCTTACAATTACACTGTTGCCACTTTGAATCGATTTTGCCTAATTTAACCCATTTTTATCACTCTTTCCCCACCAATTTTAACACATTTTTTCTATTTTTTAGGTTTTTTTTGCCACTTTTATGTAAATTTTGGCATTTCTAACCCATTTTTGCTACTTTTAAAATCTAATTTCACAACTTTCCTGTCATTTTTTGCCATTATTAAAACATTTTACATATTTTAACATATTTCAATTCTGTTTTTAACAAAAGGATTTACATCATTAAGAGGGCTACTTACGGCATAAATGATTTAAAAAATTGTTTCTTTGATAAGAGTGGTTATTGCTCAGGTCAAAAATAAAGTACCACAGCTTAACTTTGTAATGGACCATGATTTGCTGCCCAGTTTGGCTGGACCCCAGAAAATGCTCCCATTTCTCCCCCTAATGGGCAGCCTTGTCTGCACATGACTATTCTTGAATGTGCATGACTATGTTCAGCCACCTTCAGGTACAGAGGGGGCCCCTGCCAATGGCGCCTTTATTTTGGGGGTCGCGGACTGAAATGGTTGAGAACCTCTGGTCTGGGGAAGGCTACAAAAAATATGCTGCAATGGGGGAGAAGGGCCTTTGTAATAACCTTGCAAAACAGATGGATACGCCCATTTCCTTGTTTCTCACTGGTGAATCCATCTTGCAAAGCTCCCATCTGAACCGTTTGGGCCCGGTTAGAAAGTGACAGGACCAATCAGCAACGAGGGGCAGTACTTTCAGGCACGGCGGAGTTGTGACGTAAACAGGGCAGCAGCAAGAGGTCAGTGCAATTGGTGGAAGAGCTTAGTGTGGATGCTGCTAAAGCGCCAGTTTTAGCAGAACTTGACAACATTTCTTCGTTAAAAGAAGAACAAAGAACAGCAGTGAGTTGTTTTCTTTTCAAAGTCGAGTACTTACATGTCTTTAGTCGCCATGTTTCGCGTTATTCCTCGGTAGCTGCATATGTGCAGCTCGATAGCGGCTACGTCACGTGTTTTGTTGCTCTGACTGGCCTGTAGAGATGTGACAGACAGAAAGTTCATCCAATCACACTCTGAGTTTTTTTCAAAGCCTCTGCCTTTTCTCAAACGTTTCCTATTGAAGCTTTCCCAGATGGATGTGTGAAACACATCCATCTGACGTGCCAGGTTACCTTTGTAAGATGTGACCAAGAACCTGATGGTCGCTCTGACTGAGCTCCAGAGATTTTCCCTGTTGTGTACTTTGTAAGTGTATTTTGTGAAAAGTTCTTGCATACCAGCAGTAAAGATGCACCTTTACACACTATGAAGTAGTTAACTCTGTTGTTTTGCTTCTTTTGATTCCTACATCGATGTAAAATGCAACATTAGAAATAGCACTGAACTCAGTATGTTACATTATATTAGACAATAAACTAGGGCTGTCAATACATTAAAAATTTTAATTGCAATTAATCTCACAAATTCCATAGTTAACTTGCAATTAATCGCAAATTAATCACACTTTTTTGTCTATTCTAAATGTACCTTACAGTACTATTTCTCAAGATTTAAATACCCTTATCAACACAAGTGGACAAAAAGGCTTTCTTTAGGCAAATATTTGTTCATGTCAACAACCCAAAACAACAACAGATAAAGTCCAGAAAATTCTCTAGTCTGAGCTCAAAGATACTGAACGCTGCAAAAATATGCTGAGAGCATATCATGGTAAACTCAAGCCACAACAGATGGAGATACTGACCTTAATGTAACATTACTGAGTAATACCACAATGTAGAGTCAAACTTTAGTCTTCTAGAAGTTAACTCCTCTGTTCTCAGCAGCTGAACACTGAACAACAGATCTCATCATCACACATGGACATAAAGAAGTCAAGTCTCTGCTGAGAGCTCAGCAGTAAGGCACAGACACATCTAATGGTGTTTCACTGTTCTGATGTGAGTAAGGTGGACACATCTGCCCTGCTCAAGAGAAGAAGCAAGTAATTACTTAAAAAATGTCTGCTATTATTTATCATATTTTTACTTTCAAACTAAAAAATGTAGTCCAAATGTAAAATAAATGCTGACAGTAAGAAATGACTGAGAACTTTTAAGGTGGACTAAGAGAACTTAATCATCTCTTCATTCTTCAGATCATAGAAGAGCTACAGATTTAATCTAAAACCATTTTTTCTTCCTAAATAAAGGAGACCCACAGTCTAACAATGCTTTCAGCTTATGATACTCTACAGAGCTCATTCACTAACCTCTGCTCTCCTGTCACACACCAGCCTCTGCTGCTCTGTCTTCTCCTCCTCCCCCATGATGCAGCTGTACATTCACCATGCATCAGACAATCTCCTGTAGGGACTGCAGAGTCTTTGACAGTTTTGCAGCATCTTGATTGACTGTTATTTAAATTTGGCGTTTATTCACAGTTCCAGTCGATCGTTTTAGTAAGTTTCGTTTTTCTCCGAATACTTTCACTTTCAAGCAGGAGCTGCGTGGGGATGAGAGCGGACCTTTAGGAGACGTGATCGGACCAGTCAACAGTCAATAGCGCAGCTGTGGTGCCGGTTCATGGCAGATATAATAGCCTAAATAAAAGAATAAATCCTACTGGCCCAAAAGTGCGTCGGCACACCTGGAAATGCCCGGTATGCCAGATAGCGAGTCCATCCCTGCAGAGTTGTCTGAGTGTCTCCATTGTAAACAAATCCAGCATGGCGAGGGGGGCGGCTCTCTGCATTAGCGGTGTGCATGGCTAGCGAGTAGTGCGGGCTATCTAAGACTCTACGAACTTCCTGTAACTTCGTTCATGTCGACAGTAGGAGAAAATAACTTCAGTTTTATCTGACATGATCTAAAAGCTGAACCTGTCATTCAAAAGTCTCTGTCCTTTATCCATTTCTGCTCGCTTGTACCGCATCACGACGGCGCCACTTCCTGGTCTGGCAAACTACGGGATGGGTCGAGGGTCATACAGAACGCGCATGCGTTAATCGTGCGACAAAAAATTTAGCGGCGTTAAAAGTAATTTGAGTTAACGCGATATTAACGCGTTAACTTCGACAGCCCTACAATAAACCCTCGACAGTATTTGCAGACGAACAGCAAACAGAAAAGAACCTCTGTTATTATAAAATATAGAGCTTTAATTTATTAGTCAGCAACATTGATGAGGAAGAAAAGATATTAACTTTTTTACAAGTCATAACAATAACATCGACTGTGCATTATATCATACATTACTTTACCGCAATGAACCAGAGCAAAGTCTGACAAACAGAAAATAAAAGATGTTTGAAATCATGTACAAATCTGCTGAGAACAAGAGAGAAGAGAAAGAGACGTACAGAGAGAGAGTTTAAAAAACAATCGGACCTTTCTGTACTCTGTCCCATAATAAGTTGGATTATGAGCATCACTTTCTTCCACTGATAGTTTTTCCATATTCCCACAACAAGAAAGACATTCACTGACATTCACAGCAACATACATGTAGCATTTTAGACAAATACTGTACACATACACTGTACATGCCATGCACAATGAAAAGCCACCCTCTGAAGAGTTTGGTACATGTTGTTTCTCTTCAGGTTTGGTGGTGATCAGCTTCTTAGTGGTTGTATTTGTGACTTATTCTTATATCTTACAGTATGGACGTTGCTCAGTATAAACAGTTTCATATGAAGTCTGTGGCATGTCTGATGGTAAGATGGCAGGAAGTAGCTGGGAGAGCTACATCATCCACCGGCACTGATCGAAGAGGTCTATTTCTGTAGGCTGCAAATGCACACATTTAGTTGTAGTCTAACAAAAGTGGATTTACTGCATGATCAGTATTCACTTGACTTCAGTGAGACCACTGTTTAGCATAACACTGGCAGGAATGAAAACCTTGGACTCTTAAAGGAAAAGAAACACTCAGAGCTAAGGGCGTGTCCAGACTTCTTTGAACTAGAGTGGCCAAACTTTGGTGGTGACTTATGCAGAAAAAGCCTTAAGCAGTGGTTCTCAACTGGTAGCTTGGGACCCAAAAGGGGGTCACAGAGCTGTATTCAGTGGGTCGCAAATGTTTTCCTTGAAAAAGTGGCAAAAAGTATGATGTATGGGAGCCCTCAGGTGACATACTGACATGTATTTCATATAACCCCATTTTGCCATAATGAGAAAATTTTGGCTGTTCAAAATCTTGTCTTTGTATCATTATCTCAGGATAACAAAGCTAGTTAATGTGTTTATCTTTTCAATTTCTAGAAAACAACAAAAACTTATGTTACCATAGGAAACATAGTAAAATAAAAAGTAATGCATCCTCAGCTGACATTTTTCCACAACCTTAGTTTCAGAGCACTTATTGCATAATGTTGCTAAATTATGCTTGCTGACTTCTGCTTTTCTCAGAAGTAACCATATATTTTTCAAAATAGCTTTGTGGGCTCAATATTTTCCTTTGTTCAAGGATATGGAATTAATAGAGATGTAATGGTATTGTTAATTTCGCAGTGATGGACACACATCAATACCGTTATGGACATGCAAAGAGGTTTCTTTTAACAGAGCAGAGTGAAGGGAAATGGGAACTACAGTTACCATCAGCCCTTGTGTACCCAGCCGTCGCTGTACTCCACTCACTGGCTTGAGCTAAAAGCATGTTATAGTGCGAGTGAGAACTGGAGGCTCCAGCGACTTCTAAATCTGACGCGTGGAAGCATTTTGGTTTCCCAGTGTAGAGAAATGACATTGGACAAAAAGTAAAGGACAAACAAAAACAATATTTGAACAGTGCCAAACTGGGGTGACAAACTCGATGGGGAAAAATGAGTGATACAAGGAGCTACTTGGCAAATCATCACCCTGGAAAGATATGTGAAGATACAAGGAGCAGAATTTAGCCAGACCTAAAGATTCTTAAGGAAGAGTTTACAATCCCACTTCCTCACAACGATGCAGGGGCAGAGCTTAACAGACCACAAGGTGTATCGTGACTATATCACCAAAGACCTACAGCTACTTTCAGTCGTGGACAATAGAGGTTGTTGGAGCCAAAGTATAAGTTTAAAGCCTAATGCACAACTACGGCACTTTTTTTGCACATATTGTAATAGTCAAAGTGCATTTGTTCTTTGATAAATGCAGATGTCACTTTTATCTCCAAGTTTTTATTTTTATTATTTATTTTTGATAACATGAAAGGTATCAAAAAGGTGGACTTGTTATCAAGGTATTATCATACTGTGAGATTTTGATACTGTTACATCCCTAATAATCAAGAAAACAAAACAATTTAAAGGAATCTCGTCCTTACATTTGTAGCTCCTCGAGACCACAAACGTTATCCTTGAAATGACGAGTCAGATTGGTTTCTTCTCTACTTTTGTTGTTAGGAAAAGTCCTTTCTTGATTTTGATTGGCCATGGACGTGGAGAGCACTGTGAGTAGAGGGGAAAAGCTGCCACTGAGGGCATCTTTGTGCTGTGAATGCTAAGTGCTGAAAATGCTAAACTACAATGGAGCAAGCATAGGAATAAATAATGGCTGTGGACACCGGCCCTAACTTTCCAAACATATTAGTTTTGTCCTGTCTCTTTGTTCAAGCTTATTGTAGCTCGATCAAATGTTCAGACTGCAACATTTTACATTCAGTTAATTTGAGTGAGTATAAATGTTTGGTTGTGATATCTCATTGGGCAGGTGGTGGAGTAGGCATGTGAAATAGCAATTTTGTTTTTACCATTTATAGTTCCACTATAGATATCTAATTTATAAAAATACTGCAGCGTACAGTTGTAACATTCTATTAAATATTTCCATAAATTCTTTGAGGACTCGTAGTATATGCATCTAAAAAAGCCCAATCAGAAGGTGTGAAATCAAACCCTGCCTCGCTGTGCAGATATCTACTCATAATGAAGTATGAGAAACCTAAAACGGCAATTCAACTTCAATTTAGCAATACGCCTAGTTTTCCTAAATTTGCCCACCACCTCTCATTTTATAATCACATGACTTTAACCTTTTTGTTAAAAAATTCTAAAGCTGTTGTCTCTACGGTATATTTTGTTTCCTCCTTTCTTAATTTCAATGTTGAATTATTTGTTTAAATTAGTAGGACAAAAAAGTATATAAACAAGAAGGCAATTGAAATTGTAATGCAGTTCCACCCGAGGCCGCCCCCTAGACACGCCCCTGCTCAGAGCATTCACCTGCATGCCTGACATGACTATAGTGTAAATGCCACAGATATGTGTGAAGTATTTACTGTTTTTTTATGATTACCATTTTGGCAACAGAAGGTGCTTGTCTCTTTTTAATCACAAACTGTCACAAAGTCACATTTAGCTGCCTGATGGAATTTCTTTTCTAAAAAAAGAAAAAAGAAGGCAATCTTATATTTTCAGCTTTCGTGTTGTTAAAAGACCCTTTCCCCGAGGAAAAAAAAAGCTTATCACAAAGATCACGTTTGTTTAGGATACAACATTGAGATGTGATATTTACGTAGAAACAAACACTTTGCAGCAACTGATTCTGGAAGAATTTTGGTGATGTACCATTGTTACTCGTATCCAGGATGGACCACAACACAGAGGAGAGACGTCTTTACCTGCAGCACAGGTAACTTTCTTTAACATGTGACTGTTTGATAGTGACAGACTGTCACAGCTTCAGTCTGTTAGCATTTCTTTCATCATGTGTCCCAAGAAATGCAGAATAACTCTGTCAGCAGCTTGAATCTTGCAGTTAATGTACAAAAACTGTCTGCTATACAGTACAGAGTTCTGGTGAGGGTGTTAAAGGAAGTCCATGAGTTTAACAGGAGACTCCATTTCCAGCTTTGACAGCAAATGCTGCCAAAAAAAGATTCAATCCAACACAGCCGCTTGAAACAGTTACTGTTCTTGTCCATGTGTGGATTCTCCCAAGATCCTGGGTCATACTCGCTGTTTCTTAAAAACACCAAACATAAAGATATTCTCAACATAATAACACATTGTAATAAACAAGAACACTAACAATAATATTATAATAACAACAATATTTGCACAGATTTACCTATTCACAAAAACATGTTTTCTAGATAGGTACAAAGAAGTACTTTTTACAGCCTACAATAAATATTGTGTATTTTCATGGTTGATGCTTTTGGTTGCAGTCATCCCTTGTGATAGTTTCATTTTTCTAACTGGGGTCTTTTCCCTAAATGGAGAGTAGCAGTGTTCAGGAGGAGTGAAAAGGTACACGGGTGGTGTTTGAGTATGGTAAGGTGTAAATCCAGCTCCTCATGTCTCGGCAGGTGTCGTCTGCTCGTCATGATGCCGGCGGTTGCGGGGTTTCTTCTGTTCTTTCAGCTCCTTCAGGCTCTTGGCTTTGTTTTCCCCAAGGCTTCCCTCGCCCAGCTGCCAGTAGTCCTGGCAGTACTGGTTGATCAGACCCATCTCTGGCTGGCTCAGGATGGTCAGCAGGTCTTTATACTGACCTACGCTTGGAGTCCAGGCGCTGGACTGAAGTGGGGGGAGAGCTGGGCTGCCTGTTTCCACCAACACGTTGTTGACCGTGCGGCTGGAGAGGACCACAAGCTGCAGTTTGACGAGGGTGTGTTTGAAGTTTTTCTCTGTGGACGTGCACTGGTAGATGCCGCTGTCAGACGACTGCAGGGAGCGGATCAGGAGGCCCTGTTCTGTTTTCAGGATGCGACCCTCGGAGCGGATCTGGAGGGAAAGATGCAGAAACATCCAGCATTGTATTCATAAATTTGACCTAACACTGCTCAAATAGATTAACATTAGACCTGTATCACGTATGAGTATGGAGACTGCTTAGATTTGCTCACCTCTTTCCTCCTGTCGCTGTTTTCCTTTTGCAGGTGCCACTTCAAAGACATATGAGGAGATCTGGCCTGACACTCCAGGAACGTGGTGCTGCCTTCCACTCCATACTGAACTGACTCCACAGTATTCTTATTGGCTAAATAAGAAATAATATAGAAATTATATCATATTTGAAAAGAAAGGCAGACAGTGGCAGAACATTTTGGTCCAAATGGTGTGGGTCCAGTGATGGGTTTATATTAAGTCAACCTCATACTCACTGTTAGAGTTATAACCTCTGCACTGGCGGATCGGGTTGCCGTACTTCACATCCTGACGACGGCTCCGCCTAGAAGGTTTAGATAAACAGTCCAAAATAAAAAGCTCAACTTAAACATATTTTGGAGCTGACACATGAAAAGTAAAATATAGTTCTACATGCATGCCTGTGTCTGGCATCTTAATCCTCACCTCTTCTGTGAGTTAGAGTATCTGGAGCATGATTTGCCATCCCAGGCACAGTATGGGTCTCTGGCTAGACAGCAGTCTGCGCAGGCCTCCCCATACACGTCACAGCGATGGAGAGCCAGGTGGGTCACCCCCAACACTGAGCCCACGTACAGCTGTTGCTGTTGATGGTAAAGAAAAGAAAAATTAAATATTCAGATACAGCAAATCTTACCTCCTTGTTCAGTTTAAAGCAGTATGTCCTTGAAATATTAGTTTAAAAAGCCATAGCATTAGAATCAATCAGTTGTTGTACTGTATTAAAAACATTTTTCTCCATGCTGTAGGTATAATTCAATCACCTGTAGACAGGTTTAAAATTAAGCATTTTTTATACATGTTGCTGTGCAGGGACCTTCCTGCTGGGTAATGCATAGAAATAGTGGTCTGAATAAATTTTAAACTTTCCTTTTCAGAACATTAGCATCAAATTTGAATATTGCTTTAACTTTTTTGTTAAGCCAGCTTCTGTTTAGCCAGGGAACTCTTTGTAGAGGATTTGCATGTGAATATTTCTCATTAAATAAGACTAATTACAGATAAGTTAAAAAAAAAAACCCTGCAACTATTCTTTCATTTATATCCTGAGTATGCAGATTGCTAAGAGAACGACACTAAGCTTGAACCAAAAAAACAAAACAAAACAAAACAAAACAAAACAAAAAAACATTAAGTGTCTTCTTAGGACACCTGTGCAGCCACGATGGATTTTTATAGTCCAATCAGACAAACCAAATAAACAAAATCACAAACTCCTAGATGTTTGAACTTATTTTTGTTCAGCTATTCTAGAAGAATGCATTCATGGCGCCTCTTGATTCTGAAAAGTGCACAGTAAATTTGTGTCTCTGAAGGCTATCAAATCGTTTTGTATTCATTAGACAGAAATCTGCAAGAAATTGGGCAGTGTTAAGAGCTAGTAGATTTTGTTGAATGTCAAAAATCCATTACTTTTTGCCTTTTTTTCTTATTTGAGTTCCTGACTATACTCTCATGTTTTGTCTGATGGTTTATATGTGCATTTGGTGTCAGACACTTTGAGCTAACATACCCGTTTTGATGAAATCTTCATGGTGGTGATTGGCGTAGGAACCTGTAGAAATACATAGGAAAACAACTTTAATCTTCTTGTTTCAGATAACAGAAAAATACAGAGTGAGAGAAGGAGAAGTAAAGACACACCTTAAAGACCTCCACTTCCTCTAAGACAAGCTCCTCTGTCTGCAGGTCGTCTCTGGGCAGGACGATCACTTTCTGGACAGTCCCTCGATCTGTGAAACACAACAGACAAGTGAGTCATGATTCTCCCTGGCTGACATTTAGAACCGTCTGACAGCCCCATTCAGGCTGCACTCAGCTCATATGTCATCTAAATATCCACTCCATCTTATGAGGGAACTACTTTTTGATTTCCTCTAACATTGAAGGTTTTTTTTTGTAATTTCTTTTGTCCAGAAAGCCAAAATACATTGACCATGATTTATTTATAAAATGAATAAAAGGGGTGAGTACTTTTTTATAGGCACTATATTGATGTATGAACCATGCTAAATATACACCAAAGACTTGGCTGTTTTTAAATCAATGTTCGATTATTTTTTTTAAAGGTTAAGTAGCTGTTTTAGTTCCAGGTTGGTGCTGTTAATTTATTCTAAGAATGAATGGCTCGTTGAATGCTAGAAGACTTGTACTTTCCAAATAATATACCAAACAGTGACATTATCTTTGTGAAAAATAACACGATACCCTTTATTGCCTTAAGGTACTGACCTGTTCCCAGGAAGAGCACCTCATAGTTTCCATCAGCAGCTGCAACCTGATCCACAGCAATTGTGGTGAACTCATAGTCCACATTGGTCCTGACCACCAGGGGGCGCTTGTGTACTGGGTATACAGCATTGTACATGGTGGGGTGGTTTCTCATGAAGTTGATCACCTCATCTGGATAATCCTTTGTGGATTTCATGTTGGGGGTAAAAGTGCCTCCAGGACACTATTGATGAAAAAAGATCAGTTAACTAACATACAATCACACTGTAAAAATATGATGTAGAATGGGTGTATTTGTAATCAGTGATGTGTAACTCACAGTGCCAGGTCGTGGGTAAGGAATCTTTCCTGTGTAAGCCACCCACTGGTAGTTTGGCCCCTCTTTGTGTGCAAAGGGGCCGTTGAAGACCATGCGGATGTCTGCCATGGAGTAGACGCACACAGCCGAGCCTTTAAACACAGCCCTGGAGGAAGGCGGGAGAGAAAAGGATGAACACACAGAGATGGCAGCTCCAGGAGATAATTACTACGGTTTGTTCTGCTGGTCTCTGCGGCTGCTAGAATCTACTTCCTTCCCACGTACTCGGCCGGCCTCTTACAGGAGCGCTCCAAAGCATTATGATGCACAAACACACACTCAAAGCGAGTCAAGCTGTCTGACACACTGACATACAAACACCCACGTCCTGCAGAGAATCGCCAGAGCTCCGGTGGTGGGTGTACTATGTTTGTAACTCCTGTCATGGGCCTCTATAATCAGTGCGGCGTGTGTTTTTATCAGCTGGGTTGAAATGTGAGAGGATGGAAACAATAACAGTGTTTGTTTCTCAAATACATTAATCAGGATATGTTTATTATGACTATCTGTGAACCTCACCCTGCTTGTGTGCAGTCACAGTCTCAATTTTCATGTCTGCCTGAATTTTAATGCTGTGTGTTGAATGACAACTTGCTATCAAACCTGACCTGTGAGGAGCTATAGGCTCAGTCAGCCTCTCAGAGGAGTGAGACTCCCTCCAGGCTCCACATTCTCACAGCTAAGTTTTCACTTTGTAGCCTGGATCTGACGGGCCGTACGTAACGCAGCATTTCAATATCAGAGAGAGCTGACACCTCCAGGCTGAGAGGAAATGAAATAAAAGCTGCAGGAGGAACCCAAAATACACCTTCCCTCCAAACTGCATGAAAGGCGGAGAGTTTGAGAAGCTGTCAGTCACTTACCCGGAGACTGAGAAGACTCCATAGATGACAGGATTCTTGGTGTCTTGAGTTGGCTGGATATAAACATCCCCTAATAGAAAAAACACAAAAGTTGTTAAAATAAGTAACAGTTTGAAAACTGAGTAAGCAGTGGTGGAGTACATACTTGGTGATTTTCACAGAAATCAGAGTTAAAAACCTTATAAATATACCTTTGGACACAAAACATTTCATTGTTTAAAGTCAGATAAAAGGACAGACGATTAACAGTAAAAAAAAAAAAAGTATTAAAAGTCCTACAAATGTAGGCACTCATTCAGCCGAATACTTGTCATTTTTACTCACATATCTGACACTGTAAAAAAACTGTTGATTGAAATGTACAAATGTATGCAGATTTTTAATGTTGTTGCAATTTGCATATGAATTTTAACCACTTTATAGAGGTGCAGTACTGTGCAGAACTTTAAGGTATGTTTAGGCCTTAAATTTAGGCTAGAGTAATAGGTAGATTTGGCGAGTAAGCCCCCCTGAGGGCACCATCGGATGGAAAGGAGGATTGACACAACCCTGGTTCTGCTCTAGAGTCCATGCACTTTACAAGGGGCATGGGAAAAGAATCTGTTGAAAAAAATAATAAAGTTGACACCCTTAGGGTGGATTAGGGGTTGGATGTATTGAGTAAGCATGGCCTAGGGTACTGTCAAATTGAAATGCAGGGTTGCCATGAGCCTGTGGTTATGCAGTGGATGTCCCAAGGGCCCAAAAACCACCAGTGGTCTCCTGGTGTATTATCAAATTTGAAAAGGCCAAGACAAAAGAGATGCCGTCAAGCTTGACCTTGGCTGATGAGTCACACTCCTGAGTTAATCCAAATAATCTGGAGAATTCTGAGGAAAAATTATTCTGATTCTGTATAGCAGCAATAAAAAAGCACAGCTTTAAAAGAGGAATTCCAAGCACCAACAGCCTGATGAACCTGATGAAAATGCTGAGCGCTGGTTTAACTCAGTGGACAAAGCAGGCATGAATATACAAAGACTGTATTCCTCAATGCACTGATAGATTCCTGGTCTGTTTGGTGCTGACCCCCCACTCTCTGTCCCCATATTTCTCTCTTCAGCCATCCTATCTGAATAATGGCAAAAAAGCCCAAAAATCATCTTAAAAATTAAAATGCAGCCATAAAGAGTGCAAAAACCTTTGTTTCTCAAGTATCAATTGGCTGGCTACAAAAATCAATGAATCCTCTTTAGGCCCTATATTATAAGGTTTATTTTTACAACCAAACTCAACATGCCTACATCCTGGCACAAAATGCACTTTGTAACTAATTTCTCAATTGGTAAAACTGTGCAGTTCATTTTCATGCATGCTGGTGACACACAAACTTCAAGAACGCCTTAAGGAATGTTCTTCAGACTTTTCACAAATCCACTCCGACTTATGGATGAACTGTTTTCATTTTGAAGGTCATAAGTCTGAAGCCAAAGCCTCTGGGCCTCATGTAAATCCCTTGCTGTTAATGTCATATGTCAATAATGGGTTGATAGATTTCACTGCAGAAATGTCTACCCTGACACAGTGTAGAAATGTCAGTGTTAAACATTTAAGAGTTAATTTCAACTCCCAAAGTGTAGATTGTTGTTTTTAATGTTAGATACTTCTGCACCATGAGTGAATGTGTCTGCCGAGTTAGTGGCTTCCCATCTGTGGTAAAGAAAATTTTTCAGCAAAGGAGATGCTTGACTTTGCCCAAAGTTCAATGTCAGGTGATAATCTTGATTAACCTGGAACCCATGAGAATGATATTAACCCCCAAAATTGTTACATTTAACACTATGGGAGTTGAATATACAGTCATGACTTTGATGTCCACTTGGTCTTGATGGTAAACTGATCTGATTTTTGAGGTCCTAAGTCTTCTGGAACATACATATTATGAGGACACAGATACCTTGTACCATATTGTAGCTTCTTAGCTATACCTTCTTGACATTCACTGTACTTTGACTGTCTGGCAGTTGTCAACCTTGTATAACTGCCAGGTGGTAGTTCTAGTTATATTACATCTGATTTTATTATATTAGGACCTAGAGGTTTTAATAAATTGGAAAAAAGGGTTGTGGCTGATTTGATTGACAGCAAGGCATGATGCTAGGATGCTAGGCTTTACTCTTGCAAAATCTCTCACTTACCTTCATTTGCTAGTTTTTGTGTTGTTTTAACATTTTGGAAAACTTGATGATGAGCTAGATAGTTATATGGGTGTGTTTCAGCAGCTATGACAATAATTTTGCCTGCCTGGCTATTGCATTAATCATGTTTCAATTAAGATCCTGTACATAAAATGTTCATCTAAAAAAAAGAGTTTCAAATCCGATCATATAACCTGAAAGGAAGTAAAGGAAGTTAAATTCCACCAATAACAAAGAAGCAGTGTTTTGTAGGGGCACAACAACTGTCATAATGAACAGTCAGACTAAAACACAACATAATCAGTTGGTATTATTATTTCTGTCTTGGACTGAAACATTCCCAGACTTTATTAGCTCCCATAATCCAACTGGTTCCAACCTTATTTTAAGTGGCCTTTTTGTCTACAGGGATGGGGACCGAAACAAGGATTCCTCATGAATTTTGGGTGTCAGTACCTCAGTGAAATTCTGAATTTAAACTCTATGAATGCTGAGACTAAAGTTCCTGAATGTCAGCAGGGAATATGAGTGTAATAGAGATCTTTGCTGAAACATGACTTTAACAGAAGCCATATGCAGCTGAAGACAGCAGGGCTGAGGCAGTTGTGAAACCAGTGTATCTTCTCTGAGAGCTTCATGAGAGATAAGTGTGAGAGAAAACAGCACAAAAAGAAAACTGATACAAATTTGAACTTGAGAATTTGAGAACCATAGCTGCAGTTAAACACATAGGACTCTCTTATGCCTGTAGCAAAGCTCACTTGTTTTAAATGAGCTTAAGAAGACAAGAAAAATGACTGCCTGTAATGCAAAGTCTCAAGAGAACAATAATGACAATAAAGAGGTGTAAAATCCTTCTCTTTTCACAGTTATTTAAGGGGACAGGAAGACATTTATTTGAAAAATGCATCATCTGAGATAACGCAAGAAGCTGTGGTGTTAAAGAACTAAATGTTATCCACAATTATTCATGTGGAATTGTGGGTGAAATGTAATTACATATGATTTGATCATGGTGCCCTTTGGCATTATCCAGTATGCACATAACAAACACAAGGGAGGGGAGCTCGTATGCAAACATCATTTCTGACTCTGCAAAGCTGCAAAATCAACAAAACTCTGCTTTGATCACCAACTCCAAATCATTTCTGAAACAAGAAAAAAATCTCCTTCCGTGCCAAGGTATGAAAATGACAGGTAATGGCTGCACACTAAAGCGAGAATTAACTTTTGGCAAACAAAGGAGAAACTCATAACCCATCTGACGCCAGTTTGACAGGCCTGCTGGCTACAGAGCGAGCGCGGTGAAAGAGAAGAGAAATAAATCAGCAGAGAGCTGGAACAAGCTGCGTCACTGAAACTTTTGTTTCTGATGTGACAGATCAGAGAGTTGTTTGAGGCGCTCACAGCGGCACAGTAGTGAACAAACATCTCTGATTGCTGTGAGTGTTGAAAGAAGGCAAAGGGGATAAATTAGTAGTTTTTTAAGAAGAGAAAGAAATAGTGTGCTCAGTAAACTGCTTCTGTTATTTCTGCAGTTATTACTAGCTACTTGATAACTACTTTAATAGATGTGCAACCAAACAATTGCAGGGAAAACTGAAAAAAAAACAAAGTCTGGAACAAAAAGAATCTTTGTCTCTCTGTATAGTCAAGTTGTTTTGGGATTTGTGGACTATAAGAGCATTAAAAATAACTCAATTAAAAAAAAAACAACAACAATGTTTCACTCCATAATTACATTACAGAAAAGGCAATAAAACTTCATCACCACACATCCATTCTCATTTTTATTTGGCAGACTTTTTCAACTCTCTTGTGCCTGCGTGCCTTTATATTCCTCCTCTTGCTCCCACTTTTTATATCAGTACAACACCAAATGCTTTTTCTCCTGCCTCACCATCTGAATGTACTCCACTCTCTCCCCTGAGTTCTCATCCAACCACTCTGAAGCCTCTGCTGGTGTCCATCAGGGACCAGCAGGACTGCAGACTGAATACATTTCCAGCAGAGCGTCTGTGGTTGTGGGCAGGATGACCGCAGAGCTATGGGATGTTTCACAGCACCTCAGGGCTCCAGAATGACCTCACAGCCAGTGTTCGTCTGCGTATAGTGGATGCACCGCTTAAAGTACAGCAGTGCTGACAGAAGAGCGCTCTCCTGTCACTGACTGAGTGCTCCTAATGCAGAACACACATTTGCATGTTGTAAAGCCCCATCACAGCATGAGCAAGACATGTTACTAGACATATCGCTCATAGCTGTGGTTGATGCATAGCTACTGGGTGAATTATTCAATATTTCCACCATAAAAAGACATAATGTGCAAAACAGATATATATATTTTTCTGCAGTTAATGTGGAGCATTCAAGTCATATTGTTAACATAAATAAACCCCTTCAACTCATGTGCTCTAGTTCATGGTTTTGGGTAAATATTTTCATAGTATATCTTCATTCACTCCTCACACTTTCAGTGAAATCGTGTTTTTTTTTCTTTGATCAGCACTTAGAGCCATGTAATAACATTATGCACATTGCAGTGTTGTAATAAAGCATAAATAAAATTAAATAAAGCCATAATTTAGACCAGTGCAAGTTGTGTATTGCATTGCAATGTAGACTTTTCTCAGGTTGATCTTAAACCTTTATATTCAAAACAACACTGAATAACCTGTTACAACAGTTAAAAAAAAAACAATTTTAATTACAGCTTTAACTGCATTTGGGGACATTTAATATCAAGTCAAAGTTCTGAGTATATAAATCGGGGAATTCACAGTCAAAGCTACTGTGCTGTACTTTCAGTTTGTGTTACTTTGGCATCTCCTGTAGACCAATTAGTACCACTTTGCTAATTAGCCAATCTAGCCTTGAATATGTGTAGGTAGTGTGTTTTTTAACACAAAAATTAGATCCTATCCTAAAAAAGGTTGTTTAGGCAGCACAATGTCACTCACTTCGTTTGACACCTGCTATGCAGCAGTTTTGGATATAAATAAAACCAACATATCAATCAGTCTTGTTGCTGACGGTCTTGTTTGATGCTATGGGTCATAAAAGAGAGATGTGTTTGATTTAAGCCCATTTTATAACCAGATGAAAACCCTGCAAAGGAGCTTTAATTTTGACATCTACAGGGTAGCTATGGCATTGATTAAACAGCCAAGTAGAAACCAGGCTTAAGACTGACCTAGTATAAAAAGTACTATGAGTGATCAGGCAATAGGAAAAGTGCTATGAAAGTGCAGATTGATAACCAAATTATATGCATCGCCAAGATCACGTTCTACAAGGCTGGTGCACCAGCCAGGTCTGGGTTACAAATCTCGCCTACCGGCCGATAAAAACAAAACCAAGTCCAATTCTAAATTTAACGTAAGCCACACAATAGGGCTGTCACGATATCAGATTTTTCCTTCACGATTATCGTAGGCAAAAAATGTCACAATAACGAAATTTATATAATAATGGGACAATCAATCAAATTTATCTTTAACTTTATTTATGTTGTGTTCTCTCTTTTGGCAGATGAATTACACTCAAAATACCTGTCTAAGGAGGTACTGAGACAGTATGAAAACAGTAACTGTACAACTGCATATAAAAAGTGCAAATACACTCAATAGCTAGTTAAAAGGCAACCAGATGAACTGATAAACAGAAAATCCACAAGGTGCAACATCTGCTATAACTACAATATTAACTGAAACAATATCATTTATGGATAGCAGGGTACACAGCATTTGTGTGCAACTAAAGAATGACAACTATTAACTCTGGAATAATCCACTGTCTACTGAACAATCCCTGGCATATTTTTCTTTTTCTGTTTCCATTCTGTTTCCAAACTGTGTTCAAGTGGCACTGGATCATTTACATGGTATTACCATATGCACATTTTAACATGATATTGAAATTTTATTTTTTAATACCACGATTATCATCAGTACCGGTATACCGCGACAGCCCTACCACACAACATATATTGCTTGTGTGCGTGCAGGTGTGCTGCTTCTGTTTGTGGTGTGTATGTCTGTGTGCCAGTGTGGCAGAGCGGATCTTTCGCTGTGTGTCACGCTCTATGTTTTCCTGCTTCTCTGCTGGTTTATTGAGTTGTATTTGAGGGTAAATAAAGTAGTTTATTCTGCTTTGGATATTAAAAACACATATACAAGACATCAAAAATGCAAATGCAAAAAGCAATTTCATCCTCCATCTTTAAAAAAACTCTCTAAGAACCTAGATCGAGGAATATTCATCTGAGTTTTATTCCATCTTTTCAGATTATCTCTGGGGAGAAAAATAGTTTGCTCCAATTAGTCTTGGCCTGCTGTTTAAAACCACAATCAATTTTAAAGTCTTTCCAAAAATTCATTTTCTGTAAAAATAGGAGCTTTATCCCCAGTGAGTGAGATTTCTCTCTTCAAATCAGGCACAAAACAGCAGAAAGTAGTGAAAGATTTGCTGCTCATACCAGGCATCATTAGACTTTCAAGGATACTACAAATCCCTCCTTAATCCTGTCAGTCATGTGAATGACGGACAGGCCGGGATGATCCACAGGGGTCGTACTGATCCCAGCTGCTCATTACTTTGATTACTCTGTGTGCGTGCATTCCTATCTCTTGTACAAATTCTCTTCTAAAAATATGCTCATGGTTCTGAAAAGCAGAATGATCACAGCCTTAGAGTGGGGATGTTACCTTTATGGGTGTTTCAGCTCCTAGAGCAGCCATGTTGATGTTCAAAGGAACAGATATGTCAGGCTTAACATGCATGAGTCAGTGATACCTTAATCTAAAGCTGCAGCTCGCTGAGATTCTTCACAGTATCGCTGTGCATAAGCAGACACATGCTGCTGTTAACACTGCATATGTGCCCTCCCATGTAGAGAGAGAGAGAGAGAGAGCTGCAGTAAAACTTGAGTAGATGTTTAAGCTTAAAGCTGTGACATCATGAATCAAGTATGAAAAGCAAATGGAGAGGAAAATGTGAAAAGGGGTCTTTAAATGAGAAAGTAGTTGATACTGAATCTGTCAACAAGCTCCCCATCTGCAGCCTCTTGTGTTGAATCTTAGTTAAATACTGCTGAAAGAATTCTCACTTTCCAGCTGCCAGTACTTCTGTCAGGTCACGACCGTATTCATTACATGCCTCACACCATCTCTGAGCAGATGTGTTAAAAGTTCCCTGATTTGGGATATTTGATCTGTAAAAGCATCAGAAATTATTTAAGATATTTGGCACCGAATTTACCCTTGATAACAAACATGGACTAGAGATTCATTTATCTACAGGTGGCTGATCAAAGACAAACCTGGGCGATATCCTAAGTTGAAAGAGCAGTGCAAAGGTCCTGAAAGGGTCAAAAATTATCAAAGAGGGACAAAGTAAATTAAACTCACTTAGTTCATCAAAGTGTGTCTCAATGCCGTCAGCTCCTGGCACTGAGCAGATGAGTCGTGCTTTTAGAAACGTGCTCCACTTGTTGACCAGACAGCAGTGTCCACCGTCGTCATTCTGGGGGGATAAAGACAACTGTCATCCATCTTACGCCTGACCAGCAGCTGTTTAAAACAACCGTCCAAACTCACCGGCTCTGTTGTTATTGAGCCAGTGTGAATAAAGATCAGCTCTGTGCTTCAGCTTGGCCCATCTGCACAGGAGGTCAGCCAACAACTACTGCTGAGGTAAGACTCAAGCTGTGGGAAAATGATTCATGGGCTGGAACTTTGCACAATGTACCATGAACCCAAATTTACAGAGCTGGGAGACATTTGGTGTCTATCTTTATTTACTGTGACAGCAAGAAGGGAAAAAAATCAGTGAAAGATAAAATTATTTTAATGTAATCCAGAAACAGATTGAAATGATTTACAGTGCAACAAAATCCTGAAGTAATGAGTCCAAAAATCCTGAAATCAATTAGCATTTTAACACTTTCTGTTCCATTGTTTTAAAGTGTAAAGATACTTTTCAGCTAATGTTTGGTTTCATACATGAAATACGGTCTGTAGTAAACAATCACTTTTTTTCTATGACATAAGATACATCTCAAAGTTACAGAAGAAAATTAGGGCATGAGGAAAAACTAATGCTATGCAGTTCAAGATTAAAATCTCAAAGATGAGAAAAAGCTGAAATGTCAAGAATAGAATTGAAATTCTGTCTCAAGATTTTAGAAAAAGTCGAAATGTAGAGAATAAAGTTAAAATTTAAACAAAAAAAATGTTGAAATACAATTTTTAGAAAAGTTTGAGATTAAAGTAAAACATAATCACACCATAAAAAACTGCATTTAATCAATGAACTCTTGATACTATTCTTCAGATTTAGATTTAACAACAGAGATTCTTTGTCTTTTGGCTCATAAGGTGTGTTTTTGTCCTGCACCCATTGTTTTTTATAGCCTTATGGCCTTTATTCTCAAAGCTTTGACTTGTTTCTTGTCATATTGACTTTAATCTCAATGTGCATAGCATTATTTTTTACCTCACCTCTGGCCCTAATCTTATTCCATAGGAAGGGCTCCACAAGTGCATACTGAAGCTTTTTCAAGTCTTCAAAAGGCAGTTGCTAACAAGTGGCTAACTAGGACTACAGACTTTGTCTGGGACATTAGACATCATCCTGCAGAATGTTTAAAGCCAAGTTTTAGATTTTACTTTTGCCAGTTGAGTTTATTCTTCAAGACTGATGGCTATGAGGGGCTGTGCAAGACATAATTTATTCTGAACCTTTCACGTCCATACATTATTCTGTCACACACATACATTCTTCTCTCATGTACATATATTTAAGAGAAGAATGTATGTACATGAGAGGAGAAGTATATTTGTATGTATCAGAAGTAGATATGTATGTGTGTGAAAGAAGAATATATGTGTGCGAGAGAAGAATGTATGTATGTGAAAGGTCCAGAATGAATTATGTCTTGCACGGCCCCTTATAGATGGCTGCAATGTTCTATTAACCATGAAAGCGGCATTATCTTAATGATACAACCCTGTGTCTTACAAATTAAGTTTTCATGTAACTTAACTGTTCTCCAAATAATGTTGTGTTGACAATGAAACCACTGCCAAGGTTTTATTCACAAAGTGCTTTCAGAGTGAATGTAATGGTCTGAATATCATCTGCAGCCTGTGGTCATTAAATTAAACCACATATGAGTATGGAGTCATTATTGTTGTAAAAGTCGAGACACCTGCCTGTATGGGATCCTCTGAGTAGTAAAGTCAAGGCATCCAGCAACTGGCAGAGTGAATGTGATGGGTTAATTCTAAAAAAAAAATGTTTCAACCACACAGACAATGCCCCATACATGGAGAGGAATACAGAAGAGTAGCAGATTCAGAAGTGAACAGAAGAGAGGGGAATGGTTTCAGCATTAGCACACAAAATTTTAGCAAGCAAGCCCAAGTACGCAGTTTTTAGCACAGGGGCAGGTTTTAAGGAAAAGGGTTTTTATAAAAAGGAAATGGCTCACAAAATCAATTAAAATGTGCTCTTTATTTTTGCAACCATAATGAGGTCTTGGTTACATTTGAGCAACAAATATATACTTTGTTCAGGGTAAGGGAGTTTTCCTGTTATGTTTTCCTCCATCTTACCCCTCAAGTAACTGTTGAGCTTTTCTCTTTAGGACATACCCAATTTCTGGTAGGAAATATATCAAAGTACCCTGTCGGTAAACCTTAGACTTATGTGTTTAATATTAATGACATATTTTCATAATCTTACAGGATATCACAGTGAGGTTGTCATATGTTTCCCCCTATTTGCTGTTTCAAACTTGTTGTATATGAATATTATTGTCCAAGAGACACAGTAAAAAAAATGGCAGTTCAGGCTGTCCAGCCCAAGGTTAGAATGAATGACCACTGGATAAAATTTCAGTTGTCATAAACAATCATGACGCTGAGAGGATGACGCCTATTTGCGTTATCAGCGATAAAGCCATAGTAGTTTTGAAATGGATTGTTGAGAATATTGTGAAAGATTATCAAGTTCCCAGGAGGATCAGCTCAGAGTCTGTGGTTATGTTCGGGTGTTAACTGCATGCCAAACTTTAAGCTTATTCAAACAGTGATAGCAGATGATTTAATCATTTGGAAACCAGATTTGTCTTTAGATGAATGTGTTTCTTGTCTGATGTTACAAGGAGTATGGTGATCTTCTTACACTCCCTCCAGCAACAGCATGAAAATAATATTTTACTGAAAAGAAAAAAAAAACTGTTATGAAATGTGGTATTATGCACCACTGAGTGTTGCTTCCTCATAGGTAAAAACTAAAAATTATTCTTACTGATGTTACATATGTTAAAAACGATACCTCAACCAATCAAATACTACTTTTAGTCACTAGCTCTGATATAGACGCGTATTCTTCATTTTTGAGAGACATTTTCTTAAGGTTCAACAGCAGATAGTTCAAAAGTTTCAGACAGTTTTTCTTATTTATGTGTATTTGTTTTTTTCAGAATACTCCAGGGCATAGCATAAGACCCCTGAGTAACAGGAGCTCTGGCTTTGTTTGGCTGTCTTTGTATGTTTACAAAAGTTGACCAAATTAAACACTGACACTGGAGCAGTTTATCCAGGGAAGCAAAAATCCAAGCTTCCAAACAAACAATTTAGTTTCTGGTAATTGGCCAGTGTCACTGATTTCACTCTGTGGTAAGTGATGATCATGGGGAACTTCCTCTCTGGCCTTTGAAGAGACTAAGAAACAACCATGAGGCTATAACTAACCACTATAGAGACACATAAACCTTTCAACTGTGATGATCAACATGAGGTTTGCTGACTGGTGTGATAACTCACCAGGCAGATCCGCCCTATCCTGGACTGGGTCATGGGACTCTGGCCCATCTCAGAGGCTTTCTCGCGGAAGAAAAAGTAGAGCTTGTCATCATTCTTCTCAGCACTGTCTGGGATGAGGTGTACATGGACGAATGTGGGATCTTAACAAAGAAACGAGACAGAGAGAGCATTAGCAGCCTTTTGGGTCATGTTGCACACAGACTGTGACAAAATTTCCAGACTTGAATACTAAAAGCAAAAAAAAAAAAAAAAAGGAAAAAAAGTAGATGGCTTAGAATGGTATCTGCATACAAATGACCCCAACAAAACACTTTCATTTGGAAAAATGTATGGCAAATTTAAATTAGATTAAAAAAAAACAGGCAAAAGTCCAAAACAGACAGCAAATTAGTATTTCAATTAAACCAGTTAACCCAGAATCCTGTCAACAAAGTCAGCACCCTCTACAGGCTTAAGGTACTTAATTTGTGATTATCAAACATGCACCAAAATCAGATTTATTTCTGAAAATGCAAACAGGACAAGTCACATTAAATCTGTTATTTTCAAATCAGATCCAGGCCACTTTCATATGTGGTACCAAATCAGATACATATTTGATTTTTTGGAATTTGACTGCAGTGTGAACAGTCAAACAAAAAATCAGATCTGAGCATTAAGGCCTGCAGTGTGAATGTAGCCTTAGGGAGATTTAGAGTTGATGCATTTCCTAGAGCATTGTGTACTTTAAAAAAATAATGTATTCATTGTTTATGTTTTTCAATTTTAATCATTACCAACATTTTTCTGTTGTTGTCTCCAAATGGGAGTATTTTGGGGCACTGCAGTGTGTCTGTTCTGGCCACTGTAATTCAGTCTCTTTTAATCCAAAACAGTGAAGTCCTCAACAAACATGAAATGGACCACAAACTTGGGTTTCGGATTTCATTTGACCTTAAAAGTAATGTGGCCACGATTATCTAAAATCAAAGAAATCAGATAATCAGTGAGTATTCAGCCTGATTTAGATCCATCCACTGATGTTATCTGAATGCTCAGAGAGAATCTGGTTGAGGCAGAGGTCAATCGAGAATGATTACTGCTGTAACACTGAACAACGTGCAATACTAGCCTGGAGCCAAAAACAGTACTTTAACCCAAATCCTAAACCCAGCCCTGTAGTTCTTCCTAGTGACAACGCTTAAAATGGCATCACAGTGCGCTCCCACTGGCTGACTTAGTGGGTCACCACTGGACACGCAACACATGGGGCCCCTCCCCGATGTAACCAACCAGGGTCCCAAATGAGGACAAATCAAAACTAGAAAAAGGAGGAGGAGGGGGAATATCTGAGGGGATTCCTCATGGCTGATTAGCAGGACTCAGGTGTCCCGATTCAGCGTACCACAGCCGGGGGACTGTTGTCAGGGCAACAGGGTCAGAGGAAAATCTGGGGAAGGCCGTGATTGGTTTGGCAACATCAACCCAAAGCCCCCGACTGGCATTTCTAACGCCGGGACAATCATGGATCATTAGAGAGCAGAGACACTCTGAGTAATTATTGACATTCAACATTTTCCCTCTGCTAATTCACTGCCGACCTCACCCACAAGCTCCACAGGCATGCAATCAACAATTAGTGTAATGTATTTTAGTGAAATGGTCATGAGGTCACGTGCAGCAGGCTGTAAAGATCAACTAAATGATTCCTAGAAGACATGCTAGATGATATGCAGGGTGCTGTTGAGTAACACATGGGATGTTTGGTGAGACATACAGTAATCCCCATCAGTAGCTGAGGAATACATTTAAAAAAAGATCTGGAAAGAGATGAGTCGAAGAATGAATGTTGGCTGCAGAGCTGAGACGTTACCGTTTAACCATCTGGAGTTGTACTGATCCGTCCTCATGGCTGTCTGCTTCCCCAGCGTTCGGAAGATAGCAGAGTCTGTTCCCATGAAATCGATGTAGACCCCTGCATACAGCTCTCCATCTGTCAGTCACACAGAGAAAGAGGGAAGGTTGTCACAGAGTTTAAGTCATGATGGATGACACATTTTCCAGGTTAGCGTTAAGGATATGTTGTCCACTACATCTGATTGAATTTTCATTAAATCGTTGAATCATTCTCTCCAGGGCTTGTGCAGCAGCAGCAGTGATGTTCACAGCTTTAAATTTCTACACTGAATGATGATTATTATTTCTATTCCAAACCCCAGCAAACTGCCAAAACACATTACAAATGTCATCAGCCCCGCTCTAAGAGCGTGAGAAAAGCTATCTGTTAGTTAATAATGTTGAGATCATTATTTAACAACGCTCATTAAACCAATTATTGGAATTGTTAAAGACAGCAGGCTTTACACAACTTCCTGACAGCCAGAGTGGAGGTCAATCAAAGTTTATTATTGAATCCAACAGGATAGCCTCCACACAACGGTTTTAAAGGGGCGGATGGAGTCTGTTGTTTCTCTACCGGAAGGTTGAGGGTTCAGTCCCTGGCCTCTGCAGTCACATGTCGACTTGTCCTTGGGCAAGACACATAACTTTAAATTGCTCCCAATGTGGAGTGACTGTGTGCAAATGGGTCTGTGCGACCTGTGGTGTAACAAGCACTTTAAAGAACTAGACAACTAAAATGGGCTATTCAAGCTGAAATCACTTACCTGTTATCTCATGATCTCAGAATAAAAGCATAGCAAACTTATTTGGAAGCATGGGCATTTCTGGCTTCTAAACAACAGTAAGTGATGCCCCCCCCAAAAAAGCTGTGAGAAACAAAAGGGGGGAAGGGGGACCATAACCAGGGGAAGTCCAGCTTGTCCTGTGTGGTTTGTCTCTGACTCACCAACCTGCTGCTGATTTTCTTGGGTCAGCTACATATGAGCCGACATTGTGTTGCCAAAGATAGTGTCTCTCTCCCTCTTTCTTTTCCTTTTTCACCGACACAAGAATGTAGGGCAGGAGGTCACTGATCCACAACCATGCCTGACCACCTGTAAGCTGCCGACAGCTAAAGACCACCCACTGACATAAGGCTGCACACTTTAGACCGAAAACAAGTGAAAATGTTGAAAAAATACAGCAAGATAAAATATGCTTTTTCTCCCTTCCCAGTTTCACTGTTAAGTGGCTGTCTTTGTTCTACTTGAAAAAAAGAAAAAATGTGGAGCTCAGAAATTTGTTTTCACAATAAAAGGTGATGGAAAATATCAAAATTATGTAGTGTAACATCATAAAATAAAAGTCATACAGACTTTTTGTGGATTTACAGATGGACCAGTCTTCAACCAAAGAAGAAGAACTTCTTCATTTTTCATGGTCAGAAATTAAAATCTGCATTTGCTTTAAGAAAAGAAAAACAAGGACTTACTGATCAAAGCTGAGACGCTGTTCAGTTTGGGGTCAAATGGACATTTTCCTTTTCCAGAATCCACTTTTCCAGGTTCAAGGCGGAAAATGTACTCCTGCAATGTAAAGAATTCAGAAAAACATTATTAGTCATTTTTTTTGTTTTACTTTCACATTTGATAGCAGATTTGTTTTCTGTGAGGAATTGTTTTTGTGAGCTTGGGTAAGTCACTCTTTAAGGCATAATGCACTGTACAAGGCACTTTAATTATATTTGAATGTTGAAAGCAGAAACATCAAACTAATAATGTGATCAGTGTTGAGGAACAGTAACAATGACAAGCTCTGACCCTAAAACACACCCTCTCTCTGTCACAGCACTGTCTGATCTGCTGAGAGGAAGAAAAAAAAGCGCACAAAGCCAGTTATCTGTGAGAGGAAAATGCTGAGAGCAATCCAAAATTTCATCCAGCATGCCTCTGATGTTAGTGGCTCAAACGAGAATTCATTATTCCACAGTGCAAGAGGACATCTTGAACATCTGTGTCAACACTCGGTATGTGTCTACATGGAGTTCAGTCGGGCACTTCAAAGCCAGCTGATAATGTCTGACAGGTAAAAATATGTGAGACAAAGCAGAAAAATATCAAAGCTGCTTTCCTGACCTTTCCATGGATATATTTTCCAGGAGGAAAATACAGTTTTATCAGTGTTGCAGCATTAAAAATATTTTGCAAATTCATTTTAATCAAAATTACCCTGCCAACAAACTTACATATTTGACTGAACTTTTTATATGGTAGAAGAAAACAGCCACACATTTTACTGCTCAATCTTTTATTTTAGAAAAAGTTAGCATGCATCATGTTCTGTAAACTTAGCCTCATCCACTTAAAACTAATACAAAAAACATAAACAAAACGCCACAGTCTTAGTCCCATTTCAGCAGCTGCATCCTTTGGAGGGTCCACTTGAAGATCGATTATGCAGCGTAAGGCAAAGTTCTAGGTCAGACTGTTTATATCTTAATCGTTAATCTAACGTCAGACGTCGGGTTACAATCAGTGTATCAAAGGAGGCATGCAGCAGCAGACGTTTCCCTCTCTGTTTATCTGTAGAGTCTGTATCGGACTCCACTTGTGCTACTTCAGCCATAACGAGATGACAGTGTTTTTATCTGTAAGCAATCTTATATGAGTACGACTGTATACTGATAGAATGCAGACGTAGATGGTCGTCTCTGTCTACACCGCTAGCTTGCTGAGGACACTGCAGGGGGGCGGAAACTGTAACCAGACATGCAGGGGGAATTTCAAAATAAAAGTGTAGCTTGAAGGTGATGGTGTAGATCGATGTTTTGACTGTCTATCGATCTGACTGGATCATCTCTCGAATGATGGATGTATCGACATGTTGATGGATCGTTACACCCCAAAGTTTAACCATCTCTGTTTTCTTCAGCACAATATCCACTACATCATCAATATCGTGTTCACTGAGGGTGCAAACTGTCCATTGTTCGACACTCAATTCTTGAACAGTTTTGAGCGTGCCAGTAGTATGCTGCATTTGAGTAAACTTCTCAGTGTGAGCGCACTTATGCACTCAAACTGTTTGTACTGTGTTTAGTACGGTATTATGCAGTTTGGGACACACTGTAGGTTATGTGACTTAGTAATGCTAGCTAGTTCTGGTGCAGCTGTTTAGTTTGCAAGGAAAGGCACTTAGAAACAAAATGGCAAGGAAAAGGACAGCTGGTGACACAAACGCTCTGTAGACTGGACTGTCTTATTTCACGTCAGTCTGAGTGGTCTTTACAGGCCAGGCAGGCTACTTCCTTCATAGGCTGGCTCCTACTCTCAAAATGAGACACAAGCACTCTGTAAAAAATTGAAGTAAAAAACAATTTGTGGGATATTTAAGGACGTTTAGGGACAACAAAGTTATAAGAAGAGAACATTAAAAAAATGCTTTTCTTGAATAAAGTGCCAATTAAGGGGAGCAAATGTTCTGCATTCATAAAAAACATTTACCTGCCTTAAAATCTGTGGTCACCATTTTTGCTTCTTAAGCTGAGAGTAAAAAATACTTCAGGTGGGGACCAACTTTTATCTTTTAAAAACTCCTTTCAGCCCACCTTCGCCTCCAAAGGCTCTGTCGTAGTGCTGTAGTCTGCTGCCCGACTCGTTCGCCCTCCAGATTTGGGTGACTGTAGGTAGTGGGACCCCTAAAACAGAAACATGGCACATTGGGCCCCATTCATGAAATGAAGAAGAAGGATCACTGATCTGAATTTAAAAAGAAAACAGGAAAGATTGAAAAAAGAGCCCAGGGAAAAATGAGACTTTAAAAATCTGAAAAAAGGCAAAAATGTCAGATTGAAGAGGTCAGAATAGACTGCAGAAAGCCCTGAGGATGACATTCATAATTTAGTAACCATGTTGGATTAGACTCAGTGTCATGCAAACAAAGCTGGAAACTCCATGCATAAACCATGCAGGGCTGAAAAGAGAACAAAGAAGTAAGAAAAAAAAAAGGCAAACAAACAGTAGAAATGAACAAAACATTGCAATAGAAATAGTTACATATTTATATTTTATGAAGAGACAATATTAATCCACATTATATTACATAACTGAGAAGTCTACTTTGGATTTTTAAGTTTGTCACAAAGTGTTGGAATTTTTTTTATTTAGATCTGGACAGTTTGAAACAATCTCCAAAATAAGCTTTTAAAAAGCATAAAGAAAGCAGGAAAAGCGACACATTTGGCCTAGAAAGGTAGAGACTAGAAATGTTGAAAGCCATCTGCCTGTGTACCATGTGGAGGAATTTCTCAACAATGAGTTTCTGTTTACATCCACTGCCACTTCAGAAAATCTTTACAGTGCGAAGTCACATTACATTTGGGCCTTCAGGGAGAAGCTGAATGACAAGAGGCGGACTGACCTTTACATTGAAATGTGAACTCTGCATTCAACAGTGAGACTAAACAGGCAGAGTGGCGGACTAATGTGTGTGTGGATTGTACGCAGGTCGGCAGCTGCTGCGTCTCTGTGAGGCCATCGAGGAGTGAGGAAGGAGGGAGGGAAGGATGGAGGAAGGGACGGAGGGAGGGCCAGGCTACAAGGCTGATGATGGATGAGAGGCTCCATCGGTAATGATGGCCTTTCAGAGGCTCTCAGCCAGAGAGAAAGACAGGCCACAGGGTCTGCTGTGTAGAAACAGGTGAGGGGGAGACTACAAGTTATTTGCTATAGATAAAATGTCAGCGTGCCTTTCTCAGATGTAACGGAGAAGATTGGTGCCTCAACAATCTCTAAGCAGCGGCAGTTAGGTACCTCAACTGCAATTTGGTAATAATAACAGAGATCAAAAGATAATCGACCGTGACTTCTTTGGAGTCTTCAGACCGTGAAACAGCCTAAATCAATGCAAAGTAAAAGAAGAAGAAACCACGAAACCAAGAACTAGAGCAGAGGTAGATTCTCTGACCTGAGATTGACTGACAGATAGTTTTTTTAAAAATGTGCACAGAAAAAGGTCAAAATGTCTCCATGGCTGCCTGCCAGTGTCTTTGGTTACCTGTGACCTGCGTCCTCGGTCCACGTAGGTGCAGATTGGGTTGTATGCACCAGTTCCACACACATACAGGTGGGTGCGGTTCCATGGCTCGATCAGACGGATGAAGTTTCCACATTCACCCTGAGAGAGGGAAAAAAAATAGCAGCTGTTGACCTTTCTTGAAATGAACAATGCCTATATCTGTTAATTTGGCTTCAGAGATATTTAGAGTTGTGATTTTCTATCTTTTTTAAAGGTATAATTTTTAAAAAGTATGAACAAATACATTTTTTTCCCATCGTGATGGACAAAAACCCCTGTAATTTTTACAAACCACTCAGTCAGTTTTCCATCAAAATGTGGGAGCTTCTTGTTAATTCAAAATATAAATTCATTTTTTTCATCTAACTATTGTCTTTGTAAAAAAAAAGACAAATATTAAAGCACGGTGGACATGATGACCACTTTTAAACTGTCCATCACACACCTTGGGTACAAGTAATTCATCCTCCTTTTTTGAACACTTTTTTTTTATTGTGTAGGCTTGTTTTCACCTCATGTATTTCTTTTGGATTTCATGTTCATATTAGCCATTTACAGGTTTTACCACAACCAGAAATGTACTTTATATCTTAATGTGTTCAACATTTCTGCAAATATTAAACTAAACTAAACTAAACTGAACATAAAAAAGTGTTACTGGGATGAGGAGCTTTAGTTACAAAAAGGCAATTCTGATCACGAACATGTTACCACATTTAAAAACAGAGTTAGATAACAGATAATGTCCCACTGATGGTTAATAACCTCTCTGCCTGGCTTAAACCCCCCACATCCATCATCTCCACTGCTGGCTGCCGTGTGTTTGGCAGCTCTGCTCTCTGGCTCTGAGAGTCGGCCTGGCTCAGGCCTCACATCAGACCACACTGTCAGAGGAGAAATGTTTCCAAACACCATATAACTGTGTGGCAGAAACCAAGAAAAGCAGGGCTTTTAAACTGTGCAGTGTGTTTTTTGACTGTAGGGATTGAGGGTAAAAGCAATTTAATGTTCTGTCAGATTCAACAACTGAAAAACATTTTGGTCAAACCGAACAGAACAGCTGAGTGAACATTTAGGTCTTTTAGAAACCAGAGATTTGAAAATCCAATTAGGGTTTCTAAGAGGAAGACATGCAGACACGCTTGCTGTTGCGGGCCTTTTGAAAACTTAACAACAATGTGGTTAAATTTGAAATGTAAGTTATGCAACATTAAAAATATTTTGGATTGCAGTCAAAGAGGTGCTGCTTTATGCTTTCGAGGTCTGCAGCATTCTAATCTTGATTTTGCTCTGACACAGCTGCTGCCTTCCTGCTCTTAATCTGACCAAATCAAAACTCTAAGAACAGAAATGTCCAGTGTGATGATATCTGTTCAGATCTGTTTGGATGCTGGTGACAGCTGGTAAAAAAGAAAGGATGTAATGCATAAAAAAAAAAAAAATACATGCAGGATGAGATATTCAGGCAGATCTTCGAAACACGCCAGACGCATAAGTCTGAGGTCTGAGAGGATGTGTTTGTGAATCCCCACAGAAAGCACAGTGGGATTGATTGCCTTTGACCTCCTGCCTGAGCAGAGATCCCCCCTGAATTGCTTTTGAATTGTCATCATCTGTCATTCCCTAAAGAGTGGCGAAGATCGCCAAGTCCTCTCCTGGAAGCCAATTTTATTTCTTATTTTGGTGATGAAATTTCAAACCCACCTCACACACACGCACACACATACACAGCGTGTCTGTACGCACACACAGGAACATACAGGGGCCAATTGGATGTAGCCAAAGGCGGTGGGAGACGGGGGTCACCAAACACGCTTAAATGAACATTCCAGTTGGATAAACAGCAGCCCGCTTTCTCCACCAGCAGGGGAGAGTGGGGTTATTAGCCCACTCCTCATCACTGTCGCTGCACAGCTCCTGCAAGCCCTCACTGCTTACATGTAAGAGATGAGTGTGGATGTGTGCGTTACAGGGGGGTCAGTATGTGTGAACCAAATCAAAAGAGAAGGTTTTTGTATGAATTTCAATGACGAGTTTCCTCGTGGGCGAGCGGTGGGGGCGTTTGAATATTTGAATCGTATTAACACTTCAGACAGGTCTGTAGCTTTGGTGGCTAATTTATTCTCAATGCCAGTCCTGACAACAAAGGATAAAAATAATTACTACACAAATCTAAACTGAGATTATGCTAAAATTAAATAGTAATATCCATGGCACATATCAGATATGGGCATGGACTGTGTTTTCAGCACTAAATGAAGACGACTGAATGTTTTGCACGCTCCAACTTCCTGCAGGAGCTTAATTAGTAGCAGCTGTATGCAATCAGTAATCAGGGAGGCAAAGATAGTAAATAAGAGCTTCACAGCAAGACACACATTGCAAAGAAGCTTTTACAACATCCTCTGACCAGAGTACTAGAATTAGATCCTAAATATAGCAAAAAAACAAAACAAAAAAAACAAAACAAAAACAAACCAAAACCACACACAGTAAAAGAACGATAAATTTTACATAGGAAAATATTTCTGTACCTGGGAGTTGCAGTTCTTTTTCATAGGCATTCTAGGTAATGATAGTTGATGAATAGCATGAATGGCTTGAGTAGAAATTTGAAACATTAAAATGCAGGGATATGTAAATTCCACTGGCAAAGGGCTCTGTCATAACTTGGCTCAAGGGCCGCGACAAATGGGGGCTTTTCAGGGATAAAAAAAAAAAATAACAGAAGATGATGAGGAGACCAGGAAAGCCGTGGTGCTCTGCTCTGCCTACCTCCACTGTTTACTTCTTATAGTGAAGGACTCTGTAGACTAAATCTGCTCTCCATAAGTTCGCTTTGTTAAAAAGTAAACCAGTATTTTTGTTTCATGGATGACTTCCTCACAATGAGGGAGAAAAACTGTTCAAAGTGGACTTCCTGGTTTGCACTGAGATTCCCAAAAAGGTTTCTAGGACTGCTTGCAGTGTTTACCCGGACGGCCACTTTTAACAGTTTTTCTCACTCATTCTGTAAAATTCATCCCTAAAATTGGACACTGATATTCACTGTTTACAAAATTCAACCTATGGAGGGCATTCTTTTAACAAATGGAGACCTCAGTTTAAAAAAAGTTAGCAAACTGAACATTTGTCTCTGCACGTTGATGGGGACAGGCCAGGTGCTTGGAGTTGTATGTTTTGTGGGATATGCTAAGACAACAGAACATGCAGCCAGTGGCTGAGAATAATTTTTGTCCATCAAAAGTAAGCAACACAATAACACAAACATAAATAAGTTACACCAAGAGAACAGCAGCTTTTTCAAGGTCACACTTCTTTACATGGCAGTCTTTGAGGTTACAAATAGGTTGTTTCCACCGAGCGGTACGGCACACTTTTTCTGGTGTTTCCATAGAGAAAGGATCCCAAAAAACCGACCCGTACCGTCCCACTTTTCGGCACCCTTCGTTGGGGTGCCAATCTTACCTAACCGTACCAAAAAGGTGGAGCTACACACACAACAATAGGGGCTGCACTGACGTCACGTCAGTGCGTCACTCAGCTGATTGTCTCCGGGCTTCAAAGATGGAAGTCTGCTGTGAGAAGCGGGCGAAAACGGGAGAAAAATGGGCCAATATCTGCCTAAATGGGAAATATTTGGACTCGATGGAGATCCAAACAGTTTCCTAGTCTATGGATACTGGTATCTGGCTACAAATCAAGTTTCTTGATGTTTATCTGGATGATTTTAAGTACACAAAGCAGAACCTGAAGGCTCACATCAGCCTGATCCATTTGTGATGGATGAGAAACTAAATTAATGCAGACGTTTTGTGAATACGAAGCCTCTGAACAGTTCACTCTCATCTGTAACTAGTTATGAATCTACGTCTTACTTTCAGTAACCTGTGAAAACATCGCTCTGTGGTTGTTGAACGGGCTCGTAAAACTTCAGGCTGCAGACTATTTTTAAATGAGATCAGCGCACCCTGGATTTCTGACTTAATCTAGCTTGATTTTAACACCAGCTGAACTTTTACTTTATTTTCAATGTGGCAAATTCTCACAGTACAGCTCTAAACTTTCATATTTTGTCATATAAACTGTTCTAGACTAGATATATTCACATATTAACGTAGCGTTACGACTCAAACCGTCTCTGTACACGTATTCCATCAGCTGAGGATCTTTACTGACAGCGGTTAACATCATTAAGATGTAGTTATTTTTTTAAATGCACTTTCAGCTGAAATAGAGCTGTTTACTGCTTATTCCCGACTGATTTCTGTCACTCATCCTTTCTATAACTCTGCAGCTGGAACAGCTGACTCGCGCTGTCTGTGACTTTACATGCATGCTTTTACAGCCCCGCCCACCCAAGTGAGAGCACGGGTGTCTGTGGAAACGCAAACTATTTTGGGGTTTAGCGTACCAAACCATACCAAACCGACCTGAATCAAACCGGACCCCCTGATGGAAACACGGCTATAGAGCGTTTCAGCAGCAAAAATAAACAAGTCGTATCTTTCACAGTGGCTGTGTTTCATGGCGGCTGATAGGACAAGACACATCCAATTTCAACCTTGAAAATTAAGAATTTCTCTGATTTTGAAAACTGTTGAAGATATATGAGGTAATGCGGGTACTGTATACACATAGGTTTAGTGTTTTTTTTTTTTACATGATAGACATTTGAGTGCAAAACTTCTACCTATTGTGCCTTTGGCATTAGGGGTCAGCTGCAACAGAGTTAAAACAAGGACTGGAGCTAATGTACTTTGTCCTTTATCTTAGACTTACTTATCTTTGTTAGTCATTTTTTGAAAATTTAAATAAAATTCAAAGCATTAAAAGCCCAATAAGAAACCTGAAAGTAACTCATTTGAGTAGACCAACAGCCAAAACCACCACAAAACAGTAAGACTGTGTTTTTACATCTGTAACTCTTTAAAATGTCCTGCTGCTTTTAAATGAGATTCTTAACCTCATTGAGGTTTTCCTGGTTATGTAAATTTAACCAGTTTAAATGTTAAGAAATAAGATAAATGGTTTACATTTCCTGCATCGACAAACATGCATACTCACATTGGTGTCTTTCCCTGACAGCACACATTCAGTCTTCCTCTGGGGCGCCACAGGCCAGTGGATCTGTCAGGGAAAAATATACAAGCTGGTAACATGTAAATTAGTGCTGAGCTCATCCAGGATTATTGTTTGTGTGGGACACGTCTTACTATGAGTGGCTCCTTGTTGATGTCGTGCAGATCCAGAGAGAGGATATAATCCTTGCTGCCCACATACATGCGGTCGTGGTCCTCGTCCATGCGAAGGATCCGATAGTCGGTTGAGTTCAGCAAAAAGGAGAAGTGGTGAGCGGTGCCAGTAGACTTTAACTCTGTAGAGAGGTTAAAAAATGGTTTTACTCAAGCTATTCCCATTAGAAAAAAAAACAAATTAAGATTCAGAAACATAAGCCACACATATGTGGTCAAAGGAGATGTGTGTAGGCTGCTTATTGTTGGGATAGAGGCTTGCCAAAGTTTTTTTTGCGTACAATATGCACATAAATAAATACAAACAAACAGCCCTAAAAAATGCAGTTCCTTGAATGGCCACTTTAGGCATGGTTCAAAAGCATATCCATCCCAAAAAAAAACATTTTAAAAGCTCATTTATTCCCCTTTGTTGATAAGCATACTGACAGACTGAGGCATCTGTCCTTCCTTTGCATGCTTTCTGTCAGTACATTCTCTGGAAGCTTCTGGATAAGTACCAAACACTGCAATATCACATCACCACCATGGAGGCAGTGCTGAGTAGAGCTGCCAACAGTTCAAGTCAGACCAAGAAAACACAACAAAGAAGAATACTTTTTGAGTTAGCATAGTTAGAAAATACGAACATACTGTATTTGTTAAGGATAGACAACTTCAAGACTGGACAATGAGTAAATGCATGTTGCATGATGAGAGGTTTTTAAAATTTGAAATTATTAATGATAAGTCTTTAATCATTATTGGCATGCTTTAAATCAGCCTTAATCGTACTATAATCTTCATAACTTTTCTAACACCTTTCTCCTTACCAGCTCAAATCTCTCAAAAGACCAGTTAATGTCCTCCAACTATCAACTCAAGGCCCAACAGAAGTCATTCAACAAGCAGGTGAAATTACAGTGCTTTTTAGACAGACTGTATGTTAATGTTGATGTCATGACCTTGTTTATATATTAAATCTTCCTAAAAACTCGCTTATAATGAATTTAGTAAAACTACATCCTGCCATTACAGGGATTATGAGCGACTAAAAATATCTGGTAATGACAGCTTGAGAACAGCAAAGAGGCATGCAGAAATTCTCACAAGAGGCCAAATTGAATGCTGACAGATAAGAGACAGACAATTAGTGGTGAAAGAAGTTTCTACAAGACCATTTTGATTCTTGCTTTCTTGAATTGAAATTAAACTGTGAAGAGGAGGTAAGCCTTTCCAGTAATCTGTTTTTGTGAATTCTCCATTTACTGCAGCAGAGGAGCTACTCCCACGCTTAGCGTCATTTTATATCATTCATAACATTGCCTTGTCCATTCCTCAGCATCCCTGCTAGAACTATTTTGAAATCAAACTTCTCTCAAATGGCTCACATAGTGCTCTGGGCGGATCACTGCTGTGTGTGTGTGTGAGTTTAAGTTACACTCAGGGTGTGAGGGGAGATAAGTGGAGATCTGGTGTACGGAAAGCAGCTTTTTCTCCCGGTCCTCTCATTACCTCCCAAGCTGTTAGAGAATCTGATAGGAGAGCTCTCTTTTAGAATTACTTCTTTCAAACTATGCTTGGGAAAGTGGAGCTTGAGAAAGTTGAGCCTGCACTTGTGCTTTCCTATTTGCAGAGAAAACTAGAGGACCAGATAGAGGACCTGTTCATGTTCCACTTCAATGGGAGCAGACAAACGCCTCTACTGTCCTCCTCAGTCTAATCCGAGACCCAGTGAAGATGAGGAAGACTTCCTACAGCAGCTTTTCTTCACCAGGAGGAAGCAGAATGTCTCACTACTTAAAAGATGGCTTGATGATCTCCACCTGCGCAAGACAACTTGAAATACTGACATGAATCCTCTTCCAGAAAGCTTCTCAGCTGCTGGTGAGCTGAGCTCCTTCAGGAACTGTGAAATGTTGCCGTCACGCTGCAGCGTAACAGCACGCAGTGGGCTGGATGAGGTAGTAAATAGGAGAAGACATGGCTGTCACCCGTGTAATTCCCATGAGTTTCCTCTGAACACATATGCTCTCAAACTGTCTCTGCTCTCATGGAATCATTGTTGGTCTGCAGGTTTACAGACTTTCAGTGGAACAGAAAAGCTGGGACACAGCTGCACTTTGTAAACGGTTTCTTTTTATCTGCCAAGTTGTGCTTCTGTGTCTGCACTGCTACTTTTAAATGAAATTATTAAGAAATAATAAAGAATTTTGAAATCATTGGATTATTAGTTCTTTAAAATAAATAACTCACTGCTCAGAAAGTGAAAGAAAAAACATGGAAAAAGAAAGTTTTCATCCCAAAATGTACATGACATTTAACTTAGTTTTTTTGCTATGTTTTGGACAGCCAAGTGCCTTAAAAAAAAAAAAAAAAAAAAAAAAAAAAACCTTTGCAAAATTAAAAGTCCAGACTTTCATTTACTTCACTCTGTCAAATTACCCTGCATTTATTTGGGACTAGCCTTTAATAATTTCCAAGGAAAAAAAATAACTCCATAGTGACAATAAGAGACAATCAGTAAGAGCTTTCATTTTGAGTTTTTGTGGACTGATACTCTTCTTGCGCCTCCCTTTACACTGGTATTTCGTGACAAAGGCTGCCTCTCACATCCCTGATCCATATTGCTAATAAATACTTGAAAAAACTGCAACACTGTAGTGTTTAGGTTGGAATTTTATCTAGACAATAATATCCTAACTTTTAAGTGTCTAAACCTGGACTTTCCAAACTTTGCCATGCTAAAGACCCCTACAGCATTCGCCTTTGCTAAAATTCTGATTTTCTCTGTACATTATGACGGCCATTTTTAAAAGAAACATTCAACTTCTTCCTGTGAATGTCATGGCCATTCCTACTTCCTGAAGTAAAGATATTCCTTGTGTACTGTATGATGAATGAATGATTTGGGAAAATAATCTGATTGAGATTTTTTCTCCTCCAATATTGTGATTGTGATTTAATTAGTGCTGTTAATTGATTAAAAAATAATTAAGTTAATCACATCACAATTTTTTTAGATGTAGTCATTTTTAGATTTTTTACATGTGCTTATTATCAAGTGTTTATTTTCATTATTCTAACTTTATGTACAACACTTTGAAAGTGCTTTTTACTAAAAAATGTATTATTATTATTTTCTATAAATTCACATTCAAAATACTACCATTTACTTGCATGTTTGTTTGATATAAATTAATTCAAGTATGGTGTTTAAATTAAGAAATATTAAACAAAGACGATTTTTTAAACTTATTTGTGGTTTGTAAATCAGAGTGTCTTAATTCACTGAGCAATAATATTTATAGACTGCAAATGAGCCCAGGAGACAAACATATCAGGTACAAAATAACTTGTGCTGTAAAGTGAATGATCAGGTGTGCTGTTACCCCGAGGTAGCTGAAGTTGCTGACTGATGTCCAGTGGTCTCTCATCAGTGTAATAAATGTAGAGCTCCACTTTAGTTGCCTATTTAGCTGTCAGTTCACGTATTCTTGTGACAGTAGTTCTCGTAGGTGTTCTGTAGTACAGGTCAGCTGAGGCGACCCGGATGACGTCTTGAAGTCCCTCGTCGTCAACGATGTCGATGGTCTGCAGTCTCTGGCGACCCTTTAGCGATTGAATTAGTTAGCTTAGATGTCATTTTGGGGACAAATCCAGGTCTGCTGGACTGCGCTGGTGTAGCTTGACGTTATGACTTGATCCCATGTTGTTGTTGGCGTCTTTGTTAACATTAGCAAAGATGCACTTTGCACGGAGGTGCTACTTCAGACTCATTTTGCTTCGGTGTAAAGACAGGTCATCACCGCAGCATGTACACACAACTTTTGTTTTATCCAGACTTCTGTTAGGCAGCTTTTTAAATCAAAATTTGCCGTGAAGCAGACCTGGGTCTGACTCCTCACTCATCACTGCTGCCCACCTTTACCTTTTCACCCCAGGGACGTAAACATCCGCGCAGGAGGACTTCGGGAGGAAGTTGTGGTCAACCTTAATCATATGATTAAGTTGCATTATAATTTCTTTTAACGCATTAAGCTTTCCGGATTAATCACGAGCGGTAATGCTTTAGTATTAACAGGATTAGATTTAAACAAGAGCTGAACAATTTAAAAAAAAAAAAAAAAAAAAAAAAAAAAATATATATATATATATATATATATATATAAGTATGCCGAAAAAGGTATGCTAAAAAGAACAATAAAGCATATGATTAATGTAATAAGAATATAATTTACTCATTACAGAGCTCAATCACATCATGATTAATGCATTAATGCTGACAGCCTGGATTAAAAGCATTCGACTAGGAAGACAAAGGTGATCCAACTGGTATGCTAATAAATAAAAATGAATAACATATAATTCCAGTAAAATCATCTTAAGTCATTTAAAGATAACACAAAAGCAGTAGTCAAAACTGCATCTGTTAAACAGCAGGATACCTTTTTGGCAGTAGTCAAATACCCTTATAACTACTCCTGTTACATGAATCACATACTACTTACACCGCCTACCACTTCTGTGCATGATAAAACAGATCACAGATGCACATAGCGTGATGACTGTCTATTTCTCACCTCTATTAAAAGTGAGGTTGTCTGGTTATACTGTAAACAGATACAGCTGTGTTACTGCAGTTGTAAATGACAAATTAGCTTCTCAAGAAAAATCTCAGTTTTAAAAAAGGGTTTGCATACTTAAATTTAAGCTATTACAAAAGGAGCAAAGTCACCAAAAATAGAGTTACCCAGCCTTTAAACAGAGGAGCAAACTATAAGTGCTGGTGTTGACAGCAACATGACAATGAATTATAGCCACACTCAAGGTTCTATGCTAAGCATCTTTGCTCTTTTAAAAACAGTAACATAACTTTCTCTATTCTTTCTCCATAAACAACCCGCCTCTTTTTCTATCCTTTTCTTCTTGCCAACCACACGCTCCGGCAGGCCCAGTGGCTCAGCGATACCGGAGCTTCAGGGACACCAGACGTCACCAGCTGACATCTCACATTTATCACCCCAGCACTCAGATTCACACTCAGACGCGTCTGAATGAGAACCTGCTGCTGGTGACTGGCTGTCATAAGTACAACAGCAGCTACAGACACACAGACGAGACGGACAGGACAGGCAGACAGACAGATAACCTGTTACGTTACAAATAAACAGTCATCAAACCACATTATCAGATAGCGGTAAATGACTTTGGGTGTCAGACAGCCTGTTATCTTTCTCTCTCCTCTCATTTATGTCTTTTAGGATCACTGGATCAATAGCTATCACAGCTGCAGCAGAGCTTATTTATTCTTGATGAAAAATGACCCAAATGACCCAGAAAGACAGAAAAAAACGTGGTAAGTGAATTTCAAAGTTTGAAGCCAATAACCACATTTGCACACACAGGGGTTTCCCATTTCAGTTTGAATAGCAGAAACCAGCTCCTAAATTATATTAAAGCTTCTGTGAGATGTTTTAAACTGCTTATGAAACATACTGAAATTAATTCTAATGCTTCTTTATGACCTACAAATGCTTATAATGCCATTAGTTACAAGATTGATTTTTAAAATAATGTTGCAATCAAACTATCATAAGGCAGGCGTCGATTAACAGCAACATCAACAGACAGCATTATTAAAAATTTCATCAAAGATTAAGGATGAAGAGTGAAACTTGGCCCTGTAAGGACCCATTTCTGTATTTATTCAAATGTGGAAAATCAGCAACATTTTAGCTCAATGATACTGCCATCAAGTCTTGTGAGTTCTGTGACAAAACATCACTTTATCACTTCACTGGTGCAAAATCATACATCAGCTTTTGTGAAGTGAACATAGCACATCAGCACTGTTTATCAAATTTAACCAAAATGTGATATCTTCAACTGATACCTTGAAAAAATTGCTGCTGGGAGTAGCGCTCATAACACTTGCTTTAGCAGCTGCAGGATACTTATCCTACTCATCTGCTCACACTGGCTCTAAAAATTCCCTCAAGTCCTTTTAGGTAAAAACATTAATCAAAACGAATACTTGACAGTCCCAATTTTTCTTTCCTTTTTGAAACACTATTTTCAGTTAGAGGGCATTATTTCAAATAGACAGGGAATAATAAGAAAATACCCATGCTTAGAAGAATAATGACCATGATTATTTTTGTTTCCTGTTTGTGTGTTTATAGATGTTTATGGCCCTTGTATTACTTGTATGTGTTTGGGTCTTGTGTGTATCATTTAACTGGTCTAATAAATAAATAAATAAATAATATTAATCAATATTGAAGTCTGTGTTAAAATCAGCAGAATAAAAGTTGATTAGCAGGCTTACCAAGCTGACATATTGGGTCTGTCAAATGATTAAATGTTTTGATTGTGATTATTCTCAGAATTTCTATTGTTGATTACAATTAATCTCCCTGTTACATAATTTTTGAATTCCAGTGTTTATATTTAAAAAAAAAAAGTTCCGTTTTGGATTATGTGCCGTCTTAAACCAAGAATACCTGACTACATTAACAAAACGCCAACGCACCCTCTTTAAACAATTAAAATGCCTTTTTTTCACAGCATAGTCCTAGACCTTAACACATTTTGACTGGTTGCAGCATCAGGCTTTCATCAGGAAGGTAAAAAAAGAGTGATTGACTTCCTGTTTGAATATAAAGAGCTGCTTTTATTTTGAAAGAAAATGAGGATCTGTGGGTTGATCAGAGATTAAAGCAGGAACTTTACTATGGCAAAAGGACACAAGGGAACAGTCATGTGTACAAGTTTTAGGCATGTAGGGCGCTAAAGATTCACCATGGGGCCCGAAGTGCCACAGCCCAGGGCTGGAGGGGCAGGAGGTTGGCCAGAGTCAAGCTGGACACATGTTGATACACGTGTGTTGCTTGGCAGGCTAAGTCAAGCTCAACAGCATCTCTTTTGTCCAGGCCTTTTCACACCTAATAACACTCCCAGAGACTGGCGCCAGTTTCCAGGCCCTTAGGACATCCACAGCAAGACAAGGGGCTTGTGGCAACATTACTTCCCCGCCCAGATGGTAACCTAGGCTGTTTACTCACCACATACACCCCTTACTCCACCCTAAAGGTGTGGACTTTGTTATTTTTTCTACAGATTAATTTCCTATGCCCCTGGTATCATACAAGGACATCTAGAGCATGACCGGGGTTGCGTCAGTCCTCCTTCCTGCCCGATGATGCTCTCAGGCAGGCTTACCCGCCACATCTATGCCTTACTTCAGCCTTAAATTTTTGCCTTAAAGTTCTGCACACTACTGCAAATGTCTGATAACACAATATGTGGATGACCTTTGACTTGTCCACTTAGCTGTAAATGAGACAATAAGATGCAGTGCTGTCCTGATTTTACATCACTACAGCTGCAAGCAGACATTGCACTGGCTTATCCAGAGTAGGGATGTACAGATGCATTATTTTAACATCAGAATCAGCTGATATTGAACCCGTGACAAACATTGGCCATCAGCAAAGAAATGTGGCATGAACAGATATCAGTTACCAAAGTTTATCTGTTGTTTTAGTTGTTGCTTTATTTATTTGACACTGTCATCTATTAAACTTAACTGCTGAATCAAATAAAGTATGTTTTACTGCTGGACAAAGTCTGATCTGTTTTCATGGCCAAACAACAGAAAATGTTGACACAGCGAGAGTCTTAAATAAAAAAGTAATGAAAAAACATCTGTATCAGCATCGGCATTGGCTAAGAAGTTTTAAACATCGGCATCTGCCCTAAATTTTACAGTCTTTCTAGTTGAAAGAGATGATAAGGCACATGATTTACTGTGAGGTACTGCTTTGCCGATTGGGGTACCAAAACTGACACAAACTGAACGCTCCTACAGGAGCATTTAATAACCCTGAGAAACACTTTACAATAACAATACTCATCCATTTTCTTAAAAACTGGCATTCTGAAAAGTATAAACATTTAGAATTTAATTACATCCCTTTTGTGGTTTTTCAAGCTTTTATTCACTCACCAACCGTGTAAAACACACTGCTCTTGCCTCATTTTTCCAGAGCTGACTGCTATTAGGAGACCACTGACACATAATGTAGCATATGCTTGGCTGAACTCAGTGAAAGTGATATGAAAGAGAAAGAAAACTTCTCATGGAGGTCTGCATATTTCTGATCACTAATTGTACTGTATGTGAAATCTAAGACGAGAGTCCTGGCCGCCATGTACAAACAGTCAGTGGGTAATACATGTATGCACATGCTTTAGCCTATTCATAACCCCGCAGTTAAAGAACACAAAAGTGCATTGTAGGTGATCATGATTTATGGGACTTAATAGAGGGGGATCATAAGTTAACAAGGGCTGCTTGTCATTTACAAGAATTTTCTTACATCCACAGAAGATGGGACTCCTTCCACTGTATATTTAAAACCTCATAAAAGACTATATGTCATTTCAGGTAAAAGAGACAGGCTATCAAACTTGTACTAAATAAATTCTATTCATTTTGGCGTTTAAATCTGAAACAGAGAGGCAATCTCTCACTTAGGATTAATATTACCTCTTTGCAAAGTGAGACATGTTAAAACACATTTATTTAGACATAATGCCGATGGCGGGTGCTGAGATAAGGAGTAAGGTATGATAACAGTTCACCTCAAAGCGCTCATACTCCCTATTGTCAGCACAAATTCATCAGAAGCATTCCTGTGTGTTACAGCTCAGCCTAAATTACCCCCAAACTTGAAGCCAAGAAAACTGTTACAAAGTAAGAAGCCTTGACATTGTGTTAAATGCCTGAATTTACAACCAGCTGGCAAATTCAGCAATTATAGGGTACTGATGTCTGACTATTCAGACCTGGTGTATATCACCCAGCTTCCAAGCAAGGTCTTTGTAATAATCATTACCAGACACACAGGCAGACAGAGCTGAAAGTGTACATGCAGAGTAGTCTTCAAATTGTGGAGGATCTTTTTGTTTGATAAAATCCGGTCTGATCCAACTATTATCCCAGGACATCTGCAGGTAAACTGAGCCCACAGCCTGTCAACCTGTTGATGTGATCTCTTTGCACAGTAGTCACTCTGCTCTGTTCTGCAGCAGAGCTATGCAGCCTTCCTGTAAAGCCTGTGTGGCTCTCTGGGGTCATCCTCAAAGAGACTTAAGGGACCTCTCTTTTGTATTTGTAAGGAGATGACGAAAGATGCAGCACCCAGACTGCTGCCACTTCTTTTCACGCAGCTATCAGTGTTGCAGATCTCCCCTACTTCCCGTCAGGGTGTGTGTGTTTTGGGTAGAAGAAAAAGGGAGGGGTCTGAAGAAAGGAGCAGAAAATCCCAAATATCTGTCCAGGCATCCCTGGCATGTTGTCTGAGTTTCCTGATCTGCTCTTGTTCATGTTCTTATAAAACAGAGGTGTGGTCACACCTTGATTAAGCTTTTCTGCAGTAATGTGAGCACTGATGGGACACTTTGTAGGTTTTCTTATTCCACTGATAGACACACAAAGCTTATAATTTATATCAGAGTTGCCCAGCTCCCTTTTAGGTACTTATCAAACATCCGGATATGAACAATGATTCCTTTCTATGAGCTAAAAAGCATAAAATATTGTCAGAAATAGTGACAGGATTTTTCAGAGAGTAAAATTCTCTTAAGTTGGAGGTCAGGGTGAATGGCTGCTTGTAGGTGCAAGACATTTTTCCTCTTTGATTTATTTGATCTCCTTATTGTAGCATACCTAGTTTGAATTCACCATGATAGTAATCTTTTTTCAACACCAAAAGGAAACTGTTGAACCTTTAATTTGTGTGTACATTTTTTTACAAAGGTAATAAGATTTATATAGCTTTTATGTCCATTAAATGGTATGAGAGCTTTTACACATTAATGCCACAGATATCAATATTATCCTGACTATATACTCTTATTGATGCTAAATGCAGAGTGATTCAGTACCAGCAGTATTGCAGTCAGTTTACTGGACTGTTGTGGCGAAGAGGGAGCTGAGCTGAAAGGCAAATATTTATTTTACCAGTCCATCTTTGTGCCAGCTTTGGGTAGTGACCAAAAGAATGAGACTGCAGACACAAGCAGTCGTCCTGAGACACCTCAGACATCCAGAGAGAGCTCAAAATGGAACTGCTGCTAAAGGAGCCAGTTAAAGTGGTCCAGGCAGCTGCCTTCCTGTGGAGGCCCTCTGGGCTCATTCAACTGGGAGACCCTGGGGCAGACCCAGAACTGGAAACACCTAAGATAGGAGCTAGATTGTTTTCTAGGAGCGAGAAAACATATCAGAAGAGATGGATGCCTGGGCTGACTTGCTTTGCCTGCTGCCTCTACAGCCTGGCTCTAGATAAGCATGAAAAGCTGGATGGATGGATAAATATGTGGTTGAGTTATGACTTTCTAAAACTCCCTCCTGGTTTATTGTTTTCAGCTCTGCATGTTTATGCTTCACCAAGAAGCTGAAATATGGATCATGAGCTTTCAACTTTTTTAAAATTCCTCCCTCTCCATTAACCCCGGCTGTGAGCAAAAAGATGTCTCCACTTAGGGATGATGTTTGCTGAGGAGCAAATGCAGAGATGCCTTGCAGAAGTCAAGCAGAGCCAACAGATTTTCCAAACCAAAGAAAGGACTTCATTTACAAAATGTTTAAAAGAGATGAAAACCAAAGCAACTTTCAGCTGCATATCTGAACGGAGATCACACCTACAACTGCATTATGTCTGAACACGGGCTACAAGGCGGGGCAGGGGTTAGCACTGTTGCCTTGCAGCAAAAAAGGTTCCTGGTTCACGCCCCAGTTAGGTTAAATGCTGACTCTAAATTGGCTGTAGGTGTGTGCATGCCTGGTTGCTTGTCTCTGTGTGTCTGCCCTGCAATTGACTGATGACGAGCCCAGGGTGTATGAAAGCTGGGATAGGCTCCAGCCCCCCACAACCCCGAACAGGATAAGGGGTGTAGGAAATGGATGGATGCCTGAACACTGAAAGAGGGGTAAGGAAGGAGGAAAGAGGTGTGGTTTGTTATGGTCTGAGCGATTGATACTAAAGTGCAACAACTACAAGACACTTCTGAAAGTTGTAAATTTTAACTTCTAAGTATGGTGCCAAAGAAATCAGGTGATAAGCTTATCTTTGAATCAAATATGGAGACAAATATACATCCTGGGTTTCTCAAAAGTAAAAAAAAAACAAGGTAACACACCCCTTTACATTTCAGCAGTAGACTTATTGTAACTTGATGTATTCTGTCTCTATGCACAGTAAACCAGGGTTATTGTGTGTAATCTGTAGAAGTGGCCCTACAGGGCGCAGGTCACTGCACCTAGCCAAGAAATTACACTGCAAAAATTCCTTGGAAAAACACAAGTTGTAAATTTAAGACTTCTTGTTTTGGAGAATTACAAAAATGAGCACACTGTTTATGTCAGTGAGGTTTAAAGGTGGTTTTATATTTTTTTTTTTATCTTGGAAAGAAGCAAGAAGTTTCCCTCACCTTCCCATTACACTAAGCTGAGAGCTTCAGAGACAAACATGAAAGGGGAACAAATTGATTTTTTCACTAAGTACTGGCAAGAAAGAGATAAAATCATACTCTTAATTTTAATGTACTACTTTAACCATAATTACAAACTTTCCCTGACTATGTCCAAGAACATGTCTGGAGGCTGCTGATGAGGAAGTGTTGTTTTTTTTCCATTGGGCGATCACATGAGTCATGCAGGGAGACAATGACAAACGTTTCTGTGGGTTTCGGTATGAGGACTGCTGGATTTATCTGTGCCATGCATGCAGTCAAGACTTTGCAGCACAAGTATGTCCAGTGCAAATCCAGAGTGCATTTTAAATATCCTGGGCCAGTGTATCTTTGTAAGTGTTAACATGCAGGACAGAGAGGTCACTGCAGATACCAGAACGGCTGAGCAGCAGCAAGGGGCCTTATCAGCTGAAACTTGTCGCAGCTTTATGTTTGCCTACGTTCAGCACCTCATAATCAGTCTCTCACCACCCACGCGGGGCCAGGACTATTGACTCAGAACACATGTCACTGGAGCTGATTGCTGCTTACCTGCGCCTGTCAAGGACAAATAATTGGCACCAGATTATGTCTTATCTCGGAGCTTCCGGATGCTGTCACTCAGATGCTCTTCACGCTTTGCCAAATCAGTCTGCATGTGTGTGTGTGTGTGTGTGTGCACATAGAGATAGAAGCAGAGCTTTCTGATCCTCAGATCAAATCAGAGACACCTGTCTCCCACTGCACAAATCAAAAGCAGAGAAAGATTGATTTAAGTAGTGAGTTCACTTCCCTGAGTGGAAACGAGAGATTATAACAAATCTATTTCTGCTGTTTCGGATGACAGGAAAGGTTGATTAAAACACGAGGGACTAGAAGACTATCTCTGGTTCAACAGACAGGAAAGGTCATGTATTTTCTTCAGTCCATTGTCTCTGGCCTGCACCTTTCATTAAATTCATGTTTTACTGCACATGTGGCAATAATAGGAGGATACAGTAGAATTGCACGAAAAGGCACAATTTTTTGACTTGTGCAGAATTCTTGATTTGCTTTTTAATTTTTTTATCTTTTCACTTATTACAACAGTTATAGATTATAAATGAGCTATTTTATTTAAGAGAAAAGCAGTAAAGAGAAAAAAAGAGATTTAGCAGACCAAAAAAAAAAATGCACAGGTCCTGGATTTTCATTCAGAATAATCAGAGAAAAACAAAACAAAACGAACAAACATACTACAGAGAAGCCAGATTACCACACATATTGTATTTGATATGCTATGCTGCGCTTTCCTCAACGGACACGGCCACAGACAGCTGCCCCCAGAGGGCCTGCCAGGCTGCAGGTGAAAGGTTAAAGGACAAGAAGGGTCTGGGGTGAAAGCTCATCCTGCCCTCTTTACACACTTCCAGAATAATCAGGATTATCTGTGCGGGGGTCGGGCTGGGTGCATGCTCCCAGCAGGGTCAGGAGAGAGCAGGGGGGTCATGATGATACTGGGTGGGATGGTCAAAGGACAGGAGGAGAGCAGGGAGAGATCAGAAAATCAACCTGCTAAGAAATGCATGACTGGCAGAATAACACTGTTGTAACAAGTGCAGTGCTGCAACTACAAATAGCAGCAGCAATAGTTTAACAACACTGCTGGAAGACAGCTTTTTCCAAATCAAAAAAATGATCTGTTTCAGTGATCAAGTAGTTCTGACATACACAGAGGCTGCATTTTCCCACTGCAAATGAAGAGACGTGCTTTGTTGTTGCCTGAAATCAAACATTTACTGATAACAAGATGAAATCAACTAATATTTTTGAGGACCATCCTCTTCCAAATGATGGTGACATCAGTCAGTGGATGTAAACATCACTCTGCTCGTAAATGTGAAGACATTCAAGGAGAAGTTTGCCTAAAAGGGGAACAAAAATGCTGGTGATCTCCTAATAAGTACACAAAGCCAACCCAAGTGACAGTTAAAACAGAAACAAGAATTGAAGGTAAAACCTCTATGTGGGACAAAGTAAAAGTAAACAGCTGTGATGTAGAAAGCCACTCTTGTTGTGCGGCTGTAGCTAAGACATCTGTAATACAGCTTTAGTGTAGAGAAGTTTATCTTTAAATTGAATGGCAAGTAAATTAAGTGATGACCTTCTGTAGAGAATACTTGGCACTCCTACAAACCAATCCTATATAAACAACATGTAAAGTTAGAGAACCAACAAACACTTGTTGGTGACATTTGGCTAGCTGTCACTGACCAGTAATTTCGTCATACAACTTTACACAGCACCATAATTTTGCTCTGATCAAAGGTGAGCGACCTTAGACTTAAAGCATACCTATAGAACTACACAATGCAGGGAAGCCCCAATCAGAGGGCAGGGATCACAGGGGACTTCAAGTTCATGAAGGAATAGTATGTCAACAGTAGATTGTTTGACCTTTTTTGTGATTGATTTGTTGTTGATTTTGACATGATTCCATGATTTTATTGCTTCGGCTATGGGTGAGTACATTATGAAGTTAAAAGGTTAATGTTCGCTACAAAGAATCTGTGGTGTTGTTAGATTCTGTGGCCTTTTACCTAAAAAGTTAACTTTCCTTCATTGATGGCGCCGTTCTAGCTCTGTGACCCACTGACCTGGTTGTAGGATGAGATGCTATGTTGATATACCGTATTTATGATTTACTGTCAGAAGTCTGTGCATTGTGTGTATTTCGTAGTTGACTGGCTACTTTGCATGTTTTTGCGGCTGTTTGGATCGATCTGCTCTATGTGAATTGATTTTTTTTTAAATTTCATAATACAGTTTTTCTAGTCTCTTAACTAGAGTTGGCGATTGTTTGGGTTTTTGTCTGATATCAATGTAAAATCGTTACTTGATAAATGGTTGCCTGATTTGAAACTATAAAAGTGGAAAAAAGGAATGTTACAAGAATGAAAAGCATCTCTGTATCATAAATAATAAATTGAAATATCTTAAATAAAACCAGTAAAACAGAATTAGAGAGAAAACAAGTGTAAATTTTTTGATTTTAGTGGACCAAGCAAAATTCATTACCTGGCTTAAAGAGAGTGGACATAAATTGCACAGATTCCACAACCTATTTTATGCCTTTCATTTGGAGTGGAAGGGGGTACTAAAATTAGGTATTAAAATCTGTGTTGTATTTTGTAATGGAATGTATCGGATGTGTTGGTACCACTGCCATGTTGCTACTGCATATATATCTCTAATCTCCACAGAGTCACAAAAAACGTTTAATCTTTGGTGCCACAATACTTACATACAATACCAATCTCTGGATTTAGGAGAAAAGGAAAAACACTGGTTGGCTTTTTACTTAGTTTACAAAATACTCCAGTGCTAGCCGTCTGGGTCTGTGGTTGGCTCTTGAATGCACAAAGGGTTTGCGTCTATGCATGCGAGAGTGTGGGATTGGGGTCGTGCAGATGCTGTTAGACGCTGTAATGATGATGAAGCTGTGTTTGTTGTTGTAGCTGTGCTGTCGTTGGCAGAGAGCTGTCGGGGCGGCTGTGATGGTTGGTGGTGACAACACAGGTTAGAGGGATTATGGAGAGGGCTGAATAATGAGACAGAGTGAGTGTGAATGAGGGAAAAATCCTCCTCTCCCTCCGTGGCCTCTGACCTGACACTCAGAACAAATACTCTCCCTCCCTGTCAGCTGAACACACACAGATTCACAATGCTTTCTCAGGAGTCTGTTCAGTCTTATTTATTGATTCCCCCTAATCCTCTAGTCGATTTGGAGCATTGGAATTAGCATATTCCTAAAGATGTCAATAAATCAGTTCTCTTCCAGCTAATTTTAACCACAAGTGAATAAAGCATAATTTTAAAACTGTCCTTTTGCTTCCTGGTGTATCAAGGTCATGGCCAGTGTGTTTCTAGCTCTGGGCAACAAGACGGGGGGTAATTAGGAGGCTAGAGAGACCATTAGCAGCTAGTGTTGAATCACAGTCCACTGGGGAGAACAGCCACCTCTACCTTCTGTGGGTGGTTCCAACATTGAGAATCTAACATATTCCCTGTGGTCATTTTTCACCCACAACAGCAAATGATGTGGTAGAGGAGTGAGAATGGAGGGAGGGGTCCCGTGGGGAGAGAAAGCCTGACAGGGAACCTAAGAACGTCCATTTATCAAAACAGGCAGGAGCGAGCCATGGAAAATCTGAGTCCAACTCTGACGGAGCTCCTCTGCTAAGCCAAAATAGCGACTCAGAGAACCCCTCTGCTGCTGTTAGAGGAGCAGAAACACAGCTCGTAACAAGCACTCGGGGGCTCTACAATGTGTATTCTAATCATGAGTTGGATGGAGGACAAACCACTCTAACTTCGGGCCCAAATACACAAAACACTGACAGAGATTTTGACTGCTGGCAAAGGTAGAATGAGGGAGTAGGAGGAGAAGAGAGAGGGACGTTTTCAACAGTTGTGTTTATTAATAGGAAAATGTTGAAAGTTGTCCTGAAAACTCAATATTTGGCAGTTGAGATATGGATATAAAAGTAGTCGAATTTGAAGTTAGTATAAAGTGAATGCATGTCTTTCAGAGGCTGTATTAAACAATCATAGACTACATAAAACATGGATAAGCATTTGGTTTCTGAAGGTGAGTCTGATGTCCTAATGAGGGTGGTCCCCGAGTTTGACAGGCTCACTCTGCATAACTTCCAATCAACCTAGAAACAGGAAAAGAGGTAGAGCTGAGGCTGCAGTTCAACAGCTACTATTTGTCCAACTGCCACTCAACTCAACCACACCCCTAATTATATTAATTCATGCAGAACTCTTAGCCTTAATAAAATTAAAATGGATGTGCTATGTATAAAAAATAAATCAGTTTGTACTGTTTTTACCAAGAAAAAAAAAGATCTGAAAACACCAAAACTGTTTTTGAACTACACTGTCAACATGTGACTGGAACCTGACTGGAACCTGCGAACCTCTGAAAGTGGCTGCAAAGTTTGGTGTCTCTTAACTGTTTTCAATTTTTGCTGTATTATTATTTTTGCTTTAAAATGGGCATTCCAGTATGGAGCCTGATGGGGATTCTTTGATTTGTGGAGTCAGCCTCCAGTGGACACTAAAGGAACTGCAGTTCTTGCACTTCTGTATTGGCTTGATCTTCCATCTGTCAGGGGTTCCCCTTGGTAACATTTTGGCCTGTTAGCCTGGAGTTCTTGGTCCAGCTTTGTGGAAGAGGCACTAGTGATGCTATTATTGTGATGTATGATAGATACTTTGGTCAGAATGTCCTCCTATAAAATGCCAGCCATAGGAATTGTGACTGAGAGAACAAGACGGATGACTTGATGGATACATGATGGATGGATGTGTGGTTGGATACGTCTATAAAGTACTGGACTTAAACATGGGAGACTCCTGTGCTTTTCCTGTTTCCAGCTCTAACATGCACTTTTTTTATCAAGACAAGTCTTAACCTGGTTGGGACCAGTTAAAAAAACTGTTAATTTTAGGTGACAGTAATGAAAAGCTCTTTGGAAATCACTTAAAAATGTGGTTCCCATCGAATTAGAAGGTTAAAAAGTGCTGTTAAGTCCTTAAAAACCTATAGATATGTTGTCTTCAAATGTAGGAAATATGTTGATTATGTGTACTTCCTGTTATACAATAATGCATGAGATCACAAAAACACCTACTGTCCCAAAATACAATAGGGAAAGAAAAGGAACTCAAGATTCCCGTGTCACTTTAAGCGTAAGGGTTCAGCCCTTGTAGCAGAGCTCCTCCAGATAACATTAGAACCCATCTGGTTCTGAGTTATAACCACTGTCTGGGCCAAACCTGTCTTAAATTTAACAGACCAAAACATTTCCTTTCTTCTAGTCATCTTAATCAACCGTCCACTTGGATGATTCTCAATCTACAGCAGGCGATGGCCAAAGTCCGATAACCAAAAAACTGCTTCCTTGATTTCACAAATATAACTGAATAATCTTGAAGTGAGGAGTGATGAGGAAACAAACATCTCCACATCATTTATCACTTTCCTTTCTTGCATCAACCTCCTTAGATTGTTTGAACATTTCCACCAGCCTTGTACATCATCCAGAACATTGTATGGCTTTTATTTTGAGAGATATTATCATTCTTGAAACTCCACCAAAAATCCCTATCTTAAATCTCTCTCTCTCTCTCTGCCTGCTTAATGCTATTTTGATTTAACACCTAGCTTCCTCCGACACCTTTCCTTTTCCTTAGCTTGTCTGATCCTGCCAGCATGCGCTAGCCCCTGTCTGCATACCAAACCTTTGAGATAACATTTGCTCTTTTCTTTATAATCCAGCATATCGCAGGTGGAAGAAGCAAGGTGATAGGGGAAATGTGTTCGTGATGAGTGCAGTGATGATGTATTTTGCTATGAATGTCAGGCCTGTTCTTCACCCTGATCGTAGTATGGAACTCAAGCATGATGAAAGACTTAAACATGTCTGTTGAGGAGACATGTGAAATTAGGTTCAACAGTTATACTTCCATGCAAATAATAGGCAAATTGAGACTCAATTTCTCCACAGTGGACAAGAAAAGCTGTTGCAAAACAGTTTCATTGAGCAGTGTTGTGCAAAATGACTAAAATGTTCCAAAAATGTGACATAATGCATACTCAGGCAAGAATTCCTCTTTCTTAACCAGAAGTTGAAAAATAAATGGTAGATATGCAGTTCATACTGTCTGCTACAGCCCATTGAATTGCATGCGTCAAAGGAAAATTTGGTATCCTTTGTGTGATGCAGCCGGTTTCTAATGACATGCCTTGTGTGCTCCTTGTCTTAAACTTGGTGTGAAACGAGATGGTCAATTAGGGGTTTGTGATGCAAATACATATGTCCCCTCATTCCCAAAAGGCTAGCCAGGGCAGCTAATCGAGCTCTGAGGCCAACATCCTCTAAGGAGTTATCATAATACAAGCCACTATTGGGTGAGTGCCAGAATCCCATCTGGCTCCGCACGCTCAACATAATACTGCTCCCCCTGCTGCTGCACACATCCACTTGACCCCACATTGCGGCTTAACAAAAGCTGGGTCACCCCCGACCAGGTACGAGTCAGGACAGGTCCCTGGGTGGAGCCTTGTGCGCTAATGCCATGTGACAAGCAGGGGACAACCGGATAATGCTCCACAATCAGACGGCTGGTCGTTTGGCTGCACTGCATGGTCCTCAGATCGGTGCTAGAGCACAAGCATGCAGGGGAGACCTGCTTATTTGTCTGACAGGCTTTGTGCTCAGTTAACAGCAAGTAAGAGTTTCCCCACAAAAACTGAGAAAGGCATGCATAACCATAACACATCAATGTCTTCCTCAAGCCATTTGAAATTGCCTCTTGTAGACTTAATGTTTTTCCAACAATATTTCCTTTAGTTTACGTGTTTCAGATTGTCAAGAAAGTAAACCTTTGAACTGATGATGTATGGTATAGTACTGTAGGGTGGGTTGGTACAGATCTATGGGACCCAGAAGTTGAGACTCAGTAAAAACTTACTTACACAAGCAGCACCATAGGGTTAAAATGATATTGTGAAAAATGCCCACTAATTAACCTTCAGGTTAATTAGTCTAACTTATCTGATCACTCAGCTGTTCTCCTGGCACAATAAAACCAGTATAATAAGAAATACATATCGGTGCTAATGACACTACCATTGTACTATCTAAACTGTTTGTTCAGTGAAACAGGCAAAATTAACTCTGATATTGAAATAGATGTAATAAAAGATTAGTCAACATTAAACATATTGCATCTGGCAACAGCAAGCTAATAAACAGAGCAAATACTGTAGACCCCTGGGCCTTTTAAACAATCTAATGTTGGAGTGAAGCACACTGAGAACGGTAAATAAAGGGTGTATCCAAGTAGGCCTGTACGATAAACTGGATTTTAATCACAATATCCACCACATGATCAAACACAATTGGCAGGAATTTAAGTTAAATGTGCGCTGCACCTATAGAAAACTATCTGATCACCTATTGAAAATCCAATTGTGCATACATTTCAGGCATGTAGGGCACTAAGGATTCATCACCAGGCCTGATTTGCCACAACCTGGGTCTGAAGGGAAGTGGCCAGAGTCAAGCTCGACACATGTTGTCACGCAAGTGGGTTGCTCAGCAGCCAAGGTCAAGCTCGATGGCATTTCTTTTGTCTGGTTCTTTTCACACCGTTTCTGGGCCCTTGGGACATCCACAGCATGACCAGGGGCTTGACTTTTTCCAATATATTTTTTCTACATTGTTTTCTAATGCAACTGGTCATAAGCAAATACATCCAGAGGGACCAGGGTTTTGCCAATCATCCTTCCTACCCAGTGGTGCCCTCATGTAGCTTGTTGCCATATCTATGTCTAACCTCAGCTTCAATTTTTGGCACAAGCATGCCTAAAAGTTCTGCACAGTACAGTATATTACAAAACATTCCTACTTAAACCATGTTTGGTTGTATATCATGATCTGTGAATATTCTCCAATATCAATGTTAAATTGCAGACTTAAATCTACTCAACTTGCCTTTTCTGCAATTACTTCACTTCTGTTGCCATAATTGAGCAAATGCACTATTTCTTTGGGGAGGTAGACCACTGTGTAAAAAACTGTACAAGTATGAAGCTCACTGTGCCTTTTCTGTGTATACTGCAAACTGAAAACTTGTCCCAAAAAAACAGATGAATGTTGAACCACTGACTCTGCCTCAGCCAGTGGAAGGTTTATGGTTCTTTTGCGTTCTGCTTTCTGAATATTTGCAATGTGCCAACAGTCCAGCTGAAGGATTTTAAACTAAAAGGAGCATGGGTTCACAGTGAGTGAAAACACATTTAATTCTTTCAAGTTAGGCATTAAAAACAACCCAAGTTCATTCTGTAAGATAGGGCCATATGTCTTGTTTCTCCATACAGTACATAAACAGATAATTATCTCAACTCATCAGTTCAGTATCTTTGACAAGTACTAATGAGCTATCCAATAAAATATACATAATTGGTTTGGTATCCCTCAGTAAAGTCACAGCCAACTGAGCCTTCAGGGATTGTAGAAGGTTAAGATTTTTCAAAATAAACTCCCCGATGAAAGGATCTTTGCAAGCAGATCAAACATAACATTCCTCTGGTAATCTATTCCATTAGTGACTGACTGTGCACCACTGAACTCACAGATCAATAAGGCTTCGACCCTGGCAGATCAGTCTGAAGGTAATTACACTCAGAGCACAAACTCCGCCTTTTCAATCTCTTAAGCTCTACAACTACAAGCTTTGTGAAGAAAAATATATCACCAGCTCTGAAGCAGGATGATTTTTTGAGTACATTATCAAACAAAAAAACATTCATTTTCCCAGGAAAGTTATTATAGGTAACTCCTGAGCTGTTTTTACTGGGGAGCTGCACAGGAACAATATTATGTTTTCTTCTTCAGCTGAAGTGTGAACAGTTTGAGCTACACACATTTGAGATGCTATTTGCTGTTGTTTCACTGTTTTCATTATTGACTCTGCTAACACCCAGTATCATCTATCAAACACATTTATCTTAGACTCTTTTGTCTTTCTGTTGAAGTGTAGCTCACCAGTTTTGAGTCCAGTATTTGATAAGTTTCAAAGTCGCATATGCAAGAATTAATATTGCAAATTGATATTCCTATCAGAGGAAAGCATCCCACTGCTTCCTTTCATCACAACCATTTGGGTTTTTGCCATTTTCTGAAGAAATTTCTTTTATTTTGAATTGAATTTAAAATCACTGCTAGCATATTAAAACAGCCAAAAACCAGAACCAAGCAGTGAATGAAACACAGCAGGAATGTTTGATGAGAGCTGAGGGAAGAAAAGGAAGCAGAGAGACCCACTGGTGAGAATGAGCTGACTGGACGCTGTGAGTGACAGGACGTCTACGTTAACTTGTCCATTTGCTGTCTGTCTGTCCATTTGTTTGGCATAAATAGGAGCAGAGGAGTGGAGGAAAAAAGTGAGAGATGATGACCATCAGTCAAGGGTATTCATCTTTTTCCAAGTGGAAGAGTGGCTGTTTGAAGGAGATGATGATGGCAGGAATGGAGGGAGTCAGAGCATTGGTGTGGTGTGTGTGGGGTGTGTGTGTGTGTGTGGGGGGGGGGGTATGGCAGAATGGAATGCAGACAGTGGGAATGTTTCAGAACATTGTGATGGAAAATGTTGGGTTTGGTAGCATTTTTGAATTGCACTGACTGCAGGAAAAAGACCCCAATATTTCTGATTTTTTTTTTGTAAGTCTATTTTCATTTGCAATCCATTTTGTTTCTATGAAAAAAGGTTCCACAGGACCATCCACTTTGGAGTTACATATGTTGCCATCTTGAATGCCATCTGCAATCATTGTCTATCATCATCTGACAACATTAAAAATACCTCTGAGAATGGATGCCAAGTCCTCTGTAATATGGTGTAGCCAGGGGTTAGTACTGAAAAACTTCTGGTCAGTTCCTCATTTTTCATGCAGTGTTCACATCTGCAACATAAATGCTGTCATTTCTTGGTCCATTACATCCCCCAGAGTAGAGTCTGTTCATCAGTTTGTCATAAGTCTCAGTTCAACAAGTTACACAGAGGCTTCACTGTGGCTCATGACAGCCAGTGAACCCAAAATAAACACATTTTCAAAGCTTTTACAAAGTTTGCCAAAATATCCTTATCATCATGCAGAACTGTAAAAGTCTAACTTTGTTGAGACAGTCTGGCAGAGGAGAAGAAAAAAGTTTCAAACATTTTTTAAATGGATGTTGATTCAATCATTTCAAATGCCTTTCAGTTGGAGAGGGAGTCTTTACTAGCAAATACTGATAATAATTATTAGTAGTTCATAAGACTGATAACTGATATTTGGAACCTTAGTGTTTTTTAACAATGTTCAAAATGTGCTTCATGTGACAAAAGTAAAATTGCTATACCAAAAAAACTAAAGAATAGAAACCATTTAGCCCTAACTCCATCATGAGGAACAGCACAGAACAACACAGTTACAGGAGAAACACAGAAAGTGATGCCATCCGTTCACCACGTCCGTGGTACCCCAGCTTAAGTGTTGACTGGCTACTACTCATGTGACGTCAAGCAAATGAGATTGTGCTGTATAGACATGCGGTCACACCATGGAGAGTTACAACAGAGACAGAGGGGAAGATACACTTTGCAGTGGAAACAAAGTAGTGCAGTTTTTGATTAGGCTAATTAACTTTATCCTTTCAGGGTAAAATAAAATTCAGACATGGATAATTGGTCAAATACCAAATATCGGCTTCAATAATTAGTCAAGCTTATAATCAGTTGACCTATAATCTATATGCTGAATAGCTTGATGATTTGTGGCTTAAGGTGAAATTTTAACATAACCCCTATACTTTTTGTTGTCACATGGACAATTTTTAAATAGTTCAAACAGTTTGGACCACAAATGTACTACAGACAAGAAACCACAACACCTTTTATGCTGACTATCCAGACTCCCGAGTAAGGACTGCACATTTTGCTAATGTGGTTACAAGCACTACATCGAGTATGTGACCAGAGGAATGTTGCACACAACGATCTCCCAGCATGGATGGCCTTTAAAATTAAGGGGCTTCACAGAAAATAATTACAGGCTAAAACAACCATTTACATTCCAAAAGGTTAAAAAATGTGCTTTTAAAAAAAGAGTGTCATTCAAGATGAAACATGTTGGCAGCCATTAAAATGTTTAATGGATAATGTGAATTGTCTGGTCTCCACTCTCTCCTCCCAGCCTGCAATTAAAGCAAAGCTAGCCAAGGTCAGGCTGAGTGACAGGCTGACAGACCTATAGATTACTGTCTGTCTGTTTAATCCCTGCCTTTTACTCCCTGCACTGACTGACGCACTCACCCCTCCCATTTAAAACTCCAATGCCTGTTGACTTGGCTGCTTTCATGTTTGATGGACAGATGGGACATCCCTCCCCGTGACCCTGTGACATTTTTTTCTCACCCGTGACTACAAGGGTCGCCACTCAGAGTGCGGCTGCTAAAGGGCAGTGGGGAAAGGTTGTTAGAATGGTTGTAGTGAATATTAAAATTATAAGCATGTGGATAAGTTCTCCAAAGTCGATTGCACATTGAAATGTAAGGTTTTGCAGACAAAAGAGAACAAGACTAAAACCTAGTATATGGCTGACTGCATCTATCTGGGATGCCTGTTGAAATGCCTGACTGAATTGTATGTTGTGGCAGAGTGACTTTTTGTTGGGGGGTGTACTTGTGCTGTCCCTAATGTCTGTGGGTTGAGGACTGACGAATCCTAATTCCCGTTCAGAAATCCAGATCATATGGTTCAGTTCAGCAAGAAGAGCCGGCTTTGTCGGCTCTTTATTCGGTACCAATTTGGCTTTGAAATTTGAAAAATTAAGCCTTTTTTTGGACCCATGATTGATATAACTGCATTTTTTTGCCAAAAACTGTTGGACTAAGGCCCCCGTCCACACGGAAACGAATTCAGGTGTATATGCAAAAGTTTTATGTCAGATCGGCGTTCCACACGGAAATGGCGTTTCGGGTGATTGTAAATGATACTTTTTGAAAACAGGTCCCAGAGTGCATACATCCGTAAATGGCTACCATTTCGTCTTCGTGTGGACGGATATCCACATCGTTCTTGAAACAATTACGTCACACATAGTGTATCTCCCTTAAGGCGCCTGCGCACGTTTGACCAAAACATTAATGGCGGACTACAGGGTTGTGTTCGTGCTACAGAAGCTACTGAGCTTGTTATGGCTTTTACAGCAAAATCTGATGCTCCTTTACGACCACCACGAAATGCATAAACTACATGTTCCTAAATCCAACGCGGAGAACAACCAGAAGGACAACTAGAAGCTTGTGTCAGTTTTCTGTGATGTTCTTCTTCTCCTTTGGTGCATTTCCGTGGCAGCGTTGCAGTGCCATGGCATATGCATTACAGCATTTTCAGTCGTTTCAGTGGTTCCTGAAATGACTTTGTCTTACGGAAAACTTTTTCAAAATGAAACAGCAATATATTGTTTTCGTCTCAGTGTGGACGGAGTCTAAATCCTTTTCTTTTCAGAAGAGCACAAATTTTACATAATGCTTTATATAAAACTATATTTTATTAGACAAGCACCAGTTCAATGACTTTTAATATGTTTAATGCTGTAATTTTTTTACATAAAAACAAAAAAACACAGCATGAGTAGTCTTCTGTGATTTTCATTAAAATAATAATAATAATAAAATAAATAACTCTTCTTTGTCAAAATATATACTGGACAAGCCCATCGTAATGATCGGAAACCCATTCTACAGCAGACTGGGAGTAGAGGGAAAACATCTTTTCTGTCATGGAAAGCTTTCAGTGTTGCTCTCTGTGCTTGTTTTAATAAAGAACAATGTACAGTTCAGACAAAAGCGCTACCACGGCTAAGTCCAAGCTAATGACTCCACTAGCAGGCCTTGTATACAAGCACTCACGACAACTAACCCTTTCCCCATAACTATTTCATACTCTTGCCAAAGCAGATAAGCAGAAGAGTGACAGCATCGTTTTCTGTCGCGGAAAGCTTTCCATGTTGCTCTCTGCGCTTGCTTTAAAGGAATGCTGTCCATTTCTGACAAAAATTGTCAGAATTGCAGAATTGTGAAAAAATCTTTTTTTTCTAACATGAAAAGCTTATAAGGTTGTTTTTATGCTTTATGTCAAACAGAAACGTGGTCCAATTCTAGTAAAAAGGATGCAATGCTTAAGCTATATTTAGGGTATTTCCAGCAGTGGAGGCAGCCATTACCAAGCTTTCAGTACAATCAAACCCAACTCTGTATAGTATGACTCTGAAAGTAAGATCAGTCAGTCAGTCAGTCAGTCAGTCAGTCAGGCACAGCCAGAACCATCTGTAGGGCTGACCTCAGCAGTCAGCCAAAAAGTAGCAAAACTAAAACATGTTTGTATTAAGGATAGTAATAGAAGCATAAAACCACTGAACATAGGGGGCAAATGGTCTAGCAGTTACGGCATGCTCTATTTACAGAGAGAAGCACAGGTTCAATTCTGACCCATGGCTCCTTGCCTGCAGGTCATTCGCCACTTTCTCTCAGATGATTTCCTGTGCTATCCACCATCCTGTTCTCAAAAAATTATGCCACAAAGCCCCAACAAAAAAAAGATAAAAACTCAAACACAAATACAATGTAAGATGCCATGTCTGCCCTACACAGCCCACAACAAGCCCTGTTGTCTGCATAAAGCCTTAATGTAAATACCACACTGCAATTACAGCACACCAGGCATGAAATGTGCAAATAACATTTGCCCCAGTACAGATAATTTTTTTTAAACCCAAATGCCAACAGCTAATCAACTGCAAATTCTCTGGCATGTTATTGTTGGCAGTTATGCTCAGAGAGATTTAGTTTGCGCACATAGAATGAGATAAGAAATGATGAAATGACCTTTCCAGTGGTTAAACAGTCATGATGCAGGACATTAATATCCATTGTATGGTATCTCAGAACCACTATTTTTTGATAGTATTCAGTGAATTGTAACCGCTCAGCTTTGTGTAATACTTTTACTGTAAGCAACACATCTGTATTTAAATTTTCAGGGGGCAAATGCCAAGATGTGTCTGACCAAAGACAGAAAAAGCGTGAAGAACCTGTTCTGAAAGAGATAGTTACTAGATATAATGCGGAAATTCAGAAAGGTAGTCCAGATGCTTATCAGTCTTTAGTCAACCTGCATGACAGTATAGGAAATCATGGTCATAGTCACTTCATCTGTCCACACATGGAGTGTTGAAGGTGGCACATGGAGGCTAAAAACCCTCTTATCTTTCACTGTCATACCTGCTCATAAATCAGTGCGAAGCCATCCGCTCTGCACTGATAAGGCAGCCAAACACACGCTGCTCAAACACTACACAAGGACTGAAGAGAGATTTTTTTTTTTATTCAAAGCAGTTGCTCTAGCTCTCTCACATTCCTGTCTTCTATCTTTGTTATCTGTTTTTCATTCATCAGATCTGAACAGCAGACAAGCCTTTTTTTTTCCCCTGCTTGGGGCTTGTTTGTTTTGCAGTTCGCCATATTTTCTCTTGTAGCTTTTCCAGCAGTCTGGTTCTGATCATTTGAAGAACTTGTGAATCATTCCAAATATTCTCACAAGAAAGAGTTGGGAGAGCTGAGAAATTTTCGTTTGATCGTCACACAGTCAGACACCGCATAAAAAAAAGATAAATAAATTAAAGAAGGAGACATTTATTACAGCTTAATCTGCCAGGTTGAATTTCACCGCCTGCTTTTGATGACTGTGATACTCAAAAGTGTGTCAAGGACAGTCCGTCTCATGATATGAAACAGAAGCCTAACGTTGACATTAATGGGAGGCAAAGCCAGTACTTCTCTCCACAGCTGCTGCCTTATCTTTAGTTTATGTCCTTATCTGGATTAATGATGAAAACAGTTACCATGTTTATTACAAAGTTATGTTATTCAGCTTGAGATAACCTTTACTAACCGCCACTGCTTGAACTAGATCTAATTGTTGCAGAATCAGACTGTTTCTTTCAGTGTGAATTTAGAAGAGTAATACCACCAATGAAGGACAAACTTGAGGCGATATGGTGGGTTGACTCTTAACTTTGCTGAACTTCAATCTGAAATATTTATGAACCTTCTAAGACTGACCTGACCAACCAGCATCATTTGAGGAGAATGAGGGGGTAGCTGTGGGCGGGGTTTAATTGTACAGCAAGCCAGTCAACAATGACAACAGGTCATTTGCTTAGATGTAGTTATAGAGGCAGTTCTTATCAGAACTGGACCTCATTTCTTTATTTTAGGAGGAACAAAGAACCTGACTGTAGACTTTTTTTGGCTTGAAGGATGTTTTTGCTCGCCTTTAATAGGTCTCAGCTTTCATTTGTGGTAGTAACAGGTGTGGTTAAGGTGTACTACAAGTTTAAAAACAGTTACAGCCAGTGTAGTGGTTAGCTCAGCTATAGCTATAGCAGCAGTTTCATTAGAACTGGACAGCATTCCTTTCATAAAAGAAGAGCGAAGAACTGCACTGAAAGCTTTTCTTTGCTCCTCTGACCAGCATTGGCATAATTTGATCCAATAACTGGCTCCACTGATAGTAAAAAAAACAAAACAAAACAAAACAAAACAAAAAAATAAGCTGCTGCCAGCATGCTAACTGTATTGTGTGTTTTGTTGCATTGATTGGCCCACAATAAATGCAACAGACAGAACATTCATCCAATCACCCTGTGAGATATTTTCAAAGGTTCTTCCCTTCCCAAACACAAACTAAAGGAGGCTGCCCAGTGCAGTGAATGAAAGAAGCAGTCCTGGCATGCCAGATTAGCTTGTGTCCGTAAAAGGCTTTTTTGTTTTGGCAGGCAGAGAATATTTTCTGTACTAAAGTGCTGCAGTTTAGCAATCTCAGTGCACAACTCTCAGTTTAAAACAGTTAAAGTTTTGGAATAGCAGAATTGGAGATGCTGCTTATGCCACCAGTCCAATGCAATATTTTCACAATTTCTTTGTGAAATTTCCTTGGATAAAGCAACAATAAAAGGCATTAAAAAAAGAACCTGGTGGACTATAGTTTTTAATCCTTACCCTTTCCAGGCTAACCTTGCAAAGCAGATGGATACGCCCGTTTCCTTGCTTCTCACTGGCGAATCCATCTTGCAAAGCTCCCATCTCAGCTTGGGCCATTTAGAAAGTGACAGGACCAATCAGTGACGAGGGGCATTACTTTAAGGCACAGCGGAGTCATGACGTAAGCAAGCAGCGAGAGAGGCCGGTGCAATTATGGCGGAAGAGCTTAACGTGGATACTGCTAAAGTGCCTTATCAGAACTTGATGACATTTCTTCGTTAAAAGAAGAACAAAGAACAGCACTGAGTTGTTTTCTTTTCATAAATGACAAAAGTCATGTACTGATATGTCTATTGTCACCATGGTTCACGTTATTCCTCGGTAGCTGCGCACGCACACCTTAGTCGCAGCTACGCCATGTGTTTTGTTGCTCTGTTTGGCCTGTAAAGATGTGACAGACAGAACATTCATCCAATCACACTCCGAGTTTTTTTCAAATCCTCTGCCCTTTCCCAAACGCTTAGTATTGAAGGTTTTCCAGATGGATGTGTGAAACAAATCCAAACAATTTCTGCAGACTAATGCTGGATGCATAATTATCTTGAAATAGCTAAACCAGCATGGCAACCGTTTCAAAGATGTCGATGCTAAAAGCTATAAGGCTATGCAAACTGGTCAAACTTGAGCACACATCCTGTGTCTGATTTGCATAAGACAATATTGTTTCCCTGTAATAAATTATTGCCATAGACAGAGAACAATCCTTTTAGAACCACAGCATCTAATCTGCTCATAATGCCTTGCAATGGGTTGAGTTTAATTAATCATGCATAGATGGTTTAATAGGACAGTGTAATCCGTCCACGGTGGTGAAAAGGTAAATTTCACGCTGTGCACCAATCCTTTACGCCAGTGACATTGGTATAATCAGAAGCCATGGACTAATGAATTCCAAGCTTTTTATACCCTCCAAATGCGATTACACTTGAACAAAGCAACATTTAAGTTGGAGATCTTCCCAAATGTCAGGAGACAGTTTTTGTCTGCTCTGTGGGATTCTCAGCTGAGTCGACCGCATTAAAACTCGATCTGTCAGCCGTGGAAAAGAGTTTGTTTCTGTGTGTTTGTGCCAGGAGGTACCACTTCCTATGAGTTTTCTGAGGGGGCTGTCTGTGGTCTTCCATCATCATAGCGCAGACGAAGCACATGGCGCTGAGGAGCACATTGAATCATCTAACATGAAATCGCACTGAACATGAAAGCCCAGGATCATAGCCAGGCTCTGACTGATGACTGTTTCGGCATTTGGGCCAAAAGGAGAATAAAGTGAGGGAGAGAGTAATGAAAGAGAGAGAAAGTTAGCCGAAGGAGGAAGAGGACGGAGAGAGATGGGTATTGCTGTGGTGCCAGTGTTGTATGCCACTCCCCCCTCCGCTTCCCCGGGGACATGAATGAAGTAAATGAATGATGGACCCAACCCACACAAACGCCCCTCTTCTATTGAGACTGAGCAGTCCATTCACCGGGATGAGTGAGGCGTCGACACCAACAACAACAATAACAACAGCAACATAGGAGGCCCGCACTCCTGTTTCTCATTCATACATATGTATGCAGTCACACAGACACACACATATGGCACAGATACTATGGGACAACACTGCCAACATACCATTAGGAACACCTAGAGGGCTTCCTGAGAACAGGGCCGACTAACAAAGCACTGAGGCAAAGAGGCGTGAACAGGGCTGGGATGGAAGAAAAAAAAACTTGGCATGGTGTCAATGCAACCTCCACAATGATCAGGGATGAGAGGCTGTCTCCTCCCATCCACAATCAGCACATTATCAGGGAGCCCATCAGAGCATGAACCCAAAAAACAAGGCCTGGAAGCCTCATGTTCAACCACATTCGGCCCCCTTCCTCCTCCGCTCGTCTCGTCTCTGTTGTTCTTCCAGGATGAGATGGGTTCGAGGGGAGGGGGGCTCGCCCACACATGGGGGGGGGGTGTCTCACTCACAAGGTCTGACCTTCAAACTCAGGCATTACTCGCCCGAAGCCACAGCAGCTAATGGAACACAGGGAATACAAATCCGATTGAAGCGAGATCAATCTGACAAGGAGGGCTTTGCTATTTACCAAGCGTTTACATCTTGAACCTTGAAGGTGGGCTTTGTAATGATGTTAGCATCTGACTGAGGCTCAGTTTTCACCAGTTATGCATCCTGCAGAGAGAATAAATGTAGAGCGTATGAAAGGAGGCGAGGGTTGAAGCCAAAAGATGAAATACAGCTCTGACAGGAGGAGGAGGAATGTTCAGGCTCTTTTTTAATCCAATAGTGAGACAGCACTCCTGCAGCCTCCCACAGGATCATGGTCAGGCTGAACCACAGGACTAATTTCTCTCATAATCACAAAGACAGATACCTGGTCTCCATCCAATGTACGCTGTACACACACACAGGCTTGATGGACTATTAGTCTGAATCTCCCACACCTGAAAGATTACAGGAGGTAGTGGGTGTTTGAGGTTGCACAGTGTCAGCCTGAAAACAAGTTTGACCTTTCATCTATGGCATGAAGTATGTGCTGTGAAACTTTTCCAAACTGGCACAGAAGGAGCAAAATTGATTTTATAAATATTCAGCATAAAGAAACCATTCTAAATACATAGACTTTGGCCTCACATCATACTTTCTATGCTGCTGAACAGAAATGCAGTATGGAACCCACTCTAGGCTTTAGTTTAAATTCTGCAGGTTGTCAAAGTACTTACAACACTTACCCTTGGACAATCTATCAAACATTACAAACTTTCTCATTACCAAGGTATAACAACTGATGCTTTGTCAAACATTACTGAACAGCCTTTTATTCAGTGTAGCATAAAGCCTTCTGCAGCAACATTAATGCCTGGAGAGCCGTCAGTATATAGTGTCTCCTCTCTGCTGCACAGACCATGCAGTCTCGTCTTGAGCCGTTGTGGACCCAGTGGTGCCAGGGCTGACTAGGGCATCCTCAGCACTCACTGGTTGTTTGTGTTTTTATCCATTGATGGAAAGCTGTGATGGTGGCTGTATAGTTTTCTTTAAGCATAGTCAACTGCTAAGCATATGTTAATATACACTGGATTATTTTTTACCAACTTCAAGGAACTACTGGCCCTGTTATCCTGAAAAAGGTTTAGGCACCCCTGCTCTACAGAGTGGTTGTGAAATATCTGAATCATCTGAATTTTATAACTTTATTCTCTGATTTTCATCATTAAATATGATTAGGACACTTAAGTGACTAAATAATTCAGAATTAAAGTATTCTCCTTCACATTTACATGGAAATAGTAATTCCAAATTGAGGTTTACATGGAAAACACGTTTAATCGCCTTTATTCAATTCCGCTTAAGGTCTGGGGGTTGGGAAGGGTTCTGATTGGACAGGGGGCGGACGTGACGTATTTACATCTACCGGAAGAAAACAAACTCCGTCTGCTTCCGTCCATCCACTCTTCTCATTATATCCCTATCTTCTAAGGCTCTTATTAAAAAAATAGTCTCAGCTTGAGTCCAACGCATGCTTCGGGCGGCCATCCTGGAATATGTGCCCACTAGCGCGGAATATGTGCGTCCTCGCGACAGGACAAGGGAACGAGCTTGCGCAGAATGACCGGAATTAATTTAAAGCGGAATGAACATATACATGATCGAGGAATTATTCAATTCAGATTTAAAATCAGAATAAACCAGCTACTTACTTCGGATTTAAGTTTAATTCGGAATGGTCATTTTCATTCGGAATTAGGTGTTTAAAGGTCATTTTTAATCTTTTTAAAGAGGATTTAATTTTTATTCTGAATTAAAGGGGAATTATAGCTCTCATGTAAACGTAGCCATTGTCCGTAAACACTAAAGTAACAAAGCGCAACCTATGAAGAGAATCATTTGGACAATTTGTAAGTTTGTTTAAAGCCAGCACTTTTCATTAACCCCAGGGTGCATGGTTATTGTCAAGCACTGGCTCATAGCTTAACAGTCTGAGCAGTCACCAGCTGAGGTAAACCATCTCAGCCAACGCTCAAACACAGCTAATAGGAAGCAGACACATCATTTGTCTGCAGGATGTTCATGCACCCACACTACTCTCCTTTTTATTCTCAGATCCATTCATCCATCCATCCATGCTCAGGCTGAGATAGCACACCTGACACTGATGCCCCACAGTCCATTAGCATGCTCAGAACCCCATCTCAGTCTGCTCTATCAGTCCCTTCATACTTCCCTGCGCTCGCTCTATCTTCCTGACAGTCTGACTCTTGCCCTTCTTATCTGAGTCTCTCTGTCTTTCTGTCTCTCTGTCTCCTTCTCTACCTCCTCTCCTCCTAGAGAAGCTCCTCCACAGGGGAGGAGAACAAGTCTGTAGTCAGTCATGTTGAATTCAGATAACATTACTGTGATAGGAATGCAGAAAATCCTCACAGACACATGATACCAACAATAGCTCGTCAGATGTAACTCTCCCACAGCATGTCTCCTGCAATCTAACGTCACTCTCCCTTCAGAAACACATGCTATCACTAACAAAACAGAGAAATTGTTGTCTTTTCTGACAGTACAAACTACTCTGCATTTTAGGGGTGCTGGTTTAGATCAGTCCTCATTGAAGAACCCCCAATATATAGGCTACAGTCCTGAATGTATCAGCCTAAGGTTCAAGTCCTGAGCTCAGCACTTTGATGCAAATCTCTGCAGCCCTATCCTCCCCACATTTCCTGTACGGTGGATAGTTGCACCCCAAAAGTCTTCCAAAAGCCACTTGAGAAGCTGGAGGCGGCAAATGTTTTGATGTTTTTCTTGACAAAAAAATTTGAGAAAAACTAATACATATAAAAATGTACAAACTGGCCCACCAACTTAACAAATCTGTCTCCAAAGTTGTACCCAGTTTATGTCTTAATCTTGATTTAAAGCAAAAATATTGACTTACTTCACACAGTAACCAACCCTGAACCCACAGAGTAATCCCTGGGAGAGCACATACATCTATGAAATATTCTTCAGAGGCAAAGCCAACCACCTGATCTCAAACCAACAGTGCACACTTTCAGTTATTGAAGACAAAACTGAGGGTGGAAAGACCCACAAAAATGCAGCAACTGAAGGCGGCTGAAGTAAAGGTCTGGCAAAGCAACTCCAGGGAGGAAACTAAATTTCCTGACATCTTTTGAGTCAAGACTTCATACAATCATTGACTGTCTATTTTTATCCTAGCATTACAAAAGTGCTTCTGTTTTTAACAATGTTAGTTTGTACTCAAAGTTTTAAGGCCCTGAAAGTTCAGGTTTTTGGAATAAACCATTATGATCCATCAATGTCAGCTGTTCCTACATTTGTGAAGCAGACTTCACCGTGCGTTCGATAATCCTCTGGCTGTATACACTGTTGAGACTTTTGATAAGCCACTGCAACGCCTCCCTCCAGCAACAGCAATGCAAGATAGTCCACCACTACTCCTTGCAGCCCAGTTTAGACAAAAGATCTGTGACACAATGAGACTTTTTTAGAACTGGTGATGGTTGAAGCGGTCTGACGAGGTTGCCATTGAAATCAGCTCGTCAAGTCAAAAACAGCTGATAACAGGATGTTGCAAGCAGGTCAATGTGAAATAGGAAATGGAAACTGTGTTCAAATTAGAATTTAATTAATTTTAGAAATTGTCAGTTCTTTTCCACTTTATTTTTTACACCAAAACTTCAGCCCATAAACACTGCTGTAGGGCTGACGGCTTCCATTCGGTGGGCTGATTGTTTGATCGAAAAGCTTTTGTCCAAGCAAGATCCCCCTGGTCAACGAGTCGACCAGGCAATACACGTGCTGTGGAATTGCGTTGCCACCCTACAATGGTGTTGACAAGGGGGATTTAGTGATGAATAACTCTTGTGTAAAATCTAATAAATGCAGGTAGAAGAGAAAGATTTCAGAGCACTCACTCGTAAAAATAAGACATTTTAAGACTTTTTAAGGATCTGTAGGAACCCTGCAGCTGCAAATTCTTACCCGTCTAATCATGAATCTGTGGTCTAAACGAACTTCATGTCTCATTTCATTTTAAAAACTCAGCTCAGTGGACAAGACAAGTTATCTGCACCTTGTGTGATCTAGTATTTACTTTTTTGTCCTTATTATCTCTACAATCCCTAACAAGTTCCTTTTCCAGTGAAGTTCCACACAGGAAGTTTTAGATGGTACAAAAGTCCAAATTAAATAAGATGAATTGTGATCAAGAACAGGAAATTCAAGATTAACAGTGATTTTAAAAAATGTAGTGGTTTGACAGCCCTAGTTCAGACACATGCATTCAAAGTAAAATAAAGGGCTGCATCCCATTTTGATTTATTATTATTAACAAAAACATTTCACATGAAAATAAATCACATCAAATGCTCAACTTAACTTCACAGCCCACAAGAAATTTTCAAACTTAATCTCATCTGACCGACCATTCTTATGTTTCATCTCAATCATGCATGTAGTACAAAGTCTGGAAATTGTGAATCACAATAACTTGAGCAGAGATTTGATTGAAAATGTTTCCTTTGTTCATTCAAAAGACTTTGGCATACAAAATCAAAACTCTTGCCATTCTAATTTCCTTTTGTTTGATGAATCAGTCTTATGACTCATAGTTCAGATCAACTTTGCTCCTTTGTTACATGTTACTCAAGTATTACAGATGTTTCTTGCATCTTGCTTTCTTTGTCCTTTTCTGTTTATTTTGTGTCTGTTATTACTGAGTACTAAATAGCACTTGTTTTCCTCTGTGTACTGATATAATGATGTATTGTTCTTTAAGCGGTCACTGAAGGCAATTGAGCTTAAACCCAACAAGTTTTGTAAGTTGATATGATGTCTACCAGGGTGTTAAAGTAGCAAAAACATAAAAACACACACAGTCAGTAAGTGCACAAAACATGACAGAGTGCGTGTTCCAAGTAGTTTCCCACCCCAAGTGTTCACAATGGTAACCACATGAGCGAGGTCACGGCACTGCCGTAACTAGATCTGGACACTGACAGACAAATGATAATGAATGATAGCTGTCTGAGTAAACAAGTAGAGAAGTGCCCTTGACCTGCTGTCTCCTTAATTTCAGTCCAGGGTGCACCCAGTACCCCTCCCCCTCCCTCAAGGACTCCTTCTCCTCTGCCACATCTGGAGATCCTGTCTAGAAAAAAACAATCCTTCTCTTTTTCCCAATAAACCCTCCCTGGGAAACTTCACCAGATCACCCTGCAGCCTCTTCAAAGTCTATTGTTTGAGCTCATTTATTTTCTCGTTTGTCTTAACTAAGCCTCCTCGCCTCCATGCCGCTTCACTCCGGGTTTTTCCTGTGAGCAGACAAGACGGCAGACACCAGGGGAAATAAGCTCAGCGCTGTGATTACATCCCACCTTCTCCTCTGCTGAGAGGAGCATTTGAACCCGATTTGGTTTGTGAGGAGTGACAGGTAGATGCTGCTATGGCAACGGAACCAAAGCAGTGTCATATATAGAGAGAGCTTTGCAGAAGCTGTGCAAGAATATGAGCACACAAACATAAACAAGGCACACGTAACCGCATGGACTTGACATAAATATTAAAAGACTTTCTCCCCATTCCTCTCTGAGTAAAAGTCATTAAAATCCCCTCACTTACTCAGTCTCTAACCACAACTACTGTCCTCTTCCTCTAACCCACCTTCCTCTTCTTCTGCAAGTGCAGTCTCTGCCTCTAATAATTTGTCTAATAATCCACTTTTCATAATGATTGAACGGACCCAAAGGAAATCAGTGACAAAGACACAGCAACAGGAGCCAATCAAGCTCTTCAAAGAAGACACAAAAAAATGACATTTGTCTGATGTACCACGGTCGCTTACGTCTATTTTTATCCTGTCTGTCACATTTCAATCCACAAAATTGGCTGCAGGAGAGACCAAAGAGACAACAGGATGTTTTTTTATGAAAGCCCTGTCTATCACACACTCACTTTAACACACAAAAACACACATTCATCACAGTGTGTCTGTCACACACCTCCTGCTGAGTGTTGCCCCCCTTTGCACAGCAGACAGGCAACTAGGAAGGCTATTTATCGAGTGAAGGCATCTCATATGTACAGTCAATGCACACATAAGATCTCTGACACAGAGCTATTGACACTGACAGAGTTGAACAGAAGTATCGCTTAATACAGCATTTGGGTTTCTTCACCTAAAAAAGCCTGTTCAGTGAATAAAATGATGTAATTGTATTTTTAACACTTTGTTTTGATTTTGGTCTATTACTCTTATCTGCAATTTAATTTGTCTGAAAAGTGCTTTATCAACAAAGTTTGACTGGTTTGAGTAAAAAAAAAATCAAAGAATTTTTATTCCATTTTTTTGTTCTTTGCTGAAAATAGGCCAATAATAACAACAGAGGTCATGGGTGCTGCATTTTCAGAGTGATGTGTACAGTAGACTTAGAAAAACACATGCCATAATACTTTCTTTTAACCTTCTTTGTCTGGTGAAGTAACATCCGAGGATTTTTTTACATAAAAAAAGGGACACAAGCATTGGAAAAGGTCTTCACCTTTTCCATGGTTGTATATCATGTAAATCTTGGTCACCTGGGTTAGGATGAATGTAAATTTCCACAGAAAGTTAAACTTATGAAAACTAATACAGGGCCAAATGGCTGAGCACCAGGCTATTCAATCGGAGGCCCTGGGGCCCCCAAGGTAATTATTATTATTGGACATTTTGTGCCTTTATTGACCGAGGAGGACAGTGGACAGAATCGGAAACAGGGATGAGAGAACTGGGAAAGACATGCAGGAAAGTGTCACAGGCCTGATCATTTTTAAAGGCCCTTTAAGTAGACTGCTGACGCTTAAAGATGACCCACACAAGTTTTTATATCAAAATAACACAAGTTTATAATATTTGCATTATCAATGGTCACATTTATTCCCAATTTGTTTGATCCGCCAAACACTGTTGCAGTTCTTGTTTATACATCCCCTCTCATTCCTGCCTAACACATGCACTACTCTCCACGCCGTTGCCACAACAGTGAATTCCAGCACTTGTGGACATGTTTTTTATTTTCAAACTCGTAACCCATAAAGCCAGACAGAATACCTATTCTACTTAGAAAAGAGTTTGTGTTGTTACCTGTTTGTGCAGACCTGTGTGCTGACTCTGCAAAGATTGCATATTGGTGTGCAAGGACCAAAGTTAAGTAAACAGTTTTAAGACAACTCATGCTAACGGTGACATCACTTATCTCCAATTTTTGCCCAAAGACTTTGGGGCTAACCCCAAGTTGATAGCAAAGACACTGCATCATTTTTTGTGCTGAAACAGAGCAAGAGAGAGCTAATTTAGCATCACTAATGGTGTCATGCATTTTAGGCAAAATGAAAGGGACATTTACAGCTGACCATTAAGTCATGTATGCTTGTAACAACTGAGGGGGCAGTGCACATAGCTAAATATATGATCAATTATATATTACTTCATTCTGGAGGAATAAATAGCAAAGTTTTAATCTTTTCCTTTAGATTTATGTATCTTTCTACTCTTTGGATGGAATTCAGACTTTAAGTGCTTGGAAAACTATCCAGATGGCAGACAACAGCTCACCTAGCCTTTCCCACTTTCCTTGGAATTAAAAAAAAATCTGTCACTGATATCATTAGTTTAACAGTCAGCATTTATTATGACATCCTGAGTAATCCACCTACCTCAATACAACAACCCTAAAATAACTTCTGCTTTTATCTCACTTCTATATTTTCAGATTTTGCTGGCACAGTCAGAAAATTCTTTTTTATATTTATCATTGAAAGTTGCTGATGTAGCAAAGTATGTGACATTGAAAGCCATTTCTTATATTTGATCCAATCCATTATTATACACAAGGAGGGCAAAACATGAAGAATACTTCAGCAAAATGCACTCCAGTACAGCACCACCAACATCCACTTTGGCTTTAACTATTAATATAAAGTAGAATAACCTTTTCTTTACCCATTTAAATGTAGAAGCATTGTAAGAGTAGCATTAATGCTACCACTCTTGAACTGCATTGCATTAGACTGTGGCTCCAAAGTTATGGCTGATAAGAGAATATTGAATGTTTTACAAAGAGATCAACAAAAGAAACCCAGTATTTCTTTTCAAGCCTGCTTTCTAAGTTAGTGCTGCATTTTCTGCATATTAGCTGAGCAAAAATGCAAACCCTTTCTGTTGCACATGTCCACCCACTCCCCTTTCATACATTCCTTTGCTGCCTCACCGTTGTGCCTTCCTCTAAAGGAAAGTCCAGGCACTTCAGAGACCTCCCATTTCGCCTTTCGAGTGTGCTAAAACAGCACGCTCCAGCTGTAGGCGGCATACTGGGTGCTCTCCTGCCTCACCTGACACTGCCAACCTCTTATCACTGAGCAGATAGAGAGGGTGTGAGTGTGGAGTAAAGGCAGGGGAGGAGAGGGAGATAAAAAAAGAGAAAGAAACAGACAGGAGGGACACTATATTTAGCACGGGGAGCTGTCACCTTCTGTTTCCCTCTCCTGAATAATCAGACTTTGACAGCATGCATCCTGCAGAGCAGAGGTTGCTGGGATGCACCCCCCCTCCTCCTCCCTTCCTCCCCCAGCAGCATCTCTGGAGAGAAAGTAGCAAACTATTGTAATAATTGCTGCAGGCTTGCGTGCCACAGCCACCACACATTGGTCTGTGGAAACATTGTGTAGTACCATGACATTTTCTAATGGAGATAATTGGGAGAGGGGACAGAGTACTGGACCGCTGACTTATGCAAACAGGTACAATGTTGAATGTGTTGTGCATATGAAGACAGCCTGCTGCGTCCAAGTACTGTGTGTACGATTGAGTAGCAATGTGACCAAAAGATAAAAGCATCCTGCCTTCATAACTTCTCAGAAACTGGAATGCATCTAGGACAGAGACAGTATGTAGCTGTGACAAACTTGTTCCCATCATGTACTGATGATGATTATCTGCTGGGAAAGCAGTAAACAAGCACAGCTGGTAGCAGCAGGGACACAGAGGATATGGATTGGATAATGCAGTGTATGTGAGTGGTTCAGATGGAGTGGACACAGTGGACTTTAGTCTGGGCAAAAAGATTATTTGCTTTCACAGAAAACCTAGTAAACCAGTGTCGCTGCAGACTTGTGCTTGTTTGACAAAAATAAACATGTAACTCTTCTCTCCCTCAGACAGCCTGCCGCCCCTGCCTGCACTACTTTCCAGTCATAGTCAAAGTATTGGTTACTGTTATTCCCTCTTATCCTCACAAACCCTGGTAACGAAACAACTGTGTAGAGTTGTAGCTGCTTATAAAACATGCCAAAACGAATACTGATTCCTCTATAAGGGCTTTCCACAAGCACCAGCTGTCAGTTAAACAGCTGACCAGTCAGTTTCTGTCTGCTGCTTTTTTAGCTTGACTAACAAGTTTCAAATCACTTAAATTCAAAATGTTTCCTTGCAACATAAACTTACTGTGGTGAAATCATTCACATTTTATGTTTAGCTGTCATGTAAGGCTTGTGCATGTCCTACGCACAATGCAAGCAAGCGTCACTGTCAAAATAAACTTGATAAACTGATTCCTATTTTACCTACAGCATGTGAACAATCCTTTGTGATGTGACGTGACACAGCACTAAGTTTTCACCTGTCCTCACAATACTATTTTCCTCAATGGTTCCTGACATGGGCGAGGAACAAGAAAAGAGGTAGATGACAAGGGATCAGGAGTCTCTGAAAGGAAATTTCCTTGATCATCTTGCACTTTTATCACTCAACAGCGCTTGTTAGCTTTTTTTTTATAAATAGGACAAAGTGCTCAGTAGTAATAGCCATATTCATTTTTAAAATGTTATGCTCTGACTTTTGTCAACTCTTAGGAAAAACCAATCAGTTTAGAGTTGTCAAAGGCTTGTAAATAAAAAGTGCTATCCTTTCATTTGTCCACATTCAAAATAAAAGCAGGATAGATGTCATACTATTTAGGGGAATCTGAAAATTTCAGGGCAGAGAATAACATATTAAATGAATATTTCACAAGTTAAGTATGATGCAACACAATGTAAGACACTTGCATGCGATTAGGAAACGGTTGAATTTTAGTCTCTGGAAGTCTGATTTTAAGTGTATAAAGCAGCCATATTACTCTCATGAGATCTTTTACATAAAACCATCATTTTTGAAATTACTGTGTCAAAAACAAAAATCTAATCTTCCTGCTTAGTGTGAAAATTAGATTAGAATAGTTAGTAAATAACTTTATTTTACACACAGTTAAATTCCCACCACAAATTGTTGCTTAAACAATTGACAAATGCAGGAAATCAAGGAACAATGGTCAAAATTTCCTTGGTGACAACCCAAAGATGCCCGTTTATTAGTTGCGCTTCACTTTGTTTAACAAACCGTGGGTGGGTGGAGGGGTAGGGGCTAATCCAGATTTGAAGCAAACACAAGATACTGAATTTTGCGCTGTACAGAAATGATTATCACTCAGTGAAGAAGTCCTTAAACCAAGTAAATCATTACTGTTTGCCACTACAAGTCAACCATGCCAACCAATCAGCAGCAAGAAGCCAACAGTTGTGAAGTGGAAAACCTCCCTCACCAGTGGTTCGTTAAGCCTCCAGAGGGCTGAACAGTGATCTCCAGCATCCCAGATCCACCTCCATGCTCTCATGGCCCACTACGCCCACTACATTGTCTTTCTTGCCATCACAGCCCAAACAGCATTGCCACCTTCAAGAGAGCTTACTGTATATAAGGGCCAATGCAAACAAGGTCATGGTACCACAGTAAGTTATTTGAATGCCTGACCTTTGTTGTGTAGTACTTGTCAGATAACATGAACAACAGCACAAAAAAAAGAATCTATAAGTTACCACCTAACATGTACAAGACTAGATCAGCAAAAGTTAAAGGTATTCCTTTGTCTACATGAGTTGCAGAATCAACACAAACCAAAAGCTACTCAGAGTGTCAGTGGACTCTTTGAGTGCTTTGTCTCAAAGAAATGAGAAGTAGGAAAGTGTCAGTTAAGGTCTTGTTTTGGCTAGATTTTTTTTTGTTTGTTTTTTTTGTTTAGCTGAAAAAGTAAGCGCCTGTTTTTGGAGGATATAGTCTCCAACACACTTGTCAAAGGATTGAATCTGGACCCTGGTCCTGTTTGGTGCATGTCTTCCCCCACTCTCTTCCCCGTATTTGCTGTCTCTGTTCAACTTTCCTATTGAATAAATACAAAAAGCCAATTCTATGTGCGATATCAAATGAGACATTAGATCATGAAGGTAAATCATTCAAAACTGCAGCACAAGAAAATAAGACAAAAATTTCTTGATTCTTCCGTGGATATTTATAAAAAGCTCATCTCATATACATCTCATTATGTTAAACATCTTTAATGATGGATGTAATACAGCCACTATAATGTGTAATGTGCTTAGATGGTGTGGCTAATTAATGACATTATCTGAACAGCAGGAGGGTTTCAAAGAGAACTTGCAGAACAAATGCATTTTCAATCTCTGTGCTCTCAGTGCTGATAAGCCAATCACAGCAGCAGGTGGCAGTCTGTTCACTTGTGGCAATTTGATGATGTTCGTTTGCAGGTGAGCACCTTGTCCAGGTCTGACCCTGCCTATATGCTAACTATGCATAACGCATAGGGCCTCATCCCTGTGGGGGCCTCACTTTGAGCATTTTTCTCTCCCCTCTCTTTCTCTGAGCATCAGTCCAGTGTTTGCATGATAAATATGATCCAGGTATTGCATATACAACGTTAACCAAACATAAACTTTACCTGGCCATCACACAATAGTAAATTAACCCTAAAGATGTCTTTTTTTGGAGATCGATGCCATCCGTGATCAATGAAGTGAGCGCAGTGTCTGCTTGCTCTCGCATTCTCTCTTCTGATATTTGCAGCACAGAAACTGTCATTGCATCTGTCACCCATTATTCTGCAAGCTCTCTTGTCAAACATTAACTTCTACCATCGCTTAGTTTGTGAATTTATGATAAAACTTCATAAAGTTCCCGCGCTGGTTCTGATCAGGAATTTACTGACGTTGAACTTCCTGGCGCAGATCAGCTGTTTTGTGGGTATAAATGAATAAAGACAACGTATAGTTTACGGTGTTTTAATAAAAGCCAGACTACTGATGATAACACTGAAGAAGAAAACCAGTGAGGAAGAGAAAGAAGCAAGATGGATGAGCTGCTGTGTCTGAGTGAAGGGGATTGGGTGCATGGGTGTGTTTGAGGGGGGGTGATGGGGCAAGATCCTGTGGTTTATGCCAGTTTAATTTTGAGGAGAAGACCCTAATAAAACAGATGGCTAATAAAATGGTATTAATGTTATGACGAAAATAATTAACCCACTGTGATTACCTTAAAAAAAGCACAGATGGAAAAAGACAACATTATTTTTATTATTATAACAAGGAATGTGATCATTTAAAGCATGATAATTTTTGTGACTTTTTCAGATAAAAACTAGTTTTGCTGGAAGACAGGTCTGTGGTAGTGTTTGGTGTGTTATCCTTGATGAAGACCCAATTACAACTAAGAACAGTGTCTCTTATATGCATCTAACAGGTTAAATTGCAAAGACTTTGTTTTAATTATTAATATAATAATATTTCTCATAGTTATAAAGAGATAATTTTGCATAAATATTGTTAAATGAGTATGTTGGGTGATGGTAGTCGGGGGGTGGGGGGTCGCAGTGTTGGGGAGCCTCATATCAGAATCTGCTTTGGGCCTCACTTTGGCCAGGAACGGCCCTGACCTTGTCTGTAAAGTATGTCTGGAGTTCACTGGCTAAATTATTAATTGACTCTGATTGGCTGGCAGACAGGTAAGCCTGGGTTAACTGTCAGCAGCTTGTTGATTTACTGAGATTTGATTGCAGCAAGTATTGGCTAAGGCTTTTTGCTCTGGAGTATACCATTTACACAAACGTAAAAGAGGAGAGGTCAAAATCAAAATTTTACTTTGGTATCCTTCAAACAATCAAAAGAAAATGTGCCATATCTCTTGATTTTTACAATAGTACTTTCTCGTTTAGCAGAGAAGTCAAAAAGTCAGCAACAGGACCACCTACAGAGAGGAATGAGATGAGTTAAACTAGAAAAAGGGCCCCTCCAATGTACTACACACACATAAATCTACCTATATAATCACATATGAGGTCTATTGTTGCAGTAAAGTTCAAACTCAGTGAAAGCTCCCACTTATCCTGTGGAAACATAGGTAGAGGACATGCTGCCATTGCTGATTCTAACCCTGAAACTGTCGGGAGAGATGAGCCGATAGGGAAGTCTTTGTTGAGCTGTGACAATCATTGTGGGACAATTTGACAGAAAGTGAAAAAAGTGGAAAGGCTGTCATAACCTTAAGATTGTCCCTGAGAACTAGTCCAATTACAGGACCGCCTGCTTTTCTTCCCAGAGCTAACCTTGCACCCAGGTGTTCCTCCAAGGACCAAAGGGGCTGAAGGAAAAACAAAGTTAAACACTTTCAAATGGGCCTTAACAAGCTATTACCTGTTAATATGCTGCCATTCTCCCACAGTTTGAGGGCAGTTAACCTCGGGTGTGACTGGCTTCTGTCTGAAGGGTCACAACCTCGCCAAGCCCCACACACTAAAATAGCATCTGATTACAGACCTTGTTTGAAAGTAAATATAGGACTTCTCGGCAGCTGATCTGAGCCGGACTCCTCCAGGCATCATGACAGAGAAGACAATAAGAGAAGCTTTTATTTTCTTTGTGTCATCTTTAACAGATACTCCAGTTGAAAAATTACTTTATCTTACGTGCGGCCCTTTTTTAAATGGTCAAAATCTGGTTTGAGAGATTCACAGAAGTCCAGTGCTGGGTCTCTTTTGAAGTCCTGGTTGATGATCTATCTCTGTGAGCTCCGTGTAGACATTCCTTTGGTCTTAGCTTCTGTTTGCTTTCTTGGTCCTTATCACAGTTAATAACTCAGCTTGCACTAACACACTCAGTAGCTGCTTTGGGAACCTCAAAGGACTAAATTATCAGCTTAGCTTTCTTACACTTGTTTGCATTGTAAACTTGAGGCTTTAAAGATCTGCAGGCATCGAAGCCTATTTTATTCTTCACATCTGAAGATTCTGTTGACTTTGAGCTTCAGTGTTGATGAAAAGTAAAACAAAGCAAGCATGTGAAATTGAATTTATTGAAGAAAAAGTTTAGGAAAGAAACCCATTGAATCAATCTGATTAAAAATAAAACAAAAAAATAAAATGCTTATCCAAGGACTTTCAACAGTTGATTGTTCACAACAAATGTTTGGTTCAGCTCGAGGTTTCTGTTTGTTTGCCCTCACCACTAACACTTTGCTAAAAGTTGCCAAATGTAGACCTACTCTCTTTGTTAATGTCTTGAGATAACAGTTGTTTGGAATCGGCGCTATACAAAAAAGATTCATAAAAATTGACTGAAGTACAGTACAGGATTTTCCTGGATCTGTGCAAAAAAAGTTTTTAAAGCTCATGATGATAATGAAAAAGACTGACATTAACAGTAATTCCAGCAAACCTGACCTTCAAATTAAATATTACTTGTATTATTATTGTTTTATATACACCCATCTGCCACTTTATTAGGTACACCTGTTCAACTGCTTGTTAACCAAAAATGGCTTATCAGCCAATAACATGGAAGCAACTTAATGCATGTAGGCATGTAGACATGATCAAGATGACTTGCTGATGTTTAAACCAAGCATCAGAATGGGGAAGAAAGGGGATTTAAGTGGCTTGTCTTGTTGATGGCAGAGGTCAGAGGAGAATGGGCACACTGGTACGAGATGATAAAGCGGCAACAGTAACTCAAATAACCACTCAATACAACCAAGGTATGTAGAATACCATCTCTGAATGCACAACACGTTGAACCTTAAAGCAGATGGGCTAGGCTACAATTCACACAGGCTCACCAAAATCGACCAATACAAGATGGGGGGGGGGGGGGGGTCAAAAAGTATGACTTACACATGTACAGGACATACAGGACATGATGTGACAGCCTACCCTGTTTTGACTGTCCTTTTTACATTTGATAATCTTTTAGCTTTTAAATCTGCAGAGATTTAGGAAAACATGCACTTAATATAAAGTCCCTGGCCCAATAGCTGAAAAGTCAGTATATGGTGTTAATATAAAGAGAAAGATAAATAAATGGCATTATATGCAGGATGTGATTTAGAGGACAGTGTTTATAGCAGATGGTTCCACTGAATTGCAGAGTTTACACTGTATATATCCCAGCCAAGATATTATCTATTACTTCTTTTGTGTATATATGCTTATAATCCGTTGCCTGATGCTGTGATAGAGAGCAAATATTTTGAAAGAAAAGACTAAGTGTTGATTCTCTAGTGTCAAAATACTGGATTCCAGCCAAAAGCAGCAAAAACCTTCTCGTTTAATAAATGCAAATAATCAGTAGGAAGTGAAAGTGTGTAACCTTTATGAAAAATCATGTGAGGCTGGGTCACACACGGAGGCAAAATCAACAAAAATGCACTATTAGTTGCTAGAACTAGCCGCCTACACTTGAAGCTCATCTCACTGTCCCTTTTTGTTATCTAAATATAAATACTCATTGAAAATTTGATGCTTCTTTTTTCCTCAGACGGCACTTATTACAACAAATCTATACTAGCACAGAACACTTATCATGGATCCTAAAGCCTATTATTTGGTTAAGTTAACCGGCACATACATAATTAATAAAAGCACTTTGCAGCGCTGTTCCCCGCAGAATGGTGCAATACCAATACAATTAAAGAATGCACAGCCAAGGTGCATTTCTAGTCTCTGGCTATCTGAAGTTGCTCTGTGAGGCATAAAGTACCCCCAGAAACTAATTAAAAACAAAAAGAAACTCAATTAGAAGCAGCAGAAAATAAATGAACTCTTTCTAACTAGTAAATGTGAGACCAGTGGGGGATGAAATCCAACTCTATTAGAGAAGCAGAGGATGAGATGGGATTTTTAGGGAAAAAACATAGGTAAGTGAATTATCAGAGTAGCAGCAAGACACAAAGTCAGTGAAAAAGCCTTCCAGGTTCAGGTTTTCATCAGTTTGGGGAAAACATGACAAGAGGAACAAATTAACACAATAAAGTATTGGCTTACTTACTTACTGACTTATTAGGAAGGGGTGTCTTGAAAAGATACACATCTAAGGATCATAAAAAATAAGATTTTCCATCATTTGGAGGAAAAAACACACCGTTTTATTTGGTGTTCATGACAGAGTTGTCAATGACTGACAGTGTTGACAAAGACAGAAGCTCTAATTAAACTGTCTGTCTTCTAAGATGCAATGGAGACGAATTAATCCATGAAAAATCTGACTTGCACACTGTCTCAATTGACTTGTTGGTTATCAACGGATTTGTGTAAGCTGCACAGAGAGCATATGTTTGCCTGCAATTTTTGAAAATGACATAATATTGTGTGTCCAAGACTTACATTTTTGTTCCTGTGAAATGTATGCCATTAGACTTTTACCAGTATCTATGGATATTTAAAATTCTGGGATCATGACACTCCTTGTTCATAATGCTTCTAATTCAACACAGCTGCACATGAGTATTTTAAGAAACAGGTATAAAACGTTCCATAAAAGCTTTACATGGACACACTGGCTACACCAGCCCTAGGAATGAAAAAGCTCAAGAGACTATACACCATGGAGACCTATTTTAACAGGACACTTCCACACACACATGGTCTCATGTGGCACCAGCAAACATTCATAACATGCTGGATGTGCCCCAAGTGTGTGTCCAGCCAAGTGTTAAATCTGACTTGATTTCAGAGGAGAGCCGAGGTCATACAAAGGACCTGTTTGGGCAACTGATGGCAGCCAGGCGATTAAAAGAAGACACGTTCTCTGACCCTGAATGTTCAGCAGCACATCTCCTCGCCCCTCTTTCTCATCAACACACAATCAAATTCTCTGTAAAGCAGCAAGAGAATAGATGCCAAGTCTTGAATTCAGCTGTGCCAATAGTTCACCCATTCCAGTTATGGAACAAGAGCGAGGAATAAAAGATTTGATTGAGTACTAAACCAAATCAGCATGTCTGCAAAGAAAAACAAAAACTGAACTAAGAGAGTCACAGGGTTTCTGGGTCTTACCTTTGAAGGACAGGAAGATCCTGGGGGCAGAGAGGGGCTCGGAGGGGGGCAGCCCCCCAGACGTTAGGGCCAACAGGGCCAGCAGCCAGCACAGTTTGTCCCACAACATTGTCCCTCTGTGTATTAACAGAGGAGAGGAGGAAGAGTCCAGGAGCTGAGGGACACACAGGGATGAACGTCAGACAATGTGCCTGAACTTCTGCCTCACACACTAACTACAGAAACCATCTCACTGAGCTGAAAATGCTCTCTCACAGCCAGTGCTCTGATTCTTAGAAAAGCTATGGTTCTTAAGTGATAAAATAGAAATCGATAGAACTGAGATAGGATCTGTTTTATGTAACAATCTACTGCTGGAAATGCCTCACTGTGTCATTTCATTAGGGCATGCAATATATGCCAAGTTACCTGAAGCAGAAAACCAGAGGGCTGTAGGAGTCTGGGAAGAAACTCAACTGTCTCAGAATTGAATTGTCATCATTGCTGCTGTGGTTTCTGCTTGGTCTCTCATTTTACTGTGCGTTTCCTAACCGCCCACAGTTATTCTTGCCTCTGTCTGCTTCTGTGTACATCCAGGGAGACAATCTGAATGAAGGAGTCTCTATCCAGCTGGGAACGCCAGCAAGAGCCACTACATACAAACCATTCTATAAAAGTAAATCATACCCCATGCAAATTGTTTTTTTTTTCTTCCGTGAATACCCAGTCAATAATCTACAGTAGCCTACAGCCAAAGGAATACTGCAAGCAGTGCAGGAGTTGCTCATGAAGCCCTGTGCGCACTGTCGTGCACACACAAAGCGCATCAACATGCTTTTATCTGCCACAAAAGGGAGCTGGAGTTAAATTTGTCCCCCATAAAAAAAGAGTGACAGACTCTACAACTTCAAAGCATGAATAAAAGGTGCCACAATTGTGCGTGAAGGCAGCGTAAAATAAACAAAGAGCTGTGCCACGCTTGGACGCAGTAAAACACGTTTAGCTGTAATTATCCATAAACTGAACTGATCTGCTCGTAAACGTGGATCTGAGTCTGAGGTCAAACTGTCAGTCAGGGTTTAAGATCAAGTTCCACGTTGAGCCCTGAAGGCACAACTCCAAAGCAAGACCGTTCACCAAAATAAAGCGTGACTGAGCTTTGAGATATGAGGGCATGAACATGAACCACGCGACATTTATAAGCGTACCTGGGATTTTAAATTGTGTAAAGTGGCACCAAGAGCTTCTTATATGAGTGAAATCGCTGCGCATGGCAGATTTGTTTTTTGTAAATACAGCATCACATGCAGCATAAACTCTCAATGAAACTCGTCCACCAAAATACATTAATATAAGGGCATTACTACATCCCATACGGATGAGAATTTGACGCACAAAAATAGACTAAATCTGCTTGAAATTAAGTCACTTTAGAATTATCTAGTCTGAGAAACAGAACAGATAGCAAGACTTTAAAGAAAAACATACATCAGAGACTATACATCCACATTCAGCGCATGCATCACTGCCTTATCCTCGACTCTGCACATGAGGTGTCCTGTTGATTTTGGATCAAATCATTAAGAGTAGCCCGAAAATACTAAAACTGCTTCGCCATGAATTGTAACAGCTCTTCATGTATGACCTACCTTCTAGTTACGTCCAATGAACACTGTGATAAAGCTGTTCAACAGTTATAAACCATCCACCCAGATCCTTTGAGCTCCTCTGTCCGCACGCACGAGTATCAGTGTATCCGCTGCAGATCCTGCACGATTATCCCACAGCCAAACAAAGCTTGGATTTAAATTAACTTGACACGGCCGCTTTAACTTGAAGTGAGCTCTAAATCGCATCAAAGAGTCCGTATTTCCCGCTAAATGATGTTAGAAACAAAGAGTTTTTCCTGGTGATGAGTGGCGGACGCAGACTGACCCGTGCGTAGCGGCGCTCAAGTAGAGTGTGCTGGGAACAAGCGGCTTCTGCAGGTGGATACACTGAGGTCCTCCGCCAGTGGACACACCCATGGGGGAGGGAACCTACCTTTTGCATCTCTGCGCTCCGTCCAACCCCAAAATCAAGCAAAAAAAACACAAGTCTGCAATGCATTTTTTTTCCACACACCACTTTAAACTTTCTCAAAATGGTTAAGAATGATCTGTTAAGGCAGACAGAGGAGACGTCAAGGTTTCATGGTTCCATCATAAAAGGGAGGGGCTGTGAAAATGTTCTGCTACAACTAAAAAATCAAAGTGTTTCCTGTTAAATTATCATTTACACGAAATCCAAGGGTAATTAGCTTCAGATACTTAAGCACCAAACTTCAGCATATCAGGATTTCCCATTAACTCCTGGGTTAGCATGAGTACTACCCTCTTGAACGGTTCACTAACATACTGATGTAACTGTGTCTTGAGTTTTCTGAAATGTTGAATGCCACCTTTCGCTTTTTTTTGTTTTGTAAGTATGCGGATGAGTCTGAGTCTCCTTTCCCGGTGGGGTGGAAACACAGTCATTCCCAGCATAATTTTGGCTGTGTTTCCATTCAAAGTTTTGGAGTTTATAGAGTTTGAAAGATGCACGCCTGGTCGAGGAGACGAGTTAGAGCGTAACACAGAGAAAGACAGGGTATTGTAGCAAGAATACTCACAATGCTGGATCCTGTCGGCAGAGCCCTGACAGGATCCAAGGGAGAAGAAAAAGTGGCACACTGCCTCCAAAAATCAACATAGATTTGAATCGTTTCACTGATAAAACCCTTGAAAAGGCCTATGCATGCCTTTCTTATCAAAAGACATTAGTATAAACTACTTAATAACTGTTTTATCATGGTTTTAGTCACTATGTGCTAATTTAAGCCCCCCCCCCAAGACCTTTGGCATTCTGGGAGGTTGGGAGCCAATGGCCTTGTGGTTAGGTCGTGCCCTATGCACACATGTTAAAGTCAGCAGCTCCTTTCCTGCATGTTTCAAACCCACTTTTTCCTGCCTGTTTCCAACTCTTCCCATTATCCTCTAAAACTAAGACTAAAACTAAAATTAAAACAAAGGCTGTCGAGATTAATCGTGTTAATCACGATTAATCAAGGTTCCCAATTAGGGCAGTCATTTTAAAAATCACGATCAATGGCATACTTTATTGTCCCCCTCAACACACTTAAGGCTAACTTAAGGTTAAGGCACGTCAGCATCTCCGTACAGTCACAGTTAAATAAGTCCACACACCGCTCCTTAATGTCTCATTTTATTTTAAACTACTTAGACAGCTCAGTGGAAAACTAAGAAGTCATTTGAACCTTTTAATGTTCTATTATTTTATTTTCAATCCATAGCAAGGTTCTTTTTCTAGAGTTAAGTTCATGTGAAAATCTTCAGTCTACCTATAAAAGTAGGTCAGTATCCAAACAGGAAATAATTAACCGTTAGTTGAAGACAATAGAAAAATCAAAACTAACAAAACAAAAAAGTTTAAATGCAAATAATTGAATTTTTAAATGCGATAAAAGGTATTCATGATTAACTACAGAAATTCTGAGATTAATCGCGATCAAAAAGTTCAATCTTTGAACAGCTCTGATTAAAACCGATCAATACATGCCAACAACCATCATTTTTGATTTAAACATGCCTTTAATGTTGCAATTTTTGTACAAAGAATGCCACCTGACAGAGGGGGGACCTGTAATGTAATGTATAGCTTTAATTTTGTTTGAGAGGATTAATAGTTTACATAGGCAAATTGACCCATACAGTGTGTGGGGGGCTTGCTAAAATATGGTCTTAAACAGATCTAAGGTGTTTTGATTCAATGAATAATGTTCGGAGAAAATGTTTTCCATGACTGCTTGAAAATAACAATATAAATGAGGTCATCTCACAACTTGATAACTGATATCTTTTTGCTGACAGAGCCTATTTGGAGTCATTTGAAGGAGCTTTCAGCAGGTCTGAGCAAAACAATTGCTCAGTATCTGCTTGTATTGGCAGTCTCCTGTGGGGAAAAGTGTTGGCTCCTCAAATAAAGAATGAATCATTTACTGTATGTTGACTCAGGGGGAAGAAAGAAGAAAACCAAGGCACCAGTGATTCAGTATGAGAAAAAGCAAATTTTCAGTTGATACTAACAGCTGCCGTCTGATTTTGTGGCGCAACAGGAATGTGCACATGCACATAAGAAACTACTGAAAAGTGGCCAGATGCAGATAAGGTAGATTTCCTCCGACACTTTGTCAACCCGGCAGAGGATCACTGCCTCCTGCCTCAGATAGGCATCAGATATTCATGGGCAAATGGAGCCTTAAATCTTTTAATCTCACTCAATCCCTTCCCTGATCACACTGGCTTATTTTGCTTCTTATCCAGTCAATGCACAACGCAGCTGACACCTCATATGCATGCTTATTATTCCATAAATGATTAACATGGTAGCTTTGGTTACATGCAGTGTTACAGACTTTACTGTTGCAGGTATGGGAAATATAAGAGCAGTGTTTGGAGGAAACAAAGGCTTTTTATCTTTTAATCATGGCTGTTGACTTGATTTATTGTCTCATTTGTGTTCACAGGAAAGATAATGTTACAGTGACAAAACCATAAAACTTAACAGCAGAAAAACTGACTGGGTGGTAATTTCCCTGAAACTGCTACTCCATTTAAAAAACCAAACTTTATTACACTCTGAACTTGAGTCAACATTTTGCAAATTATTTTGCATAATTTGTGGTTCCCTTGTTTCTTTCCCTTTTACATTGAAAAAAATCCTTTGACATCATTACAAAAAGAGATGCTAGACACTTAGACTAAATGTCAGTAGAAAGATTTGGCTTTTAGTGGAGCTTTTCTCTTTAAAAGATGTCTTGGAAAAACAATTATCACATTCACCCATTCAAAAGAGGCTTGGCAATGTGATTCCTTGCTTTGCTGCTAGTAGCAGAAGGAGGAAGCAAGCTCAGCATCAGCATTTGCCATTAAAAGTGTTAAATTTCCCCTGATACCAGCAAAGGGCTCTGGGAAACAATTACCTCCTCACTTACGAGCTCATGCACACATCGCTGAAGATATTAGTATTTTTCAGTCCATTTAAAATCTCGGCCAATCTTGAAAAATCATCAGCCTCTTTTTCTGCTCGCACTCTCGTACAAATACAAAGAGGCACCCTGTTAACATATGCAGGTGGGCGTTCATGTTTGAAGGGTGGTCTGAGCACCAGACTGCACTGAACCAAATACATAACAACTTTTATACATATCTGGAACACAATTCCCAATCCCTCAGGATTCACCCAGAATACATCAGTCAAAAAGTAGAAATCTCTTCCCAAAACTTCACATATCAGGTGTTCAAACAGCCTTCAATTGAAATATTTGTGCACCAGCCAAGTCTAATTGTGTCATTTGTTTCTGAGCTCCATCTTTTCCTATTCTTTCTCTCGTTCCTCTTTCTTTTTGTCTTTCCTCCTCTGTCTTGCAGCCAACAGCTGCATGTTGTTTCCTATATTTCTTTTTAATCAACAATATTATTCCCATCTTCAGGCCTCTGGTGGCCTCACCATCTGTCACTTGCGTGAGACAAGAGGAAAGCAATTATTGAATCCTGGCTTTGAGGAGTGCCTGCCTTCATAAAAGTCCCTTTTGCTTTCCAGTTTTTCCTCAAGCCTTTCTGTGTCTGTAGCAACTCAGAGGAGATATTGTGAAAGATAATGTTGAAAGCAAAGACCACCATTGGGTGCCAGACCACAGAGGCAACATATCCAGGGAGAATCTGCTGAAAGTGACGTTAAGACTTTTCAATCTGCAGAGAGAATGCCAAGTTTGTAAATCTAAGTTTAAATACTGACAGCAAGATACTTTTTTCTTCTTTCTCTTGAGAAGATTTATATTTGTGATATTACATCAGTCCATTTTCTCTAAACCTGCCCCTTTTAACGATCATTTGAGTGTGACTTCAAGTTTAACTCATCTGTTTAAAATGTTTGAGAGGATACAAAGGCATCTCTGCAGAGATTATTGTCATTCTTACAGAGTTCTCCCCACATTGTTAATGAGATCCAATTTACATTAAGCAAGAATATAATCAATACCTTTCTTTCTTGAAGACACCGATGGTTTTCGTGGAAACAGGGAATATGAGGCCATTTTCTCATATCAGCTTTATTTCATTCAGTGGATTTCCTGACAACCTTTTTGACCCCACCAGCCCTGAGTGTAATTATTAACAGACTGCAACAACCTTAACCTCTGTCCGCTGCATTCACCACATGATGGGGAGGCAATTAACAGCTGTTCATTACTGGTGAGGTGAAGCGACAAGTGCATTTGCACATCTGCATCTACGTACACATCTAGATGACACTGACAGATGTCGGTACACACATCCTCACGCATCTGACCATGCACATTGCCATATCAGCACGTTACACACACATTACCGAGGATGCACACAGTGTGGCTCTCTGAGGGACACACTGTTTGTGTAGAATTTAATGAGGGAACATGTACTCATCCCTCCACCTCACTGGGAGAGCTGTTACCTTTTGGTGTGATAAGATATTAAAATTTCTCACTGTTTCCACAGCGCTTTGACTAGTATGGCAGTACGCTCATTAGCATTTAAATGGGAAAAAGATAACTGCACCCTTCGCAGAGTCATACCTCCATCGCAAAGCTGGCAGACAGGGAGAAAACTTGAATCAGGCCCTGAAAACTTTGGCTTTTTTAGTCACCTGAGAGCAGAAATAGTTACTTGTATTACTAATATTGTCTCTGCCTGTCCTATTTTGTCTTGAAATATACAACAGCCTCCACCAAATCTAGCTTTAGATATCATTTACAATAATTCACTGGTATTGTATTGAGTATAAATCTCCGCTGATAGAAAAGCCTTAAAATTAAGTTTCACATGATATATATAAACTGTGAGTAAGCAGAATTTAAAGACCATTTTTGACAAATGTAGCAATAACACACAAAAAAGTTAACTGAAATTAAAATACTAAAAAAAGCTGACTCTGAGGTCAGTCTGATGTGTTTGGAGCAGTTTCTGCTTTTCTTTCCTTTGACTGTAACATAATATACACAGAAATTTAACTTTATTATATTAATAAATACAGCAGTATTTGTCTATTATTCTTCAAGCATGTTCAGGCCTTCAGGAGAGACATTCATCCTCTGTTTGCAGATTCCTATTCAGACCCCAAAATGTAATTAGTGAGTGAAGTCAAACTAGAAAAATATTGGAACTTTTTTTTTATTTTCATTGGCATTGAGAGATGCCAGCAAGAACTGTATTGTCCGCAGTAAAACTAAAACAAAAGCATTTTTGTAATGCCTATAACTGTGAAGGTTAGTGAATCTATACATTCTGTTTAGCTTCATCTTCTCCTTTATTTTCTTTTCTTCTGTGTATATTTACCTAATGAAAACTCAGTCTGTGGCTGATTTTCATTTTTCTGTTCCTGTTTGTTCCCCAGTCTTTTATCACAGAAGCTGACTCGGAGGGAATACTGCGAAGCTAAAAGTGGGACAGCTGCCTTCCTTTAAATGACAAGTTTGTCTCATTGTATGTGGCTCATGTGTCTCCTGCCTAGAACAGAGGGAGGAGGGCAGCTGTGGTGGGATGATTTGGTATGAATTAAAGCTGTTTCCTAACAGGCTCCACAAGGTCTGATCCGTCTCCCTGTGTGTCTGGTGGACTCTCTACCCAGTATCAAGCAGAGGGGAGCATGTATGTATTACATTACATCAGCCCTTTTTTCCCCCCGCCGCCTTTGTGTTCATCGTAGTAAAAGAACTGCAAACAATAACAATGGTTTTATATTTAGCATGACATTGTGGCTGAAGGTGGCCCCAGCCATGCTACCTGTGGTTGGTTGAGGGGGTTTGTGTAATATTTTTCCCATGCAGTTTTGTTGGCGTTGGTCTCCTGAGGGTCTGGTCTGTCAGTGACATTCTTCAGTGGGATCTAGCTACAGGTCTCCAGCTAGAAGGAGAGACTGAAGAGAGGAAATGACTGTGCTTTTTGTCTTACACTGCCCCAAAAGCGGTCAGCTTTTTCACTTTAACTCAGTATTATGTAGATTGTGGTCTGATAGGGGAAAACATGGGACTTTTCCAGTAGCCTACTTTTATAATCATTCAAAATGAGTGAAGACCTTCCCAAAGTGTACAAATTGTTGTTTATTTTCTTGCTAATTTTCGCTCATTATGTTGGTGTCTGCTGTTGAAAGATACAGAAAAGGCTACACTACACCACAGATGTCCTCTCTTATGCTGCTGTTTCTTTCCTATTCCTCGGTTTATTGACTTTCTCTTTCTCTTGTAAATGCAAACACGGCTGTTATCTCCTGCACTTTGTCACTCTTCACAAGACAAATTACCAGCATGGATCCAATACGTTGGTCTTTGTGTCAGTTGACCTCTTTGGTCAGTAATTAAATATCTCAAGTACTTTTTTTCTGTTTTCTCATTTGTGATATTTTATCTGCGCCAACATGTATGTATTGTGAGCTTGGTAGCATGTGGAAGTTAGCGGTTTTACTTCACTACAACCTTCCACACTGAACAGTAAAAGCTTGTTAAAAATGATTTTTTTTAAAGGGGACATATTTTACCCTTTTAAGAAAAGTTTATATTGGTCTCAGAGGTCCCCAAAACGTACCTGTTAAGTCTGTTGCTGAAAAAACACTCCAGTATAGGATTTTTCATGTCTAATATCCCTTTATTTCAGCCCTGTTACCAACGATCTGTTTCTGTGTCTGTGGCTTTAAATGTTAAGGAGCTGTCTGACTCCATCCCTGACCACGCCCCTCTCAGGAAATGGATGTAGCTTAATGGATGTGGAGGGTGGAGGAGGGTCAACCGAACCTGGGGGTGGTACTAACTCCCCACATGACATCATGAGGGGAAAATCTGAGAACGGCTTGTTTTAGCACACATTTTCCGAAAGGTGGAGAAAGGGGGGAGAGACATGAGGTAAAGGGCGACAGGCCAGATTCAAACCCAGGCCGTCCGCATACGTGGGTAGTGCCTTAAACCACTCGACCATCTGCGCCCCAGAAATGGTGTTCTGATGTTGCCTGTTATGCAGGAATCAATGTTAAGATTATTTTGCCCATGTTCCTGGTATTTGAGCTGGTTTTGAGGTCCAACATGTTTGCACCATGAGTGAAGTTACCCACTCACTCAGTAAGGTCCCGTCTGTGAGATGCAAACCCAATATCACATGAATGGTATGCTGAACACAATGGAAGAGCATATCCTGATTAGGTTTTACAGTGCTCCGAAAAGCATGCCCTTTTCAGTCTACCCCAGGAATGTGTGCTCTCATTTGGTGTTGAAAGTTTAAATATAAACAGTTTTTGAAATACATATTTCAAATGCCTGTCTTTAATTTAACCTACTTTTGCAGTCACTCTAGTTGGACACTATAAAGTCCCTTGTCCTTCACCCTTCCCCTTGCTCCTCCTCCCCCTCTCTCCCCATCTCATCCTCCTGTCATCACTCGCTCTGATGAGGCCGTGAAACAGGTGGCTCGAGAATTCAAAATGACAGGAGAGATGGGAACCAAACAGTTGTGTATGTGAGTGAGAGAGCGAGAAACAGAGAAAGATTATGCCTGTGTGTTCATGAAAGACAGATGAAGAAAGGACAGAGGATCATAAAAACAGCAAAACAAACAGAAACACCAAATTGTGTTACAATGTGTGCTTTTACTGATAATTTCTTCTGAAACCACTGCCACATTTCTTTTAGTTTGGTTTCAGAGTTGTTTCAGATTCCCCTCTGCCTGTTGCCAAAATACACCTAAATTGAATTAAAGTTAATGAAATCCATCTTGATTCAAACCCTGGACTCTAAAGTATCACAGATGGAGAGCTGGAAGCAGGGACAGAATGATGGTTGAAAAAAATCACGACTTTGGCATCGTATAGTAAGACTGATACAAATATAGTGACTTACAATAAAATACTCTTTATGTAACATGAACAATGGCCTTAAAGAAACCTTTTCCCTGGTCTAGAATAAGAGTAAGTCTGCTTGACATCTGTTCCAGCAGCAGCAGTTGTGTTGTGAAAGATTGTGTAGTAAGTTGTCTGGAGACAGTATGGCACATCAAGCACATACTCTAAACTATGTCTTTCTCTGTGGCTTAGCTCTCAATTTAATTAACTGTGAAAATGTTGTTGGGGGGATGTCACAACTGTCAGTGGATCCCATAGTCAATCCCAGAAGAAAGTCCCGCAGTCACCGTCTGCTTTCCCATCAGCACTCCCTGAGCCAAACACTCAAGTTACCAATCAGTCCCGCACATTTCACAGAATTTCTCTTACAGGATTGTTGTATTGTAACTGAGCCATTTTTCAAAATACAGCTTTGTGTCTGTGATAGCATGGCACAGTATGATTTGGCAGCAACTGCTGTCCTAGCATTCCTTGGTTTAAAATCTGCAGAAGTTATATGTAGTGTACTCAATTAATTTATTCTAATAAGCTTAAAACAAAAAGTAAGGCAATTTGTGTTTGGTACATTATTTCTTTGTTGTAACAATGCTTCTTGGCAATAAATCTTATACTGTTGGAAAGCCTGTTTATTACCCTTTTAAATGATCTCACATTTGTAAGGATCATGCATTTGTGGGATGAGCAGCAGAGCTGAGTATGTGGGTTGCGCCCATGAAAAATGTGCCACTGCCAAACAGCTGATTCTGCCATTGACTCTTGTTTGGTGTTCGGTGGATTGGATGATTGAAGTTGGAAGAAACAAGACATATGGACAATTTAACAATTTATTCATTTAACAAACAGGAGCCTCAAAAGTGTGTGGAAGAACCATACACAGCCACAACAGCCTGGCTCCTCCTCCTCCTCATGCCGGTCACCAGCCTGGTCACGCACTGCTGTGGGATGGCATGCCATTCTTCAACCAGCATTCATCGCAAGTCAGCCAACGTGGTTGTGTTGGTCACTCTGGCACAAACAGCACACCCAGGCTGATCCCAGAAGTGTTCAATGGGTTTAAGGTCAGGACTGCTGGCAGGCCATTACATCCTCTCCACTCCCAAATTCTGGAGGTAGTCTCTGATAAACCCCAATCTGTGGGGGTGAGTGTTGTTGTCTTGGAGGATAGAGTTCTTGCTGCCAGAGTGACAAAACAGTATTCTTGGGGTGTTGTCTTCTTGGGATGCCCACTTCGCAGCCTGTCTCTGACATTCCCCGTTATATGGAACTTGGCCTTCAGTTTGGAGATGGTACTAGGGTTCACTCCAAACAATGCCGCAACTTGGTTTTGCGGGACACCAGCTTGAAGTTGCCCAACCGACGGGTCCTATCCAGATCAGTTAAATGTGGCATGCCGATTCTTGAAGCAGACATCTACTGACCACTGTAGCAGGGCCCATGTTCACAGGTGCTGCCAATCAGGCACCTGACTGGCAGCACCTGAGGGTACCAGAAGCTCAAAACAAGAGTTAATAGCAACAGCAAAATAAGCTGTTTGGCACTGGCAGAGGAGATTTGGCACATTTTTCATGGGCGCAACCCACATACTCAGTTTTGCTGCTCATCCCACAAATGCATGATCCTTACAAATGTGGGATCATTTAAAAGGGTAATAAACAGGCTTTCCAACAGTATAAGATTTATTGCCAAGAAGCATTGTTACAACAAAGAAATAATGTACCAAACACAAATTGCCTTACTTTTTGTTTTAAGTTTAGACTGTAAATCTGAAGGGAAAAATGCTCAACTAGAAAATGCTGCTCGACCAGTATTATACCCTGTTATTACCACATGCTGACAGCTTTACAGTGAATCACTAGAGACCATTTCCAGCCTTTAACTGGCACATCTGGCTCTAAACTCTGCAGTTAAATGTAGAGCCTCTGTCGGACCAGTTGTGCCAGCAGCTGCCAGCCAAAGTCAGCTAACCTCAACTTGTCCTCTGTGTGAGTTTGACACAGAAAGGTTGACTTGTACATATTAGGATCTGCTGCTGGCTTCTGTGGACTGAGACTGTTGTGCTCATTTGTCAACTGTGGCATGGAGGCTCCCTCACTTTGTTGCTTTGAACCCACCAAGAGCAGTCAGATGCTTTATTGCCTAAAACCACATGGACACCAGCTTTCACATTTAGCAATACTTGAAAAGTTGTGCAACATAAAAGAAGCCAGAATCCCTGTTCCCATGTGTCTCTCCTTTTCTCATTTGTAAAGATATGCTGTATTTTATTGTTTCTTTTTCAGTCTCTTAATCTAAGAATTCTCTAAAGATGTGTGACAGAAGTTACATAACCTTTTAGCGAAATGTGTTTCTGATCCAAACCAACAGGCCATGTCAGCTCAGCCAACGCTTAGATGCTCCAGCAGTTTTCTTCTAGGCGTATGATGGGTGTTGGCCCATGTGAATAAATTCCACATTAGCACATCTACTCTGAAGCAAAAGTTGACAGATTAAACTATTGAATAAATATTCTCGCCTCCACAAACGTAGGGCAAGTTTCGCTGTTGCACAATGTAAGCTGTTCAGCATACCCTGTCTATGTTTGAGTTTTGCAAAGCTGTGCTGCAACACAAAGTTGACAAGCTCATTTCCAAATTAAAAGGAGCTGTTAATGGAAACAATACTGTAGTGTACAATGCAGGCTGACAGAAGCAGTTGACAGGCTGGTGTTGAGTTTGACAGGTCTCAACATCACTTCCTTTTCTGAAACATTTTAACAGACATTCTGAGCAGCTCACCCTCTAAACACACACTCATACACACAGTCCCACTCACTCTGTACGTAAACCAGCAACACATGTAGCCGGCAATCTGATTGGAACAGAGGAGGCGATTAGACAGACAGCCCAGGGAGAGGTGGCGCCTGTCATGTGGAATGGATCTCATTAAAAGTATGCCCCAGGTCACACTTTGATGGACAGGGAGACGTCAGTCATCTGCCAACTAGATTAGCAGGGACTGAAGCCCCCCGTCCTACCTCTCTGCCCCTTGGGAGCCCACAGCATACCAAGTGGGTCCAGGCTGACTCTTATGAGTGCCCTGCAGCCTCCGTCAAACCTCTCACCTCTGGCTTGCCAATCACAGAAACAAACGAACACATCCACCTTAAAATCTCAAGAGGAAAACCCACCTGCTGTGTCCAAAGGCAGGTGGTAGCAGACCTTTTCTTTCCCACCTTATCCCTTGTGGATGAGCTTGATATTCAGTCTCAAAGGCCAGGGGCTTTGCTGAGAGTTAAACATGTTTCTGTCAAAAACTGATATCATAATTCACAGGCTGTACTATAATCTGGAGTTTTACCTATTACAGGACCACTAAATAGTTTATTTTGTGTACAGTTGAACTGCACACATTTTCTGAATATTATATACAGATCGCGACCCAAGTTTCCTAACAATTTTCAACAACGCATGTTTGATTAAGTGAATATGTTGCAGTTTGGAGCATGATTGGACCAAAACGCCTGATATAAAAAAGAAAAGGGACAAAACTGACTAATTTTATACTCTCTACCCCCATCATTATGTGTTAATTTTTGCCAGTTTTCCAGAGAACTTGTGAAATTACTTCATCATTGTGGGAAAAGTAGCAATTTATTGCAAGAGGGGGAGATAAATTAGTTGTATTACTGATCAAACATTTAAATTTACCCAATTTCACAGTAAAACAGGATAAAATTCACCTGGGAAGCCAGATGGATGCACATCCATCTGAAAAACCTCCCATACACAGCGTTTGGGAAAGGGCAAAGCCTTTGAAAAAAAACTCGAAGGGTGATTGGATGAATGTTCTGTCTGTCACATCTTTACGGGCCAATCAGAACAACAAAACACATGACGTCACCGTTACCGAGCTGCGCGCCTACCAAAAGAGTAAACTCCACAGAGAACTACATAACTCCGGGAACCGTGGCGACTGTAGACATCAGTACGACTTTTGTTGTTATTTAAGAGAAAACAGCTCACTGCTGTTCTTTGTTCTTCTTTTAATGAAGAAATGTAGCCAAGTTCTGATGAAACTGGTGCTTTAGCAGCATCCACGCTAATGTCTCCCGCCACAGTTGCACCAGCCTCTTGTTGCTGCTTGCTTACACCATGACTCCGCCTGTACTGCCCCTTGTCGCTGATTGGTCCTGTCATTTTCCAACCTGGCTCAAACGGTTCGGACAGGAGTTTTGCAAGATGGATTTGCCAGTGAGAAACACGGTAATGGAAATCCCTCTGCTTTACAAGGTTAGGGTAAAATACAAGGTATTGATGCATGTCAAATAAGGACTTTAGGACTTTTGCCAACATTTTTTTTTCAGACACCTAGTTGCAACCCACTGAAAACTGCCCAGTGACCCAATTTTGGGTCCTAGCCCACCGGTTGAGAACCACAGGTCTATTTCATTACACTTTGGTTACACAGTGTTGTAAAGTAAGTCGACCACTGCCCCATTTATGTGTAATTTTATAAAAAAAAAATCTTAGACAGCTCAGTGGACGAGTTAAAAGGTATCTACTACTTATGTAATTAAACATTTAACTTTTTTTGGTTACTTATTTCCTTATTAATCCATTACAAGTTCTTTTGGTATGTATTAAAGTTCATATGAAAGTCTTCAATCTATACAGCAGGTCCTCTATCTTAACAGGAAGTCAAATAACCTTTGTTTAAGACGGTAGAAAAATCGAAATTGACATTTAAATAAACTGTTCTGAATGCAAATTATTGGGAATTTAAAATGCGATAAAAAAGATGTGATTAATTGTAATTAACTACAAAAGTTCTGAGATTTTGAAAACCAAGAAATATCATATGGCTTAACCAAATAAAAATTGTTTTTGCCTTACTTGTAGCTTCTGTGTGGAAGCCACAAGTAATACTTTTATTTAAACCTTTTGTGGAATTAAAATATATGCTGACTCCTTCAATTAATCTTCAGGACTGCCAGCAGTGTATCCAGTTAGCTTAGCTAAGACTAAAGACTAGAAATGGGGGGAATATTTCACAGGGGTCTGTATCACCATTCAGCAAGTTTTATTAACAGTTTGTCAGTGATATTACTGGGCAGTTGCCTGCCATTATTAAGAAAACAGGAAGCCACTGCATCCTGCCAAATAAAATAACATACCCTTAGTAAAAAAAATGAAATAGTTTTACTTTTAAGTTTTTTAGACATATAACAGCAAGTCATTCTTATTTTTACCCGAGAATGAAGCCGGGCTATTTCCCTATTTTTAGTTACAGATGTATCTGTCCAAGCCCTGATACAGATCTGACGCATAGTCTTTGGGTATCTGCCGATACCAATACTGATCTGATCCAACCCAATCTGATATAAAGCCTGTGTTATATTTATAACCCATGGTATTTATTGCGAAGATGAGGCTTTGAATTATTTCTCTGTAAAGCAGCATCAGGTTTTCCCAACTCTGTAAACCACTTGACATAAATCAACTAAAACTGTTACCACAGTCTGCCCCACAGTCTGTGTACCACTTGAAAAAGCATCACTCACCCTCTGTTACACAGCGAACCTTTGTTGAAGTGCACTGCAAAGCTGTGTACTCTTGTTGTCCATTGTTTTTTGTGTTGATAGCATTGTCGCTCAAAATGTTTTGCACTTAAGTAAACTGATAAAGCACATAAAGCATGTTCTTGATGGCAGTTAAAATAGAGTTGGCGTGTGCTCTGTGGATGTTTTTAGCCTGTAGCACTGCACTGTGCTGTGACTTGATAGCTTGATAGATAGAGATCCTTTACCTTTGCCAATAAAGGCACTCATACATTCTTTTAAAGGTCAGATGAATGCCTTTAGAGATTATTTACCTGCTGCCAAACTGCACCATAGTACCCATTGTTCTCCCCCT